>NC_064620.1:51290000-52540000 GCF_023898315.1 Schistocerca nitens
TCCCATTCCCCTCCAGTGCGCGGCCGACAATTGTCACGATTGAGGAAATACATGTCAGTTATGTTGTGTGGACTGCGTTCAAATGGCTCTGAGCACTATGGGACTTAACATCTGTGGTCATCAGTCCCCTAGAACTTAGAACTACTTAAACCTAACTAACCTAAGGACATCACACACATCCATGCCCGAGGCAGGATTCGAACCTGCGACCGGAGTGGTCACGCGGTTCCAGACTGAAGCGCCTAGAGCCGCACGGCCACAACGGCCGGCTGTGGACTGCGTGAAATCAGGTGAAATCTCCCGCAGGCACCCATACAAGGCGGGAAATGCTATTTTATAGGCGACTTTACGTGTTCGTTGTGCCTAAGATCTTAAAAGAGGGACGTGATGCTATCGATCGACAGGCATACTAGAGACACTGTCCGACACATTTGTTTAAGCTTCATCGGATTTTTACTGTGGTTTCCATTTCGCGACCGCTGGGATCTTACTTTGGGAATATCTCTCTTACACTTTGGCTATTCATGCAGTAAAATTTCAGTATCAGTTATGGAATTCTATTTTATCACTTCTTCGCTGCTAACTCTATTCGCAGCACCTTTTCAGGACAGTATATACTTATACACTGAATCTACCAGCGCACTGCTTCATTCTCACAAGCCGACTGTCAGCTATAGACACCCTACTCTTTACACAGCAACAAACTCTTACGTCTTCTCAATTGAGTTCTTTTTGACAGGTTTACAAAATTATTTACACATATTTTTACTTTTTTACTTTATATTCTACCTTCTGAAAGTCATTTGAGCGTCTATGAACATGTTCCATACGTTGTTGTTGTTGCTATGGTCTTCAGTTTAGGGACTGGTTTGATGCAGCTCTCCATTCTACTCTATCCTGTGTAAGCCTCTCCATCTCCGAATAACTATTGCAACCTACATCCTTCTGAATCTGCTTAGTGTATTCATCTCTTGGTCTCACTCTAGAATTTTTACCATCCACGCTTCCCACCAGTACTAAATTGGTGATCCCTTGATGCCTCAGAACATGTCCTATCAACCGATCCCTTCTTCTAGTCAAATTGTCCCAGAAATTCCTCTTCTCGCCAATACTATTCAGTACCATACAAATAACTTTGAAGAGAATTACAACCTTGCACAGAATAAAACTATAAATACCTTTACATAAATAGTTCTCTCTGCCACAAACAGATTACATTTACAGAATATTTGCATACAGATCGAATTATTTTAGACTGAATTTTTAAATCAAATTGACACACAAAAGAAACTAGCTTATGTTGGGCCTCTATGTTTTGTAAAAATGTTTGTTGATTGTATGTTAGTATCTTGATTTAATTGTGTCATTAAAAGTACCTGTCATATAGCGAGACCATATTTTATCTGTAGGAGTGACATGTTTCTGTACTGGATATAAGCTCGTATTATGATGAGATTCTAATCAACATATCCCACATACATTATTAATTTTTTTTAAAGAGTTGAAGCCACTCCACGCCCACACCGGCGTGATGGCCAACTCAAAAGGTCTTCAATGGTTCAAATGGCTCTGAGCACAATGGGACTTAACATCTGAGGTCATCAGTCTCCTAGAACTTAGAACTACTTAAACCTTACTAACCTAAGGACATCACACAAATCCATGCCCGAGGCAGGATTCGAACCTGCGACCGTAGCGGTGGCGCGGTTCCAGAGTGAAACACGTAGAACCAGTTGCCCACACCGGCCGGTTCAAAACGTCTACTGCCATCTCTGCAAAAGGGTTAGTTTTCACTTAAGTGAGGTGTCGCAGGATGTGGGTACTGCGATGTTTGCGTACGTCTGGTTACGGTTAACCATTAATAAGCGCGCATCTGGAGATAGATGCGTCGAAGTCAAATGACGTGTAGCGGTTTGAAGGGCAGAGGAATAAAAGCGCCAAGGCAAGAGCCAAGGGTAAAAAAACCTCAGCGATAGTTAGGTCTGGTGGTAAGAGCAGTAGCGGAAGTCTTGCTGCCTACGACAGGTCGTGCAAGGGTAGGCTTCGTTAGTAGTGGATATCATGCATGTCGATACCTTTGACGTTGTGCGGTGTTGTTGCTCGGCGGCTGCCGCTGGGTGCCGGTGTTCAGCCCTCGATCAGTGTCAGCAACCTGCAACAGTTAGGTTCATCATCGTTTTTGTGTCCGATAGGTCATACATCCGATGCACAGTGTAGGGTGATGTTGACGAATTGTGCCGGCCTCGGTGGCCGAGCGGTTCTAGGCGCTTCAGTCGGGAACCGCGCGACTGGTACGGTCGCAGGCTCGAATCCTGCCTCGGGCATGGATGTGTGTGATGTCCTTAGGTTAGTTAGGTTTAAGTAGTTCTAAGTTCTACGGGACTGATAACCTCAGATGTTAAGTCCCATAGTGCTCAGAGCCATTTGAACATTTGACGAACTGTTTGTGCGTCAGTGGGCGAGCTCGTCGGTTTCCCTGCTGTGGCCTGTTGGTTGGCTCTAATAGCAGCTGGTAATTTCCAACTAACGTTGCTGATATGCAGGGGCTTGCCGACGTTTGTCGCTTGTTGGTGTATGTTACCTTGCCATAGCTATGCCCTAGCTAGTAGTGTCTTTGGCCCCTTGTGCTTCCACCTATGGTTGTAATTCTATTATTACTAGTGCGATTTTTAAATATGTATGAGAATTGGACGTGCGTCTTGTTCTCGTCCCTCTCTCTCTCTCTATCCTTCTTCCCATCACTCTGCCCGTCACCACCTCTCCCCTCTCTCTGTGTATCTCATCCTCCCCACCTTTCTGTCCATCTCCTCCCTCCACCTTGCTACGTCCATATCCAATCTCTGTCCATTTCCTCTTCCTCCCTCCCACTCCCTTTCGCTGACCTTCACTCTTGTTTATTGTCAAAGCCAACGAAAGCGTGACTGGGATTTGAAGTAGCTTAAAGGAAATTGGAAAAGCGGTTGGACTCATTGGTGTATGGGGTATGATAGACCTCTCTTGCTACTGAATGTGTCATGATAGTATCTTCAGTGCCCGTATTTCGAATAGTTTTCATCTACAAACGGTAGGACTACAAAGTTAAGGATGATTCAGACTGCGTAATAGTATTCTCATCATAAACCGATAATCCATAATTATCGCTCTTCCAGTTTTTTGTTAACACGGAGTGTGAGGCAGAAAACAAAAGAGCTGATAAATGTGTACTGGTATATACTTTTTTTAAATTGCGTATAAGGAGAAAGAATATACGAGGGTGAGTCAAACGAAAACCTTAAATATTTTTTAAAAATATTATTTGTTGTGCAGAAGTGGTACAAAGCTGTATCACATTTCATCATAGTCTCCCCCACGCTCAATGCAAGTCCTCTACCGCTTAGAAACTGTCCAACTTAAAAAAAAATGGTGCAAATGGCTCTGAGCACTATGGGACTTAACATCTATGGTCATCAGTCCCCTAGAACTTAGAACTACTTAAACCTCACTAACCTAAGGACAGCACACAACACCCAGCCATCACGAGGCAGAGAAAATCTCTGACCCCGCCGGGAATCGAACCCGGGAACCCGGGCGTGGGAAGCGAGAACGCTACCGCACGACCACGAGATGCGGGCTGTCTAATTTCCTTTAGAAAAAAATTCTTTTGGTAGTCCGCGCAACCACTCATGCACCGCGTGGCGTACCTCTTCATCAGAACGATCAGAATGGAACTTCTTTCCTCGCATGGCGTCTCTGAGTAGTCCAGACATATGGAAATCACTCGGGGCAAGGTCTGGTGAGTATGGTGGATGAGGAAGACACTCGAAATGCAGGTCTGTGATTGTTGTACGGGCAGTGTGGGGCCTTGCAAGGAAGCCATCACCTTCTCGTTCCAAGCGCTAAAGAAGTTCTTCACAAGCATCAACACGTCGTTCTCTGATTACAGGAGTCAACTGCCGTGGCACCCATCTTGCAGACACTTTGTGAAACTGGAGCACATCATGCACAATGTGGTCTGCTGACCCATGACTAATCTGTAAACATGCTGCAATGTCATTCAGTGTCACTAGGCGGTTTTCCTTCACTATGGCTTCAACTGCAGCAATGTTCTGTGGAGTCACAAATCGTTGTGCCTGACCTGGACGAGGAGCATCTTCCACTGAAGTCATACCATTTGCGAACTTCCTACTCCATTCGCAGACTTGCTGCCGTGACAAACATGCGTCACCGTACTGAACCTTCATTCGTCGATTAATTTCAATAGGTTTCACACCTTCACTACCCTAAAACCGAATAATAGAACGATGTTCTTCCGTGGTGCAAGTCGCAAGTGGGGCGGCCATCTTTATACTGATACTGCGACGGTATGTGTGCATCTGCACTATGCTGCCACCTACAGGCCATTCTGCACTCCGTTTGTAGGACGCTTACCAACTTACAGGATAGCGGCGTGACACTTCGATTTGTTATTACAAATTTAAGGTTTTCATTTGACTCACTCTCGTGTAAAGGAGAAAAAATTTGCCTAATGGTTTAAATATAACCTGCTATCGTAGTTAAAACTGACAGGGACAAAGGAAACTGAACCGCATGTTTCCACAGCGAAGTATAGCACAGAATTCTCTTTCTCTCAATGAGTTTCAATAAAAAGCCTATACAACAACGCCATTTAAAATAATTTTGACACACACAGTGGAGGAGGAGGAGGATATTGGTGTTTAACGTCCCGTCGACAACGAGGTCATTAGAGACGGAGCACAAGCTCGGATTAGGGAAGGATGGGAAAGGAAGTCGGCCGTGCCCTTTCAAAGGAACCATCCCAGCATTTGCCTGGTTCGATCCAGGGAAATCACGGAAAACCTAAATCAGGATGGCCGGACGCGGGATTGAACACACACAGTGGTTACTGTTACTACAAGCCAAACCACAAGTTGGGAAACGGGGCCAATTTTCTAGTAGTTTGCTGTAGAGTTGAGATTTTCACACAAAAATGTTTTATTCATATATTACAGAAACTAGCAGTACGGCACTAAACAGCCTTTTAAACACGCTGCTAACGGCAATCAAGTAATTTATAGCAATACAACAATTTAAAAGAAATTCTTTTTAAAAGAGAAATAGAAGTAACAGTACGGCAATCAACAACCTTTCAAAATACAGCGCTAACGGCAATCAAGTAATTTACAGCAATGCAACAGTTTAAAAATTTCTTTTAAAAACGGCAATGAAGTCATTTATAGCAATACAACAATTTAAAATATTTTTAAAGGAAAACACAAAGCCACCAGTACAGCAATAACAGTCTTTCAAAACCCGCCGCTAACGACAATCAAGTAATTTATAGCAGTACGACAATTTTAAAAAAAAATTCTTAAAAAAAAAACAGAAGCTAGCAATACGGCAATAAACAGCCTTTCAAAACACGCCGCTAACGGCAATCAAGTAATTTATAGCGAAACAGCAGTTTAAAAAATTGAAAGAACATCAGTAAACAGGCTGCTAAAGTAAAAACAGAACTTTGCTAGTAAAGTACGGTGAAGTAGTGAAGCTACCAACACCGCCATTTAAAAAAAAATAGGTCTCAGCAAACACACGATTAATGGCAATAAAGGAATGGAGGAATTAAAAAAAGGTTTTTAAACAAAAGTGTCCTGGAATATCATTAGAACATAACAGATTTGACGGACCCGTGTAAGGCGGCCACAAATCACCCACTCAGGGATGCTCAGGCTAGGCAGAATACTGACCAATTTAAATACGCCCGTAAACACAATATCCACTCTCAGGCTGGTCACTGCACCGACTTTTAGCCAGCGAAAACTTGTAATAAGATGGCTTAACTTGCTGACAGAATTAGAGCTAACCTCGTGCAAGGAAACATTACACCAGACAGTCCTGAATGAGCCACCACATGATCAACCAACAAGAAGCATGAATTTACTCATAACATACGACAGAATAGCGAAACAATTAAACTGCCAAAACTACACCTCCGATCGGGCAGTAACGAGAGGAGGAAGAAAGATCACTGCCTTCAATTACACCGGTGCCGGGGACAGGAAACCCGATCCCCGGAGGCCACATGGCAGAAGAGACACTGGTTACGCAAACTTATTACTTAATGATTAAACCTTCCACTAACGTAACTTGCAACTATGCTCGAACAGGCAGGGCAAGACCTCCGATGGCAAGGATCCACACATCCGACCGCGCACGCGTCGCCAGTGTACCCAATACGCCACGGTCACGTGACAACACGCTCTGTCACCGGAGTTCGCGTCTTCTCTGCAACGTTGACGGGTAGTGACCGCTCCTTCATGTTAAGTGTCTCCTTTTTAAACTCCAGTGTTGAAACGGAGGACTTACAGAAGCTTGTTAACGTCCCACCAAAGTGAAATGGACAGCAACTACTCGTGGGGCGATTCTGTATACAACCAACCCGCGGGGAGCTCTTCCGTCAACTCCACCCGCACCTTACACACAACCGACATACATCACGAGGCGACTCGGTACAACCGACCACGCCTGGTCCGCGCTGACGAGCCACACTGCCCTCCCGTGTCCACCAGACTCTCTGAGCACACAAACCTACTTCCGGGCCACCAAACGAAGTTACCACCGGTCAACGGAAGCCAAAACGCAGACATCGATAGCAGAGCGAAAAGACAACCAAGCAGCCACTTAAGGGGCTCCGGAACGCCCTATCCTTGCAATGTTAAAATAACGCTTATAAATTACATCTTTCCTCACAAAGTATTTGAGGTAGGAAGTTGAACTTTTTACAGATTATTTATTGGAATATGGGCTACAACTTAACACAGGGATTTTACAAAATTTTAGTTCAGTTATTAAAGATGATGTTTTTCAATTGTAATGAAAATTCACAACATTTTTTTGCAATTTTTTATTTATATAATCAAAAATATACAGTTTTTTGGAAAAAGGCTGTGTTAAATTATGCAGAAGGTACTGTGTAACATTTACTGAAAGTTTGAAACAAATATGTTTGGAAGATCCTTAGAAAACATGTAATTAGTATGAGAAAATAAAAGTTTTGGGAATCGAGCGACAAAGATTGGATTAACTTTTTAGTGCATTCCAGGTCCATAGGATGGATTATCTTCATCCTCTGCAAACTCCTCCTCCAGCTTCCTCTTGTTCCTCCTCCTGTTTACTCTTGCTTGTATTTCTAGACTCTTTACAGCCCTGTCTGCAGCCCGAAGGCGTTTCTTGTCTAAAGCAAGCATCGCTCGTTGTTGTGTTCGTAGATTTTGCTACCATTTTCTTCAGTTGCAGTTACTGCAACACTGTTCCAAAAGGTGGTCATGTATGAACACTTATCACATTTCAGTTGTATTTCACCAGCAAGTCCCACGTGCTTTATTATGGAGAGTTCCAGACCAACTTCACTACAGTGAATACATCTTACACAGTTTGAAAAAATTCCTTTGAGAACCGACATATCAAATATTTCATTCACATCCGATTCGCCCATAAAACATTCATAGTTTTCACTCATTGAACCAAGCTTCTTCTGTGAAGTATTTTCTTTCCCACTTTGACTGCTAAGGGCAGGTGTACTTGAGAGGTTAGGTTCACTCACTTGGTTACCGTATTTATTGTTTACAGTAATAACACATACCTTTGGCTTTCCAACATTTCTCCTTTTCTTAAAAGCCTTCAGAGGATTTCTAATAACTTTACTTTTACTCATTATTATACTTCAACAAAACAGAGACTCAAGAAACAGAATTAATTACGAATATTTTCGAGATAACGACAGAGTAAATAAACATGAAACAATCGACAATCACACCAGCGATATATATTGAACCATCACAGGTTAGCCACAACACATACTTTATCTCACATCACTAAAATGTACCTGATGAACACGGACGTTAATAATAACACCAATTGACAGCAGTTTAACAGCGCCACAGTGGGTCACGCCCATGTAGAACACATTTCAAAAAAAAATTTAAAAATAGTTGTAGTCTTCGGAATTGAATAATTTATATATCTATTAAAAGGTAATAGTCTGCAGATTCAGAAAACGCAGAAAAGTAAAAATTGAACTTTTCATGATTTTGAGCCTTTCCGGAGCCCCTTAATGACAGACAACATATCGAACAAACATGTCAGGGGAAGACAAGGAAAACCAATGCAATCTAAACACAAGGTGTAGCATGATACACGGCTCAAATTTTGTTCATGGCCGTTTAAATATTTTTAAAGTATCGTGCGAAAATTTGAAGTAAAGAGGTCAATGACTTTCGGTTAAGACGTTTCGAGATGATTTTGAAAATCATCTCGAAACGTTCTTGAGCGATGGTTTTTAAAAATCATCTCCAAACGTTCTTGTCCGTAAGTCCTCGAACGCTTTACTTCAACCTTTTGCACGATACTGTAAAAATATTTTGACGGGCATGAGCTAATTAGAGAGAGAGACAGAGAGAGAGGGGGAAGGAGATGAATTTTCTGTCTTAATCTGGGGCTATCCCTCGAGTCTAACGCAGAGTTCCTCACGTGTTGCAGCCATAGGCGCCAGCCCGGCACTGCGGCCTCCGAACCTACAGCTGCTGGTGGCGCTGTGTCTGGCGACGTCGACGCTGGCGGTAGGCACTGGAGCCTCCAGCAGGTAGCGGCCTTCCGCCTCCGGCGAGGTCTCCAGAAGGCGCTCCGCTGCCGCCACCCGCCCCTGAGGCGGCAGAGCCCGACGTCCGCGGCTGAGCGGCGAAGCGACTGCGGCGGCGGCGGCGGCGGCGGCGGCGGTGCGGGAACTCCACAGGCGGCGACGCGCAAAAGCGGAACAGTCCGGCTAACCCTCCCACTTTGATTTTCCTTTCTGTACGTAAACACTGGACCCTACTTTGCACCGTTATTACAAAGATGACGCCAATGGAGTTTGCGACGTGTATCTCACGACGAGTAATGCGTACTTACCAACGTCCACTTGGCTCTGTCCGAAATCAGCAGGAATGTGACTTAAAGGAAATTTACCACTGCTCCTAGTCGTCTGAAATAATTGCTGTGAAAGTGTTTAACGAGAAGGACAGAAAAACACAATACGGCCTCTACTAACACACCCTCGCGACAGAAAAGCGTTAATTAACTCAAAACCAATGCCAAAGTTTCTACGAGTCAATGAACAGATTATAAATAGAATCCAAGTTTTAGTTTGTCGGTAATAGTGCTGTACTAGCCATTTCTTCAGTCACACAAAAAAATGAAATTGTAAATTGCAAACCGACAAAAAAAAAAAAAAAGGTGTGAAGATCCTACAATTTATCGCTGAAGAAATAAATGCATGACTTCGCAAACAGACCAAAGAAAAAGTGTATCTTTCCAAAAAGGTCAAAAAGTTTACTAGCCACAGAATATTCAGTTCCAGGCCGCTTATAATGATGGTGATATTTATATGCCAAAGCAATTGATTTTGGAGAGCAGAAATCCTCTGGAAGGTACCGATTTCTAGCACTGCCTCGTAAATATTTTTGCTTGTGAAGTAATTCGCAATTATAGCCTGAAGTAAGGTTTCTGTTAGAGTATCGTTTACTTGACAGGTTAATGATACACGAATGGTGGTCACTGTGAACATTTTCCCAAGATGGACAGCTTCATTTCTGTTTCAATCGAGTGTTTGGCGCGCAAAGGACGCTGATAAAAAGTTTCTGAGAACTGTAATGTAAATAAATTTAAATTTCTAATATATTTAGTTAATTCGTGAGATTGTTCCACTAGTCATTTATCAGATATTGTGATTATATGCATATATTCGAATGCACAAACTATTTTATTTGTTCACCTGTTTGATGTTACTAATTCCCTTAGTTCTTATTATTTAAGTCCCTTTTCGACAACTATTACTTCCTACATTGTGATATTACGATAAAATATAAAAATATATATATAAATGTAGACAATGGTGTGACTTTAAAGAAAGGGAGCTGTAATAAAATTGAAAGTAACAATGAGGTCCACCTTTCTTACAGCGAAATAGTCCTCAAATGCTGTGTCTCGGAAAGTTAAATTTCTCAGGAAGCAGTCATTTCTCTGAGTTCTTTGGCATCAGGTAAGGTGTTAAGATAGAACTTCCAAGTAATAATAAACTTATGATAAGTTGTATTTTCTTCCTGAAACACTGTTTTGTTACCACATATAAAGTGTACCTAAAATTTCCTTACTTTTAGTTATTTATTATTGTTCTTTCGTTTCACCGTCTTTAGAGTACGATGAATTAGTCATTTCTATGCGTGGTGTTTTTTCCTTTGTGCACGGAATATCTACGTTCCGTCAACCTCCTCCTTATCTCCTCCTCCGAGATGATGAATTTAGACTATATTTTATATTTGTCTTGGAACCTTATTTTTTCGTCTTTAGCACTTATCTGAACTGTTCTATAGAGTAATTACTTTCCTGTAATTTTAATTCTCTTACGTCCTTTTCAGTTTCCGTAAACAATGTAGGTTTGAAATTGGCTTTTGGCTTCGGTCTGGGTTTCTTCGGCCGATATTTGTTTAATAATTTTTCTGACATTTCGCCAGCAGGGGTGCTTGGCATTTTCAAAGCTTCACCCGCCATTGCTCGTGGTTGACTGGGATCGAACTCGCGGTTGCAGATTATGCGTACCTAGCGTACCAACGTCCAAGAAGTTTTCCATGGTCATTTCCGCTGCGGTTCTCCCTTGATACATGCAACCGCAGAGGTAACGAACACGGGAAAACCCTTGGACATTGGTGCGCCAAGTACACAATCTGCAACCGAGAGATCGATCCCAGTCCACCACCAGTAATGGAAGACGAAGCTTTAAAAATGTCAGCCACTCCTGCTGGCGAAATGTCAGAAAAAATATTAAACAAGTGACGGCCGAAGAACCCGAGACAGAAGCCAAGAGGTAATTTGTCAACAAGTGACCACGAAAGCCTTAACAGTTTCCTGCAATTAGTCTTCGTTATTCGGTTGTGGAAGAAATCAAAAATACGTTTAAGTAGTCTATTGGAGTTCATTCTGAGAAGATGTTCGTAAAAATTTAATCTTCTCTTTCGCATAGCATCTGAGACATTTTCATTTGTGGGACACAGTTACATTCCTAATGTATCCTATCGTATTATCCTGAAATGTTGTTTTCCTTTCATTTAGTATTGATTGTCCTATTTAGCTTCTGTGATTCATGGTTAGGGGTTCTGCTACATACAATATTTCTAGCTTGATCACTGTCTCGTAATGTTTAATTTTTGACCCCCATGAAAGAGGTTCCTTGTTGTATGTCTCTTTTGTCAACTGGAAGGCCAATTGAAGTTTTTTTTCTGGATACTGTGGCCTCGCGTTCTGTTGCATTGCATTTAATCCACTCCCCCTGATAATTAAATTCTTCTACCATTTCTATTTTCTATTTTGGATCTCTTGGTGTTTATTTGGATGTTTATTGTTTGTCATTATTTCATTTCCTTAGAAGGAAGAGTTAAGACCTATCTGAGCTGCTTGCGTGTCTAGTTGAAGGCCTGGCTCCTTTGCTGCCGCCATTGTTTCGACAAACGGGACCAAGTCATCTGCAGAGTTGATTTTGAGTTAGCTAGTTCGGCAACCTAGTCTTATTCCAAGCTTTACATTTTTCCCCTTGATTGATTCATTGATTACTCTCTGATATGCACAGTTAAGAAATTTTCATATTCGAATAGATGTTGCTATACTTTTCAATTTCTATATTTGCTCGAAGCCTGTACAGTCCTCCTTCAGTATGGTTTGCACCTACAATTTTGCTGATTACTTCTTGTTCTTGGACAAGAAGAGAATAGAAGCTTTCGAAATGTGATGCTACAGAAGAATGCTGAAGATAAGGTGGGTAGATCACGTAACTAATGAGGAGATATTGAATAGGATTGGGGAGAAGAGAAGTTTGTGGCACAACTTGACTAGAAGAAGGGATCGGTTGGTAGGACATGTTTTGAGGCATCAAGGGATCACAAATTTAGCATTGGAGGGCAGCGTGGAGGGTAAAAATCGTAGAGGGAGACCAAGAGATCAATACACTAAGCAGATTCAGAAGGATGTAAGTTGCAGTAGGTACTGGGAGATGAAGAAGCTTGCACAGGATAGAGTAGCGTGGAGAGCTGCATCAAACCATTCTCAGGACTGAGGACCACAACAACAACAACAACTTCTTGTTCTCTCCTTTGTATTTCTTCAAGCTCTCTGTCTCTTTAAAATGAGCGTCTCAACCCCATAAAAGCACTATGGTTCGCTTTTTGTGCTGCAATACCCCCATTTTCTGCACTTCGAAATGTATTTTTTGTTGCGGATGTCTCGTACAGCTCTGAAAGCTGTTTCCGTTTTGCAACAACGAATTTTGTAACCTATCAATTTCAGACAAATTTCCTGAGTGGTTTTGCCTAAATCTATCTACTGGAAAAGTCTTCCGATTTTTCCATTTTTAATTTTTAGAATTTTTGTGTCACATTATTTCTCGACATGTATTTTGTTTTTTCAAAAGATATTAGTAGCCCTACTCTTTCAGCTGTTACTTTAAGTATTTCTGTATGTTTTTGTGCTGTTTGAATGACCTGACATAGAAATGCTAGGTCATGTGCAAGAGCTAAGCAGTGTATCCTAATACTGGTTCTTCCTAATATGGATAGTTCGTCGATATTTAGCTCTGATTTTAGTTTCTGCCACTTTTCTATCACTTTTTCTAAGCCAAATTCGAACAGAAATGGTGAGAGTTCATCACCTTGTCTCAATCTGGGTTAAATTCAAAATATTCCGAAATTTTACCTCTGGGTTGTACGTCAGACTTCACAACGTCTAGCATTTTACTAATAATTGCAGTGGATTTCGGGTACTGAACTAGTAGTTTCAGAATATGGTAGAGGAAATTACTGCGTCGTAACTATTTTCTAATTTCAGTGTAGATACAGATTACTTTCATAGTGTAAGTTTTTTGATGCCTGAGAATTAATTTCGGACCTAAAATTTGTTCTTGGCAACATCCATTTGGTTATCCATTCTCATCCATTTTCATTCATTTTGTTGCTAAGCCTGGTCCAGGAGACTTTGAGATATTTTTTTCATTTCATTACTCACTACTCTGGAAAGTTTTATCTTCACATTTGTGGTGTGCATACTGTAAGACCTTCGGTACACACACCATCAGATTATTTGACTTGTCGCTCTAACGAAGTAGGCGAGTGTCAGCAATATGTCTCGTGGTCTTATCGTGGAGTGTTTATCTTCTGCCGTTAGGTCAGACGATAGAAATGCCACTTGCACGCTTAGAGTAGCAGATTGACAGCGACCAACTTTAAACAGAACTTGATTAATTTTCACACACATTTATTATAATAATAACAATCATAAACCTTACTTAACTTGATTCTGGATGCTATTTACAATTGACAATCTGAAGTTCCTTTTTTCTTGGTACGTTAATCTTATTCTCACATATCTCTGATACTTGACAAAGTGTATATACATTTATCTTCATGGCTATGTACAGGAATATGATAATCTTATCAGGCGCAGACTGAATCTTGACTATAGACTGGTACAGACAAATGTAGACTTGTACAGACTGATGCAGACTGACTAATCGGAGTTTTTTTTTCCTTTCTTGAATTTCAATTCCCCCCGAAGGGGGCGCGCTGGCAGCAGCTTAGTATGCCGCTCTTCAGCCTACAGACTTTGTTAGAGAATAAATAATAAAAACAGGCGATAAAATCGAAGACTTAAAGAGTAACATGGCGAAAAGAAATCGTGGAACTTAAAACAAAGAACAGAGGGATGATGACGCTAAGAAAATACATACAAAGCAGACAGTTAAAACAATAGACAGACAATTAAAAAAACACGGCGACAGTCTGGTTTCTGTTCGCAAAATACATAAAATTCACACCCAGCGACAGCATGGTTTCTGTTCGCAACACGAGAAAGACGAACAACACTGAACAGTCACTGGAACACTGCACTAAAAAGTTGTCAAATGTGACAGACCACAGCCGAGAGCAGGTGGGGGGAAACTAGACAGATGATGGGAAAATAAAAAAGGGGGGGGGGAGCTGGGAAAGGAGCTGATGGAGGATGAGGACCCATAAGAGGGGTGGGGGGCGCTGGGCAGATGCGACAGGGAGTGGGGTAGGCAGAGGAGGTGAATACAAAAGGTCTCGGGGGGGGGGGGGGACAAGGGAGGCAGGGAGAGGTTTAGTGCGGAGAAAACAGGACAGAAGGGGGGGAAGAGGGAGCCCAGGGAAAGGACAGAGGAAAGGAGGGGGAGTGAGGATCAGAGTTGATAGGAGGGATAAATGGAGGGAGAGAGGGCATCATCCAGGAGGGGGAGTTGATGGAAGCCACCTTGGGAAAGGAGATGTAGGGTGTGGAGATGGAGGGTAGGGGGGACACAACGGTGAAGACGTGGCAGGGGGCGGGGACTAATCGGAGGTCTGTACACTCGTTATAATACCTCGCGCGTTCAGGTATCACTGCACGAGTGTGATTCGTGAGGAGAAAATGTTCTACGTTAGCAACAATCTCATAGGCTACGTTACATATTAATACGCAGAATTTGGTCCGTCTCTAAGACAGTGCCATCTCGTAGTGCGGAGATGGACGAGCGCTGCGCCTGCGCTGTTGTGCTTAGCAGGGCGCGCTCTATTGGAAAGTTGTGTACGCGCTGACTACGCGGAACTATGTGCACAACAACATTCGTTATGACCATGTAACTGGTTCAAAAATGGTTCAAATGGCTCTGAGCACTATGGGACTTAACATCTATGGTCATCAGTCCCCTAGAACTTGGAACTACTTAAACCTAACTAACCTAAGGACATCACGCAACACCCAGTCATCACGAGGCAGAGAAAATCCCTGACCCCGCCGGGAATCGAACCCGGGAACATGTAACTGGTGGTCTTAAATGTAGTGCTATCTTTGACTGCAACGACTGTTCAGATGCGTGCTGAGACACAACGGTAAGTGCCGACTACTGCCCACCACACTAAGCTGAAATAGGCTACGTTAAATTAGTCTATGAGATGTTGGCATAAAATCAGCGACCGTCTCTCATGCTGATGTATGAATTGGATAATTACAACAAGAATACTATTAACGGCATCATCGACCAAGATGTGGATAACTTGGAGGTCTACACTCCTGGAAATGGAAAAAAGAACACATTGACACCGGTGTGTCAGACCCACCATACTTGCTCCGGACACTGCGAGAGGGCTGTACAAGCAATGATCACACGCACGGCACAGCGGACACACCAGGAACCGCGGTGTTGGCCGTCGAATGGCACTAGCTGCGCAGCATTTGTGCACCGCCGCCGTCAGTGTCAGCCAGTTTGCCGTGGCATACGGAGCTCCATCGCAGTCTTTAACACTGGTAGCATGCCGCGACAGCGTGGACGTGAACCGTATGTGCAGTTGACGGACTTTGAGCGAGGGCGTATAGTGGGCATGCGGGAGGCCGGGTGGACGTACCGCCGAATTGCTCAACACGTGGGGCGTGAGGTCTCCACAGTACATCGATGTTGTCGCCAGTGGTCGGCGGAAGGTGCACGTGCCCATCGACCTGAGACCGGACCGCAGCGACGCACGGATGCACGCCAAGACCGTAGGATCCTACGCAGTGCCGTAGGGGACCGCACCGCCACTTCCCAGCAAATTAGGGACACTGTTGCTCCTGGGGTATCGGCGAGGACCATTCGCAACCGTCTCCATGAAGCTGGGCTACGGTCCCGCACACCGTTAGGCCGTCTTCCGCTCACGCCCCAACATCGTGCAGCCCGCCTCCAGTGGTGTCGCGACAGGCGTGAATGGAGGGACGAATGGAGACGTGTCGTCTTCAGCGATGAGAGTCGCTTCTGCCTTGGTGCCAATGATGGTCGTATGCGTGTTTGGCGTCGTGCAGGTGAGCGCCACAATCATGACTGCATACGACCGAGGCACACAGGGCCAACACCCGGCATCATGGTGTGGGGAGCGATCTCCTACACTGGCCGTACACCACTGGTGGTCGTCGAGGGGACACTGAGTAGTGCACGGTACATCCAAACCGTCATCGAACCCATCGTTCAACCATTCCTAGCCCGGCAAGGGAACTTGCTGTTCCAACAGGACAATGCACGCCCGCATGTATCCCGTGCCACCGAACGTGCTCTAGAAGGTGTAAGTCAACTACCCTGGCCAGCAAGATCTCCGGATCTGTCCCCCATTGAGCATGTTTGGGACTGGATGAAGCGTCGTCTCACGCGGTCTGCACGTCCAGCACGAACGCTGGTCCAACTGAGGCGCCAGGCGGAAATGGCATGGCAAGCCGTTCCACAGGACTACATCCAGCATCTCTACGATCGTCTCCATGGGAGAATAGCAGCCTGCATTGCTGCGAAAGGTGGATATACACTGTACTAGTGCCGACATTGTGCATGCTCTGTTGCCTGTGTCTATGTGCCTGTGGTTCTGTCAGTGTGATCATGTGATGTATCTGACCCCAGGAATGTGTCAATAACGTTTCCCCTTCCTGGGACAATGAATTCACGGTGTTCTTATTTCAATTTCCAGGAGTGTATTTCACTATTGTATAGCACAAACTCCTGTCCTGTGTCACAATAATAAATCTTAAAACGGCCGAATTTGCCCGAAATCGGTCTTAACATCTACATGCACCGTAATCTAGTTTGTTTTGTTCATAAAGTAGGAAATAATGATGAAATATAATTGAAATAATAGTGAAAGGAAGACGGTTTATTTATTTATTTATTTATTTTGACTGAATGGGAGACAATAGACTAACAAAACAGATCTTCACTTGTGGCCAGGAAAGAAGTTGTATCCGAAAATTCTAATCAAATAATATTTACAAATGTGTGATCTTAGACTTTCCCGGCGAATTAACTGTTTGTACTGTTCTCGGGTCTCCTGCCGGGTGCAGTCGTTTTCAAACCACGATATTTCGACAGCGTTCCTTGGCGTCACCTTCAGGTGATACCTACAGACAGAGCGTCTCCGCTGAATATCCTCCCCTTTATACTCTGATCGCTCCCCACCCCTCCACTGGCGTCCTGACGCACGCGGCGCTGCTTGGGATGGTAGTGGGGAGGGGCGGGCCGCTGGCTGCTGGATGCGAACTGTGGACCATCAGATGTCCTGAAGCCTTCGTCGTGCGCGGAAGTCGCTTTGGGTCGGCGCCGTGCTTTTAGTTGGCTGAGTGCTGGGTTCCAGGCTCTGCTGAGGTTGAACCCGGCGTCTCTGTTGATCAGCTCATCAACTACACGTATTTCAATCGCCTCCTTCAGATCACTGTCCCAAAAAGACGAGGCCAGCCGTAAAACATCCGTTTTCGCTTACTCTATAATATATCCAGTATCCACGTAATGTTCCGCAACCGCAGATTTTGTAGGCTGCTTCAGTTCAGTATGTCTTCTGTGTTCCTGGCATCTTTCTTCGATTGTCCGTACAGTTTGCCCGATGTATGCCTTACCGCATTTACACGGAAGACGGTAAACACACGGTTTGCGGAGCCCCAGGTCAACATTCTGCAGATTGCACAAACCCAGCAGCGAGAAAACGAAGAGGACGAGAAGACAGTGGCCTACCTGCCTTACGCCGGCAAAGTATCCAACAAAATCGGCAGAATTCTGGCTCGGAGTAACATCAAATGTGTCTCCCGCCCACCTCCGAAAACGGGTGCCGTGCTAGGTACAGTAAAAGATGACCTGGGGCTCCGCGAACCGGGTGTTTACACCGTATTCAGTGTAAATGCGGTAAGGCATACATCGGGCAAACTGTACGGACAATCGAAGAAAGATGCCAGGAACACAGATGGCACACTGAACTGAAGCAGCCTACAAAATCTGCGGTTGCGGAGCATTACGTGGATACTGGAGATACTATGGAGTACAGGAAAACGGAAGTTTTACGGCTGGCCTCGTCTTTTTGGGACAGTGTTCTGAAGGAGGCGATTGAAATACGTGTAGTTGATGAGCTGATCAACATAGACGCCGGGTTCAACCTCAGCAGAGCCTGGAACCCAGCACTCAGCCAACTAAAAGCACGGCGCCGACCCAAAGCGACTTCCGCGCCCGACGAAGGCTTCAGGACATCTGATGGTCCACAGTTCGTATCCAGCAGCCAGCGGCCCGCCCCTCGCCACCACCATCCATCGCAGCGCCGCGTGCGGCAGGTCGCCAGGGGAGGGGTGGGGAGCGCTCAGAGTATAAAGGGGAGGAGATTCACAGTAACGCTCGGAATCTGTAACATACACAGAATAATTATATATATACATGTATCAACATCTCACACCACATTATCAACCACACACATAAGCACAAGACATGTATCTAACTCAATCATCCAATAACTTCCCATAATGTTAACATAAATTTACATTCTATATGTCTTTTGTACCCCAATTATTTTGTATTCTATATATCTCTCCTCTTTCATTGCCATAGACATTGTACACTTCATTCCCCTACAGACACAGATTTTATCATCTCAATATACCTGGTTATTTTACCTTCATTTATCTCCACTTAACCTTCATTTTTCGTAAACTTAAATTGTATCATGTTAACAAAATTGTTTATATCGTTCTCATTTTCTTTTCTTTTTCTGTAAATTTAAATCTTATTATGTTAATATGCTTTTTTATAATGTCTTCATTCTGCTAAAAACCTGCAGTAACAAAATTGTCAACCAAATGTAACAATGCACTTGCAGGAAAAATAAATTGTACAAAATGAAAATAAGCATGTAAAAACCCAACGGCTGAAAAGGGACGCCAGCATGCCCTCAAACAGCCCGCCCTCCTCCATCAGAGGAAGGAATGAAAAGTGCAACAACAACAACAACAAAAAAAAACAAAAAAAAGAGGAGACGCTCAGTCTGCAGGTCTCACCTGAAGATGACGGCAAGCGACGCTGTCGAAATATCGTGGTTTGAAAACGACTGCACCCGGCTGGAGACCCGAGAACAGTACAAACAATATTTACAAATACACAAAGAAAAAGAAGCAGCTAAAAGACATTTTTTCAGAAGTAAACTGTTGAAAAGGCAAAGGTTTTTTTTATTGTGTATATGATATCATTTCAGGTTTTGACCACCTAGTCTTACTCAAACGATTGTACTACGTTTCGTAGTAATTCTCTGTGATTCTTCAGTTGGAAAAATTATCTGAGAGTGACTAGATAGTATGTTGAACTCAGTTATGATGAAATTCGTGTAAGACTGTAATACGTAATAAAAATATTTTGTGATCTTTTATGAAAGGCGGATCATGTTCTGCACATATATTTAATCGGAAGGCAGACATGTGGCGCTGCTAATTCGATTCACAAGATATTGTAGTGATGTTTGTTGATTTCAGAATGGCCCTTCTTTCTGTTGACAGGAAAACTATAGATAAAATAGTCCGAGAGCTGGTGTGAAGCCTAGATTAACAAATCTAATTCGTACAGCACTTACAATCATAGTATCTAAAGTGGAACATTATATTCCCCCGAAGTAAACACAGATGCACGGAAAGGTGATAGCCTAGCCAAAATTCTTATTGTGTTAAACAGAAGATTGAATGAAAAACTGGATGATTGTAAGCTTTCAGCAATAAGGTTGGGAAGAGGAATCTAAAATGTTGAAATAAACTGTCCCGCATTTGCAAATGACTTTTCTATACATTCTGAAAATGTGGCGCCTTTTGTAACACAAATTAATCTTTTAGAAGAAACCTGTAGTAGGGCCAGATTAAGAATACTACAGAAAAAAATTAACAGACATTAAAAGTACATCGAAACTTCTGAAACCGTTGGCCACATACAGAAATTTAAAAAAAAATTGAATACCTTGGGGAGACTATCCAAGCAAGCGGTTTGGAAATGCTAGTACAAAGGAAAAGAAACATAAAATAGGAAGAGCATACGGAATAATCAGACAACAAAAAATTGTCTAAAAAGCAAAAATAAAGCTTTACAATTTAAGGTGTATCAAAAAGGACTTTGCAACTTTGAAAACTCTTACCGTCTTATTCATACGACTTACAGAATTAGTCTTGCCGTCATCTAGAAGGAAAATAGATCAAGTTTATACTGTTCGGTAAGACGTCCGGAATTTCCCAATAGTCCACTTTCCATCTAAGTGACAGTTTTGAGGCGCGCCAGTTGCATGGGCCCCAAGTTCAACGTTCACTGGACGTGATGCATCTTGCCTTTTTCTTCTGGGGAATCATCAAGTGTATCTAGTTTTTCGCATCATTACCAGCTTCTGTATCAGAGCTCTGAGTTAATATGCCTTGCAATTTAGCACGTCACACCTGACACACTGCAGCGAGTTAGGCAAGAAATCGACTTTAGATGGAATGTGTGCCCCATATACAATTGAAGTCACTTTTAACCTATTTAGGTATATAGTAAAAAACTTTTATTTTTCTGTAAAATGACACCAAAACCATGTCGGTACGTTAAATGAATAGACAATACGAGTTTTCGAGGTTGAAATGTCCTTTTTGACACGCCCTATGCAACACCAAGGCAGAATGTCAATAAGCAAGCGAATGTCTAGCATTAACCTACAATTTAGATTAATTAGAAATATTCAAAGGGCGATTTATTAGAAAAACGTTAGGCCCTCGAAAAACTATGGAGGTTTGGAAATTCAGTAGGAGTGGGATCGAAAGCAGAAAACATGTCTGAAATAAGGAGAAAAAGAAGACTGGTATTTTCTGGGCAGGGATATCGATTAAAAGACAGTAGGTTAACAAAAAGAATAAAAAAAAGTGGGACATGAAGTCAGCAAAAATTTGGGTACACGAAGTAATATATGATTTACAAGAAAAAACAATACTTACGCTGAAGGAACAACTTACAGAGAAGTGCGTAAGAGGTATGTATTCATTATGGGAGGATGCCAAGGTAGGAAAGTGAAAAAAAACTTGTCATAAGAGGGGTATGACGTCAAATGGGCCGACATGGAGCAGGAGAGGCACCACAGGACATTTTGATTTCCACTGTCTATACTTTCACAAGTAAATTCATAAAACTTTGTCAGCATGACCAGGAGGGATTCAGGTTTCACACTCGTAGCAGCGGAAATTCAAAAACATAACAAAATATTTTTTTTACATGTGAAATTTCATAATTTTTTCACTTACTATTGGCTGCATTTGTTGCTATAGGTACTTTTCATCATAAGTAAGAGAGACTGTTCGATGAATTTTGCACAGCTTACAAACCGTACTTACATGTGTCTGAAAATGTAGAATCTATTTAATTTATGAAAAATGAATGAGCCGTTACGTTTTAAACTTTATGTTTAGAAAAAAATCAAATTTGTAGTTAATTATCTCAATTTTTACCACAGTTTTTAATAGATTTGGAAAATTCTAGGTTTTCATACACCTCTAATTATGGTTTGTATGCTGTGCAAAATTCATCAAAGAATCTCTCTTACTTGTGAAAAAAAAATGTACCTATAGCAACAAATGCAGCCCACAGTAAGTGAAAAAGTGATGAAATTTCATATCTAAAAAAAAAAATTATTTTGTTGTGTTTTTGCACTTCCACTGCTATGAGTGTGAATCCTGAATCCTTCCTGGTCATGCTGAGAAAGTTTTATGAATTTATTTGTAAAAGTATAGACAGTAGAAAATAAAATGTCCTGTGGTACCAATCCTGCTCGAAGTCGGCCCGTTTGACGTCCTACCCCCCTTCAGTGGTGAGAAGACAGGAAGAAAAACATAGTGAATACATGTGACGGTACCAGATGAAAAGAAAACCAAAAGGAATTTGAGACGGGCACGTGATCCTTCGTTGGCTCATTCGACGAGAAGAAAGAAAAAAAATATAAAGATTTAGTTTGGAGTAAAATCAGCAGGAAATATGAAGGAACTGAAGTTTGCAGTAGGTCCCCAGGCGACTATATTGAAAGGGAGGAGAGAGAGAGAGAGAAGTTTATAGATGGTACCATCTCGAAGATAAAACATGAAAACGTACGTCGGAGGTGAAGCTGACCCACGCTGGGGCGCTGCCACGTGGCCGACCTGCTTGAGTCCACGTCTACGACGCAACCGGAAGAGGAGGTGGCGAGTGGTCGATGGTTGACGCGGCCAACTTGCCGCGACAGTTGCTCAGCTGTGGGGACGACGCGGTGCTCGAGGCCTGGCAGCCCCACGGGACCTTTGATCTCGAATTCCTTTTGATACGGCGGCACGACCGCTAAGCAGTCTGCTGAAGCGGGAGCCCGCCAGAGCGTTAGGGATCCGAGCAGTGGCAACCGGAACGCCTGTTGTTCGATATTAGCGACCATGACCTACCGACCGTGTCTACACCCTAAAGACATCGGTGACAATGTTTTTTTGCTCACCCGGAGACCAACAAAAGCACGCAGTCTTTCGTAATCACTGTTCAGGGAGTCAGAAAAGGTTTTTGGTCGGTGGTGATATGCTTTCAGGTTAGTGAGGTATAATGAAGCACGGTCCATCAACTCAAAAATTCTCACATCACTCACTCGAACGTCTAAATGCACTTCCCTTGCAATGTCAACTTATTTTCTTTTATTTCTATTCTAAATTGACCCGTCCTCGGAGGAAAATGTCGTAATACAGGCAAGTCACACAGTCAGATTATTGGTCTTTTTGGAGTGAATGTCACAAACAATCCTTTTAATGTCATTACAGGAGGATCTGCAACGAATTGACGCATGGTGCAAGGAATGGCAATTGAATATCAATGTAGACAAGTGTAATGTGCTTCGAATACATAGAAAGAAAGATCCTTTATCATTTAGCGACAATATAGCGGGTCAGCAACTGGAAGCAGTTAATTCCATAAATTATCTGGGAGTACGCATTAAGAGTGATTTAAAATGGAATGATCATATAAAGTTGATCGTCGGTAAAGCAGATGCCAGACTGAGATTCATTGGAAGAATCCTAACGAAATGCAATCCGAAAGCAAAGGAAGTAGGTTACAGTACACTTGTTCGCCCACTGCTTGAATATTGCTCACCAGTGTGGGATCCGTACCAGATAGGGTTGATAGAAGAGATAGGGAAGATCCAACGGAGAGCAGCGCGCTTCGTTACAGGATCATTTAGTAATCGCGAAAGCGTTACGGAAATTATAGATAAACTCCGGTGGAAGTCTCTGCAGGAGAGACGCTCAGTAGCTCGGTACGGTATTTTGTCGAAGTTTCGAGAACATGCCTTCACCGAAGAGCCCATGGAGATAAAATCAGAGAGATTAGAGCCCACACAGAGGCTTACCGACAATATTTCTTTCCACGAACAATACGAGACTGGTATAGAAGGGAGAACCGATAGAGGTACTCAAAGTACCCTCCGCCACAGACCGTCAGGTGGCTTGCGGAGTATCGATGTAGATGCAGGTGTAGACAGAAGTTCAGTGACGTAGGTGTTCTGAAGCTTGGGTCGTTTCTATTCTACTTGCAGGAAAGGGGATTGTCAGGAGTCATCGCACCCAATGAATCACAAGTCCGTCATTTACACATCTTTATGTCCAAGGTAATTTGTATCATTAATTTAGTATTCTGAGAAAACGAAGTTTCTACTATGGGATCTGTACTTAGAAAACACCTCACACTTCCTTTGAGGTACCAACAGAATTTATTGTGCGTAAATTCGTGCATTTAAGCTCCGTAACTGGAGATTAAGTATACTTATCGGCAATGGAATTAGAGAAATCTGGCTAGTGGCATCGGAAATCCCTAGCGGCGATGATTCGACTGGTGCACCATCAAGTAACCTACGTAAATCGGTGAGAATGGTGGCAATTGTGTGCAGGGAAAAAAACATATTTTATGTCAACAGCTGTGCAGTTTTATTCGTTCCTTATCGGTTTTGGTACTCACCACCATCCTCACAGGAGATAATGTACATCAATTGGTCAAAAGTACATCTGTGCCAAATACGGAAACATGAAGTATAAAATGTGACTGATTATCACGACAATAGTCGCAGTGTATTTCCACTGTAGTAGATTTACTCAGCTGAAGTGTGGCAATATCCGCACACTTAATCTTCACATCAAATAACTAGTACAGTCTCAGTCAGAACAGGTTCTGTGCAAGAAGACGCTAATCCATCGATGCATAGTACACAGGTCATATTACAATTCAAAGATAATGTCACAGTACTGGAAAAAGTGGACATTACACGATCATCGAAGACCACCAAGTTACAATTATGTCTTTTGGGTACATATGTGCTGTATTACAGTAGGTATACATGCCGTGCGTAACTATAGCCTCATGTTATTTGATCAACATGTAATATCCACCTTTTTCAGTACTGTAATTTTATGTTTGAACTCTGTTATGACCTGCATACTATATAGCGATTGATTAGTGTTCTCTTGTACAGATCATGTTGTGATGGATCGCGTGTTTGTTAGTTGATGTTAATATTAAACGTGTGCATGTGATCACACATCGTTTACGTGAATCTACTGCAGTGAAAATGCAATGAAACAATAATCATGATGATCAGTCACATTTTATGCTTGATGTCGCCGTATTTGGCAAAGCTGTACTATTATTCAATTGATGTGCATTATTGTCTCCTGTGAGGATGATAGCAAGTACTGAAACCGGTAGGTATTAAATGAAACTGCACAGCTGTTGGTACAAAAAAATGTTTTTTCTTTCCTGTACACATTTGCCTCCATTGTCTCCGATTTACGTACGTTATTAGGCAATACACCAAGATGCACCGAAAAGAGAATAAATAAAACTGTACATCAGTTGAAACAAAAAATGATTTCGTTCAAATATTTATCAGCTTTACATGTGTTCACAATGTATGATAGATTTGAGATCCTGTGGTTTGGAGAGGAAGGAGCACACAAGCAATCTGCTATCCCTGAAATCTTCCACAGGTGCTTCTGGAAAAATTACAAAGACTCGAGGGTAGCCTGCTCTAATGGTAATGGTTACTTCCAGCTTGCTACGAACGAACATTATGGGTTAAATATAAGGCACAAAAGTTTTTTTTTATCTATGAGGGGCAGTTAAATGTAAAGGAGACAGATGGAAAATAGTAAGTATACTGTTTAGTATTTCAAAAGTAATCGGCGTAACTGTTAATATATATGTGTAACTATCAGACAAGACGGTTAGTGTCCTCATGGAAAAATGTTTGCTGGCATCTATGGAACCATAATTGTACTCAGGTATGCACGTCTACGTCCGAAGTAAGTTTGCGACCATGAATGACTGTCTTTAGGGTTCCAAAAATGTGGAAATGGCATGGGGAGGGATCGGAAGTGTATGGAGGATGTGTAAGGTACAAGTGGACAATTTGCAAATTTTAAGCACGCTTTCAAGTTAAAATGCCCAGATATGTTGATGGGCGGTACCATATGTTACAGAATAGTGTCGGCCATATGTGCCCAAGGCTGCTTCGACTACACCGCGGAAGTTTCGACGGTCGACGCTTCCAAATCGTCCATACAGTTCCGATATCTCGCCATGCGAGTTCCACATTTTTGGAGCCCTGCGAAAAGACTTCCGTGGGCATCGATGTGCCTCAAATGAAGAGGTGCAGGCCAGGGTACATTCACGGTTCTGTACGTAATGGTAAATATTTTTCCATGAAATTCTATTGGTCAACCCTCGGGTGAGGATTTTTAGTGGGCATCGAAACTGAGCAGGTGAGGAGGTGACGCTACTGGTGCAAGAGGCTGAAAGTAAGAGCTTATTTGGTGGCTGTCCTAAGCTGTAAGGTGGCAGTGAATCAGCTATGTTTGGTATCGTATTTATTACGAATAATTTACAATATGGTCAGTCTTCTCCAGAGCGATGGAAGGTATGCTGTTTCGCACAGTCATGCTGGGGGGGGGGGGGGGGAGCAAGGAGCGCGGACACAACGCTTCGTCGGTTGTCGGCGTAGTGCTGGTCGGGACCCAGCGGCGGTGTGTCGTGCAGGTGGTTGGGAATAGAGCTGGTGTTGTAAGTTCATCACGACTCACCGGCAGCTAGTGCGGACAGCATCAGCACTCTCAAACAAGAGCGTGGGCTTAGGCGAAGAACAACGGCTTATCACGGACGGCAGATGTTCTGAAGGCAGAAGCACAGGATGCAAGTCAGCGACACAGCGTACGTCCAGCGAGGCAATACTGCACGCAGTCAGGTGTCTCTCCGTATTAGTCTTATTGCAAATTCTGGTGATAAACATATCAGTAAATTAGCCTACTCTGCCTCTTTTCATCAGCTGCCTTTCATATGGCATCATATTTTGTGGTAAGTCATCATTAAGAGAAAAAGTATTCATTGCGCAAAAATGTTTAACTAAAATAAAGCCCCGAGCCAATGCAAGATCACTTTGCACACATTTATTTAAGAACTCTGGACATTCACAGTACCTTCACTAAACAAATATTAACTTCTGAAATTTGTTGTTAATAACCCATCACAATTCGAAAACAATAGCAAAGTGAATAGATACAACACTAGAAGAAAGGATGATCTCTACTATTCAGGGTTAAATCTGGACTTGGTACAGAAAGCGGTGAATTATGCTGCCACAAAAATATTAAGTCATTTACCAGATAGCATTAAAAGCCTGAGAGATAGCCAACCAGCATTTAAAAACAAATTAAAAAAATTTTGAATGACACCCCCCTATACTCAATAGATGACTTTTTAGATATGAAATAGTAACTGTAATTAAACAATAATTTTATTGTGTAAAGAAAACTTACGTTAAGCTGACACTTTGCACATCATTACGAAACGGCATGCTCATGATCTATGGAACAAGTATTAATGTAATGAAATGTAACGGAGGCACGTGACATGGATTTCCAGGCAGCAGTCGCCTCACACTGATACTCAATAATATTTATGCAAAAAAATCTTAGAGTAAGTTTGTAAATGCTAGCCTACACAGTAAATTACATACAGTTCCCTTCCTCCCGGAAAGTTGTAAGGAACAGTAAGTAAACTAAATTATTGTGTATCAGACAAACTACGAGGGTACTCCCAAAATTAAGGTCTCCTATTTTTTTACAAGTACAGAACTCTGTTTGTGTGGCAGTTGGCCACACTGTTACGAAGCGTGCTTCACGCGCTGTGTGTAAACATGCGCACGCCGCGCTGAGGCGCTCAGTCTTGGCTTGGCTGCCGTTGAGAATGGAGATCCCGTTGGATGTTACCGCGAAGTGCGAACTGCGCGTAGTTATTCGGTTTTTGAACGCAAAGGGCACTGCACCGATTGAAATCTATCGTCAATTGATGGAAGTGTATGAAGAGTCGTGCGTGGATGTCAAAAATGTTCGTAAGTAGTGTAGAGAGTTTGCAGCTGGTCGGACCGAAATTCACGACGAACAAAGGAGCGGGAGGCCGTCAATTTCTGAGGAGAGAGTGTTGACGGTTGAGCAAAGCATGCGTTAAGATAGGCGGATCACACTGGATAATCTCTGCACGTTGAGTCCTGAGGTTTCCCGAAGCACCACTCACTGAATTCTAACGGAAACATTGAACTACGGAAGGTGTGTGCAAGATGGGTGCCACGCATGTTGACTGAAGACCACATGCGGCAACGAGTTGATGCTTCCCGCGCAATTTCTTCACCGCCTTGCAACTGAACAGGACACCTTTCTGGACTCAATTGTCACGGGTGACATTTGGCCGGAAAGCGATTCAGCTCCGACGACGAGGTGAAAGAAGAGGTTCATAACTTTCTGAACTGCATGGCGGGGAGCTGGTATGACATGGGCATACAGAAACTGCCACAGCATCTACAAAAATGCATCGACAGAAAGGGTGATTTTGTCGAAAAATAGCTAAATGTTCAAGCTGTGAACTGATGTAAACAATTGCAGAAATAATCAGGTCTGTCTACTTATATATAAATAGGAGACCACACTTTTGGGATTATCCTCGTAGTACAGGCGCAGACCTCCTCTCTGCTCTGGCTACACTTTATTTCGATCTTGCCAGGGTCGGCCAACTTACGTGAATAAAGTTAACTGAATGATAAATAATCCTGATGTGGTGTCACCGCCAGACACCACACTTGCTAGGTGGTAGCCTTTAAATCGGCCGCGGTCCGTTAGTATACGTCGGACCCGCGTGTCGCCACTATCAGTGATTGCAGACCGAGCGCCGCCACACGGCAGGTCTAGAGAGACGTCCTAGCACTCGTCCCAGTTGTACAGCCTGACTTTGCTATCAATGGTTCACTGACAAAATACGCTCTCATTTTCCGAGACGATAGTTAGCATAGCCTTCAGCTACGTCATTTGCTACGACCTAGCAAGGCGCCATTATCATTTGTTATTTATCTTGGGATGCATGTACAGTCAGACCGATGTTCACCAATTATGGATTAAAGTTAAGTATTCCAGCAGCTACGTACTTTTCTTGATAGTATAATTTCCTTGTCATTTTCCAGACCTCACGCCAGCCTGCGTGAGCTTAAACGCGTGCCTTTCGGCTTCCTCCAAACCCCGTGAATTGGATCCTGCCAATTCACAATACCTGATGCAGTTACACTTTAAGACTTAATTCAGAATAAATATACACAAAGGAATCATTAAGGCTATGAACGATCCTGGCATCGTAAGGTGAGCAATACACACTTTATCACTGAAAATTATCAATTGTGATCAGGGAGGCAACACTGCTCAAATAAAAGACATGATTAAAGTAAAATGTTCAGTTTATTATAAAAAAAGCCTAAGAATGAACAAGGATCCAAGCACGTCATGAGATCGCGACTGTTACTTACATAGGATATTAACCATAAGAAGTGGATAAGTGAAGTAACAGTTGGTAAAGAAACTTAGTGGGGGTCGAAAATAGCTCAAAAACATATACTTCAGTTGATTAAATTTAACCTAACCGGCCTACACATTATTTACAAAGATTGTTTGTCTGACTGTGGCAGTGAAGAAACCCATGCAACTGGGAATATGCTGAAGAATGTGCGAAAGTGAATCCTAACACGCTTCTCAATTTCTTGCTCTCGTTGGTACTAATATGCTGAAGGTGCTAATTACCCTCATCATTATCGTCGGTATAATATGAGCAGATCGGTGACACCGTCTAGAACTGCACTACCGAGGACCCCACGTTGTACACCCTCTGACAATGCAGTGTACTGTTCCAGTCGATAGTCGAGTATCGATATGTTCAACTCCGAGTTCTGAGACGATGTCCTTAATTTGTAGTCGGTAAAAAACTGACTCTTCACTTATCTGTTCACTTATTCCCGCCAAGAATCTCAGCAAGCAACCATCTTAAAGTTACATAGGTCCGCAAGTGGCGTAGTTGTTTCTTTGTAACAAAACACCCCGCAAGAGGAGGCCATCCGATAAAGACCAACAATCAGAATTTCTTACCAGCATTTGACGTCACAACAGTTATACCAATCAGTGCTGTCGCAAGAAGCAGCCAGCATCATACTACCGGCTGTGGGAAAAGCTAGAAAGTTGTGCCAGTGGCTTCCAGGCAACTCTGCAGTACGTTCTGAACATGACATAGGTAACAACTGCTTTTCCATGCTTTTTGGACAAGAAATGGTTCAAATAGCTCTGAGCACTATGGAACTTAACATGTGAGATCATCAGTCTCCTAGAACTTAAAACTACTTCAAACTAACTAACCTACGGACAACACCAACATCCATGCCCGAGGCAGGATTCGAACCTGCTACCTTAGCGGTCGCGTGGTTCCAGACTGAAGAGCCTAGAACGGCTCGGCCACACCGGCCGGCCCTTTTGGAGAGTTGGTCGAAGTTTCCCAACTCAACATCCTTTTCTTAGCACGTCCCGGACGCCCACCTCTTGCCAGCAGATTTCAGTCATCGGGAACAAATGCTTTCAGCTCAGCCATCCAAAAGGGGTGCATGCCGTCAACTGCACGATAGCCTGGGCGACTTTCCCCAAGACAGTGGCAGGACAGCACTTACCTGTCCATCCCCTAGCTAGCACTTCTGTGAAGGACGTGTTCCCGTGTTGGTCGTTTTGGCCTTGCCAGTGTTGCATCTCTCCTGTACGGTATCCCAGGGCACCTCAATTTATAGCTTACCTTACATTACAGATTGTTAACTAGAGGAGATAAAATCATAGCATGCATCCACTTTAATCGCGTTAATCAGTACCCTTTCTAGCTCAGTTCGTATACGGTCGAATTATTAGCAAATACAGGGTGTTTCAAAAATGACCAGTATTTTTGAAACGGCAATAAAAACTAAACGAGCAGTGATAGAAATACACCGTTTGTTGCAACATGCTTGGGACAACAGTACATTTTCAGGCGGACAAACTTTCGAAATTACAGTAGTTACAGTTTTCAACAACACATGGCGCTGCAAGTGATGTGAAAGATATAGAAGACAACGCAGTCTGTGGGTGCGCCATTCCGTACGTCGTCTTTCTGCTGTAAGCGTGTGCTGTTCACAACGTGCAAGTGTGCTGCAGACAACATGGTTTATTCCTTAGAACAGAGGATTTTTCTGGTGTTGGAATTCCACCGCCTAGAACACAGTGTTGTTGCAACAAGACGAAGTTTTCAACGGAGGTTTAATGTAACCAAAGGACCGAAAAGCGATACAATAAAGGATCTGTTTGAAAAATTTCAACGGACTGGGAACGTGACGGATGAACGTGCTGGAAAGGTAGGGCGACCGCGTACGGCAACCACAGAGGGCAACGCGCAGCTAGTGCAGCAGGTGATCCAACAGCGGCCTCGGGTTTCCGTTCGCCGTGTTGCAGCTGCGGTCCAAATGACGCCAACGTCCACGTATCGTCTCATGCGCCAGAGTTTACACCTCTATCCATACAAAATTCAAACGCGGCAACCCCTCAGCGCCGCTACCATTGCTGCACGAGAGACATTCGCTAACGATATAGTGCACAGGATTGATGACGGCGATATGCATGTGGGCAGCATTTGGTTTACTGACGAAGCTTACTTTACCTGGACGGCTTCGTCAATAAACAGAACTGGCGCATATGGGGAACCGAAAAGCCCCATGTTGCAGTCCCATCGTCCCTGCATCCTCAAAAAGTACTGCTCTGGGGCGCCATTTCTTCTAAAGGAATCATTGGCCCATTTTTCAGATCCGAAACGATTACTGCATCATGCTATCTGGACATTCTTCGTGAATTTGTGGCGGTACAAACTGCCTTAGACGACACTGCGAACACCTCGTGGTTTATGCAAAATGGTGCCCGGCCACATCGCACGGCCGACGTCTTTAATTTCCTGAATGAATATTTCGATGATCGTGTGATTGCTTTGGGCTATCCGAAGCATACAGGAGGCGGCGTGGATTGGCCTCCCTATTCGCCAGACATGAACCCCTGTGACTTCTTTCTGTGGGGACACTTGAAAGACCAGGTGTACCGCCAGAATCCAGAAACAATTGAACAGCTGAAGCAGTACATCTCATCTGCATGTGAAGCCATTCCGCCAGACACGTTGTCAAAGGTTTCGGGTAATTTCATTCAGAGACTACGCCATATTATTGCTACGCATGGTGGATATGTGGAAAATATCGTACTATAGAGTTTCCCAGACCGCAGCGCCATCTGTTGTTGAAAATTGTAACTACTGTAATTTCGAAAGTTTGTCTGCCTGAAAATGTACTGATGTCCCAAGCATATTGCAACAAACGGTGTATTTCTATCGCTGCTCGTTTAGTTTGTATTGCCGTTTCAAATATACCGTTCATTTTTGAAATACCCTGTATAAGTGAAAAGGGACTGGCCGAACGGCTTGCACGTACCAAAACAACAAGAAAAACAATAACTTCTCTGCTGCAAAGTGTTCTCATGTTCCTGTTTAGCTGTGAGCTTGTTGCGGTTCCACTTTACCACTTCACACATAGTACGTCCCCTTACGTTCAAACATAATGCAGACAGAAAGAGACAGCCGCCTCCGTGGTGGAGGTCACTAACGAACGCTTGTGCCGTCGTGTTAGATCCGGCGATAATCCGTTTTGAATCCTGCCAGTTTTTGGCCTTAAAGGAGAGGAGAAGCGGTAGCGTAAGGTTCCTGATCAGCACACCATACGCCAGTGCCGTGGTTTAAATACCAAACCTCTCTGCAGTGTCTCATGAGGTGAGGGCACTTGATGCTGTAGATGATGGTTATCCGTCCACCGTATAAGGATGTTAGGCTCGGACGCCTCTTGGTTTTACCCGAGAGGTTAGTAGGCCATGTTTTGACACCAGGTTTCGTACTCTCTCTTCTCTCATCATCATCGTACAACGCAAACGTGACACTATACACTACACACAATACCTATATGTAGTGTTACAAATGTTGCAATGGGACATTTTGTAAATAAATGAACAATAAAATTAAGAAAAAGAGGTGTTGTACGCCAGACGGACACAGTTATTCTATGTTTATTGGTTGTCACGTTATTGTAATAATTAACTCTAAGTCGCCTTCTATGAAACATTCAAAATTTCTGAATGGTGATATTGTAGACAAATAACGCAATCCAGCACAAAAAATGGTTCAAATGGTTCTGAGCACTATGGGACTTGACATCTGTGGTCATCAGTCCCCTAGAACTTAGAACTACTTAAACCTAACTAACCTAAGGACATCATACACATCCATGCCCGAGGCAGGATTCGAACCTGCAACCGTAGCAGTCGCGCGGTTCCGGACTGCGCGCCTAGAACCACTAGACCACCGCGGCCGGCAATCCAGCACAACTACCCTAACCTGCAACACATAGAAGGCATAACTGATGACATTATTTCTAAACAAGTTAGTATAGAGTAATTTTGCAGGATGACTGTTTTACTCTAGGACTGTTTCTACTGAAATCAGACATTTGAGCAAGTATGTGCATGCGACGTAGATTTTCAGCAAAGACACTCGCTGAATGATGAAATATAATGAACCGTGAAAAGAATATACAGCATTTTTTTCTGGATTTGCTTGTACAAATCATGTAAACATTGTTTGTGATGTTACATTACTTGTGCAGATTCTTTTCATTAAACAAGTTAGTTTTTACTCGTCACATTCCACGACATATCGACATATCTGAATTGCTCCCTTAAACTTTGTATATTTCACATTGTCTCATACTATTTTCAACCCAATATTTCACAATAGTACATCAAAATCTGATGCTGCGAAAGTTAAACCACTTCGATCGGCGTTCAAAATATATGCTACTTAGTCTGAATAGTTGATTAAAGTGCAGGTGTTCTTAACACGTATTCAAGTTCGAAACGCGTGGATAGACGTGTTTACGCAATATGTATTCTGCTACGCACGGTGCCGCTAGTAAGTTCGGTACTTCTGTTTTCCTCGACGTAGGAATTGTTATTGACATTAAGAGTATTCAGTCAGCGCGCTGCGCGATTACCTGTAATTCCATGAATCAGTCCACTTATCCGCAATTATTTTGCATAAGATGATAGTCACATACCAAAGCGAGTTATGTTGCTCCTAGTCAGCTACTCAGTGATCATTGTATTTCTCCCCGAGACTATAACCCACGTGTAAAGGAATACAGTACACCACACGGTATCTGGTATGTTAAGAGAAGTTGGCCTTCCTGATGTATCATTTATGGCAGACAATTGGTTCCTATGACTTAATAAAATTGTGCGAGACTGTGCAAAGCCTACCGTCTGCGTAGAAGGACAATATGGCGTAGGAATAGCTTAGGATTTCCAGTGTGGCACGTGGCTGACATGGCCTGGTGTCATGGTACCATCCATGTCAGACGCTTGCCACTGGCTTAGTCAGGCCCCCGCATATGAAGTAACACAGAATTTTCGTGCCTGGTATTTGCTGAAACGACTGACACCGAAGCTACTTTTGTGTCATCACGAAATTGAAGGTAAGGGCTGGTAGCGTCAGATTGGTAGCAGGACCCACAGTTAATAGTTGTATTGGTGGTGGCTCGTGATTGTTGTATTCCGGGAGAGGAGACCACTTTAGACGGTCAGATCGATATTGGTTCTTGTCAATTGTTGAGAAATATCATTAAAAATGCTATTTATGACTGCAGAGTACCAAACAGTTTCATTGTGCGGTCGTGCACGTGCGTTGGAAATAATTAAACTCTTACCTGACCACAATTGCAAAATTGTATTAATGTTTTGTGCAACGTAGTAAGTGTACAGTGAACTGTGATATGATTAAAACCACAAGAATCATTAAATGATATCTGTTGAAAACTCTGAGCTTTCTGTTATTTACTGCCAGCCAAGAAGTTAAGAATTTCCTCCGTATACCACCATTATAGCGCTACATCCTTCATTTCCATAGGAGTGCGCAACTGAGCATTTTCACTGCAGTGAAGGGACATCTCTGAAGATGTAAAGTTAAAGAAATTCAGGAGAACCTCGAGATATGACGGATTTGCGTGTCTTCAACGACAACTCGAGTTTATCACATATAGAGACTGGATACGTCTTGCCAACTCAAAAAGGGGGTTTTACTATTAATACTTTCTTATAAAATGTCGAGTTTGCACTGCCTCTTTCTCACACACACACACACACGCGGGAAGGCTGCTGGAAGAACGTCAAATAGGTGCCATACATAGCTGGAGTTACATAAAAAAAAGGAAAAAAATGGTGCCTTGTGTAACGAGTACAAAAATACCAGCAGAAAACTAAACGACAATTTAGATCCCTTCCCAAAACGAGAAATAAACGGTGCCAAAACATTAAACTTAAGTCTGAACTAAGGTTCCAAAGCGACACTAAGCCATCCAGGAGGCAGCCCCAAACCATCCGGTGGAGGAATGAAAGTTGAAAAAAGAAACCGTTTTAGCCTTTTCAGTTAATATTTCCCGTTGCAGCGGAGTGTGCACTAATATGACACAATCCAGGAGATTAAAAATGTGAGTGAGATCGAGACTCAAAACCATGATGTCTGCAAACATCCCGGTTTGGAATGCTATCGGGACACAGGCTTAAATTTACATTTCTGTTTCATGTATATACGGGGAATGTAGGAGTAAGGCATTGTAATTCCTTTCCTTTTGACATCGCTACGTCAAACATAGAAGTTCAAGCCATATTTCTACATTTTGAGCAACTGCACTTGTGGCGTCTTTGTCGATGCAGTTTGACCTGGAAGGCTAGATGACTGTAAAGGCATGGAGATTATCTACATCTAACCGTCACATGTTTTGTATTCTTCTCTTTACTGATTAGGTAAAAGATAGATAACAGAAATTTATGGTACACTTAATAGTACGAAAATAACTGTCAACGAGTATCTAATAAGCTTCAAATCCCACTAGCTGGGGTTAACTGTTTTTTCTCGCAAATCCGTCGATGAAATAAGGCAGATATAGCGGGAAAAGCAGAGCTTAAGAAGATGACATTGTCGTCGACGAAACCTAAACATTTTTCTTCAACTGACAAAGTGTTTCTTTCCAAAATCTAATATTCTTGAGTCCCCCAATATATACTTATAATCGGCCGATATCAATGTAGCTTCCGTTAAATCGCGCCACTAACATCTGAACACAAAGACTATTATCTTTTACAAAAACGACAATTCGTACAAAGACAAAATTTTTAGAAAATCTAAGTTCTTTTAATGGTACGTTAGTACATTATGAACATGAAGTTTGAATTCAGATACATGTCTCTCTAGATATCAACTTCGTCAACAATAATTAATAACTTCCATCGCCTTTGAGCAGTGAGAAATATCAGTAAGTTGAAAGTAATGTACATCTCTGCGTATCAGCTGAAAGATTTGATTTATTGCGATAATGTTACGTCTCAGCTCAAAATAATCGGTGGAATTCTGGCCGAGAAATAAATGGGCCCTTTTGTGAGAACAGCGCTCGCCGACCGCCGATGAACAATGGCTTTAACGAGGCTAGCGGCTGTTAGCAAGAAGACCGCGCCGACGTGACAAACGACGAAGCTCGCCGGCCTTTGTCGCGTGATGGATAAGGCAGCCGCTCCGACAGAGCGCGCTAAGGAATCTTGTAACATATCTCCCACGCACCGAGAGAAATCAGAAAGAAGACCACAGCGAAGCTCTGGCAATTAAACTGGTCATTTCATTTCTGCACGGGAGAATAATTCTTATTATGTACTTCTCGTCTATAGTCTCTTGTACGGCTTATGAATCATAAACTTGCTATCGATGAATAAAATCACGAGATTAGCTGACATCTCTACGTATAAAATCACATGACACGTCGTATTTAGTGATGATGTAACATGAATATTCTTCCTAGGCCTGAATGCATCAGCATTTCACACGGTGGCCGATTCACAGGCTGTAAAAATTGATGCGGCCTATCTTTTAGCGTACACCTCACACACGCATGGAGAAAAATGTTACATAGATCATGAAGAAAATAGGACTGGATTGGTAGACGGAAGGCTCATTCTATTTCTGTACAATCATCAAGCGAGTCAAGCATATGCGGTTGGAAATGTAAAGACTGTATCCATTAGAAGGAGAGTGTGTCAAGGTTGTGCTATATTTCTGTACTTGTTCAACATGTTCTTTGGGGAGGCCATAACCCAATTTAAACAAAAGGCCAAAAACATCATATCCATTGAAAAAAGTTTGCAGATGACACTGAATTAAGTACAGACTCGGAGAAAGAACCAGCTAAATGCTGCGAGTTTTATCGTCGGCACTAGGGAAAGAAAAATTTAAACAAAACACTTTAAAAACTCCAATGAAGAGACACAAGCATATACCAAGACAATCACTCCATGCAACAATGCAGTCTCTTCTGCTACGTAGGAGGCATTATCAGTTAAGACGGAAATCAGAAGGAGAACTGCTCTCGCTAGACAGGAATTCAAAAGCAAGAAGGGTCATCTGACAAGGATGCATATAAATGTACATACCAGTGAATAATTCGTAGAAATGTGTGTTTTTAATATGATTGTGAAACGTGGACACTAATGAAATGGGATGACAGCGGCTGGAAGCCACCGAAATGTGGATCTGTAGAAGACTGTTGAAAATATTCTGAAGAGAGAAAAATCCGTTCGAGTGGCTTCTCAAGGAAATAGACGATATAAGGGAATTGATTACTACCATAAAAAAGAGGAAAACGAAATTACCTGGACACACTCTAAGCTACAACGAATTCCCGACTACCATATCGGAAGGAAACGTCTTGGGGAAGAAAGGAAGAGGAAGACCGCGAAAAACTCATCTGGATTCTGTGATGGACAGACCAATTCAAACAGTACGCAGACTTCAAACGCTGTGCAGAAGAGAGACAAATATGGTTGCACCGACAAAATCTACTCTTCAAAAGATTATGGTAGACATGGATCGATGACATGGGTCCTACATTATATGTAATTTTCTACAACTCCTCATACTGCATTAAACATGGGAAATACACAGCAACAGAACGTACCAGCATATCACCTAAAACTAATTCTTACATGAAACGCTCAAAATGATTTCCGGATGTGCTGCTGTATCTCTGCATTGTTTTGTTTACAGGCATATAGAACCACCCTCTCTGAGTGTTGTAGCTTTCAAATGGGCCAACACATAAATATTTAGTGATTTAACGTCTGAAGAACACGAAGCAGAGGCAGTAGTCCATCTTTTAATACTCGTCTGTAATGGAATCTTATACTGAACCCGGCGAACCTTAACACGGAAATGAAATATAGCTTCGTGAATGAAATACGTATTTTTCTCAGTTACAGAAGCACATCTTCCAGCAGATGTGGTAGAACATCCTCCTAGACGGTCTTTAATCCTCGTTATAAGAACACTGGCGATGCACCAAAGAACTGCAAATCAACCAACCAGAGGACATTAACGCGGTAATCACGTACGCTTTGTGATCAAAAGTATCCGGACACCTGGCTGAAAATGACTTACAAGTTAGTGGCACCCTCCATCGGTATTGCTGGTATTCAGTATGGTGTTGACCCACCCTGAGCCGTGATGACAGCTTCCACTCTCACAAGCATACGTTGAGTCAGCTGCTGGAAGGTTTCTTGGGGAATGGCAGACTATTTTCCACGGAGTGCTGCACTGAGAAGAGATATCGATGTCGGTTGGTGAAAACTGACACGAACTCGGCGTTCCGAAGCATCCCAAAGATGCTCTATAGAATTCAGATCAGGGCTCTCTGCAGCCCAATCCATTACGGGGATGTAACTGTCTTGTAACCACTCCGCAACAGGCCGTGCATTATGATCAGGTGCGCGATCATGTTGAAAGATGCAATCGCCATCCCCGAATTGCTCTTCAACAGTGGGAAGTAAGAAGGTGCTTAGAACATCAATGCAGGCCTGTGCTGTGATAGTGCCACGCAAAACAACAAGGAGTGCAAGCCCCTCCGAATTTTATTGTTGGCCCTACACACGTTGGCAGATGACGTTCACCGGGCATTCGCCGTACCCACATCCTGCCATCGGGTCGCCACAATGCCTACCGTGATTCGTCAGTCGAAGCAACGTTTTTTCATTATTGGGTCGTTCGATGTTTACGCTCCTTACACCAAGCGAGGCGTAATGTGTGGCTTAAGAGCAGCCACTCGACCATGAAATCCAAGTTTTCTCATCTCCCGTCTAACTGTCATAGTACTTGCAATGGATCCTGATGCAGTTTGCAATTCTTGTGTGATAGTCTGGATAGATGTCTGTCTATTACACATTACGACCCTCTTCAACTGTCGGCGATCTCTGTCAGTCAACAGACGGGGTCTGCTTCTACGCTTTTGTGTTGTACGTGTCCCCTCACGCTTCCACTTCACTATCACATCGGAAACAGCGGACCTATGGATGTTTAGGAGTGTGGAAATCTCGCGTACAGACGTATGACATAGTTGACACCCAATCACCTGACCACGTTCGTGGTTCGAGAATTCCGCTGAGTACCCCAATCTGCACTCTCACGATGTCTAATGACTACTGAGATCGCTGATATGGAGTACCTGGCAGTCGGTGGCAGCACAAGGCACCAAATATGAAAAAAGTTTGTTTTTGGGGGTGTCCGGATACTTTTGATCACATAGTGTATGTATCCTGTATCTGAGTTACAGAGAGGGGGTAGGGAGGAGAGAGCCCTGTTAGTTTCGTGGTGTCTGGCGCAATAATTTTGAGATTTCACGACAAATTTCTCTGGTTACATTTACTGCCAGTGAGTACCCACTGTTTGTTTCGATTTTCATCAAAATGGTTCAAATGGCTCTGAGCACTATCGGACTTAACTGCTGAGGTCATCAGTCCCCTAGAACGTAGAACTAATTAAACCTAACTAACCTAAGGACATCACACGCATCCATGCCCGAGGCAGTATTCGAACCTGCGACCGTAGCGGTCGCGCGGTTCCAGACTGTAGCGCCTAGAACCGCTCGGCCACTCCGGCCGGCCGATTTTCACCAAACTGATACAGAGTTGATACGACCGTCTGTCTGTCTCCGGGTCGCGATTTGAATTCAGTTGCGCCGATTAATTTGTCGATGGGAAAGGGGAGGGGGGGGGGGGAAAGCGGTGAATGTGGGGCAACTGCATTCGCTCAGCATGTCACACAGACCAAGAGGGGCAGGGAATTTAAACCAGAAACACTGGAAAAAGTAGGTACGCTGTTTAATGTTTCAAAAGTAATAACCATAATTGTTAACGCTTTTATCGCACTGTAACACAAGACGATCAGTGATCTCAAGGAAAATGTTTGCGGTTGCCAGCAGAACGTGTGGTTCCTGAAGAGGGGCAGCAGTCTTTTCAGTAGTTGCAGGGGCAACAGTCTGGATGATTGACTGATCTAGCCTTGTAACACTAACCAAAACGGCCTTGCTGTACTGGTACTGCGAACGGCTGAAAGCAAGGGGAAACTACAGCCGTAATTTTTCCCGAGGGCATGCAGTGTATGGTTAAATGATGATGGCGTCCTCTTGCGTAAAATATTCCGGAGGTAAAATAGTCCCCCATTCGGATCTCCGGGCGGGGACTACTCAAGAGGACGTCTTTATCAGGAAAAAGAAAACTGGCGTTCTGCGGATCGGAGCGTGGAATGTCAGATCCCTTAATCGGGCAAGTAGGTTAGAAAACTTAAAAAGGGAAATGGGTAGGTTAAAGTTAGATATAGTGGGAATTAGTGAAGCTCGGTGGCAGCAGGAACAAGACTTTTGGTCAGGTGAATACAGGGTTATAAATACAAAATCAAATAGAGGTAATGCAGGAGTAGGTTAAATAATGAATAAAAAAATAGGAGTGCGGCTAAGCTACTACAAACAGCATAGTGAATATATTATAGTGACCAAGATAGACACGAAGCCCATGGCTACTACAATAGTACAAGTTTATATGCCAACTAGCTCTGCAGATGATGAAGAAATTGATGAAATGTATGATGAGATAAAAGAAATTATTCAGGTACTGAAGGGAGACGAAAATTTAATAGTCATGGGTGACTGGAATTCGAGAGTAGGAAAAGGGAGAGAAGGAAACATAGTAGGTAAATAAGAATTGGGTGACAGAAATGAAAGAGGAAGCCGTCTGGTAGAATTTTGCACAGAGCATAAGTTAATCATAACTAACACTTGGTTCAAGAATCATAAAAGAAGGTTGTACACATGGAAGAATCCTGGAAATACTAGAAAGTATCAGATATATTATATAATGGTAAGACAGAGATTTAGGAACCTGGTATTAAATTGTAAGACATTTCCAGGGGCGGATGTGGACTCTGACCACAATATACTGGTTATGAGCTGTAGATTACAACTGAAGAAACTGCAAAAAGGTGGGAATTTAAGGAGATGGGATCTGGACAAACTGGTGAAACCAGAGTTTGTACAGTTTCAGGGAGAGCATAAGGGAACAATTGTCACAAATGGGGGAAAGAAATACAGTAGAAGAGAATGGGTAGCTCTGACGGATGAAGTAGTGATTTATCAAGTAGGTAAAAAGACGAGGGCTAGTAGAAATCCTTGGGTAACAGAAGAAATATTGAATTTAATTGATGAAAGAAGAAAATATAAAAACGTAATAAATGAAGCAGGCAAAAGGGAATACAAGCGTCTCAAAAATGAGATCGACAGGAAGTGCAAAATGGCTAAGCAGGGATGGCTAGAGGACAAATGTAAGGATGTAGAGGCTTATCTCACTAGGGGTAAGACAGACACTGCCTACAGGAAAATTAAAGAGACCTTTGGAGAAAAGAGAGCCACTTGTATGAATATCAAGAGCTCAGATGGAAACCCAGTTCTAAGCGAAGAAGGGAAAGCAGAAAGGTGGAAGGAGTATATAGAGGGTCTATACAAGGGCGACGTACTTGGGGAAAATATTCTGGAAATGGAATAGAATGTGGAGGAAGACGAAATGGGAGATACAATACTGCGTGACTGGAAACAAGGCCCCGGGAGAAGACAACATTCCATTAGAACTACTGACGGCCTTGGGAGAGCCAGTCCTGAAAAACTCTACGATCTGGTGAGCAACATGTATGAGACAGGCGAAATACCCTCAGACTTCAAGAAGAATATAATAATTCCTATCCCAAAGAAAGCAGGTGTTGACAGATGTGAAAATTACCGAACTAACAGTTTAATAAGCCACAGCTGCAAAATAATAACGCGAATTCTTTACAGACGAATGGAAAAACTAGTAGGAGCCAACCTTGGGGAAGATCAGTTTGGATTCCGTAGAAATATTGGAACACGTGAGGCAGTACTGGCCTTACGACGTATCTTAGAAGAAAGATTAAGGAAAGGCAAACCTACGTTTCTAGCATTTGTAGACTTAGAGAAAGCTTTTCACAATGTTGACTGGAATACTGTCTTTCAAATTATAAAGGTGTGCAGGGGTAAAATACAGGGAGCGAAAGGCTATTTGCAATCTGTACAGAAACCAGATGGCATTTATAAGAGTCGAGGGACATGAAAGGGAAGCAGCGGTTGGAAAGGGAGTGAGACAGGGTTGTAGCCTCTCCCCGATGTTATTCAATCTGTATATTGAGCAAGCAGTAAAGGAAACAAAAGAAAAATCGGAGTAGGTATTAAAATCCATGGAGAACAAATAAAAACCTTGAGGTTCGCCGATGACTTTGTAATTCTGTCAGAGACAGTAAAGGACTTGGAAGAGCAGTTCAATGGAATGGACAGTGTCTTGAAAGGAGGATATAAAATGAACATCAATAAAAGCAAAACGAGGATAATGGAATGTAGTCGAATTAAATCGGGTGATGCTGAGGCAATTTGATTAGGAAATGAGACACTTAAAGTAAAAGGAGTTTTGCTATTTAGGGAGCAAAACAACTGATGATAGTCGAAGTAGGAAGGATATAAGATGTAGACTGGCAACAGCAAAGAAGGCGTTTCTGAAGTAGAGAAATTTGTTAACATCGAGTATAGATTTAAGTGTCAGGAAGTAGTTTCTGAAAGTATTTGTATGGAATGTAGCCATGTATGGAAGTGAAACATGGACGATAAATAGTTTGGACAAGAAGAGAATAGAAGCTTTCGAAATGTGGTGCTACAGAAGAATGCTGAAGATTAGATGGGTTGATCACATAACTATTGAGGAGGTATTGAATAGAATTGGGGAGGAGAGGAGTTTGTGGCACAACTTGACAAGAAGAAGGGACCGGTTGGTAGGACATGTTCTGAGGCATCAAGGGATCATAAATTTAGCATTGGAGGGCAGTGTGGAGGGTAAAAATCATAGAGGGAGACCAAGAGATGAATACAGTAAGCAGATTCAGAAGGACGTATGTTGCAGTAAGTACTGGGAGATGAAGGAGCTTGCACAGGACAGAGTAGCATGGACAGCTGCATCAAACCAGTCTCAGGACTGAAGACCACAAGAACAACAGCAGAACCATGACTGCACCGAGGCGGTTACCTCTCCGCCCGAAGCATATCGCCACAAATGTGACGGCTAAACTGCTGACTGTGCTGCTGGTCCCGGCGGAGTTTAGATTCCTCCCTCGGGCATGTGTGTGTGTGTGTTAGTCCTTAGAATAATTTAGGTTAATTAGTGTGTCAGCTTAGGGATTGATGACCTTAGCAGTTAATTCCCATAAGATTTCACACACATTTGAACATTTTTTTTTAAACTGCAGAGGTTTCCTGGAGAAAACCTTACACATCCTCCTTACAAGCCCGAACTCTCCCCACGCGATGCCCACATTTTTATAAGGGTGAGAAAGGACATTACCCGCCAGATTAGACAAGAGCGCTAATGCTCTGCTTCCTGGACTCGGGTAGGCGCGCCGGCCCGGGATCGAATCCGCCCAGCGGATTAAAGGCGAGGGCCGATGTGCCTGTCAGCCTGGCTGTGGTTTTTAGGCGTTTTTTCCAATTCCACTGGGTGAATACCGGGCTGATCCCCATTTCCCACCTGAGTTACATGACTCGCAGACATTTGAAAACGTTCGCACTATTTCACGGCTTACACTAGACGCAGACAGCTGGAATACACTAATTTCGTCCCAGGGGGTACAGGGTGGCGGCAGGAGGGGCAGCCGGCCACCCTTTGAAAGTAACATCGGCAAATACGTAAAAACAAGGCCGACTCAGTGTTGAAGTGGGACAAAGGCCCTAGAAAATGACGATGATGGCGAAAAAAGACATTCGTTGTGTTCAGTTTGCTTCAGACGAAAAGTTTACAGCTGGGTGCAATCATCATTTCGTATGCAACCGTAAACATTTTTCCATGTAGGTACTGACGATCTTGTCTCCAAATATGATAAATGCATTAACAGTTATGGCAATTACTTTCGAAATACACTCCTGGAAATGGAAAAAAGAACACATTGACACCGGTGTGTCAGACCCACCATACTTGCTCCGGACACTGCGAGAGGGCTGTACAAGCAATGATCACACTCACGGCACAGCGAACACACCAGGAACCGCGGTGTTGGCCGTCGAATGGCGCTAGCTGCGCAGCATTTGTGCACCGCCGCCGTCAGTGTCAGCCAGTTTGCCGTGGCATACGGAGCTCCATCGCAGTCTTTAACACTGGTAGCATGCCGCGACAGCGTGGACGTGAACCGTATGTGCAGTTGACGGACTTTGAGCGAGGGCGTATAGTGGGCATGCGGGAGGCCGGGTGGACGTACCGCCGAATTGCTCAACACGTGGGGCGTGAGGTCTCCACAGCACATCGATGTTGTCGCCAGTGGTCGGTGGAAGGTGCACGTGCCCGTCGACCTGGGACCGGACCGCAGCGACGCACGGATGCACGCCAAGACCGTAGGATCCTACGCAGTGTCGTAGGGGACCGCACCGCCACTTCCCAGCAAATTAGGGACACTGTTGCTCCTGGGGTATCGGCGAGGACCATTCGCAACCGTCTCCATGAAGCTGGGCTACGGTCCCGCACACCGTTAGGCCGTCTTCCGCTCACGCCCCAACATCGTGCAGCCCGCCTCCAGTGGTGTCGCGACAGGCGTGAATGGAGGGACGAATGGAGACGTGTCGTCTTCAGCGATGAGAGTCGCTTCTGCCTTGGTGCCAATGATGGTCGTATGCGTGTTTGGCGCCGTGCAGGTGAGCGCCACAATCAGGACTGCATACGACCGAGGCACACAGGGCCAACACCCGGCATCATGGTGTGGGGAGCGATCTCCTACACTGGCCGTACACCACTGGTGATCGTCGAGGGGACACTGAATAGTGCACGGTACATCCAAACCGTCATCGAACCCATCGTTCTACCATTCCTAGACCGGCAAGGGAACTTGCTGTTCCAACAGGACAATGCACGTCCGCATGTATCCCGTGCCACCCAACGTGCTCTAGAAGGTGTAAGTCAACTACCCTGGCCAGCAAGATCTCCGGATCTGTCCCGCATTGAGCATGTTTGGGACTGGATGAAGCGTCGTCTCACGCGCTCTGCACGTCCAGCACGAACGCTGGTCCAACTGAGGCGCCAGGTGGAAATGGCATGGCAAGCCGTTCCACAGGACTACATCCAGCATCTCTACGATCGTCTCCATGGGAGAATAGCAGCCTGCATTGCTGCGAAAGGTGGATATACACTGTACTAGTGCCGACATTGTGCTTGCTCTGTTGCCTGTGTCTATGTGCCTGTGGTTCTGTCAGTGTGATCATGTGATGTATCTGACCCCAGGAATGTGTCAATAAAGTTTCCCCTTCCTGGGACAATGAATTCACGGTGTTCTTATTTCAATTTCCAGGAGTGTAATAAGTTTACTTACTTTTATGTCAACTGTCTTAGTTTTCATTTGACTGACATATTCTCGAAGAATGCACTCTCAGTATCTCCATAGAGGGTGGGTGGAGGAACTTAAAAGGTACCACAGGGTCGGTTAAATAGAAAATAAAGTAAAACATCTCTCAAGACATACAAACTGAAATGTTTCCGGCATAATATTTACTGTCAACTTGTTTCCTCATCTATTAATTTTTGTACTTCATTTCGTGTTTTCCTCATCTATTAACTTTTTAACATTCTTCGATAGCAGCACATTTCAAATGCATCTAATTTCTTTGACTCAGGACCTCCTATGACTTTCATTTCCATGCACTGATATAACCCAGACTTACACTTTCTGGAACCAATTCCTCAATTAAACGCAACTGAATATTTTTATTTGTTGCATTGGCTTAATTCGAGGTAAACTGTAGTGTGGTGAGCGCCATGAGTAAAGCAACTAGAATGTGCACTTAAACAATAATCAGAACTGGTAATTAGCTGACACCACTACCAATGCACAACAGAATTACGTCCTTAGTACGAAGGTCATTCTAAAAACGAGGTACGTTTCTATCTGACACGCACTTCTCCTTCCACCTCCGCCGTCATGTCAGAGCTGGAACGGTCGTTTAATACTTATTTGTATGATTTTAAAATGGTGAAGAAATTAACGAACCTGCCGAGTGTTGTGCCCATAGAGTAATACGGTCTCTGGAGCGTACCTTCTGCTCTGTAATTTATAGTGACCTTAGATTTGATCTCCAAATAATGTTACAGTAAAGAATATAAAAAATATACGTTAAGTTATCGTATCTACAAATCGTCGTACTGAAAAGGCAGACTTCAAAAGCGATAGAGACCTGAAAAACCATCCTAATATACTGTAGTTCATTTAATGTGATTATTTTATCCCATCATAAAATTCATTCAAATCAGGCCAGTGTGCAATCTTGGCTCCCATCATTGCTTAGTAGCATCTCACAGCGCAAGTCACTGAAATTCTCATGCAATAAACGCGCCAAATGGAATATAATCGGACCTTGTACGTTCCTTCGCCTAGCCTCTATGGAGAGATTGTTTAACGATAGTGCGCGACTCGAGCACGATCTTTTTGACAACTAAACGACCCGATCCTAATATTTTATATGGCCGAGAATTTAGAATACATTAACAGGACATTTCTCACACAATTAAGAAAATTATTTTCTTCAATGAGTTTCTTTCAACACGTTTAAATCAAAATACTGTATTTGTTAACGTAAAGTTTCTTACATGGCACGTACATCTGAACAGTAGGGCGTCAGAGGAACGAAGACAGAGTAATTAATAAAACGATTTGGGCCAAAGAAAAGCCAGATGATGAAAAAATTTCAGTTGAGTTGATACTTTGGAGGTAAGGTTAGAGCGTCAATTCTTTCCACCACAGTGCCTTATTTTACTGATTCATATCTTTAAACACAGTTTTATTTGTATCGTTTCTGTAGGGTGAAGACAGTTAAAAAGACTAAACGATTGTACTTTTTCAGGGCATAACAAGTCCGCCCTACCGAAATTTACAGACAAAAAACCGAAGTTTGTGGAAGTTCAATGAATGAGCTTTCAACTCGAAAATGGTGCTCCATATTTAAAGGCAGACTAACGATCATTCATGACGAAGAGCGATCATGTGCAGCTTCAGTTGTGACTGGTGAAATAAAACGATTTTTTTTGTAGTCAAAAAATTTGCCTCGGCAATTTATGAGGGAAGTTTTTGAACATCCACATTATAATCCGAACTTGGTTCGAGTGATTACCATCTTTTTTCCGAAATTTAAGGAACTTTTAGGAGGAAAGCACTCAAAACGACATAGGGCTGAAATAGGACGTTAGCGACGGTTCAAGTAATTGCTGCAACTAAGTGCGCAGAAGTCATGGGGACGTTCGTAGAGCCCTAAAGTTGAATGGCTTCTACGTAGAAAAAACCACTGTATAAAACAAGCTTTCGCTCATTGTCGTGAATAAAACTGTCTGGAGAATCAAACTCTCTCAACTCGTGGTATGACCCTCGTATATAGCAGAATATGTTAGAACTGAATGATTCATTACTAAAAGAAAAATGAAATGAAAATATAAGATGAACTGCTAGTAAACGTTTTCACCTCCAGCGCATATGCGGACATGTGTGGGATTAGAATAAAGGAAGCAGGAACGAAGTAATAACCGTTGCAATGGGCTCAAAAATAATATTCCCCGATCAGAACAATCCGCTGTCCTGACCGTCGTCAGCTGTACTAAAATATGTCTTTGTTAGGTATTCTCTACTACAGTGCAGTTTCAGCTGTCTAGCCATTCGCATCTGTCTCAAATACGTATCAGCTGTAACATAGCTAAGAGCCAAATTACAACATTAAAGAAAAATCGTCTCATGTTTCTGTTAACATTGTGATAACAACACGTGGCGGGGAAGAATAAGTCAGAATCTGAATTGACCTCCTCTTCTAGTATGTACTTTCTATGGGCATTACAATAAGCCTAGCTTCAGAATCTTACGAAACCCAGGAACCCATCAAAAGCATGCCCTCAACAACGGATACCAGGCTGCATCACTCTATATATAATTTGTCTAAACCAATACTTTTCCACCTGCAGTGAAATAGAGTAGACTAAACGACGATATTATACATTAACCGCACTGTGTGCTCTTGTAAGTTTAGTAAACGGAAATGGTTTTCCAATAACTTTTCTTTCGACTCAGATTCTAGATCGCATTTTACTTCAGTGTCACAATTTACCTCCTGACGAGGAAGATCTTTGCGACCTGTCCAGACAGGAGGCAGGAAGTGTCGCACGCAGAGAGCGGACTTCGTGAAGATGCAAGGACGTACATATTGTGACCCCTCACAGCTCTCACCTAAATGTGTCATTCATTGTAGGAAGCTTTAACTGCATGTAACGTATGCAACTTAATGCCTAGATGAATTCGCTGGTTATGGTGGGACACAGCGAATTGGTAGAGCTAAGGGGAATGTGTTATGCGTAAATGTAATTTATTAGAAAAATGGGGAAAACAAAATTTCAAAACTACAGCTACAGTGATCTAGATTCGAATATATGGATACCGTGACGTTAACGGTGGCTGTTGCAAGATTGATAGTTATGTTCAAATACATCAGTTTTTTTAAATACAGTGAATCCCTATACGAATAAACTTAGGAGAGCTAAACTAAGGAATACAGTTGGTCAACATCACATTTAAAGGAAAATGGCAGACGTAGTTATAGGTAGTGACGTAACGCTGGCGATCGTATAGGTCATGGTTGCGACCCATGTTTGGACTATAAACCACAGTGTCACTACGTGTGTGTCCACTGTCATTAAATGTGCTCTACTTATTCCATGTATTAAGTGAACCAAACGAACTCCCAAGGGAACGGCTTCTGAACTGAAATTAGCCTCAATGCATTATGATGATTAGGGAGTGCAAAATTATCAGTACTGTTACAAGAGGCGTGAAGTTTCTCACAATATTACCAACGAAGAGATCATTAAATACTTCAAAAACCACATTCAATTAAGAATTTGCTAATTTAGGAAGAACGTTACGAAACGTGTGTATTCACCAGTGATGACTGGGAAGACGAAAGACACATATACAAACATGGAGAAATACAGCAGAATACAAACGGATTGCGAGGTAGAAATTATCAATCTCAGTCAAGAACTACATAACAAGTCACAGTTCAGTACCTGAGTACATCAACACAACCGGCTTTCTGAAAAAAATCAAATCTTATGTAGCCGTTTCAAATTTTTGGAAGAGACGATGGAGCTAAGACTGTGGGTAAGGGATTCAGCGTAACACTTCCTCCTTTTCGTATACGAACAAGAACCACACTCGTCTTGCAAAATTAAATCTATATTTGTTATCCAAACAAGAGTATTGTTTCTGCAGAGAAAGAGGCAGCTTCAGTCATCTACGGGATGAAGACAGAAACAGCTTCTGATACAGGAAATATTTACCCAGAGATCAAGCAGCTCTGCATTATAGTGTCTTCTTTCATACCGTTTCACAGTGACTTACTTATGCCAGAGTACTCCCTGGGAAACAGCAAGAGCAATAATAAAGAGGGAGACGAAAGATCCATTTCCATTATGGTAAGGTAATATCATTGTATCTTTTTACTAGCACTGTAGGATTCGCAGTAAAAGTATGCGCCCAGCAGTTTTCTGTCACCGCGCAATAGAACAGGTGAGATGATACAGAGACGTGTATTTGCGATAAGGCCATTTAATACAAAAGCACAAGAACTGTTTGTAAAGTTTGGAATTCATCCTGCCGATATGATCGTCGGGTATAGAGCTTGGTTCTGTTGATTAATGAAAGAGGACATTCAGAAAGAGGCACCAAATCCCTAAAAACATACAATTTCTAACTACTGAAGAAACAGTTTGTGCCAAAGGTTTTGGGACACTAAGGACATCGGCCGTTATGCTAAAAAATCATTCCCAGACATTGACGAAAGGAAAAATCTAGTAAAGGGGCATGGTCCATTTCATTCAAAATATGATTCAAATGGCTCTGAGCACTATGGGACTTAACATCTGAGGTCATCAGCCCGTAGAACTTAAACTATGTAAACCTAACTAACCTAAGGACATCACACACATCCATGCCCGAGGCAGGATTCGAACCTGCGACCGTAGCCGTCGCGCGGTTCCAGACTGAAGCGCCTAGAACCGCTCGGTCACAACAGCTGGCTCCATTTCATTACGGGATATTGATAGTATCCTACCTGTCCGCATAACATTGGTACATCAGATCATATTGTGTTACTGCGTTCTCTGAATAATGAGACTGAGGGCAATATTACTGTAGATGTGGATATTCCCTGTACTTTAAGAAGCTATGTATCCTGTGTGACTAAGCAGCGCTGCCAACCAAAGATCCCACACGGAATTGCTAAGCTTCAGGAAACAAACGAACACAAATAAAGGATGGATCAAGAACTTCTCAGGTTTTCTCAGTTCTATTTTGCGACAGTTAAAAACTCTGATGTTGCCTAATATATGTAAAACATGTTCAGCAACTATTTCTACCTTTGTTCTGTATCTTCTATAATAGTCTGTAATTGGACTTGATATTCTATGTACTATTAGTATAAACATACTGTTTATCATAAAACTGAAGAATCAGTAACCAGCCGGCCCGTGTGGCGGTGCGGTTCTAGGCGCTTCAGTCTGGAACCGCGTGACCGCTACGGTCGCAGGTTCGAATCCTGCCTCGGGCATGGAGGTGTGTGATGTCTTTAGGTTAGTTTGGTTTACGTAGTTCTAAGTTCTAGGGGACTGATGATCTCAGAAGTTAAGTCCCATAGTGCTCAGAGCCATTTGAACCAATTTGAATCAGTAACGCATTTGAACCTTTGTCCCTCTTGTTCTTATGAACGCTGACAAACAAAACACGCAAGTACACGAGCGATCGTCACCACTATAGTGATCGGTAAGTGACGTCTTTTGTGGCAGCTGAATTGGTTTGCTGATCCCCTGCCGGGATGTGGGCTGAAGTGGTGTAGGGGACTGGAATCGAACACTGGACCATCACTAAAATATCCCTGGTAAATGAAGTCTTTCGTTCATAACGGTTACGGAGACAGAATCGTCGCTGGAGAGATGGTCGTTGGCTTTTGTGATGTAGTAGGCCATGGTCGCTGGAGGGGCCGACGTCAGCGGTGGCCCAGTAGGAGTGTGGCACATGCTGGTGTCAGTGCAGCTGTAGAGAACAGAAACAAGGTTACGTGTCACCAGCCACACAAGACAGAAGGCAGTCCTGGTTGCTTGGCCACTCCCAAAGTGGCGGCATACATCATACTGTATCAGACAGAGCTAACCCACAGCTACTGATGATGCAATGTACCCACTCTGGGTGCCTGATAGCAACAACATAGGCCAGTGTGGGCTGGTGTCCAGTGTGCATACGGACTTTGGTGGAGGCGTTCAGCTATTGACAGTAAAGTCGGTCGATGATGATTGGCTGCTTCATGTTTAACTGAAAACTGTCTTCTTCTCGTGGATATTAGCAGACATTGACTGCATCGTTGGGCATATTGCGCACGCCTGGACACTACTTGGAACAATGAGAGTGTGGGCATGTTTTTGCAACGGTAGCACTTCGAACCCAGAAATCTTAACATGCTGAAGTGGCCTGGTGTCACCATCGGACAACAATGCTGTCATTTTCCCTGGTCTCCCTGTCTGGTCAGATCTTTCAGAGGTTCTGCTGGAGCTGTAGTATGTCACACCTTCGACTTTAAATTTGTCTGACAGGCATATTCCAAGGTGACAGGGTACTGAATGAGTGTTCGTGCCTCGTGAAAACACTCTCTTGCTCCATAGCGCCCGGCTGTCAGGCTTATGGGCGCTTCTCCTTCCATCAGACCAGTCTGCTGATTGAGCACAGGAGCATTTCGTCACCCCAGAAAAGCCATCGTGCAGTATTCCTCCCTCCTTCAAGGCGTCCGATCTCCAGATTGTGAACTGTTTCCATTGCCGAAAAAAAGAATCTTAACACATGTTACAAGGGTTGACATAACTAATCTTCACCTCTTCACGCTCCAATTCAGAGCAAACCAAAAGGTGCATTGGCTGCTTACTAACGTAAAATGCTGTTTCCTAAGATTAATCCAGTCTGCAGGCAGCTGGGGCACTGAGAGTGCAACTGGTTAGGCCGTTTTCCAACTAAAGTAGTTACAGGTTACACGAAAGTGAGTCAGAACCACAGCAGTTCCAGAAACCAAGATACTCATTGCTATGCCTGCACCATGATATTTACCACGGTATTGTCCTATGTGCTGGAGCATCGCTTCAGTGCTAACTAGCTTTTTTGTATAGGTGTTAGTTCATCCAGCGAATGAAAGTCAGGTTTCATGGTGTTGTTTAGGTAAGCTGGATTCTGGGCTGGTCGTACTTCAAATGGTTTTTCCAGCCAGTAGAACGAGGACTGTGTTGAATGTGTTATAATAGTTGCAACGATGCAGCGAGAAGGAAAGTACGAGGTGCATTCAAGTTCTAAGGCCTCCGATTTTTTTTCTCCGGACTGGAAAGAGATAGAAACATGCGCATTGTTTTAAAATGAGGCCGCGTTCATTGTCAATACGTCCCAGAGATGGCAGCACCATATGGCAGATGGAATTTTACCGCCAGCGGCGAGAATGAGAACTGTTTTAAGTACGACTTTCTTTTCGTCGGTTGTGACAATGGATGAGACGTGGATGCCATTTTCCAGGGGTCAAAACAGACTCCTAAAGAAGATGCCATTTTCCAGTGGTCAAAACAGACTCCTAAAGAAGCCTTCGCCGCTGCCATTGAATCATAGCGACAGCGTTGTGAAAAATGTGTACGTTTGCAGGGCGATTACGTCGAGAAGTAACGCCAGTTTCATCGATTTCGGGTGAGTAGTTAACTAGAAAAAAAATCGGAAGCCTTAGAACTTGAATGCACCTCGTAGTTCCTGCTATATCACGGGTGGTACCATTAATTAATACCCCACTAGCTTGTAATCTTAGCCTTATTATTCTGTTGGGTTGACTATATCTGTGGATGCATGAAGGACCTTTGGACGCAAGGATGCTGTGTCCAGGCGTCTCTTTGGCAGCGTACTGCATCTGCTTTCCCTACAAGTAACTATTTCGAAATGGATTCGCATTTTGCAAACTTGGATTGACGTCAGCTGTTTGCGACGTATGACAATTTGAGCTGGGCCGTGACTCGAAACCAGATTTCCCGCTTGTCGCGAGCCGTTTCCTTAACCACTTTGACTATCCGAGCTCGCCCCCAGGACCGACCTTACTCTTCTTATGTCACAAAGTCTACAAGACTTACGCTCGCACATTTCATGGCCCCCATAGAGGGAGAGCCAAATATATTACTTTATTTTATTATGGATGGTTACAATGTCTGTGTTTATATCGTGTCTGTAGCTTCACGTTACAATGTCCTTCCGACATGCAGAACCGGCACTCGTCTGATATGGTGACGCAGTGTTACTGCCATGCTGAGAGACGTCGTACGCCGCACAGGTGTCAGAGCGCCTCTCTCTGATCCTGCGTCAAGAGAAACCACGACAGTGGTCGCCAGTTTGACAATCCAGGTGGATACTGGCTTTACATCAAACAAGCTCATTTCGTGGTCCAAGTTACTTGACGTGGCTCTACAGTCCAGCATGGCCGAGTGAACAACACGTCTTTCCTCTCGGGTGCTAGTCGCGTAGGGCTGAAGAAATCCAACTTCGCGTATCGCACTCCTGAACCTATCTGTATCATAATCGCATGAGAGTCATTGCATCCCAAGGAAGGAGAGAAGCAATATTCTGTAAGGGTGAACTACATTCTTGATGGGTCACGGTCCCGCCATTGTCGATTACCAGTGCCTGCAGGTAGAGGTTTCTCGTTCTTACAAGAGACGTAACACGATCATCTCTCATATACTCTACATTAAAATGGACTTCCTTAACGAGAAATCTTAACAGTAATGTTTCCCTCTACAGAGTGTCAAAAAGTAACAATATCATTTAAAAACTCGTAAATTTGGAAACTATTAAAGATAGAGTGTCTTGTTTTGTTGTGTAACATTTAGCAGTTTTCAGAGGTTTCTTCTCTTATGCAAGAGTTTCACTGTATGCCTTATTCGTCGTTAGTTGAACATGAAGGCGATATTCGAATTGTGGCAATGTACATGTCACCACTGCAACATCAACAGTACGGTTTCTTTGATTCGTGCACAAAGAGTAGGAATGTCTGTGACTGGTGTTGTGTACATGCAATTCTTGACGTAACCGCACAAAAAGAAGTCTAATCACATGACATCGGGAGTGCATGGGGGCCATGTAAAGGGCTCAAATGACCCATCCATCTCTCAGGAAATATGTCCTTCAGCGCATGTTGAAAATGGAAATCTGCGATCGGCATCATTGGCCGGGAGGCCCCTTAGGGGCAGGTCAGGCCGCCTTGCTGCTGGTCTTATTACATCGACGCCAAACTGGGTGACCTGCACGCCGGATGGGGACGAAATGAAGACGAAGATAATACAAAACGCAGTCCCTCAGCGAAGAAAATCCGTGACCCAGCCGGGAATCTAACCCGGGCCCGTAGGACGGCAGTCCGACACGCTGACCACTCAGCTATCGGGGCGGACAGAGTACGAGGGCAGTTCAATAAGTAATGCAACACATTTTTTTTCTGAAACAGGGGTTGTTTTATTCAGCATTGAAATACACGAGGTTATTCCCCAATCTTTTAGCTACACAACACTATTTTTCAACGTAATCTCCATTCAATGCTACGGCCTTACGCCACCTTGAAATGAGGGCCTGTATGCCTGCACGGTACCATTCCACTGGTCGATGTCGGAGCCAACGTCGTACTGCATCAATAACTTCTTCATCATCCGCGTAGTGCGTCCCACGGATTGCGTCCTTCATTGGGCCAAACATATGGAAATCCGACGGTGCGAGATCGGGGCTGTAGGGTGCATGAGGAAGAACAGTCCACTGAAGTTTTGTGAGCTCCTCTCGGGTGCGAAGACTTGTGTGAGGTCTTGCGTTGTCATGAAGAAGGAGAAGTTCGTTCAGATTTTTGTGCCTACGAACACGCTGAAGTCGTTTCTTCAATTTTTGAAGAGTAGCACCATACACTTCAGAGTTGATCGTTTGACCATGGGGAAGGACATCGAACAGAATAACCCCTTCAGCGTCCCAGAAGACTGTAACCATGACTTTACCGGCTGAGGGTATGGCTTTAAACTTTTTCTTGGTAGGGGAGTGGGTGTGGCGCCACTCCATTGATTGCCGTTTTGTTTCAGGTTCGAAGTGATGAACCCATGTTTCATCGCCTGTAACAATCTTTGACAAGAAATTGTCACCCTCAGCCACATGACGAGCAAGCAATTCCGCACAGATGGTTCTCCTTTGCTCTTTATGGTGTTCGGTTAGACAACGAGGGACCCAGCGGGAACAAACCTTTGAATATCCCAACTGGTGAACAATTGTGACAGCACTACCAACAGAGATGTCAAGTTGAGCATTGAGTTGTTTGATGGTGATCCGTCGATCATCTCGAACGAGTGTGTTCGCACGCTCCGCCATTGCAGGAGTCACAGCTGTGCACGGCCGGCCCGCACGCGGGAGATCAGACAGTCTTGCTTGACCTTGCGGCGATGATGACACACGCTTTGCCCAACGACTCACCGTGCTTTTGTCCACTGCCAGATCACCGTAGACCTTCTGCAAGCGCCTATGAATATCTGAGATGCCCTGGTTTTCCGCCAAAAGAAACTCGATCACTGCCCGTTGTTTGCAACGCACATCCGTTACAGACGCCATTTTAACAGCTCCGTACAGCGTTGCCACCTGTCGGAAGTCAATGAAACTATACGAGACGAAGCGGGAATGTTTGAAAATATTCCACAAGAAATTTCCGGTTTTTTCAACCAAAATTGGCCGAGAAAAAAAAATGTGTTGCGTTACTTATTGAACTGCCCTCGTATGTTGTAACTCCAGAACCGTCGATATTGAACATTACAGACGGCTACGGTTCATCGCTCTACAGGAACAGAAGCCGTACCACCATGCTCAGGTAAACAGTTTCCTCTACGGTTTTGTCTACCATGAAAAATGGATCTATTACCCTCTCGTACATTAGGCCTTAACAAATATTAAGCTGATGTCTTCACGTGTCGTCTGTTTTTGGAGCCCCAAACCTTAATGTTGTGGTGATTCGCATGTCCAGAAATGTGGGCGTTGTTTCACGTGGAACAGACACTTTTTCAGGTTGCCATTGTCACCATGCATCGGAACCAGCATGGAACACGCGAATGCATACTGCAGAGGTCGATCTCTTGAGTCCAATGCTTGGACCATTGGCACTTTCCCCGCGAAAGACGTAATCAATTATGTGATACATTGTGAACAGTTGATTTTGTTTCCTGCAATTTACGCGGTGTACAACGAATTAACTTTGGGAGGTGGTTTAGAATATAACTTTCACTTTGTCATCACGGCTTGAAACTCATGGGACTTTCATTTCGAGGGATGTCTTTCATAGTTCTTGTGTCTTTAAAGTTTTTGAACCACCTCATGGAGCTTCTTTCTTTGCTTGGTTCCCTCCCGTTCTGGTGCCGACAATTCCGGAACAGAGTCGTCACGGTTTTAGATTCTGCATTCAGGGTATATACGCGGGCAAAGAAAAAAAATTCCCGGATTTCCCAGTTAAAAATACATTTTCTCCCAGGTGATAACAGAGTTTTTCCCTGTTAACTGACAGTACATTTTCTCTCGGAACTGTATAACTTATCCATCCTTAGAATGGTTATGGTTTTATACCCGGGCGTAGAATTTCCCGGTGCTTTGGAAAACAAAACACAGGGGGAAAAAAGTTTTGGAAAGATCTTTGATGTGCAGTAACATGTACGCTGCATATTTCCGTGTTACGAAAGTATAAATTCGAATTCCACCAAACAGCGCATGTTACTTTCCGAAGCACTGAAATCGAGATTGCGAAGCGCTTTTGTAAACCAGTCATAGCTCATGTCACGTGATTTTCACCAGGCAACGATACCAGATATTCAGAGCTTATGACATGTGATGAAGTCAGCCAATAGCAACATCACTGTTAAGTAGCGCGAACACACAAACAGGAAAAGTTAATGGTTTGAATTAATATACATAGTGTTGCTACAAGAAAAGTAAAGCTTTCACTTATAATATTGGTCTATAAGATTAATACGCTGGAAGAGAAGCTAAGCTTTCACATATAATATTGCTCTTTTATGCGCGTATTACAATTTAAGATAAATCACACAAATGTGCCATTAAAATTTTTAATAATGATTTAAATGTCTGTTCTTCTGGGCTCGAAATTCGTCTAAATGGATCGTCATCAAAGAGTTTATTTTTAAATGAAGATTCAAACGCTCTTTGATTTAAGAAATTCATCGTACATTCTCGTACGTAGTTCAACTTGCGTAAAAGGAAATTTTCTTTGATAGCAACGCTTTTCAAACCACCATTCGGAATATTTTCCCGCGACCTGTTAGAAATAGGTTCGTTTCTGCAGTTGCCTGAGAGCGCCAAATGACAAGCGTCACCGCGCTTGAGCAGCTACGTATGTTTGTAAGTGCAAAACATTATAAGGTCTTACATTAGGTCGTAAAAGAAACAAGACATTCGAACCTGCGGCTGCTCACATAGCCAACAGCCACATTTCTGTAGCCAGAAGCGGGAGAAGGTACTACTCAACTGCGCATGCGCATGATTCCGCTTGTAACTGCTAAGACGAATCTAATATAAAAAGTTGTGACGTCACGCTCATCGGAGGCAATTTGTTGTAACGAATCATTGCATATTCTTCCTAAAGCCTTTGACAAAATTTTGCTGTTGGCAGACGCTTGTATGAGCACGTTGTTTTGTTGATGTATATGGCGCATTTACAGGGTGTTTCAAAAATGACCGGTATATTTGAAACGGCAATAAAAACTAAACGAGCAAGGATAGAAATACACCGTTTGTTGCAATATGCTTGGGACAACAGTACATTTTCAGGCGGACAAACTTTCGAAATTACAGTAGTTACAATTTTCAACAACAGATGGCGCTGCAAGTGATGTGAAAGATATAGAAGACAACGCAGTCTGTGGGTGCGCCATTCTGTACGTCATCTTTCTGCTGTAAGCGTGTGCTGTTCACAACGTGCAAGTGTGCTGTAGACAACATGGTTTATTCCTTAGAACAGAGGATTTTTCTGGTATTGGAATTCCACCACCTAGACCACAGTGTTGTTGCAACAAGACGAAGTTTTCAACGGAGGTTTAATGTAACCAAAGGAACGAAAAGCGATACAATAAAGGATCTGTTTGAAAAATTTCAACGGACTGGGAACGTGACGGATGAACGTGCTGGAAAGGTAGGGCGACCGCGTACAGCAACCACAGAGGGCAACGCGCAGCTAGTGCAGCAGGTGATCCAACAGCGGCCTCGGGTTTCCGTTCGCCGTGTTGCAGCTGTGGTCCAAATGACGCCAACGTCCACGTATCGTCTCATGCGCCAGAGTTTACACCTCTATCCATACAAAATTCAAACGCAGCAACCCCTCAGCGCCGCTACCATTGCTGCACGAGAGACATTCGCTAACGATATAGTGCACAGGATTGATGACGGCGATATGCATGTGGGCAGCATTTGGTTTACTGACGAAGCTTATTTTTACCTGGACGGCTTCGTCAATAAACAGAACTGGCGCATATGGGGAACCGAAAAGCCCCATGTTGCAGTCCCATCGTCCCTGCATCCTCAAAAAGTACTGGTCTGGGCCGCCATTTCTTCCAAAGGAATCATTGGCCCATTTTTCAGATCCGAAACGATTACTGCATCACGCTATCTGGACATTCTTCGTGAATTTGTGACGGTACAAACTGCCTTAGACGACACTGCGAACACCTCGTGGTTTATGCAAGATGGTGCCCGGCCACATCGCACGGCCGACGTCTTTAATTTCCTGAATGAATATTTCGATGATGGTGTGATTGCTTTGGGCTATCCGAAACATACAGGAGGCGGCGTGGATTGGCCTCCCTATTCGCCAGACATGAACCCCTGTGACTTCTTTCTGTGGGGACACTTGGAAGACCAGGTGTACCGCCAGAATCCAGAAACAATTGAACAGCTTAAGCAGTACATCTCATCTGCATGTGAAGCCATTCCGCCAGACACGTTGTCAAAGATTTCGGGTAATTTCATTCAGAGACTACGCCATATTATTGCTACGCATGGTGGATATGTGGAAAATATCGTACTATAGAGTTTCCCTGACCGCAGCGCCATCTGTTGTTGAAAATTGTAACTACTGTAATTTCGAAAGTTTGTCTGCCTGAAAATGTACTGTTGTCCCAAGCATATTGCAACAAACGGTGTATTTCTATCGCTGCTCGTTTAGTTTTTATTGCCGTTTCAAATATACCGGTCATTTTTGAAACACCGTGTATATGGCGCATTTACTTTAAAGTTTAAGTTTTATTTTCGTTTTTACACTCGTTCATGTTTTACTGCTGAAGTATTACTCTGCAGTAGCGGGATACAGTAATATTCTTTGTTAGAGTATCGGTTCTTACCAGTCAAAATTACAAAAATTTAACTGAAAACAATCATAAATTCCCGGAATTCTAAAATATTCCCGGGTTTTTCCTGGTTTTCTCCTGGATGAAAAAATTCCCGGTTTTTTCCCGGATCTCCCGGGTCGTACACACCCTGTGCATACTAAATAACACATTGCGCCTTTTTCTGGCTTATCGCTATGTCCATGCACTCCAAGTCAAATCTGCAACAAATAACACAGGGAAAAAGTTTTTAGTGCTTTTAAACTTTTTCAGCAAACCACAGCTCTCTATGTGTAATAATATTTATGATTACCTGAAATGACAGCGGTAGTTTATGCACACTCAATATACAGAATGTAGATGGCATTACTCCCACTTACTTTGCATGGTTGTGTTGATATCCGGACATGTAGTCCACTTCGAGTTAATTTGACATTCGCATGTAATTCCAAATTTTTTTTTTTTAAAAGAAAGGACAAGCAACTTCATTTTTGATCAAAGGACCATCAACTTAAGGTTGATCGTTGTTGATTCAGTTCTCTACAGCTTCTTGGTGGTGGCTGCTTTCGAGCGTTAACGTTCATTCTGAAACTACTGCCTACAGAAGTTATAATATTATTAATGGCACAGAATGAAAATATTACAAAAATTATCAATAATCAATGCGTGCAGCCCGTTGTAGTGCAAATATAGAATAATTAAAGTGTCAGAGTACATATCCACTGATAAATGTGCATGGCATCTACGTAACACAGATCCACATAACAAATGAGGTCTGACCGTGATATAGAAGTGGTACTTTCAACGAACCAATATACACTGAAGGTTGGTACGTTAACAGACAGACGGTAGTCTTATCGTGTAATCGTGTTCATCATCAACGTCGGTAGCCAATAGTATTCATGACTTACATATTTATTAGGTCTTCATACGCGCTGATCCTAATTACAACAAATAGTGCATCACAGTCCCTGGTGATATTGTTTAAGATTTTTTATCGATCTTGCTTGTGCAACCACATGCTCATACAATACATTGCTGAAACACGTGCATGCATATTCGCTTAATGTAGTAACAGTGACTACGTCATTGGAATACCTACAGGGCAGCGGCAAGCACATTCGTAATTTGTTGTAATTAGGGTCAGCGCTCATGAACGAATAGTAAATATGTAAGCGTTGCCTCAGTGGAAGTTGGTCTGTTGGTGATGACAGTACTTGGAATGAAAAATGAAATAATCTTATGGCATCGTTGACCAGGATGCCTCATTCGCGTTGGGCCATCAAGTGCAAGTCTTATGTCAATGGACAACATTTGGCCGATGATGAGGATGAAATGATAATAAGTACAATGAAACGCCCATTCCACAAGCGGACACAATCTCCGACCTGGTCGGGAATCGAGCACAAGCGGACACAATCTCCGACCTGGTCGGGAATCGAGCCCACGCCCACCGCATGAGAGGCAAGCACGTTATCACCCAGCTAAGCAGGCGGACGGAATAAAAGTAGTCTTTGGGGTAAGAGTAGCTGCGGGAAAGAAGAGACAAAACCTTAAAAATTAGCCCAACGACGTGAAACAACAATCACGAATTTGTCATACATCCTTGTATACACATTTCCATGCATTAATGCTTGCCATGTCTAACTTTCGACCTTGTTATCTACATTTATCCGTTGTTGAAGAGAAGTTTAATGAGAAATGTGAATTTAAAATCCAAATAAGTAAATAAAAACGATATATATTGTTTATAACGTAGTTTTCACTTCCTTCCTGGAACATCACTACAGGCACAATAACCTCTAACTGTATTTTGAGATTCTAAATGCACTTCGCACTCTATGTAAACACGTTAGGCCGTGTCAGCAATAGGCAAATCCCAGTTCAAGGCCACAATGACAAATATGCTCGTCGTTCCGGAAAATGTATTCTTTAGTAAAGTCAACTTGTATGACGGGCAGACATAATGAACTAACGGAGTAGTCACAGTTATTATCTAATTCAAATTACCTAGTTATTAAGTATTTTAGAACACATAAAATGGTATTTGTAATAAGCCAATAGGAAAATGGAACCTGTTATTCATTATTAACAAGCTAGCTTCGTAAAGTATAGGTATGAAGCTGGGAATTCAAGACGGCGTTGTACCTATGATAGTCAAAAATATCTTTTACATTAAACATTTTCACAAACAGTAACTTTTAGCGCAAAATCGGTAGGCAGCGCCTGAAGCTGGTTAAGAAGCCATTCTAATCAAACAATGGAAACTCCAGGTTGGATTATCAACAATGTAGGAAAAGGCAGATTGCTGCTCGCCGTAAATATGGCGCGTTAAGTAGCAGACAGGCGGAATTAAAAGACACTTAGACATGAGCTTTCGGGCACAGCCTTCGTCAGAAAACAAAGGGAAACACACATCATTCATTTACACAAGCAAGCACACCTCACACTGTCATGATCTCCAACTTCGGCAGCTCAACCGAAACGCATTCTGGTTCGAGCTGCCAGAGTTGGCGGCCATGGGAACGTCAGGTGTGCTTGGTTGTGTGTGTATCTTGCGTGCTTCTGTTTCTTTTTCTGAAGAAAACTGCGGCTGAAAGCCTATCTGTTAGTTTAATTGTGCCTGTCTGCGACTTAACGTGTTATCTTTAAGGTAAGCAGCAATCTGTCTTTTCCTACATTTTAACGATAAGCCATTCATCGCGGCACGATTAATATGTGTTGAGGAAAAGGTATGTTGATTTGAGAAATAATATATATAACTACATTTGTTGTAGGAGTCTATAGTATGTAGATGTCATGCAAGTATGTCAGTGGATTTGTGCTCTCATAAACTCTTGAATTACACTGAAGAGCCAAAGAAACTGCTACATCTGTCTAATATCGTGTGGGGCCCCGGCGAGCACGCAGCCGCACCAGGACGTGGCATGGACTCGGTTAATATCTGAAGGGAAATGAAAGTAATTTCTGGAGGGAACTGAGACCATGAATCCTGCAGGGCTGTCCATGAATCCGTAAGAATACCAAGGGGCGGAGATCTCTTCTGAACAGCATGTTGCAAGGCATCCCAGATATGCTCAATAATGTTCATGTCTGGGGGCTTTGGTAGCCAGCGGAAGTGTTTAACCTCAGAAGAGTGTTCCTGCAGCCACTCTGTACCAATACTGGACGTGTGGGGTGACGAATTGTCCTGCTGGAATTGCCCAAGGCTGTCGGAATGCATGAGTGGATGCAGTGATCAGACAGGATGCGTACGTACGTGTCGCCTGTCAGAGTCGTATCTAGACGTATGAGACGTCCCATATCACTCCAACAGTATTGGACCCACACCGTTACAGAGCCTCCACCAGCTTGAACAGTGCCCTGCTGACATTCAGTGTCCATGCGTTCACGAGGTTTTCTCCATACCAGTATACGTCCATCAGTTCGATACAATCTGAAACGAGACTCGTCCGACCAGGCAACAAGTTTACAGTCATCAACAGGCCAATGCCGATGTTGACGGGCCAGGCGAGGAATAAAGTTTGTGTGGTGCAGTCATCAAGGGTACACGAGTAGGCCTTCGGCTCCGAAAGCCCACATCGATGATGTTTCGGTGAATGGTTCGCACGCTGACACTTATCGATGGCCCACCATTGAAATCTGCAGCAATTTCCGGAAGGGTTCCACTTATCTCACGTTGAACGATTCTCTTCAGTCGTCGCTGGCCCCGTTCTTGCAGGATCTTTTCCGGCCGCAGCGATGTCGGGGATTTGATGTTTTGCGGAATTCCTGGTATTCACAGTACACTCGTGGAATGGTCGTACGGAAAAATCCCTACTTCACAGCTACCTCGGAGATGCTGTGTCCCATAGTTGGTGCGCCGACTGTAATACCACGTTCAAAATCACTTAAATGTTGATAACCTGTGACTGTAGCAGCAGTAACCGATCTAACAACTGCACCAGACTCTTGTTGTCTTATATAGGCGTTGCCGACCACAGCGCCGTATTCTGCCTGTTTACATATCTATTTGAATACGCATACCTATACCATCCTCCTCGGGGAACACCACCTTTACGTTGCACTGTCTGTGCGGGCGAGGAGGTTTGCGTGATCTTGATCCGGATGGCTAAGACGGTGGTAGCGCAGCTAACAGCAGGGTCACGCATGCCGGATAGGCCAAAGGGGAGGAGCCGAACGAAGTGTGTCCCACAACGACCTATCAAGCCAGTTTCATGTCCTATCCTATCCTAAGCCTACCCTTTTTCCTCGTCATTTTCAATTCCCTACAACACAGGGCAGGGAGGGCTCTAGAGGCGTGGTGAAGCCGGTCTGCCTAAGGGAGTAAACCTGATACAAATCCAGGTGCTCCAGGTTGGGGGTTAATCATGGGCCTAACAACCACATATCGGAAAAAAACTCATTGTTTAGCAACCAATTCACAGAGAAAATCGGACTGTCTCAAATTTACAACAACCAAGGCACATCAAACGGAAATGAGTTTGGTATATCGGAACAAGGAATGTAAGAAGGCGGGAGTCAGTAGGAAGCTCCAGAAGGAACTATTGAGGCACCGAATTCTTGTTGCAGCATTGAAAGAGATAAGATGGAAACAAACAGATATGGTTGATCTTCAGCATTATACCTTGATCAATAGCGGGGAAGAAAAAGATTAGGAACGTGTTTTATGGTGAAGATGTCCATCAGTCACACCGTGGTGGAATGTGAAACAATAAACCCCAGCTTATGCCGATTGAGGCTGAAGGGAAAATTGTCCAGCTTGTCGTTGATTAGTGTGCATGCGCCAACAGAAGATGCAGCTGAAGAAGAGAAAGAACAATTTTATGAGGAATTGCAGCTATTGTATGATAAGATGTGAAGATACGATGGCAAAATTATCCTGGGGGTTTGTAATGCTAAGGTAGGTAAAGAGAAAGAGAACCAACCGGTGTCAGGTCTTCATAGTAAGCACCTGGAATCAAGTAACAACGGTTGAAAACTGACTGAATTTTCTTATAGTGATTAAAAGTACGTGTTTCCCGCACAAAGACATTCATGAGGAGACTTGGATGTCACCATATGGGCTGACGAGAAATCAAATACATCATGTACTGATAGATGGACGGCATGCCTCAGACATTCTGGATGTGATTAGCCGCCAAAACCATCTTTCGGTAAGAATCAATACCGTATAAAGGATTGCAGTTAAAGCCAGAAGGGTTGGGCTTTATAAAAGTAAGGTCTACAATGTGGAGATGCTCAAATATCAGAAGAAAAAGGAATAGTATAGGAACAACGTACAAGAGAAGTTGCAGGGAAAGGATATCAACGTACTATGGGAGGAAACTAAGATAGCTTTAAATACAACAGCTCAAGAGGTACTTGAAGAAAGAGGAAAACAGAAAGAAACGGATGGTTTGAGGAGGAGATGTTAAAGGCGCTAGACGATAGAAATTATGTTCGACAAAGAATGTTACAGAGATCTACGCGAAATAATGTGACTATGTTTAAAGAGAAGAGACGGGTAGCTAAGAATTTAGCGCGGATTAAACAGAGAGTAGAGGGAAGGGAAAGGATGGATGAAATACAGACAAACTTTGAAAATAAGCTGGGGAGGAAATTCTTTTACTGGTGGGGGGACAAATAATGAGAGGATATCAGCCAAAGACAGACATGCTGAATTGGGCAGTTTGATAGTTGGAAAAGATAAAGTGATAGAAACATGGAAACAACATTTTGAAGTATTACTGTCAAACAGACACGTCGTAAGTGAGGAGAGAAGTGGAGTGACTAGAGAAGAAACTGAAGAAGAACAAGGGGTGGATGGAGATGATGATGAAGTAGACACAGAACCACCATCAATCGAAGAGTTAAGAGAAATTATAAAGCAACCTGGGACTAACAGAGCTCCTGGAGACGACATGGTAGCAGTTAAAATGATAAAACACGGAGGTGAAATATTATAACGGAGGATACATAAAATAATTACACTGGCATGGGAAACAGAGAAAATGTCAGAGGACTGGACGTTAGCAACCATCTGCCCCATACATAAGAAAGGATCATGTATGAGTTGTAAGAACTACCGAGGAATATCTCTGCTTAGCATCCTCTACAACGTCGTTTCTACGGCTATAACAAGGAGAGTAAGTAGAAGAGCAGAAAAGATTGTCGGCGAGTACCAGGCAGGTTTTAGATCTGAGAGGTCTAAAGCTGACCATATCTTCACAGTACGTATGTTGCTGGAGATGACTTACGAATATAATGTAGGATAATTAACATCTCTTTTGTTGTTGTTGTTGTGGTCTTCAGTCCAGAGGCTGGTTTGATGGAGCTCTCCATGCTACTCTATCCTGTGCAAGCTTCTTCATCTCCCAGTACCTACTGCTACCTATATCCTTCTGATTCTGATTAGTGTATTCATCTCTTAACATCTCTTTATAGACTTTGAACAGGCCCATGACAGAGTTAAAAGATCAGCACTGTGGGAAACAATGCTGACATTCAAATTTCCTAAGAATCTAATAAAAGTAACTAAGATAATCCTAGAGAAGAGCAAAAGCCAGATTAAAGTTCGGGGATGTCTGTCGAGACCGTTCCCAACGGAAGAAGGCCTAAGACAGGGAGACCCATTATCCCCAGTACTATTCAAGCTGGTATTAGACAATGCAGTAAGATCAATAAGCACAGACAAAAGAGGCAATATTTACAATAGACTTCTCCAAAATTTAGCCTCTGCAGATGACGTAGTAATAAGTGCAAGAAGTACGGAGGCGCTCACATCAGCCTTCAAACAGTTTGAAGCCGCTGCTAAGAACCTTGGTTTAGAAATTAGTGAGACAGAATCTAAGTATATGGTAACTGAGAAAGTTAGAAGAAACACAAATGATATGCTGTTAGAAGGGTACAACTTTGAAAGAGTAGATAGCTTTATTTATCTTCGCTCAGTAATAACTTCAGAAGGCAAAATACACTCCTGGAAATTGAAATAAGAACACCGTGAATTCATTGTCCCAGGAAGGGGAAACTTTATTGACACATTCCTGGGGTCAGATGCATCACATGATCACACTGACAGAACCACAGGCACATAGACACAGGCAACAGAGCATGCACAATGTCGGCACTAGTACAGTGTATATCCACCTTTCGCAGCAATGCAGGCTGCTATTCTCCCATGGAGACGGTCGTAGAGATGCTGGATGTAGTCCTGTGGAACTGCTTGCCATGCCATTTCCACCTGGCGCCTCAGTTGGACCAGCGTTCGTGCTGGACGTGCAGACCGCGTGAGACGACGCTTCATCCAGTCCCAAACATGCTCAATGGGGGACAGATCCGGAGATCTTGCTGGCCAGGGTAGTTGACTTACACCTTCTAGAGCACGTTGTGTGGCACGGGATACATGCGGACGTGCATTGTCCTGTTGGAACAGCAAGTTCCCTTGCCGGTCTAGGAATGGTAGAACGATGGGTTCGATGACGGTTTGGATGTACCGTGCACTATTCAGTGTCCCCTCGACGATCACCAGTGGTGTACGGCCAGTGTAGGAGATCGCTCCCCACACCATGATGCCGGGTGTTGGCCCTGTGTACCTCGGTCGTATGCAGTCCTGATTGTGGCGCTCACCAGCACGGCGCCAAACACGCATACGACCATCATTGGCACCAAGACAGAAGCGACTTTCATCGCTGAAGACGACACGTCTCCATTCGTCCCTCCATTCACGCCTGTCGCGACACCACTGGAGGCGGGCTGCACGATGTTGGGGCGTGAGCGGAAGACGGCCTAACGGTGTGCGGGACCGTAGCCCAGCTTCATGGAGACGGTTGCGAATGGTCCTCGCCGATACCCCAGGAGCAACAGTGTCCCTAATTTGCTGGGAAGTGGCGGTGCGGTCCCCTACGGCACTGCGTAGGATCCTACGGTCTTGGCGTGCATCCGTGCGTCGCTGCGGTCCGGTCCCAGGTCGACGGGCACGTGCACCTTCCGCCGACCACTGGCGACAACATCGATGTACTGTGGAGACCTCACGCCCCACGTGTTGAGCAATTCGGCGGTACGTCCACCCGGCCTCCCGCATGCCCACTATACGCCCTCGCTCAAAGTCCGTCAACTGCACATACGGTTCACGTCCACGCTGTCGCGGCATGCTACCAGTGTTAAAGACTGCGATGGAGCTCCGTATGCCACGGCAAACTGGCTGACACTGACGGCGGCGGTGCACAAATGCTGCGCAGCTAGCGCCATTCGACGGCCAACACCGCGGTTCCTGGTGTGTCCGCTGTGCCGTGCTTGTGATCATTGCTTGTACAGCCCTCTCGCAGTGTCCGGAGCAAGTATGGTGGGTCTGACACACCGGTGTCAATGTGTTCTTTTTTCCATTTCCAGGAGTGTAGAGGCAGATATAACAAACCGAATTAAGGCTGTCGACAGATCATATAGAGCACTGTATGCCATGTTCAAAAGCAAGAACCTAAGTAGGAAACTAAAGCTGACTCTTTAAAAAACAGTGATGAAACCAGTTCTTATGTATGTTAGTGAGACATGGGTACTGACGGAGGCTTTGGAGGAGAAGCTAAATATATGGGAAAGGAAAGTTCTGAGGAAGATTTCTGGTCTTCTCAACGAAGGTGAGATATGGAGAATTAGGGTAATGAAGAAATAAGGGCTCTGTACAAAGAACCTGATTTGGTAAACTCAATCAAAATGGGAAGGCTATGATGGTTAGGACATGTACAGCGGATGACAGAGGAAAGGCTCCCGAAGAAGATGATGATGGGACATCCTGGAGGTGCAAGAAGTAGTGTGAGATGGCTGGAAGATGTTGAAGCCGACATGAGAGCTGTGGGAGTGAGGAGGTGGCGCCGGAGTGCTGAAGACCGAGACGACTGGGAATCTGTGACTCAGCAGGCCAAGGTTTTCAGAGGACAGTAGTGCCATGGAGTAAGTAAGTAAGTAAATACCTATACCATTTCCTTTGCGCTTCGGTGTATAAGTACGTCTATTCGAGGCTCTGAGCACTATGGGGCTTAACTTCTGAGGTCATCAGTCCCCTAGAACTTAGAACTACTTAAACCTAACTAACCTAAGGACATGACACACATCCATGCCCGAGGCAGGATTCGAACCTGCGACCGTAGTGGTCGCGATTGCAGACTGTAGCGCCTAGAACCGCTCGGCCACTCCGGCCGGCGTCTTATCCGAGATTTGCAGTGCGACGACCTGTGCATAAAGTACATGGTGATCAAAAAGTCAGTATAAATTTGAAAACTTAATAAACCATGGAATAATGTAGATAGAGAGGTAAAAATTGACATGCTTCGAATGACATGGCGTTTTATTAGAACAAAAAAAAGTTTGCAAGATGTTGGACAAATGGCGCTGGACAGCAAAACTGCTACCGTGACGGGTGAGAGGTATCCCGATATGTTACAGAATAGCATCATCCCCAGCCTGGCTGATAAACACCTGCTGGAACGTACGATGTTTATGCAGGATGGCGCTCCATCTCATATTGCTAGACGCGTGAAAGATCTCTTGCACGCTTCGTTTGGTGATGATCGTGTGCTCAGCCGCCACTTTCGTCATGCTTGGCCTCCCAGGACCCCAGACCTCAGTCCGTGCGATTATTGACTTTGGGATTACCTGAAGTCGCGAGTGTATCGTGATCGACCGACATCTCTAGGGATGCTGAAAGACAACATCCGACGCCAATGCCTCACCATAACTCCGCACATGCTTTACAGTGCTGTTCACAACATTATTCATCGACTACAGCTATTGTTGAGAAATGATGGTGGACATATTGAGCATTTCCTGTAAAGAACATCATCTTTACTTTGTCTTACTTTGTTATGCTAATTATTGCTATTCCGAACAGATGAAGCGCCATCTGTCGGACATTTTTTGAACGTTTGTATTTTTTTGGTTCTAATAAAACCCCATGTCATTCCAAGCATGTGTGTCAATTTGTACCTCTCTATCCACATTATTCCGTGATTTATTCAGTTTTCAAATTTGTACTGCCGTTTTGATCACCCAGTACATTGGTGATTGCTGTAATATTGTTCATTCTGGTTCAAATGGCTCTGAGCACTATGGGACTTAACTGCTGGGGTCATCAGTCCACTAGAACTAAGAACTACTTAAACCTAATTAACCTAAGGACATCACACACATCCATGCCCGAGGCAGGATTAGAACCTGCGACCGTAGCGGTCGCGCGGTTTCAGATTGTAGCGCCTAGAACCGCTCGGCCACCCCGGCCAGCTGTTCATTCTGTATCATTACTAGTATTGTAACTTCTCTGGGAAGTAGTTTGCGAACGGAAGATGAAGTTAGATACCAGTCGCCGGGCCGATGTGGCAGAGCGTTTCTAGGCGCTTCGTTGTCCAACCGCGCGACCACTACGGTCGCAGGTTCGAATCCTACCTCGGGCTTGGATGTCCTTAGGTTAGTTACGTTTAAGTTGTTCTAAGCTGTAGGGGACTGATGACCTCAGATTTTAAGCCCCATAGTACTCACAAGGGAACCTCCCCATCGCACCTCCCTTAGATTGAGTTATAAGTTGGAACAGTGGATAGACCTTGAAAAACTGAACACAGATCAATCGAGAAAATAGGAAGAAGTTGTGTGGAACTATGAAAAAAAAAAGCAAAATGTACAAACTGAGTAGTCCATGTGCAGGATAGGCAACATCAAGTAACATTTGAGCTCAGGAGCGCCGTGGTCCCGTGGTTAGCGTGAGCACTTGCGGAACGAGAGGTGCTTGGTTCAAGTCTACCCTCGAGTAAAAAGTTCAATTTTTTATTTTCACATAAATATCACAGTTCAGGCACTCACACATAATCAACTTCGCTCTCCAAAATTCCAGGACATGTTCAGATTTGTTTGGACATATGCAGGATTTGACGGTCTACACACGGATACATTTGAAAACGTTAAAAACATATGTTTTGACAGAGCACAGGTGAAACTGTGCGACTGTGAAACTGTTGCATTCATTTGTTGCAGTTTATGTGACAAACACTTATGTTTTCATCACTTTTTTGGGAGTGATTATCACACCCACAAGAAAACCTAAATCGGGGAAGGTAGAAGAATCTTTTTACCCATTCGCCAAGTGTACAAGTTAGGTGGGTCGACAACATATTCCTGTCATGTGGAGCACATGCCGTCACCAGTGTCGTATAGAATATATCAGACGTGTTTTCCTGTGGAGGAATCGGTTGACCTATGACCTTGCGATCAAATGTTTTCGGTTCCCATTGGAGAGGCACGTCCTTTCGTCTACTAATAGGACGGTTTTTGCGGTGCGGTCGCAAAACACAGACACTAAACTTATTACAGTGAACAGAGACGTCAATGAACGAACGGACAGATCATAACTTTGCAAAAATAAAGAAATTAAAATTTTCTCTTGGTGGAAGACTTGAACCAAGGACCTCTCGTTCCGCAGGTGCTCACGCTAACCACGGGACCACGGCGCTTTATAGCTCACATTGTCCTTGATGTTGCCTATGTTCCGCATGAACTACTCAGTTTGTATATTTTGCTTATTTTTTCATAGTTCCACACAACTTCTTCCTGTTTTCTCGATTGATCTGTGTCCAGTTTTTCAAGGCCTATCCACTGTGCCAACTTATAACTAAATCTGAGGGGGGGGGGGGGGGGTGCGATGGGGAGGTTCCCTTGTCAGAGCCATTTGGACATTTTTTTTTTTTTTTTTTTTTTTTTTAGATACCATTCACCATGAAGAAATTGTACGCTGCTGTGACAGCGATAAATAATAATTTGACATCTGTTCGTGTAACGTTCGTGGTGTAGCTGTTTTAATGCCCAGCAGTGTATTCAGCTCCTTACAGGGCGTTGGCTCAAATGCCACTTGCGTTCCGCGAGCGCCAGCGGGTTGTGTGTGCGATGGACGGGCGGACGTCGAAGCGTCGGCTGTCCGTCAGACGGGCGTGCGGCGCGCTTTGCAGGAGGAGAGAGGCAGCTGGCGGCCGGCAGCCAGCGGCCAGTGGCCAGGTAGTAGCCAGGCTCGTCTCAAATGACAGAGGCGCCGGGCCGCAGCCGCCCGCTGTGTAATTACGTCATTAACCGCGTCACTCATTACAACCGCACCGCGCTACGGCGCGAACACTGCTGCCGACGGCCGGATCTATGTTTAGCCAGATGCGTCTACAGCCGAGTCGGCTTGCTGGCGGATCCGCTTCCACAGGGTCGACGGCCAAGTGGAGCGGGCTTCAACCCTGTAACGTTCGCCACTGCCAATGACCACTCTAGTGCGTTAACGTGAATATCGGACGTAACACAAACCCACTGTACAGTTTTGTTCGTCTTGTGACACAGTCGCACTTTTATGAGACAGTCAAAACCGCTGCCGGCGACGGTGGCCATATTGAAATGGCATAAAAAAATAAGCGATATTTGGGTTCTGCAAAATGTCATGCAGTGACTGGGAGAAAATCTATAATGGCCAGACAGGTGGGTCCTTTAACGTGAGATTTAAGGAGCACATCAGTGGCAGCAGTAAGACAGGATCGTGCGTAGATATTGTAAGGCGTCATCTGAGCCTTTGACATACCCCTTTTAAAACGCCGACGGAAACAGAAGGGCTTTAAGGGGCTCCGGAAAGGCTCAAAATCATGAAAAGTTCAATTTTTAGCTTTTTGCGTTTTCTGAATCTGCAGACTGTAGTGGACTGTTAAGGCAGCCAGTCCACAGTGAAGTAGCCGAAAGGGCACGCGTAAACTCACGCCGTCTTGCGTTAAGTCCGGAACAGGATTCGTAATGAATGTGATAAAGAAAAGAACGTAGCTACTAGAACACTTATCTTTTATCTCGTCCTTTGGTATACAGCATTCTTGATGATACAAGTGAGACTCTATCTTGAGGTACATGCAACGTCGTCGTACAACTGGGGCGAGTGCTAGTCCTTCTCTCGAGACCTGCCTTGTGGTGGCGCTCGGTCTGCGATCCTGACAGTGGCGACACGCGGGTCCGACATGTACTAATGGACCGCGGCCGATTTAAGCTACCACCTAGCAAGTGTGGTGTCTGGCGGTGACACCACACAGACTATTACCTTTTAATAGATATATAATTTATTCAATTCCGAAGACTACAACTATTTTTAAATTTTTTTTTGAAATGTGTTCTACATGGGCGTGACCCACTGTGGCGCTGTTAAACTGCTGTCAAATGGTGTTATTATTAACGTCCGTGTTCATCAGGTACATTTTAGTGATGTGAGATAAAGTATGTGTTGTAGCTAACCTGTGATGGTTCAATATATATCGCTGGTGTGATTGTCGATTGTTTCATGTTTACTTACTCTGTCGTTATCTCGAAAATATTCGTAATTAATTCTGTTTCTTGAGTCTCTGTTTTGTTGAAGTATAATAATGACTAAAAGTAAAGTTATTAGAAATCCTCTGAAGGCTTTTAAGAAAAGGAGAAATGTTGGCAACATTGTAAGGTGCAAGGTATTTAGAAATATGGGAATGAAGATAGGTTCTAACATGGTACGAGCGATGCTTGCTTTAGACAAGGAACGCCTTCGGGCTGCAGACAGGGCTGTAAAGAGTCTAGAAATACAAGCAAGAGTAAACAGGAGGAGGAACAAGAGGAAGCTGGAGGAGGAGTTTGCAGAGGATGAAGATAATCCATCCTGTGGACTTGGAATGCACTAAAAAGTTAATCCAATCTTTGTCGCTCGATTCCCAAAACTTTTATTTTCTCATACTAATTACATGTTTTCTAAGGATCTTCCAAACATATTTGTTTCAAACTTTCAGTAAATGTTACACAGTACCTTCTGCATAATTTAACACAGCCTTTTTCCAAAAAACTGTATATTTTTGAATATATAAATAAAAAATTGCAAAAAAAATGTTGTGAATTTTCATTACAATTGAAAAAAAAATCATCTTTAATAACTGAACTAAAATTTTGTAAAATCCCTGTGTTAAGTTGTAGCCCATATTCCAATAAATAATCTGTAAAAAGTTCAACTTCCTACCTCAAATACTTTGTGAGGAAAGATGTAATTTATAAGCGTTATTTTAACATTGCAAGTATAGGGCGTTCCGGAGCCCCTTAACGTGTGTATCTGCGTATCTGTTTGAGGCATCATACGGCAAAGAAATTCCATGCTTCTTGACAGAGGACAGGGGAGCAATGCGGGAGACCAACACCGCCGTACTAGGCAAGGTCCTAATGGAGGCGGTTTGCCGATGCCTTACTCTGACCTTAATGCGGATGAATGATGATGATCAGGACTACGACAACAACACCCAGTCATCTCGGGGTTGGTGAAAATCCCTGACCCCGTCGGGAATCGAACCCGGGACCCCGTCCTCGGGAAGCGAGGAAGCTTCCACGAGACCACGAGCTGTGGACGTGGCATCATATAAAAACAGTTGATGTTATTCCTACCCATAACATTCACAAATGTAAAGGGGTTGTGTTGTTTGGGGGAAGAGACCAAACAGCGAGGTCATCGGTCCCTTCGGATTAGGGAAGGACAGGGAAGGAAGTCGGCCGTGCACTTTGAAAGGAACCATTTGCCTAGAGCGATTTAGGGAAATCACGGAAAACCTAAATCAGGATGGCCGGACGCGGGATTGAACCGTCGTCCTCCCGAATGCTAGTTCAGTGTGCTAACCACTGCGCCACCTCGCTCGGTCACAAATGTAAAGTTTCGAAGTAAAACACTTTTCTTTATTGAGTTCCATATGCTTCTTCCTACGCTAGAGCCTTTGTCCCGCAATCATTGCACAGGGTCGTCACCGTTGAATCGGAATTAGTAAGGTTAATTTTAAGGGGTGGTTGGATGACCTTCCTGCCACCACCCTGTACTCCCCACACGGAATTGGTCTACCCCAACTGTCTGCATCTAGTGTAATTCTTGAAATAGTGTGAACGTGTTTCAAATGTCTGCGAGGCATAAAACTGAGGCGAAACGCGGGGACCAGCCCAGTATTCACCTAGTGGGATGTGGAAAACCGAATAAAAACCACACCCAGGTTGGACGGCACGCCAGCCCTCATTGTTAATCCGCTGGACGGATTCGATCTGGGGCCGGGGCCTACCCGAGACCAGGAAGCAGCGCATTAGCGCTCTCGACAAACCTGGCGGGTCTTCGGGTTCAATACGCTCGCAGATGACAAACTGAAAGGAAACAAGTGCTACAAAAATCATGATAAAACCTGGAAAACCACACCATGTGGTAACAAGGTGTATTTACAAAACGTTGTCTATTCTTCAAATTTGTAAATAATGTCTTAAAAACACGAATATATCTGTGTAGAAATTGTAAACATTATTTTTCATGAATGAGATTTTCACTCTGCAGCGGAGTGTGCGCTGATATGAAACTTCCTGGCAGATTAAAACTGTGCGCCCGACCGAGACTCGAACTCGGGACCTTTGCCTTTTGCGGGCAAGTGCTCTACCATCTGAGCTACCGAAGCACGACTGACGCTCGGTTCTCACAGCTTTACTTCTGCCAGTATCTCGCCTCCTACCTTCCAAACTTTACAGAAGTTCTCCTGCGAACCTTGCAGAACTAGCACTCCTGAAAGAAAGGATACTGCGGAGACATGGCGCACAGTTTTAATCTGCCAGGAAGTTTCATATCAGCGCACACTCCGCTGCAGAGTGAAAATCTCATTCTGGAAACATCCCCCAGGCTGTGGCTAAGCCATGTCTCCGCTATATCCTTTCTTTCAGGAGTGCTAGTTCTGCAAGGTTCGCAGGAGAACTTCTGTAAAGTTTGGAAGGTAGGAGGCGAGATACTGGCAGAAGTAAAGCTGTGAGTACCGAGCGTGAGTCGTGCTTCGGTAGCTCAGATGGTAGAGCACTTGCCCGCGAAGGCAAAGGTCCCGAGTTCGAGTCTCGGTCGGGCACAGAGTTTTAATCTGCCAGGAAGTTTCATTATTTTTCCTGATTACCAGGAAGAGGATAAAAGCCCACTGATAATGCTGAAACTGGAGCTTCACGATTATGGGAAATAGAAAGAAAGATAAAATTCGATTTTTCTCATCTGCTCAAAAACTAATCTAGTGGCCATTATATTTGTCCTTCCCTTCTTAGAAAATTTCTCAATGTGTGGGACTAATACCATAGGGGATTAATAGGGGAGAATGAACAAGTTCAAAGAATGGGACTACAAATGGGAACGGATTTGACTCATGGACGAGTGTCACGGGAATGCTGAAAAACCAGAAATGACACACACTTGAAGTAAGATTCTAATTATGCCACGAAATCCAACTTACCAAGTTACAACAAACGGTATTCAGTGACGAATTTAGAAATATTTTTCGCCCCAACCTAACGCCCCGTCGGTTTTGCGAAGATCTGGCTAGATCAAATGTAGTGCGAACAGGGACATACAAGCAGTAATTCGTCTCGCGCTCCGTACACGACTCGGGAGGAAGAAAACCGTAGTATATGATGAATTCTTCTCGGGTTATCAGCAGAGTGGTGGCGTCGTCTAGTCGCAACGTTTCGATGAGTTTCACACCCATCATCTTCTGGCGAAGACTTAGCGACAAGCCGACGCCACCACTCGGCTGATAACCCGAGAAGAATTCATCATTGGGACACGCCGAGAAAGATTGCAGTCGCATAATCCTTGTATATGGTGCAACGCTAAGTATCCTCTGCCGTGTATTTCGCAGTGTTTGCAGAGTATGTATACAGATGCAGAATGGTGTTCGCTGATCTTCGATATTGCTTACCAGATTTTCCCCCGTGATGTAACGCATTTGAACCGTGAATTTACTTTCAAAACCTTTCCTTAAGAATTTACTTTATTTACTAGCGATTCATCAAAAACATTAACACATTTAATCATACTATGTGAGAGTGGAAGTAGTTGCCAATTGGTAACTGATGAAACAAATTAAAAATTGTTTTTTTCATAAATGGAAATTTTATTCCTAAAAGCCCTTTTTTTTAAAACAGATTTAAAATTATAATCAGAAAGCACCCTGTAAATATCAAGTTACAATTTATTCAGAGGCAGAAATAACAACTTTTTTTTTATGGTATGAGCTTTCGAGCTGAGAACCTTGCCGCTCCGTTTTAACACGGTTGTAGTCACGACCGCTCACAACAACCTCTGAAGGCTACACCGGTGCAAATCTGCAACACACCAGATTACTTTAAACTAAAAATTTTAACAACTCACACAAACACATAAACTATGCACCCCGTAAGAGGGATGGAGCTGGTACAAAACACTCACATTGAAAATTATTTGCCACCGAAAGTGCAACTTGTTTTTAAAAGAACTCTTAGGGTGGAAGGGTGGCAAATTTATATACTAAAATGACCAATTAAATAAAATACATGAAATGCAGTTTTACATAAAATGTACCAACATGCTCTACATTACACATATACCACCTTGCGAGATGATAGACAAGATAAAAACATATTTCAGGAATTCGGTCATTACACCTTAAGCAATAAATTCGTTAACATCGAATCCGACAAACATGACAGAGGCAGCTGTTAATGTGCAGCAGACCGACATACAGACACTAACAGCCTAACAAGCTGGGGACGAGAGCCTGACCAAGAAAACAAGTAGAATTTAACAAGTAAATGAAACAACATATCACGAATCACTTAACTTTAAATAACTGCGTTATCTGGCGAAGACCTGGCGCAGCACCCTCAAAACGCTCTCCCGAACCGTCCGCTGCCAACCGCTTCAATGGACGCATGGAGGTGCGCCGATCCCCGTCTCACGGCGTCGCAGCTGGCGCCGGCCAGACCGATGTCGTGGGTTGACTCCCGCTGCTCTCGTGTCGGCCGCGAAGCCACCACCTCTCGCCATACGGCGCGGCCCACCGGACTCACGCGGCGACGTCACATGCGCCGACGCTCAAGGCGGACAAGTCATCTTGCGTCTCAATGCGCAACCGACCAACCGATCGATCCAACCGCCAATGACCGCTGCCCGACCAAACTCGAGCTGACTGGCGGCCCAACACATACTAGCACTCCGGACGACAGACAGACACTGACTGCCTCACAAATGCGGACGAGAGACAGACCCAGACTGACATGGCTGGCCAACTGACTAGACTCCCTAGACTGCACCGACTCTGACTGACCGACTGAGCACTGCCGATTTTTTTTTCCTTTATTGAATTTCACTTCCCCCCGAAGGAGGCGGGCTGGCAGCAGCTTAGTACGCTGCTCTACAGCCTACAGACTTTTTTAAAAAATGGAAGAAGAGAAAAAAACAAGAAAAACAGGCCATAAAACGCTGACTTAAAGTGTAAAATCGCGGAAAATTGTGGAAAGTTAAAACAGAAAGCAAAGGGGTAGGCAATGTTAAGAAAATACACAGGAATCAGACAAGTAACATAGTAGACACACAATTAAAAAACATGGCGACAGTCTGGTTTCTGTTTGCAAGAGATAAGAAAATCACAGCCAGCGACAGTACGATGGCTGTTCGCAACACTTCCCAAAAGACACACAACACGGAACACTCACTGTAAAACACTGCACGAAAATGCCAGCACAAAGATGACACTCCCTAGCCAAGGGAAGATGGGGGGGGGGTGGACCTGGAGGAGGGGGAAAACAAGGAGGGAGGAGAGGAAAAAACGAATAAGGGGGGAACCAAAGGAGGGAGAGGACTCATAAGGGGGGAGAGGGGCAGGGCAGACGCGAGAGGGAATGGGAAAAGGCAGAGGAGGGAAATGCAATAGGACTTGGGGGAGAGAAGGGGGCAGAGAGAGGGGAGGTGGGGAAAAAAGAGGATGGAAGGGGGGGAGAGAGGGAGCCCGGGAAAAGGACAGAGGAACAATGCCGATCTCATAGCGCCCCTTAAATGCACGTGAACAGGCAACTTTTAGCGTTTCACACCAGAGGGAGACACCAAAGCTGCGATTACCACAGCGGCGCCACCGCGGAAAACGGAGGGCGACTGGTTCACACAATGCGCTGCGGCGCGCTCTTCAAAACCGCAATTTTTACCATGGCTCAGCGTTGTTGTTTTCCCATTGTTTCCATTGACTGTTATTTAAAAAGAGTTGTTAAATCACTGAGTGTAGTTACACTTATTTAGAACCTACTGTTAAGAAAAGTGCATATTCGCTTGGAACTAATGACAGTTTACATATTTATGTCTGATCCAAACTATACTTTACATTGGGTGCAACGATACAGTTCTGGGGAAGTTTTCATGTTTTATTTTATTTAGTTTTAAAATGTTTATGTGATAGTACTGGGTTCGATTCCCGGCTGGATCAGGGATTTTCTCTGCCTCGAAATGACTGGGAATTGTGTGTTTTTCATCATCATTTCATGCTCATTCACTCGCAAGTCGCCGTAGTGGCGTTAAAGAATTTGTGGAGCGGTTGCCGAACCGCCCCGCCAGGGGTCTCCCGGCCACCAATGCCATACGCTCATTCATTACCAGTTAGGATAGCAGTGGTTGTTAAAGCGCCGCTTCCGGGACAGGCAGATGCGTCGGCTCCGGATTGAATCTGCCTGGTGGATTAACGACGATGGTCGGTATGCCGCACACTCTAGATATGGTTTCTAGGTGGTTCTTTACTACACTTCAGTCCGGAACCGCGCTGCTGCTACGGTCGCAGGTTCGAATCCTGCCTCGGGCATGGATGTGTGTGATGTCCTTAGGTTAGTTAGGTTAAGTAGTTCTATGTCTAGGGGACTGATGACCTCAGATGTTAAGTCCCATAGTGCTTGGAGCCATTTGAATCATTACTACAAAAGTAAGTATTATGGACTAAACTTCACAAAAAATGTTCTATTACCTAATGATTCAATAAAGTGTCATGCTGTCATCGTTCAATGTGCTTTGTGTGGAGGAAATTATAATCTGATGCTTAACTGAAAATACTGGTAATTTAAATTTACTGTTTCTTTTAAACAAATGAAGTTACAGAGTTGATATTTACAACATTTGTCATTTTAATGATGCGCTTCTATATGTAACGTTCATCGTTAAGATCGACCAGAGAGTTCAGATTTTTGCATTCAGGCCTTTGTTACAAAACATGTTAATTTCACTTTAACAGTAAATCCTAAACTATTATACATATGATCAATATTCAAGTGTTATTGGGACCACCACGAAAATTGATGGAGGATGGCAGATTGACATTACTGTGGCTTCATTACCTGCATTACTACAGTATTAAATAATTTCCATAAACGTTTCCCTTTTTTGGACGATCTTAGATCCGCTGTATTTAACACTGCTACGTATCTCTGGCCACAAAAACCTGTGACGCAGGTTCTCGTCTGTCTGACTCGCACACAAAAGCGCTTAGGTCTCAATAGATCCCTGTGAGTTTCCTCATCTGGTGGTGAATCTGCGCCCTTTATGGCATGCGGTCCTGGACGACAGGGTTCGTTTCACAATTCCTGTAGGATGACTCTTTCGGCTAAATATTTAAATGAGAGCGCAGTGCTCGTTAACTGACAAAGCGCTGCTCCAACGACACTAACCATCACGTGCCTGGGCCATAGTCTCTCTCGCCACAGTCTCAACGTAGCGTATTTCCCTTCAAAATGACAATGTGTACATATTTGGCACGTTCTGGCGTTATAGATGACTGAGTTTGAATGTTGTTGTATGTTGTATGTTAACCGGGGACCTAGAAGCGACGGAGAGACTCCGTTCCCGCCGCAGCCGCAGTGGTCCACAACCCCACGACGACTACCGCAGTCCACTTCACCCCTCAGCCGCCCCACACCGAACCCAGGCTTATTGTGCCGTTCGGCCCCAGAAAGGGGGAAAAAAGGGAATGCCTCATAATCTCTGTGAGTCTCTGGCAGGTAAAAGTCAAGTTCTTCCATAGTTTTTCCAATGGCGAAAAAAGGTGCTATGAACATATGTACGGAAATGGACTGTGTACCTGCAATAAGAACAAAACGTCACGGAACGCAGTACAGAGCTGCATGGGATCCACGACGCAATAGATGTTCAGAGTGGCGCACATGGGATTGCAGGTGACAGAGGGAGTAGCGGTTTGTCATTTCGGATGCAAGTAGTCGTAACATGGCTTACACTATGTTAGCAGGCCACTAACCTGGAACTTGTACTAGGGCTCGGCTCAGTATCCTTAGAACTCTGTTCTTGAAATATAGTGTACATCTACGTGGATACTCTGCAAATCACATTTAAGTGCCTGGCAGAGGGATCATCAAACGACCTTCACAGTTCTCTACTATTCCAATCTCGTATAGCGCGAGGAAAGAACGAACACCTATATCTTTCCGTACGAGCTCTGATTTCTCTTATTATATCGCAGTGATCGTTTCTCCCTATGTAGGTCGGCGTCAACACAAAGTCCGCCGTCTCCGTGCACGTTCGTCTGTCTGAAAGGCCCCATGATCACACAGAACAGCCAAGAAAGGTTAGAAACATTGTGTGATGTCGTTGGTGTCTGTTAGGGCACTTTCTTAGTTACAACAGTGCTGCTTCACGGCCGTTTGCATGTTTTCGGCTGTTCAGAAGCACCACCTCGACTTGTTCCCGATATGAATACTGGACCATTCTACTGCTTACAGTACGGTGCGTCAATTACACAGCCCGTATCATACAAGGAACACATGGTATGTGGTCAGAAGAATCATCATTCATCAGCAGCATCTACCGCGGTAACGATGCATTTCCGAACACTTGTTCGTAGGACCTTTTTCCTCCATTTCCAGTCAGGCATCTGTCCCTGCAGTTCGGCGGTTTTATTAATGTTCAACTTATATGTTTAAAATTTCCTATCTGAGGAACTAGACAAAGTTCTCTTAATAATAAAGTAGAGTAGTCGAATGGAGCAAGGGTCCCAGGCACGTTTCTACATCTACATCTACATCTACATCTGCATCTACATCCATACACCGCAAGCCACCTGACGGTGTGTGGCGGAGGATACTTTGAGTACCCCTATCGGTTCTCCCTTCTATTCCAGTCTCGTATTGTTCGTGGAGAGAAAGGTTGTCGGTATGCCTCTGTGTGAGCTCTAATCTCTCTGATTTTATCCCAATGGTCTCTTCGCGAGATATACGTAGGAGGGAGCAATATACTGCTACACTCCTCGGTGAAGGTATGTTCTCGAAACTTCAACAAAAGCCGGTACCGAGCTACTGAGCGTCTCTCTTGCAGAGTCTTCCACTGGAGTTTATCTATCATCTCCGTAACGCTTTCGCGACTGCTAAGTGATCCTGTAACGAAGCCCGCTGCTCTCCGGTTGTATCTTCTGTATCTCTTCTATCAACCCTATCTGGTACGGATCCCACACCGGTGAGCAGTATTCAAGCAGTGGGCGAACAAGTGTACTGTAACCTACTTCCTTTGTTTTCGGACTGCATTTCCTTAGGTTTCTTCCAATGAATCTCAGTCTGGCATCTGATTTACCGAAGATTAATTTTATATGGTCATTCCATTTTAAATCTCTCCTAATGCCTACTCCCAGATAATTTATGGAATTAACTGCTTCCAACTGCTGACCTGCTATATTGTAGCTAAATGATAAACGATCTTTCTTTCTATGTATTCGCAGCACATTACCCTTGTCTACACTGTGATTCAATTGCCATTCCCTACACCATGCGTCAATTCGTTGCAGATCCTCCTGCATTTCAGTACATCTTTCCATTGTTACAACCTCTCGATATACAACAGCATCATCCGCAAAAAGCCTCAGTGAACTTCCGATGTTATCCACAAGGTCATCTACATATATTGTGAATAGCTACGGTCCTACGACACTTTCCTGCGGCAGACCTGAAATCACTCTTACTTCGTAAGACTTCTCTCCATTGAGAATGAAATGCTGCGTTCTGTTATGTAGCAACTCTTCAATCCAATCACACAATTGGTCTGGTAGTCCATATGCTCTCACTTTGGTCATTAAACGACTGTGGGGAACTGTATCAAACGCCTTGCGGAAGTCAAGAAACACGCCACCTACCTGGGAACCTGTGTGTATGACCCTCTGAGTCTCATGGACGAATAACGCGAGCTGGGTTTCACGCGATCTTTTTTGAAACCCATGCTTATTCCTACAGAGTAGATTTCTAGTCTCCAGAAAAGTCATTATACTCGAACATAATACGTGTTCCAAAATTCTGCACCTGATCGACGTTAGAGGTACAGGTCTATAGTTCTGCACATCTTTTTGACGTCCCTTCTTGAAAACGGGGATAACTTGTGCCCTTTTCCAATCTGTTGGAACGCTACGCTCTTCTAGAGACCTACGGTACACCGCTGCAAGAAGGGGGCAAGTTCCTTCGCGTACTCTGTGTAAAATCGAACTGGTATCCCATCAGGTCCAGCGGCCTTTCCTCTTTTGAGCGATTTTAATTGTTTTTCTATCCCTCTGTCATCTATTTAGATATCTATCATTTTGTCACCTGTGCGACGTCTAGAGAAGGAACTACAGTGCAGTCTTCCTCTGTGAAGCAGCTTTGGAAAAATACATTTAGTATTTTGGCCTTTAGTCTGTCATCCTCTCTTTCAGTACCATTTTGGTCACAGAGTGTTTGGACATTTTGTTTTGATCCACCTACCGCTTTGACATAAGACCAAAATTTCTTAGGATTTTCTGCCAAGTCAGAACATAGAACTTTACTTTCGAATTCATTGAAGGCCTCTCGTATAGCCCTCCTCACACTACATTTCGCTTCGTGTAATTTTTGTTTATCTGCAAGGCTTTGGCTATGTTTATGTTTGATTTGAAGTTCCCTTTGCTTCCGTAGCAGTTTTATAACTCAGTTGTTGTACCACGGTGGCTCTTTTCCATCTCTTACGATCTTGCTTGGCACATACTCATCTAACGCATATTGTACGATGGTTTTGAACTTTGTCCACTGATCCCCAACACTATCTGTACTTGGGATAAAACATTTGTGTTGAGCTGTCAAGTACTCTGAAATCTGCTTTTTGTCACTTTTGCTAACCAGAAAAATTTCACTGGATTCTTTGCCCCTACAACCAGTTATAAACGTTTGAGTCTCCCAGTCTATACCTGGTAAATGAAAATCTCCACCCAGAACTATAACATGGTCGGGAAATCTACTCGAAATATTTTCCAAATTTTCCTTCAGGTGTTGTGCCACAACAGCTGCTGAGCCAGGGGGCTGTAGAGACATCCAGTTACTATGTTTGAGCCTTCTTTAACCGCAACCTTCATCCAAATTATTTCACATTTCGGATCTCCGTCAATGTCCTTCGATATTATTGCGCTTTTTATCGCTATAAACGCGCCTTCCCCTTCACTGTCCAGCCTGTGTCTGCGGTATACATTCCAATCTGAGTTTAGAGTGTCATTACTGTTTACATCAGGCTTCAGCCAACATTCATTCCCTAGTACTACGTGGGCATTGTGACCGTTTATTACTGAGAGCAGTTCTGGGACCTTTCTATAGACGCTCATTTCGTTTTAAATCGGACTGTTACTAAAAATTGGTTCTTTTAAAAGAATTCGAACAAGCTATAGCGCTGCAGCTGTACAGTAGGAGATACATTAACTAAGAAGCTTCACATCGCACTAGTACTGCTGCGTCACCAAATATTATCACACTAACATTAATGTCAGGGTAAATAAGAGCGAATTTGGTACATGTGGCTGCGGTCGGAAAGGTTTAATCACTGTCCAGAACATAGCCTACAGATATCGCCGGCAGTTCCCAACGAACAGCGCACGGCATTCTCCTATTACTTTTTTCCAGTTAGCGGAGATAGCACGGGATAGGGAGTCTGTCACGGTGGTGGTGTGCTCCCCGGGGCAACGGTTCCAGATGAACGCCGCGCACAGAGCGCTCTGACGAGATCGAGTGAAACAAGCCGTGCGGAAATGGGAGCGGGTGCGCTTTGCGGCGCGCCGTACATGGAGAGCAGAGCAAACTGTGCGCTTCCAGCGGCCGGACAGCCGCCTGGACGGCAAACACCGCCGCCCCTCCCTGGAGACGCGCGCCCGCTGTCTGGAGCCGGCCGGCCCGGCCCGGCTCTTAAAATTACAGACGCGTCCGGACGGCTGCACTCGCTTACCTCATGCCGGAGCGCTACGCCGCCAAGAGGGGACAGTGATGAAGACTCGCTGTCGGGCGCAGGAGACCTGGCAACGAGGTAAAAACTGCTCGCGCAAATTCGTTTTAAAATTTCCTTAACTCTATTGTCGCTTCCGCTTTTAGTTGCAACGAACGGTTTCCACCACAAAGAGGTCTTCGACAGAGTATGCAGACACATGTGTGACCAAACAGCATGAGAACTCAACTCACTTGAGTTCTGTTGCTGACCGCTGATACCGAGGAGTAGCGCCGTATACTGATCCTGCCTTGGAGGCGGTTAAGTAGGAGATGTGTCTCAGAGCTGCATCGTGACAGATGGTGACGCGAAACTGGACGCGTACGTAGTTTATGTATCAGCCGATAGAGGACATTATTGGATAGGGGACTGATTTAGTTTCGATTGTGCCCACTAGAGTGCACTAAAGTAATAGAATGGTTTTCATAAACAGTTTTAGTATTTTCATAAAGTGTTGTTATGTATTTCTGTGTAGGTAAAATGTTATAAATGTGTTTTAGCACTATGAATGATACGTGAGTGTGGTTTAAGGTTAATATGAAGATAATTGTTTAACGAGTTATGTAGTGGAATTTAGTTTGGAAACATTTCGAAGAAGTATGAATGTGGACAAAGGGTTCTTTTGTAGAGTAAAGTTGTAAAGTAAGTTTATGGTAAAGGGAAAGTTAATTCAGGTTGCTGTTGTTGTTGTTGCTGTGGTCTTCAGTCCTGAGACTGGTTTGATGCAGTTCTCCATGCTACTCTATCCTGTGCAAGCTTCTTCATCTCCCAGTACCTACTGCAGCCTGCATCCTTCTGAATCTGCTTAGTGTATTCATCTCTTGGTCTCCCTCTACGATTTTTACTCTCCACGCTGCCCTCCAATACTAAATTGGTGATACCTCGATGTCTCAGAACATGTCCTACCAACCGATCCATTCTTCTAGTCAAGTTGTGCCACAAACTCCTCTTCTCCCCAACTCTATTCAATACGTCCTCATTAGTTATGTGATCTACCCATCTAATCTTCAGCATTCTTCTGTAGCACCACATTTCCAAAGCTTCTATTCTCTTCTTGTCTAACATATTTATCGTCCATGTTTCACTTCCATACATGGCTACACTCCATACAAATCCTGTCAGTAACGACTTCCTGACACTTAAATCTATACTCGATGTTAACAAATTTCTCTTCTTCAGTAACGCTTTCCTTGCCATTGCCAGTCTACATTTTATATCCTGTCTACTTCGACCATCATCAGTTATTTTGCTCCCCAAACAGCAAAACTCCTTTACTACTTTAAGTGTCTCACTTCCTAATCTAATTCTCTCAGCATCACCCGATTTAATTCGACTACATTCCATTATTTTCGTTTTGCTTTTGTTGATGTTCATCTTATACCCTCCTTTCAAGACACTGTCCATTCCGTTCAACTGCTCTTCTGTCTCTGACAGAATTACGATGTCATAGGCGAACCTCAAAGTTTTTGTTTCTTCTTCATGGATATTAATACCTATTCCGATTTTTCTTTTGTTTCCTTTACTGCTTGCTCAATATATAGATTCAATAGCATCGGGGTGAGGCTACAACCCTGTCTCACTCCCTTCCCAACCACTTCTTCCCTTACGTACATCTCGACTCTTGTAACTGCCATCTGCTTTCTGTACAAATTGTATACAGCCTTTCGCTCTCCGTATTTTACCGCTGCCACATTCATAATTTGAAAGAGTATTCCAATCAACATTATCAAAAGCTCTCTATAAGTCTACAAATGTTAGAAACGTAGGTTTGCCTTTCCATAATCTTTCTTCTAAGATAATTCGTAGGGCCAGTATTGCCTCACGTGTTCCAACATTTCTACGGAATCCAAACTGATCTTCCCCGAGGTCGGCTTCTATCAGTTTTTCCATTCGTCTGTAAATAATTCAAGTTAGTATTTTGCAGCTGTGCCTTATTAAACTGATAGTTCGTTAATTTTCACATCTCTCAACATCTGATTTCTTTGGGATTGGGATTATTATATTCTTCTTGAAGTCGGGGGTATTTCGGCTGTCTCATACATCTTGCTCACCAGATGGTAGAGTTTTGTCAGGACTGGCCCTCCAAAGGCTGTCAGTAGTTCTAAATGGAATGTTGTCTACTCCGGGGGCCTTGTTTCGACTCAGGTCTTTCAGTGCTCTGTCAAACTCTTCACGCAATAGCATATTTTAATTTAGGTATAAATAACAATAGTAAATAGTAATAAACAAAACTTCAGCATATTAGATAATTACGTCGGTAAAAAGTGCAGTCGTTAGGTTTACTATTTTGCGATTGGTTATTGATGAAAAGCGCGGACTGACGCGGGAGAATGTTGTTTTGCTATTGGACGTTGAGTAAAATGACCAATGGTATTGCAATATTCCTCGCGCGCATTTCTCTGCTGGTAGAGAAGACTTAGAGTATTCTAGAGTGGAGTCGGAGCCTAGCCATGAAACAGTTCGGACGTGTGTAGTAGTAGTTCCGATGTAAATGATAAGTTGCCGGATTTAGCAGTGTTTCATACATCAAAAGTGTGGTAAAGTGATGGCATAATTGTCCCGATGGGTGTGTAGAAATTTCGGAATTTTTAAGTGAATTTTGTGACGAGAAAAGGCATATATTCTGCGTGGCGTATTGAGCAGGTCGGTGGCTAAAAACTGTGACTGCATTAGGTACCGACAGACTTAATATTTGGCGAGCATTCTCAACCAAAAACAATCCTTATTTTTGTAGCTATTATGTTTTCGGGAAATGCAACCCCATAAACTTGCTAACGTGAGTGAAAGGGATAGTGAGTGACTGCGTTAAGACTATCATGGGCTCGACAGTGATACTTGTTCACCTAAGTTTCAGAATATATTAATGAAGGACAAAATTTCCAATCTTTCATTTCGTGTGAAAACTTTCTCCAGAAATGTAGATTAGAGACTTTAATTGCCGCCTGGTTCACGTCGAAGTACAGTAGGTTTCGCTCGGATTTCCTACTGATGATGTGCTGCGACAATGTTCACAGGTAGGTGCAGGTACATCTACATCTACATGATTACTCTGCAATTCACATGTAAGTACTTGGCAGAGGGTTCATCGAACCACAATCGTACTATCTCCCTACCATTCCACTCCCGAACAGCGCGCGGGAAAAACGAACACCTAAACCTTTCTGTTCGAGCTCTGATTTCTCTTATTTTATTTTGATGATCATTCCTACCTATGTAGGTTGGCCTCAACAAAATATATTCGCATTCTGAAGAGAATGTTGGTGACTGAAATTTCGTAAATAGATCTCGCCGCGACGAAAAACGTCTTTGCTTTAATGACTTCCATCCCAACTCTCGTATCATATCTGCCACACTCTCTCCCATATTACGTGATAATACAAAACGCGCTGCCATTTTTTGCACCCTTTCGATGTCCTCCGTCAATCCCACCTGGTAAGGATCCCACACCGCGCAGCAATATTCTAACAGAGGACGAACGAGTATAGTGTAAGCTGTCTCTTTAGTGGACTTGTTGCATCTTCTAAGTGTCCTGCCAATGAAACGCAACCTTTGGCTCGCCTTCCCCACAATATTATCTATGTGGTCTTTCCAACTGAAGTTTTTCGTAATTTTAACACCCAGATACTTAGTTGAATTGACAGCCTTGAGAATTGTACTATTTATCGAGTAATCGAATTCCAACGGATTTCTTTTGGAACTCATGTGGATCACCTTACCCTTTTCGTTATTTAGCGTCAACTGCCACCTGCCACACCATACAGCAATCTTTTCTAAATCGCATTGCAACTGATACTGGTCTTCGGATGACCGTACTGGACGGTAAATTACAGCATCATCTGCGAACAACCTAAGACAACTGCTCGGATTGTCACCCAGGTCCTTTTTATAGATCAGGAACAGCAGAGGTCCCAGGACGCTTCCCTGGGGAACACCTGACATCACTTCAATTTTACTCGATGATTTGCCGTCTATTACTACGAACTGCGACCTTCCTGACAGGAAATCACGAATCCAGTCGCACAACTGAGACGATACCCCACATGCCCGCAGCTTGATTAGAAGTCGCTTGTGAGGAACGGTGTCAAAAGCTTTCCAGAAATCTAGAAGTACGGAATCAACTTGAGATCCCCTGTCGATAGCGGCCATTACTTCGTGCTAATAAAGAGCTAGCTGCGTTGCACAAGAACGATGTTTTCTGATACCATGCTGATTACTTATCAATAGATCGTTCCCTTCGAGGTACGTCGTAAAGGGACGGAAGGAACCGCGCCGCCGCAATACGAATGATCCATAATCAGTATGAAGACTTTTCTGCATAATTTCCTGATGGCGGGCTGTGACCGAAACGCACCAATAATAGTTTTTCGAACAACACGTGGCCAGTTATTCTAGCGATCTATTCAGCTGTGGCAAAGGTCTCCTCAGACGCTCTGTCAGTGGTCATTTATCATCACCTTCAAGTGAGTGTAACTTTCTTGGAACGCTTTTCCGGCCAGTCTCCACATGATCGCACTTGTTCCTTATCCTCCTAGCAATATCATCCCTTACAACAGTAAAATATATTTACAAAATTGTCACTTTACTTTTATAAGTATGTCCGCTATGTTTCAATGAGAAGATTCCGTAATGACGTGACGATCCGTTGCGAGAGGAAAAATTTCAGAACCCGTTTAACAGAACAAATAGTCCACTGAGTACATAATATGCACAGAGAGAAAGTCTAAGGACAGCAAAATGTAGTAAGTTAGTATCAAAGTCGAGGACCATGTAGTAGACTAAATCAAGAAACTGTGCATACATCGAGACTAAATAACACGTGACAGGAAGTAAAGAAGACATTGGAAGCTCTATAATATTGGCAATGTTAACTTTCCACTAAAATATGAGTCTGCTTGTATCGAATATAATCATTAATGTGAGGAAATTTCTGAGGTTATACGTCCAGAGCCACAGAATGGTGTAAAAGGTTATTGTGGCCTGCAGGGCATCTGGAAAAGAAGCTGCTGGTGCGTACCGTTAAGGAAGGAGGGACAGGATGGTTGAGCGTGTTTTAAAAGGACGGAGAATATCTTTCTCATACTATATGGTCCAACAGACTGGAAATATTTTGACGAGGTAAGATATAATGCAGAGCATATGCTTACATCAAATAATTGAAATTGCCGCACACAAATTTAATAACATATTCTGGGATATGCCACCGTAGAAGAAATTTTTGGGAGAAAATCAACGTTTTGCACTCATCTGTGGACGCTTACATAAAATATTCCCAAAACTTTATCACTAATCCAAATGGCTTAGTACTCAAAATGTTTAACAGTATATACTGAAAGTCTACCCTTTTCTGCAGACCAACTCTTCCACATAATTGAAAAAATTCTCTCAACTGGGGCAGATGTCCCAGGAAAAGACATAGAAAACCCTACCCTTTTTATAAATAATGCAGTGGGAAGTATCAATCTTTTGAAACACTTAAAAATTGGTTGGTTGATTTGGGGAAACAGGAACAAACAGCGAGGATCATCTGTTCCATTGGATTAGGGAAGGATGGGGAAGGAAATCGGCCGTGTTCTTTCAATGGAATGAACGCGGCATTTGCCTGATGCGATTTAGGGAAATAATGGAAAATCAGAATCAGGATGGCCGGATAAGGATTTGAACCGTCTTCCTCCCGAATGTCAGTCCAGTGTGCTAAACACTACGTCACCACGCTAGGTATTAAAAATTGCTTTTCTCTTCTGTTCAGTGGTTTCTAGTACTTTTCCAGAACTATAACCTCAACCTTCCCTTTGACTTTTTAACTGTCTGGTTCAACAGTGTACGTTCACCAAATACATCATAATTTAAGGAATATCTAATAATTTCATTAACTGCTTGTACATTCTTTTCCAAATCAGACCAGGCTGTTTTCTAAAGTCGACTTCAGCGCTTGCTGTAAGGTCACCCGAGAGATTCACGGCTGTAATAGAATGTGTAAAAACGGGACGTCGAACATGTTGGTCGAAAACCAAAGAAATTGTGTCCAGTTATAAAATTCATAAAACCCGGACATTTTTGCATTCCTGAATATTGCACAGGACAGTGCCTGCTGGTGTACTATTAAAATTAAAATATTGGATAGAATGAATGATTTTAAAGAAACATCGTTACTTTCCAAATATTTTAAAGCAATGACTTATCTAAATAAAAAATCACAATGGATGTACCTGCACTATAATATTTATCCAATTTTACTGAAACTCCAGCATGCAATTTATCTATTACCAACGTTTATGGCTGAGATATCTTTGTACTAGATCGTAGAGCCAGTAGCTAGCTGGACGGTTGTCAGGGCCTGTTTAAGGCAAAAGCGACAGAAATATCCACTTGGGGTGCCAAGGGGATAGTGGTGTGAGAGGCGCCACTAGTGTAATGTTTCTGTACAGGACTTATCACAACTGGTAGTGGCCACCTGGGCTGCCAAGCTGAGAGGGGCGCCAAGGGGATAGTGGTGCAAGAGGCGCCACTAGTGTAAAGTGTCTGTACAGGACTTATCACAACTGGTAGTGGCTGCCTGGGCTGCGAAGCTGAGAGGGGCGCCAAGGGGATAGTATTACGAGAGGCGCCACTAGTGTAAAGTGTCTGTACAGGACTTATCACAACTGGTAGTGGCTGCCTGGGCTGCGAAGCTGAGAGGAGCGCCAAGGGGATAGTGGTGCAAGATGCGCCACTAGTGTAAAGTGTCTGTACAGGACTTATCACAACTGGTAGTGGCTGCCTGGGCTGCGAAGCTGAGAGGGGCGCCAAGGGGATAGTGGTGCAAGGCGCGCCACTAGTGTAAAGTGTCTGTACAGGACTTATCACAACTGGTAGTGGCTGCCTGGGCTGCGAAGCTGAGAGGGGCGCCAAGGGGATAGTGGTGCAAGAGGCGCCACTAGTGTAAAGTGTCTGTACAGGACTTATCACAACTGGTAGTGGCTGCCTGGGCTGCGAAGCTGAGAGGGGCGCCAAGGGGATAGTATTACGAGAGGCGCCACTAGTGTAAAGTGTCTGTACAGGACTTATCACAACTGGTAGTGGCTGCCTAGGCTGCGAAGCTGAGAGGGGCGCCAAGGGGATAGTGTTGCGAGAGGCGCCACTAGTGTAAAGTTTCTGTACGGGACTTATCACAGCTGGTAGTGGCTGCCTGGGCTGCGAAGCTGAGAGGAGCGCCAAGGGGATAGTGGTGCGAGAGGCGCCACTAGTGTAAAGTGTCTGACAGGATTTATCACAGCTGGTAGTGGCTGCCTAGGCTGCGAAGCTAAGAGGGGCGCCAAGGGGATGGTGGTGCGAGAGGCGCCACTAGTGTAAAGTGTCTGTACAGGACTTATCACAACTGGTAGTGGCTGCCTAGGCTGCGAAGCTGAGAGGGGCGCCAAGGGGATAGTGTTGCGAGAGGCGCCACTAGTGTAAAGTGTCTGTACAGGACTTATCACAACTGGTAGTGGCTGCCTAGGCTGCGAAGCTGAGAGGGGCGCCAAGGGGATAGTGGTGCAAGAGGCGCCACTAGTGTAAAGTGTCTGTACAGGACTTATCACAACTGGTAGTGGCTGCCTAGGCTGCGAAGCTGAGAGGGGCGCTAAGGGGATAGTGGTGCGAGAGGCGCCACTAGTGTAAAGTGTCTGTACAGGACTTATCACAACTGGTAGTGGCTGCCTGGGCTGCGAAGCTGAGAGGGGCGCCAAGGGGATAGTGGTGCGAGAGGCACCACTATTGCAAAGTGTCTGTACAGGACTTTCACAACTGGTAGTGGCCACCTGGGCCGCCAAGCTGAGAAGGGCGTGTCAACGCCCAAGTACAAGATTTAAATACAGTGTGTATCATACCAATGAAAAGTGACAGGGGTAAAAGTGTGCAAGGGAAAATGGGGGAGAAGGGGCGACGTCTAATTGTAAGTCGCTTGAGTGGAAAAACGTTCTTGGATCGGCTCTGACGGTAGTGCCTCAGAAAAAGAGACGGATATGTGTGGTTCAGCAGAAGCCAATACATTGTGTGCACTAAAGTGGACATTTGAGAGTGTTTTTGTGTGACTGTTCCCTGTTGGCTTTGAACCAGGTTCCTACTTCTTCGGTGTTGCTATTTGCCCTTGGGAGGGCCTGAACTGAACGTTTAGCTATTACAGGGTGAATCAGGTAAAGTTATCACTGCAAAAATTGCGGTAATGGAAAGTGCTATTGATGTGCGGTTTTCACGTAAAAGGTTGGTAGTCAGGGGCTTGTATCGTTATCCAATCAACAGATCGTAATAATATCAAATAGTGTATTTTTTGAGCAAATATACATTTTTTTTAAATCGAACAATGCGTGTTAACATTAGTAAACTAAAAGCAGAGTAAATAAGGTCAATGCCGCTTCTTGCAGGATTCCAATGCGATTCGTTTACCAAGCATCGTATTTTGGAAGGTTCCCACATCGACAATTGTATAATACCTGTGGTAACACACACTAAAGATCAATACCAGTGCGTGGACTAGTTGTGTAGATTCTGGCCAGTAATGAGACAACTGACCATCACAACTTGTGTTCAAAATTACCACCGGCAGCGGTAACGCACGCTTGCAATATGGTATGGAACGACTGCTGCACATATCCTAGCGTTTCAGCGGACATGTCCAAGCAAGCTGCGGTAATACGTCGTTTCACATCATCGAGTGTAGGGACTGAATGGGAGCCTTAGACCCTCTTAGCGATTTTACATAGGATCAGAATTTTCTCGGGTTCTCTGCAGGATCTTTCGCTGAGGTATGACGGTGGTAGTTGCTTGCTTCGCGCATAGATCTTTTCACAGATGCACGAATCTCTTCTAACCTTCGTTTGTCATGAGTTTTGCGACCCCATTTGAAGCCTGAGTGACACAGCCTCTGCTTGCCCATCATCCACCAAATTTCGTTATTAACCCATGGTGGGTCTTTTCCATCCTTTTTCCACTTACTAGACACGTAACTCATCAGACCACGATTTACAGTCTGCTTAGACCATAATTCCTCTACATCCGTCTTACTGGGAATAAGTGATGCCAATTCACTGTCTAAGTACGATGTTAATAACTGCTTATCTGCTCTATCTAGCAGAAACACTGTCCTAGCCTTCTGACGGGAACCAGTATTAACACAGAGGGAAGACCGTTACCAGGTCTTACAACACCCTCATTGGCATTGTAGCGAGAAGGATGTGCTTCTCTGTGCGGTATCACTAACCTTGTGTCTTGCTGCTTTGGTAAGTTCCTCGTCGCACAGTTGTAGCGCTTAGTCGCCAGGTTCCATGTAGGTGGTGATCCTGCTGAAGTGGAGTGTTTAGGGATGCCAGTTGTTAATTGTCAAGAACGTTTGTACTTGTTTTAATACAGAAATTACTTTGTCACACACGTCACAAAATCAGCATTTGCAATATGGCTACTCTGGACTACGTCGATATTCGACCCTTTTCACACATTTACACAGTTTTCTGACTTTACATAATGACAGACACTGACCACGACAAGTGGCGTTCTGATGACGAATAACTTCACTTTCTAGCTTGTTTAACAGCTGAAATATGTACTCGCGATCGTTCTTTTAGAGCCGCCCCGGTTACTCGACAGTGCGTTTTGAGTGGCTCCACGCGACTAACTCGCCCTGTTTTCCCGACGGACAAGAGAGACCCTCCCCCTTTCTCCCTCTGCCAATAAGGACACTTCTCTCGTTCAGATCGCTGTTGCTAGGCGGACCGGACGTCACGTTTGCGGACATTGTGACGGAAGTTTGTCTGGGAAAACTGTCTCAGATCGTAAGATCCTATCCCCGAATAGTCGGATCTTGTCCCTACTAAGGTTGCGAAACATTTCCTCCTATGATTTCATCACTAATACTCCTTGCTGACGCTTAATTGTCAAATGTAGATGTAGACTTGCTACTGAGCATTCCCGATCGCATAAATGTGCGTCATACTTGGCTTAAACACGTGAAGGGAATGCACGTATGCATTACAGTCTCTATGTTTACCTAAGGTAATGTAATTATTGTGGAACATTTTCGCGTTCCATTCTGAGGTGTCCGCTGTGAATCGGCCTTGAGGTGTCTTCTCGCTAAAATGAGGATTTCCAGGTTCTATTCCCAGTCTGGTTCAAACTTACAATTACTGCGACACGTTGAACACTGTTACTCTTGGGACGGAGCTCACACAGCCGACTGGTGACTATTCACAATATACATAAATGACCTTGTGGATAACATCTGAAGTTCACTGAGGCTTTTTGCGGATGATGCTGTAATATATCGAGAGGTTGTAACAATAGAAAATTCTACTGAAATGCAGGAGGATCTGCATCGAATTGACGCATGATGCAGGGAATGGCAATTGAATCGCAATGCACACAAGTATAATGTGTTGAAAACGCATAGAAAGGAAGATCCTTTACCATTTATCTAGAATATAGCAGGTCAGGAACTGGAAGCAGTTAATTCCATAAATTATCTGGGAGTACGCATTAGGAGTGATTTAAAATGGAATGACCATACAAAATTAATCGTCGGTATGCCAGATGCCAGACAGAGATTCATTGGAAGAATCCTAAGGAAATGCAGTCTGAAAGCAAAGGAAGTAGGTTACAGTACACTTGTTCGCCCACTGCTTGAATACTGCTCACCGGTGTGGGATCCGTACCAAATAGGGTTGATAGAAGAGATAGAGAATATCCAAAGGAGAGCAGCGGGCTTTGTTACAGGATCATTTAGTATTCGCGAAAGCGTTACAGAGATGGCAGATTAACTCCAGTGGAAGACTCTGCAAGAGAGACGCTGAGTAGCTCGGTACGGGTTTTTGTTGAAGTTGTTTCGAGAACACACCTTCACCGAGGAGTCAAGCAGTATATTGCTCCCTCCTTCGTATACCTCGCGAAGAGACTACGAAGATAAAATCAGAGAGATTAGAGCCCACACAGAGGCATACCGACAATCTTTCTTTCCACGGACGATACGAGACTGGAATAGAAGGGAGAACAGAAAGAACAAATACTGGTAGCAGTTACTTCTGTTAAATATCTGGGAGTATGTGTACGGAACGATTTGAAGTGGAATGGTCACATAAAATTAATTGTTGGTAAGGCGGGTGCCAGGTTGAGATTCATTGGGAGAGTCCTTAGAAAATGTAGTCCATCTACAAAGGAGGTGGCTTACAAAACACTCGTTCGACCGATACTTGACTATTGCTCAGCAGTGTGGGATCCGTACCAGGTCGGGTTGATCGAAGAGATAGAGAAGATCCAAAGAAGAGCGGCGCGTTTCTTGACAGGGTTATTTGGTGAGCGCGATAGCGTTACGGAGATGTTTAGCAAACTCAAGTGGCAGACTCTGCAAGAGAGGCTCTCTGCATCGCGGTGTAGCTTGCTGTGCAGGTTTCGAGAGGGTGCGTTTCTGGACGAGGTATGGAATACACTCCTGGAAATGGAAAAAAGAACACATTGACACCGGTGTGTCAGACCCACCATACTTGCTCCGGACACTGCGAGAGGGCTGTACAAGCAATGATCACACGCACGGCACAGCGGACACACCAGGAACCGCGGTGTTGGCCGTCGAATGGCGCTAGCTGCGCAGCATTTGTGCACCGCCGCCGTCAGTGTCAGCCAGTTTGCCGTGGCATACGGAGCTCCATCGCAGTCTTTAACACTGGTAGCATGCCGCGACAGCGTGGACGTGAACCGTATGTGCAGTTGACGGACTTTGAGCGAGGGCGTATAGTGGGCATGCGGGAGGCCGGGTGGACGTACCGCCGAATTGCTCAACACGTGGGGCGTGAGGTCTCCACAGTACATCGATGTTGTCGCCAGTGGTCGGCGGAAGGTGCACGTGCCCGTCGACCTGGGACCGGACCGCAGCGACGCACGGATGCACGCCAACACCGTAGGATCCTACGCAGTGCCGTAGGGGACCGCACCGCCACTTCCCAGCAAATTAGGGACACTGTTGCTCCTGGGGTATCGGCGAGGACCATTCGCAACCGTCTCCATGAAGCTGGGTTACGGTCCCGCACACCGTTAGGCCGTCTTCCGCTCACGCCCCAACATCGTGCAGCCCGCCTCCAGTGGTGTCGCGACAGGCGTGAATGGAGGGACGAATGGAGACGTGTCGTCTTCAGCGATGAGAGTCGCTTCTGCCTTGGTGCCAATGATGGTCGTATGCGTGTTTGGCGCCGTGCAGGTGAGCGCCACTATCAGGATTGCATACGACCGAGGCACACAGGGCCAACACCCGGCATCATGGTGTGGGGAGCGATCTCCTACACTGGCCGTACACCACTGGTGATCGTCGAGGGGACACTGAATAGTGCACGGTACATCCAAACCGTCATCGAACCCATCGTTCTACCATTCCTAGACCGGCAAGGGAACTTGCTGTTCCAACAGGACAATGCACGTCCGCATGTATCCCGTGCCACCCAACGTGCTCTAGAAGGTGTAAGTCAACTACCCTGGCCAGCAAGATCTCCGGATCTGTCCCCCATTGAGCATGTTTGGGACTGGATGAAGCGTCGTCTCACGCGGTCTGCACGTCCAGCACGAACGCTGGTCCAACTGAGGCGCCAGGTGGAAATGGCATGGCAAGCCGTTCCACAGGACTACATCCCGCATCTCTACGATCGTCTCCATGGGAGAATAGCAGCCTGCATTGCTGCGAAAGGTGGATATACACTGTACTAGTGCCGACATTGTGCTTGCTCTGTTGCCTGTGTCTATGTGCCTGTGGTTCTGTCAGTGTGATCATGTGATGTATCTGACCCCAGGAATGTGTCAATAAAGTTTCCCCTTCCTGGGACAATGAATTCACGGTGTTCTTATTTCAATTTCCAGGAGTGTATATTGCTTCCCCCTATTTATACCTCCAGAGGAGGTCAGGAATGTACAATTAGAGAAATTCGAGCGAGCACGGAGGCTTTACGGCAGTCGTTCTTTCCGCGAACCATACTCGACTGGAACAGGAAAGGGAGGTAATGACAGTGGCACGTAAAGTGCCCTCCGCCACACACCGTTGGGTGGCTTGCGGAGTATGTAGGTGTAGATGTAGATGTAGTAACGTACAAATTCCTCCATACCAACCGGGCATCAGCAGCTTCGCTATCGGTCAGCCCCACTTCGCCCTGCCTTTCTCGCACAGCATTGCGCCGGTAACGAGCCGGCACGCCGCGCCCTCGGCAGGCCGCAGCGGCGCTCGGCGTCGGCGTCGGCAGGCGCGCTGCGCAGAGCCTCGGCCCGCGCCTCTCCGCGTCGTGTCGCCGGCGCGGCTGTCACGCGCCCAGGGAACTCATTTGTCAGCGCAGCCGCGGCGCTCTTCTTCAGCCACCGCGAGCGCCTGTACCACCACCGCCGCCGCCGCCGCCACCGCCGGCTCCGGATGTGCGCGCAGCGGCGGTCGATGTGAGCCGCGACCCACTACCTGCCGCCGCTCGGCACTGCTGCGCACAGTACCAGCAGCCCCGTCTGCTGCTGTGTGGCCCTCACTAGCCGTCAAAACAGCCGGAAGACTCTGTGCCTCTTTTCCAGGGGCCTAAACATCGCGACAAGTTTTGTAATCTACCCGATAAGTTACTATCATCACATTAAAACAGTAATAAAAAAAATTTCCGTATAGCAAACTTGGAATAACTCGTTCTCTACGTATGGGCTGTCATTGTTCGGCGGCCGTTCAATAAGTAATGAAACATACACTGAAATGGAAATGAAGTCCCATGCTTCTTTACAGAGCGTAGGGGAACGATGCGGGAGACCCGCACCGCTTTACTAGGCAAGGTCCTAATGGAGGTGGTTTGCCGTTGCCTTCCTCCGACCGTAATGGGGATGAATGATGATGATGATAAAGACGACACAACAACACCCAGTCATCTCGAGGCAGGAAAAATTCCTGACCCCGCCGGGAATCGAACCCAGGATCCCGTGCTCGGGAAGCGAGAGCGCTACCGCGAGACCACGGGGGGCGGACAATGAAACATACACTACTGGCTATTAAAATTGCAAGAACAAGTGCAGATGACAAAGGGGCATTCATTGGGAAAATATATTATACTAGAGCTGACATGTGATTATATTTTCACGCAATTTGAGTGCATAGATCCTGAGAAATCAGTACCGAGGACAACCACCTCTGGCCGTAATAACGGCGTTGATACGCCTGGGCATTGAGTCAAACAGAGCTTCGATGGCGTGTACAGGTACAGCTGCCCATGCAGCTTCAACGCGATACCACAGTTCATCAAGAGTAGTGAGTGGCGTATTGTGACAAGCCAGTTGCTCGGCCACCATTGACCAGGCGTTTTCAATTGATGAGAGATCTGGAGAATGTGCTGGCCAGGGCAGCCGTCGAACATTTTCTGTATCTAGAAAGGCCCGTACAGGACCTGCAACATGCGGTCGTGCATTATCCAGCTGAAATGTAGGGTTTCGCAGGGATCGAATGAAAGGAAGAGCCACGGGTCGTAACACAACTGAAATGTAACGTCCAATGTTCAAAGTGCCATCAATGCAAACAAGAGGTGACCCACAGATGTAACCAATGGCACATCCATACCAATACGCCGAGTGATACGCCAGTAACGCGATGACGAATACACGCTTCCACTGTGCGTTCACCGCGATGGCGCCAAACACGGATGCGACCATCATGATGCTGTAAACAGAACCTGGATTCATCCGAAAAAATGACGTTTTGCCATTCGTGCACCCAGGTTCGTCGTGGAGTACACCATCACAGGCGCTCCTGTCTGTGATGCAGCGTCAGGGATAACCGAAGCGATGGTATCTGAGCTGATAGTCCATGCTGCTGCAAACGACGTGGAACTGTTCTTGCAGATGGTTGTTGTCTTGCAAACGTCCCCATCTGTAGACTCAGAGATCGAGACGTGGCTGCACGATCCGTTACAGCAATTCGGAATAGATGCCTGTCATGTCGACTCCTAGTGATACGAGGCCGTTGGGATCCAGCACGGCGTTCCGTATTACCCTCCTGAACCCACCGATTCCATATTCTGCTAACAGTCATAGGATCTCGACCAACGCGAGCAGCAATGTCGCAATACGATAAACCGCAATCGTGATAGGTTACAATCTGACCTTTATCAAAGTCGGAAACGTGATGGTATGCATTTCTCCTCCTTACACGAGGCATCACAGCAACGTTTCACCAGGCAACGCCGGTCAACTGCTGTTTGTGTATGAGAAATCGGTTGGAAACTTTCCTGATGTCAGCAAGTTGTAGGTGTCGCCACCGGCGGCAACCTCGTGTGAATGCTCTGAAAAGTTAACATTTGTATATCACAGCATCTTCTTCCTGTCGGTTAAATTTCGCGTCTGTAACACGTCATCTTCGTGGTGTAGCAGTGTCGTATATTTTTCTCTTGGTCAATTTCAGTTAAAAATATACGGGATTTGTTGGAGAGATTGGTGGAATATTCCCACTTCAGCCCCTATAGTTTCATGAAGTTGCGATACGTGGCAGTGCTAAATGTAGCTTTCCAAACGGCGTCTGTAACGGAGGTGTTTTTCAAGCAGGGAGCTGTCATTGAGATTCTTTTGGCGTAAAACCCGGAAACCGCAGATATTCTTAACCGCTTACAGGATGTCTAAAGCCACACGGCGGTGAACGAAAGTACCTTGAGTCGTTGCGAGAGGCGTGTGTAGTCATCGCAACTAGGACATGAAAACCTGTTCCCATGTGCCGGCCGCCCGTACGCAGCTGTGGCGTGGTCTCGCGGTAGCGTTCTCGCTTCCCGAGCACGGGGTCCCGGGTTCGATTCCCGGCGGGGTCAGGGATTTTCACCTGCCTCGAGATGACTGGGTGTTTGTGTTGTCCTCATCATTTCATCATCATCCAAGAAAGTGGCGAAATTGGACTGAGCAAAGGTTGGGAAATTGTACGGGCGCTGATAACGACGCAGTTGAGCGCCCCACAAACCAAACATCATCATCATCATCATCTCAGCTGTGGCACCTGAAGTGTTGGAACGTCCGGACACTCTCACTCGAGGTGGTCGACGGATCATAATCAGACACGTCGCTGCCCAACTGGGCGTCTCTGTTGGCAGCGTTGACGCACTCGTTCACCACTTGGGTTACTCATAGATGCGTGCCCGCTGCGTATGTCACCGTCTAACAGAAGAAGACGATAAAGAGCAACGACGGACCATACGTGTGGAATCGCTTGCACGTTACGAGGCAGATAGTGACAATTTCTGTCGAACATCGTCACAAGCGGTGAAACGTGGGTGCATGACTTCGAACCGGAAGCAAAACGGCAATCCATCGAGTAGCGTCACATCACCTTTCCTCCGAAGCAAAGTTCAAAGCCAGACCTTCAGAAGGTAAAGCTATAGCGGTGGTCTTCTGAGGCTCCGAAGGGGTTATTCTGTTCGAAATCCTCTCATGGTGCAACGATCAACTCTGAATCCTCCTATCCTCAGAAAATTGAAGAAATTTCAGCGTTTTCGCCGCCACAAAAATACGAAAGAACTTCTCGCTCTGTATGACAACGTAAGGTCTCACACGAGGCTGCGCACCATGGAGGGCCGCACAAACCTTCATTGGACTGTTCTTTGTCATTCAGCCTACAGTCCAGATCTCGCACCTTCGACTTCCATCTGCCTGGCGCAATTAAGGATGCAGTTCGCGCGCTGGAAGCAGTACATGGGTGATGATGAGGTAAACGGCGCAGCAAAACGTTGGTTCCGACTTGGAGCGGTAGAATGGTAGTATGCGATCATAGAGGCCCTCCAGTGAGGTGGAGTAAGACAGTCGCATTGAACGGAGATTATTTTGAAAAAATAGGGTTTTGTAGCCAAAAGAGTGAGAAATAATATGGTGTATTGGAATCTTGAATAATACCGACCTGATTTCAGAAAAAAATCTGTTGCGTTATTTACTGAACGCCTCTTGTAATCTGCTAGCTATGTTACTAGCGTAGTTTCTACAGGTGCAATATATTAGAACAGTAACAAAGAACTTCACCACTGAGACTTTCGAAGTATACTTAGTAGTAACTGGCTCTCCGTGAATCGACTGTCTCTGAACTTATATAAAACATCGGAGATATAATTCTGTACTGCGAATCTCTCACCACAACCTTATCAAAAACGCACGAGGATAAATCAGTAAATTTATCATATTAAAACCTTAGGTAGGTAGACTGTTACTAGCCTTAAATGCACACCAGATTTCACAGATATTCCTACCTGTGTAGGCTCTGCAAATTTTCCGTTATGGATTGTAACAGATTTACATAAACGATCTGGTTGATGGTTTTGTCAGCGGCGTTAGACAGTTTGCCGATGATGCTGTAGTCTACAAGAAAGTAGTATCACACGAAAGTTGTGAACAAATCAATGAGGATTTGCAGAAAATAAATGCGTGGTGTAATGACTGGCAGTTCTCTCTCAATATTAATAAGTGTAACCTACTGCGTATAACAAGGCGAAAATCCTCATTAATGTACGAGTACAAAATAAATGCCCAGTCTTTGGAAACGGTTACATCCGTCAAGTATCTGGGTGTGACTATTCGATATGATCTCAAATGGTATGATCAGAGCCGGAAGGTGTGGCCGAGCGGTTCTAGGCCCTTCAGTCTGGAACCGCGCGACTGCTACGGTCGCAGCTTCGAATCCTGCTTCGGGCGTGGATGTCTGTGATGTCCTTAGGTTACTTAGGTTTAAGTAGTTCTAATTTCTAGGGGACTGATGACCTCGGGTGTTAAGTCCCATAGTGCTCATAGCCATTTGAACCATTTGATTTGGTATGATCAGATTACACAAGTAACGGGAAAGGCGAACTCTAGATTGCGGTTTATTGGTAGAATCCTGAAGCGATGCAGTCCTTCAACAAAGTAAATTGCTTACAATACGTTACTTCGTCCAGTCTTAGAGTATTGTTCGTCTGTATGGAACCCTTGGTAGAATCCTGAAGCGATGCAGTCCTTCAACAAAGTAAATTGCTTACAATACGTTACTTCGTCCAGTCTTAGAGTATTGTTCGTCTGTATGGAACCCTTACCAGTTGGGTGTCATTCAAGAAGTAGAAAATGTCAAAAGAAGAGCGGCAAGATTCGTGACTTGTACATTTAGCCATCGCGAGATCATTAAAAATCTCATAGGAAGTTAGAAAGTGTGAAGTGGGACACACTTGCAGATAGACGACGCGCTAAACGAAAGGAGCTGCTCACTAAATTCCGAAATCTGATCTTTACCGAGGATGTAGAGTATATATTATTACCACCAACTTTCAAATCGCGCAATAATCACCATTCAAAGATAAGAGAAATTAGAGCTCGTACTGAGGCGTTCAAACAGTCGTTTTTTCCTCATGCGATCTGCTAGTGGAACAGAAAGGGGGGGGGGAGAGGAGGGGAATATGACTTTGGTGCGAATTGTGCCCTCCGCCACACACTGCTTGGTGGCTAGCGGAGTATATATGTAGATGTAGATGTAGTTTTTGGAGATGAAACGATCGGAAAATTTACTTACAAAACCCGGACAAACGAATCCGGACGTCTATATGTAAATCAGAAGTGGGCCCTAGATGTTACAAGAGGCTTACCCACCAGCATTAAAAGGAGGTGGGAAATACGGTGATAAGACTAGAAAAGTGTGAACAGTAGAACGGGTCAGCCAGGAGAGCTCAATAACTTCGAACGTAGATAGGTCATTGGCTATCACCTGAGTAGCAAATCCATCAGGGACATTTATAAAGCTGCCCGACTCGACTGTTTGTGATGTGACTGTGAAGTGGAAACGAGAAGGAACAAACGTAGCTAAGCCAAGACCAGACAGACCACGAGTTAGACGGACAAGAAGGTGGACGAAAAACTCGCAAGATATTAGCAGAAGGAATCACTCGACCCGTGTGCCCCAAAGTGACACCAACAGTCCAAGAAGCGCAACGACTGTGTGCAAGGAGGCAAGGAGGAGAAGGAGAAGATTAGAGTCGAACGTCCCGTCGACAACGAGGTCATTAGAGAAGGAGCACAAGCTCGGACGAGGGGAAGATGGAGAAAGCAAGCGGCCGTTCCCTTTTTCAGGAACAATCTCGGTATTTATACACTCCTGGAAATGGAAAAAAGAACACATTGATACCGGTGTGTCAGACCCACCATACTTGCTCCGGACATTGCGAGAGGGCTGTACAAGCAATGATCACACGCACGGCACAGCGGACACACCAGGAACCGCGGTGTAGGCCGTCGAATGGCGCTAGCTGCGCAGCATTTGTGCACCGCCGCCATCAGTGTCAGCCTGTTTGCCGTGGCATACGGAGCTCCATCGCAGTCTTTAACACTGGTAGCATGCCGCGACAGCGTGGACGTGAACCGTATGTGCAGTTGACGGACTTTGAGCGAGGGCGTATAGTGGGCATGCGGGAGGCCGGGTGGACGTACCGCCGAATTGCTCAACACGTGGGGCGTGAGGTCTCCACAGTACATCGATGTTGTCGCCAGTGGTCGGCGGAAGGTGCACGTGCCCGTCGACCTGGGACCGGACCGCAGCGACGCACGGATGCACGCCAAGACCGTAGGATCCTACGCAGTGCCGTAGGGGACCGCACCGCCACTTCCCAGCAAATTAGGGACACTGTTGCTCCTGGGGTATCGGCGAGGACCATTCGAAACCGTCTCCATGAAGCTGGGCTACGGTCCCGCACACCGTTAGGCCGTCTTCCGCTCACGCCCCAACATCGTGCAGCCCGCCTCCAGTGGTGTCGCGACAGGCGTGAATGGAGGGACGAATGGAGACGTGTCGTCTTCAGCGATGAGAGTCGCTTCTGCCTTGGTGCCAATGATGGTCGTATGCGTGTTTGGCGCCGTGCAGGTGAGCGCCACAATCAGGACTGCATACGACCGAGGCACACAGGGCCAACACCCGGCATCATGGTGTGGGGAGCGATCTCCTACACTGGCCGTACACCACTGGTGATCGTCGAGGGGACACTGAATAGTGCACGGTACATCCAAACCGTCATCGAACCCATCGTTCTACCATTCCTAGACCGGCAAGGGAACTTGCTGTTCCAACAGGACAATGCACGTCCGCATGTATCCCGTGCCACCCAACGTGCTCTAGAAGGTGTAAGTCAACTACCCTGGCCAGCAAGATCTCCGGATCTGTCCCCCATTGAGCATGTTTGGGACTGGATGCAGCGTCGTCTCACGCGGTCTGCACGTCCAGCACGAACACTGGTCCAACTGAGGCGCCAGGTGGAAATGGCATGGCAAGCCGTTCCACAGGACTATATCCAGCATCTCTACGATCGTCTCCATGGGAGAATAGTAGCCTGCATTGCTGCGAAAGGTGGATATATGGTTCAAATGGCTCTGAGCACTATGGGACTTAACAGCTATGGTCATCAGTCCCCTAGAACTTAGAACTACTTAAACCCTTCTAACCTAAGGACAGCACACAACACCCAGCCATCACGAGGCAGAGAAAATCCCTGACCCCGCCGGGAATCGAACCCGGGAACCCGGGCGTGGGAAGCGAGAACGCTACCGCACGACCACGAGATGCGGGCCAAAGGTGGATATACACTGTACTAGTGCCGACATTGTGCATGCTCTGTTGCCTGTGTCTATGTGCCTGTGGTTCTGTCAGTGTGATCATGTGATGTATCTGACCCCAGGAATGTGTCAATAAAGTTTCCCCTTCCTGGGGCAATGAATTCACGGTGTTCTTATTTCAATTTGCAGGAGTGTATTAAATGACTTAGGGAAATCACCGAAAACATAAAACAGAATTACTGGACGCGGGTTTGAACCGTTGTCCTCCCGAATACGAATCCAGTGTGCTAACCACTGCGCTACCCCGCTCGATCCTAGGGAGTTAAAAAGGATGAGGTGCAATGGTCGCGCGAATCCTTATAAGCCCCGAATTGCTGTAATTAGGGCTAAGCTATGCTTGGGATGGCATAAAGAGTGACGCCAATGGATAGTAGATGACTGAAGATGGGTGATTTGAAGTGATGCCCTGTGGCAATCCAATGGAAAGATTCAGGTTCGGCGAATTGCTGGTGAATGTTATTTGCCATCACGTGTAGTGACAACAGTGAAGTGTGGAGGAGACGCTGTCATGATATGAGGGTATTTTTCGTCGTTAGGATTTGATCCCCTTATTGGACTTCACAAAATGCTAAATGCAGAAGGATGTGAACACACTTTGCAGCATTGTTTACCGCGTACAGTGGAGGAATAGTTAAGAGACGATGGTTGTGTGTATCAGCATGATAGTGCCCTTTGTCATAAAGCAGCATCTGTGGGGCAATGCTTCGAGGAGAACAACGTTTCTGAAAAGAACTGGCCTGCCAAGAGTCCCAAACTGAAGCCAACGGATCACCTTTATGAGGAGTGCGAATATCGACATCACTCCAGACCTCAACACCCAACGTCACCACCTCCTTCAGATTCGGCTCTTGAGGAAGGACTTTCTGCCATTTTCCTCAGACATTCAGACACTTTACTGAAATTGCCTCTGGCTGAGTTCAGTTCGTCATGAAACCTAGGTTCGCATTCAACCTACGATAACGTCCACCAACAGGTGTCCAGAAACTTGTGATGAGATTACTATCATGGTATGAGGGTATTTTTCGCCGTTACAGTTTGGTTCCGTTGTTGCACTTAAGGAAAAGCTAAATTCAGAAGGATATAAACACATTTTACAGTATTTTGTACTGCTTACAACAGGGAATACACTCCTGGAAATGGAAAAAAGAACACATTGACACCGGTGTGTCAGACCCACCATACTTGCTCCGGACACTGCGAGAGGGCTGTACAAGCAATGATCACACGCACGGCACAGCGGACACACCAGGGACCGCGGTGTTGGCCGTCGAATGGCGCTAGTTGCGCAGCATTTGTGCACCGCCGCCGTCAGTGTCAGCCAGTTTGCCGTGGCATACGGAGCTCCATCGCAGTCTTTAACACTGGTAGCATGCCGCGACAGCGTGGACGTGAACCTTATGTGCAGCTGACGGACTTTGAGCGAGGGCGTATAGTGGGCATGCGGGAGGCCGGGTGGACGTACCGCCGAATTGCTCAACACGTGGGGCGTGAGGTCTCCACACTACATCGATGTTGTCGCCAGTGGTCGGCGGAAGGTGCACGTGCCCGTCGACCTGGGACCGGACCGCAGCGACGCACGGATGCACGCCAAGACCGTAGGATCCTACGCAGTGCCGTAGGGGATCGCACCGCCACTTCCCAGCAAATTAGGGACACTGTTGCTCCTGGGGTATCGGCGAGGACCATTCGCAACCGTCTCCATGAAGCTGGGCTACGGTCCCGCACACCGTTAGGCCGTCTTCCGCTCACGCCCCAACATCGTGCAGCCCGCCTCCAGTGGTGTCGCGACAGGCGTGAATGGAGGGACGAATGGAGACGTGTCGTCTTCAGCGATGAGAGTCGCTTCTGCCTTGGTGCCAATGATGGTCGTATGCGTGTTTGGCGCCGTGCAGGTGAGCGCCACAATCAGGACTGCATACGACCGAGGCACACAGGGCCAACACCCGGCATCATGGTGTGGGGAGCGATCTCCTACACTGGCCGTACACCACTGGTGATCGTCGAGGGGACACTGAATAGTGCACGGTACATCCAAACCGTCATCGAACCCATCGTTCTACCATTCCTAGACCGGCAAGGGAACTTGCTGTTCCAACAGGACAATGCACGTCCGCATGTATCCCGTGCCACCCAACGTGCTCTAGAAGGTGTAAGTCAACTACCCTGGCCAGCAAGATCTCCGGATCTGTCCCCCATTGAGCATGTTTGGGACTGGATGCAGCGTCGTCTCACGCGGTCTGCACGTCCAGCACGAACACTGGTCCAACTGAGGCGCCAGGTGGAAATGGCATGGCAAGCCGTTCCACAGGACTATATCCAGCATCTCTACGATCGTCTCCATGGGAGAATAGTAGCCTGCATTGCTGCGAAAGGTGGATATATGGTTCAAATGGCTCTGAGCACTATGGGACTTAACAGCTATGGTCATCAGTCCCCTAGAACTTAGAACTACTTAAACCCTTCTAACCTAAGGACAGCACACAACACCCAGCCATCACGAGGCAGAGAAAATCCCTGACCCCGCCGGGAATCGAACCCGGGAACCCGGGCGTGGGAAGCGAGAACGCTACCGCACGACCACGAGATGCGGGCCAAAGGTGGATATACACTGTACTAGTGCCGACATTGTGCATGCTCTGTTGCCTGTGTCTATGTGCCTGTGGTTCTGTCAGTGTGATCATGTGATGTATCTGACCCCAGGAATGTGTCAATAAAGTTTCCCCTTCCTGGGGCAATGAATTCACGGTGTTCTTATTTCAATTTGCAGGAGTGTATTAAATGACTTAGGGAAATCACCGAAAACATAAAACAGAATTACTGGACGCGGGTTTGAACCGTTGTCCTCCCGAATACGAATCCAGTGTGCTAACCACTGCGCTACCCCGCTCGATCCTAGGGAGTTAAAAAGGATGAGGTGCAATGGTCGCGCGAATCCTTATAAGCCCCGAATTGCTGTAATTAGGGCTAAGCTATGCTTGGGATGGCATAAAGAGTGACGCCAATGGATAGTAGATGACTGAAGATGGGTGATTTGAAGTGATGCCCTGTGGCAATCCAATGGAAAGATTCAGGTTCGGCGAATTGCTGGTGAATGTTATTTGCCATCACGTGTAGTGACAACAGTGAAGTGTGGAGGAGACGCTGTCATGATATGAGGGTATTTTTCGTCGTTAGGATTTGATCCCCTTATTGGACTTCACAAAATGCTAAATGCAGAAGGATGTGAACACACTTTGCAGCATTGTTTACCGCGTACAGTGGAGGAATAGTTAAGAGACGATGGTTGTGTGTATCAGCATGATAGTGCCCTTTGTCATAAAGCAGCATCTGTGGGGCAATGCTTCGAGGAGAACAACGTTTCTGAAAAGAACTGGCCTGCCAAGAGTCCCAAACTGAAGCCAACGGATCACCTTTATGAGGAGTGCGAATATCGACATCACTCCAGACCTCAACACCCAACGTCACCACCTCCTTCAGATTCGGCTCTTGAGGAAGGACTTTCTGCCATTTTCCTCAGACATTCAGACACTTTACTGAAATTGCCTCTGGCTGAGTTCAGTTCGTCATGAAACCTAGGTTCGCATTCAACCTACGATAACGTCCACCAACAGGTGTCCAGAAACTTGTGATGAGATTACTATCATGGTATGAGGGTATTTTTCGCCGTTACAGTTTGGTTCCGTTGTTGCACTTAAGGAAAAGCTAAATTCAGAAGGATATAAACACATTTTACAGTATTTTGTACTGCTTACAACAGGGAATACACTCCTGGAAATGGAAAAAAGAACACATTGACACCGGTGTGTCAGACCCACCATACTTGCTCCGGACACTGCGAGAGGGCTGTACAAGCAATGATCACACGCACGGCACAGCGGACACACCAGGGACCGCGGTGTTGGCCGTCGAATGGCGCTAGTTGCGCAGCATTTGTGCACCGCCGCCGTCAGTGTCAGCCAGTTTGCCGTGGCATACGGAGCTCCATCGCAGTCTTTAACACTGGTAGCATGCCGCGACAGCGTGGACGTGAACCTTATGTGCAGCTGACGGACTTTGAGCGAGGGCGTATAGTGGGCATGCGGGAGGCCGGGTGGACGTACCGCCGAATTGCTCAACACGTGGGGCGTGAGGTCTCCACACTACATCGATGTTGTCGCCAGTGGTCGGCGGAAGGTGCACGTGCCCGTCGACCTGGGACCGGACCGCAGCGACGCACGGATGCACGCCAAGACCGTAGGATCCTACGCAGTGCCGTAGGGGATCGCACCGCCACTTCCCAGCAAATTAGGGACACTGTTGCTCCTGGGGTATCGGCGAGGACCATTCGCAACCGTCTCCATGAAGCTGGGCTACGGTCCCTCATACCGTTAGGCCGTCTTCCGCTCACGCCCCAACATCGTGCAGCCCGCCTCCAGTGGTGTCGCGACAGGCGTGAATGGAGGGACGAATGGAGACGTGTCGTCTTCAGCGATGAGAGTCGCTTCTGCCTTGGTGCCAATGATGGTCGTATGCGTGTTTGGCGCCGTGCAGGTGAGCGCCACAATCAGGACTGCATACGACCGAGGCACAGAGGGCCAACACCCGGCATCATGGTGTGGGGAGCGATCTCCTACACTGGCCGTACACCACTGGTGATCGTCGAGGGGACACTGAATAGTACACGGTACATCCAAACCGTCATCGAACCCATCGTTCTACCATTCCTAGACCGGCAAGGGAACTTGCTGTTCCAACAGGACAATGCACGTCCGCATGTATCCCGTGCCACCCAACGTGCTCTAGAAGGTGTAAGTCAACTACCCTGGCCAGCAAGATCTCTGGATCTGTCCCCAATTGAGCATGTTTGGGACTGGATGAAGCGTCGTCTCACGCGGTCTGCACGTCCAGCACGAACGCTGGTCCAACTGAGGCGCCAGGTGGAAATGGCATGGCAAGCCGTTCCACAGGACTATATCCAGCATCTCTACGATCGTCTCCATGGGAGAATAGCAGCCTGCATTGCTGCGAAAGGTGGATATACACTGTACTAGTGCCGACATTGTGCATGCTCTGTTGCCTGTGTCTATGTGCCTGTGGTTCTGTGAGTGTGATCATGTGATGTATCTGACCCCAGGAATGTGTCAATAAAGTTTCCCCTTCCTGGGACAATGAATTCACGGTGTTCTTATTTCAATTTCCAGGAGTGTAGTTCAGACATTGTTGGTGACATCTATGATATAGTTTATGAAAATATCTCATACCGTTTCTGTAACTTCTGATACATGGACCTGTTTGCTTGACAGTGCATCCTGATATACTGGTGTAAGCCTCTGCAGTCAGATTCATTTGACATAAAAGCCTTCTGAGTATTGTACCACGTCATAACATAAAAAATTTCACTGAAGAGATCAACATTTCGGCCGCTTTAACAGTAGCCTTCCTCTGGATGTATTAAACAGTAGACCCAGAAGAACGCCACTGTAACCACGGCCGAAACGCTGGTTTCTCGAGGGGATTTCTTGATGTGAAAACTGAAAAAATTACAGCAATGGAGCTTAATATGATCGTAGACCAATGTGATAGCAACAGAGAGAAATATATAGCCAGAGGCTATAGTTAAACTGTGTACCGAGTGATCCAGTGCGGGCTGTATACATCTCTTCTTCTTCTCTTCTTCTTCTACGTGATCACGGCCAGTGGACCGCACGCTGCTGTAAGTTTCCTCCCCCATTGTATTCTGTCCTTTGCTGCTATCCGCCATCAGTCCACATCTATTGATGCTTGGTTTAAATCTTCATGGAAGCCATCCCTCCAACGGTTCTTGGGCCTCCCTGGGGGGCTTCTGAGGCCATCTGTGATCTTCCATCTGGGCCTGCTATGTTGGGCTGCTGGTATAGTTCCTCAAGCTCTTGGTTGTGGCCCGCATCTCGTGGTCGTGCGGTAGCGTTCTCGCTTCCCACGCCCGGGTTCCCGGGTTCGTTTCCTGGCGGGGTCAGGGATTTTCTCTGCCTCGTGATGGCTGGGTGTTGTGTGATGTCCTTAGGTTAGTTATGTTTAAGTAGTTATAAGCTCTAGGGGACTGATGACCATAGATGTTAACTCCCATAGTGCTCAGAGCCATTTGAACCATTTTTTCTTGGTTGTGTCTGATCATCCATTCCCCTGTGTCTTCATCCAGAACCGGACCGAAGATCCTCCGGAGCACTGTTCTCTCATAAACGAGGAGCTTATGGAAGTCCTGTTTCCGGATACTCCATGTCTCACAGCCATATAGAACAACAGGCTGGATTAGGGTTTTGTATAGTCGAATCTTGGACTGTCTGGTGAGATATCAGGACCGAAGCAGTTGTGCTAGGCTGTGGTAAGATCGGTTTCCTGCTTGTATTCTGGCATTGATCTCTGTTTCACATGACGAGTTCTCAGTGAAAAGTGCCCCTAGGTATCTGAATTCATGCACTCTCTTGTAGGGCTGGTCTCCCACTCGCAGTGATTGTAGATGAACGGCAGTTTGACCTCGCGCCATAACGAGGTACTCTCTCTTGGCTTCGTTTATGCTTAGCCTAAATTTACTGGCAGCCTCCTTTAGTGCTCCGGTCAGTTCCTCCAACTCCTCTTCAGACCTAGAGAGTAAACAGATGTCGTCTGCATATGCTAAGTATGCCAGTCTCTTCGTTCTCTTGGAAGGTCTCGCGTACGATCTTCTCGAGGGAAAAGTTGAACAGGATAGGGGACAACCCATCTGCTTGCCTGAGTTCTGTCACAATTTCAACTTCCCCATTTACGCGATTTCCCATCATCGCTTTGGCACGTGTTTCGCTCAGATTTTTATCACATTGACGAGTTTCTCTGTCATGCCAAATTCCCTTAAGTAGGAGAGCACGTTCTTGCGATGTATACAATGATAGGCCTTCTTAAAATCAACGGATAAAACATGCAAATCTTTACCATACGAGGTGTGGCTAGAAAAAAACCGGACTAGTACTGGTGAAACAATAAAACGAATGCAATAAGGCTGAAAGTCGCGTGGCCTGTCACGTGACTCTCGCTCCGCCTACTGCTCGAGTTTCATCTGCCTCCTGCACTCAGTCTGCCCGTGGCGTCTGTTTTAAGTAGTTGACGTTTTGTCTGTGCGTCGGAAAATGTTGAGTGTACAGACAGAACAGCGTGTTAACATCAAATTTTGTTTCAAACTAGGAAAATCTGCAAGTGAAACGTTTGTAATGTTACAACAAGTGTACGGCGATGATTGTTTATCGCGAAAACAAGTGTTTGAGTGGTTTAAACGATTTAAAGATGGCCGCGAAGACACCAGTGATGACACTCGCACTGGCAGACCATTGTCAGCAAAAACTGATGCAAACATTGAAAAAATCGGTACACTTGTTCGACAAGATCGCCGTTTAACAATCAGAGCAGTGTCTGAGTTAACAGGAGTTGACAAGGAAAGTGTTAGGCAGATTCTTCATGAAAGTTTCAACATGAACAAAGTGTGTTCAAAAATGGTTCCAAAGTGTCTCACAATTGAACAGAAGGAACGCCGAAGAATGATATGTTCTGACATCCTGGAAAACATTTAAAGTGATCCCACCTTCTTATAAAATGTTATTACTTGCGTTGAATCGTGGTTTTTTACTTACGATCCCGAAACTAAACGCCAATCGATGCATTGGAAAACTCCTGGTTCTCCACGACAAAAAAAAGCACGAATGTGAAAATCGAAATTCAAGGCAATGATGATTGTTTTTTTTTTTTGACATCAAAGGGATTGTGCACATTTATTGGGTACCAGAGGGACAAACAGTGAATCAGCATTACTACATTAGCGTCCTGGCTACCCTACGTGAGCGAGTACGGAGAAAACGGAACGATTTGTGGAGAAAAAAGTCATGGATCATTCACTAAGACAATGCCCCAGCTCACAGTGCGTTGTCAGTGAAGACGTTTTTGGCAAAACACAACATTCCCATCTTAGATCATCCACCCTACTCACCTGATTTGGCCCCCTGTGACTTTTTTCTTTTCCCTAAAGTCAAGTCAGCTTTGAAAGGAACTAGATTTGAGACTGTTGAAGCAGTAAAAGAAAAAGCGACGGAAGTAATGTATGGACTTACCGAAAATGATCTGCAGCATTGCTATGAACAGTGGAAAATTCGTATGGAGCGGTGTAGAGACCGAGGAGGAGAGTACATTGAAGGAGATAACATGAAATTGTAAATAATTGTAAATAAATGTTTTTTCCAGCATCAGTCCGGTTTTTTTCTAGCCGCACCTCGTATTCATCCAGTTTCTCAGTGAGCTGCCGGAGATTTAAGATGTGAACTACTGATGACCGCCCTGGCCGAAAACCCAATCACCGATTCGGCCACTGCCTGAATTCTGTGTTCGAGGCAATTGGGGAGGATCTTATAGCAGACATCAAGCAGGGAGATTCCTCGATAGTCGTCACATTTCAGTCTGTCTCCCGTCTTATGTATTGGACAAATCAAACCCGTTTTCCATTCTGGTGGTAGTTCTGTATACATCTCAAAACACTGAAATATCGTGCGCTCGCGGAGTATGCTGAAAAAATTTTTCTGCCACCAGGTGAAAATATGGCGCTGCAAGCAGTCAGGATGTGAAATGTTTCCTGTTTTCACGTCAGAGAGAAAGAGGTAGCCCATTCAAATGGCAGTTGTTGATGAAGTAGCTTTCCAAATCCGCCGGCCAGAGTGGCCGTGCGGTTCTAGGCGCTACAGTCTGGAGCCGATCGACCGCTCCGGTCGCAGGTTCGAATCCTGCCTCGGGCATGGCTGTGTGTGATGTCCTTAGGTTAGTTCGGGTTAATTAGTTCTATGTTCTAGGCGACTGATGACCTCAGCAGTTGAGTCGCATAGTGCTCAGAGCCATTTGAACCATTTTTTCCAAATGCCCCGACCCAAATTCATATTATTTCTGGGTGTGGGGATATCTGAAAGACCGTGGCTATCAGGGATATATCCTGGTTCTTTCAGATATGAAGGGTAGCATACGAGGACATATCTCTCTCACTACACCGGATACGCTGCGAGCAACTGTCGACCATTCCGCGCCACTGATGCAGCATGCTTCTGAGTCGGGAGACCCTACTAAACATATGTCAAATCTTGTGACCATGTTCCCATAAACGGGACAAAAGCACCGTTACCGTGTGTTTGATCATTCCTACCCTTTTATTGCACAAACACCACTTGCTGACAGCTTACATCACCATTGTTTCGCCTGGTGGCAACAATTGGAACTATTATTTTATTTCAGCAACAGACGTACGATGTTTCAGAGTCCTGTGATATATAGGGCCCACACTGCAGCACTGAGAACACCACAGTTTAATTATAAGAAACCAGCATTTATACTTTCATGATAGTGGCGCTAATTAAGTGAAAAGTGATAGAGTGTCTGAGTATGTTTCGTCCATTCGCTTCGGGTTTTAAATGAATCATTGAAGGTCCAACTAGAAATAGCAGGAATGCTTATTCAATTATTCATGCTTAGCTCAAGAAAAACTATTGGTGACTCCAAAAGAGGTAAATTAACTTGGCATCAGTTGGTGCAAGATATTTACTTATTTATTTACTTACCATCTTGTTACTAAGACAGGTCGTACATTCACAATACAAAATTGTACGTATGCAGAGTTTGAGACTTATTTGTTACTTCTCATTTTTAATAAGGATTAATAATATTGCAACATAAAGCGCTTATAGATTTTAAAGTAATTAAGAAACGAAAATCTTAAAAATTAACAATTTATGAGTAGGAGATAGAAATTTATGAAGACAGAGAAGAGGTTATGACATAATACACGTTTAAGATATGTTATAAATTTGGAAAAAAGGTAACTACAGGAGGTGAAATTCCACCTTTTATATGGCAGACCCCCTACTTGGAGACAAAGGAGCTATGCAGCCGTATGTGGCCGACCGCGATATGATTACTAATTGGTTGCGTCATCAGTGGTATTTAATGGAACAGTGTAGTGAAGCTGAATACCTTTGTAGAAATAAATAATAAGATCTAGTCGCTGTGGCGTATCCGGAACAACGCCACATTTGCGGAATTACGTAATTATTGAATTAAGAACGAGACAGCAGGAAGAACTCCTGATTTGCTACATATAAGATACTCGTTGAAATTTGAGTTTCAGATAGGTAAACTATGATCAAATTATTTGATTCCAACTTCTTTAGATCCTATTTGGAACTGAAAGAGCTGGAAAGAAGACCCAGTCAGAATTTCGAGAAGAATCATCAACAATCAGCGAATCGTCTCTAATGCTCATTAAAAGAAGTAGAGGTGACAACATCGAATCAATTGTGGCTCGTGATGCTTAAGACGGTTTTTGGGATTGTTTTAATCTGCTGGAAAATGATAACAATAGCAGTCAGTGTGATGGTCAAGGAACAAACGCGATTGCAATCGAGACTGACTATTTACATCTACATCTATGTAGATACTCCACAAGTCACAATACTGTGCGCGACTGAGGGTACCCTGTAACAGCGCTAGTAATATCCCTTCCTGTTCCAGTGACAAGTAGAGCGTGGAAAAAACAACTGTCAATATACCGCCGTATGAGCCCTAATTTCTGGCGTCATGTCTTTCTGGTCCATACGTGCAATGTATGTTGGCGGAGTAGACGCGTTCGCCAGTCAGTTTCAAATACAGGTTCTCTAAATTTTCTCAGCAGTGTTTCTCGAAAAGAACATCGCCTTACCTCCGTGTATTCCCACTTGAGTTCACGAAACATCTTCGTAACACTTACCTGTTCTTCAAACCTACCGGTAACAAAGCAGCCCACCTCTCAGTTGCTTCGATCCCTTCCTTCAATTCGATGTGGCACGGATCCCAAACACTCGATCACTACTCAAGAATAGGTCGCATAGGTTGCACCAGCCTTCTGTATGCGGTCTCCTTTACAGGTGAACCACCCTTTCCCAAAATTATCCCAATAAACCGAAGTCCACCATTCTGCTTCACTACCACACTTCTCACGTACTCGTTCCACATAATATCGCTTTGCAACGTCACGCCCAGATATTTAAACGACTTCACTGTGTCAAGCAGGACACTATCAATCCTGTATCCGAACATTACAGGTTGTAATTCCTACGCATCCGCATTGACTTACATTTCTTCCACATTTAGGTCTAACTGCCATTCATCACGCCAACTGCAAATTTTGTCTAAGTCATCTTGTATCGTCCTACAGTTACTCAACTTCGACGCCTTACTGTGCACCACGGCATTGTCAGTAAACAACCGCAGATGGCTGCCCACCCTGTCCACTATACCATTTATGTAACTGGAGAACAACAGCGGTGCTATTACACTTCACTGGGGCACTCCTGAGGATACCCTTGTTTCTGAGGAACACTCGCTGTCGAGGACGACATATTGGGTTCTATTGCTTAAGACGTGTTCGAGCTACTCACATGTCTGTGAACTTATTCCTGAATCAACAGCATTAGTGTTGCTACCAAAGGTTTCTCCTAGTCTGCAGAGGAATGTCTTCTAGCATTCGTGTAAGACGATCTGTTAGGAGATTGCGACAACTGTGCTCGTTCAGTGTTCCGTCTATGAAACGCGGGCTTATGCGCTGACTGTTCACTATCCCACAACACATGTTTACACTCCTTGGAGGCTGACGTTCCACCTACCGAGGCCAACGGGAATTGTCAACAGACAAATAACGCATGTTTCGGCGGTTTACCTGGCTATGACTGGTAAATATGGATTTATCTCTGTAAGTAGGCTGTTTAGGTTTTTTTTGGTAACGGCACCTCTGTATGAAAATCACTAGCTGTGCTGTGTGCAGTCTGTGGCTGCTTTGCATTGTTGTAATACTCGCCATTGTAGTGTTAGGCAGCTGGTTGTGAACAGCGCGTAGCGTTGCTCAGTTGGAGGTGAGCCGCCAGCAGTGGTGGATGTGGGGAGAGAGATGGCGGAGTTTTGAAATTTGTCATGAACTGCTATATATATATATATATATATATATATATATATATATATATATATATATATTATGACTATTAAGGTAAATACAGTGTTTGTTCTCTATTAATATCTTTCATTTGCTAACTATCCCTATCAGTAGTTAGTGCCTTCCACAGTTTGAATCATTTATTTAGCTGGCAGTAGTGGCGCCCGCTGTATTGCAGTAGTGGGAGTAACCAAGTTTTTTGTGAGGTAAGTGATTTGTGAAACGTATAGGTTAATGTTAGTCAGGGCCATTCTTTCGTAGGGATTTTTTGAAAGTCAGATTGCGTTGCGCTAAAAAATATTGTGTGTCAGGTTAAGGACAGTCCTGTATAAATTGTTAAAAAGGGGACGTTTCATCTCTAAAGAAGATGCATGAGATATATAGAGCCTGTCTTAATGCCCTTTTAGATAAATTGACAAGACTCTCATAATTGTTTCCATGAAGCTGTTAATGGAGCGAGGTGTGGTAACGATGGAATCTATGTCGATGGAGAATGTGTAGGGCACTTGCCTGACACATGCCACTTCTTCATGAGATTTCGTGGCTGCTAACGTGCGGATCAACTGCAAGAGCTGCAAAAGCGTTGATTTCCCTCTTTTCTGCCGTCACTTGTTTCTTTCTGTTATGTTGTCTAGATGTTACACTACCACTTTCACGTGACTGATTGAAAGGTTGATAAATAATTGCCGAGATGGTTAATGCCTATTGGGATATCTTGCGGCATACACCGTATAATAACGAACAGCATTATTCCTCCACTTTCCATACGCAATGAGCATGTCGGCATTTTGTGCATCGATAAATCCTGTGGGCCAGTCACGACCTACTGTTTAGGCTGTCAGATACTAACCGACAAGTGGCATTGTACTCGGGAAACGCACAAACACGTTGTAAGCAAACATAACATCTCACCTAGCAATTACGCAGGCTGAATAGCACAAACAAGTGTCGGTGTGGAAACTTTTCATAATAAGATATCTTGTAAACGATTCGCACCAGAATCCTGCGACTAGCACTCTTACGTTGTAATTTACTATACGTCCAATTTGTTAATGTCAATAGGCATGGTTCCATTTGAAAAAGCGCATGTTTGCACAAAAAATACACTTTCTAGTTATCATTATAATCTGTTTTTTGGCTAACAAACTGAGCTCCTGACTACGAATCCATTCTGTGCAAAACTACACGTCAATAGCACTTTCCATTTCCGCAATATTTGCTGTGCAAACTTGAGCCACGTGTGAACGTGAACTTTTCCAGCTATCGAAATGAGCTTTTAGAAAATGACAGTGCGCTAAGGGGCATGTATTTTGACATGTGATAAAGTGTCCTAACTCTTCTATCGATGGAGATATTGAAGCAAAAATGATTTATTAATGAAGTGATATACTTTTTAACGGCGTCCCAAAGCGCTTGAAGAGACGAGTACAGTGATTTTAATGGTTGTTAATACTGAGGTTGAAACTCTTAGCAAAATAATCAGAGAAATATTCTAAAATTGAAAGCCAAGTCAGCCGAATCGGCTACAGCGATGTTAATATGCTCGTGCCAGCCTACGTCACTGTATCACGGCTTCTGATTGTTACCTGTCCGCCCCGATATCTGAGTGGTCAGCGTGACGGATTTTCGTCCTACGGGCCCGGGTTCGATTCCCGGCGGGGTCGGAGTTTTTCTCCTCTCATGGACTGGGTGTTGTGTCGTCTTCGTCATCATTTCATCCCCATAAGGCGCGCAGGTCGCCCACTGCGGCGTCGAACGTAGTAAGACCTGCACCAAGGCGACAGGACCTGCCCCGCAAGGAGCCTCCCGGCCAATGACGCCAAACGCTCATTTCCATTTCCATTGTTTCTTTATCTATAATTCAGAACTAGCGGAAGCTGTGTCCTCTATCGGTAGATCGTTTCTGTTGCAACATTGCTTGCATTCAGACGTGTAGGCCAATGAGGAGAAGCATTGCCAAGGAATGTGAGATCAGTCATTTGTATTTGCATCTTACATTGACATAAAATACATCCCCATCATCTGTCTGGCACTAGAAGGAGGTAATGTCGATAGACATACAGAATTTTATAGCTTTGCTCTGCATCGCTTGGGAGACGACACAGCGTTTTTTACACGTGTACTGTTTACCGCCGAAGCAACGTTGGGAAGCACGGTAGCAAAAATTTACTTAATGTGGGCTACTGGGTAGCTGATAATCCACGCTGCGTCTTCCTCAGGTACAATAAGAACGTGAAGCGTAACACTATAGTGCGGCATCATTGGAAGCCCCATTGTGGGATCTTACCCCATCCCATGAATGTTAAATGAAAATACATACGCACACTTTCTTACGAATATTTTATATGTTCTTCTGGAAGAGTGACCACCAGATAAGCGACAGTGTGTGTGGTTCCTACACCACGCCTTCACAGCTCACTCTTCGAGTGCAGCAAACGCAACTGAATGGAAAGTTTCCTTGCAATTGGATAGGACGGAATGCTGCAGTACAATGGCTGGCCAGGTCTCGTAATTTAACCCCTATTGATGTCTTTCCATGGGAGCACTGAAAGATGCAATCCATCATGAAGCCCGAACTACGACAGACGTTGTGCGCTGTCCAGTCGTAAGAGCATGCAACGGAATATCATCAAATGTACCTTCATCCGTTCATCTATCGACCGGAGATAGTAAATGGGCGTTGCAGTCGAGTAAACAATTTCAGCACATACGTAAGTACAGTGTAACACTACGTTTCGTTAAGAAAAGTATTTGTTTGTGAGTGACATATCCTCAGTCATTATCAATAAATTGTTTACTTTGCTTATTGTGTATCGAGCCTCATTATAATTTTGTGTAGTATTTATAGATGTATTTTTCCGACAGCAGGTGGTTTACCTTTAAGAAGCATTCAGGCTTTTCCTGGTAAAGAGAGATTAGGTCTTTCCTTTTTCTTGTTATTTTTTCGCATGTAAGAAAGTTAATACAGTAGTTTCTTTTTTCCCTTGAATAGGGCTCTTTATGAGGTATGAATGAGAGACGTATCTCCTCCGGATTTGAGAAGTGAATGGCAATGGGGAGACCTAAAATGGAAAATGTCTTTTCTGTTGTGGTTTTCGCAAAAACAAGAAAAGTAGAAACATTTGAAATAGTTTTCCTAAACCAAACGCTGACATATGCCGTAGTTACATATACGAAAACCATAGCTGACAATGTATTTATGTCGCATAGGAAATGATGTTTAATTTTAGCAGCGTAAACCTGTGTTACTGCATATAACGATGGAGCCTCCCATGAGGGCACTTCTCTGCGGTGTATACCACGATAGCTGACTCCAGTCGCACTGCCATACAATTTTAGCAATTTTCTCGGATTCTTTTTGTAGAGTTCCAACCTAAATATTGACAATAATTATATCACTGTTCTCGTCTTTTCAAGCGCTTTCGGATGCCGTTAAAAATTTATCATTATTTGTAAAAATAGTTCCTTCAATATATCGATCGGACACGAGTTAAGACACTTTATGACATACCAAAGTATATGCCCTTCTCGTACTATCAGTTGCCTAAAACCTCGTACTATTCCTGGATCCATTCACCACATGAAGGGGCTGTTCGCCTAACGTGGCTCACCACCCTTCGTATATACCATATTGCACTCCAGTAGATATACAAAATTCGAGGGTATTCGAATGCAACGTTCTGTCAAAATTTCAGAACAATCGACGAAGAACTTTCGGGGATTCACGATTTTGCACAAACGAACATTTACATTTTTACTGATTTCCCCAGTAATTATTACATGTTTATTCATACAGGGTGGTCCATTGATCCTGACCGGGCCAAATATCTCACGAAATAAGCTTCAAACGAAAAAACTGCAAAGAACGAAACTTGTCTACCTTGAAGGGGTAAACCAGATGGCGCTATGGTTGGCCCGCTAGATGACGCTGCCATATGTCAAACGGATATAAACTGCATTTTTTGTATAGGAACCCCAATATTTTATTGCATATTCGTGTAGTACGTAAAGAAATATGAATGTTTTACATGGAGCACTTTTTTCGGTTGTTCCAATGTGATATATGTACCTTTCTGAAATTATCATTTTTGAGAAGGCTTACTGTTACAGTGTGATTACTTGTAAATACCACATTAATGCAATAAATGCTTAAAATGTTGTCCGTCAACCTCAATGCATTTAGCAATACGTGTAACGACATTCCTCTCAACAGCAAGTAGAACACCTTCCGTAATGTTCGCACATGCATTGACAATACTCTGACGCATTTTGTCAGGCGTTGTCGGTGGATAACGATAGCAAATATCCTTCAACTTACTCCACAGAAAGAAATACGGATACGCCAGAACAGGTGAACGAGCTGTCCATGGTATGTTGCTTCGATGACCAATCCATGTGTCATGAAAAATGCTATTCAATACCGCTTGAACCACACGCGAGCTATGGGCCGGACATCCATCATGTTGGAAGTACATCGACATTCTGTCATGCAGTGAAACATCTTGTAGTATCATCGGTAGAACATTACGTAGGAAATCAGCATACATTGCACCATTTAGATTGCCATCGATAAAATGGGGGCCAATTATCCTTCCTCCCATAATGCCGCACGATACATTAGCCCGCCAAGGTCGCTGATGCTCCACTTGTCGCAGCCATCATGGATTTTCCGTTGCCCAATAGTGCATATTATGCAGGTTTACGTTACCGCTGTTGAAGAATGAGATTCGTCGTTAAATGGAACGCGGGGAACGCGTGTGAAAAATCTGTCATCGTCCCGTAATTTCTCTTGTGCCCAGTGACAGAACTGTACACGACGTTCAAAGTCGTCGTCATGCAATGCCTGGTGCATAGAAATATGGTACGGGTGTAATCGATGTTGATGTAGCATTGTCCACACCGACGTTTTTGAGAGTCTCGATTCTCGCGCAATTTGTCTGCTGCTGATGTACGGATTAGCCGCGACAGCAACTAAAACACCTACTTGGGCATCATCATTTGTTGCAGGACGTGGCTGACGTTTCACATGTGGCTGAACGCTTCCTGTTTCCTTAAATAACGTAACTATCCGGCGAACGGTCCGGGCACTTGGATGATGTCGTCAGGATACCGAGCAGCATACATAGCACACGCCCGTTGGGCATTTTGATCACAATAGCCATACATCAACATAACATCGACCTTTTCCGCAATTGGTAAACGGTCCATTTTAACACGGGTAATGTTTCACGAAGCAAATACAGTCCGCACTGGTGGAATGTTACGTGATAGCACATACTTATACTTTGTGACTATTACAGCGCCATCTATCACAAAACGAAAAGAGTGGTCCAACTAAAACATTCATACTTCTTTACGTACTACACGAATATGTAACAAAAAATGGGGGTTCGTATTTAAAGAAACGCAGTTGACCTATGGCAGCGCCGTCTAGTGGGCCAACCATAGCACCATCTGGTTTCCCCCTTCAAGCTAGACGAGTTTCGTTCTTTGTAGTTTTTTCGTTTGATGCTTATTTCGTGAGATATTTGGCCGGGTCACTATGAATGGACCACCCTGTATAGCATATGCAGCCCTCTAGTACGAATATAAAAAAAACGCGATTATTCGGAAGCAGTTTTGTTTTAAAATGTCAAAGGAGTCGTCGAGAATCTTTGGGGGATATACGATTTTGTACAAACGAACGTTTGCACTTTTATTTATATAGATTTTGCAGATGGTAGCCGGAGCATGCAAAATGCCACCGCCGTGCGGGATTAGCCGAGCAGTCTGAGGTGCTGCAGTTATGGACTGTGAGGCTGGTCCCGGCGGAGGTTCGAGTCCCTCGGGCATGAGTGTGTGTGTTTGTCCTTAGGATAGTTTAGGTTAAGTAGTGTGTAAGATTACGGACTGATGACCATAGCAGTTAAGTCCTAAAAGATTTCACACACATTTGACAACAAAATGCAGTGGACACAAGTGTCGTCGCCAGCTGACGAATGGCGGAAAGCGACGTCTAGGCGAAAGAAAAGCTGTATAAGAATTGACTGGTTGCTGTATTTATTCAGGCAATTCGATGATTTACGTTTGTCAATTCTGCCCGTGGTAGCTGTGATTTCATTACCTCTGTCTACTCTGAATCTTGGATCAGAACCACATTCCGACACCGCCGTTTCGGCAGACAGACGACATCAACTGTGGCCGGGGGGGGGGGGGGGGGTCACTCAGTTTTGATGAATTAGTGTCCGAACGGCGGCGGGAGCAGTGGCTACGCCTGTTTTACGTCACAGCCGGCGGCAGCGGGCTGAGCCGCGCGCCGCTGCGGACACGGGCGGTGATTAGCGCCGCCTCCTCACAGGGACTGTGCCCGGTGTCGGTGTGCGTGCGGGTTGGCGTGTGTGCAGCAGCGCCAGCGCGCTTGAGGGCTGCTGCCGTTCCGGCCCATTAATCACACCGGCAGCTCGCCGGGCCACACAGGCGCCGCCCGCGGCCATCTGCGGACTCGCCGCCCGGAATGGCGTTCTGCTCCTCAAAGCACGCCAGATCGCGCAGATTACGCTCTGAATGGCACGGCGTGCCCCCGCCTGGCCTGCCGCTCGGTGTACATTAGCCGCCAGTGCCGGGCATGGCGGTGAGTACCAAGAAATGTACCTGCAGTGTACGTCCACCGTCAGCTGCAAAGTGGTCAAAATGAATTAGGTACCGTGTGTAGAAACTCGCGTCGGTCAAGGGTGACTGTGACTGGAGCAGATGGGTCGAGCGAGGTGACGCAGTCATAAGACACTCTACTCGCAATCGAAATGACTGTGGTAAAGATGTGCTTCTGGACAGAACTGCTAAAGGCAAATCCCGAAAGGATTCTTCTGAAAAGGGCACATGCAATTTTGTTCCTCATCATTCACCAATCCCAGTTTCTGCTTCATTTCCAATTATTTGGTCGTTGACCAGACATTAAACCCTTCTAAAATCGCGAAGTGACTGACAGCTTGGAAATGAAGTTTCACTGTTGTTCTTGTGGTCTTCAGTCCAGAGACTGGTTTGATGAAGCTCTCCATGCTACCCTATCCTATGCAAGCTTCTTCATCTCCCAGTACCTACTGCAACTTACATCCTTCTCAATCTGTTTAGTGTATTCACCTCATGGTCTCCCTCTCCAATTTTTACACTCTACACTGCCCTCCATTACTAAATTGGTGACTCAAAAAAAAAAAATGGTTCAAATGGCTCTGAGCACTATGGGACTTGACATCTGCGGTCATCAGTCCTCTAGAACTTAGAACCAATTAAACCTAACTAACCTAACTATATCACACACATCCATGCCCGAGGCAGGATTCGAACCTGCGACCGGAGCGATCGCGCGCTTCCAGACTGAAGTGCCTAGAACCGCGCGGCCACAACGGCCAGCAAATTAGTGATTACTTGATGCCTCAGAATATGTCCTACCAATTGATCCCTTCTTCTAGTCAAGTTGCGCCACAAACTCCTCTTCTCCCCAATTCTATTCAATATCTCCTCATTAGTTATGTAACCTACCCACCTAAGGTAGGAGACGAGATACTGGCAGACGTAAAGCTGTGAGTGCCGGGCGTGAGTCGTGCTTCGGTATCTCAGATGGTAGAGCACTTGCCCGCGAAAGGCAAAGGTCCCGAGTTTGAGTCTCGGTCGGGCACACAGTTTTAATCTGCCAGGAAGTTTCATACCCATCTAATGTTCAGCATTCTTCTGTAGCACCACATTTCGAAAGCTTCTATTCTCTTCTTGTCGAAACTATTTATCGTCCATGTTTCACTTCCATACGTGGCTACACTCCATACAAATACTTTCAGAAACTACTTCCTGATACTTAAATCTATACTCGAGGTGAACAAATTCCTGTTCTTCAGAAACGCTTTCCTTGCCAATGCAAGTCTACATTTTATATCCTCTCTACATCGACCATCATCAGTTATTTTTCTCCCCAAATAGCAAAGCTCTTTTACTCCTCTAAGCGTCTCATCTCCTAATCTAATTTCCTCAGCATCACCCGATTTAATTCGACTACGTTCCATTATCCTTGTTTTGCTTTTGTTGATGTTCATCTTATACCCTCCTTTCAAAACACTGTCCATTCCGTTCAGCTGCTCTTCCATGTCATTTGCTGTCTGTGACAGAATTACAATGTCACCGGCGAACCTCAAAGTTTTTGTTTCTCCTCCATGGATTTTAATTCCTATTCCGAATTTTTCTTTTGTTTTCTTTAACTCTTGCTAAATATACAGAATGAATAACATCGGGGATAGGCTACATCCCTGTCTCACTCCCTTCCCAACCACTGTCTCCCTTTCATGCCCCTCGACTCTTATAACTGCCATCTGGTTTCTGTACAAATTGTAAATAGCCTTTCGCCCCCTGTATTTTACCACTGCCACCTTCAGAATTTGAAAGAGAGTATTCCAGTCAACAATGTCAAAAGCTTTCTCTAAGTCTACAAATGCTAGAAACGTAGGTTTGCTTTTCCTTAATCTATTTGCCGGCCGCGGTGGTCTCGCGGTTCTAGGCGCGCAGTCCGGAACCGTGCGACTGCTACGGTCGCAGGTTCGAATCCTGCCTCGGGCATGGATGTGTGTGATGTCCTTAGGTTAGTTAGGTTTAAGTAGTTCTAAGTTCTAGGGGACTGATGACCACAGCAGTTGAGTCCCATAGTGCTCAGAGCCATTTGCACCATTTGAACCTTAATCTATTTTCTAAGATAAGCCATACTGTCAGTATTTTACTATGCACTGAAATGTAGACTGGTATGAAACTTCTTAGCAGAATGAAACGGAGTGTTGACTTGGGACTCATACCCTCCTTCGTCGGTAAACGCTCAGCCGACTGAAGTATTTGGACATTTACTTCTTTTTACTTATTTATTTATTTTTCACAATTACAGAAAAATGCTTCAAATGGCTCTGAGCACTATGGGTCTTAACACCTGAGGTCATGAGTCCCCTAGAACTTAGAATTACTTAAACCTAACTAACCTAAGGACATCACACACACATCCATGCCCGAGGCAGGATTCGAACCTGCGACCGTAGCAGTCTCGCGGTTCCAGACTGAAGCGCCTAGAACCACTCGGTCACAGTGGTCGGCTCACAATTACAGCCTATTATCTTAGAACCTAGCATAGTCCACACAACTCACCATTCTATGGATAATAATAAGTGTATAAAAGATGACTCAGCTGAGGTTTTATGTAACCCGCGCTACATATGTATCAGGAACGTCACCTAACCGGCGAAAGTCACGTAATCGATATTAAGTTCCAAAAAATGTTTCGAATGGCTCTAAGCACTATGGGACATCTGAGGTCATCAGTCCCCTAGACTTAGAACTAATTAAACTTAACTAAGCTACGGACATTACACACATCCATGCCAGAGGCAGGATTCGAACCTGCGACTGCAGCCGCAGCTCGGTTCCGGACTGAAGCGCCTAGAGCCACCCGGCCACAGCGGCCGGCTTGTTATCTTCCCTCGCAGAGTTCTGAGTGACTATTACCAAACACAATCATACCATTAAAAGGGAAAACTGGCCATGAGTTACACGGTAGTTTTGGAAGAAGATATAACTTTATGCCATACGTATCCAAGTGTCTACAGGCTTTGTTTGTTTAATTAGCGGTGCATTCTACAGTTGTTGGATGTCTCTGTAAGTTTACTCCCTTCATAGCACTTAACCGTCCGTAAATAAATCAGAAACGTCACCACCAGAGAGAACGGAATTAACAGGAGGTATCAAAATGAGAAGTGTGTAATTACAACATTCCGATGTATAACCCAATGGAAAGATCAATATGTGACTCGCCGCATTAACTGCTAAAGTATTTTCATAGAAAAAATTTGTACAACGTGTCTAAGATGTCTTCGTATACTTTACTGGTTATTCTTCGAAATTTTAACAAATCGCTTCACAACTCCAAACTGAAATGGTTAACAGCATTATTCTGTCATGTGGAGTTGGATAAAACGACATCGCTAGGTGTAGCCGAATGTCCCATGTAGAGGTTGGCTGGTTGATTCGGGGGAGGGGGGGGGGAGGGGACGAAACAGCGAGGTCATCGGTCCCATCGGATTGGGGAAGGATGGGGAAGGAAGTCGGTCGCGCCCTTTCAAAGGAACCATCCCGGCATTCGCCTGAAGCGATTTAGGGAAATCACGGAAAACTTACATCAACATGGCCGGACGTCGGTTTGGACCGTCGTCCTCCCGCAATCGAGTCCAGTGTGCTAACCACTGCACCGCCTCACTCGGCTGCCCTGTATATTACCGACTCACACAGATCTGTATCTCCAGGCGTCAAGCTGCCATCACCCAGCACAAACAGCCGGTGTTCTCAGTACCTTAATACATCGAGCGCATATACGAGTAATATCGGATGATGAAAACCTCCACGCAGAATTAGAACACTTGGAGAAGATTTTCAAAGAGAATGGCTACACTTCTCGCCAAATAAGGAAGGCCATGCGGAACCGCGCGACTGCTACGGTCGCAGGTTCGAATCCTGCCTCGGGCATGGATGTGTGAGATGTCCTTAGGTTAGTTAGGTTTAAGTAGTTCTAAGTTCTAGGGGACTGATGACCACAGATGTTAAGTCCCATAGTGCTCAGAGCCATTTGAACCATTTTTTTTAAGGCCATGCGCAACTATCATAACAAGAAGCAACGCACTGAGGACGCAGATGACGACTTTAAATCAACTGCGTTCCTTCCATACGCCGGGAATGTGTCGTCGAAAATAGGCCGATTACTGAAGAAAAATAAAATCAAGGTTATCTTCCGTCCACCAGCAAAGAACCTGGCCCTGGTTGGATCCATTAAAGACGATTTACAACTGAAGAAAGCAGGCGTCTACAAAATTCCCTGTGAATGTGGCTCTGCATATATTGGCCAGACGACAAGAACTGTCCATGAACGATGTATAGAACATGAAAGATACACCCGTCTGCGGCAACCGTCAAAATCGGCAGTAGCAGAGCACTGTATTTCATTGGGACATTCAATGGAATACAATGGAACAAAAATTTTATCCCCGGTTTCCGGTTTTTGGGATTCCGTAATCAAGGAATCAGTGGAAATACGTCTTGCCAATAATCTTATAAATCGTGACAACGGCTTTCAGCTGGATAAAAATTGGAATCCTGTTATTAAAATTATACAATCACAGCGGAATCGACAGTGTCATTCGATACTCAATGACTAGATGAACCTTTATTTTCACCACCGAGGGCAGCACGTACAACTCGGCTATGCTGCGCATGTCAACACCTGACGCATGCGCTGTAGGATGCCAGTACATTTCGCATGCGCGAGATTCGGCATAAATACCGCGACTGCACCTGGGCTCTTCAGTAGTTGTGTACTCACCTGATGATGGCCGGACGTCTCTGGGCCGAAATATCGTGGCAGAATGTCGACGGGATCCGGCTGCATACCCGGAAATTATTAGAAGAAGAAATACGCCGGGAAAATTTCAGAAGTCATATATACTAGATGGTTGTTTGCGGTACTACCACTATCAACAGACAGTCTGCTGCGTTCCTCAGCCCTAGGGCAGCATTTCCTGTGTAACAAGAGATTACGTTATTCAACACAACCCACCAATCGCCTAAAGTTGCCGGCTTCGGGTTCCAGTCCAGTACAGAGTTCTAATCTGACAGGTAATTGTTGATGGGATTGTCTCTATAGCAGCTGCGAAACAGGAAAACAACTTGAGTTTTCCCTCTGCTGTTTTCACTGCTTTTGGTCTTGCTCTGGCACATTAAGCCTTCCTCACACGAAAACAGAAATTTGGCTGGAAGGCGGCAAGTTTCTAAAATTACCAATTTTAAGTAATTGTGGTTTTCAGACCATGTGATATTTAAATACCTAAGTTTGACAGGAAATACCCAAAACGTATTTCACCCAATCTGGTTGACAATTAACAGTTCAGTATTTTAAGGTATCTTTCACACATAAACAGTGAACGTGTTTTATTAAGATACGTTACTCAGGGAAAGAAATACAGTAGAAGAGTAATGGGTAGCTTTGAGAGATGAAATAGTGAAGGCAGCAGACGATCAAGTAGGTAAAATACGAGGGCTAATCGAAATCCTTGGGTAACAGAAGAGATACGGAATTTAATTGATGAATGGAGAAATTACAAAAATGCAGTAAATGAAACAGGCAAAAAGGAAAACAAACGTCTCAAAAATGAGATCGACAGGAAGTGCAAAAGGGCTAAGCAGGGATTGCTAGAGGGCAAATGTAAGGATGTAGAGGCGTATATCTTTAGCGGTAAGATAGATATTGCCTACAGGAAAATTAAAGAGACCTTTGGAGAAAAGAGAACCACTTGTATGAATATCAAGAGCTCAGATGGAAACCCAGTTCTAAGCAAAGAAGGGAAAGGAGAAAGGTGGAAGGAGTATATAGAGGGTCTATACAAGGGCGATGTTCTTGAGAACAATATTACGGAAATGGAAGAGGATGTAGATGAAGATGGAATGGGAGATATGATACTGGGTGAAAAGTTTGACAGAGCACTGAAAGACCTAAGTCGAAACAAGGCCCCAGGAGTAGGCAACATTCCATTAGAACTACTGATGGCCTTGGGAGAGCCAGCCCTGAAAAAACTCTGCGATCTGTTGAGCAAGATGTATCAGACAGCCAATATACCCTCAGACGTCAAGAAGAATATAATAATTCCAATCCCAAAGAAAGCAGGTGTTGACAAATGTGAAAATTACCGAACTATCAGTTTAATAAGCCACGGCTGCAAAATACGAACACGAATTCTTCACAGACGAATGGAAAAACTGGTAGATCCGACCTCGGGGAAGATCAGTTCAGATTTCGAAGAAATATTGGAACACGTGAGGCAATACTGACCCTACGACTAATCTTTGAAAACAGATTTGTATACTTAGAAAAAGCTTTTGACAATGTTGACTGGAATACTCTCTTTCAAATTCATGGGTAAAATACAGGGAGCGAAAGGCTATTTACAATTTGTACAGAAACCAGGTGGCAGTTATAAGAGTTTAGTGGCAGGAAAGGGAAGCAGTGGTTGGGAAGAGAGTGAGACAGGGTTGTAGCCTATCCCCGACGTTATTCAATCTGTATACTGAGCAAGCAGTAAAGGAAACAAAAGAAAAACACGTAGTATGAATTAAAATCCACAGAGAAGAAATAAAAACTCTGATGTTCACCGATGACATTGTAATTCTGTCAGAGACAGCAAATGACATTGAACAGCAGCTGAACGGAATCGACAATGTCTTGAAAGGAAGGTAGATGAACATCAACAAAAGCAAAATGAGGATATTGGAATGTAGTCGAATTAAGTCGGGTGATGCTGAGGGAATTAGATTAGGAAACTAGACGCTTAATGTACACTACCGGCCATTAAAATTGCTACACCAAGAAGAAATGCACATGATTAACGGGTATTCATTGGACATATATATTATACTACAACTGACATGTGATTACATTTTCACGCAATTTGGGTGCATAGATCCTGAGAAATCAGCACCCAGAACAATCACCTCTGGCCGTAATAACGGCCTCGATACGCCTGGGCATTGAGTCAAACAGAGCTTGGATGGAATGTACAGGTACAGCTGCTCATGCAGCTTCAACACGATACCACAGTTCATCAAAAGTAGTGACTGTCGTATTGTGACGAACCAGTTGCACGGCCAAAAATGACCAGACGTTTTCATTTGGTCAGAGATCTGCAGAATGTGGTGGCCACGGCAGCAGTCGAACATTTTCTGTATCCAGAAAGGCCCGTACAGGACCTGCAACATGCGGTAGTGCATTATCCTGCTGAAGAGTAGGTTTTCGCAGGGATCGAATGAAGAGCAGAGCCACGGGTCGTAACGTATCTGAAATGTAACGTCCGCTGTACAAAGTGGCGTCAATGCGAAGAAGAGGTGACCGAGACGTGTAACCAGTGGCACCCCATACCATCACGCTGGGTGATACGACAGTATGGCGATGACGAATACACGCTTTCAATGTGCGTTCACTGCGAAGATGCCAAACGCGGATGCGACCATCATGATGCTATAAACAGAAACTGGATTCATCCGAAAAAATGACGTTTTACCATTCGTGCACCCAGGTTCGTCATTGAGTACACCATCGCATGCGCTCCTGTCTGTGATGCAGCGTCAAGGGTACCCGCAGTGTAGTAAATGAATTGTGCTATTTTGGGAGCAAAGTAACTGATGATGGTCGACATAGAGAGGGTATAAAATGTAGACTGGTAGAGGCAAGGGAAGTGTTAATGAAGAAAAGTTTGTTAACATCGAGTATAGATTTAAGTGTCATGAAGTCTTTTCTGAAAGTATTTTTATGGAGTGTAGCCATGTATGGAAGTGAAACGTGGACGATAAATGGTTTAGACAAAAAGAGAGTAGAAGCTTTCGAAATGCGGTGCTACACAAGGATGCTTAAGATTAAATGGGTAGATGACAAACTAATGATGAGGTATTGAATAGAATTGGGGCGAAGAGAAATTTGTGGGACAACTTGACTAGAAGGAGGGATCGGTTGGTAGGACATATTCTGAGGCATCAAGGGAACACCAATTTAGAAATGGAGGGCAGCGCGGAAGGTAAAAATAATAGAGGGAGACCAAGAGATGAATACAGTAAACAGATTCAGAGTGATGTCGGTTGCAGTAGGGCAGTAGGTACTGGGAGATGAAGAAGCTTGCACAGGATAGAGTAGCATGGAGAGCTGCATCAAACCAGTCTCTGGACTGAAAACCAGTCTCTGGACTGAAGACAACAACAACAGCAACGTGTCTCGAACATTTTAATGTCTATACTAACAGCAAATTTGGAAAACTGTTGTTTGTTTCAACATGTTTTATCAAGACTACTAGATGAATTTTCATGGAGTTTTCTCAGATAACTTCAGCATAGCTCGGAGCAAAGTACAGAATGTAACCTATCAAAATCGCTTCACGAAATACAAGAGATATCTTGATTTGAACTTTCATCTGAAACCGTCGTATCTCTCTGTTTGTGTTTTCAAACACGCTAGTCTTATTCATGGAGTTTCCACAAGTAACTTGAGCATAACTGGGGCATCATGTATGCTTCATTTCACAAAAATCGCATCACTGAAAGAAATATCGTAATCGAAAGCCTTATGAATACTAATTTTATAAATTCGAAAGTAACTTCGTCTCTTACATTTTCACGATTAAACCACAAAACCGATTTCGATGACATTTGGTATGCGGTAGCCTGAACCATGAGGAAGAAAATACTTACTGATACTTATTGATTTGAGGAATCTTTCGCTAATTAGAAAAAAGTATTTCTCTCTGAAAAAAGCTTTATAGTCTTTGACTTTTGATCTTTATCATATTTGTGAAACTGCTTTTATTGGTTGATATGTATACATGATACGATTGAGAGAAATGATTACAATGCTTCTACTCTTACAACCTTCAGCGTCTGTTATCCCTACTTCCACGGCTTTTGTTGCATTATATACACGTTGTCTAGTGTGTAGTTGCTTCAGTAGTACGACAAACACATGCGAGCACCAGCCCACGACCCTCTGAACACATTGCTAGTCAGTGACGCTGTGGATGCTGAGTCTTCCTGCATGTGACATCTTGCGTGGGGGCAGGTGGTGTGCATGTCAAAAGCTATGCTTACCCGGACAAGTAGCCATATGAGGGCAGTTGGTGTTCTTCCACACCAGGTGGCTCACCTAATCACCATCACTCATCTACATCTACATCTACATGACTACTCTGCAATTCACATTTAAGTGTTTGGCAGAGGGTTCGTCGAACCACAATCATACTATCTCTCTACCATTCCACACCCGAACAGCGCGCGGGAAAAACGAACACCTAAACCTTTCTGTTCGAGCTCTGATTTCTCTTATTTTATTTTGATGATCATTCCTACGTATGTAGGCTGGGCTCAACAAAATATTTTCGCATTCGTAAGAGAAAGTTGGTGACTGAAATTTCGTAAATGGATCCCGCCGCGACGAAAAACGTCTTTGCTGTAATGACTTCCATCCCAATTCGCGTATCATATCTGCCACACTCTTTCCCCTACTACGTGATAATACAAAACGAGATGCCCTTTTTTGGACCCTTTCGATGTCCTCCGTCAATCCCACCTGATAAGGATACCACACCGCGCAGCAATATTCTAACAGAGGACGAACGAGTGTAGTGTAAGCTGACTCTCTAGTGTACTTGTTGCATCTTCTAAGTGTCCTGCCAATGAAACGCAACCTTTGGCTCGCCTTTCCCACAATATTATCTATGTGGTCTTTCCAAATGAAGTTTTTCGTAATTTTAACACCCAGGTACTTAGTTGAATTGAGAGCCTTGAGAATTGTACTATTTATCGAGTAATCGAATTCCAACGAATTTCATTTGGAACTCATGTGGATCACCTCACACTTTTCGTTATTTAGTGTCAACTGCCACCTGCCTCACCATACAGCAATCTTTTCTAAATCGCATTGCAACTGATACTGGTCTTCGGATGACCTTACTACACGGTAAATTACAGCATCATCTGCGAACAACCTAAGAGAACTGCTCAGATTGTCACCCACGTCATTTATATAGATCAGGAACAGCAGAGGTCCCAGGACGCTTCCCTGGGGAACACCTGATATCACTTCAGTTTTACTCGATGATTTGCCGTCTATTACTACCAACTGCGACCTTCCTGACAGGAAATCACGAATCGAGTCGCACAACTGAGACGATACCCCATAGGCCCGCAGCTTGATTGGAAGTCGCTTGTGAGGAACGGTGTCAAAAGCTTTCCGGAAATCTAGAAATACGGAATCAACTTGAGATCCCCTGTCATCATAACAAAACTAGTAACATGCAATTGCAACTGTAGGTAACAGCTAGTTATTAATATTAAGATGAATGGGAACTTTCTGATTCACTAATCTGAGTATACAGTCGTAAATGATTATAGTGAGGTTATCGAACGAGTTATAAGATAAACTGGAAAATGTTCCTGAAAGATATTTATTGTTGTGTGCTAACAGGTGCAGTAATAACACCAGTTCCTGTCGGATCCCGGAGTTAGGCGCTGTCGGGCTTGGCTAGCATTTGGGTGGATCACCGTCTGTGTCTGCCGAGTGCTGTTGGCGAGGAGGGTGTATTCAGCCTTTGAGAGACGAACTGAGAGCTACGTGACTGAGAAATTGTGGCACCAGTCACGATAACTGCCAACGGCAAGGAGAGCGATGTGCTGACTACATGCCCTCCGTATCCGCATCTGGTGACGCTTAAGCCCCGAGGATGACACGGCGGCTGGTCGGTACTTTTCAGACCTCAAAGCCTCTTCCGATGGTGTTTGTTTATTTGTATCAATATTGCTTGAAGATTAAGTAACTGCAATAGTTATAAGTATCAGAACACCTTAAAAACCAATTGAGGTGTCACTGTAAGACACCACTCGTGTGCTGGCCGTCAAAAGGCTGCCAGCGCGAACATCAGTATCTGCGGACCTCGAGGGTAGGTACCAGCGCGCCAGCATACGGAAAATCAGAGGCCTCACATCCCCTCTCCGGCAAGACAACTCCACACCAGGGCTCCCTCCGGCGCTGGCATAAAGGACGCCGACACCAGCGCTCGTGGGCCACTAGATCCGTGCAAATGCTCTCCTCATTTCGACAGCTCAACTCCACAGGACAGCGGCTTCCAACGTCATAGTTTGCTAGGTCTGTGAGAACCAACATAGCTAGAAAGATACACTATGTGATCAAAAGTATCCGGACACCTGGCTGCAAATGACTTCGTGGAGCCCTCCACCGGCATTGCTGCAATTCAATATGTATAGTAGCCAAATAGCGTACGGAATTTTACTGCCATGCATTGAAAGAATACTGAAGAATAATTTGAAAGTATTGAATGTCATACCTGATAAAAGCATTCAAGAAAAATGAAGGTTTGTGGGAATCTCACGGCAAGTTTTTATTTCTATGAAGGATGTTGTTGTTGTTGTGGTCTTCAGTCCTGAGACTGGTTTGATGCAGCTCTCCATGCTACTCTATCCTGTGCAAGCTTCTTCATCTCCCAGTACCTGCTGCAACCTACATCCTTCTGAATCTGCTTAGTGTATTGATCTCTTGGTCTCCCTCTACGATTTTTACCCTCCACGTTGCCCTCCAATGCTAAATTTGTGATCCCTTGATGCCTCAAAACATGTCCTACCAACCGATCCCTTCTTCTAGTCAAGTTGTGCCACAAACTTCTCTTCTCGCCAATCCTATTCAATACCTCCTCATTAGTTACGTGATCTACCCACCTTATCTTCAGCATTCTTCTGTAGCACCACATATCAAAAGCTTCTATTCTCTTCTTGTCCAAACTGGTTATCGTCCATGTTTCACTTCCATACATGGCTACACTCCATACAAATACTTTCAGAAAGGACTTCCTGACACTTAAATCTATACTCGATGTTAACAAATTTCTCTTCTTCAGAAACGATTTCCTTGCCATTGACAGTCTACATTTTATATCCTCTCTACTTCGACCATCATCAGTTATTTTGCTCCCTAAATAGCAAAACTCCTTTACTACTTTAAGTGTCTCATTTCCTAATCTAATCCCCTCAGCATCACCCGATTTAATTTGACTACATTCCATTATCCTCGTTTTGCTTTTGTTGATGTCCATCTTATATCCTCCTGTCAAGACACTGTCCATTCCGTTCAACTGCTCTTCCAAGTCCTTTGCTGTCTCTGACAGAAGTACAATGTCATCGGCGAACCTCAAAGTTTTTACTTCTTCTCCATGAATTTTAATACCTACTCCGAATTTTTCTTTTGTTTCCTTTAGTGCTTGCTCAATATACAGATTGAATAACATCGGGGAGAGGCTACAACCCTGTCTCACTCCTTTCCCAACCACTGCTTCCCTTTCATGCCCCTCGACTCTTATAACTGCCATCTGGTTTCTGTACAAATTGTAAATAGCCTTTCGCTCCCTGTATTATGTCCTTAGGTTAGTTAGGTTTAAGTAGTTCTAAGTTCTAGGGGGACTTATGACCACGGCAGTTAAGTCCCATAGTGCTCAGAGCCTTTTGAACCATCATTACATTTTAAATCACTCCTAATGCCTACTCCCAGATAATTTATGGAATTAACTGCCTTTTGGATATGCTGCTCCGTCATCTTAAAATACTTGAAACGCTCAATTGCTAAGATTGAAACGTCCCCTTAGAAAAATTATACATGACTGTGCTTAAACTGACACACAATATTTTTAGCGCAACGCAATCTGACTTTCAATAATCCCTACAAAAGAATGGCCCTGACTAACATTAACCTATACCTTTCACAAATCACTTACCTCACAAAAATCTTCGTTACTCGAACTACTGCAATACAGCGAGCGCACTACTGCCAGCTAAATAAAAGATTCAAACTATGGAAGGCACTAACTACTGATAGGCATAGTTAGCAAATGAAAGATTTTAATAGAGAACAAACAATGTATTTACCTTAATAGTCATAATATATATAGCATTTCGTGACATCCATTCTTACAAATGTACTGTTTCTGATGGACACACCTCCAGATTATCCGCTCCCAAAAATCCGCCATCTCACTTCCCCACATCCACCACTGCTGGCGGCTCACCTCCAACTGCGCAGCGCTACGCGCTTTTAACAGCCAACTGCCCAACACTACAATAGCGAACAAGAATGCAAAACAGCCACAGACTGCACACAGCACAGCCAGTGATTTTCGTACAGAGCGCTACGTGGCGTTACCAATGAGAAAACCTAAACAGCCTACTTATAATATAACCAATGTTTCAGGCGTGCTACAGTGGCCTTTCTGAGAGTTCTAGGAAGGGCGCTGCCTCAGATCCATAAAATCAGTTATTTAAGTACGAGGGCTATTCCGAAAGTAAGGTCCGATCGGTCACGAAATGGAAACGACTATGAAAATCCGATAAAGCTTTGCACAGATGTGTTGGGTAGTGTCTCTAGTATAACCCCAGTTAGCATCACGTCGCTCTTCTCATTTCTGAGCTCGCAGTGAGTGCGTAAAGATGTTTAGAAAATAGTGTCTGCCGCCAAGTACGGGGGCCTGGTGAGAAATTTCCCCTGAAGCTATGCAGCTAACATTACATAACTGTCGTGCTGTTTCGTCTTCAAGACAATTCTCAGCCGCATTCTGCAGGGGCAATGAAGATGCTCCTGCATCGTTTTCAAATGGAAATGTGAGATTACCCACAATACAGCCCGTAATTGTCTCCCTCTGAGTTTCAGCTCAGGTCACATGAACCGCGGGTTATGAAGACAACATTTCGGCACAAGACAACGAGCCGTAGGCCAGCGTAGAGAATTGGCGGAGAGCACTGGCGGCTGCCTTCTATAGCGAGGGTATGGGAAAGTTGGTACAACGCTACGATACACGTCTAAGTCGGGTCGGCGACTATGGAGATAAGTAGCTGCAAGGTGTATCTAACTGTTGCAAATAAAACATTTTTGATTTTTACCGTGGTTTCCATTTCGCGAGCTATCGGACCTTACTTTCGGAATAGCCCTCGTATCTTACATTTAAAGAATTTGATAAGATGACAGAGCGGTATAACCTGAAGGATTTTAATTGGCTATTAAAACAGCGATCCCGAGAAGTCAGCGCTACCGAGTAAGTTTTCAGTTGGCGGTTCTGCCACCTGCTTCCTGGAACTGGCAAGAACAAACAGCCGGAGGAGAAATAAAAGCTTCCAGAGCAGAGAGAGAGAGAGAGAGAGCGCGGCCTGGTCTCTGGGGCCGCGCTGTCAGCCCGGCTCCTGTAGCAGCTGATCCGCCGAACCTCGGCAGTGATCTGGGAGGCGAAGCGGCGAGCGGCGGTCGCCGCGGCGCGCCGGATTTCGCCGGCAGACGTGATCCGAATATCGACTTGCGGCGACGCGTTGCCGCTAGCAGGAGGCGCGCTGCCCGCTACGGCACCGCAGTGAGGCAGTAGCCGCACCGCACCTGTCACTAGTACAACGGTCGTTGAATAATTAACAACTTAAACACGGAGAATTTTCTACCCAAACAACATGCGAATATAAGCACCATACGTGAAAAAAGTGCAAGAGATACGACGCTATATCGGCCATAGACACGGTTTTCCGGGTAGATGCCGTGTTTCTTGACTTCCGCAAGGCGTTTGACACAGTTCCCCTAGTCGTTTAATGAACAAAGTAAGAGCATATGGACTATTAGACCAATTGTGTGATTGGATTGAAGATTTCCTAGATAACAGCATGTCATTCTGAACGGAGAGAAGTCTTACGAAGTAATAGTGATTTTAGGTGTGCCGCAGGGGGATGTCGTAGGACCGTTGCTATTCACAATATACAGTACATAAATGACCTTGTGGATTACATCTGAAGTTCACTGAGGCTTTTTGCAGATGAAGTTGTAGTATATCGAGAGGTTGTAACAATGGAAAATTGTACTGAAATGTAGGAGGATCTGCAAACGAATTGACGCATAGTGCAGGGAATGGCAATTGAATCTCAATGTAGACGAGTATAATGTGCTGCGAATACATACAAAGAAAGATCCTTTATCATTTAGCTACAATATAGCAGGTCAGCAACTGGAAGCAGTTAATTCCGTGAATTATCTCGGAGTAGGCATTAGGAGAGATTTAAAATGGAATGACCATATAAAGCTGATCGTCGGTAAAACAGATGCCAGACTGAGATCCATTGGAAGAATCGTAAGGAAATGCAATCTGAAAACAAAGGAAGTAGGTTACAATACACTTGTTCGCCCAGTGCTTGAATACTGCTCTGCAGTGTGGCATCCGTACCAGATAGGTCCTATCAGAGATAGAGAAGATCCCACGGAGAGCAGCGCGCTTTGTTACAGAATCATTTAGTAATCGCGAAAGCGTTACGGGGATGATAGATAAACTCCAGTGGAAGACTCTGCGGGAGAGACGCTCAGTAGCTCGGTACGGGCCTTTGTTGAAGTTTCGAGAACATACCTTCACCGAGGAGTCAAGCAGTATATTGCTCCCTCCTACGTATATCTCGCAAAGAGACCAAGAGGATAAAATCAGAGAGATTAGACCCCACACAGAGGCATACCAACAATCTTTATTTCCGCGAACAATAAGAGACTGGAATAGAAGGGAGAACCGATAGAGCTACTCAAGGTACCCTCCGCCACACACCGTCAGGTGGCTAGCGGGGTATGGATGTAGATGTAGATGAACTCTGCCTCAAATCACGACAACAGCGTCCATTCGGCGAAGAAGAAAATCCACGAGTCTCTCCAGGTATTCCGCATCCAACTGATGTTTCCAGCCCATACCATGTATGGACTAGAAACATCAGTTGGATGCGGAATACCTGGAGAGACTCGTGAATTACCACAATGAAAAATGTTCGTGTCACAGCACAATAAAGGAGGATATGTCCTGGGCAGAGTTACGATGTGAAATAAGGGAATTAGATTTTTGAATTACCTGGCAGCTTCAAAGACATTTAAATCAAAACATCTGGAAATATTCCCGTTCCTTTACTTTGTTAGTATTAGTACTAATGTCATGTAATATAATGCTTTGTGTGAACTAAAGTGACATGATATACGATGTCATATTGTAAAACCGAAAATGCAGGCTGCAAGGCACCTGCTACAGATGTATAATTTTTTTTCCTGAACTATATGTAAATATTTGTAATTTAAAAGCTTTCTTTTAATAACTAAGGGCCGGCTGGAGTGGCCGAGCGTTTCTAGGCGCTACAGTCTTGAACCGCGCGACTGCTACGGTTGCAGGTTCGAATCCTGCCTCGGGAATGGATGTCTGTGATGTCCTTAGGTTAATTAGGTTTAAGTAGTTCTAAGTTCTAGGGGACTGACGACCTCAGAAGTTAAATCCCATAGTGCTCAGAGCCATTTTGAATAACTAAGGACATTGCTTCGCTGTATGTGTAAATTTAGCGTAGAAGTCTGTTGACATTTCATTGTATTTATCTGTGCCTTAATGTGAAACTTACAAGTTCTCCGAATAAGCCAAAGGAATTGTTATTTGCATCGACTAGCAACGATAATAACAGTGCTTGTGCGTTGTAAAATCTTTGAGTAGGGAGTTGTTCAGCGATTCGCGCGGAGAGAGAGAGACAGGTTTCAGCGCTTGTAGTGTGCGGAAGTATGGTGTTAACGCTCTCGCAGTATGGGGGTCCATTTTCGGCGGCATCATGTACGCGCGTCGGCCAGATGTCTAGAGCAGGGGCACGGAAAGTGGAGGGGCCGAAGAACCTGTATTAATTACGACTTCCCGTTCCGGTAATTAGCTGTGGCTCCACAAGGGGCTACCGTTTTCAACAACAGCAGCAGTTCCAGCAACACGGCTTCGGCGTCGGCTCCGAGTTTCGTCGTATGCACAGCACTGAAGTAAGACTGTTCATTGGTAGAAAGTATTAACGGCTAACCCAGCAGCACAACTGAATGTGATTTGATTGATGAGATTTATTTAAATAATAATCGGTTAAACGTAGGGCGATTGTGTCCTTATTGCCCTGAGACATTGTTACCAAGCAGGATCCTTGTTCCTTTTTTTCCTTATATGCTGAGTGTCATAAGAAACAAATTGTTTAGTTACAGCCAGTTTACTAATGAATAATTTCACTTTTAAGAATTTTAGCGTCAGTCTACTTTCAATTAAGTGTTCTACAACAGAAGCTTCAGTATATGACTAAAGTAAAGCAATTTATTTTTTAAGTTTGAGAATCAGTCACTGGAAAAAAATCCAAATCAAAAGAAATGCGCAATTGAAGAGTGCGGAAGTTTTATTTATTTTACACACAGACTCCCTGAAAATGGTTCAAATGGCTCTGAGCACTAAGGGACTTAACATCTATGGTCATCAGTCCCCTAGAACTTAGAACTACTTAAACCTAACCTAAGGACATCACACACTTCCATGCCCGAGGCAGGATTCGAACCTGCGACCGTAGCGGTCACGCGGTTCCAGACTGAAGTGCCTAGAACTGCACGGCCACACCGAAAGGTATTCTGCTGGCTATCTTTGCTCTGGAGGTCGGACACATTAATGAGGTGAGGGCTAACGGAGAGATCGTGAAAGTTGTAATTGACATCACAAGTCTTTTTCAGTGGTTATGATGACAGAAGATTTCCTGCTTTCTGGATTTTCAGAATTATTTTTCAACTTTTGCAAAATTGAAACGACAATTTGAAAGCACAATGGAAGATAATGATGTATTTCCAAAGTTTTTCAAAAGCTGTACAGACAGAACTGATTGAAAGCGTAAATGGAAATACCTGTGAATGTATACACCTCGTTTTATGCCTGCATTGTGAGCGAAGCAACAGACTTTTTAGACTAATCACAATGCTCTATTGTGAGATTGATGGATTGCAACAGCGACATTCAGCAGCATTTTCTTGGTTGCTATGATGTTATCCAAGCCAAAACTGCTGCTGCTTTATTCACTCTGCAGAGTGTAGTGTTTCAGAATTATGATGTGAAGAACAAACTGATGGTCTAAACCTGTGGTGGTGCTTCCGTTCTGGTAAGGGAATCAAATGGCCTGAGCCACGGCCGGCTCGCCTTCATGCAGTTTGTTCTTTGGCATTTTGTCGCAATCGTCTGGCGTCTTATTTCTCCCTGAGTTATTACCATAACGAGTTGCTGACTTGCCTCCATCAGTGGCAGCAGCAGCGCTTATCGATACTAGGACTGCTGTATCATCTTTGGTGTGACCGCTATATTTCCGTGAAGTGGTGTGTGTGTGTGTGTCAGTCGGTCGGTTGGGACAGAGCACCGAGGGAGTCACCGGGGTGCGAGGTCAGGCCGGGTTTGCTGGCAGCGTGTGCGCGTGGTCGGATTTGTGAGGCGCTAGCTGCGAGAGCTACAAAGCTTATCGCCCACCGAACCTGGACACTGAAGTTGAGTGATCAGTTAACTTGTTATGAAACCTCAACTGCTGTGACAGCTCTTCGTTCATTGCTGGTTGTTGCTTCCTGTACCATTCCTGCAAGCAGCAACATATGGTGTGTTGGAGTCGGCGAAATTTTGCAGCCATCTTCCTGTATGCTGTTGAACGATTGAATTGATTATTACTTATTAGTGAAGTGCACCAGCGGCATTTTCTGCCTTGTGGCCGTTAACGTTCCAGTTACCTGCCCTGGTCGTTAGCGTAGTTTTCTGCCAGTGTGTTATTCCTCGTCATGTTGATGATGTCCAGCATGGCGTGTAGTTCGACAGCCTTGGTGTTGTTCATATTTTGAGAGGTTATTGTGCATTGACTGTATTTAGATGCCAATTTTCAAGACAAAGTGCTGCTGGACTCTTCGTCCTCAGCGATATTTTCTGTTGTCGTGCGGTTGGTCGGGCGGAAGGGAATTGATTAGGTTGTTGGTCAGTCCTCCAGCCGTGCTTGGGTCGGGTTGCCATCCGATTATTTACTCTTACGCTTGGCTGGCTGTCTCACCTAAACTTATGTTGGAGTTACTAGCTCAGGCCGACCCTTGGAACACTTCTGAGCACCACTGTTCTGCTGTTTTTAGATTGTGATATCCTTTTAGTCTCAAGTACTGTGGGAGGCCTTCAGCTGTCCATTAATTTAATTTGTTTCAATTTTAAAATAAGGCCTTCAGCCAACTTAAATTAAGGTTTCAAGATTGATTTGTTTAAAACTTATTTTTCGAAAAAGGGAGATTTTGCCCTATTTGAAAACCTTATTATCCAGGCCTTAAGCCTTGAGTTGTTTTTTTCAGTACGTTGCCTTCAGCCATACCTTTACGTGAAATATTTTATGATGAGGCCGTCAGCTGCCTTAAATTAAAATTGAAAATTCACTTGTTTCAAACTTCTTTAAGTTTTTTTCTCTATCTGAAATTCCTGTTATCCAGGCCATAAGCCTTGAGTTGCTCTATGTTCAGTATGTGGCCTTCAGCTGAACTTTTATGAGAAATACACTCCTGGAAATTGAAAAAAGAACACATTGACACCGGTGTGTCAGACCCACCATACTTGCTCCGGACACTGCGAGAGGGCTGTACAAGCAATGATCACACGCACGGCACAGCGGACACACCAGGACCCGCGGTGTTGGCCGTCGAATGGCGCTAGCTGCGCAGCATTTGTGCACCGCCGCCGTCAGTGTCAGCCAGTTTGCCGTGGCATACGGAGCTCCATCGCAGTCTTTAACACTGGTAGCATGCCGCGACAGCGTGGACGTGAACCGTATGTGCAGTTGACGGACTTTGAGCGAGGGCGTATAGTGGGCATGCGGGAGGCCGGGTGGACGTACCGCCGAATTGCTCAACACGTGGGGCGCGAGGTCTCCACAGTACATCGATGTTTTCGCCGGTGGTCGGCGGAAGGTGCACGTGCCCGTCGACCTGGGACCGGACCGCAGCGACGCACGGATGCACGCCAAGACCGTAGGATCCTACGCAGTGCCGTAGGGGAACGCACCGCCACTTCCCAGCAAATTGGGGACACTGTTGCTCCTGGGGTATCGGCGAGGACCATTCGCAACCGTCTCCATGAAGCTGGGCTACGGTCCCGCACACCGTTAGGCCGTCTTCCGCTCACGCCCCAACATCGTGCAGCCCGCCTCCAGTGGTGTCGCGACAGGCGTGAATGGAGGGACGAATGGAGACGTGTCGTCTTCAGCGATGAGAGTCGCTTCTGCCTTGGTGCCAATGATGGTCGTATGCGTGTTTGGCGCCGTGCAGGTGAGCGCCACAATCAGGACTGCATACGACCGAGGCACACAGGGCCAACACCCGGCATCATGGTGTGGGGAGCGATCTCCTACACTGGCCGTACACCACTGGTGATCGTCGAGGGGACACTGAATAGTGCACGGTACATCCAAACCGTCATCGAACCCATCGTTCTACCATTCCTAGACCGGCAAGGGAACTTGCTGTTCCAACAGGACAATGCACGTCCGCATGTATCCCGTGCCACCCAACGTGTTCTAGAAGGTGTAAGTCAACTACCCTGGCCAGCAAGATCTCCGGATCTGTCCCCCATTGAGCATGTTTGGGACTGGATGAAGCGTCGTCTCACGCGGTCTGCACGTCCAGCACGAACGCTGGTCCAACTGAGGCGCCAGGTGGAAATGGCATGGCAAGCCGTTCCACAGGACTACATCCATCATCTCTACGATCGTCTCCATGGGAGAATAGCAGCCTGCATTGCTGCGAAAGGTGGATATACACTGTACTAGTGCCGACATTGTGCATGCTCTGTTGCCTGTGTGTATGTGCCTGTGGTTCTGTCAGTGTGATCATGTGATGTATCTGACCCCAGGAATGTGTCAATAAAGTTTCCCCTTCCTGGGACACTGAATTCACGGTGTTCTTATTTCAATTTCCAGGAGTGTATTTTAAGATAAGGACTTCAAGTGTCTCAAGTTAACATTTGAAAATTCACTTGTTTAAAACCTTTTAAAATTTTCTTCTTTGTCCGAAATTCTTGTTATCCAGGCCTTAAGCCCTCAGTTCTTCTGTGTCCAGCTTGTGGCCTTCAGCCGAGTATTTATGTGAAATTTTTTGTAGAGTAAGGCCTTCAGCCTTATGTACTCCTTAAAGCAATTATAATAACTTATGTCCGGGCTTTCAGCTGCATTGTTTTGAATCCTTTTAAGGGCATGTGTTATTAAGTGTTTTTGGAAAATAATTTTTTTGTGTTTTTTCCAACTGACAGTAACTCATTTTGGCCCCTTTCCACAACCCTAACCTGATCCGCTCTGTCCTGCGAAACTGCATTTCATGGCCAGCAAGCTAATGTCCGTAAATTTGCCACCCAAAACCTTTTTACTCATTGTTTTGCACATTAGTTTACATTTAGTTCTCCAGCAGACCTAGTCTTGTATAAAACTAATGAGGACTTAGGTATTCCCGGCTTGTGCCACCGGTCTTCCAAACACACAGCAATTCTGGACAGTGTTGTTGGTAAACACATTCCTTCGAACAATGAAATGAGATGGAACACTAACGCCACAGTAATACCCTCCATTGACGAAGACCATCCGCAGATAACTGAGGTTTTAAATAAAATAATTGCAGTCGAAACACTACTGCAACTCTACTACTGTGGTTTCAAAAATTAACAGCTTATAGTTTTACTTTGTTTTTCTTCTCTCTGTTTTCAAACTATATTTTTGAAAACAGAACTGCTTTTCAGCATTCTTAAAAAAACTAAAGACGCACAGTTTTGCAACAGTGCTCTCAGAATACATAAAATACAGGAAAAACGTGAGGGATAAAAATAAATCGATCGAATTTTTGAATCCCACGAAACTGTCGGCTAATTCGCAGCCTGAAGCTACCAACAATAGAGCTGATTTTATGAATACACTGGCACTCCGTTGACGTCAATATACAGACATGTGTACTTCGAGGTATTGGATAATGTTGTAACACAACTGGTAGCAAGAATTTCTCATTTTGAGATACTGCTCTTCCTTAAATTGGAGCATATTACTCAGTTCGCCAGCTATATTCAGTATTTAACTGTAGACGGTGTCCACTCATTATTTCAAACGTATGGTAGGTCTTTCAGTCGCTCGCAGAAATGGTTCAAATGGCTCTGAGCACTATGGGACTCAACTGCTGTGGTCATAAGTCCCCTAGAACTTAGAACTACTTAAACCTAACTAACCTAAGGACAGCACACAACACCCAGCCATCACGAGGCAGAGAAAATCCCTGACCCCGCCGGGAATCGAACCCGGGAACCCGGGTGTGGGAAGCGAGAACGCTACCGCACGACCACGAGATGCGGGCTCGCTCGCAGATACCTGTAAACTGGAGACTGCATTTTCCCTGCAGAAGGAAACGTTACACTTTATCAGTTTGGCAGACTTAATCTGAGGAATGACCGAGAATGATAGGACCAAATTATTGCAGGAGCTTTCAAACCTTTTGTGTAATTCCTACCATTCCTGCAACAAGTGATCCATGAAAGGGGATTATGTTGTCTAAAACACGTAAAAAGTTGTTTGGAGATCACTGTGGCCCAAGATTGCTTATCATCTCTTGCATGTACCTCAATTGAAAAGCCAGTACCGCGATTACTTGAAAGGCGAGACTCAAGGTTCAAATGGTTCAAATGGCTCTGAGCACTATGGGACTCAACTGCTGAGGTCATTAGTCCCCTAGAACTTAGAACTAGTTAAACCTAACTAACCTAAGGACATCACAAACATCCATGCCCGAGGCAGGATTCGAACCTGCGACCGTAGCGGTCTTGCGGTTCCAGACTGCAGCGCCCTTAACCGCACGGCCACTTCGGCCGGCACGAGACTCAAGGCACAACGACGTCATCGAACGATTCTCTAGAGGAAAGGTCGTCGAGTTTATTTGTTTTACAAGTAACAATGCTCGGACGCCCATCTACCAGATCGTCTGTAAATAAAAGTGAATGTCATGATTATTATTTTTAGCAACAGAAGCTGTGACAGACGGCATCGGCGTCGTAGTAGAAATAGCATCAGTAATAGTGGTGCAGTGTTGACGGTGGTGGTGGTCGTTAGGAATGCTAGATATGCTTACATTAAAAGGGGAGGAGAAGGGATTTTGCACATTTTTCGTGGCCTCCCGAAAAATTAGGCCCGTGATCCGCCACTGAATGACCAACGACGGAGCTACTTGGGCATAGTTTGGTTGGTCGCTCATGCAGTCTAGACTCTTCTCTCTACTTGGACAGCAAACTGGAGCGAAGTATTTAGACACTTGCCTTGCGCAGTTGATACGGGCGCATTCGGTCAGCAACATCAACATAATGGAGAGACCGCAGCACGCAGGGAGCATTAGAGTTGCTGGCATGTGACTATAGACCACGATAATACTGGCGTTGGAAAAAATTGTATCCTTTTCGCGTCGCCTTTTGCATGTGGACGTGTGCATAATGCTGAGTCTTTGTCGTCGATTTTCTTTCATTCAGAACACGTCGTGATGGGGAACCGTCCATGAGTTGTTGTTGTTGTTGTTGTTGTGGTCTTCAGTCCTGAGACTGGTTTGATGCAGCTCTCCATGCTACTCTATCCTGTGCAAGCTGCTTCATCTCCCAGTACCTACTGCAACCTACATCCTTCTGAATCTGCTTGGTGTATTCATCTTTGGGTCTCCCTCTACGATTTTTACCCTCCACGTTGCCTCCAGTGCTAAATTGGTGATCCCTTGATGCCTCAGAACATGTCCTACCAATCGATCCCTTCTTCTAGTCAAGTTGTGCCACAAACTTCTCTTCTCCCCAATCCTATTTAATACCTCCTCATTAGTTATGTGATCTACCTATCTAATCTTCAGCATTCTTCTGTAGCGCCACATTTTGAAAGCTTCTATACTCTTCTTGTCCAAACTATTTATCGTCCATGTTTCACTTCCATACATGGCTACACTCCATACAAATACTTTCAGAAACGACTTCCTGACACTTAAATCAATACTCGATGTTAACAAATTTCTCTTCTTCAGAAACACTTTCCTTGCCATTGCCAGTCTACATCTTATATCCTCTCTACTTATTTCGACTACATTCCATTATCCTCGTTTTGCTTTTGTTGATGTTCATCTTATATCCCCCTTTCAAGACGCTATCCATTCCGTTCAACTGCTGTTCCAAGTCCTTTGCTGTCTCTGACAGAATTACAATGTCATCGGCGAACCTCAAGGTTTTTATTTCTTCTCCATGGATTTTAATACCTACTCCGAATTTTTCTTTTGTTTCCTTCACTGCTTGCTCAATATACAGATTGAATAACATCGGGGAGAGGCTACAACCCTGTCTCACTCCCTTCCCAACCACTGCTTCCCTTTCATGCCCTTCGACTCTTATAACTGCCATCTGGTTTCTGTACAAATTGTAAATAGCCTTTCGTTCCCTGTATTTTACCCCTTCCACCTTCAGAATCTGAAAGAGAGTATTCCAGTCAACATTGTCAAAAGCTGTCTCTAAGACTACAAATGCTAGAAACGTAGGTTTGCCTTTCCTTAATCTAGCTTCCAAGATAAGTTGTAGGGTCAGTATTAACTCACGTGTTCCAATAGTTCTACGGAATCCAAACTGATCTTCCCCGAGGTCGGCTTCTACTAGTTTTTCCATTCGTCTGTAAAGAATTCGCGTTTGTATTTTGCAGCCGTGATTTATTAAACTGATAGTTCAGTAATTTTCACATCTGTCAACACCTGCTTTCTTTGGGATTGGAATTATTATATTCTTCTTGAAGTCTGAGGGTACATCTTGCTCACCAGATGGTAGAGTTTTGTCTGGACTGGTTCTCCCAAGGCTATCAGTAGTTCTAGTAGACCATGAGTTAACGTTCAGTAAATTCAGTTGGCTTGCAAAATGCTTCCCTCACCCGCAAGTACATTTCTAAACCAAGGGGTCATCAGTCCCCTATACTTAGAACTACTTAAACCTAAGTAACCTAAGGACACCATACACATCCATGCCCGAGGCAGGATTCGAACCTGCGAGCGTAGCAGCAGCGCGGTTCCGGACTGAAGCGCCTAGAACCGCTCGGCCACAGAGGTCGGCAGGTGCATAACTTTGTGATATAATATTAGAGGGGTTGTTAAAGATTTTGACTGGATGTCTGTGCACAACTGTAGCAACTAACTTGACTCAGTTGCACTACCAATTCGGTTAGGCAACTTCCAAAAACTCAGAAAAACTTAAAGGTCACAGTAGATACGATTTCAACACAATTGGACACTCTGAAATTTGGTTCAGAAAAACACACTGAGGAAATCAGTTCACTATCGGAGAAAGTAGCCGAACTTTCGAATCAGTTCACTAACTTATCTACAAACGTAGATGATGATCTGAATGACACAAGACCCGTAGCCTTCACTGACACAGAAGAGTATGAACAAATTAGAAAATTGAAACAACATCAAAATCAAATAAATACACAGTACAGAAGAGAAATCCGGGAAGTACAAGATCAGTTGACACAGGTAATACAAGAATTACATATTTCAAAGGACACTCGCGCTCCAGTTCTGGAAGAGGGACATAGAAATACGGAACAGCCACAAAATAATAAAACAGGGCACTTCGGAAATTATGAAATAAATTGGCAAGGTACACCGAATTTTTAGATTGAACCGCCGAAACGACGTTACAATGACTGACATGCGACTCGCCGACATGATAATTTTGACTATAAGCTGTTTATTACTACACGTAAATTCAAAGCATTTACGAGTTCTGGCAACGACATTCATCCACAAGCATGGCTCTATCAATTCTCTCATTGTTTTCCTCCCATCTGGTCATTGGAGCACATGTTAGAATTTATGTGTGGCTACTTAGAGAATGAACGAGCTGTGAGAATGTGAACGGTCATTCACGATTGTCACAGAGAAGGAGAATTTTACCATGCCTTCCTCCCAGCATTTTGGTGTTAAGCTACACAAGACCGAGTAAAACATAGCATCATAATGATGAAACGTTATGAACAATGGGAATTTTCTAGTCTTGTCAAATATTTCGAAGACATGTTACATAATAATCAGTATCTTTCAAACCTATACAGCCCCTCAGAACTCATCCGCATTTATTTAGTCAAATTTCCTGTACATTTATGACATATTATTTTGGCAGGACGTTGCAAAGATGACGTTGAAGCTTTTCAGGGACTCTTACAAAAATTGGAAATTGACACTGATAATCGCAGAACGCGAAAACAGGAGCACAACAATTACAGGTCACAACCGTCACAATTCCGCGAACAAACAAATAATAACTGGACACGACAAGGCTATTCTCACAACACAAATCATGACCAAAACAGACACAAACCGTATGACAGCCGTTGGCAGAATAATAGTTACAGAGAAAGATCGCATTTCTGTAGTAATGAATATGACAGAGATAACCGTAGAAACAGACAATATGGGAACCAAAACAATTATTATCAAGGGAGACAGAATAACTTCAGGCGCAACAGTTCAGCGCGCAGTTACGATTCAGGGAGAAATTCTCCACCACGTGACCGACAAGAAAGAAATTATGGAATCTACCGACATGAAGACAGACGATATAATCATAACGACAGCCCTGAATTTCATCAGAACCGGCGGGATTCAAACAGGGCAGGGCCCTCTCGGCAAGGTGAATTTGTAGTAGTTAGGTCTCCTAATCCCAATAACGACGCGCGCCAACAAAGAGACAGACAATGACTCGCACCACAGGCAGCCACGTGCGCCGGCTGGCTCAGCGAAAAATAACATAGACGCTAACCTCGAGAAAAGTATTAGCATTCCATAGCGACGTGTACCACATGATAATTGCGTTCAAGTTGAACCTCTGTGCGCTAGGAAGAGTAAAGGATTGCACCACATTTCACATGTAAAACCGTTTATTGAGAGATAATCTGTTTTTTAACTTAGTCTTTAGTATAAAATTTTTCACTTCACGTTACTAGTACTCTTTGCCACACTTAGAAACTGTTAACATACAACTATATTTAGACAGTAATTACGAATGCATTGTTATAGTGAACAGACGACACAGTGTTATTGTGTGTGTACATTCTTGCGTGTTAGTTGCACGATTACATAACGACTATAAGGCTTACATACATAGAACATATACTGCTAATGAGATTTTAATGCAACATTCTGGTTCACTTGAAAAGACATTCTTTATGTGAAGTACTTTCTGTAAGATTAATGATGACTTAGCATTTGGTTTCTTTGACAACTACACGATTATATCACGATGCTACTAATGTGTGACACAATTTACATTGTTGCTTTTGCGGTGTATCTGTTTTATATCTGCACAGTTTTTCTGAATTCTTCTGGAAAGTAAAACATGTATTAGTCATAACTTTTTTGATATAGCTGCAATGAGACGGCCTTTTTCGTAGCACAACAATACATTACAATATAGTACTTTCTTGATATGGTACTGTACGTAATAAGTACGATATCTATACGCGTAGCATTTCGCTTTTGTTTATTACGAGGTAAGTATATTGACTTCCACAGAACTTTACGACACTTGGAACATTTTGTACCTTCAGTAGTTAGAATCTTTTATTTAGCTGGCAGTACTGTCGCTCGCTGTATTGCAGTAGTTCGAGTAAATAAGATTTTTGTGAGGCAAGTGATTTGTGAAAGGTATACGTTATTGTTAGTCAGGGCCATTCTTTTGTAGGGATTACTGAAAGTCAGACTGCGTTGCGCTAAAAATATTGTGTGTCAGTTTAGTGTTGATCAGAATAAGTAAAGAGAGTAATGTCTGGGTGCGTTCAGTTTTGTTCAGCTGTTTGAAAATCAATTAATGTAAGAGGTTTATCAGCGCAGTCATTCATTAATTTTTCAAAGGGGGCGTTTAAATATAAAAATATTGGGTAAAGACAGCCAATAAAAGTAAAACTAAGTAAAACTACTTACTGTAATGTCACATAGATAAGAACAAGGAGACGCCCCCTACGTTAGTTGTCACATAATCCAAGTCCATGAAGAGAATTCATCAACAAATTATTAGAGGCAGAGCACTGGGGTGAAGACTGCAGACGATTAGGCGCTATGGCAAAAAGAAACATAATGAATGTAATAAATGTGGTTGAAGCGTAATACAAGAAGCATAAATAAGATACATCAGTGTACTGTCTGAGAACTGTAACCCATTAACCAGACCCGTTACTGGAAAGATAAAAATAAAAGCCCCGGAAGGATAAAATAAAGCAGGACTGAAAATCGGGAATCAAATTGTTAATTACGTTTCTGGGCCTACTTGTGCACCCATGTGCCAACTGGATGTAGATGAAGGACTAACCATATTAAAATCCTTATAAGGTAATACATTTTAAATAAGACATTTACCAAAGGCTAGAAAGAATAGAATAAACATCAGATAACAGAGTATCCCACTTACAGAGGTACAACAGATGGATGAACCGTCTAGCTTAACCTGAATATCCAAATATACCAGTACAAGAAATTTACCTTTGTTGATTTCAAGCGTGCTTTCGTTCCTATGTAGAACTGCTTTAGCGCAGGAAAACTTGTCGCTAATAAATCATCACTTAACAGGTATTCTCCATTTACTCATGTCCAGTTTACCATATTCATCCATTTGATGCGAACGATCTTTTGAAAAAAAAAATTCATTTGGACGTACGCCCTATTCCGAATGTTTTACGAGCTACAGCACATGTAATATACATTACTGTTAACTTTCAATATCATTCATCAGATTTTGAGGTTTACTTACGTAAAAAAGTTAGTATTCAATACAACATGCCTCTTACAACGTATCTGTTTTTAACATTCACCTCTAAGCATTACCGTACATATCACATTACAGCTGTTGTACTCACAAATTTCCGAATAAATATTGGAATATCCCACAGTCTACTTCAGTGCACTTGTTCACTCTTAGGATAACAGGTTGTGTTGATTGTCTGAGTGCCTCTACGCGTTCTCAAATCAGGGCGGCAGCGCCCGTGGTGCAACCAAGCAGTTAATCTCGAGTATTCACCTTTCGCTTGTACACTTCAGACATCATCTTAGTGGCCAGTTAATTGTACTACCACTACCAATCCAGCGATCAAGGTAAGTGAATTAAGAGCAGTTAACGTGTTCCCTCACTCGTCTGGTAAAATGTGGTGGGGCCGCGTCATGCTGGTAGTACACCGCAGTCCGCGTGGTCAAAGCAGCGTCCTCAACATCTTCAACAAACGAATTTTCCAAAAAATGTAAGTAATTCTGACCCATCATTCACTCTTCTAAAATGACTGGCTCTGTCAACATTTTACAGATCATGCCACAGCAAATACTGATAGCAAAACGAACTTATATATTGGCTCCCAGTGATGCGTGTGGATTTTCCTGTGACCAACGGTGAATATTACGTGTGCTGTTGATTCCATTCCGTGTAAAATGTGCCTTCATCAGTGAGCATACTAATGAAAGCAAGTGGCGTCTGTTGTTTGGCCAGTGACAAAATTCAAGTCGCTTGGTATTGTCACCAATGTCAAGATTGTAGACACGGTTTATATGAAATGGGTACCATCACTCCGGATGTAATTTTCGCCATACACGTGCTCGTGGGACCCCGATACTGTGCTGAAGGTCGCCATGAGTTTCTAATAGTACTATACTGCACCATTACAGCTTTGTGTTTTCAGTTCCTGAACAAGTTGTTGAATTAGACGTTCAAAAGATGGAGAACTCGGGAGAATATCTGTTTCACACAATGTGCTGAAAACTCTGGAAAACGCTCTGCGATGTATCGGAAGGCGCAACAGCTAAAGTAGTATAACCGCAGAAGCTGTAAACATACGCCATTTCTGCATATTCTTAATTTGTGTGCATGTGTGGCGTTTTAGTACTATCACCGCAGAAGCTGTAAACATACGCCATACCTGCATATTATTAATTTGTGTACATGTGTGGCATTTTAGCGAGTGCGTGAACGAACAGTTAACCGACGATTCGCTCTGATACAGTCTCAGTCCCCGGCACTACATCACTCACAGCATACCATCGACAACAGCTCGTTGAATTGGCTAGTTTAAAGGCAGAATGACATTCCAAACAAAGAGATTGAAAGGAACGAACTACGGTGGACTACAATAAAACGTCAAAGTGGTTGCGTAGATAAAATGCATACTTTAGCGCCACTAGACCAAGACAAAGTTTACATCATAACCTCTACACTCGATGAAAGCATCACATTAATCCATACTATGCTGTAATCTGTTATTTCACTTTAAGTGCCTAAAATCCATCTTAGATGTTGTCACAGTGGTCTTAGAATATGCTGGGTGTGTCGTAATTTTGTTTGTTCTTTTAGAGCCTAGATACATTTGTCACGATGTCGTCTTACCTAGATTTGTAAATTTTTCGTAATAAAATACCCAAAGCTTTTGATTTATTGTTGTTAAGAGAAGATTCTAGGAGACGTCGTATCTGACCACATTGGAGCTTGAAGTACTTTTATTTTATTAATGTTCAATAATGTTTATTCATGTAAATCTAAAACTTGACAAGACGGGAGCTGATTAATATTAATTATTTTATTATCTGCTGTTTACAAATCCTTATAAGCAGTGCTACTCTCTGATATGATACTTCCTGGCAGATTAAAACTGTGTGCCGGACCGAGACTCGAGCTCGGGACCCTTGCCTTCCGTGGGCAAGTGCTCTACCAACTGAGCTACCCAAGCACGACTCACCGCCCGTTCTCACAGCTTTACTTCTGGCATTACACCGTCTCCTACTTTCCAATCATTACAGAAGCTCTCCTGCGAACTGTAAAGTTTGGAAGGTAGGAGACGAGGCACTGGCAGAAGTAAAGCTGTGAGGACGGACCGTGAGTCGTGCTTGGGTAGCTCAGTTGGTAGAGCACTTTCTATCGAAAGGCAAAGGTCCCGAGTTCGAGTCTCGGTCCGGCACACGGTTTTAGTCTGCCAGGAAGTTTCATATCATCGCACACTCCGCTGCAGAGTGTAAATCTCACTCTCTACTCTCTGATGTTCTAAGACACACCACGGTTGACGTCATTGTAGCTGATGTTTGTATATTGTAGTTTCAAGAAGGAATTTTATCAGTTTTAATAATTTTACTATCTACTGTACAAATGCTATTACTTAGTGCTGCTGCTTGATGTTCTGAAATACGCCGTGTGTGGCATCATTGAACCTCGTGTTTGTTTGTTCCACTTAGTATTTTATATGGTTTTTGATATATTCCATAAAGGTCAAGAACGTATTTCGTGTACGATATTGTAAACCTTGTTTGGGTTAACACAAAGTGTCCTAGCCCTTAAAAGCAGGCCGCCACTAACTGCCTCCCAGGTCACGTGGGCACCGGAGGTACCTCTCAGAGGCTGTTTTCCCTCTGGCAGCGATGGGCACATGTGGAGGCCACGTTATCTAGTGTTACACTTGTTGAATTCATGGCCAATTTTCTACCTGCATGGCTGGTGTAACGGAAGAATCACATTTATGGCATGCCGTCTATTTCTTAACAGTATTGGTGTTGTAGAGCCTAAGTTGCTATTTTAACGCAATCTTGTGAACCGTATTTCTGTATATTGTAACGACTCCTGTATTTGTCACTCACACTGATTTGATAATCGATAAATGTTCTTCCTGTGGACCTTACATCGGTTTTCATAACAATTATCGTAATAACAAAAAAAGTTGCAGATCCATTCCAACCCTAGGATGCGTGAACATTAAATGTGTTCTATTTCGGAAACCATTCGGAATGGGGTAGGTGTCCATATGAATTTTTTTGTTTAGAATGAGTGCTCTTTTCATATACCTGAATATTGGCAAGGCGTTCACTGCACGAAAAGTGGAGCTCTGTTGGATGGCGTGTAGTGCAGCAGAGAGTAGTTCCTTACAATGAGGGAAAAAAGATGGTACCTTCAGGCAGCGATGGAGTTGCTGATTACAAGAGGGGCGATGCTGTCAATAAAATCGCTAACACTCTTCATGCGCTTGTGTGCACTTTCCATTGACGAGCACAGATACAGAGATGATTGAAAGTTCGATAACGTGGCGCAGAGATGAAACACGGCCGTTACTCGATAAAACTGCGCCCGAGAGACAGCGCCGGTCTCTCGTTCACAGATAACTGGGAACGGAGAACAGAGCTGAGAGACGCGGTTATATGTCCCCGCCGCTGTATGAGTTATTACGTGAACGCTAGGGAAAGGAGTCATAAGAGAGCTCGTGTGTGATACACAGATGTCGCATGAATCTAAATGGGCCGAGTAATTAATGGTACTTCAAAGGAATGCAAATTAGTAATTACTCACCTGGTTGCACGAGTGGACTTCGGAACAATGAGATAATGGCTGAATCGTAGAAGCGTGCAGCTCGTTGTAATAGAAATATTATCGACGGGTGCATGTGACGCATAATTTCTTTATACAGAGGGTAAATTCTTTTTTAGTGACCAAGTGACATTTAGAAAAGAGTAACTACGTATGCAGAGTCAAGAATGCAGCAAAGCTTGAAGACTAATAATGTAAATGACTTAACTACAGCGATTTCACACGGTAATTACATGTAGTTTAACTGTGGGAAATAGCATACGACCGGTCAGGAGGGATGTTCTGAGGAGTATTCTTTAGAGGAACTCTTCTCATATCACCCATTTTAATTATTGCTGGGCACCAGACAGATCAAGATCAAACAACAATGATCTGTATCTACATCTACATACATACTCCGCAATCCACCATACGGTGCGTGGCGGAGGGTGCCTCGTACCACACGTACCATCTTCTCTCCCTGTTCCAAACAGAACGAGGGAAAAACGACTGCCTATATGCCTCTATACGAGCCCTAATCTCTCTTATCTTATCTTTGTGGTCTTTCCGCGAAATATAAGTTGGCGGTAGTAAAATTGTACTGCAGTCACCCTCAAATGCTGGTTCTCTAAATTTCGCCAGTAGCGATTCACGAAAAGAACGCCTCCTTTTCTCTAGATACTCCCACCCGAGTTCATGAAGCATTTCCGTAACACTCGAGTGATGAACAAACCTACCAGTAACAAATCTAGCAGCCCGCCTCTGAATTGTTTCTATGTCCTCCCTCAATCTGACCTGATAGGGATCCCAAACGCTCGAGCAGTACTCAAGAATAGGTCGTATTAGTGTTTTATAAGCGGTCTCCTTTACAGATGAACCACATCGTCCCAAAATTCTACCAATGAACCGAAGACGACTATCCGCCTTCCCCACAACTGCCATTACATGCTTTTCCCACTTCATATCGCTCTGAAATGTTACGCCCAAATATTTAATCGGCGTGACTGTGTCAAGCGCTACACTACTAATGGAGTATTCAAACATTACAGGATTCTTTTTCCTATTCATCTGCATTAATTTACATTTATCTATATTTAAAGTTAACTGCCAGTCTTTACACCAATCACATATCCTGTCCAAGTCATCTTGTATCCTCCTACAGTCACTCAACGACGACACCTTCCCGTACACCACAGCATCATCAGCAAACAGCCGCACATTGCTATCCACCCTATCCAAAAGATCATTTGTGTAGATAGAAAACAACAGCAGATCTACCACACTTCCCTGGGGCACTCCAGATGATACCCTCATCTCCGATGAACACTCACCATCGAGGACAACGTACTGGGTTCTATTAATTAAGAAGTCTTCGAGCAACTCACATACTTGCGAACCAATCCGATATGCTTGTACCTTAGTTAGGAGTCTGCAGTGGGGCACCGATTCAAACGCTTTCCGGAAGTCAAGGAATATGGCATCCGTCTGATACCCTTCATCCATGGTTCGCAAGATATCATGTGAAAAGAGGGCGAGTTGCGTTTCGCAGGAGCGATGGTTTCTAAAGCCGCGCTGATGCGTGGACAGCAACTTCTCTGTCTCAAGGAAATTCATTATATTGGAACTGAGAATATGTTCGAGAATCCTGCAACAAACCGATGTTAAGGATATTGGTCTGTAATTTTGAGGATCCGTGCTTCTACTCTTCTTATATACAGGCGTCACCTGCGCTTTATTCCAGTAGCTCGGTACTTTACGTTGGGCAAGACATTCGCGATAAATGCAAGCTAAGTAAGGAGCGAATGCAGTAGAGTACTCTCTGTAAAACCGAATTGGAATCCCATCAGGACCTGGCGATTTATTTATTTTCAACCCATTCAGCTGCTTCACAATCCCAGGGATGTCTATCACTATGTCCTCCATACGGGAATCTGTACGAGACTCAAACGGCGGTATGTTTGTACGATCCTCCTGCGTGAAAGATTTCGCAAATGCTAAATTTAAAATTTCAGGTTTCGTTTTGCTGTCTTCCGTTGCCAGGCCAGACTGATCAGTGAGTAACTGGATGGAAGCCTTCGACCCGCTTGCCGATATTACGTAAGACCAGAATTTCCTTGGGTTTTCAGCAAGATCTTTTGCTAAAGTATGACGGTGGTAGTGGTTGAATGCTTCGCGCATCGCTCTTTTTACAGCAACACGAATCTCTACTAACTTTTGCCTGTCCTCATTCTCCCGATCTTTCTTGTACCACGAGTGCAACTGCCTTTGCTTCCTGAGCATTGCGCTGTTAAACCACGGTGGATCTTTTCTGTCCGTAACCCACTTTTTCGGCACATACTTGTCCAATGCGTGATTTACAATGTGTTTAAAATTTGCCCATAATTCTTCCACGTCCATCGTACCGGAAGTAAATGAAGTCGATCAGTTTTAGAACGTTAGAAACAGCCTAAATTAAGTAAAAGCTGATAATAAAGTACGACATTAAAAACAAATTCATTACTGACTTGAAATTTCTAGTGAAACAACAGGGTTAATGCTTTGCCCAGGACATTAGAACACGTAGTACGGCTGGAGGAGTGACGTATACGTTATTCGTACCATGTGGACAACAGAATGCAGCTGCGTATGTCCTTTACAAACGTTCCTCGAGCCTCTGAGATGCAGTCCTTATTCCTTTCGGTAAAGCGGAGTTCCCGCAGTGGACAAAGACAGTCCGTGTGAAACACAGTTCGTGTTATTCATTCACAGTATCTGACAAACAGTAAGTGCAGGCGAACAATTAGCTTCTGTCCTTCCAGATTTCTGCGTGATTTTCGTCACGGTATCATGTTGTTTGACTACGAACCAAGACAATATCATACGAGGAATTTTCGTGCAATGGATATTGAAGTAACGGAACCCGATAAGCTACTCTGGGTGGCGAGTTGTAACATAGCAGATAATTACAAGTTGTCATCTTGCACTGAAAGCTTAGCTTGTCGTGGGGTTTGGAGGAGAGCAGATTTAGGTTCTTACGCTGACACAGCTGACGCCGACTACTGGGCCGAGCAAGCCTTGTACACGCCTGATTCTACCTGAAATATGTTACACGTATACTATAAAATATCTGAATAAGTACTAATAAATAGTTATCGATCTTTTTCATGCGTCGTATACGAAATTCTATGAATAATACAACCGTACTGTTTAAAATGTCAAGTCAATAACTCAATACTCTCTGACATATAAATTGGAAATTTTAACCTAAAACACATAATAAGCGTGCTGACTTCTGAAACAGAGCTAGGGACTGTAATATATTCATTTATAGTATCATCTGAAACTATAACCAAGAGGACAGGTTCATATTACCTAATTTTCTGGAATTTTCTTTAGTTTAATTACCACAGATTCTGAAGTAATTAAAAGTACTTTGGAAAATTATTATTTCATCGTCTTTTGGTTGTGTGAGAGTTTTGGAGAGACTGAGAGAGTGAATGGAGGACGTACGTAAAGTGATAATTTGATATTTTATCAAAACTATGTAAATCTATGCATTAGTCGGCCGAGCGGTTCTAGGCGCTTCGGTCCGGAAGCGCGCTGCTGCAACGGTCGCAGTTTCGAATCCTGCCTCGGGCATGGACGTATGTGATGTCTTTCGGTTAGTTAGATTTAAGAAGTTCTAAGTCTAGGGGACTGCTGACCTCAGATGTTAAGTCCCATAGTGCTTAGAGCCATTTGAACAATTTCTTTGTATGCATTAGAGAGTTTTGCTACAGAGAAGTTTTTAACCTATGTACAAGTGAGCAAGTTAAAAGCAGCCAGAAGGGTCGTTGAGTATTAAATTTATTAGTACTTTTTTTCATTAAATCTTATTTAGTTTTGTAATTACGAGAATTCTTGTATAAATTACTTTTGGTAATCTAACTGGCTGACATTAGAAATACCGAGATCGTAGAAATGTTCTAGATGATCTGACTGGCTGCTTAACACACTAGCCAATAGGAATTCAACATTTTCCGCGCGTTTGAGTAGGGCTTTGAATCGATGTAGTCGCTCGTCAGCCGGCTTCTAGTAAATACCTACGAGTGTTATACAATACTAATCAAATTTGTAGCAAAATGAAGAAATTCGCACGTTTAGTCGGTTCTCGTATCGTTGACGACAAGTGAGTACAATATTGAGTATTTTGAGGAAGCTTGAGCTTTGTAAGTGACATATTTTAGCAGATATTGGCTTATAAGTATTCCATGTAGTACTTAAACTCCGTGTTGTGTGTTTCGTGAAGATTACTAAACATTATGGCGAGCACATCTTTAAAAGAAGCCTACTGAATAACTGAAAATGTTTACTCGTGAGCATTCGTTGGTCAGTGGCTGTTTAGGACGTTAAAAATATAGAGTCGGGTAAATATCCTCTATTTTCTTTCGGGTGTGAACTCGTGACAGATGCAATAAACCAACTTATTGAAAGACAATAAGCCACCTTAAAGGAAAGTTTAGACATTTTTTCAAACTATTCACGCAAGAATCCCGAACGCTCGATAGTATAACTAATTTTCTGCTACTGCCCAAGGACTGGAGTTATGTGGTCTTCGCGTGGTAAGTACTTTGTCGAACTTTCATCAACGCTGCTTTTGTCGGCTAAACCAGTATCTAACAGAGACAAAGGACAGACAACCTGAAACCTGCCCATGTAGGTGGACTGATTCTATAAAGGATAGTGAGAAAACAACCCGCCCCTCCGCAATGTGCTCCAAAGAAGCGTAATAGCACGTCTAATGTTCTCATTACACATGAACGATTTATCATAGAAGATCAGCAGGGTCATAAAATTGTTTACTGATGACGCGGTTGCCTACAGAAGAGTAACGTCGTTGGATAAACATGAGGAAGTACAGGAAGGCTTGCAGACAATTTCCAGTAGATGTACGGAAGGGCAATTGTTTATAAATGCAGCTAAAATTGTAAGATGGATAGCCCTAAGAATCGATAAGAAACGTGGAAAACACATAAAATCAGTATTACAGAAAGAAATTGCATACAGAACGCAAGAACGATGAATTCTGAAATATTGCTCCAGTGTTTTGAGTCCTTATGAAGCAGGCAGCGATATCAGGCACGTACTGCTAGATTCGTGAGACGTCGTTATGGCCCATCCGAAAGTGTAACAGATATTCTCGCTGAATTGAAATGGGAATCCCTAGAAAAAAACACGTCGTAGTTGTTGCGAAAACTGTTGGGTAGATTTAGAGAACCTGTATTATTACCCCCCCCCCCCCCTGAATACGCGAATGGAGAAGGAAAGAAAATCGATAATATTAGTGCAACGTAGCATGAGCAGTATACGGTAAAATATCGTGTGGAGTATAAATATAGATATCATCTACATCTGCATCTACATATACACCCACTAGCCACCGTATGGTGCATGACGGAGAATAGCTTGTACCACTGTTAATCATTTCCTATCCTGTTCCACTCACGAACAGAACGAGGGTGAAGCGACTGTCTATAGTCCTCCGTACAAGCCTTATTTCTGTCACGTTATTTGCGTGGTCCTTACACGAAATATACGATGGCGGCAGGAGAGCCGTTCTGCTGTTAAGTTTAAATGGCGGTTCTATAAAATATTTAAACTGTGTTTCACGACAAAGAACGTCGTCTTCCCTCCAGGAACTACCATTTCAGTGCACGGAGCTTATCCGTAATAATCGCGTGTCGATCAATCCTACCGACGTGATGACTGGGTGCTGTGTGATGTCCTTAGGTTAGTTAGGTTTAAGTAGTTGTAAGTTCTAGGGGACTGATGACCATATATGTTAAGTCCTATAGTGCTCAGAGCCATTTGAACCATTTGAATCCTACCGATAACAAACTGAGCAACCAACCTCTGAATTGTTTGGATTTCTTCCTTTAATCCGACCTGGTGGGAATCCCAGGCAATCTAGCAGTACTCAGGAACGGGTCGTGCTATCGTCCTAAACGTGGTTTCCTTACAGATGAACCACATCTCCCTAAAATTCTTCCAATAAACACAAGTCGACCATTCGCCGTCCCTATTACCGTCCAGCCGGCCGTGGTAGCCGAGCGGTTCTAGGCGCTTCAGTCCGGAACCGCGCGACTGCTACGGTCGTAGGTTCGAATCCTGCCTCGGGCATGGACGTGTGTGATGTCCTTAGGTTAGTTAGGTTTAAGTAGTTCTAAGTTCTAGGGGACTGATAACCTCGTATGTTAAGTCCCATAGTGCTCAGAGCCATTTGAACCATTTTTTATTACCGTCCTTCCATACTCGTTCCATTTCATATCGCTCTACAACGTTACGCCTACATATTTAATTGATGTGATTCTGCGAAGCAGTACGCTACTAACGTTGTACTGCAACATTATGGAATTGTTTTCCCTCCTCGTCACATTTTCCTACATTTAGAGCAAGCTGTCATTCATCACACCAACTAGAAAGTCTGTACGTGCCACATTGTATCCTTCTACAGTCACTTAACGATGGCACCTTCTCAAACACAACTGCGTGATCAGCAAGCAGCCGCTGCCCACACTGTCCGCCACATCATTTATGTATTAGGGCTATTCGGAAAGTATGTTTCGATCGGTCGCGAAATGGAAACCACTGCGAAAATGAAAACTGTATTTATGCAACATTTAGTTACACCTTTCAGCTACTTCTCTACATAGCCGTCGCTCTGACTGACACATTTGTCGTAGCGTTGTGCCAACTTCCCTATACTCTCGTCATAGAAGGCAGCCACCTGTTCTTTCTGCCAGTACTCTGCGCTGGTCTACAGATCGTTGGCTCTGCCAAAAAGTTGTCTTCAAAGCCAGCGGTTCTTGTGACCAGAGGTGAAATTCAGGGGCTACCAGTTGCGGGCTGCACTGTGGCTGGTCAAACACTTCCCATCCAAAACTCTGCAGGAGCATCTCTATTCCCCCTCCAGAGTTCGGCTTACAAGGGAACCTCCCCATCGCACCCCCCTCAGATTTAGTTATAAGTTGGCACAGTGGATAGGCCTTGAAAAACTGAACACAGATCAATCGAGAAAACAGGAAGAAGTTGTGTGGAACTATGAAAAAAATAAGCAAAATATACAAACTGAGTAGTCCATGCGCAAGATAATCAATATCAAGCATAACCTGATTCCCAGGAGCGCCGTGGTCCCGTGGTTAGCGTGGGGAACTGCGGAACGAAAGGTCCTTGGTTCAAGTCAGCCCTAGACTGAAAATTTTACTTTCTTTATTTTCGCAAAGTGATGATCTGTCCGTTCGTTCATTGAAGTCTCTGTTCACTGTAATAAGTTTAGTGTCTATGTTTTGCGACCGCACCACAAAACCGTGCGATTAGTAGACGAAAGGACGTGCCTCTCCAATGGGAACAGAAAACATTTGATCGCAAGGTCATAGATCAACCGATTCCTCCACATGGAAACACGTCTCATATATTCTATACGACACTGGTGACGGCATGTGCGTCACATGACAGGGATATGTTGTCGACCCACCTAACTTGTACACTTGGCGAATGGGTAAAAAGATTCTTCTACCTTGCCCGATTTAGGTTTTCTTGTGGATGTGATAATCACTTCCAAAAAAGTGATGAAAACATAAGAGTTTGTCACATAAACAGCAGCAAATGAATGCAACAGTTTCACAGTCGCACAGTTTTCCCTGTGCTCTGTCAAAACATGTTTTTAACGTTTTCAAACATTTCCGTGTATAGACCGTCAAATCCTGCATATGTCCAAGCAAATCTGAACATGTCCTGGAATTTTGGAGAGCGAAGTTGATTATGTGTGTGTGCCTGAACTTTGATAATTGTCTGAAAATAAAAAATTAAACTTTTCACTCGTGGGAAGACTTGAACCAAGGACCTCTCGTTCCACAGCTGCTCACGCTAACCACGGGACCACGGCGCTCCTGCTGTCGCAGTACCCTTGACGTTGCCTATCTTGCGCATGGACTACTCAGTTTGCATATTTTGCTTATATTTTTCATAGTTCCACACATCTTCTTCCTGTTTCCTCGATGGATCTGTGTTGAGTTTTTCAATGCCTATCCACTGTGCCAAGTTACAAGTAAATCTGCGGGGGGGTGCGATGGGGAGGTTCCCTTGTTAGTATTTGTCGTGAAGAGGGAACCGCATGACATTTGTGTTATGTGGGATGCAAGACGTCAGGCGAAATTTCGCACCAGGCTCTCCTACTTCGCGGTGTACGCTATTTCGTAGACATCTTTAGGTACTCGCTGTGCACTCAGAACTGAAAAGAGCGGTGTGACGCGAACGACGGGTGTACTAGAGACACTGCCTAATACACCTGCGCAAAACTTCATCGGATTTTCCCAATGGTTTCCGTTTCGTGACCGATCGGAGCTTACCTTCCGAATAACCCTCGTATATACACTAATGGCCATTAAAATTGCTACACCACGAAGATGACGTGCTACAGACGCAAAATTTAACCGACAGGAAGAAGATGCTGTGATATGCAAATGATAAGCTTTTCAGACCATTCACACAAGGTTGGCGCCGGTGGCGACACCCAAAACGTGCTAACATGAGGAAAGTTTCCAACCGATTTTTCATACACAAACAGCAGTTGACCGGCGTTGCCTGGTGAAACGTTGTTGTGATGCCTCGTGTAAGGAGGACAAATGCGTACCATCACGTTTCCGACTTTGATAAAGGTCGGATTGTAGCCTATCGCGATTGCGGTTTATCGTATCGCGACATTGCTGCTCGCGTTGGTCGAGATCCAATGACTGTTAGCAGAATATGGAATCGGTGGGTTCAGAAGGCTGGATCCCAACGGCCTCGTATCATTAGCAGTCGAGATGACAGGCATCTGAGTTTTGCTCTCAGGTTCGGACAAAAACATAAGCAGGCAGCAACTTCCTGTTAATCATTGTGGCAGATTCTTGAAGAGGAACTCCATCACCGACCATTGTCGCAACCTGACATCTACTTCACGCTCCATTATGGCTCACCTGTAAATAAAAGAAAATACTTTTATACGCCAACTTATAGATAAATGTTCTAAGTATGTTCACAAAAAACTTCATTCTCCTCCTGCAAAAAATAAAAAAAATTAGAGACGACTCTTCACAACTTTTTGAACGCCCTTTGTAACATGATGTCGGTATTTCCGCACTACTAAGGATAGATTTTGTTTGAATGATTCTGAAACTGACATGGCGGGATCGGGTGGTCGGCAACAATACTGATAATTATATTGTGCTGTTACTCGTGACCGGACAACTTCAGAGATAGACTCAGTTTAGATATCTATGGGGCCCCCATCTTACTGTTACTCGCTCCTGTGAACGGGAACGCGTTATGGAGATCTTGGTGCATCTCGCGTCCATCTAGAAGAGATAACATGAAAATGCCTAAATAAGGAGAAACGCGTCGTTGAAAAATGAAAAAAAAACTAAAATTGCAACCAAGACTGTTTTTAACCAATTCTTAAATGACTTAAGTAGTTAATTGTCGAATGTGAACCCAGAAAAGGAAGAAGGTGTCTATTAGAGGATCGAGGGAATGCACTGATTGAGGGACGTAAGAGATACTGGTAGGGTGTTAAAGCGGCCGACAAATAAGATCTACGGAAATAGAATGTCTTTTGATATCAACACCTTGTTCATAAATGCTCAATTCGGTAACCAAAGAACAAATTTAAGAAAATGCAAGTGGATGAACTTTAGGAAAGTTCAGCCCATCGGAAACAAAAGACCAGACAGCGTACTTTAATTCTCTATGTGATAAATAATCTAGTCTGTATCGCACACGATGTTTCTTTCACCAATATGAGGAACAGAAGACCCATCGGACTTGTTTTTCACTGGAGTCCACTCTGTGATCGTCCGCCAGAGTTAATCCTGGCAGAGCTTGGTTTTGTTGCATTCGAGAACTTATCGCCGTCGCTCCGTCACAGAAAGTTACAGAAGCATAAAATTACATTGTATTATAATTTATGTGTGATATAAAAGGATTTGAAAGGTGACATGCGGAGATGAAATAGGTGTCTTTGGTAGTTACTAACCACAGCATCTGATAAACATACGAGACCTATTCGGAAAGTAAGGTCCGATTGGTCGCGAAATGGAAACCGCTGTGAAATTCTTCTCTACATAGTCGCCGCTCACACCTAGACATTTGCCGTAGCGTTGTACCAATTTTCCAATGCCCTCGTAATAGAAGGCAGCCGCCTGAGCTATCCGCCAAATCTCTACGCTGGTCTACAGCTGCGTGTCTGTGCCAAAATTTTGTCTTCATAGCCAGAAGTTCACGTAAGCAGAAACGAAACTCAGTGAGAGACAACTACGGGCAGTATTGTTCCCACCGAAAACTTTGCAGGAACATCTTCATTGCCTCTGCAGAGTGCGGGCGAGTATTGTCATGAAGAAGGAAACTCATAACGGTCATGTTATGTGGATTGAATAGCTTCAGGCGAAATCCCTCACCAGATCCTTACACTTGGTGGCAGACACTTTTTTCTAGGCATTTTTGCGCGCTCACTGTGCACTCAAAACTGAAAAGAGCGACGTGATAAGATCGACGGGAACGGTAGAGACACTGCCCAACGCATATGTGCAACGTTTCATGGGATTTTCACTGTTGTTTCCATTTCGCGATCGGTTGGACGTTACTTTCCGAATGATTCTTGTATAAATGTGACGAGTCTTTCAAAACTGGTGACAGTATCAATGCGCGCAACATCTCAAATGCAGACTAGTGCATCGACATACTGTGCACTAATGCCCAGTTACATAATTAACTTTCCTCTCGAGGCGAGGACTGGAATTTTTCTGCAGCCCATCGATCCTCCCTCATCTTCAAATGGTTCAATGGCTCTGAGCACTATGGGACTTAACATCTGTGCTCATCAGTCCCCTAGAACTTAGAACTACTTAAACCTAACTGACCTAAGGACATCACACACATCCATGGCCGAGGCAGGATTCCAAACCTGCGACCGTAGCAGTCGCGCGGTTCCGGACTGAACGCCTAGAACCGCTAGACCACCGCGGCCGGCCCCTCATCTTCATTGCCTCTGCAGTGTGCGGGCGAGTATTGTCATGAAAAAGGAAACTCATAGCAGTCATGTTATGTGGGTTGAATAGCTTCAGGCGAAATCTCTCACCAGACCCTTACACTTGGTGGCCGACACTTTTTTCTAGGCATCTTTACGTGCTCACTGTGCGCTCAAAACTCAAAAGAGATCGACGGTCATAGCAGAGGCACTGCCCAACACATCTGTGCAACGTTTCACCTGATTTTCACTGTTATTTCCATTTCGCGATCGGTTGGACGTTACTTTCCGAATGATTCTTGTATAAATGTGACGAGTCTTTCAAAACTGGTAACAGTATCACTGCACGCAACATCTGAAATGCAGACTAGTGCATCGACATACTGCGCACTGATGTCCAGTAACATAATTAACTTTCCTCTTGAGGCGAGGACTCGAATTTTTCGGCAACCCATCGATCCTCCCTCAGACGCCCACATACACGCTCAAGGCCGGGCGCGACCTCGGACGGCATTCCAGCTACCCGGTGTGCCTCCACAGATGGCAGAGACTCCGGCCGTATTCTGGGAAGCGGCAGCTGCCCGCACCACTGCCAGACCAAGTTGTTACGGCGCAGCGCTGCACGGTCCCGGTGCCAGCATAAAACAGATGGTATCTGGGGCCGGCGCCGGCAGCGCCGCTACCTACGTTACGCCGCTGTTTGCGGACGGCAGGCAGGCCAGGGGCAGAGTCCGGAGGTGTTTATCTGACACGGTGGGGGCGTCTCAATAGCCCTGTTCCCTGGCACTGCTGCAGCTGTTCTCAGGTCCAAAAGGGAGGCTAAAAGTAACGCAGTCGTCATGAAGAAAGTTGCTTTCAGCACCGCAGCCAGTTACTTGGAATATTTCCGTGTGAAGTCGTAAACTGTTGCGTTCCTGTGGCAAGTAAGTTTGCTCAGCCAGACGTCTATAGAGGAACTGGAAACACTTGAACCTCACCTCCCACATCACTAAATTTTTTACCTGTTGCAGACTATATTCTTTCTTGTTCTTCAAGATCAGAGTGTGAATTTTGGTATCACTTGGGGGCGCTGATATTACATTACCCCTGGCAGAGACAAGACTGCATTTATCAATGTAATAAAAATATAAAAATTTAAATTTCTGCTTTTTAGTTTTTGACATTTGCAGCAAATGATAACATTGAAATTATGCTGACTCTGGCTCCAAATTTTGTGATAAGTGCCGGCCGGTGTGGCCAAGCGGCTCTAGGCGCTTCAGTCTGGAACCGCGCGACCGCTACGGTCGCAGGTTCAAATCCTGCCTCATGCATGGATGTGTGTGATGTTCTTAGGTTAGTTAGGTTTAAGTAGTTCTAAGTCTAGGGGACTGATGACCTCAGATGTTAAGTTCCATAGTGCTCAGAACCAATTGAATCATTTGATTTGTGATACGTAACATTGATGGAAGTAAAGATACAGAGAAGCAACTTATGTACGAAAGATTTTGTCGTGAAATTCTAAGGAAAGCAGATATGGAGTCTCGATTTTCAGGTAATGCATGTAATATTACTCTATTATAGAAAACGATTACTGCAAACATAATAAAAATGATGACGTTGTAAGGTCCCTGCTAGGTTTCGATGAAACGGATTACCTAACAGAGTAAATCAGCATATGCCCCGAAGTAAGAGGTGTGCCTTCTTATACACAATATTTAGACCCATGAATCAAACTAGTAATGCTATCTGACTGCAAACAGTTTATAGCAAATTACCTAGGCACAATAAGTACGGACCGGCCGATAGTAAATCCATATAACTGTCTTCAGAAATAGCTAACTCACGCCATTAACGCTAAAAAAAAGTAATGCATACAGTTCCAGTACTCGAGAAAATCAAACAAAGCAAAGTCTCCATGAGTCGCAAAACACTGACAATGATAGTGAATGCGACAAAATAAAATTATCTGCCTCTCGAATGAATAAGAAACAAACAGATTCTGTACCAAGTATTGAAACACACTCTCCTCAACAAAACACGAAGAACCGATCTCCACTTGGGAGACAGCATCATAAGCCGTGGAAATTTCAGTAAAATTCTATACCTTCAGTTCCGCTATGCAAACCAAGAAAATATGCATCCACGAACTTTTGGCTTGAACGAATGTGCTCACACTAAAGAGCGTCGAAGTACAAAAATGACTTACTCCAAGCAAACTACCTCTTCAAACTCGTCAACGAGAATGTCGCGAAATTGGCTGCGATCTCGCTGGTCTGCTCAACTGGAACTTAAAAAATACCTCCTGAACACATCAAAGACAGCTCCAAAGATCAACTACACTTACCTCAGTGGATAATTAGCTACAGAAGCTTTAATTAGCTTTACAGAAGACCTGTGTTAACTAATACGCGAAATTACTGAACACCCAAAGTTGCAAATTAAATAGTGAAGGTTGCTAATGCAACACGAGAGTTCATAAATTTAATTTGTCTTATTGACTACATCGTTCGAAGGAGGTAAAGTCCGAACCATATCTTTAAAGATACGAAACTCAGTCATTGATAAGGCCTTTCATGGTCACCAAAAGGGGAGCTAGCGGAAGCAACTTGACTGCGTTTTCGTGCTCAGTTGATGCAAAAAATAAGTATCTGGGTAAACTGAAATGCTAAAACACTACTACTGTAGCAAATGGAGTACCATCCCCGATGCGAGCAGTGTCTCATTATTGCGGTGCATTATCATGTAGATACCGGATCTCTGGTATATTCACCGTTTTTATCACACACATTTAAAACATACATTGGAAAAGGAATAAGAGATGCCAGTTCTTTGTCAGGTTATAATATTTTTAGCTATGGAGACCTCAGAGCTGAAAATCATCGTGGGTTAGGGTGAAAGGAATTCAGTTTCGAAGTGTAATGTTTGGAGATAACAGCTGATTCCGAAAAATATATGCAGGGAATACGACAAAAATTTTCTGCGATTCTGAAAAAGTTCAAATTTATAATTAATAGTATGGTACTCCAAGTAGCCCATTAGTGGTAAGAAGCAAATCAATATTAGAAGAACACTTGTCACAGACCACGAAACATATAAAATTAAAATAATTAATATTTTCTCATTTTTTTATCGAGGAGATAACAGATGCTGCGTGAAATAAGAAACAGAATTGCAACAGCAAAATGTGCTACCGATGAAGTAAGACAACTTTTAGTGACTGCATAATTTAATATAGTGAATATAAAAATAGTACGTCAAGACGTCGGCCTGCAGTGTGATCCTGTATGACTGAGGAAGCTGGACACAGTTGACAGCAGAAGAATCTGCTTAGAAGCGACATATATTTCTCTTTGGTTACAGCTGAAGTGTATCAGCTCCTCAGAAAGAAAACGTGACGTCAGTATCTTCTTCGTTTAAATGTGATCAGTGCTAGAACGTTGTTGTGCCTTCGTTGTTGTAGGTGAGTGTAGAAGTCCACTCCCGTACCCGGCGGAGGTTCGAGTCCTCCTCGGGCATGGGTGTTTGTGTGTTTGTCCTTAGGATAATTTAGGTTAAATAGTGTGTAAGCTTAGGGACTGAGGACCTTAGCAGTTAAGTCCCATAAGATTTCACACACATTTGAACAAGTCCACTCCAGTTATAGTGTGATAGCCTTACTTTGCAGTAAATACTCCGAAGATACATAGGACGTTTCTCAAGAATATGCCTTCTACATTAATGAAAATAGAGTTTTAGGCTAAAAAGTATTTATTTTCAAAAGAATCGTCCTACTTTACAAGTGTACATCTTTTATATAGTTAGTCGTGCAACCTTGGTTTACCTATTACTATCCAGTCGCATTAATGTGATCTTTGCCTATGCTCGACGTCAACGCCTAATAACCACTAACAGACGGCAGGTGGCAGCACTAGCAGTGGAGGGTACATAATGCGTGTCGGGCGAAGTGGAATAGTAGTCGTTGTCGTAATGCCGAAACGCAGCGCATTATCTGACATCAAAAAGGCCATTATCATTGGATTTCGGGTCAAGGGTAGGAGCATTTCCGAAACAGCTAAGTTTGTAAACTCTTCTCGTGCTGCCGTGGTTAAAGTATACCGTGCGTGGCAAAATGGCGCCATCCAAAACTGTCGAAACTGCGGTAGACCATGCGCTCTTGATGGCAGTGGTGAACGACGGCTGCTGAGATGTGTATGGACGAATAGACTTGCCACAATTGAGCAGCCACCTCCGAGGTGAACCAAGGCTCTACCAACAGCGTCTCGTCAACGACCGTTCAGCGAAAGCTGCAGCATTATTGGGCTCCCGCAGCTGGTGTCTGTCTCTTGCAACCAATCTAACTACTGTTCATCGGCGACGAAGGCTGGGATTCGCTCGCCAGTACCTCAAATGGGCGCCAGCTGAGTATGACACTTCGCCTTTTGGACATGAACCACGATTCTTCCTCAGTCGGACAAATGGCTGTCGGGAGTACGGCATGAGACGTTTGTAAGCAAACATCCTACAACAGTTGCGGTCTCAGGAATGGGTGATCTCTTCGTTCTGGAAGGCACAGTGGATTAACACAAGTAGACAGCCATTCTTGGGGATCACGTCCAGCCCTACAAGCAGTTTGCTTTTCGTCAGCACTGAGGAATCTTCTAGCAAAACAATGCAACGTTTCACGCAGCCTTCAGTGTACGTGCGTGGTTACAAGACCACCAGTATTAGTTAACCGTACTGCCCTGGCCACTAGATTCCCTGTATTTAAACCCAATTGAAGATCTGTGGGATCGCATCTACCGAGCTGTTCGCGCTATGCAACCTCAGTTGAGAAACCCAGCGCAGCCTCCACCACATTGGAGTCTGCATGGCTCCACAACCGTGTCGGTAGCTTCCAGAACCTCATTGGCTCTCTTCCTGCACGGCTGGCACCAACCCTCCCTGTAAAAGCTGTGTATTCCGGTTTCTGACAAGAGTTCACCTTAATATGACCGGACAGTGTAACTACGTTTAGGATAGAAGTCTTCACCAATCCTTCACAATGTTTAATGTGTACAACTGCACGATAGTCATACTTGTCCCATACATTTGCGTGCGTAGAGAAACTGCTTTTAGCGCTGTTGCTATGAGGGAAGATTGGATGGAATGCATATCGTCGTAACTACGCTCAAGAGTAAATCCGAAAACAGGATCGCCCATCAAAAAAATTGTTCAAGTGGCTCTGAGCACTATGGGACTTAACATCTGAGGTCATCAGTCCACTAGAAATTAAAACTACTTGAACCTAACTAACCTAAGGACATCACACACATCCATGCCCGAGGCAGGATTCGAACCGGCGACCGTAGCGGTTGCGCGGTTCCAGACTGAAGCGCCTAGAGCCGCTCGGCCACACCGTCCGGCGATCGTCCATCAAAGAAACCATTTAACACTGTCAGCAAATTTATTACGAACGCTAATGCACAAACACAATAGAATTGAACTCCCGAACAGAGAGTGCTGCTGTTATTTCAGGGTGGACCAAACGGTCTGAAAAGTTTGTAAGGACGTTGCAGGGTAGATTATGTTGAGAAATAACTGTTAAGAAAAATATATGATAAGTAACAGTTGTTCTCATAGTGCTGATGATAGTGCACGAGGCTACTCAGTCTTCGGCTCGGGTTTGATCCTTATTGCCATTTCATTTCTAATTTTTGTATCACTCCTTTGTTCGGTTTTAGGAAACCAAATAGAGAACACGTTTTGCAACATCGCACCTGGCATGCAGCTTGAATTAGAGCGCGCAACGTCCCGATTGGCTAACTTCAATGCTAATTAACTCGGGAAACGGTGCAACTTATCGAATTTTTTCCTTCACGCTTATTCCGTAGCACAACATTCCTCATTACACTTTTACAAGTTTATCAGTCTGTTTGTGATCACACCGAATAAGGGGCAGTCAAATGAAGACTAGGCAGATGGGAAAAAAGTAAGTAAACTGTTCTTTTTATTTATTTCAAAAGTAATCGACGTATCTGTTAACACATTTATCCCACTGTCAGCGCCTTCACGGGATCGAGTTTGCGGTTGCCTACGGACTATGACTGTACCCTGGCATACACCGCTTCATCCGAAGCAAATCGACAGCCGCGAATGATCTTCTTCAGGATTCGAAGCATATGGAAATCGCTTGAGGAGAGATTACAGCTGTGAGGAGGATGTGTAACGGCTTCCCAGCGAAACTTCAGCAGCTTAGTCCAACCAACAGGCACACTACCTGTGGAAAAGTCGTAGCGAACTTTTACACTGACTGCGACGTCCCGTTGCTCACTGACTTTCAGGACCACGGGGCCACCATTGAGGCACAGCGGCACATGGACACTTTTCAAAAACTAAAACGCGCCATCGAGCCCAAAATCCAGGGATACTGACGGACGTTATCATTCTGTTTCAGAATAACGACCACCCACATGTTACTAAGGTTGTTTCGAGTGTGCTGCAGAAGTTTCGCTGGAAAGCCGTTACACATGCTTCATACAGTTCCGATCTCTCCCTATAGGATTTCTATATTAATGGAGCCCTGAAGAAAGACATTCATGGCTGTCAGTGTGCTTCAGACGACTAGATGCACGCTTAGATGCAATCATGATTCCATAGGCACCCGAAAACATTTCTCCATTAAGCTACTGACCGTCTTCTCTCACAGTAAGATATATGTATCAATAGTTATGACGATTACTTTTCAAATAATAAACAATTTCGTTATTTTTCTTCCGTCTAATGGGTGCCATACCAATATCGATATTCCAGAAGGCCGCTGTTTATACGAACATCGAATATTCCAGATTATACAAACATTTCAGATGCGTGGTGTTTATTGTATAAGAGCAGTTATTTTAATTGTTGATTGAGGATACTATAATAAACAACATTACATCAGTATTTACTTCAGTTTTAGTCTAATAGTTATAGGTTTTAGGAGAAGTATGTTTTTTAAGTTAGTTAGTACAGTAAGTAAGCTGTTTATGTTTTCTTATTGGCAACGTTACGTAGCGCTCTGTATGAAAATCACTGGCTGTGCTGTGTGCAGTCTGTGGCTAGTTTGCATTGTTGTCTGCCATTGTAGTGTTGGGCAGCTGGATGTGAACAGCGCGTAGCGTTGCGCAGTTGGAGGTGAGCCGCCAGCAGTGGTGGATGTGGGGAGAGAAATGGCGGAGTTTTGATATTTGTAAGAATGGATGTTATGAACTCCTATGTATATTATGACTTTTGATGACTATTAAGGTAAATACATTGTTTGTTCTATATCAAAATCTTTCATTTGCTAACTATGCCTGTCAGTAGTCAGTGCCTTCCGTAGTTTGAATCTTTTATTTAGCTGGCAGTAGTGGCGCTCGCTGTATTGCAGTAGTTCGAGTAACAAAGATTTTTGTGAGGTAAGTGATTTGTGAAAGGTATAGGTTAATGTTATAGTCAGGGCCATTCTTTTGTAGGGATTTTTGAAAGTCAGATTGCGTTGCGCTAAAAAATATTGTGTGTCAGGATAAGCACAGTCATTTATAATTTTTCTAAGGGGACGTTTCATATGTCGACCCTTAGCCGAGGATACCTCACTGGAATCTTCTGATTTTTTCTTGCAGTTTGTGTAATTAGTGAAGCTTGTGTTTATTGTTAGTACGTAATTATAGAGAGAATTTCCTTTGTAGTTGTAGTTTTTCATTGTTGTACACAGTTGTGGCATGCATGTAGATTTGCACCAAGTATTTCGCAGCTGCAATTAACTAGATATTATTTTCAGTGTTTTGTTAATGTGTTCTCTTATTTTTGCTCTTCAAATTGTGCTTTTCTGTGTTATCGTGTGAAATATTGTAACAATAATGGCGTGTGAAAAACGTAATACTAGGCTCCAAAGTAAACTGAGAAATGACAGTGAAGACGAAAGCAGTGTGTTAGCGCCACCATGTAATGAAATAACTAATGTTCAAAGTAGTAATCTGGTAATTGTGCATAGGGCAATGGAGTGGGCTGCAAATAATGGTGTAGGCAGTGAAACAATTAGTGAACAGGGAAGCATTATCGATCGATCGGTCGGCAACAGCTCGCCTCAGAATTCCGAAATCTTCCAAATACTGTAGATTCAGGTTTTGCGTCCTCACCGTTTTCTCAAATAAATCAAGACACATTTTCTGCTTTTCAAAATGCGAATATTGCCGGTTCAAATGCACTGCCGAATAGCACTGAGGAACATGTTTCAGACACCAGTGCACTGTTATCACAGTTAATGCAACAAATGGGACAAAGGCTACAAAGGTTAGACACAACGCTTGAACAAAATCAGAAACAAATGGGACAAAATCTTCAAAAGTTAGACACGATGGAACAAAATCAGAGACAAACACAGCAAAAGCTTCAAAAGTTAGACACAATGGAACAAAATCTTCGGAAGTTGGACTCCACACTTGAACAAACACGTGAAGATTTAACTACTGAGTTACATAACATTGAATCGAAATGTCAAAAAGTCTGTAATGACGTAAAAACACAAATTTGTGAGCATTTTCAACCTATTTTTTCGCGGCATGAAAATGCATTACAGAATCACGAAGCAGCCATAAAAGAACTGCAAACCATTGTTCATGAAAATCATGAGACCTTGTGGGCTAAAATTGACTCAGTTGCATCTACCGATTCCGTTACGCAACTTGCAAAATCTCAAGAAAACTTAAAGGACACAGTAGATTCGATTTCAACACAAATGGACACTCTGAAACTTGGTTCAGAAAAACACACTGAGGCAATGTGTTCACTATCGGAGAAAGTAGCCGAACTTTCGGATCAGTTCACTAACTTATCTACGAAGGTAGATGATAATCTGAACGACATTCAAACAAAATCAGAATCAAATTAATACGCAACACCAAAGAGAAATCCGGGAAGTACAAGATCAGCTGACTCAGGTAATACAAGAATTACGTACTTCAGAGACCACTCGCGCTCCAATACAGGAAGATGGACTTAGAAATACGGAACAACCACAAAATAATAACACAGGACACTTCGGAAATTATGAAAGAAATTGGCAAGGCACACCGAATTTTGAGATGGAACCGCCGAAACGACGTAATAATGACCGACATGTGACTCGCCGACATAATGATTTTGACTATAAGCTGTTCATTACAACACGTAAATTCAAAACATTTAAGAATTCCTGCAACGACATTCATCCACAAGCGTTGCTTCATCAATTCTCTCATTGTTTTCCTCCCAACTGGTCATTAGAACACAGATTAGAATTTATGTGTGGCTACTTAGAGAATGAACCAGCTGTAAGAATGCGGTCGGTCATTCACGATTGTCACAGTGAAGGAGAGTTTTACCATGCCTTCCTCTCAGCATATTGGTCTCAAGCTACACAAGACCGAGTAAAACATAGCATCATAATGGTAAACGTTTCGAACAATCTGAATTTTCCAGTCTTATGAAATATTTTGAAGACATGTTGCATAAGAATCAGTATCTTTCAAACCCATGCAGTCCCTCAGAACTCATCCACATTTGCTTAATCAAACTGCCTGAACATTTACGACATACTATTTTGGCAGGACGTTGCAAAGACGACATTGAAGCATTTCAGGGACTCTTACAAGAATTAGAAATTGACACTGACAATCGCGGAACGCGAAAACAGGAACACAACAATTACAGGTCACATCCGTCGCAATTCCGCGATGAAAGAAGTAATAACTGGACACGACAAGGCTATTCTCACAACACAAATCGTGACCAAAACAGACACTACCCGTATGACAACCGTTGGCAGAGTAGTAATAACTACAGGGAAAGATCACCTCTCCGCAGTAATGACTATCACAGAGACAATCACAGAAACAGAAAATATGGGAACCAAAATAAATATTATCAAGGGAGACAGAATAACTTTAGATGCAACGGACCAGTGCGCAGTTACGATTCAGGGAGAAGTTCTCCACCACGTGACCGACAAGAAAGAATCTATGGAAACTACCGACAAAACGACAGACCTGAATTCCATCAGAACTGGCGAGCTTCAAACTGGGCAGGGCCTTCTCGTCAAGGTGAATTTGTAGAAGTTCGGTCTCCTAATCCCAATAACGGCGCGCGCCAACAAAGAGACAGACAATGACTCGCATCGCAGGCAGCCGCGTGCGCCGGCTGGCTCAGACAAAAATAACATAGACGCTAACCTTGAGAAAAATTCCAGCATTCTTTACCGACGTATACAACATGATAATTACTTTGACGTTGAAACTCTGCGTACTAGAAAGGGTAAAGGATTGCCCCACATTTCTCATGTAAAACCATTTATTGAAAGATAATCTGTTTTTTACCTTAGTCTTTGCCATAAAACTTTCACTTCATGCATTAGTACAATTTGTCACACTGAGAAACTGTTAACATGCAACAATGTTTTGAAGTTAACTATCCAGTCTAGAACCTAGGGAACATTTTTAAACAGAAATTACGAATGCAATGTTATAGTGAACAGACTACACAGTGTTGTATTTGTACATTCTTGCTTGTTAGTTGCACGATTACTTAACGACTATCAGGCTTACATACTTAGGACACATACTGGTACTGCTAATGAGATTTTAATGCAACATTTTGGTTTACTTGAAAATACATTCTGGATTTAAAGTACTTTCAGTGAGATACCAGATGACATAGTGGTTAGTTTATGTGACAGCTACACGATTTTATCACGACGCTACTAATGAGTGACAATTTACAATGTTGCTTTTGAAGTGTTTCTGTTTTATATCTGCACAGTTTTCTGTTTTCTTCTCGAAAGTAAAACATGTTTTAGTAGTAACGTTTGTGGTATAGCTACAATGAGACAGCCTTTTCCGTAGCACAACAATACGTTACAGTACAGTACTTTCTTCATCACAACAATAAGCGTAATAACTACGATATCTATACACAAAAACATTTCACTTTTGTTTATCATGAGGTAAGTACATTGACTGCAGCAGAACTTAGCTTTCGGAGGACGATAACTACGTGACTTCCACAGAGATTATCTTACAACATAACGCACAGTTTAGCGCTATAGTACACGTATTTGATTGATTAATTTCGCACTTAAAACATTTTTTTAAAGATATTTGAAGTGCAATGATACAAGGGTTTTCCGTGATACATTTCATTCCATTGCTGTAATCTGTAACACCTGAGGGTATAATCACATGTATCCTAAGGGGGGTACACACCTACTTTGTGTACCATGTGTGTGGCAAACACAAGGAGCCCTACCTAATATGGTATTTGCTTATACAACTTTACACATCGGTACCATATTTCTCTAATACAGAATTACACAGCTATCTGATCATTTAACTGAGAGAGACAAACTTTTTTTTTTCTATGTCAGTGACAGATGTTTACGCAGTTACACAGCTGGATAACTTCACACTTATGAAATTTTATTTTGTGTGTACTGTGTGAACCCTTCATAATTTTCAGAACCATTATGATACTATGAGAGCTTTGAATGATATATTTGGTATGGGATCACGATTTTTAAAGTACGTTTGAGGCAGCTGTCACTTTTGACATGAGCAGAGAATTTTTTTTAGGTTTTTAAATTATTGGAGGAATCTACGACGATTTTGAGAGTTGACTGAGGTTTTATGATGTTATTATTACGATGACTATGTGTGTTATGCTGTTGCGGTATGTTTATGATCAATAAGCTGATGCTATATGAGTTATTTGAGTATGCTACGTATCTGTTATGATGAAATATTGAAGAAGTGTCGACGAATAAGGTAAGGAATAATGAGTAGTGGTTAGGGACTCTGGTTTGTGAAAAAGGATGTTGGAAACTGAGAATCGTATTTTAAGAGTTATGAAATGTGTGTACATGTGTGAATGTATCACAATGCCACTGAAAATTTTTTGGACACTGTTATATTCATTGGATTTTGTTTCTACACATTTGCAACGCAAATTCTCGACCTGTGAAATTTTTTATATGAGACTGCCACTGTAGCGGAAACTGCTGTCGTAAATATTTCCGTAAGAAAGTTAAGTGACCACCTGCACGTAATGCAACATGGGCACCGAGCTGTGTCAGACGCCTGGAGAAAAAGCCATTAGTGTGTGCCTTTTCAGAGGAACAGGTAGAAAAAAAAGGGAGGCCATTATCCTCGCTATTGACATTCCTTTGTAGAAAGCATCACAAATACGACACGCTCAAACTTGAAAACATGTGATTATACTGTGGAGCTCTTTATTTATGATATTTACTAAAATGTCTAATAAAACGATGAGAAACATTTCACGACTATTGTCTTGCTAGTTGAGAGAAATGCCATATGGCTTGCTTTATGTATTTATTTACTCAATTTGTTTAATATCTAGTTTCTAGCTGCGCTGCAGCATTGGTTAAAATAAAATTTATAGATGTACTAATATAAATATTTTATGCCTACAGATCGAGTAAATAATAATTTTTTTCAAAAAAATGAAGGAGCACAAAAAGACATTTACTTTCACAGGAACTGCATTCATAATTTTCTTTTCAAGTACTTGGTAATTTATTTTGTAGAATAAGTTGTGGTGCACCCCTTTAATGACATAGATATTAAGATGTGAACAGACATTTCCCTTATCTGCATTGTTGTCTTTACTGTAATATTTTTCTGCTTGAGTTTCATCATGCTTAGATATAATTTATTGCATTTGCTTCTACTGTTTCCCAGGCATAGTACTACTAAATTTCACTTTACATTACTCTGTTAAGCCAGTTTTACTACTGATTTATTTCTCTTGTTTGCTGCTCATTGCGTAATATTAGTTGTAATATTGCTGCTTGCTTGGCCAATTTGAATATTTTGTCATTGCTGTTTGTGTTAATTGTTTTGTACTGCTGCATTGCCTCGTCCCTTAGTTTAGCATCTGAGCTCAGTAGATTTAAGTTAGCTTAAGAGGGGGTAGACTATATAAGAGAATGAGTTGCGATGAACTGGAAGAAATGCATTGAGAAGTTATACAAAAAAAGTACAGAAACCAGGTATAGATAGGACCTTTTGGGAATAATGAAGAACGAAGGGAGATCTCCGAGAAGTAAAGAAAGTTTTGTTTGCAAAATACTGCAGTAAAAGAAACCCTGTCCTTTCCTTGTGTTATCCCACTATGTGTTTGTGTTCCCTTGTGTATTTGTGTTTTTCCTGTCTTTATGTGCTTAGCTGATGTTGTTATATTGTAGAATTTTTCTAATACTATGTTATTTACTTTGTAAAGATGTTTAAACATTATTTACTCTGATCTGTTATAATGCTCATGTGTGAAGTTGATGTTTCGAAAGTTATTCTGATCTTTTATGTATGTACTCATGTCATAATTCCTGTAACACTGATGTGTATGTTATTTCGATTCTTTTGTAAAGCCTGTACTAAAAATGTTATCTGTATTGTTATGTTTTTTAATGATGTATTTTGTACCTTTGTTATTGTATTCTTATGTTATAAAATTGTAATTGACACCAGTTCATCAAATTAAGTAACTTGTAAGTTCCTTTTCACTGCACACGTTTCTGTTGGTCATAGTATATGGACAATATGTGAGAAGTAGGGACTGTTAGTGTTTGCACGTGTGTTAATGATTCAGCAATGGACTGGATAACAGCATTGCTGGTTCTAAGGACAATTCCAAAAACTTTGTGAGTGCACAAGTGGCGGTTTATGGACTTGCTATATTGTCCGCAAGACTCTTCGATGGTGATTGTGCACCTGCACAGTCACAACACATGGCTGCTGGCCATCTCTACAAGGACTACAGTGGGTCTGCGTCTTTGATGACCCACCAATACCATTATTTCTACAAGGACTGCAGTGGGTCTGCACCTCTGGTGGCCCACCAATACCGTAATCTCTACCAGGACTACAGTGGGTCTACTCTGTGATGACCTACCTACCAATATTCTTCAAAACTTCGACTGACTCTGCTGTGGGTTTGCTCTGTTGTGGCCCATTACCTGTCTGCATTTCAAGAGTCAGCACTGTCTTTCCGTTGGAAGGACAACACTACTTCTTCAAGACTGCACGGAAATCCACTACTTCCGTGTGCATTTTCTTTTACTGCTGAGACTTTGAGAAAAACACTGCTATTTTACTGTGATGAGCGATCAGGACTGTCCTTATGGACTGTGAGAAAATTTTAGCTTTTGACCAACATTGTATCAATAAGTGTGTGCATTTGATATCTTTGCTATTTTAATTATGAAAAATTTCACCAAATGATTATTGGCCAGTGCCCAAAACAATTTGTAAAATTTTTTGTGGGGAGCATGGGGGCTATGTAAGTAGGCTGTTTATGTTTTCTTATTGGCAACGTTACGTAGCGCTCTGTATGAAAATCACTGGCTGTGCTGTGTGCAGTCTGTGGCTAGTTTGCATTGTTGTCTGCCATTGTAGTGTTGGGCAGCTGGATGTGAACAGCGCGTAGCGTTGCGCAGTTGGAGGTGAGCCGCCAGCAGTGGTGGATGTGGGGAGAGAAATGGCGGAGTTTTGATATTTGTAAGAATGGATGTTATGAACTCCTATATATATTATAACTTTTGATGACTAGTAAGGTAAATACATTGTTTGTTCTCTATCAAAATTTTTGCTAACTATGCCTATCAGTAGTTAGTGCCTTCATTAGTTTGAATCTTTTATTTAGCTGGCAATAGTGGCGCTCGCTGTATTGCAGTAGTTCGAGTAACGAAGATTTTTGTGAGGTAAGTGATTTGTGAAAGGTATAGGTTAATGTTATAGTCAGGGCCATTCTTTTGTAGCGATTTTTGAAAGTCAGATCGCGTTGCGCTAAAAAATATTGTGTGTCAGGATAAGCACAGTCATTTATAATCTTTCTAAGGGGACGTTTCAGTACCTCCGAGGACATGTGGCAAGACAAGCTACTAATATTTATTTTCTTCTGGACAACACACCAGACAATAACAGTGTCACTTGTTAAGAGATAACACGTTGAATTGATATGCAGGAGATCCTGAAACGGTTATCCAGATTTAGGCTTCCACTTATCACAAAGGGCGAATTCTGTAACGGTCTCAACGAGCAGTTCTGTCCGATTTACTTCCCCATTCTTTCAAATTCCAGTCTTCGTCATGAATGACCTGCATTTAGTCGTTAGGTAAATCTGTAGTATTTTGTGTGGGCCAGTGACACTGCGGTAGGTTCATCATTTAACTAAAATTGAATGGTACAGACAGTGGTGGATACGATCTTTACGGTACCACGTTTCGTCACTTTCAGGTTGTAACCAATTTTTTTGCAATAAAAATTTCCACCACCCTCAAACTGGCAATCACCAGGTGGAATGATTCCGTAAATACACCAATAAGTGACATGTTTAGACAATTGGGCGAATAGTATCACAGAATCTTCTTAGAAGATAAAGTTCCCTCAAGAAATGGAAAATTCTGTAGGACTAGTCAGGAATGAGCTAATGAAACTGGCTGACTCACTGGACCACTTCCAGTTTCTTTCGTTCAACTACTGCATTGAAATACTTCAGTTCGTAACATTTTAATGCCAAACAGCTTGTTCCCTTGTCTTCCGCAGATGATCCTAATGGCAACAACAGATTAGATACATGAGAATATGTATTTAATTATATTCCCATCTATATATTTGAACTGATAAGTGGAAGAGCAGTTTAAGCCGTCGACATGCCATTTTCCGATATTGTATTATTGTATTGTAACGAATCATGCCCTAAACGACAAGTTGTTTGCTGCTTCTTTAATGCACCTGTGCTCGTAACTTTATATTTCCACACTGTATAAGTTCCAATACAAAAAACATTAAACGTGGTACTTCTTCTCAGAATGTTGTATTACGTCTGCTTGCCTCAGTCTTGAATCACAAAGATTCCCGTTTCGAAGCACAGCGAAAAGACTGGACATGATTTATTTTCCATTTTTGATGCAGGAATGATCCAAAATATGAATTTCTACATCGCAGATGCCTCCCATTCCGAAATATCATTCACTGAAATATCCATCTTTACAAAAGAACTTCCTTGCAGATGATACAGACGATACTATGTAGCCCCTATCTCTGTATAATCTATTTCCATTCTATTGGCACGGTGTTCCACACATTCTAAGAGTTTGGATTCATTCGACTCATTCTCTCCTGGCACTGCAATTTCCCAAAACGTTTGCACTCTCCGGAACAGCAATTACATTTTTCGGAAGAGCTGGTCGAAATGATGCTAATGAGACAGCATTCTTCCAATGTGTGGGGAGGGAGTAAAAAGAATTGATGCTTTTAACTCTCCAGTTTTCCGACTCGTTTGATGCTACATTTCATGTTTTCCTATCTTGTGCTAATATTTTCATCCCTACATAGTCACTTCACCTAACTCCTTCCATAATTTGTTTTGGATATAATAGTATTCGTATGGTCCTGCTGTTTTCCTGTGCAGTAATACTTTCAGCTAGTCCTAGCAAGTGTCCTACCAACGAGGTGATCTTCTACTGAGGTTCTCCCATAGACTTTTTTCCTAACCTGTTCCATTTAGCACTCCTTGATTTCGTACCTCATCCATCCACAAAATTTGTAACGTTCTTCCACAGCGCCATATTTAAAATTCCTCCAGTGGCTTCTTCTCCGGAGTTCATTCACTTTCCATCACCATATAACGCACTGCTCCTTAAGCGTTCAGAACAATCTTGCTCATATCCTACAGTTCTAAACAACCGCAGTGCAAAATGAGTGAATTTTCGCTGCATAGTGGAGTGTCCAATGATTTGAAACTGTCATATTAAAACTGTTCTCCGTACAGAGACTGGAAACTCGGACGTTTGATTTACGCAGGCAAGCGCTTCACCGAATTAGCTTTCCAAGCAGGACTCACGAATCACCTCCACAGCCTTATTTCTTCAAGTATCGATTTCCCACCCTATAAACTTTAACTGCCAGGAAATTTCAACTTGCATCGGAGAAACGATTGTCAGTCTTCACCGTTCCACTTCTTATATCTTTCACACCTCGGCCATTTTGTTTCCTAAATAGGGATAAGGTTTCCATGCTTCCACTGCGTTTTCATCAACCATTTTCGACGTAAGACAAGTTTTTATGCTCATTTTCACAACTACCAATGAGTTTTGTCTCTGTTTGTCGTGCCACTTAGCTGCCCATTCCTTTCGACAGGCTTCCTCATGTCTGGTAGAGAGTAATGCGAACTTAAGCATTTCTGTGTGACGATGTTGAGCTCTTATTACATTTCTCTCAACTCCCACAGTGTTATTGCGATGCAAACACGAAAAAAAAATGGTCACAAACTACAGCCCAGCTTAGACCATTCTTAACAGGGACTGGTCGATCATTACCTTGCACATATATTATTCCTATTTGTATTTTGTAGATGTTTAAGAATGTTGTGAACCACCATAGTCTATCTTACAATGTGTAAGGCTCACCTTAGGTCCACAGATGCTAAGATCTTCTAAGCACATTGTCAGAATGGTTCTACTAATACCATTTTCCCTTTCTGGCATCAAACTGTTCTTGATCAATGTGTAAGGCTCACCTTAGGTCCACAGATGCTAAGATCTTCTAAGCACATTGTCAGAATGGTTCTACTAATACCATTTTCCCTTTCTGGCATCAAACTGTTCTTGATCCAGTACATCTTTAATTCTTTTTCAGTTCTTGTATATTACATTCTGGATAGCAGTTTACAAGTGAAAGTCCTAAGAATCTAATACTTTTCACGATTTAAATAATGAAACACGGCACCAGTTACTTATTTTTTCATGTTTAGCACAACCCGTTTCTATTATTTAGTCTCATTACTAAGTGCAAATATTTACATAAGAATATTGCTGCTGTTTGCACGTGTGGTGTTCTTCCTCTGCTGCACTGTAGATTTCTTTCTCGGTTTATACTGCAGTCGGAAAATCAGATATAATAAATCTTGAGACTTTTTAATGTGCTAATGTTAGAAAATGTATTATTGTCTGTCTACTTACAAGTATTATGCAACTTCCAGAACACCGAAACTCCACACCGGTACGCAGACTAAAAGTCAGACTGTTTGTGAAATCAAAATATATAACAAAGATATTATGACAGCATGGGTCCACAAAGAGTTTTGGTATGGAGGGAGGTATTACATATTTTTATGTGGATTACGTTATTTACATATAGTTGTCACTTATGACTTATCCTCTAATTACTGACTGTAACTGACTTTTAAATTATCGATTGTGCATTATTTTCTGTTCTCGGTATTTTGTTCTAAGTACAAGTAAAGCGTATCAAGAAATGAACATATTTATGCGATTTGTTATAGTTATTACTTACAAGAGAACCATTTGAAGAAATTACCTGATTCACTCTCTAACTGACCATTGAGAATTTCTCCCTCTTGATATCTGTGGTACACAAAAATTTCCAGCTCCTCCATTACATTCATTGTATGCGATTTGTGGAAATGAAGAAACTGTAAATGTCGTGTGACTAGGGCCTCCCGTCGGGTAGACCGTTCGCCGGGTGCAATTCAACCCGGGCCCTTAGGGATTGACATTCTGTCGCGCTGGCCACTCAGCTACCGGGGACGGACAGTGATGAAGTAATTAAAGATCTTTTTCTGAGTTTTTTAATGGGCTCCGGTGTTTTTCTGTGTGTTGCTACTGCTGACCTTGCGAACAGTTTATATGTGTAACAACTGACGTGTTGAGCGTATCTAGTATGGAATTTCCTATCAGTCCAACCTACGTAGTAGCTTGAGCGACTTTTAAATGTGTTTTTGTATTTTAGTAAGTCTGAGAGTTTATCTTTCTTATTGCTCAAACTGTGTACCAATTTCGATTGTAGTCTGTTGTTTGTGAAGAAAGCTAGTTTCACTTTATGTGACCTAAGTAGATTTACCATTTTTTAAGAAATGTTACTGAAACAAGGTATGCTGGCCGTAAGTATGATTGTATTAGTCGTTCCTTCTAAAGAGAAAGGAATTTCTTTCTATTTCCTGCATTTTGTCTATTATTGAGCTGGGAAATTCATAAACCCCTGCAGCTTGTTTAATGATTTGTAATTCCTTTTCGTTGCCTTCTTTGCTTGGCGGAATTTTTTGCTTTGTGTGCAAAGGTTTTGTATGCATGTTTCTCGTGTATATCTGTGTGACATGATGCGTCGGAAATTGTGGTGATGGAAGTGGTCTTTTCATATCTGTAACTTGTGGTTGTTGTGACATCGTATGCACAAATTTAGGGAATTAATATTAATATTTTAGGGTTTGACCTGTCATATTTGGTTGCTTGTGTACATTTTTGAACAAATTTATGATGTTAGTGGTGTCATTAGTGCCAGCTTTGATTAGACTTAAGGTATCATCTACATGTATTTTGTAGTACATTGTTTTTACTCAGTATTCCCGCTTGTTGAGTATTTCCTGTAGTAGATGGTTTATGGAAATGTATGCTATTGTGCCACGTGCCAGATTTGGAATATACCATCTAGTTATTGATAAATATTACCACTGAATACAAAATAGTTTTAGTTGAGTATTAGTTCCAGTACTATATACATTCAATAATTTTTTGAGATTTAGTAGTACTGGAATACAGGTTTATGAAGTCTAGTGTTACAAAATGGGCACCATCTGGAGTGTTTATTTCCGTTATTTCAGTGATGAGTGTGGTACTTATTTCAGTGATGAATTTGGTACTTATTTCATTGACTAATGTGGTACTGTTCGTTACAATATTATTTTGTTTTGCAAGTGAAATACGTTTTTAGAAATCGATTGTCTTTGCGAGACAGTTTGTTTGCTGGGCTGTTCATCCTCCTAGCTATTAGTCTGACTGGACATCCTCCCTTGTATACTTTACGTTGCTACATTAATAGGGAGCCTTTAGGGTTTATGCAGATGATAGAGGTGAAGTATTTCTTTTCCTATCCTGTCAGTAAGAAATGTGTTTCCTCACACCACGCAAAGCACGTGGAAAAATCGCAATCAGCAGCTAGAGAGCGAATCAGTTAACGGAATATAAAGCATAACCGTTAAAAACTCAGTAATAGTCGTTAAATTAAAGATAATATTTATAAGTTACAACTTTATCTGAATAATGTAATCCACACAAAACATGTGACACCCCTGTATCCAAATACTTTGTGAAGCCATACTGTCATAATATCTAGATATTTTGATTTCACATGCAAACAGTGTGAGATGTTTGTGTGTGTGCGAATTTCTCTGTAAGGAATGAGGCAGCGTACTACAAATCATATGGCTCTGAGCCCTATGGGACTTAACATCTGAGGTAATCAGTCCCCTAGAACTTAGAACTACCTAAGGACATCACACACATCCATGCCCGAGGCACGATTCAAACCTGCGACCGTAGCGGTCGCGCAGATCCAGACTTAAGCGCCTAGAACCGCTCGGCCACCCCGGCCGGCTAAAAGCAATCCTTAAGATTCATTTTGAACGATTTTCCGACTGCAGTATAACTTCGAAAAGACGACTAGAGTCCAAGAGAGGTCGAATGCCACACATACAAACAGCACATAAAATCTTTATACAGATATTTGAAGCTGACCATGAGAATTAATTCTCGAAAAGCGACGTGCTCAGCGTGGAAAAATACCTAACTGGGTAATATTTAATAATTAAAGTCACTAAGGATCCTGTCGTAGGTTTTCCGAAAACATCGAAGTCTCGTAATGAAATTGATTCAATAGTTTTTAGATTTGCCTTCACACAATTTCTAGGTAATGTCACGTAAATCCTGTCCTTGGATTGTAGGGGTAGGAATTATTAGAACTGAATAATGTCGAAAGAGACTTCACTGTTTGCGAGATATACCAACTAGAGGAAAAAATTCAGGCAGAACAATGATTAACACTGGCGTCAATTTTTCGGATGTTCTGATCGCAGGGGCCGCAAGACCAGTGCAGATAGTGGTCGTGAGGCAGTCCTGGCCAGCCGGGCGCTAAAGCAGCCGAGGGCGTAGCACCCTCCCTTGCAGTCCTCCACCCTCCGCTCACCACCATCGCCAACCCCTCGGTACCAACACTACCGCTAGCGGAGCCTCGCCGAAGTGAGCGCGCGGTCGCGAATTTATTCGCTGTTAAAACACCGTCCCGATATCCCGCGCGCCGTTAAATCCGCGATACACTCCCACCGATTTTCTTTTTTCGCCTCCTGTCCGCGCTGAGGGAAAAAACGACCGTCCGCCGGACAAAGGTTGGCGGCACTGCGCTGTTTATCTGAATGCAGCGAGGCCGATGCCCGCCCGCGGTGCGGCGATTTTGGGTGAAGGCACTGGGCAGTGGAATACGGTGGAACGGAACAGAGGGTTCGAGCACCACAAAGGAGGTGTATGTGTGTACGTATGTATGCAGGGCGTTCGCTACGTCATTAGCTGCCCTTGTTCTCACTCTGTGCATCCCTTCCCCGAGTTTCTTTTTAAGCCTAAAGCACATGTAATACTTTAAATGGAGATTTAGTTCGCTGCTGAATTTTCTGTGGCATCTCTATAGCCTTTTCTTTCATAATCGAAGTTGCTGAATAGGATCGCAAATAATGTCTTTGTCAGCATTTGGCAGTTCGATCTGAAGAGATGGAGAGTAGAACTAGGAGTAGTATCGTCAAGGCCGAGTACGTCTCGACAACGAAGCTGTTTAGTAAGTGGGAGTGTAAAATCAAAGGTGTTGATCAGAAACAGCAAATAAGAACACTATGAGTTAATCAGTCACAAAGCAGTATGGCCCTACCAAGCAACAGAGATATAAATGCTATTTTGTCAAAGACTGACATATCAAGCCTGTGGCTGTTTACAAAAATACAGGTTGACTATTACATCGAAGATAACAGCAACCAGTCACTTTTTACAGTGCTGTTTATTTATTTCATTTAAATAGCGCCGTTACCGGTTTCGAACCGACAAGTTCATCTTCAGACGGCTAGTTCACGTTTTACGTTAGCTTTCGCCTTTTGTTTCCCCAAAAGACGAAATTTCCTTTGAGTTCAATGACAGGTATGGTAATGTTCCTTACAGTATTATTTTGTTTTGCACACGATATATTTTTTTAGGAACTGACTGCATTTGTGAGATACCTTGTTTGCAACCCTGTTCATACTCTTAACTATTAGTCTGACCGCAAAGAAAACACCATGGTCGCATGACAGACAGAAGGTTCAAATGGTTCAAATGGCTCTGAGCACTATGGGACTCAACTGCTGTGGTCATAAGTCCCCTAGAACTTAGAACTACTTAAACCTAACTAACCTAAGGACATCACACACATCCATGCCCGAGGCAGGATTCGAACCTGCGACCGTAACAGTCGCACGGTTCCGGACTGCGCGCCTAGAACCGCGAGACCACCGCGGCCGGCAGACAGAAGGTTAGGGTAACTTATTACCTTCTTGTTTTTCGAATTATGACCTGTAATATCAACATTGTGAAAGTAGCAATCATGAGAATCATTTCTTGGCTCCCTCCATATCATAGGAACAGCAAATCTAAAGACTTTTTTCTCCTTTTTGGACCATTTTCTCAGACCTTCAACACGCACATAACATACCTTATGTGGTGCTCAAGATTTATCATGATCACCAAGTTTAGATCCAAAGGATGATAGAAAAACCTTTTTCACAAAGTCTTTAATGTTTCTTTGGTGTTTTTAAATCACAAATTCACCACAAATATAACAAAAACTGTCAGCAGAGTTTTTACAACCACTATTAGCCATTGTACTGAGCACATGTACAGGAAACGGGAAAGCGAGGTTACGTTGACAGAAAGCAAAATAACATCTGTTAACACAAAAATGGAATCGACTTTTTTTGCCAGCAAATGTTTTCAGCAATGCTACCAACTTCATCTACATTCATTACACCTACTCGTTAAATTATTTTAACTATATAAAAGCTGTTAAATTCTTTAAAAAATTTCTTAATAAATTTAAATGTAAAATGTGAATAAATGGTGGGTGATACAGCTTTTTAAGTATCATAGTTGGATTTCCCACCCTAAGCACATAAGAATAAGGTATTTTCAGCATAAAAGTTTTTCCATCTTTGGCCTGTGTAATTGAAAAGGGTCATGGTTACCTCACCACCGGCAAGAGATTCCAGAACAGCCCCCATTATTTCTGGAAGGGGACTGCCAAAGGAAAAGTGATCATGAAAAAAAGTTTTAGTAATGAATGAAAGGGTAACTAGCTTCTAATTGGGGTATGGAATGTCACAAGTTAGAATATGGTAGAGAAGCTAGAAAATCTGAGAAGAGAAATGCTAAGGGTTGGTTCATATTTGGGGGGGGGGGGGGTATTCAGGGGTTCAGTGAAGTGAAATGGAAGGAAGACAAGTGTTCCAGGTCAGACGAGTAAAGGGTAATATCAACAGCAGCAGAAGGTGGATTAGTGGGAGTAGGATTCAATGTGAAAGTAGGGCATAGAAGGGTTCAGTGATAGGGTTGTTCACATCGGAATCGACAGCAAACCAACACCAACAACAACGGTTCAGCTACCGACTCCGTTGATCTCAAACTGAAGACGAAGACATAGGGGAATTATATGAGGAAATTGAAGATGTAATTGAGTATGTAAAGGAAGGAGAAAATCTAACAGTCGTCCGGAAGGGAATGGGGTGGTAGGAGAAAGAGTAGGAGAAAGAGTTACGGAAGAATATGGGCTTAGTACTACGAATGAGAGAGGAGAAGGACTAATTAAGTTATGCAACAAATTTCAGCTAGTGATACCGAATGCTGTTCAGGATTGACAATAGCAGGATGTAACATTCCCTAGGCCGATGTATCACTTTGTAACATCCTCTCTGCAAATGACAAGCCCTAAATTATAACGTACTGGACCCCTCGGACTGTCTGGTACGGTAAGCAGTAGATCTACATGGGTGCGTGGAAGATCCTCTTTGTGAATTACCCGCAGAGTTGCACCGTAGTCGGCCTCCGCACTTTCTCGACCTGTAATCTTACCTGCCCTTACCTGCAGTTCAGCTGCTCTTGCGTTATTTGGGTTTGGAGAGGAATTCCGGTGCTGCTAAATAATGGAACGCAGCTCTGATAAAAGCAATTGTGTTCTAGAGACTCGTTGGCCTCAAAATTTTTTGATACAATTTATTACAAACAAGTTGCCAAATCGTAGTTTGCACGTCAGAATCCAGCCAGATAGCAGTACGACGGATAAGACCTTCTAAGTGGGTCTAAGACCGCTGTCGGATACCGAGCGCTTTTGGTTGTTGTCTCAATCAGGCTAATCCCAATTGTGATCGTATTGATATAAGCCAATCAGCTGCCATATCGCTCTTTTAGTGCACAAGGACAGGATCTTGTATTACCGGATGCCACGGAACTCAGTATCTACTTACACATGATACCCCAAATAAAAATGAGCATGATCATAACCAACCGGTCATATTAATCGTTGCCAGAAAAAAAAAAAATTGCAGCAGCAGGAGACAGCACAGCAGCTGATTTACCGTGTTCAATGACCGTCGTGATTTTGCATGCACTAAGCTTTGCTCAATTAACTGTTTGCGTCTGTACCTCAGTAATTGTCACATATTAAGATAAACATTCATTCACAGTCAAAATAACTTCACCACCTACGCGAACGTTAAGTTGTCACGGTCTCACGCAGATTTGGCCAAAAAGCAAAGCTTAGGTGGTAATCTTGTGGGAGCGGCACTGCCGGCCTTCCGTACTGCTCCCCGGTCTAACCGCTAGTCCTCAACAACGGCAAGCTTTGCGCTCCTTCTCCCCCACTAAACCTCTTGTGACCTCAGCCACCATCTCTGCATTTAAAACAGGCACATTTTATCTCATATTGTCCCTGTTGCTTTCTGCACAAATACCCTTTCGACTTACACTCTTCTGCAAATTTTACTCTGGCCCTCTGTTCTAATTAAAAAGTTTTTTTTCAAACGAACTACTTTTTTACCCTTCGGAAGCCTCTGGTCGGACCAGTCCACCTTCTCCATCCAAAAGGGGTGCCCGCCTGTGGATGCCGCATCATATTTCTAAGCTAACCCTGGCTTTTTTGTGTCCTTCCGCCTTTACGTTCTTGCAACTCACCGTGCTGGCCTACCGTGTCCGATTCGGCTCTTATCGTAACCTTTCGGCACGCTACCTTCGCTAAGGCTGTCCGTCTGTCTGCCATCCCGATGCATTCTAATCGGCACTCGCTTAGTTAAAAAAATGCTAGAACTTTAGTTTTATTGACCGTACAACAACCTCATATTCTTAGGTATCACATGAAGTTCTTAAAACTATTGCTTATCCAAAGCGTGGTCAATCGTGCACAGCACATTACCACATTTCGAGGAGTACGCTTGGAAACGGCCGAGAGATACGAGAAGATGGCAGTCAGATTACATCATTGTCAGGCAGAGATTCTGAAATCAGGTATTGGATTGTAAGGCGTACCCAGTAGCAGACAAAGACTCAGATTACAATTTAGTAATGAAGAGGAGTAGGCTGAAGTTTAAGAGACAAGTCAGGAAGAATTAATACGCAAAAAATAAATAATGGGAGACAGGGGTGCTCAGCAATGGAGAGTTAAGCTTGAAGTTCTCTGAGGCTATAGATATTGCAATTATGTATAGCTCAGTAGGCTGTATAGTGAAAGAGGAATGGACAACTGTAGAAAGCGTGATCAGAGAAGTTGGAAAGAAAAACATAGGTACAAGGATGGTAACAGCGGAGTAACCGTGGGTAGCATAAGAAATACTTTCGTTCAACGACGAAAGAAGAAAGTTAAAAAATGTGCAGACAAATCCAGAAATACAGAAGTACAAGTCACTTAGGAATGAAATAACCAGGAAGTGCAGGGAAACTAAAGCTAAATGGCTGCACGAAAAATGTGAAGAAGTAGAAAAAGAAATGATAGTAGGAAGGACTGACCCATTATGTAGAAAAGTGAAAGCAAGCTTTCGTAAATAAAATGCAAGGACGGTACCACAAACACTGCAATGGAAACTCCACTGTTAAATGGAGAGAAGAGAGCGGATAGGTGGATGGAGTACACTCAAGGCCTTTATGAGCGGAAGACTTGTCCGATGATGTGATAGAAGAAAAATCAGGCAATAGATAGAGGATCCAGTATTAAAATCGGAATATAAAAGATTTTTGGATGACTTAAGATCACATAAGACAGAAGGGATTAATAACATTCCATCAGAATATCTTAAATCACTCGTGGAAATTGCAACAAAACGACTGTTCACTTTGGTCTTTAGAGTGTATGAGACGATAATATTCCGTCAGGCTTTCAGAAGACACCATACAACAACGAAGATGGCAACAGTCGAAAAGTACAAGAATCATCGCACCGTCAGCTTAAGAGCTGATGTATCCAGGTTGCTGACAAGAATAATATATAGAAAAATGGAAAAGAAAATTGAGATTCTGTTAGGCGACGATTAATTTTGCTTTAGGAAAGATAAAGGTACCAGAGAGGCAGCTTTGAAGTTGGGCTTGATAATGGAAGCGAAACTGAAGAACAATCAAGACACGTTTATCAACATGGGAAAATCATTGACAATGTAAAATCGTGCAAGATGCTCAAAATTCTGACAAAAATAGGAATAAGCTGTAGAGAAAGTCGGGTAACATACAAATTATACAAGACCCAAGGGGATACGGTAAGAATGGATGACTACGAACGAAGTGCTCAGATTAAAGAGGCTGTTAGACGGTTAAGTACTCTTTCGCCCCTACTGTCCAGTCGGTACATCTAAGAGGCAATGTCAGAAATAAAAGAAAAGTTCAAGAGTGGGATTAAACTTCAATGTGAAAGGATATAAATGAAAAGATTTGCGGATGACATTTCTGTCCTGAATGAAAGTGAAGAAGATCTGTGAAATGCAGTGAACAGCCTAATGGGTACATGTACTGAGAGTCAATCGAAGCAAGGGGAAAGCAATGAGAAGTAGCAGAAATGAGAACAGCAAGAAAGTTAACATCAGAGTTGGGGATCACGAAGTAGACGAATTTAAAGAATACTGCTACTTAGGAAGCAAAATAATCCGTGATAGACGGGGCAACAGAGGCATAAAAAGCAGACTAGCAATGTCGGAAAGGACATTCCTGGCAAAGAGAAGTCTACTGCTATCAAAGATAGGCCTCAATTTGAGGAAGAAATTTCTGAGAATGTATGTTTGGAGCACAGCAGTGTATGGTAGTGAATCGTGGACTACAACAAAACCTCAACAGAAGAGAACAGAAACACTTGACAAGTAGTGCTACAGAAAAATGGTGAAAATTAGGTGGGCTGATAAGGTAAGGAATGAGGCGATTCTTCACAAAATCGGTGAGTGAAATAGTATATGGAAAAAAAACTGACAAGAAGAGGGGACAGGATGGTAGAACATCTCTTACGACATCAGGGTATAACCTGCGTGGTACCAGATGGAGCTGTAGAGGGTAGCAACTGTAGAGAAAATAATCGAGGACGTAGGTTGCAATTGCTACTCTGAGATAAAAAGTTTACACAGAAAGAAGTTAGTGGTGGGCCACATAAAACCAGTCAGAAGGCTGATGACTTGATAAATAAATACATTAATACATTGCCTGACAAAAGAAGTGAAGCTCCAACGAGGAAAGGAGGAAAAAATGTAACTTCAAAGATTAAGAGGGTGCATGATGTTATTTCAGTGATTACAAAATCGAGTCACATTTGTAAAGAATTATGCAATATCAGCACACTTACCAATCTGACTTAGCGCCCCTACAGGCCTGGATGTACGCATTAATACGGTTGCCTCTCCTGAGCCACAACTGGTCTCTGATACCGTGGATAAGGGCTCTGGAACAGAGTTAACACCAGATCTGTCTGCAGATATATTTTATCAGGGACAGATCTGGGTTGTTGCTGGCCACTGGAGTACCTCTCCAGCAAGCAGACAGTTTGTACAGACAAGTGCATCATCCTGTTGAAAAATTGCATCATGACACTGTCGCATGAGAGGTAATTTATGGGGCGCAAGATATGCCGTCAATCATCTCTCGATCACTACCAGTCGTCAGTCGTGTTCTGAAGTCAAACCTGATGGCTCCCCGCACCAAGAGGCCAGCAGTAACACATCTGCGACTCTCCTATACATTGGAAGATGATACCTCACACCGGAGTGTCTCCATTCTCGCCGTCACCCGGGGTAGTGCAGAACCGCTGAGCAGAATGAGACGCAACTCATTTGCAGTCCTTACTTCCTGGTCGCAGCAACACTCCCAACGCAGCCGTTTGAGATGTGGTGTTGAGGGTAGCCTAAGCATGGAATGGTAATTTCCTGCTTCGGCTACTGACAGTCATCGACCAATGGTGTGCGATGACATAGAATGTTACTGGGAGTCCGTTACTTGTTATCGTATGACAGGCGTCGCTGAGAAAAGACTACGATGTGCTTGGTACACAACATTGCGATCCCTCCTTGTGGGTTGTCAGACATCTTCGATAGGAACTTCACGTTCCCATGTAATGAAATATCGGGCCACAGTAGTATTGGAATGGACACCACACGATTCAAGCAGTCGGCCAAATGGAGATCCACAGTGAGACACGTTTCAGATTCTGTCAGATGCTGATAACATTGTCTACCACGGGTTCAGGATATCTCCATGTCCTGAACAACGATCAGACCCTGCCATGCCTGGTGACAACATGAAATGCGAACAAAAAATGGTTCAAAGTGCTCTGAGCACTATGGGACTTAACATCTGAGATCTTCAGTCCCCTAGAACTTAGAACTACTTAAACCTAACTAACCTAAGGACATCACACACACTCATGCCCGAGGCAGGACTCGAACCTGCAACCGTAGCGGTCGCGCAGTTCCGGACTGAAGCGCCTAGAACTGCTCTTCCACAACGGCCGGCTAAATGCGAACAAAATTTATACATTTTAGTGACAATTCTGCCAGTCACAGAGAACTGTAATTTTAATGACTTACATGGCGTTTGCGTTGACGAAGTTTCACTGACAACCGGTCATGTCTTCTGGATGCTACACTTTTTCCTGTAGGCAGTGCATCCATACCATGTGGTGATTAGACAGCGACAACTGTTCTACAGCTTGAATGACCAATTACAGTAGTGTATATCAGTCGCCTTATAATGGTTGTGGCGCTCTAGACAAATTAAGAATTTTATGTAGCAAAATCGTAAGTCATTTTATTTATTTTTATTTTCATATTGTTTGTAATGTGTGTTAACATATCACACAGTAGGTCAAACACAGTCTTCGAGTAGGAAGAATCACATAAGGAACGTCTTTGGCTGTAACTATGACGAATAGGTGGAGATGTCTTGGGAGCTTCACTTCCTTTTTGTTTGGTCGTGAATAAGCCTATTAGTCTAATCTTTTGCGGTACCATATTTTATATTTTGCAGAAATAATGCAGTTTTTCCGAGAAATGGCCACAATCAGTGTAGGAAAACCATTGAGCGATAATGAGTACTTCACATTTCATCTAACGTGTCTGTATAGTGGCTGCATTGAAGAGTTGTGTACGAGGGCTGTCCACAAAGTAAGTTACGATCGGTCGCGAAATGGAAACGACTATGAAAACCCGATAAAGCTTCGCAAAGGTGTGTTGGGCAGTGTCTCTAGTATGACTCTAGGTAGAATTATGTCGCTCTTTTCATTCCTGAGCTCTTAGTGAGCGCGTAAAGATGTTATAGAAAATAGTGTCTCCCGCCAAGTACGAGGGCCTGGTGAGAATTTTCCCCTGAAGCTATGCAACCAACATTACATAACTGTCGTGCGGTTTCTTCTTCAAGACAATTCTCAGCCTCATTCTGCAGGGGCAATGAAGATGTTCCTGCATCATTTCAATTGGAAATGTTTGGTTACCCACAATACAGCCCGTAATTGTCTCCCACTGAGTTTCATCTCTGCTCAAACGAACCGCTGGCTATGAAGACAACATTTTGGCACAGACAACGAGCTTTAGGCCAGCGTAGAGAATTGGTGGAAAGCACTGGCGGCTGCCTTCTACGATGAGGGTATTGGAAAGTTGGTACAACGCTATGACGAATGTCTGAGTCAGAACGGCGAATACGTAGAGAAGTAGCTGAAAGGTGTAGCTAACTGTTACAAATGAAACATTTCTGATTTTCACTGTGATTTTCATTTCGCGATCAATCGTAACTTACTTTCTGGACAGCCCTCGTATTAACAGACAGCTATGATTCAACTAGGCAGTCGGTTCGGTAGTCACTGAACTGGTGTGTTACGAGGTTGAGCCTTGTCTCGTGGGCAAAGAGGTCGGCGTATTCTCCAGAAACGGCCGATGATCAAGAAATCGAAAGTGCATTGCATATGTTTCCTAAAATAGTTAATGATGAGGGAAATACGAGCGTGTTGGCAGAAGTAGAATTACCTTCGGGTGATGTTACCATTGAAGAACTTGCTGTGCATTCCGGAAATTCAGAAAGAAGTGAAATCAAGGAATTTTGTAGTCCCGTGAACAGTTCAACGATGTAGTATTTACAAATCATTACTGCTTAATGTAAACTACGTGTTGAAGAAAACGAAATCAAACTGAAGAGAATACTAAAGGAATCTAAGTGATTAAGATACTGTGCAAGATTTTCCGTGAGTCGAGATGGGTACTCATTAAATTCACTTAATCTAAAGCTGGGACAGCTCCACAAGGTCTTTCTATGTGCACATAAAAGGCCTGAGGCTGAGATAAAAGAAATTTAAAGACAGATTCCAACGCACTGCAAGTAGTCACAAAAAACACCCAACCAAATTTTCGTACAGTTCTGGCAACAAGATAGAGAAAGTGAAGTGCAGTTACGATGAAAATAAAAGTGTTATTTTTGAGATGCTAAATGGCGTACAAACCAAGTGCAACGAAATTAAAATTAAATGTAAGCTTCCACCCCTCATAGCTTATATTTCAATTCATATTAGCGGTCGCAAATGTAATTAAAGGCAATCGGAAATCATTTAGTTGTGACAAAGAGCTGACACACAGTTAAACAAGGGAGGGAGAGCTAATGGTTACGACCGTGTGACCAGAATTTCTGTTTCGTTCTTTTACGGAGCTTGGTTATTGTTCATCGCACATTAGTAGAAGATCTTTCGCTCACAGTCATCTTCAATGGCCTATACTTCCTAACGGATGATTCAAGTATTAACAAGCAGACACTTTCGCCTGTGACTCAGAACTTAAATAGGAGTGCTCACTTGGCGCACACAGGTTGGGCAAGCGCATATCACCCCAAATGACGGATACGTTGCAGCCGCTTGTCTTTTCGATCGTTTCACAACTAGGTTGTTGAGCCAGGCGTCGCAGAGGAAATTTCTGTCATCTTTGACGAGTTTCCTCTATATACTACGGCCTTCGTCTAGATAGCCCCATTTGCAGCAGTCAATGTTAAATGCGTTCGTTTTTCGCTTGGCGCAATCTTTAAAGGGCGATGAAGGGTTTTCCAGGAGATCTCTGGGTATGTACCATCTCACTAAGTAGCGTCGCGGAAGACTGGAGTGGTCCATATGATGCTAGCGTTCCAGCCACCGCAGGCAACATTCCTCGACGCTCGGTAGATTCGCGGTGTTTAGGACCATCGAATTTGTGACCTGGTCTCTGCATGTTATGCTTAGAATGTTACATAATTGCCACCGATGAAAGGTATTAAACTTACGTTCTCGTTCGGCATCTAATGTCCTGGTCTCAGTACCACACGATATGGTGTTGAGCACGCCATGACTGATAGACGAATTTTTTGGGGTCATCGTAAAGTGTTTGTTGTCCCTCAATCTTGCATGAAGCTTCCCGAATTTATTCGTCGCTTTGCGAAACCTTACGCTTATTTGTCGTCCAGAGAGAGAGAGAGAGAGAGAGAGAGAGAGAGAGAGATCTTCTAACACTATACTCCATTCATCATAAGAATAAACCTGATGTAAACAAACACAAATGAGATAATTCGTGCCGGCCGCGGTGGTCTCGCGGTTCTAGGCGCTCAGTCTGGAACCGCGCGACTGCTACGGTCGCAGGTTCGAATCCTGCCTCGGGCATGGATGTGTGTGATGTCCTTAGGTTAGTTAGGTTTAAGTAGTTCTAAGTTCTAGGGGACTGATGACCACAGATGTTAAGTCCCATAGTGCTGAGAGCCATTTGAACCATTTTTGAGATAATTCGTCAGCAGCCGTAACTCTAGTGCACTGTGGTTGCCCCGCTCTTAGAAGTAGGTCCAGTTTATGTATTAGATACATTATTACTTTGTCACTGTAAAGGAAACTTTAAAATATTCTTAAGCATTAACAGCCATCAACGTTTCTGTTAATCATACCTCAGCTACGTAATATTTATTTCAAAAATCATGTACAGTCACTATCTCTAAGTCACAGCCTCTAAAAGTGCTGCTCGTGTTCTGATTGTCCCGCTGTTCATATGTACTGCGAAAATAGATGAGACTGCTTCCTGATTCGTAGTCAAAAACAAAAGCTGATATCCGATTAGACTGATGGGAGGCGGCTCGAAACCTACTCCGATCTACAATTAATTTTTGTACGATTTGAATGCTTAAATCATTTAATATGAAATTTATCAAATATGTGGTAATTGACACATACTTAACCAGCATTTTTCAAGGAAAATGCACGTCTTGTAATTCCTAATTACACATCACAAGCAGAATTCTGGTTCTACTTACAAATTCACATTCCTCCTTATCGATATATTGCGAAAGATTGTTAAAGATTTTGAAGTTAAGAAATCATTACAAAATTAAATTGTTTTGGAGAAAAATGAAAAATCAAGTACTCTTCGTCTGAATATGTCCGTTGTTTTATAGGACAGATGTGATCTCACACGAGCCAGAGTAGCAAGCGCCGTAGAAACATGGAAAACAACAATTTTCAGAGAGTCGAGCATACCGTAAAAATGCTGAATTTTTACAGTTTTCACCTTAACACTGCAATCTGAACTGTAGCCCAGTTAAGGGATATGCCATGAAAAATAACAAGACATTTAAGCTGCCGAAGTTACTGGAACTAACGCAAGAAGCTTTGTGACACACCACTGTTGAGTGATGGCGAAATGTAGAACATCACGTCATGAAAAAGGTGGAGGCACTGTGGACTTTTTTGTGGCTTGAGATTCTACTGCTGATCGCCTCGTTATCAACGTAGCAGCACTGAAATGTACCGCATTCTTCGAAGTCCGATATGGAAGATGTTCGCCGGCCGAAGTGGCCGTGCCGTTAAAGGCGCTGCAGTCTGGAACCGCGCGACTGCTACGGTCGCAGGTTCGAATCCTGCCTCGGGCATGGATGTGTGTGATGTCCTTAGGTTAGTTAGGTTTAACTAGTTCTAAGTTCTAGGGGACTAATGACCTCAGCAGTTGAGTCCCATAGTGCTCAGAGCCATTTGAGCCATTTTGAAGATGTTCGGAGGTTACCAGACGACTGACTGTAATACCCTCAGTGGCTTCAATACTTAACTACATGGTGAAATCGAAGCAGTGCGCTTTTACGCCGCAGATAGCTCTTGCAGAAAAATTATCCTTGTTAAAGTCATGAATTTTCATCACCCTCGTTTTTAATTACAGTACTATTGTAGCTAAGGTAGAGAGCACCTTTTGTTTTCCAGCAAATCACCTAAGAAGCGTATCGCCTGAGTTATACCATTATTTCCTTCTATTCAAAAATTAAATGACATGCAAGGCTACATTATTCGCTGCTCGTCTCTTTCTGCGTCTTTATTACAACTGTTCACATCACTCCAGGTTGGTTGGACAAGGTGGCTGGCCAGTGTTTTCCAAATTAAACGCGCCGGTAGAGTTGTTGTCTCGTATTATCGCTGAGTCGATGTAAGCGTTGCGTACAGCGTAAAACGTATCCTCATTATCGCTCTTGACTACTTGGGACAACTTGGCTTCTACTCCACGTGAAACGAAATCCAATGAGGTTCCAATAAACGTGGGAGAATACATAGCGTGATGTTTGCATGAGGTTTATTCTTATGATGAACGGAGCATAGGGAGTCGAGGTAGCAGAATTTTTCGACTACATTCAACAGGAAGCCATCAAGTCTTATACTACCTTACCCTCGCATCCTTGCGACATAGTCAAAGTCTTCTTTACATTCACTTCCACGTAAATGATTTGTCCGTAAGCATTAGAAGATTTTCTTTTGCATGTGCTACGAATGCTGCATCGCCTGCCTATAAAAGGTTGGTTGCAACTAAATCCTCGCGATAACGCTTGGATTCTAGTTGGGTAGGGGATGTTCTAATGTGTCCCGACAGATTGGTATGTAGGTGGATACCAAGGTCTGTTTCTCTGAAAATAACTTTGACAAATAACAATAGAAATATACCAAATAAGGCAGGGGCTAGTACACAGAATAAAATATACAGTACATTCGCACGACAACATATGTAACAAGTAACTTTTTGTTACACCAAGATTTCAACCCTAACAAACTTCATCACCTCTCTCGTGACTACTTACGTAATACCTTTATCACACTGGTCCGTGCAGTTCTGGAAAATTCCCCACGAGATCACCTAAATTTAGATGAAATACCGCATAGAAGATTTTCTGTTTCTTATTATTCTATTTCTTATTAATCTATTTCAGTTGACTCGAGCCAATTTCAACCCGTTCATAACTTTGTTAATAGCTCATTGTCGTCATATTTTCCTATGAGTCTCGAATTAATATTCTTCCTTCCCTCGCAGTTCCACTGCTTAACTATCGTCAACATTTCTATCACGTTTGGTATTCACAGCTGTTATACACAACTCTGCTCGTCAAAATTCTGCCTTCCTCTACCTGCGACCGGACCCAATGACTGGCTCGGCTCTTATGTGAGAAAGCACGCACACTCATGCAGAATAACAAGCACTTGCGGACCTACAATGGCCAACGAACGGCCGTTTGCCAAAGAACTTGGTTCCCCGTTGATGTGGTGCGCTTATTGTAGGCAGCTTACAGATGGTTGTCTTTCACAACAGTGACAGAACGTAACATTGAGTCTCACTGTTGTGAAATATGGTCAGTATTGTATTACGAGAAAGTGTTAGCGTCAAAGATTCTCTGTTTAAATAATTCTGTAAAAGATTTAGGACAGCGCCTACAGATGGTATTTACTGGGTACAATCACCAGAGTAGAATAATTGTAGCTGATTATGCTACTGATGAAGGAATTAATTTCCAGCTTACACATATGAAGGGTGGAAATGAAACGTGTTCTAAGTGCAAGGTCTGACGTTTGTAAGAAGACTGAAAAAAATGTTTATCTGTTTGTACATAACTGATTTGTATCCGAAACTTGAGAAGGTTTTCCGATATCACAGAATTGTGTCGTCTACCGCTTCACTGCAAAAAATAATGAAACAAATTAGAAAATAAATACTCTACTAGGAAGGTTCTAAGTGCCAACCAGGAAACTGGGTGCCAATAAGACAAACATACAAGTTGATTCTTGCAAAGCAAAAAACAGCAAAAAGCAACCAGCCATTGTTAAAGCTGCTGTTTATTTACGCCAATAACACCTTTACCGGTTTCTACCCGACAAATTTATCTTCAGATGGCTGTTCACCTTCATATTACATCTGTTGTTGCGTGCAGTAGTTGTTGGCTACTTTTTTCCCCAACAAATAAAGTTGCTAATAAAGAAAGTCCTTGACCATTTTGGATGATTTCTTTACAATTCGGCTACCGTCATCCTCAGAGAGCTTCAGTTTAGTTTAAAGGAATACAAGGAGCAACAGGCGACTGTCACAGAACACGAAAAAAAAAAAAAAAAAGAAAAAGAAATTCATGAAACTCACTCACCACCAACTTGCAACTTGAAAAACAAGGATAAGTGCCAGTATTAAAACCCTATACCTGTTCGGGCGACAACAAACATCTTGACTCAGAAATTTCACAAAACTACAAGTTTTAGCCGCCAGGGGGAGCTATTGTAGTGGTCGTCATCTTCAAATTTTATGTATTTTTATTTTGTCTTTCATGTTTTTTTATTATATTTTTACTTGATATTGTAATTTAAGTATGGTCTGTCTTTTAATAACAATGAAAGTCGGTGAGGTGAGCAGAAATAAAATTTGAAGATAGCGTCCCTGAACTAGCGCCGCCCGGCGGCGAAAACTTTCAGTTTCGTGCAATTTCTAAGCGAAGATGCTTGTTGTCGCCCCGTGTAGGCATAGGATTATAATACTGACAATGAGCCTAGATTTCCAAGTTCTATGTTCGTAGTGAGACAGTTTTATTTATTTTTTATTCCTAATCTTTTGTAAAACGCCTGTTGCTCTGCACGTAACTTTAATCTTAATTACATATATCTAACGATGGCAGTAGCCGAAACGTCATTGTAAAGAAACTTATTAAGGGAACAAAGCGCTTTTATATACATAATAATGCGATAAACAACATAAGTAATATAAACACAAACAGCCATCTGAAGGTGTACCTGTCCGTTCAAAACTGGTAACGGTGATGCTGGTGTAATAAATGGTATAGTCAACAGTGGATGGTTGTTGTTGTCTTCTTTGCAAGAATCATCCTGTGTTATGTATGCTGGATAGCAACGGTCTCAAAAATGTCGGTATTCGACAAACTAGTAGGAAAAATGTTTTTGTTCAAAGTACTGTTAATACCGTGACACTACGATTTATTAGATTTTTAGTAAAAAAAAAACGCTTGTCACAACCAACGCAAGTTTGGAAAACTTCCTACATGGTCTGGCATTCGGATGGAGTCCAAGGACATGCAACAGTATAGAGACAACGTGATTACAGTGCGAACGCATTTTGTGAAAAACATCCACTCGTCATATGATGTACGATGAAACACTGCTTCCTTCGAACAGCGAGGGTGTCTTATTTGAAATTTATTGCCAGAGGAAATGACGTTTACACAGCAACTGAACAGTTCTCACGGCAAATTAAAGACGAGAAGAACCAGCTGTATAAATCGGTAAGGCTTTCAACCTTGCCGCTATTTCTGTTCTTGGAAATGGACAGTGAATTATGAACGAGAAAATAGCCATCGACTTTTCTAAACGTGGTTTAGTACACCGTAAAGAAGGTTCTGGACTGTTTAATGATGTAATAGGTCGCTCAGTGACCGCGAGCCGCCTACCTGGATACGCCGAGCCAGCAACTGCCGCACGGGTGCCCAGCCCTACTTTGGCTGTCTTCCCCCCCCCCCCCCCCCCCCACTCTCCCTCCCCCACACTAACCCTCTGTCTGCAGACGCCGTAATTAAATTCCGCGCACCGTAGTGGCAAGGAGAGCTCCGAGTACTCGATAAGCTTAAAGTAATCCGATTATCGGCCGCTTTATTGTCTGTTCCTCCGAGAGTCGTTACCTGTAGTGTGGAAAAGTCCCGTAATTAGTGAGTTTCATTTTACCTTCTCCGCATGATTTTAGAGCTCTCGATCTTTCGCTGCTCGACGCATTGAAATTACTTCGGCAAAGGAAAAAGTTGGTTGCATTGTCAGCTGTTTTACTACAAGATGTTCATAAAATTACAATAAGAGCACAGTATGAGTGACACCCAATGTAATGGCTGTTTTTGTTATTGTTACTTCAATTTTTTCCACAAACAACGTTACGGATAGGGAAGATATCTCTACCTCATGAGATACGTTGGCGATTCTACAAAGAGCTTCCTCCGCTTCTAGCAGCTGTTTATCCTACTTCCATGTACCGACAAAGATTTTCAATTGAGTTGAAAATGGGGCACTTAATTCATGTTGTCATGTAAGGTGCAGACATTCACGTGATTGTAGGCCAATATCGTCTACGTCTGTTTCTTGTAGACTGATGCAATATTACGGTGACATATTACGACGCTATTCCAAAACAGAATCCTTTCCTATAAGCATCAGTACTCATTGTAGACCTCAGCTCACTCTGTTCGTCCGAACGATGCAGCGTGCGGTAGATGGAGGTGCCTGTGTTTACAAGTCCTTTGACTTACAGAAGGTGTTTGATACAGTTCCGAACTGCTTTTGAATATTAAATGGAAGGTCGTTCACATACGAGGGGATCCTTAGTAGTGGCAACTATTTCTTTACAGCTTGTACAAAATAGATACGTGTTTCAAAGTTTTACTGATCTTCACTGTAGTCACCAGCATTGTGTACAACCCGTTGCCATCGATGTGGAAGTCGTGGGATACTCTTAGCAGTGCTAGTCGTGTTGACAGTTCGAGCGACGCGGTCTATTGCCTGACGAATTTGTAGCAGTTCTGAAGCGAACGACGTGAAGTGTTTCAGTCAGATTAGAAATCGAGTTGAACTCACGAGGGCGTAAGTCAGTGGAATGCAGTAGGTGATATAGCACGTAGCAACCCCATCTGTCAAACAAATCAGTAACACCTTGCACTGTACGTGCTTGAGCATTGTCCTGCAAAATGATGGTCAGGTCCTGCAGAAAGTGTCATCACTTCTGTCTCTATACTGTTCACTTTTGGAACGCAACCTACGACCAGCTTAGAGACAGAAGTGATGACACTTACAGCAGGACCTGACCGTCATTTTGCACGACAATGCTCAAGCACGTACAGTGCAAGCTGTTACTGCTTTGTTGGACTGATGGGGCTGCTAAGTGCTATACCACCTACTGAATTCCCCTGACTTAAGTCCTCGTGAGTTCAACTCGAGTTCTAAACTGAAGGAAACTCTTCACAGAATTCGCTTCAGACCTGCTTCAAATTCGTAGAGCAATAGACCGCGTCGTTCGAACTGTCAACACAACTAGCACTGCTAAGAGTATGCCACGACTTCCACATCGATGGCAACGGGTTGTACATAATGCTGGTGACTACACTGAAGATCAGTAAAACTTTGAAACACTTATCTATTTTGTACAAGCTGTAAAGAAATAGTTGTCGCTACTAAAGTTCCAGCCCTCGTATATTTCATTGCCTTCGGAAAATTTCAATTTTTTTAATGAGATAAAAATCCAAAAACGAAAAAAAAAATTCCGATCTAACTCTCCTTAAGTCTGTCTGAATAAGGGGATGAAAGACACAATATCAATGACCAGCAAGCGGGGAATGTACAAAGAAGCTTTAGGATCAGTTGCAAGTCGGGACATTGACTGTATTTTATCTAAATTCCGTGTCCCAGAGTTTGTTCAGTGACTGTTATTAATGATGGACTGTGAACTGGTAATTATTTTCTAGAAATGTGTTAATATCCAATGATGCTCATTGCCATAGTAGGATCAGACTGAGAATAGTGCTCCCTCCAAAAGTTACTTACCGTTCCTACCGTTTTCACATTGGTATTACTGTTAGAGTTCAAGGACAGCGAGTTAACAACTTTAATCAGTGACTGTGTTAACTATTTGTTTGTCACATGTAGACTTTTATTTCATTACAATGTTAGGTTACTCCATTTGAACAATCAAGTTATAAGATGTCAGCCAAGTGCAGTATGTGGGTAACCATTTAACTCTGCATGAATTACGGTAAATTAATAGACGAGGCACGATCTGGCCATAAGCCATAGTACATTCAACATCAAAGTTCAGTTAAAGTATGAAGATAGTTACTGATCCGAAAGGACAGATACCAATAATGACCATGCAGCTTCACTAGAAACAAAAGAACCCTCAGCTGCCAATAGGTGTTGTTGATATACCTCAATGGGGACAGCTGAAATTGTGTACCCCGACTGGGACTCGAACCCGGGATCTCCTGCTTACATGGCAGACGCTCTATCCACCTGCACAGAGGATAGCGCGACTGCAGGGACTTATCCCTTGCATGTTTCCCGTGAGACCCACATTCCCAAATGTCCACAACCTACATTCGTAACGTTCCTAAAGGTTATTTGCCCATTAACTAATGCCATGTAAGCAGGAGTTCCCGGGTTAGAGTCCTGGTCGGTACACACATTTTCAGGTGTCCCCACTGAGGTATATCAACAACATCTGTTGGTAGCTGAGGGTTTCCATTAATTATCATTTCTTTCTAGTGAAGCTGCATGGTCATCATTGGTACCTGTTCTTTCAGAACAGTTACTATGGTCATATAGTTAAAGGCTAGCCGGCCATTGACCTTCTTCTGTACGAATCCGCACATTTTGCCCGAACTCTTAAGGGAATCGTCACCTTAGTTGGCGCGAGTAGTGAGTGAATGGGCAAATATATTTTAGGAACATTACGAATGTATGTTGTGGACAGTTGGGAATGTGGGTCTCAAGGGAAGTATGCAAGGGATAAGTCCCTTGAGTCGCGCTTTCCTCTGTGCCCTTGGTGTCTCAGATGGATAGAGCGTCTGCCATGTAAGCAGGAGATCCCGGGTTCGCGTCCCGGTCGAGGCACACATTTCCAGCTGTCCCCGTTGAGGTCTATCAATAACACCTGTTGGCAGTTGAGGGTTTCACTTAATTATCATTTCCTTCAGTTAAAGTGTTTGAACTGCGAACTTGGTGTGAACGACGTCATTTAAAACAGACTACATCAGACAACCACTTTCCAGATACACTCGATGAAGGTGCAGCTGCCAGAGGCATATTAGTTCGGATAAATATGGTTATGCTTCGTTTGGTGCCCCGTGGTTTCGAAGCACTCTACAGTGAAAACATCACGCGTTACGACCTCAGGTCACGTTGTAGTGATCCTTAGAACTATTTACAGAAGCCGAGCTGAAATGACTGTTGGACAGTGTAAAATCTTTTTTGTGCCCAAATGGTATTGAAATTACGAGTGGAACAGTGCACAGACATTTTTTAAGAACAGTGAGGTTTTACTTGTTTGGAATTATGGGTGAAAGTGGGTTCTGGCATGGAAGAAAGTTTGACCAATGGGGAACGCAGTTCGGCCTGACGCCATCAGCTTCGATTTAATCTTGGACAGGAGCAGATCAGCGTGTAACTGACTTCACACCCCAGACGAGACAGGTGAACGACGTGGAACATGGTGGATGTGAACAACGGAGAGTCGAGACAACGCGGATATTACGAGCTTTAACAGTTTGCTGACGACCCAACGGCAGCCGCAGTTCGTGAGGAGAATAATGAAGGTAAATTGACATGGCAATTATTTGTAATAATGGATTACAGTGAGATTAAAGACAGTGTATTAAGTGGTATCAGACAGCGAGTAAATATCATACATGGACTGAAGAAAGTAATATACTTAGTGAAAAAATGGAGGAATTGCGTTTAGTTGATGAACATAGAGTAGTAATGAAAGATAAACCTGAAGATGATAGTGCATTTAGGTCATTGTTAGCGTTGTCTTTATATGACGCACTTCATGTCAGTCAGATGGTCAACAAAATGACTAGGGCTTCACCCACTGCTCACTGCAGTGTGAACGAAGAAGTGAATAGTTCTGAATTGATGGAGTAAGTAAATATTAAGGAAGAATCATGTGATGAAAATCAAGATGTGAGGCCAGAAATACGTGACATGAGTGACAGGGCTCAGGCCTTGTTTAAAAGTTTGCAAAAGAATTTTAAAGAAATGAGGTGTAAAATGTGTAGAGAAAGTGATGTTAGTATTTTAAGCAGAGAGATTAAAAAATAAATTACTAATATGAAATTTTAAAAAATCGTATAATTAATTCTAATCATACAAAATTCACAGAGGAAATGGAAAATGCAACAGAAAATTTTGATTCAAAAATAGAATCTTTTGGTAAAGAATGGCTGTCAAATGAAAATGTAACTAAAATCAAATGTAGTAATCGAATGGAAGTTGCTGATTATTGTCAGTCTTATTTAGCTGAAGTCGTAGAAATTTTTTCTGTTGAGGGTAGTAATGAAGTGATTTCAAACACAAACAAGGCAAGTACTGTTGATTTTGAGTAGATGGGAGCAAGTAAAGAGAATGTTCGTTTAAATAAGGGTACATTTCATGATTCTGATACCGAATTTGTGCTGTTGTTAAATGAAACAGTGGTCAAAATTCTAACTTATGCTGAGGATCTGGCAATACTGCAGGCAAATGTGGAAGTAAGTACTGAACAAGGTGATACAATGATAATGAAATGATTCTGCATATAGTGCAAGTAGACAAGACTAATATTCAGGAACTGGAGTCAGTTAGGAAATTGTTGATGAAAATACTGACGTTCTTGATAAGGAATGTCGACTGCTCATGTACCACATGAAAGTATTGATGAAGTTCATCATCTTGTTGGCAATGAATGTAAAGTTCTGATAAGTAGTAATAAGTGAAATGGCATTAGTAAATCTCATTGTAAGTAACACTGTGCTGAAGTGTGAACGAACTGAGAGGAGAAAAATCATCAAATAAAAGAAGTCTGTACATAAGTGCTCAGCAATGGATACATACAGAGCATTAGAGATAAATAAAGTAATTAACAGTTTGCAAAGAGCAATATTTTGTGAGAAAGTGCAGAAAGTTGTAGTAGTGTTTATAATGTTAAATCTTATCATTTGTATGGGAAGAATAATTTTCAGTGCATTTGTACAGGAACCAATTTGTAGTGATAACAATCAAGAATTAATTTTCAGTGAAATAAAACAAGAACTGTTCCAAATGCAAATTACAACGAAATGAATGTCAGAGTAAATATGATGGGCAGTGCATTTGTGTATCCAGAGGGCCAGTTACTTGTGAATTAGCAGCAAGTAGGGAGTAGAATGATCTGTATTGAATTAATTATGATCTGATAACGCTTACCCTAGCTGGATGTCTCAATCGTTCTTTTTCTTAAGTCACTCAATAGCTTACATCATTCTGTTAATAGCTGGTAATTTTATAAATAACAGCCTTAGACTTTTGTATGATCATCAGTACGGTCATATATTTCAACGAAATTTCTTCTGTGGTATTCGTTTATATTGTGGTAATGATCAGAAGCGATGGAATTATAAGAGAATGGAAGCAAGGGCAATGTACAATATTTCGACAGTATTTGGTGATAATGGTAAGTTGTTTTATTTGTCTTAGTTTTGGAGATCATAATGACAATTATTTTGTTTCAGCACCAGTAAGTTTCTTTCAGTCAAAAGGTACAGTGAATGAAAATGAAAGGTTTGTCAGTACATGTGAAAAACAGGAAACTCTCTGAAAATCATATTTAAGATCTAGCTGACATGTGGAGCCAGTAGAATTTGTGTGGCAGTAGAAGCAAAGGAAGATAGTAAATCTTGAGTAGATGTAAAGTATTGTTTGTGGTTACATACAAAATTTTTTTGCTCAATGCAGTTCTTTGTGGAGAGGTTTGTCTGTCTGTGTTTAAATGTGTCATGATATAGCTGCTTTCATTGTATAACCATTCTGGCATCACTAGAGTGGAATGAAGTTAGGATACAGTTGTCTATAGTTATCTCTGTAAAATTAAAAAGAAAAACAAGGTTTGTATATCTGCTGCCCATTAGGCCCGAATTTCATGTAATATGATGGAATGTAGAGAAGTAATGATTTTACCAATTGATGGTTTGTCTATTATGTAATGATAGTAAGGTTTGCATATAATGCTTGGATTTGTTCCTGTGGAAGGTGGTTCTGTTGGTTGGTTGGTTGTTTTGGGGAAGGAGACCAGACAGCGAGGTCATTGGTCTTATCGGATTAGGGAAGGACGGGGAAGGAAGTCGGCTGTGCCCTTTGAAAGGAACCATCCCGGCATTTGCCTGGAGCGATTTAGGGAAATCACGGAAAACCTAAATCAGGATGGCCGGACGTGGGATTGAACAGTCGTCCTCCCGAATGCGAGTCCAGTGTCTAACCACTGCGCCACCTCGCTCGGTGGTGGTTCTGTAAATTCATTTTTTGTACAGGAGGAGAAAAGCAGGGACTTAGTTCTTAGATAATGGACTAATAAGTTATAATGACACACTGACTGGACAAGGAAGTAACAGAGGGAAGTAATAATGAGCAATGCATTAGTAGAGTATCAGAAGTTAGTGACCCTGTCTTTACAGGAGGGTAGTTATTGATCATGCACTACTTTGGGTAACAGAGTTAGGAAGGAAAGGATATGATGGAAGTGACAGATGTAAACGAGTAACATAATGCTAACAGTATACATGTAGGTGTGGTCTTGTTATAGTGAAAATCTGTTTGAGCTAGGCAACAGTTGGTATTATTCATATCTGTAATTCGTGACATTGAAACCTGAATGTTGACTGAAAGAGTAATATTTAGCTAAAGCACTATGTACTGCTGCATATGTGGTTTATGTGCTGGTACAAATTGCTGTTTGTCTTTTAGGTAATGATAGGCGTAAAGTAATGGTGATACACTGAAGGAAAAATATTTTTGCTAATTAACTGATAGCGGTACCTCAGAAGTAATGTAAATATTCTGACAAGGATGGGTATTTTGATGACAGTGTAGTGGTTTTCATAAGGATTCAATTCTTGTTGAGTGACAGTAATGCAGTGATTTGAAACAGCTTCCATACCCTTCATTTAAATTAGTCAGTTACCATGTAATGGTATTATCATCATCGTTTTATTCTCTACACAGTATGTAAAATATATGCTTCATCATTTTGCAAACATGGCTACAAACTTGTCTTTTGAGTTCAACGCAGTGAAGGAGTGATTTAAGCTACAGGAGAACATGAAATACATTTCATTGTCTTTATATTATCTTTATAAGTAAACTACTGTGACATTTTTAGAAATATGTTGTGTGTATATACTTTTATGTAATGAATATGCCTTCAAAAACGAAACTGAGTCTTATAGGTTTAGTTATGTTAGCTATTTCTGTGCTAAAGTAGGATGTTGCGTTTTGCTTTCCATGTGCAGTGACACAGGATAACCAACTCCAAGAACACTAGTGAAACTGAAGAGCATTGGGGAACCATCTGGGCTATCAAAAGGCATGGAACAAACTTCAGATGAGTGTAACAGTGAATAGCATAAGTGTCAAAATATAATGAGTGAAGTGACCTTCCATCAAAAGTAGAAAGTGCATTTTGTTTAATTTGTTTTCTGTTGCTATGTAATTTCTGATTTTCAGGAACACACAGTTGCCAATATTGAACTCGTTTCTCTTACACAGTTTATGATTCCATATCCGAATATGTTTTGGACAGTTTTTAATTCTTTGTATTACACGTTTGTGGCCAGTTTAGGTAACCAAAAAATTTTTGTGTCTGGTTGTGTGAACTATTTGTTACAGAATGTGTAGCTTGCTGTTTAGACATTGGATTATATAGTCAGCTATTTGGCAAATATCTGCCTATATAACATACTCTGGGCATAGTGTAACAAAGCAGATGGATTCCTCCCTCCTGTACATGATCACTTATATGGGTTATGCACAGAGCCAAAAATTTTGAATATTAACTCAGGGCTTAGCCAACTTAATTTTATTATCCATTACATTCTTTTTGTTAAGTGGAACCCATAATTGTAAGTAGTTTACCTAAAAATATTCAATTAGAAACACTAATAATTTTAAATTTCTATAGGTAATGTTGGAAATACATTTCAGCAACTTTTGTACTTGTTAATTAGCACTTTTAAGTATAACATTGTTACTAAATAGAATCCCATATTTTGGCAAACCAGACAGTGTAATTAAACGGATATTATAGTTGTATCTTAAATTCCCAGTTACAACAAAAATATAACCATTATTTAGCTAACCAAAAATATAAATTTTTGATTGTAAGTTTCAAAATTTCAGCAAACAACAATAGCTAACTTTAGTTCTATTACGGACTTATAAAAGGAAAAATTTGGAAGCCATTTCAATCAGTTTGTGGAAGGTTATGAAAGGTACACCATGTATGTCAATAAAGATGAGGAAATGTACTGTGGATTCCTTAACATCAGTTATAAGTTGGAAAATCAATTGTCTTTCATGTAAATTCCACATCGAAGTGACAATTTAGTGACTGTTTTCAATGACTGACTATGAACTGGTAATTACTCTCATGCACATTATCGATCTTCAGTAATGTTCATTGTGATAATTGGGTCAAGCTAAAACAGTACTGCTCTCAATGGTTACTCACAGTGCATATCGTTTCCATATTGATATCCTGTTACATTTCAAAGACAGTGAGTTACAAACTGTAATCAGTGACTTTGCTAAATATTTGTTTGCAATATGTTAACTTTTGTGTCCCTTTGTTGTAAGGTTACAGTACATGAAGAATCATGTTACAGGACGTCACTCACGTGTAGTATGTGGTTTACCATTTAGATATGCATAAATTTCGATAGATGAGACACAATATAGCCATAAACTGCAAGTTATTCAACACCAAAATCCAATTAAAGTGCTGTGTAAATGTCCGTATCTTCTACATAATTGAAAATGAAGTGATCGTATGGCATTGCTGGCCAGGATGTCCCAGTCGTCTTCGGCCGCCAAGTGCAAGTCTTATTTTATTCAGCGCCCGATTGCGCGACTTGTGGCCAGTGATGAGGATGAAATGATGATGAGGACAACATAACACTCCCGTCACTGAGCGGGGAAAATCTCCAGCCTGCCAAGGAATCGAACCCAGGCCCAGTGCATGGAAGGTAAGCACGTTACCACCCAGCTAAGCAAGTGGACTCCCACATAATTGTTATTATAAGGCAGAGATTTACTTAGGAATTGCATCGATAGTACAGTTTAGTACCTTGTATTTTTATTCTCTGACTAACTTACAATTTTGCCATGTATTCATGCAGATATGGCAGTCACATGAAGAACTGTGTATGCACATAGTGTTACTTGTAGTGAAAATTACAAGGTTTTTTCCCTCTTCTTTTGGCTAGATGCGACATTTTAATAATGCAGTAATGTTATTGTTCTTGAAAGCACTTTTATGTAACGTGTATTGCATTTTAGATGATCATTCGCGATTGTGCTGCGTAAAGATATGGATCACACACGATTTTTTAACGAACTGAGAACGATGTGGCCTCATCTTTCCTGTAGGTAACAACAGTGTATGCTTAATGCTGTATACAGTGTGGTTATATGACCTTCACATTCTTACTGTCTTCTTTTATCAAGGCGTGTTGTACGTTTTTAGATGCACTTGAAAATGGACATTGTCTGAAACTAGCAGTAAAAATAAAGTAATATAAAATACAGCCTGGCGGAATCATGTCATTTTTCTAAACAAAATAAACAATGTTAAGCATTTCGACAGTTCTGTTGACTTCTCATTATACTTCAGTGACTATTAAATAGCTTCTTCATGAAAAGTCCTTGCTAACTATCTGGAACCAGATAGTAAATGACACCTTTAAAGAAGTTTTTATTAGTTTCTTATTTCCCCACATTATAACTTGTGTGTAACTGACACATAAATTGTCTAAGCTGTGGATATATCATTAGTCTATCATCATGATAAGTCTTTGTGAATTGCTTAAAGTCACATTGCACAAACTTAATGGACATACCTAATTCCACATTTATTCTCCTAAATTCGATAAGAATTGAAATTTCCACTTAATTCTTACTGCTCTTTAATGCTAAAGTATATTGCTGTGCCCACCAGGTACTCCCCACCTTTCATTTATGCATTGTTTCATTTTCAAACGTTCCTCAATCTTCAACAATATATATCTGACTCTACTTTCGAGGTTTTACGATTATCCAGAAGTAAGTTTTGGTTGCTTCCAGCCACCACTCTCATTCGTTCATTACTACCAAATAAACGATATGCTGGATCTGATGTACATTACTGATTCTTACTTATCAGTGTTCCTTATATGAGGATGTAGCTGATTCATAAGAATTTTATTAATTAATGTACTTTTTAATCATGAAATAGCTTATAGAATTGACTGTTTAGAGCGACAAGGTGGATACCATGCCAACTTGTATGTTTCTGAAATCTAGGATCATAGAATTCTGGTAGATATTTTGTTCAATAGCCCAAGGTTGCTTGATTCTTAAATTCCAGTTTTACACTGTATACCACGTGTTAGCTACATCATGCAGTAACACTCTCAAATCACGAACTCGACTGTTATTATTGTAGTTATACTCTCTGAATTTTTTTATATCTATGTTGTATCGACTTCTGCAGTCAAATAACACTTTCATGGCCACAGCTTGCTTCCAGTAATCAACTGGTCATTCTGGATTAATAACTTTTCTAACTCTTTCCCTTCTGTTGTAGCATTCTTCTTCATTGTTTCTGGTACACTCCTTGTTGTCAGTACATACACTGATCAATCATTACTACATCATTTTTAGTGGAAGTGAGTGAATCTCATCTATTCTCTCAACATCTACCACTCATAGTCTTTTCTGACCAAAGTCTGACGACCTACTGCACTAGCAAATAACGTCCCTTGCTGAGACCGACTCATTTTTAGTAAGGTTTCAGTATCATTTCGTAACCTCCACACTACTATTAAAACTGTTTTCCCATTACAGGATAGATTCTTTAAAGTATTTTTACTCCCTTTAATTGCATATCTTCATAACACATAATCACAGTTTTTACCATTTGGCTGTGCCAGTAGCATCACCTTACACAAATGTTATTTCATTTACGTATTTATAAAATTATTTCTCCAAAGCTTTGCTTCAGACTAATTGACAGTTATTATGACTGGTTAACCTTTCCTGCACTGCACTGCACCATCAAATTCCACTACTGTCAGTCACTAACTTTATTTTATTCATGTATGTAGTAAACACACAATTTGTTAACTAGATCTACCAAGGTCTATTCACTTTCATCTCCATTTATTTATTAGTCATTGATAGAATTTAATATCTAAGTTGGAGAATCCAGTATAGCTTCACTTTTAATAATATCTGTTTAAGTTAGGCTTCGCCATTATATCTCGACATTTCGTATCTTACTTGAAAAAATCGAAACCATTTCGCCCTTTCCATAGCTTTCCTGGGATAATTATCCTGTATTACTACATTTGGTCCACGCCACACAGACCTTTGATTTTTCCCCATCTGAATCTCTTAAGACAGCACCTTGGGATGAAGTAGTTCCAGAATTTCCCAACGTCTCTCATTCCAGTGGAAGGACTATCTTTTTATTTATTTATGAGCTCCTATGGTGTGATGACATTTATTTGTTGTGTTTGAGCCCTGGCGTTATGTCTGTGTAGCCTTTTTTCAGCGGTAGCTTTTAACCTTTCCCTCACTCGTTGAGTAGTCGGGACTTCTCCCATGACATGTGAGGGTGACCAATTCAGTGTGGATAATAGTGGCTGCTGTATGAATTTTCTTTTCCTGTTGTTTCCATTGGAATCAGACCTGTACACAAATGTGTACTGCATTCAGTATTATCTCAGATTCTCTCAACTTTACGACCCAAACATTGTGATGGTTTGCAGAGTAAGTTCTAAAAAGTCGCCCAAGTTCTTTCATCACTATTTCTGAAGGGCTCTCCTGCTACTGAAACTTCGGCATTTTAACGTGCTTTATGTTATGGTTTTCTAATAGTTGTTTATGTACAGTGTCAATACACTGACTACCACTACCCGATAAAATCCTTTTTGGTATTTGATGTTTTACAAAATAGTCTTACTCTAGACACCTTGTTGCAGCATGTGAGGTTGCACATTCTAAAGGATACAAGTGCACATACACAGACCAAAAGTCAATCACTGATAATACATATTTGTGACCAACTTTCCCTGAGGGAAATAGACCATAAAACCCATTGCGAGCAAACCTCATAGCCCATCTGTTATTATAAGACGTATTATGAATTTATAAAGAATTTTCAGCTCATTAACCTTCATGCAAACTATAAAACTTCTTACATCATTCCTCATTATGCTAGCCATGTTCTTCCTGTGATAAAACGTTTTTAAATGCATTATTCGTTTAATACCGAAATTTCCATAGCCACTATGGATATAACTTACAAGTCTTTCGCCTACCTGCTTAAGTGCACAAATTCTCAACTGTTCTTCCCTAACCCTCCAACACTGTAAACCTTCATACACTCCATACCAATGCAGTACACTTTCACAAACTCCTTAGTTATCTGATTTCTCTTTGGTCCATATATAGTTTTATCAAAAGAGCTGATAACCTCTCTTAACGATTCATCTTCCCCCCATTCATTTGTAAGAGTTAGTGCTAACGCTTTCCCTTCTGCAGCCATTGTCTTATATTGCAAATAATAAGTTCGAAAATCTTTTTGTACCCCATGTGTTTCTGATTGTACATTTAATCCTGTGGGTAACATGGATAAGGCATCTGCTGCTACATTCCTACTTCTTTCAACATACTGTACCTCGAAGTTTTATACCTGTAGAAATAGTACTGAGCATGTAATAATAATTTATCATCATGAAGGACACTGTTTTGTGGCCAGTGTACATGACAGTTTCTCTACCCAACAGTAGAGATCCAAAACGCTTAAAACACCATATGATATATAGTGGTTTCTTTTCTGTAACAGAATAATTAAGTTGACGCTGGCTTAGCGCTCAAATGGCAATAGCAGCACTCCTACGGATCTTAGGTGTTTTCTTGAAATCATCCTGAAAAATTTCACACACTACCCTGTATGAAGACGATGAATAAAAATTTTTAGTATCCCTCCCATTTAAGGGTGGTGCAACAATTGAGCATTTAACAATTCTAGCTTGATCACATCAAATACCTCTCTTTTCTTTTTACATTATTACCATTTTTAGCTTTACTCCATTACCTGTAAAATGTTTGGATGCACAATGTTCAAACCTTTAAGCACTTTCCATAAATTCCATCAATCCCAGAGAAGCTCAACTGTTTCTGGTTTCTTTGATATGGACACTAGTCAATTGCTTCTAATTTTTCAGGATCATACTTGATTCTTTGTAGATGAAGCCGATGCACTACATACTTTACTTAATTCGTGGCAAAGATCTACTTACTTAGTTTCGCCATAGTGCAGTTCTTCTCATAAAACTTTAATAACGCTATTTTTGTAGTTTAAAAGTTGTCACACCAAGTCTTTGGAATAACCATGATGTCATCTACATAGAGTATTCATTTTGTATCAACTCCAGTCCCAATGGCTGGTCTAATGCAGACATAAATGAACTTACAGAAGCATTCCACCCGGAAGGAAGTACCTTAAACTGATAGGACTGTCCCTCAAAAAGAAAATCTGTGACTGGTCTGGAATCTGTATGCAGTTTCACATGCCAGTATCAGGTAGTCATATCCATACAGCTAATGTACTGAAGCTCCTCTTAATTTTAATATCAACTGTTCAGTGGGTTTGGGCCTCTGCTGTTTTTCAGTTTCAGTTATTTAGTTTAAAATGCAAATATTAAGAAATACTCCCACATTGCCACATGCTTTCTGACTTTTAATCACAGGCTATTGCATATACTCAAGGCTCTTACAGTTAGGCCTTGTTTGACCATCTTAGTTATCTCCTTATTAGCATCTTCGTTTAATGCAAACTAGAATGGTTCTAGTTTCTTGAAAAATGGTTTATCTTACTTTACTTCTGGCTTACTTTCATTACCCTTTATAACTGATGGTTTATGAGAGAATACTGTACTGTATTGACTTCATAATATGAATGATTCCACCTTTCCGCCACTACTCAAAATATTGCTAGCATATACATTTTCTTCGATTAGCCGACTAGTAGTCTTCATTGTTTCCTGAGAGGCCTGTTTATCACTGCAAATTCCAAATTCGTCCCTTTTAGAACTGTTTCATTTCCATCAATTTTTGTTCACAGAGCTGTCTTTTACCGTTTGATTCACAAGCAGTGTCATATCTAAGGTACCTTGAACATTTAAGCAGAAATTTTCATTTTCAGAATCAAATATTGGTTGTTTTTCACTTATCTAATCTAAGCAGAGTAAGATATGAACATTCGAATTAGGTATTACTAATAAGGTATGTGTAAACGCGTTATCTCCTAGATGAAACGTTGACGTAACTTCTCGCCTCACTGGTTTTCCTCTGTCTCTAGTGATACCAATATTGTGTACACCATCAAGAAAGCGTACTGATTAGGACTTCTGCTGTTTAAATTTAGAAAACAGCTTACAAAATGCAAAACAATAGACACTGGATGTCCATCGGTGGTTCCCGATACTGCTGGTTTTATAATTCTTTTGCGTTGTATGTTCACCGTTTCTTCTAATAATGCTTCCATCAGTACTTCTCGATGGCAAAATGTTTATTCTGTTACTACGTTGGGCCTGTACTTTTATTGGTCCCCAGTCTAGTGTCTACCCCAGGACTGTCGTCATTTTCTATTATTTCGGTACCTATCAGAGATTCGTCCTGGGTCCGATTTCCATTCCAATGGAATTTCATTCCGTTGGTACGAGTTTCGATTTCTGTTCCTCATAGTGTAAAATTTTGTGCTTCTCACTTCATAATATTAATTGTCACTTATCTGTGACTTAATTTTCTTTTCTCCTACACCATTATTAAACCTGTTTTTCTGTTTCGCCTCCTCGATGTTTCCCACATACGTCTAACTACTCTAGGTAGCTCGATATTGCACTTATTTTAGTCTAAGGCGCTGCAGTCATGGACTGTGTGGCTGGTCCCGGCGGAGGTTCGAGTCCTCCCTCGGGTATGGGTGTGTGTGTTTGTCCTTAGGATAATTTAGGTTAATTAGTGTGTAAGCTTAGTGACTGATGACCTTAGCAATTAAGTCCCATAAGATTTCACACACATCTGAACATTTTTGAACTTATTTTAGTTCTTACCCTACCCAACATCTTTTGTTGTACATGAGGTGGTAATCGACTACTAGTTACTTTAATTAAATGGGTATCATTTATTGGTTCGTGCAATAAGTGCCATTCAAAGTTTTTACGAAAATGACCCCATCTTTTATCATGTGGGCTATTGCCTAACAATGTTAAAGTTGGTTTTCTTGCTCTCCTTCTGACCCATATCTTTCTTAAAATAATTTGCAGAATCTTTCCCATTCTGTAACTTTAATTCGTTGAAGAAGTCCCCACTCCGTCGCCCCGCAACTAAATGACATGTGACTTACTGAATTTTCTTGTGATGGTTCTATGAACTTGGGAATGCCACTTAACTGTAGCCCACTCCCTGGTTTAAACAATAAAAACTTTTGTAAAAAGTCGCCAGTGTCTTTCAAACGATATTCTTAATACCATTCCTGAGCTGAACTTGGAAACGCTGTACCCCCCCGTCCAACTTGTATTACACACAGGTTTTCTTTGTTATTATTTACCTAAACCCCATCCTCGGGATTGATATTATTGCTATCACCAGAAATTGGCCTAGATATTACACCATTAGTCAGCGATTTGGTTTCTACCCCATTTGAGTTGATTGTTCCCCATGCTTCACATTATCACACTCTCCCTGAAGATTACATAACATACCAAGATTATTAACTTTTAGCTTTATATTTTCAAATGTTTTCATATCTAGATCGCTTTGTACTTTAACAATGTCTGATTCTTCCAGTAAATACTTTAATCGGGTTTTACACTTATAAACGCTTCTCCTGGTAATCAGTAACCTCAGGTTTGATTTCACCTTAAGCTTCCGAGACTTACCTCACTACACTAACTTCTTTAGTTGCTTGTTGTTGCACTGTAGCTACCTGTTCTTCTATTTCTTTCCTTGTCTTAAACTGAATTCTGCTAAGTTCGCTAGTTAACATTTATGTTTGTAGTTTGATTTATGGCCTATCTTATCTTGAGTCTTCTGTATGCGTATCTATGTTTTGGTGTACTGTTTCTATCCGGTTTCTACCACTGCTATCTTCAGCTCTAGTCCCTCAGTGAGATCGTCCCATACCTGTTTTATTTCTAATTTTAATTCTACATTATTACTGTCTACGTTACTGGATAATTCGGTGTTCTTATATCTACTTTAGTAAACAATTCCTTTATTTGTTTGTACCTTTTGGACATTTCGCTTGTTTTGCCGTTCATTAGCTGTAAGATTTGATTTAATTTAAGACTTAAGGCTTCCATTTTTATTTACGAGAATGATACTCTACGTCCGCAAGAATGTTACTGTTGTAGTCACTAACTTGATAAACAGCCACTCTCACGACTGTATGTACTTAACATCTCTTCGCTGTAGAGATCTTTCACTTCCCCAACGCTCAAGTCCTACTTACATTTAATAGTCACTGCATCTGACTCGTCAGATTTGTTATATGTATTTATTATGAAGCAGTGGCTCTTATTGCCGTGTTATGTCTCTGCACTGCACCGTCAGTGCTGTGAAGTCGGGGACAACGGCTCCAATTACACCTCTGCTGCGAAGCCGTCGTACTGCAAGCATTGACTGTGACTACAATGCGAAGCAGGTGTACTACAAGGGTCAACTGTGACTGTGATGCGAAGTCAGTGAACCGCAACTGCCGAATGCTTCTCCAGCGAACGTGGATTAGGACCAGATTACCCTGCACTTCGACAAACTGTTACTGCAGAAAAACACGGAAAGAATAAAAACCTGTACCCATACCCCAGCTGGCTTCTTCTGTTTAATTGTTTGTTGTGCCGTTGCTGTCCCTTGATCGCTTCCCGTCTCGTCTATGCCATATTGTACTGTGTTGTGGCGAGATGTTACGCTAATCTGTCAATAAGACTCAAGTTCTGCCTTTAATGATTAGCAATAGATCTTCGCCAGTACGAATAGGAATTTAAATTTTAATCAAGGTTTGTTTATAACTCTTACATCCTCGTGGCTGTAAGCAATTAACGCATCCACTATAGCAATACAGAAGAACACATGCATGAGCCACCACTACGTGCGTAAAACGTCAAACTACTATGAATGCAATTAACAGTTCCTGTCACTAAAATTCATGCGCGTTTGAAGTGGTAAATAGGTATTAGGCGTCGGAACTACTATATTACCTGATAATTAGTATGAATTAAACAAACCTTGTGCCCCTGGAAATTGTTAAATAAGTATTAACTATAATGCTGTTATGCAGGACGTTGCTGTGATAACAGTCATATAAACAAATCGTATCGGAATTATTTTCACGCAGTAATATGCAAAATATGACACTATCAAATAGGACAGCTGAAGTTACCAATACGTTACGATATTTCTTAACTTCTCTTTGCCAGATAACTTTGGCTACTGCTGGTCTTTTATCACAAATAAATGCTATCAACAGGTGAGATATTCAGCAACGGAGTGCATCAAATCACTTAATTGAACTCAATACACATTAATACACTTTATAAATATTAATCTTTGTTGCTGCTAATATTACTTTCGGTTACTACCGTTTTAGTAGAATTCTCAAGCATTAATTTGAAAACTCGTAACTTATTGCATGAATTCGGTCGATGCACTCAGAGTTATAATTTTACTATGGACCAACGATAGAGCGTCAGCTATCTCTGAGATAATACTTACTCCTATTATCTCTGATATCTTTTAAATTTTTACGATTACTATAATTATTTCTCTAAACCTTTGCAATAAACTTACTTAGGGAAATATTATTTTTCTTATATCGCTCAACTGAAATTCTTAATAAAGCCTTTTCCAGTACTTAATTAACTTTCTCTGTAATTGAATATAATTACGACAAATAAGTTCCCTTAAATGTTATCTGTCACGCTACTGAAAAATAACTTATGTTTGCAGTTGTCGCGTTTGAATAACTTGCAAAACAAAACGATATTTTTCCTTTCAAAACTATTTGTGTAAATAACTTCAGTGGGATTCTATCCTTCCCAATAAATGAATGTTCACAACGCAAATTTTATATTTATTTATTTTCTTCTTTACTTTCAGTTCAATAAATTCAGTACAGGTTTGAAATTTTATCGTGAACGAGTGACTCGAAACTAATCCCACACGAAACGGAAATAGGAAAGACAATAAATTTGAAAACAATGAAACTACCTGCCACCCCCACTTATTTCCAGAATTAAATGAAATTATTAGGCAAAACCCAGCCTTTTCAGGTGTTGGTTCACGCGTTCCTACTACCAGTCCCTATTTGAAATGTCAGTCGTCAACCTAACAAGCAATGGAATATCGTCGACTTTTGTGTTTGTTGGTTCGCTAAGGTACCAAACTATCCACACTATTTCTAGTTAGACATCCGTGAAAACGATAGCTGTATTCTCTCAAAGCATACAATGTGTAAATTCTGATTTCCTACTATTACCAGTCACTGATGCTCCAAAGAAAATAGTACAGGCATGCGTATTCACATACAGAGATACGTAAACAGGCAGAATACGGCGCTGCGGTCGGCAACGCCTATGAAAGACATCAAGTGTCTGGCACAGTTGTTAGATCGGTTACTGCTTCTACAACGGCAGGATATCAAGATTTAAGTGATCCTGAACGTGGTGTTATAGTCGGCGCACGAGCGTTGGGACACTACATCGCGGAGGTAGCGATCAACTGGGGATTTTCCCATACTACCACTTCGCGAGTGTCTCGTGAACGTCAGGAATCAAGCAAAACATCAAATCTCCGACACTGCTGCGACCGGAAAAAGATCCTGCAAGAAAGGGGCCAACGACAACGGAAGAGAATCGTTCAGCGTGACAGAAGTACAGCCCCTCCGGAAATTGCTGCAGATTTCAATGCTGGGCCATCAACAAGTGTCAGTGTGAAAACCATTCGACGAAACATCATCGGTATGGACTTTCAGGGAAGACGGTCCACTCGTGTACCCTTGATGACTGCACGGCACAAGCTTTACCCATTGCCTGGGCCCGTCAACACCGACATTGGACTGTTGATGACTGGAAACATATTGCCTGGTCGGACGAGTTTCGTCTCTAACTATATCGAGCGGATGGATGTTTATGGATATGGAGACAACCTCATGAATCCATGGACCCTGCATGTCAGCAGGGGACTGTTCAAGTTGGTGGAGGCTTTGTTGTGGTAAGAGACGTGTGCAGTTGGGGTGACATGGGACTCCTGATACGTCTGCATACGACTCTGGCAGTTGACACGTACGTAAGCATCCTGCCTGATCACCTGCATGCATTCATGTCCATTGTGCATTCCGACGGACTTGGGCAATTCCATCAGGACAATGCGACACCCCACACGTCCAGTATTGCCAAGGAGTGGCTCCAGGAAGACTCTTCCGAGTTTAAACACACCTACTGTCCACCAGGCTCCCCAGACATGAACCGTATTGAGCATATCGCGGATGCCTTGCAAGGTGCTGTTCAGAAGCGATCTTCACCTCCTCGTACTCTTACGGATTTATGGATAGCCTTGCAGGATTCATCGTATCAGTTTCCTCCAGTACTACGTCATTAGTCGCGTCCATGTCATGTCGTGTAGCGGCACTTCTGCGTGCTCGCTGCAGCCCTATACGATATTAGGCACGTTTACAAGTTCCTTTGGCTCTTCAGTTACGCTACTAACCCACTAGTCTTAATTAATACCTCAACAATAACAAGCACAAAACACTCAGTTACCTTAGAGTGAGCGTCCTTCACCACGCGGCTTTTCGCGGATGATGCTGTAGTATACAGTGAAGTTGCAGCATTAGAAAATTGTAGCGAAATGCAGGAAGATCTGCAGCGGATAGGCACTTGGTGCAGGGAGTGGCAACTGTCCTTTAACATAGACAAATGTAATGCATTGCGAATACATAGAAAGAAGGATCCTTTATTGTATGATTATCTGATAGCGGAACAAACACTGGTAGCAGTTACTTCTGTAAAATATCTGGGAGTATGCGTGTGGAACGATTTGAAGTGGAATGATCATATAAAATTAATTGTTGGTAAGGCGGGTACCAGGTTGAGATTCATTGGGAGAGTGCTTAGAAAATGTAGTCCATCAACAAAGGAGGTGGCTTACAAAACACTCGTTTGACCTATACTTGACTATTGCTCATCAGTGTGGGATCCGTACCAGATCGGGTTGATGGAGGACACAGAGAAGATCCAGAGAAGAGCGGCGAGTTTCGTCACAGGGTTATTTGGTAACCGTGATAGCGTTACGGAGTTGTTTAATAAACTCAAGTGGCAGACTCTGCAAGAGAGGCGCTCTGCATGGCGGTGTAGCTTGCTCGCCAGGTTTCGAGAGGGTGCGTTTCTGGATGAGGTATCGAATATATTGCTTCCCCCTACTTATACCTCCCGAGGAGATCACGAATGTAAAATTAGAGAGATTAGAGCGCGCACGGAGACTTTCAGACAGTCGTTCTTCCCGCGAACCACACGCGACTGGAACAGGAAACGGAGGTAATGACAGTGGCACGTAAAGTGCCCTCCGCCACACACCGTTGGGTGGCTTGCGGAGTATAAATGTAGATGTAGAATCACAAATTTATTGCAAACACTCAACTACTTTAGAGCGGGCGTACCTCAAAAACCACCAAATACAGCCACAACGCCTATCAATGTCTTCTGTGCGCCACGATGACCATGAATCGCAACTAATAGCCGAGTCCCGTGACGCACTACAACTACCCTAAACATCTATCTCTTCGAAATATGGAACACACTTTCACTTAGCAGGATACTCCGTCACCTATTGTTTTCGTGACCGCTAACAATATTCACACCTTCACAGCGACAACCATCACACCTACCATTTGCAATATCGTAGCTACAGCTTTCAAAAATTTACGACTAGAAAATCTGAAAGTGACTGCCCTCAGCGCACCCAGATCCTTTCTTAAGGAACGGAATCTGCTATAGGCAGACATTGCAAAACTCGTATTCAATAACCGATCACACCGACTAAGTGATCAAAATTCCCAGCTACATATAAATCGATATCTGAAATGAAACCGGCTCATTGACGATATTCCCAACAAATTAGGCTAACTGTTCGCGATATCAGCTAGATCAAAGAACATCTGTCTTTCCCAGGCGACTGATACATGCGATATCAAAATGGTGGTTTTTCTGTACACCATCTCAAACAGAACTAAATATTTAACCCTATATGAACCACTGAGGAACCAATTTGTTGGCAGTCATTTTGAGATTCCATTGCTTTGAACAATGAAATAATTATACTTCTGCGGCCTTCGCTGCTTCGTCTAGTGACCAGCCACGTAAGATGGATGCTCTGTTGCGGTCAGCTGTTGGCTTTTGTTGCCAGCGCGTGGAGAGTCTTTGCCAGAACCTACTCGTATTTTCAACCGCTTTTCTACAACAAATTGCCATACAGTGACATTATTTACACAATGTTAATAAAGTTACAACAATCATCATGGTTTTAACACCTTTACAACCTCTAAATTAATATGTTGAATCGATAAAGAATCTGCTACTGCACTCGAAATCATTTATCCTCTCACAACATACAGTGCTTACGTCGTACTTCTTAAGCTGTAACGGAGTGTTCTACCTGTCATTTATGAGCTGCTTCTGCGGCCACGCTGAATATGTACCACAGCCGCACTCCGCTCTATAGTTCCCAATATAATGTTTACTTATGTCGCTGGTTCAGTCTTGACGGTCGGTTGTTGGCGGCTTAAGCTTTTTATCATTGATAGCAGTTCTAAGCTTTGAGCTTTGAAAATCGCCTTATCACCTTGTATTTTACATCACTGATATAGCAGCTCATAGATATTAGATTCATGCAAACTCGGCGTAGTTAATTATCTCCAGTCCTTCAGTATTCAGTTTCGAAATACTCCATATTTAATCCACGAATTATAGATTGGTTAAATCTGAACTATCAGTTTTAAGGAATGCGTTGGCTTTAAGCTATGATTTATTGTAGTTCCTTCGTAAGTATGGTGACATTCCACATTAATACTGCGTTTGTCGTCGTGTAACGACCAGCGATATTAGTATCGTCGCTACGTGAGCATGGAGGTAAGTAATCAATGGGAATGGCTCTATGGATTTTCGCTATACTTTGTTTTGAAGCCAGAGTGGGCGGGGCCTGCTACCATCGTAAATAACCCAAAACGTTAGCAGAGTACTGTTTATGATTGGTTCCTGTTGATTATTTCTGTCAGGTGCACGCAACAGCTGTTTTATATACTAAATATTGCAGTGCTTACATGAATGAAATAGTGTCACGAAGGCAATTTCGATCGTTTTTCTGTTCTTGAATGCGTATTGGCTCTAGTAACACGACACGTTTGGTTTTGTTAATGTAACTGGATTTTTGTTGATGCATTCCGAACAACGAAGAAGAGATGTGAAAAGGATGCTTTCGCAATCGATTTAATTCTACGTTTACTGTGTTTGTATCTATAGAAAATGAAGCTGGAAGTCCGAAAAAAATGCTTTTTGCTTGTTGATGCTGCTTCTTGTTCGTAAATTTTCAGCTTTCAACTCGTCTGCTCAACTTTTTTGATGTTAAGGTTTGCAAAAATCCTGCCTACCTACCTACATACGAGTTCTTTGTGAATACATCAGTGCGGAGCAGTGAGGAAAGAAGCAAGACATGCTATCGTATCTTGTGCGTGTCAGCAAAGTGAACGATTCTGAAACAAAAAAAAAGTCATCAGCATAGTGGTATACCTCAACGCAGAAAAAGAGTTCTTGTTTTATTAGATTCTCAATGCATTATTCTCGCTATAATTATACATTTTCTCACTTTGAAATCTCATACCATGGGAGGCATTATTCAGTGTGTGGCCAATAGTAGCATTTCACAGGGTAAAGAAAAGAAAACGATATAACTTTTCATACGTATTCCAGTATTGTCAATGGTATAAATGTAAGGGAGTGGTCTCAAACGTTAAGACCCCGTAATATGGATATTTTGCTTTAACATGTATGTAAGTAATTTTTTATTAATGACTGTAAATGCAGGCCTGTGTTTCCAACAGTGGCGTACTTGCCTCTTTTCCCGGAATATCTTTCGCCAGTAAGTCAATCAGTTTTTTAGCAATTAACAGACACGTCACAATAACAATGTATGTCTACTTTCATCATCAGCTTCATTTTACTTTGGAATTTCATTTTGAAATTTTCAAAGTATATAATCCTATCTGTCCCTTGTGTCACACCAACATTTAGTTGGTTACTTAGTTTCATCTCATGTGCATCATCTGTAATTATGTGGAACGAGTAATTTTATATTAACATTAATTTTTTGTAGATATGTGTCCATGCTAATCATTTATTAATTTGTTTTAATTAAATACAGACGTACGTTAGCCAGTAATTCCAGCCCATCACCATTTACACATTGCAACAGTAGATAATTTTCTGCGAAATAGGAGGAATTGTCAAAGAGAAACGTTCTCAGTTTAGTTCAAATTATACTTTTCTGTCAGACATTTTGTATCGGTGGGTAAGCGATGAAACCTTTTGGACGCAACATTGTGAACCACTGTTTGCGCTACACACAACCTTAATGTGGTGCAGTGAAAGTCACTTTTCCTTCTCGTTGGGTGGCTGGTTGATTCGGGTGAGAGGACCAAACAGCGTGATCATCGCTCCCTTTTCTTCTGGTATTGTAATTACGAACATCATTGTTCCTGTTGAAGTGCAGGGGATCATTTGCAACCACCTTCGTGAAGGAATAATTGTGCTGTGGAGCTGGTAGATTACTGCTAATATCCGAGCACCCGGCAGGCACGACGAAAAAACGTTTTCGTAAAAGCCTTCGTCATAAAGGAACCAAACATACACACACACATACATACAATAATACTTGCAAAACTGACAGACAGATGACCGCTTTCTCAGACTGTTTTAGCTAGAATCATTTTCAAATGGGAAAGAAATGTGAACAGTGAATAATCACCGGCGGGATGAATTTACGGCATGAGATGCTGCATTAATAGTCATCGTAGACACATAGCAGTGTGTTGTGCGGGAACGAGACAGTTGTACAATGTGGCCTGTATGTCGGAGCGTTTGCGGTTTGGAAGGCAATGGAAAACACAGGAAAGAATAAAAGCCAACAGCAGAAACGTAGTTCATGTATACAACAGAAACTATTGCTTGAAAGGCTCCACTTACGAATGAAATCTGAGTCCTTTAAACTTTAGATTAAGATCGGATCGTAAATGACGCAGTTTTGATGAAACAGCTACGTCTCTACACTATCAAAGCACCATATACTGTTTGGGACACGATCACGAAAGTCGACCTTCATGTGCTTAAGCTTCCTTTCAGTCATAAAGAATGTCTCTGTCTGGTTATTTACAGACTTTATATTTATTCGTTCCAAAAGTGATATGAGGATGGTTTAGCGCTGAAGAAGTCTCATAAATGTTACTTTCACTCAACTACCGCGAAACAAGTTCAGCTAGATCTCAGTATCCAGAGATCTTACTATCTCGTATCAGTTATGAAGACATAAAAAAGCCTTCACCTGATCGCAAATAACTTCTTCTCAGACCCAAAATTCATACGATTATTATTATAGGAGGTTTCCAAAGTCTTGAAAATTATTAACATTCACTTTTTAAAGCGTTATTACAGAAGTATAGCACATATTTGAAATAGAACCACGTTTCAACCATTAACAACGTATATTCACAGATTACAACTGATCGTTGGCAGTTCTGACCAAGGGCTAAATATATATTTTAATTTCTTACAGTTTAAAATTACAAATTTCGTTTCATCGTTATTAAGTTGGAGCCGGGCGAGTCACATCAGTCTGCTTTCGAAACAGGATGTCGATCCCACGCAAATGTAGACCAACAATGATGGCTATGTCATGACAAGATGGCTGTTCCTTCACCCCATCCACGCCCCTCGGTTGTACCATGAAACAGAATTGGAGAACACTTTGCAATTTGGTTTCCACTATGTCAGCCACATGACCGCGAGCTCGACCCAACTCACTCTGCACATGTTGCACAATACTCAGGGCCTCACATAGCTGAGTGCCAACAGCTTCCAGTCGCTTGATGGCTTTTGATATCACTAAAAAATTGGCGTTGATGTATGCCAAGTTTCGATACAATGTATCTGTAAAAACTTCTTTCACAGTTTTAATAGCACTTGGTTCATCGCTATCAATCTCACAGAAGATTGTCTTTATTTGGGTGTAGTTGGTGCAGTAATACTCAGCAGCATTAAGCCAAGATCCCCATCGTGTAAGAACAGGTTTAGGTGGGAGGGGCGTTGAAGGTGCTTGTTCCTTGAATTTCTGCACCCGTAGCGTAGCCTTCACATAGATTTTCTTGCCACAGGAAATTGATTTGTCCACGTTAGGGAAATTTGATCGCACCTCTTCGGCAACTTTGTGCAACGCATGTGCAAGGCAAGTGGCGTACACCATACTGGGGTAGAGAATCTGAAGCCCTCTGGTTGCTTTTGCCATATATGAAGAACCATCTGTTACAAGCAGCAAAACGTTGTCTCTTTTCACACCATCCGGCCACAGTAGCTTCAGAGAGTTGTCAAACAAAATAGCAATCGTCGAATTGTTGACTCTATCGAGAGCTTCACACGTTAGTAGGGACTAATCTCCTGGGCCATCAACTTTTAGAACACCAACAACAACGTTTGCAATATATCGCCCACTAATATCTGTAGTTTTATCTATTGACAGCCAGATCTTTTGCTCAGCAATAGTAATTCGTATTTTGTTGAGCACATCACTGTAGCATACGAATAAATAGTTCTCTCTCAATGTAGATTCATCTGGAACTGGATGTATTGTGTACTTCTCCAAAGAACCGTCTGAAGCGTGGATTCTTCAGCTTTTCGAATGGGATGTTGCAGGACACAATCATCGCACACAAATCCTTGCAGAATGATTGCACGGTTGACGATTGACCTGTCTGTTCAAATAACAGCGTTTGCCTGCTGTTATTTTCAGCACTTCGTTTCACACAGCTGCTGTGTTTATCGGTATTACAATGTTGTTGCGCATTAAAGCGCTTTTCTGCACTGACTTTAACTTCACACAGTTTACAAAATAATATTTTGCCAGTACTAAAGAACTTCTCTCCAAATTCTCAATCATATCCTCGCAACTTCACGCTGTCGGAACACTTTGCTTTAGGCATGTTGAACAAGGCAAAGGCTGTATTCAAACTGGTTAGTGGGAACACCTGTGCGACTGCAATGATTATTACGGCGGAAGCCGCCTTTGTTGGCTCTGAGAGCGTATTGTCGACTCTGCACACCAATGTTTTATGTTCGCGAAACGACTGTTGTTGTACACCGATTTTCTGCTACAGTCCTGAGAAATAAAGCTGTGTACTAATTTATCTGTTTACCTTTCATAATAGGACGTTAAATATTGTCTCGTGAGCAACATATTCATTTTCTTATTCGTGTATCCCGTAAGATACGAGAAAAACGGTATATGAATTTTTGGCAAACGTTGACGGAAATACGACCTATTATATTAAAAGTTAGCCGCAGTATGACCTATTACTAAAATTTGTTGAAATATGACTTTATATTCACAATCAAAATACATTTTTCGACACTAAAGTGCCCAGATTTGTGTGCAAATTGTTCTAAAATTCACCCTATAGTTCAGGAAAAATATGACTTGTCATTAAAATCCGGGCCCTAATCATCACATACTCATAAATGTTACACATTTCGCAGACATAGAAGGGAAATAAGCATTACTGTTTATCCTACTATTGGAGGGAGGTTAACCGGGATAATAGCAATCGCAAAATATCAGCCAGTAGTCTTCCGAAGCGACCTGTTGTGTACTGACTACATACAAGAAGTGGATGAAAATGTGTAAACGCCGGAATCACAATACTTGACCATTCCTAATATTGTGTAGGAAACCCATTGTTATTCAAAACAGCTTCTAGTCGTCTTGGAACAGATGAAAATAGGTTCTGCATTGCTTTCAGTGGATTCTTCCACCATTCTTCCGGGAAAATGCTGCCAGGTTCAGGCAACGATGATGGAGATGAATAACGATCACATACCCTTCCATCAAAAGCAGGCCACAAAAGGTCTGAACTACTGTGATGTGGTGAATGTGGTGGCCAAGTGACGTAAGACAATTCATCCTCGTGCTCACGAAACCAGTCCTGAGCGATATGAGCTGTGCGAACAGGGGAACCTACCAGGGATTTATACCACATACAGGGAGAGCGGAAATCCATCATCAAAAAAATTATTCAAATGGCTCTCAGCACTATGGGACTTAACTTCTAAGGTCGTCAGTCCCCTAGAACTTAGAACTACTTAAACCTAACTAACCTAAGGAGATCCACACATCCATGCCCGAGGCAGGATTCGAAACTGCGACCGTAGTGCCCGCATCTCGTGGTCGTGCGGTAGCGTTCTCGCTTCCCACGCCCGGGTTCCCGGGTTCGATTCCCGGCGGGGTCAGGGATTTTCTCTGCCTCGTGATGGCTGGGTGTTGTGTGCTGTCCTTAGGTTAGTTAGGTTTAAGTAGTTCTAAGTTCTAGGGGACTTATGACCACAGCAGTTGAGTCCCATAGTGCTCAGAGCCATTTGAACCATTTTTGCGACCGTAGTGGTCGCACGGATCCACACTGTAACGCCTAGAACCGCTCGGCTAAACCGGCCGGCAAGGAAAACCATCATCCAAGTGTGTATTGTTTGATCGTGACAGACGGTCATTTAAGAGGATGACGAAAAATAAGAAGACGAAGCTGCAAAAGTCACTGCAGGAACGAATGTCGCAGTCGCGAAACCTATCAGCACCAAAACAACACGAAAGGAGCTCCAAGAAACAGGGAACGGCACGACGAGCTGGAATTCCAAAACCTCTCATCAGCATGGAAACATGATGCAGCAGCCATAGAACCGAGACTGTAGACCAAAGGAAGAAAATAATTTGGTCGCATGAGTCTTTCGTTACATTGTTTCCTCCTTCTGGAATAGTTTAGGTCGATTTACGCCTCAAGAGCGACACATGGCGCGGGTTTGGTGATGATTTCGGCTGCCATATCGTGTGTTCCATGGGCGCATGGTCACCCCCTAAGGTCGCTTTACTGTCAGGGATTGTGTGACCATTTTGGCTGATCAGGTCAGTTCCATGCTGCGTGATGATACTGTGTTCCAAGTTGACAGAGTCCCTCTTGAAACATGAAACATTTCCGCTACTTTGGTTACGAAAGCATCCAGCATACGACCACCAGTTTGCCCCCATTCTGATTCACTTAGCTCCGAAGTAAGGCAGTCACAACAACACAGGAAACTGTTATGACCACCACTGACATCGTCAACGTAATGAGAGCATTGAAAAAGTGCCGTTTGTGGTCAAATACAATGTCTGAATCTGCAGGCTTGACCTGCATCTGTATTCATAATCAAGCTTGCACTTCCTGCGGTGTTTCCACTTTTTTACCCAATACCTGTACAAATATTTGCAGGAAAATCATACATTAGGCTGTGATTCACTGGAAGAATCCTAAGGAGATATAATTCACGTACGGGAAAAATGGCTTAGTAAACACTTGTCCGATCGATTCTGCTCTTCCGTCTGGAGCCATCAGCAGTAGGATTAATAAAACGTGCAGGAAGAGCTGTGCGTTTAATGCCAACGTTGAAAAGCTACGACGTTTAAACAAGTGTCATTCCCACCCCGCAACCAAACAGCTTTTAATCATCACAGTGTCGAAAACATGGTGGTCTTTATGTCCCGTCAATTCTGATTCTGTACTCTCTACTGAAACACGCAACATTGATTTCGTCAGTAATGCTACAGTTTGAAGACTGAGAGTAGGTTGATAAATTACCTTTAATGTCTAAATACGAGGCGTGTTTTTTAAGTGACTACCGTTTTGAAATTAAAAAAAGACGTTCTAAGATATCTCAATAATTGTATTTTTACATGAAAGCCTGTACCTTAATCTAGTTTTCTGCATAACTTCCGTCAATATTGAGGCACTTGTCATAACGTTGCACCCGTTTTTGAATACCCTCCTCGTAGAAGTCTGCCGCCTGTCTTGTTAACCACTGCAGGACCACTGTTTTGACCTCGTCATTGTCTTGAAGACGCTGACCACACAGGTGTTTCTTCAAGTGCAGGAACAGATGCTAGTCACTGGGCGCAAGATCTGGGCTGTACGGAGGATGATCTAGCGTTTCCCATCGAAAAGATGTGATGAAATCTTTGGTCTGATTCGCCACATGCGGACGGGCATTGTCTTGCAGCAAAACGATGTCCTTGCTCAACTTCCACGGACTGTTGCTTTGATTTTGGTGTGAAATTATAACACGATGTTAGAAACAAATAAAATGAAATATAGAAAAAAAAAAACATATTCAGGTGACAAGTCATAAGTTTAAATGAAGACAATCAACAATGTAACACTGGAATTTGCTTAATTTTTTAGCTCTTCCAGGAGCTCCTCGACAGAATAGAAGGAGTGAGCCATGAGGAAACTCTTCAGTTTAGACTTAAAAGAGTTTGGGCTACTGCTAAGATTTTTGAGTTCTTGTGGTAGCTTATTGAAAATGGATGCAGCAGAATACTGCACTCCTTTCTGCACAAGAGTCAAGGAACTGCATTCTACATGCAGATTTGATTTCTGCCTAGTATTAACTGAGTGAAAGCTGCTAACTCTTGGGAATAGGCTAATATTGCTAACAACAAACGACATTAAAGAAAATATATACTGTGAGGGCAATGTCAGAATTCCCAGATTTTTGAATAGGGGTCGACAAGAGGTTCTCGAACTTACACCACATATAGCTCGAACAGCCCGTTTTTGAGCCAAAAATACCCTTTTTGAATCAGAAGAATTACCCCAAAAAATAATACCATACGACATAAGCGTATGAAAATATGCGAAGTAGACTACTTTTCGTGTTGAAGTGTCACTTATTTCAGATACTGTTCTAATGGTAAATAAAGCAGCATTTAGTTTCTGAACAAGATCCTGAACATGGGCTTTCCACAACAGCTTACTATCTATCCGTACGCCTAGGAACTTGAACTGTTCCGTCTCGCTTATAACATGCCCATTCTGTCTGATTAAAATGTCAGTTCTTGTTGAATTGTGAGTTAGAAACTGTAAAAACTGAGTCTTACTGTGATTTAGCATCAAATTATTTTCCACAAGCCACGAACTTATTTCATGAACTAAATTATTTGTTACTGTTTCAATATTACACACAAGATCCTTCACTATCAAGCTGGTGTCATCAGCAAACAGAAATATTTTTGAATCACCTGTAATACTAGAAGGCATATCATTTATATAAATAAGAAACAGCAGTGGCCCCAGCACCGACCCTTGGGGAACGCCCCACTTAACAGTGCCCCATTGGGACTGAACATCACTACCACTCTCAATATTGCGGAGAATTACCCTCTGCTTTCTGTTCTTAAAGTAACAGGCGAACCAATTGTAAGCTACTCCCCTTACTCCATAATGGTCCAACTTCTGCAGTAATATTTTGTGGTCAACACAGTCAAAAGCCTTCGTTAAATCAAAGAAAACACCTAGCGTTCGCAACCTTTTATTTAATCCGTCGAAAACCTCACAGAGAAAAGAGAATATAGCATTTTCAGTTGTTAAACCATTTCTAAAACCAAACTGAACATTTGACAGCAAATTATGTGAATTTAAATGCTCCAGTAACCTTGTATATACAACCTTCTCGATAACTTTAGCAAACACCGATGGCATAGAAATAGGTCTAAAATTGTCAACATTATCAATGTCTCCCTTTTTATAAAGTGGCTTCACTACCGAGTATTTTAATCGATCAGGAAACCGACCACTCCTAAAGGAAAAGTTACAGATATGGCTAAGTACTGGGCTAACATACATAGAACAATACTTCAGTATTCTGCTAGATACCCCGTCATATCCATGAGAGTTCTTGGTCTTTAGTGATTTAATTATTAACTCAATCTCCCTCTTGTCAGTATCATGGAGGAGCATTTCAGGTAACAGTCTCGGAACACTTTTTTCTAAGAGTGCTATATGATTCCCTGTTGGAATTAGGTTTCTATTTAGTTCACCTGCTATATTCAGAAAGTGATTATTAAATACTGTACATATATGCGACTTATCAGTAACACGGACATTCCCACTACGCACTGATTCTATATCCTCGACCTGTCTCTGCAGACCAGCAACTTCCTTTACGACTGACCATATGGTTTTAATTTTATCCTGAGACTTAGCTATTCTATCTGCATACCACATACTTTTTGCCTTCCTAATAACATTTTTAAGCACCTTACAATACTGTTTGTAATGGGCTGCTGCATTTAGATTTTGACTGTTTCTAACGTTTTGATATAATTGCCACTTTGTTCTACAAGATATTCTTATCCCTCTAGTCAGCCACCCAGGCTGCCTGTTTGTGCTAGTACCCTGTTTTAAACGTTGTAACGGAAAGCAACTTTCAAAGAGCATGAGAAAGGTCTTTAGAAAAGCATTATATTTATCGTTTACTGTCTCAGCGCTATAAACATCTTGCCACTCTTGTTCCTTTATAAGGTTTACAAAGGTCTCTACAGCAACCGGATCAGGTTTCCTGAACAGCTGATGACTATATTTAACACGAGTTGCAGCATAAAAATCTTTTAAAGTTAAAATTTGCGCATCATGATCTGAAAGGCCATTCACCTTTTTTCTAACAGAATGCCCTTCTAGTAATGAGGAATGAACAAAAATGTTGTCTATGGTTGTTCTACTGTTCCCTTGCACTCTCGTTGGAAAGAATACGGTTTGCATAAGATTATATGAATTAAAGAGGTCTACCAGCATCCTCTTCCTTGCACAATCACTTATACAATTAATATTGAAGTCACCACATATAACTAACTTTTTGTATTTCCTATAAAGTGAACCAAGAACCTCCTCTAGCTTTAGCAAAAATGCTGTGAAATCGGAGTCTGGGGATCTATAAATAACAACAGTTACAAGTTTAACTCCGTTAAATTTAACCACACCTGCACAACATTCAAACACCTTTTCAGTGCAGTACTTTGAAACATCAATTGACTCAAATGCGATGCCGTTTTTCACATACATGGCTACTCCCCCACACCGCAAAGAGCTCCTCGAAAAGCAGCCAGCCAACCTGTATCCTGGTAAAGGAAGCCTCTGAATTATCTCCTTATTTAAGAAGTGTTCAGATATACCAATAATTTCAGAGTCAACATCTATAAGCAGTTCACTAACTTTATCCCTAATACCTTGTATATTTTGATGAAATATACTAATTCCCTCATTACTCGGATACCTAAGCTTTGTCAAAAGTGATTCCCTTGTTAGAGAGACTTCCCTTAAGCAGGAATACCTATCAGCTGACTTCAATCTAAAAAAGGTGCAGCTCTAACACACACTACTGCAGGAATTTTCCCATGAGTGATCCCACCAACCCCACCTATGCTGTCACCTATAAGCTTTGCCAACCTCCCCTTCCCATACCTGTTGAGGTGCAGGCCGTGTCTAGTGAAACCCGTCCTGCTGATAGACTCCACCGACACCACTGAAATGTGACCCATGCTTTCTGTCATCAGCGCACCCCCAAGTCTCATGTTATTACGCCTGACGGCTGTATTAAGATGAGGCCGATCGTGACGCTGAAACAGTTCCACGAAATGCACATTCGTGTTGCCAGTCTGAGTGGCTATCTTTTCCAGGTCACCATCTATGTTATACTCCCCATCCCTACCAATACTATTACCAGCCCCACCCACAATCACTACCTGATCCTCTTTAGTAAAATCCCTACATAACCCCCCTATGTTAACAGTCACCTGAGCCAACCCTGCATTAGGCTTCACAATGCTGGTGACCTGGTACTCACTTCCCAGCACTTCCTGCAACTGCTGGCCTACACCTCTGCCATGTGAACTACCTAACAGCAGAACCTTCTTCTTCCTCTTCGACTTTGCAACTGTTCTAGGCACAGTAACTACTGAGGTCTGCTGCATACTTCCTACATCTACAGCTACTAGAGATTCCTCTCCACTAGACTCTGACAGTTGGTCGTATCTATTGTAAACACCAATAGTAAAACTATCTGAAAATCTTCTCCTAGCAGATCTCTTGCCAACAGCCAGCTCCCATTCCCCAACCCCCTTCTCCCTCCTCATCCTATCTAGCTCCTTCTGTGCGTTTTTCAACTGCACCTGAAGGGCACAGATCTTACGCTCCTGCTCCTCTATCAGTTTACTCTTGCTACATAACCTGCAGTTCCAGGAGAGGATCTCACCAGAATGCCCACTGGCTTCCCCACTGCATTCCCCCCAGTGAAAATACTTCGAACAAGTGTCACACCGCAATCCACTACTCACGAACCTACGGCAAAGCCCACACTTCTCACTCATGGTAAAATTTTACTTTTTCTAAGTTCCGCTACTACAATAAGAAGATGCTAAAAACCTGACTACAATAATCACAAACTTACTCTACAGGGGAAGTAACTACTATTATTAACAGTATTAATAAACAACAAATGTGAATATAACAAAAGACTAATACAGAAAGAGAATCAAACGTCTAATCACACAGTAACGAGCTGTAAACAGTTCCCAAAAGGTTCTTCTGAAATTATTTCACCAGAAAACACCACGAACACCGGTTGAAGACTACTAAAGTTCCTAAATAAATCACTATGCACAAACAATTAATTAGTACTTAGCTTTCGATGCGCCGCTACAGCTGCAACTGGTCAGCGCGGAATGTAAACACAGGCAAGAGGTTAAGTTGCTCGATACTAAACACTCACAAATATCACGTCACAACAGAAGAAAGGCAGAGCTGAATGAAGAAACCACTAATACGTCACTTATATAGTAAATATTATCACAAAAACCGTTAAAATATGTATCTGGAACCTAAAAATATATGAAAACTTAGAGAGCGATCTCACACGCAGTCACTCGCTTATGAGTTAGCAGCTTTCACTCAGTTAATACTAGGCAGAAATCAAATCTGCATGTAGAATGCAGTTCCTTGACTCTTGTGCAGAAAGGAGTGCAGTATTCTGCTGCATCCATTTTCAATAAGCTACCACAAGAACTCAAAAATCTTAGCAGTAGCCCAAACTCTTTTAAGTCTAAACTGAAGAGTTTCCTCATGGCTCACTCCTTCTATTCTGTCGAGGAGCTCCTGGAAGAGCTAAAAAATTAAGCAAATTCCAGTGTTACATTGTTGATTGTCTTCATTTAAACTTATGACTTGTCACCTGAATATGTTTTTTTTTCTATATTTCATTTTATCTGTTTCTAATATCGTGTTATAATTTCATGTATTGACTCGTTCCATGACCATGGAGATTTCTCCTTAATTTGGTCCCACGGAACAATAAATAAATAAATAAATAAATAAAATAAACGTAGGGCACCTATGTTTCATCGCCCGTAACAATTTGGCTTAAGAAATCATCACCGTCGTTGTGGTACCACTGAAGGAAAGTCAATGCACTGTCTAAACGTTTGGTTTTGTGCACATCCATCAACATTTTCGGTACCAAACGTGCCCACAATTTTCAGTAATTCAAGTGCTCCGTCACAGTGCCACACAAAACACTACGAGAAACATTAGGAAAGTCATCCCGCAAGGAGGAAATCGTAAAGCGTCTGTTTTCTCTCACCTTATTATTCACTTTCTGCACCAAACTTTCATTAACGACCGAAGGACGCCCATTCCGTTGTTCATCACGCAAATTTGTGCGGCCATCTTTAAATGCTCTCACCCACTTTCTTACCATTACACCACTCATAAACTCCATAAGCTGCACAGATCTCACGATGAATATCGATCGCTTTTAGGCCTTTAGCACTGAGAAATCTTATAATAGCCCGTACTTCACAGTCGACGGGACTCACGATTATCGGAGGCTTCTTAAACACTCACTACACAACGTAAGCAAGGAAGAATCAGACTGTAATGGCGTCTACGAAGATTAAGGTACAGGCTTACATGTAAAAATTAAATTGTTGATATATTTTAGCACGTCTGTTTTTTAATTTCAAAACGGTACTTACTTAAAAAACACGCCTCCTACTTTGAAGTTACTCCAATATGCAGGGAGTCCATAAAGCCCTGTTACAATAAACAAATAAAAAACTTAACTTTGAAACTATCGGAGAATTATGATTTGCTGTATGAAATTTAGCAGCTACGAAAGTTCTTCTCCTTTGTTCTTTGTTTCTGTGGTGTCTTGCCCCACACGTCGCTAATTTTGTGCCTGAAGGATGAAGGATTCTCGGAATGCTATGCAACAATTCAATCAAATAGCATTAGTAGTTTTATTTCCAGAAAGCAAATTGACAGTACTTAACTTTACTATCACAAATGTCACTATCGAGCCGGCCGTTGTGGCCTAGCGGTTCGAAACTTTGAACTGACAGGCGATTCAGAGACCATCAGAAGTGTATGTCCTCCTGTGTCGCAAGAAATTGCTGGCAGAGTATAAGCTACATTCCAACGCTGCTCCCAGAAATCCAGTCTTCGGGTATCACGTGAATTTCAGTAAGCAAGGTCAACTGTCCATAAAGTGCTATTTAAGTGGTTATGCTCTTTTAATATCTGGTGAAATAGGTCCGAAAACTGCAGCCAAACGATAAAAATATGTGTGAAATTCATGGGATTTAACTGCTAAGGTCATTAGTCCCTAAGCTTACACACTACTTAACCTAAATTATCCTAAGGACAAACACACATCCATGCCCAAGGGAGGACTCGAACCTCCGCCGGGACCAGCTGCACAGTCCATGACTGCAGTGCCTGAGACCGCTCGGCTAATCCCGCGCGGCGCCAAACGATCATTCTCTGCTGTACGCATTCTGGTGTTCAACGTTCGCCTCCAATCATTCTGACAGTGACTCCCTGAAAATGCCCTTGTTTTCAGTCCACATTTCTTGACATGTGAATCGTGACAACTTTAGGCTTTGAGGCTCCGAAAAACCACACAATAGACGTAAAATTAAGCATAATGGCACGGATGTTAGGTGTTGCCTAATATGCGATACGGTGATAGGCCTGTTTTTCATCGCAGAGAAATTCGTAATTGGAGTAGTTTATCTGGACATTTTGGAACAGTTGCTTCTACCACAGGTGGAAGAGCTGCAGTCGTCCATCATCTTCAAGTATGGTCTGTTTTTATTTTTTTTTAATTATGGTACTTAACTGCTAAGGTCATCAGTCCCTAAGCTTACACACGACTTAAACTAGATTATCATAAGGACAAACACACACACCCATGCTCGAGGGAGGACTCGAAACTCCGCTGGGACCAGCCGCACAGTCCATGACTGCAGCGCCATAGGCCGCTCGGCTAATGCCGCGCACCGGTATGGTCATGCACCCCCACACATAAATTTGGTCGTGTGGTATGAGTAGAATGACACATGCCCGGAGAGCAGGGAGGGTCGTGACGATAATATCGCATGGCGTCTGAAACCTCTCGATATCAAAAGGTTAGACTTCTATACGTGGGGTTACCTCATTACTGTGTGAACACAAACCAAGTCAATGACATTGCTACGCAATGTTGATACGTACATGGACAGAACTCGAATATCTGTGAGCGACCAGTGGGACACACACAGAAATTCTGGAACAAAAAAAAAAAAAAAAAATGCAGAGCTGCTAAACTTTTTACAACAAACCACAAGGCTCTGTCTCAAATAGTTCCCAACTTACGGCTTCTTGAAATGATAGCTATATTTTAGGGATACCTTGTACACGAACGTTGCGACTACTGCCCTTTGCGTAGGCACTTGGTGCGATAAGGAAAATACATAATCGCAACAGGGACGAATGGGGAAGTATTCTAGCGACGAAACGGGTTCAAATGGTTCAAATGGCTCTGAGCACTATGGGACTTAACATCTTTGGTCATGAGTCTCCTAGAACTTAGAACTACTTAAACCTAACTAACCTAAGGACATCGCACACATCCATGCCCGAGGTAGGATTCGAACCTGCGACCGTAGCAGTCGCGCGGTTCCGGACTGAGCGCCTAGAACCGCTAGACCACCGCGGCCGGCGACGAAACGGGCCATTAATGACGAAACCTATACAACGAAAAGACTCTCCTGGGAACGAGCACTTCGGAAACGACTAAGTTGGTTGCCTGTTTGTGTGATACAGTCGTGTGCGTCTATGGAGTGCAGTGAAAGTTCGGTGAGACACGAATAGGGGACAAGGCAGTGGACGGATACGGTTAAATACCGAGACTGCACGTCAGAGGATTGTCAGCTTCATAGACCAGGAATGCGGCGATCTGTGACTAATATGACGCGACAGTACTTTGCTGATGTAACCACAAGCATTTAAGCGCACATCGATTAGAGCAGAGTGTTGAATATGAATCTCACCAGCAGACGACCCTTACTTGTTCCTATGTTGACCTAACTACGTCATCAGTTATGACTGCAATGGGCACGGGACAATCGAGATTGACCGTGCATCAATGTAAACATGTGACTTGGTCGGATGAGTCTAGTTTCATGTGACACCGTAGTCACATCTGGGTACGCCGTCAGCCAGAGGAATGACTGCTCCAGATATGCAGAGCGCAACGGGTGCAGTCCGGTGGGGACAGTATTAAGCTATGGGGGCAGTTCAGCTGGACTCCGTGGGATCTTGGTCAGTAATCTAATGCGCCATCAAAATTTTGGTATACATGAAAATAGCTCCAGACCACCGGCATTCCTTCCTGCTTGATATCTTTGTGGCCGGCCGCGGTGGTCTAGCGGTTCTGGCGCTGCAGTCCGGAACCGCGGGACTGCTACGGTCGCAGGTTCGAATCCTGCCTCGGGCATGGGTGTGTGTGATGTCCTTAGGTTAGTTAGGTTTAAGTAGTTCTAAGTTCTAGGGGACTTATGACCTAAGATGTTGAGTCCCATAGTGCTCAGAGCCATTTGAACCATTTTTGATATCTTTGTGGGAGGTCGTTTCATATTTTATTCTTCTATCTACTCAAAGGTGGAGGTGTGAGGGGGGAGAGGGTGATTCTCCACATTATTTAATGGTAGGCATCGATATAGCTGCCAAAATTGTAAGGGGAACTTACCAATACTGTATGAAACAGTAGTTATATTGATTTTGATTTATTACAGTAAAATTAATATTAAACAGTGGCAACCTGTGCCAGCATTGACATGACAAAATGATAAACAAATAAACAATTGAATGGCAACCTGTGGAAACTGTACTCTTATCTCCTTGACATGTCCCACATAAGGCTCAGGAGGGAGGGGGCGGGAAATTAAAAATCTCACAATAAATTTACTTAAAATCACGGAATGTCTAGCAACTGTCCTAAGGTTAATGGAATTAATTCATATTACAGAAATGAAATGCTTCACCTCTGTCGATAAAGTTGAAAATATGCAAGTCTTATGATTGAAACTTGAAACACTCGAATTATGAAAATGTGACAGTAATTTCCATACGAATCTCCCCTCATGCCTGCAGCACGACCTTACCACCTACATCTACATCTGCATCTGCATAGATACTCTGTAAATCATACTTAAGTGCCTGGAAGAGGGTACACAGAACCACCTTCACAATAATTCTCTACTATTATACTCTCGAACAGCGAGCGGAAAAGGGGAACGCCTATATCTTCCCGTGAGAACACTGGTTTCCCTTATTTTATTGTTATGATCGTTTCTCCCGATGTAGGTCGGTGTCAACAAAATATTTTCGTAGTCGGAGGAGAAAGTGATTGAGACTTCGTGAGAAGCTCCCTTTGCAACGAGATGGCTAAATGGTTCAAATGGCTCTGAGCACTATGGGACTCAACTGCTGTGGTCATAAGTCCCCTAGAACTTAGAACTACTTAAACCTAACTAACCTAAGGACAGCACACAACACCCAGCCATCACGTGGCAGAGAAAATCCCTGACCCCGCCGGGAATCGAACCCGGGAACCCGGGCGTGAGAAGCGAGAACGCTACCGCACGACCACGAGATGCGGGCTTGCAACGAGAAACGCATTTGTTTTAATGATGTCCGTCGCAAATCATGTTACATATCAGTGACGCTCTCTCCCCTATTTCTCGATAATGCGGAACGTGTTGCCGTTCTTTGAACTTTCTCGATGTCTCTGTCAACACTATCTGGTAAGGATCCCACAACATGCAGCACTACTCCAATAGAGGACGGACGAGTGTAGGCAGTCTCATTAGTAGATCTGTTGCGTCTTCTGTTTTGCCAATAAATCGTGATCTTTGGTTCGCCTTTCCCACAACAGTTTTTGTCAGTTTAAGTTGTTCATAATTGTAATTCCTAGGCATTTAGTTGAATTTGTGAACTTGAGATTTGACTGATTTATCGTGTAACCCAAGTTTAACGAATTTCGTTTAGCACTCATGTGGATGACTTCACACTTTTCATTATCTAGAGTCGAGGCGTCAGGTGAAGGTCCAAGTGTCTTGTAAGGGGTCCGTAGGCCCTTACTATAAGTTTGCACTCGGCACATGTCGGCAGGGCAAACAATCGATAGTGTCGGGTTGCGAGAGCGAGTGTAGAGTTGAGTCAGTTCTGGGGTTGCGAGCCGTGCGGAGGCCGGTTGTTGTAATGCAAGGCTTACCGACAAAGGGAGTGGCCATCGCCGCGGTTTAACCCCTTTGTGTTAGAATAATACGGAAAGTGAAGAAGTTTAATTACGAGAGTGATCAGTGATATTTTAGTGACGATATCTATTTGGTTTCGCGTCTACCGCGCCGGCATCATTTGGATTGCAGTGTTGGATTGCAGTGTTGGATTGCAGTGATTGAATTTGCGTGTGAGAATAATGAATAGCGAGGAAGCCTGTGCTGAGATTAGCCGTTATTAAATATGTATGACGAAGGCAGTGGCTGTCTCCTTTTTCTTGTGTTTTAGAGACGAATATAGGTGCTTGATTAATGAAGCTGTGTTGGCGTTCTTCTTGTCACCAGACATTTCATTATTACAGTATTTGAGAAGGACAAAAATGGAATGTAACAACTCCGTAGCAGTCAAATCCGATTGCCAGCCCCATTAGGTACACGGTCACATCAATTAATTATTATTTGGGCTGCTATCTGATCCCGATCGAGCGGGATACGTAAATCGGACTTGTTACAGTCTGCAGAATCGATCACTGGTGGAGCCAAGTCCAAAGTAGCCTGAAATTTTTCCATTTTCCAAATGCATCGGCTCAGGAAGCTATGAAACAGTTCTCAACGTCTAAATCGGATGGCGAAGGCTCCAGTTCTCGATCTTGAGCTCAGAATTCTGTTTTTCCATTTGACATCCAAACGAATGTGAAGTAAGAGAAAATCTCTCATGGCATGTTTCCCATCTTTCACACTATTTGGTTGAGTCAGCTCGGAATCGTCTGAGCACTGACCAACATAACTGCTCCTTCCGAAAATAAAAAAAAAACAAAAAAACGAGTCTCCTTGCCCTGACTGTTTAAGAAATGGCTTGTGTCCTACCCTACCCCAGTGACAAAACTAGCCTCACTCTCCCTGTCTCTTCCTTCAGCCAATGAGTTCCTCTGCCTCGTCACTCTCTTGTGTCTGTTTCGAAGTTAGAGTTTGTTTACGTCGCCCTATAGCACCAGATTTCGAGTTGAATAAACATTGTTTTGCTGCAGAGTCAGAGCGTTTCACTGTTTCCTACAATTCCGAAGGTCCGGGACCGACAGTCCCCTACAGATCACTCATCTGTTTATCTTTAGTTTCCTATACTTTTCTGAGAAAGCGTCCATCCTTCGAGATCTCACTCCATTCTCTGGTCGTAGAACGTTTGTGCCTGACTTTTCTCTGGGTGAGAGGCTGTATGCGCTTCTGTACCACCGCCAATCTTCCTCCGGCGCTTCTACATGGCAACAGCTTCGGTCCTGTAGCCAGTGCTCCTTTGGATCACTACCGGCAGCCTTTCCGAGAACTTGTCCTAGGACGTCGACTTCCCTACGGCCTAAGCCGATGCACATCCCTGCTCATCGCTACGCAGTGCTTTCAACATTTCCCAGTGCTACATTACGTGCAGATAGGACTTGCGAGTAAGAAAACAAGAAGCCTGTATCATCTGTCTGCTAAATATCACTAAGTAAATTAGGTACTCTGATTAAATGGAAGTTTCACTATCGAATTGCAGAACTGGCGACACTGTTTCCAAAAAAGTGTCCCGTCACATCTTTCCGAACTGAGGTGCCACCATCCTGTAGGCTGATTGTCCATGTCACAAGCCCAGAATCGTGTTATAGTGGTTCGAGGAGCCTGATAGTGAACTCACTTTCGTGTCTTAGCCACAAAGTTTACCAGAAACAAACCAGATGGTATACTCCTGGGATGTTAACGGGCGCAGCTCGACGTACACAAAGCACCGTCCCATAATTAACGGACATCGCGAAGACCCGAGCGTGGACATCTGGTGGCACCTACCAAGTACTGGAGGATCCATGCCACGCAGAATCGCTACTATATCGCTTTCCAAAGGTGGAGCATCTCTTTGACAAGTAGGTATTGATAATGTTTTGGCTCATCAGTGGCTATCATGGACAATTTCTGTTACAATGTGAATATTAGTCAAAGGCGATATAAGAAAGATGGCGACGCCATATGACTGCGTAAAATGTGTGAAACTCCAGAGAAAACTAGCCAGATAGAAGAACTATTTGTAACAGCAGATGTCGGTGACAGATACGTCCAGGTAAGTACCGTGTGGCAGTTTTCAATATCAGCGCAAAACACGTCTAACGTCACGGGAAATGTATGGTGCAATGCGAGACTTCAACAGCGACGAAATGGCGCGCCCAGTTTCCTACGACGACTTCAAAATATGTAGAAAGATTTTCGAATTACAAAGTGAGTTCAATATCTGATATGGTACCACAAAAATGGAAAAAATTCCTGTAGCACACAGTGTTACCAAAACAAGATAAAACACATTTTCGACCGCTAAGCTAAATGGTAAGCCGAAAAAGGAGGCATCTGTCGTATCCCAGCCAAAGCTAGCCTACTAGATTTCTGGAAACCTTATGCTGACTGCGTTCTTCGATAATGGGGTGGATGTTCATGAACTCTTTTTGTACGGGTTGTACAGAAATGGCTAGTATTACGGGAGGATTATTGCCTGAGACATGGGATTACTTGTAAGGCCTCTCGAAGCATCATTATTAAACTTATCTACTGTTGCACTGTTCGTTCCTTAAAAATGAATCTTCAGGTTTCTAATACACCACTAGAAAGGCGGTCGCGCTGTCGTCAGCTTCTTTCACACTTCGCGCAACCGCGCTATGCGTAAGGCAGTTGTCGCCTCACTTGTCCGACAACCTTGACAACTGCAAATTGCATTGACACGGAAATGGTATGGCGCAAATGCTCCGATACCCACTACCCAAAAACATCGCTACAATCGTGATAATCGGACATGCATTATTCACAATCGAGCAGCAGTTTTCAGCAATTATTACTCTTACATACAATTAGAGCATCAGAGAATGAGTTGCCATAAGAACTATGCAGAATTATTTGGCAACTGGCTGAACACAACGGTCGCACCGCCATAACTAAGAATAATAGGAGAAGAAGAAGAACAATGGAAACGACTAAGAAGAAGGGAAGAAAGGATGCTGCAACAACGGATGGAAAAGAATGGTGTATTCCGAAGTGTCCAGATTTCATTCACACGACGGAATAAATGGACGCGTCGAAAGGTAAAATTTATATTATATTTCTGAATGTTAATGTCTATTGGAATTAACTAAAGTTTGTAATGTTAATTTTAATATGTAAGCCTCGGTGAAACCCCGTTTTTCAAATGGTTCAAATGGCTCTGAGCACTATAGGACTTAACACCCATGGTCATCAGTCCCCTAGAACTTAGCACTACTTAAACCTAACTAACCTAAGGACATCACACAACACCCAGCCATCACGAGGCAGAGAAAATCACTGACCCCGCCGGGAATGAAACCCGGTTTTTGATTGAACGGATTTTCTCTACTAACAACTAGTTTTACTGAATGCCTTTGTTACACTCAGAATATGCTAGCTATAACTAAAGTTTACTGGTGTACATGTTTGACTTTCAATTAAAACTACTATTCACTTTGAACATTAGATACAACAAGTTTCGGCTACAGAAAATTGTTCGGTTTTTAGTCTGTCATGACATCCGCGCCCAGCAGCCACATCTGTTGCTTCAGTAAAATCTAACAGCTTATCTACATTGAAGCCGTTTGACTGTCACTAATTCTGCGTCCCATAAATATTAATAAACAGGAATCGATTTAATATTCTGTACCGCTTCTGTGTCTTTATCCAGCCCATTGTGCTTCTTCAGTTTCGTCCATTAATTCATCGTAAGTTCTTTTATCATTACATTGCAGTGGTTTTCTTTCTCCTCCGGTTCATCAGTCTGTAACTAACAGCCTTTCTGTAAATATGCTACTGGCCATTAAAATTGCTACACCACGAAGATGACGTGTTACAGACGCGAAATTTAACAGACAGGAAGAAGATGCTGCGATATGCAAATGATTAGTTTTTCAGAGCATTCACACAACGTCGGCGCCGGTGGCGACACCTACAAGTTTCCAACCGATTTCTCATACACAAACAACAGCTGACCGGCGTTGCGTGGTGAAACGTTGCTGTGATGCCTCGGGTAAGGAGCAGAAATGCGTACCATAACGTTTCCGACTTTGATAAAGGTCGGTTTGAAGCCTATCGCGTTTGCGGTTTATCGTATCGCGACATTGCTGCTCGCGTTGGTCGAGATCCAATGAATGTCAGCAGAATATGGAATCGGTGGTTCACAAGGGTAATACGGAACGCCGTGCTGGATCCCAACGGCCTCGCATCAATAGCAGTTGAAATGACAGGCATCTTATCCGCATGGGTGTAACGGAGCGTGCAGCCACGTCTCGATCCTTGAGTGAACAGATGCGGACGTTTGCAAGGCAAGACAACAACCATCTGCACGAACAGTTCGACGACGTTTGCAGCAGCATGGACTATCAGCTCGGAGACCATGGCTGGGGTTACCCTTGACGCTGCATCACAGACAGGAGCGCCTGCGATGGTGTACTCAACGGCGAACCTGGGTGCACGAATGGCAAAACGTCATTTTTTCGCATGAATTCAGGTTCTGTTTACAGCATCAGGATGGTCGCATCCGTGTTTGGCGCTATCGCGGTGAACGCACATTGGAAGCGTGTATTCGTCATCGCCATACTGGAGTATCACCCGGCGTGATGATATTTGGTGCCATTGGTTACACGTCTCGGTTACCTCTTGTTCGCATTGACGGCACTTTGAACAGTGGACGTTACATTTCAGATGTGTTGCGACCCGTGGCTGTTCCCTTCATTCGATCCCTGCGAAACCCTTCATTTCAGCAGGATAATACATTACCGCATTTTGCAACTCCTGTACTGGCCTTTTTGGATACAGAAAATGTTCGACTGCTGCCCTGGCCAGCCCATTCTCCAGATCTCTCACCAATTGGAAACGTCTGATCAATGGTGGCCGAGCAACTGGCTCGTCACAATACGCCAGTCACTACTCTTGATGAACTGTGGTATGGTGTTGAAGCTGCATGGACAGCTGTACCTGTACACGCCATCCAAGCTCTGTTTGACTCAATGCCCAGGCGTATCAAGGTGGTTTTTCTGGGTACTAATTTCTGAGGATCTATGCACCCAAATTGCATGAAAATGTAATCACATGTCACTTCTAGTATAATATTGAAAGGCGTATGTACTCGTTGGCAGCGATGATGAGGCATTGTAGAATCTCTGACCAGAGCAGTTGCGCTCGAAGCGCAGTGCAGTACAGTAGTCTGTTGGGAGCAGTAGCCGAGTTATGTAGCGGAGAGGTGTCTGTCAGTAGTGGTAGCGCAGAGCAGTCGGCGGGCGTCGGCACCGCAATGGTCGAGATTTAGGACAAGGTATATTATTAAGCAGCATTGCGATCAGCTAATGATGTTAATTAAGTGTAATTTCTGTAAGAATCGCCCCCAATAATAATTTTGATTTTAAAAGCAATTTTTAACAAAGAATCATTCGATTTCCTTCCATTTCCTTTAAACAAAAAATTTCAATTAACTTCAAAAATTTAGTTATTTCGATACATCTGCTGTAAGCTGTGGCGCAGAATAAGAGCAGAATTTTGACATGCAGTTATATTAAGGTAAGAAATTAATTCTGATTTTTGCACAGGGCCAAAGACCGACATTTCGGTTAAGCTGAGTTTTGATTGTCACTGAAGTTCCATTGTCATGGGATCATGTTTCATTATTTTATGCGAACTTATACTTGCGTCAGATTGCTAATTTTTGTTTAATTGTCATTGTCATTAATATTTTTGCGGGAAGGTTACACTTGGCTCCATTTCTATTAAGTATTGTCTTTCAAAATTTCTGTGGGGAGGTTACACTTGGCGACACCCAGTCCAGGATCGTATTTCGTTGAGAATCTTTTGAAAAACAGTCAGATATCTGCTCTTATTGCTTAAATATAATTAGAATTTGGCGCAACGCTTTTACTAATCTTGTGACTTTCTTTCCTCAGATCATCGGCAATTCGTTGCTCTGTTGTATTTGTGTGTTGCTTTTGTATTGTGCTTATTTCTTTTGTGAATATTTGTGTCTATTGTGAAAATGCCGCGAAAGACAGTGAATAGTGTATCGCGAGGCATTATGAACGAAATTACCGACTTAATCAACGTGACCAATAGTACTAGTGACACGCAGTGTAATGATGACAATGCTGTGTTCACTAACCGTCAGTGCGTTCCAATCGTGAATGACGACTTTTACCCTAATGATGAACAAGAGAACTCAATTGTCTCCTCTGTTAATTTGACGACAATTGATGACGCGGGGCGTTCTGTTGGAATGAGCGCTGCCCAGCTTAACACACCCGGTTTGGAAAATTCAAATAACGTACAGACAAATTTCTCTAATGAAAATGAGCAGGATACACAAAGTACGCCGGATTTATTTAATTCCGAAATAATGTCTGACAGTACACATCCGACTGATAAACCTTTTTGTAAAGTACAGAATAACCAAATGGTTACACAAAATGAGACAATTCCAGATCCAGCATTGATTAACACAGAGAACAGAAATGCTAATTTTGTGTCGGATCCAATTAGGGCATTATTGTTGCAAATTCTTGAAGAGAACAAACAACAGAACGAAAGACAAGACAAAAATCACAAAGAACTTAGTGAACAGGTCAGACAACAGAGTGAAAAATTAGACAACAATGATGTAAATATCAAACAGCTTAGTGAACAGGTCAGACAACAGAGCGAAAAACAAGACAATCTTAATGAAAAATTAGACGAAAATTCCAGACAGCTTAGTGAACAAATTAGAGCCGTTGCCGCGCAGTGTCATGATACTAAGGTACATTTACGCGTGGAAATTGAGGCTTGTTCAAAGAAAAGTAGCGAAGAAATTAGGTCTGTTGCTCTGGAATTAAGGGAAATGCAAACAGCTGCAACAGAAACACTCAGAGACGAAATTAGCGGAGTCGCTAAACAATGCTCTGAAAAAGCTACACAATTACGCGACGAGTTTAAAGCAATGACGGTAGAACTTTCGCGCACAATGGATGAAAAGATTGATGCGAAATTCGAGCAACAGAACACTCAAATTAACGAACGTCTTAGTCTTCACATACAGAACAGTGATACGCGTTTCCGCAAATTTATTGATGATCAAAATAAAGTAAAACGTCAAGTAATGGAAACAATCACTGCTCAGAGACAGGAAGACAAACGTAAGATGTTTGCGAAAGCAAAAACATACGTGGACAACAATATTGCTACAGTCGAACACAGAATTACGTGACGAAATTTCTGATCTTAAATCAAAAACAGATACACACGCAGTAGATATTCAAACAGTGACCGACAGACTCGAACAATTAGAACTAACACAGGATTCCGATGTTGTCAAAGCTGACGTTAAAAAACTGAACGAAACTACAGGTAAATTGCAAAAACAGATTAATGCCACTGACACTAAAACCGATGATCAGGCAAAAATACTGATTGAAAAATATGATGAATTGGCCAGTCGTATTGATGCTATCGAAAGTGCTAATGACAGCAAATCAGACGACATTTCACCGGTTTCATTTAACCAAACACCTGAATTTCAAAATTTACAGCAGACAATTAATGAGATTGATTCATCTAATAACACTTTACGTAGAAAACTGGCCAGTTTACAACAGGAAGTAACAGACATGAAAAATATTTCGGTTAATAACGCATCACAGCAGACGCCACTTTGCGAACATTTGTCAGATTCGCGCAACGCGTGTAATTTGGGTAATCTACAAAGAGGACACGACTTTGATTCCGAACAATCACAGTTCAACAGATTCTCTTACAACCATGAACCTGTTCCATCACACAGAGACGATAATTTCGATTACAAACATTTTCTGTCAGTGAGAAAGTTTAAAGTGTTTAAAAACGACAGAACACAGATTCACCCGCTAGATTGGATCCAACAATTTAGCTTTGCTTTTCCACCGACTTGGCCTGTAACGCACAAACTGGAATTTATTTGCAGCTTTTTGGAAGGCGAACCGGCAACTCGTATGAGACCGATCGCGAGACAATGTTATTCAGTAGAAGAGTTTCAGAATGCCTTTCTATCTGCGTACTGGTCGAAGACGACACAGCGCGGAATTAAAGATCAGCTAATTAGTTTGCCAAATTATGAAAACACAAATTTTCCCAGTGTGACGCAATTTTTTGAGCACATGGTCCAGCAAAATCAGTATTTAAGTGAACCTTATAGTGAATCTGCACTCATTCAATTATGTATCTCTAAATTACCACGATCATTAAGAGTGTCACTTTTAACAGGTCAGCAAAAAGAAAATATTTCGGCATTCAGGGATCTGCTGCAGCTTTTAGAAGTGCAGCAATCTGATTATTCCCTTGTAAACAAAAATTTTTCGTATAACAACCAAGGCCAACAAACGTACAGCAATTATGATCAGACACGTAATTTCAATGGTAGAAGTGATAGACGCTTTAGGACTGACAACCACCAGAACTTTGGTAACAGACAAAATTCTAATTATCGGTATCGTCAAAATTATGAGCAACAGGAACCACATTTTGGTAACAATAGACGTTTTCCGCCACAACAACATGAAAGTCAGCCGGTTAGCATACCTAACCAACAATGGAATGCACAAGGTCAACCAGGCTTTAATGTTTCGCCGCGTGCACGTGTAGTCCCTGATACAACAAATAGTAAAGCACGGCAGCAAGGAAATAACTACGTACAGAGAAGACAGTATTTCAATTCCTATCGCAATGCACCGTATAGGAATGAGTATCACGACAGACGTAAAAATGATGAGCACAATTATCAGCGTACGTTTAATAACAGTCGGTCATACCAACAGCAAAATTGTCCACAAGAACCTATTGTCATGAATGAACCCGACAGTAGGTATCATCCAGAGCGTAATGCGTCTGGAAGAAGTAATAGAACTGTTCAAATTGTACAAATGCCACAACATCCTCCTGATAATAATAACACGTCAGATAGAATCTGACTAGATACTGTACAGGACGCATCTTCCAATAACACAAGCACTACTTTTGACACGCAAAATGTTGTTCACGAAAATGTAATTACTTTTGACGACATTCGAGACACTCTTTTACAGGAAAAACCAGTTATTCAGAAAACCATTTCACATCCTGTCATCGAAATTAAAATTGGTTCATCGAAATTTTCAGCAGTAATCGATTCCGGATCACCTATGTCAGTAATAAATGAGGAAACTTTTAACGAGTGTAACAAAGAGAATACATATCCTACATTACCATTAGGCAAAACGAAAGTAAAAGGAGCAGTATCGAGTAAAGGAGTAGACGTTAAATTACAGACACATTTATCATTTTGTATTGGAGGTCATATTTTTCATTCAAATTTTTGGATTGTTCCTTTATTGACAACAGACGTAATTTTAGGTACTAATTTTCTCGTACAACACGACGCAGTGGTTGATTTTCAAAATTCTTATTTAATGTTAAAAGATGAAAATGTGCAATTAGCTTTAGAATTTCAGCATTCACTATCTGCAGAAGAACAAACAATTAACTGCACAGAGGTCATTTCCGCAACACGTAACATAGACTGTAAGCCCGCATTGTTCACGGATACGTACGTACATAACTATAATACTCCAGACGAAGCTGAGTACGACGTAATGCAGATGATTTCCGATAAAATTAAACAGAGCAGTGCAAATACAGATGACGAACGAACGCAATTACGCAAAATTCTTTTACAGCAAGCTCCAGTTTTCGACAACATTCCTGGTACTATGTCCGGTTTTATGTATGAATTTCAGGTGAAACAGCACGACACATTTAAAGCTAAGCATTATCCTATTCCGTATATTCATAGAGAACAAGTTAAAAAAGAGTTGCAGGATATGCTCGACCAAGGAATTATAGAACCAGCAGTTAGTCCGTACATAAACCCGCTGCATATTGTTAAGAAAAAAGATGGCTCACTTCGCCTCGTACTTGATTCACGTCACATTAATGACATTATTATTAATGAAACAGATCGACCACAGACATTAGAGGAACTTCTACAGAAATTTCACGGTACAGCTATTTATTCCACATTAGATTTGAAATCGGGATTTTGGCAAATACAACTTCATCCGAATTGCAGAAAGTACACAGCTTTTCTCTGTTTTGGTGACTGTTATCAATTTTGCAAATTACCATTCGGCTTAACTATTTCCTCTGCAGCTTTTATTTGCGATTTGAACACAATACTTCCGACAGAACTTAAAGACAGAATTACGACGTACGTAGATGACATTCTTATCGCAGAAGCTAACTGGTCTGAACACAATATGATTTTAGAACGACTGTTGCAAACCTTTCATGCACAAGGACTTACAATTAATCTCAGTAAATCGCATTTTGGCAAAACTTCTATAAAATTTCTTGGACACGTAATTTCAGCAGAAGGCATCGCGCCTGATCCAGAAAAACTTCAAGATTTACGTGACATTACTGTTCCTACAACGAAGAAACAATTACGCAGTTTTTTGGGCTTAATTAATTTTTTTCGCAAATTTATTCATCACTCTGCTTTAGACACACCTAGATTATGCCAATTAACAGGTAAAAATACTATTTTGTCATGGGATAAGCAAGCACATTCTGAATTCGTGAACCTGAAACATGCTTTGTTGAATGCTCCACTTTTATCGCACCCAGATCTTACTCGAAATTTTTCCATTGCCACCGACAGTTCTAACACAGCTTTAGGCGTACACATTTTTCAGGAAATTGAAGAAGATGGTTCTAAAGTAATTAAAAACATCGCATTTGCAAGCCGCATTTTGTCACCTGCTGAACGAAATTATTCCGTCACAGAACTGGAAACGTTATGTGTTGTATGGGCTTTTACGAGATTTCGGCACTTTCTTTATGGCAGACATACCACCGTTTACACAGACCACAGAGCGATACAATTTTTACTTTCAGCTAAATTTACTCACGACAGGTTAAGTAGATGGAAACTTTATTTACAAGAATTTAATTTTACGATAGTTCACATTCCCGGCACACAAAATGTAATAGCAGACGCATTATCCCGTTCTCTCAGCAACAATCAGCAAGACGTCGCAACCAACTTCTGCAAAGCAAATTTCAGCGTCATGTACATTCAGCAAGTTGCATTTGAAAATTTTATTTCGTCGTCATTACAGGACATAGCACGAGAACAAAGCAAAGATAATGTGTGGAAAGAAATTAAACACCTTTGGCAAGATAAGAATAATGTTACGATTAGGAACCACTACACTGTACGCAATGACATTCTGTTTCGCCGCTCTCATCCTGACAGCAACAATTGGTTATTATGCATTCCTGACGAACTGATTAACAAATTAATCTGGTACACTCATTTAAGTTACGCACATTATGGAGCCAGAAAATGTTTTCTTATACTGAGACAGAACTGTTATTTTTCGAACATGGAAAAACGTATACGACGAGTTTTAGCGTCATGTAAAATTTGCCAGAAAGATAAGTCTGACACCACTTCACATATTCCTCCATTATACCCCATTGTACCTGTTAAATTAAGACATATGGCCGCAGTAGACATTTTTGGTCCAATTCCGAGAACTAATAGAGGTTTTTGCTACATCTTTGTCGCTGTTGAACTCACTTCAAAATTTGTTACTTTCACTCCGTTACGCAAAGCTACTGCTAAAACTGTTTCGAAAGCATTTGTAACACATTTTCTATTTCATGTAGGGCATGTGATGAAAGTAATTTCTGACAATGGATCACAATTTCGTTCTGCTATATGGACACGCATGTTACGAGCTAGAAACATTTCTCCGATTTATATATCCAAGTACCATGCTTCTTCGAACCCTTGTGAACGATTAATGAAAGAAATTGGTAAACTGTGTAGAATATACTGCCACAAAAGACATGTTAATTGGGACACACACATACACTCATTCGAAGATGTAATTAATTCCATTCCAAATGAATCCACTATGCTATCTCCGTCTGTAATACTGAAAAACGTTGAACCACCAAACAAAATTAAAGAATTAGTAACATTTCCTACATCTCGTCGATTACGACACCACGAAATAATTGACATTGCGCTGAACAACATCAAACGTGCCGCAGAGCGCCGGAGAAGACAGCAAAAACAGGTTTGTAGACGCCGAGACTTTCACGTTGGACAGAAGATATTAGTACGTACACACTATTTATCCAGCAAATTAAAAGGTAAGTGCAGTAAATTTGAACTTCTGTACGCAGGTCCATATCAGATTCGCAGCATTCCTCACCCTAATGTTGTACACGTCGAAACTTTGAGAACCAGAAAATCGAAAGGAAACCACCACCTATCCAACATAAAACCGTTTATTGAGTGAACATACTTTACGATTTATCACGCTGTAATGCTATTTGGTAATTTTTATGAACATTTCTGCAATTATATTCACATGACTACTTATTGATGATTATCGTATTTTTTCTTGGCAAGTGCCCGGCAAGGTAAGGTTAGCAGGTCGCTCTTCTTGTCGTTACACATCAGACCGTGCATATTTTCCAGATGAACTTACACATTTTTATGACCACTTATGCAATTATATTTATATGACTACTTATTGATGATTATCGTATTTTTTCTTGGCAAGTGCCCGGCAAGGTAAGGTTAGCAGGTCGCTCTTCTTGTCGTTACACACTAGACCGTGCATATTTTCCAGATGAACTTACGCATTTTATGAATAATTATGCAATTCTCTGTAATGGCGCATTAATTTTATCAAATTGTCTCTCCATTGAAGTCTTTAATTATAGCTTCTATTAACTACACCATATACAAGCTGAGCACAACAAATGTCACATTTTGTCTTTCTTATGTATGTACGATTGTTCTCATGTTTTGTTTGTATGCACTGTGAACTAGTTAAGGTATAACACACACCATTTGACTTTGACATTTTGCCCTATGATATCTCATCATCGTGACTGTTTTACATTTTCCTTTTTTGCTGCTGCATTATGATATTGTCTGTACACTTTTTGCCTTTAAACACTGTCTATGCCTTTGACATATTACGTTTTCTGTCATGTTATGCTGTATGCTTAATTGTGTCACCATTAACCAGTCATTATTTAAAGGGTATATGATTTAAATGCAAGACATTAATCTTTGTTCATCAATTTCAGAAAGAAATGATGCGTAAAGGAAATAAATTAAACAGAAATGGGAATTTCACCTACGGAATAAACGAAAGAAGATGCAATAACTTTATGAAGAAGAGTAAATGGATTAGGATTAACAAGCATTAACAAGAATATACTATACACATCGCAGAATAGTAGTCTTAACTAATTTTTTCTTTCAGAATACAAGGCGATTGATGCAAGCTGTCAGACAGAACTACACATTTTAGTTTTAAGTGATGAAATATGCTAGAGATAAGGAATAGTTGTGTGATGAATAATGAAGTGATTTTTGCAGATGATAATTAATGCTGATGAAGGATAATGATGAAGAATATGCTACTATGAATAATGAAGTTTTTTCTTTACAGGTGATGATAATAATGAAGTTATGATGATATGGATAATGAAGTTTTTCTTTACAGATGAGGATGATGTTGAAGTTTATGTATTTATGCTATGTAGTTATTTAAGTATTTGTTGCAGTTTGCTTTGACAGCAGGTGTTATATTGCATAGTAGGATGACTGAAAGTTTTGGAAAGGACAGCTATGGAACACATTTTTTATACACATTTCACTACCTGTTAATTCGAAGTTCACTACTTTTCAGCATAGTCTGCGTTTCTTCTTTCAGCTCAATAATCCATTTTGTATTTTTTCCAGGAGAAGCTTTTCATGATACTTACTAAACTTGTTACTTATTATACCTGTTCTAGTACTTGCATTTTTTTTTTACCCATTTGTGTCTATCATTTATAAAGTGATAACCTTGCTACAGCTGACTCATGACGAATGACGTTACACATTTTTTTTCATTTATAGGAACAACATAGAAGCAATTTTTTCTCTTATTTCTTCTTGGTTTCCCTTATAATTACTCAACGCAATGCATTGCTAGCACAAAAAACATAATGTATTACCAGTCTCATATAATGTCACTAGTTTATGATAATTCTGAATAATACTGATCAGCTCTGAATAGTATATCACTTTAATAATGACTTCTTAATTATCTGAATAATAATGCTTTGTAACCGGTTAATAACTGCCACTGTTTATTGTAATGAGACTACTTATAATGCCCATGATTATTAATGCTATGATTGTAATTTTATAACTGGCTAATAATTGCCACTGTCTATTGTAATGAGATTACTTATAATGCCCATGATTATTAATGCTATGATTGTAATTTTATAACTGGCTAGTAATTGCCACTGTCTATTGTAATGAGACTACTTATTATGCCCATGATTATTAATGCTATGATTGTAATTGTGTAACTGGCTAAGAATTACCGCTGTCTATTGTAATGAGATTACTTATAATGCCCATGATTATTAATTCTATGATTGTAATTGTGTAACTGAACAAAGATTGCCGCTGTTTATTGTAATACGACTACCCATGATGGCAATAATTTAATTTTATGAACATTATTCTGTAATACTAAAATACATGGTACAGAAATGTTCAATGACTAGAGTATGGATGCCACAAACTAATTATGTAATCACTAATCAAGACTTGTGTAATGTCCTTCACCTTCTGACCTAACTACCTGAAATTATTGTAACATCCATTTGTCTTGTCCATCCTCATTATCATGGAGCACTATATTTGGTTTTTGCACTAATTCTACGTTGGTGTGCCTCTTAAGAGTGTGGTGTTGACACGACATGCTGTCCACCACTGTAAGCGATGAAGACGTTATTATGGTCCGACTGTTTGGTGTACCTGGTATACTGCCAAATGATAGCATGGAATATTACTACGACGTTTCAGTGTCTTGATACGCTGATAAATACTTCTGGGAACGGAACTGCAGATTGTATCACTTAGTGTTGTGATTCTGTGGAAAGATATGGACTTTCAGTGCAGCTGTGCGCAAACTAAAGTGCTACAACCATGAAGCAATCCTTTCCTTTCCTATCCTAATAGTGAAAATCATTTTTAACTAACACCATTTATGTTCATGGCCTATACATTTTTTCTCGATTTGTTGAACTCCAGTGCGAGTACACTTATGTCACCTGTCGACATGATTTTTTGCTATTATGTTTATTTATTGTGAAAATACTAAAGACATTTTTTGATTTGTTCTGAAGTGCAGTATGTGTGCACTCTTGTCATCTATATTGTATATACTTTTTGTGATTTGCTGATTATTTACCCTTGCGTTTATTTGTTATGAAAATGTTCAAAAGTTTTCAGTGCATGTGCACTTATGTGAATATGTTTTCAACTGAACTCCAGTGCCTGTGCACTCTTCTCAATTTTCGATATGATTTGTGTTCATTCTGTATACTTTTTATGATTTATGTCATTTGTTACTCATTGTATATACATTTCGTCTTTTGCTGATATGTTCTCCACTGCAGTGCATGTGCACTCATGTCCCTTGTCAACATGATTTTGTTCAAAAAAAAAAAATGCTACAGAATCTTACAGTGCGTGTGCACTTTGTTATTTGTCAAATAATTTGTATATACATTTTTCTGATTTGCTGATACGCTCTCTACTCATTGTACTTATATTTTGTCTTGTCTGTAATGTTTTGTAATCGGTGCATGCGCACAACATTTAATTCATGTATTACATCCAAATATTTTGTAAATGTTAATTAATTAAAAGAAAAATTTGTTACGATGGCAAGTCCAAATGACTCACCATCGCTGCCAAATTTTTTGCCCCCCAGTGGAGGGTTATGAAAGGCGTATGTACTCGTTGGCAGCGATGATGAGGCATTGTAGAATCTCTGACCAGAGCAGTTGCGCTCGAAGCGCAGTGCAGTACAGTAGTCTGTTGGGAGCAGTAGCCAAGTTATGTAGCGGAGAGGTGTCTGTCAGTAGTGGTAGCGCAGAGCAGTCGGCGGGCGTCGGCACCGCAATGGTCGAGATTTAGGACAAGGTATATTATTAAGCAGCATTGCGATCAGCTAATGATGTTAATTAAGTGTAATTTCTGTAAGAATCGCCCCCAATAATAATTTTGATTTTAAAAGCAATTTTTAACAAAGAATCATTCGATTTCCTTCCATTTCCTTTAAACAAAAAATTTCAATTAACTTCAAAAATTTAGTTATTGCGATACATCTGCTGTAAGCTGTGGCGCAGAATAAGAGCAGAATTTTGACATGCAGTTATATTAAGGTAAGAAATTAATTCTGATTTTTGCACAGGGCCAAAGACCGACATTTCGGTTAAGCTGAGTTTTGATTGTCACTGTAGTTCCATTGTCATGGGATCATGTTTCATTATTTTATGCGAACTTATACTTGTGTCAGATAGCTAATTTTATTTAATTGTCTTTGTCATTAAATTTCTCTGGGGAGCTTACACTTAGCTCTAGGTCCATTTCCATTTGAGTAAGATTAGACTTTCAATTTTGTGGGGAGGTTACAATATATTTGTCCAATGAATACCCGTTTGTCACGTGCATTTCTTCTTGGTGTAGCAATTTTAACGGCCAGTAGTGTACTTCTTTGCACTGGGTTTCTGGACTTACATATGCGATGAGAAAAGTGCTTGAGTCAATTTATACAGGCTTAGCAGAAGACTGAGTGGGATTGCACAGGAGGGCGACGTCTCTTGACCTATCAGAAACGTTCTAATGCGTCAATTATAAGCTAAACGGACGTTGGCCTTGGTCGAAACAGTTTTAATTGAGCTTTTTTTGCCAAAACGCGTTTTTTTGGTTAAAACCAGTTTCAAGTGGCATTATTTTTTCACCAGCAGTAAACTCTAACAATAATGTATTTGATATAATCTACTTGTAACCAGTAAAAACGCTTTCTAACTAAAAAAGGGTTTTCGCTGTAATATATACAGGGTGGTCCAGAAATATTACCACACGCTTCGAGAGGCTGTATAGGATGTCTTGAGGAACAAATCGAGGATAGGAACCCAAGTCCTGAGACGTCACGCGGTGACACTACAAAACATCGAAGCTATAGACACCGTCGCCTGCATGTAAGTCACCCTTTCGGCAGCAAACGTGACTTGTACGTTAAAGGACCATAGGTGCAATATGTCGCAATATTGTTTGTTATACACTGATCGCGTGGGATTGGCACGATCACCAGTGGAGAAGATGCCATGAGAAAAGTGCTTGAGTCAATTTATACAGGCTTAGCAGAAGACTGAGTGGGATTGCAAAGGAGGGCGACGCCTCTTGACCTATCAGAAACGTGCCATGAGAAATGACTTGTCTCTTCTGAATGTGATGCTCTGTTACTTCGGTAGATGACGGTTTTGGACAACAGTTTCAACCCACAGATTATCTTTCACGTGGAAACCTCTAAAATCACCTGTGTTTTTCGGTACTCAGGAGAAAAATAAACTACAGGTGGAAACCCGTGTCTGAAACTGTGATCCACTGAGGCAACGGATCGTCGTATTCTTACGAGACAATGCCATTCTTGGTAACAGCTAGCACCATCTTCTCCACCGGCGACCGAGCCAACGAGTCGCGATCATTGAATAACAAACAATATTGCTAGATATTGCACCTAAGGTCCTTCAGCGTACAAGTCACGTTTGCTACAGAAAGGGGTGATCTAATGGCAAAATAGTTCAAATGGCTCTGAGCACTATGGGACTCAACTGCTGAGGTCATCAGTCCTCTAGAACTTAGACCTACTTAAACCTAACTAACCTAAGGACGTCACACACATCCATGCCCGAGGCAGGATTCGAACCTGCGACCGTAGCGGTCTCGCGGTTCCAATCTGTAGCGTCTAGAACCGCTCGGCCACTCCGACGGCGATCTAATGGCAAGCGGCAGCACCTATGTATATTTTCGATGCTGTGTAGCGTCGTTAGATGACGTTTCGCGACACGTGTTTCTATGTCGATTTATTCCTGAAGGCACCCTCTACAACCTCTCACACTATGCCGCAACGTTTCTGGTACACGCTGCAGATAAAAAACAAGCAAGGAAAAAAGAAAACCTGCCTCCCGATCAGGGTGTTGGGCCAGCATACATCGGTTGGTCGCTTCACGTTGTTTGACACACAGAATCACTTTCGCACGTTGGTCCCTTTCTTCGTCCTTGACTGCTCATCGGAGCAGAAGTAATTCTGACACTTACCTTGAAATGGGTACATTCAATCAGCAAATTTTAACAGAATGGTGGGATTGTAATAAGCCGCAAGTATTCATGTTACAGGCATATGATTGGAAACTGCGTTTGTACTGAAATAAGGAAAAATTGTTTCCTTTTTCCCGTTCTTTTATGCATGTTGATTATTCTGTGTTTTCTTCACATGAAATTGTTTCGGAACTCGTGATGATCGGTATCTATCTCTTAGTTAACCATCTGTAAATTCAAATGACTCATATACAGATTCTGGCACACGTAAAGCTACTTAGAAAGGGTTTGTAAAATTACTTTTACGTCATTTTGTGCCACGAACATCTAACATAGATGTTCTCATTCGATGTTAGTCCTTAACCATAACAGCTGAACTCGTAACAGGGTGTACCATTGGTAGTGACCGAGCCAAATGTCTCACGAAATAAGCATCAAACGAAAAAACTACAAAGAACGAAAATCGTCTAGCTTGGAGGGGGAAACCAGATGGCGCTATGGTTGGCCCGCTAGTTGGCGCTGCCGTAGGTCAAACGGATATCAACAGCTTTTTTCAAAAATAGGAACCACCATTCTTATTACGTATTCATGTAGCAAGTAAAGAAATATGAGTGTCTTAGTTGGACCACTTTTTTCGCTTTGTGACAGATGGCGCTGTAATAGTCACAAACGTATAAGTATGTGCTATCACGTAACATTCCGCCACTGCGGACGGTATTCGCTTCGTGATACATTGCCGGTGTTAAAATGGACCGTTTATAAACTGCGGAAGATGTCGATAGCTTGTTGATGTATGGCTATTGTGATCAAAATTCCCAACGGGCGTGTGCTATGTATGCTGCTCGGTATCCTGGGCGACATCATCCAAATGTCCGGACCGGTCGCCGGATAGTTACGTTATTTAAGGAAACTGGAAGTGTTCAGCCAAATGTGAAACGTCAACCACGACCTGCAACAAATGATGGTGCCCAAGTAGGTGTTTTAGCTGCTATTGTGGCTAATCCGCACATTAGTAGCAGACAAACTGCGCGATAATCGGGAATCTCAAAAACGTTGGTGTTGAGAATGCTACATCAACATCGATTGCACCAGTACCATATTTCTATGCACCAGGAATTGCATGGCGACGACTTTGAACGTCGTATACAGTTCTGCCACTGGGTGCAAGAGAAATAACGCGACGATGACAGATTTTTGCACGTGGTCTATGTAGCGACGAAGCGTCATTCACCAACAGTGGTAACGTAAACCGGCATAATATGTACTATTAGGCAACGGAAAATCCAGGATGGCTACGACAAGTAAAACATCAGCGACCTTGGGGGATTAATGTATTGTGCGGCATTATGGGAGGAAGGATTATTCGCCCCCATTTTATGAATGGCAATCTAAATGGTGCAATGTATGATGATTTCCTACGTAATGTTCCACCGATGTTACTACAAGATGTTTCACTGCATGACAGAATGGCGATGTACTTCCAACATGATGGATGTCCGGCACATAGCTCGCGTGCGGTAGAAGCGGTATTGAATAGCTTATTTCATGACAGGTGGATTGGTCGTCGAAGCACCATACCATGCCCCGCACGTTCGCCGGATCTGACGTCCCCGGATCTCTTTCTGTGGGGAAAGTTGAAGGATATATGCTATCGTGATCCACCGACAACGCCTGACAAGATGCGTCAGCGCATTGTCAATGCATGTGCGAACATTACGGAAGGCGAACTACTCGCTGCTGAGAGGAATGTCGTTACACGAATTGCCAAATCCATTGAGGTTGACGGACATCATTGTGAGCGCTTGTTGCATTAATGTGGTATTTACAGGTAATCAGGCTATAACAGCATGCGTTCTCAGAAATGTTAAGTTCACAAAGGTACATGTATCATACTGGAACAGCCGAAATAAAATTTTCAAACCTACCTACGTTCCGTATTTTAATTTAAAAACCTACCTGTTACCAACTGTTCGTCTAAAATTGTGAGCCATATGTTTGTGACTATTACAGCGCCATCTATCACAAAGCGAAAAAAGTGGCTCAACTAAAACATTCATATTTCTTTACGTGCTACACGAATATGTAATAAAAATGATGATTCCTATTTTTAAAAATGCAGTTGATATTCGTTCGCGGGGTGGCCGACCGGTTTTAGGCGCTGCAGTCTGGAACCGCGCGATCGCCACGGTCGCAGGTTCTAATCCTGCCTCGGGCATGTATGTGTGTGATGTTCTTAGGTTAGTTAGGTTTAAGTAGTTCTAGGCTCTAGGGGACCAATGACCTTAGAAGTTAAGTCCCATAGTGCTCAGAGCCATTTGAACCATTTTGAACCATATCCGTTTTTTACCTATGGCAGCGGCAACTAGCGGGCCAACCATAGTGCTATCTGGTTTCTCCCTTCAAGCTAGACGAGTTTCGTTCTTTGTAGTTTTTTCGTTTGATGCTTATTTCGTGAGATATTTGGCCCGGTCACTATCAATGGACCAACCTGTATAAGCTTTGTATATCAGATGTGTTCACTTATTATACTGAATTTTTCATATTTTTCGGTTTCGTCACTTCATTATGTTATACTTTCCTTTGTTCGCTAATTCTACATTCGATAATTTTTTAAGGGGTTGTTTGCGTAAGCTTTATCATCTGGGAACGCATTTCTCGAAGTCACCCCACGTTATTCACGTGTCAAACTCTGTGTCTGTGTATATATTTCTCGGAATGAAGCGGGTTCATCATCCTGTATGAAGACTCAAGTAATATGTAAAAACACGTAGGCCTATAGAGTCTATTTTGATTTTAAAGCGTAATGACCACGAAGAGAAAGTAAGAGGAATTCCAATTTATACGCAGGGCTACCGATGAATCCTGATCCCACAGAAGGGGGAGTCATGCGATACATGACTCCCGCCGTACACAGTACAGTGGCGTGCGGAATACAGGTGCTCCCACTCAGAGAGTAAGCGGTCGGTGACATTAATGGCGACCTTTAGGATCGGCAGCCGGAACCTGTGACGCCCGGCTGTGTTGCTATAGCAACGCTTCGCTTCCGTGTGCAGCCCGCAGGCAGAGCTCCGCTGCCTGGCGACCCGTTTGCGGAGATTTGTCTGCGCGCTGCCCTCCGCTGCTGGCTGGCTCAGAACGCTGTACAGCTTTGAAGCGGAAGCGACTCCCGACGCAGCGCCGCGCGGATCACCGCACTGTGGCGTCCACACGCCGGGTCAGTTTGTTACCCGGAGCAGCGTGTTGTGAAAGCAACAGCTCCATCACCACCGTTCGGACTCTTCTCATTAGGAACCGGCGTGATACGAAATACACTACTGGCCATTAAAATTGCTACACCACGAAGATGACGTGCTACAGACGCCAAATTTAACCGACAAGAAGAAGATGCTGTGATATGCAAATGATTAGTTATTCAGAGCATTCACACAAGGTTAGCGCCGGTGGTGACACCTACAACGTGCTGACATGAGAAAAGTTTCCAACCGATTTCTCATACACAAACAGCAGTTGACCGGCGTTGCCTGGCGAAACTCTGTTGTGATGCCTCGAGTAAGGAGCAGAAATGCGTACCATCACATTTCCGACTTTGATAAAGGTCGGATTGTAGCCTATCGCGATTGCGGTTTATCGTATCGCGACGTTGCTGCTCGCGTTGGTCGATATCCAATGACTGTTATCAGAGTATGGAATCGGTGGGTTCAGGAGGGTAATACGGAACGCCGTGCTGGATCCCAACGGCCTCGTATCACTAACAGTCGAGATGACAGGCATCTTATCCGCATGGGTGTAACGGATCGTGCAGCCACGTCTCGATCCCTGAGTCAAGAGATGGGGACGTTTACAAGACGTCGACCATCTGTACGAACAGTTCGACGACGTTTGCAGCAGCATGGACTATGAACTCGGAGACCATGGCTGCGGTTACCCTTGACGCTGCATCACAGACAGGAGCGCCTGCGATGGTGTACTCAACGGCGAACCTGGGTGCACGAATGGCAAAAGGTCATTTTTTTCGGATGAATCCAAGTTCTGTTTACAGCATCATGAGGGTCGCATCCGTGTTTGGCAACATTGCGGTGAACGTACATTGGAAGCGTGTATTCGTCATCGCCATACTGGCATATCACCTGGCGTGATGGTATGGGATGCCATTGGTTACGCGTCTCGGTCACTTCTTGTTCGCATTGACGGCACTTTGAACAGTGGATGTTACATTTAAGATGTGTTACGACCCGTCGCTCTGCCCTTCATTCGATCCCAGCGAAACCCTACATTTCAGCAGGATAATGCACGACCGCATGTTGCAGGTCCTGTACGGGCCTTTCTGGATACAGAAAATGTTTGCCTGCTGCCCTGGCCAGCCCATTCTCCATATCTCTCACCAATTGGAAACGTCTGATCAGTGGTGGCCGAGCAACTGGCTCGTCACAATACGTCACTACTCTTGATGAACTGTGGTATGGTGTTGAAGCTGCATGGACAGCTGTACCTGTACACGCCATCCAAGCTCTGTTTGACTCAATGCCCAGGCGTATCAAGGCCGTTATTATGGCCAGAGGTGGTTGTTGTGGGTACGTATTTCTCAAGATCTATGCAGCCAAATTGCGTGAAAATGTCAGTTCTAGTATAATATATTTGTCCAATGAATACCCGTTTATCATCTGCATTTCTTCTTGGTGTAGGAATTTTAATGGCCAGTAGTGTACATGTACAGGTCGAATTATTACACACGCTACATGCGGCGGGAAATAATCCGTGACAGCTAGTACGACGTTCACAACACCCAACCATGAGTTGCATATTTCCTACGCTTAACACCAAGAACGTCGTAATAAAATTGATATTTCGTCTTACGACCACACAGGCGTCGCTGTATTCCCTGCTGCTGCCGTCGTCGTTCGCTAAAGAAATCAACGCATCTGTGTTGTACAGTCTATAATTCACTCTGCTTCGTTCGATATTTTGACCTCATTCCACACGTAGTTAATGTTGTTCTGCTATCTCTAAGGAGTTATATGTGTGGCCGTCCCTTGCTCCACTCTCTCCATGCCTCGGAGCGAAAAAATTTTATTTCGCTCTCAACGTATGCTTGAATTTGTTCACGTTCACATGCGTGTGAATTCTTAAGGGACCAAACTGTTGAGGCCATCGGTCCCTAGACTTAGATACTCCTCAAACTAACTTATACTAACAAGGGAACCTCCCCATCGCACCCCCCCCCTCATATTTAGTTATAAGTTGGCACAGTGGATAGGCCTTGAAAAACTGAACACAGGTCAATCGAGAAAGCAGGAAGACGTTGTGTGGAACTATGAAAAAAAAAAGCAAAATACACAAACTGTAGTCCATGCGCAAGATAGGCAACATCAAGGACAAATACAGCTCAGGAGCGCCGTGGTCCCGTGGTTAGCGTGAGCACGTGCGGAACGAGAGGTCCTTGGTTCAAGTCTAACCTCGGGTGAAAAGTTTAATTTTTTGTTTTCAGACAATTATCAAAGTTCAGGCACTCACACATAATCAACTTCGCTCTCCAAAATTCCGGGACATGTTCAGATTTGCTTGGGCATATGCAGGATTTGACGGTCTACACACGGAAAAATTTGAAAACCTTAAAAACATATGTTTTGACAGAGCACAGGGAAAACTGTACGACTGTCAAACTGTTGCATTCATTTGTTGCAGTTTATGTGACAAACTCTTATGTTTTCATCACTTTTTTTGGGAGTGATTATCACATCCACAAGAAAACCTAAATCGGGCAAGGTAGAAGAATCTTTTTAGCCATTCGCCAAGTGTACAAGTTAGGTGGGTCGATAACATATTCCTGTCATGTGAAGCACATGCCGTCACCAGTGTCGTATAGAATATATCAGACGTGTTTTCCTGTGGAGGAATCGGTTGATTTATGACCTTGTGATCAAATGTTTTCGGTTCCCATTGGAGAGGCACGTCCTTTCGTCTACTAATCGCACAGTTTTGCGGTGCGGTCGCAAAACACAGACACTAAACTTATTACAGTGAACAGAGACGTCAATGAACGAACGGACAGATCGTAACTTTGCTAAAATAAAGAAATTAAAATTTTCACTTGAGGGAAGACCTGAACCAAGGACCACTCGTTCCGAAGGTGCTCACGCTAACCACGGGACCACGGCACTCCTGAGCTATAATTGTCCTTGATCTTGCGCATGGACTACTCAGTTTGTATATTTTGCTTTTTTTTTCATAGTTCCACACAACTTCTTCCTGCTTTCTCGATTGACCTGTGTTCAGTTTTTCAAGGCCTATCCACTGTGCCAACTTATAACTAAATCTGAGGGGGGTGCGATGGGGAGGTTCCCTTGTAAGAGCAACACACAACACGCGTCCCCGAGGGAGGACTGGAACCTCCAGCGGGAGGGGCAGCGAAATCCGTGACATGGCGCCTCTAACCTCGCGGGCACTCGGCGCGGAAAATTTTTTCGTGTATACCAAATTACTGACAACCAAGAGATCCGTCTTTCTTTTGTACCATGTGGAATGGACTGTTGTAAGATTTAGCTGCTGTGTCAATCATGTCTTGATGAAGCGTGGATTCAGCCTTCTGTTTCACTTTATAAACGAATGGAATAGTGCAATGTCTTCCTACGAAGTATTGCGCGGTTTCACCTGAAATTCGTAGAGAAATCCCCTAATGGTTCCTGGAATGTTGTCAAAAACATGAGCATGCCTTTGAATAATCTCCTGTAATTGTTGTTTGTGGTGCTCAGATACGGCTTTCCAACTGTCTACTTAGTCTGTATTACTTCTAAAATGTTTGTTGGCGATTCATCTTCATTTGTGTGAGAAAAGTCTCAACTATGAAAGTTTATTGTAGTTAGATGCTTCCAACAACGTTTTTTGGCTGAAGTAGTCTCAGCTGGTCAATTATTTTCATCGATGTGTGACTTCTAACTACATAACTTCATTTTTGCGTCCAAAAAATTTAAATGGAACTGAGATGGCAGCGGTTGGATGGAAGACGTATAATTCTGTGTCTGAGGTCCGGAGATAATAAATAAATTACCATGGCTTTCGTGATATATGCGTTTTCACTTTATTTACTTACATTTTACTAAAGGATTATATTGCTTTTTTTCATGCAGACAAAAAAGAATCATCTTGTTGTTGAGCTACAATTGGTGCGTTATTTAAGTGCAGACAATATATGGTACGTTAGTCAATGCAATAACACTACCTGCAGGGACATTTTGTACCATTCCAGCAACGAATCACTTTAAAAATGATCGGCATACATTTGGTAATCGTCTGTTTTTTACTTAAAAATCAACATAGCTCTGGGTACAGAACCGTCCACAGCGCCATCAAGAACAATAAGCCGCTCGTTCTCAGTTGTCATATACTCATTCGCCCACGATAGATATCATGGGCCCACGCGATGTGTAGTGTATAGCGCGCATGTTGGCCCATGTTCCATCAAACCACGTCACGTTCTCCGGATTCGTTAATAGCATCTCACGAAACAAACCGACATCTTCAACGACACAACGTATTCTACTAATGCCTTTCTTCTAGAGGACCTTTCTGTTGTGAAGTTAACTTTCCTCATAGCGATGAAAAGGCTCGTTCTGCCTCGCGAGAACACAAAGCTCTCAGACAGATAAACAAACAAACAAAAATGTCGCGAATTGTAATAGGCATGTACGAGGTGCGACAATAAAGTAATGAGACTGATGTGATGAAAAATGTTGCTTCATATTTTTGTCTAGTTCAGGGTTGTCTCCTTCAAAGTAGTTCCCTTCTGATTGCACACACTTTTCCCAGCGCTTCTGCAATTGATGGGAACATTTCTGGAACTCATCTTCTTTAATATCCTCCAAGACCCTCGTCACAGCTTTATGACATCTTGTGTTGTTTGAAAATGGTGTCCCTTGACCGCCGTTTTGACTCTTGGAAACAGAAAAAAGTCGCACGGAGCGGTATCTGGTGAATATGGTGGCTGTGGTAGTACAGAAATTTGTTTTGAGGTTAAAAATTGCTGTACTGACAGAGCAGTATGGGATGGCGCATTATCGTGATGCAGAATCCAATTATTATTAGACGAACCGTTTCTCGATTGACGTTCAGTTCTTCTGCAATCATTTTCACGGATAATCTTCGATCAGATCGAACGAGTTCACACTCTCTGGCCGACATCCGTCCATTAGGTTGATGGTCGTCCACTGTGGTCTTCAGCTTCAACATTCGTTCTGCCTTCGCTAAACATTTTATGCCAACGAAAAACTTGAGCTGTTCACATAACCTCCTCTCCAAAAGCCTTCTGAAGCTTACTGTAAGTTGTCATCGCGTTTTCACCCAATTTAACGCAAAAAGAAGTGGCATATCGTTGCGCAACATTATGCGGTTCAATTTCCGTGACGAGAGACACAAATACGTGTTAACTTATTACAGCACGACTCACGACTGAGCACTTGCATCGATGTGCCGCTTGGACTAGAAGCACCTTATAGACCAAGGTCAAAGATATTCTGCCTATGCAAGCCTGCAGGGTTGCCTCATCTTCCAAAGAAAATCCGTCTCATTACTTTACTGTCACACTAGCATACTGCACAAAAAATTAAAAGATCACTCTTAGGAAACCTGGTAATTGACTCGCATAGCGAAGCATATATTTTAAATTTGTCTCAGAGGTGCCTAGAACCTTCCTCTGCGATGGAATAAAAGCCTGATCCTCAGTGACGTCATCCTCAGGCTCGACATTGCTTCAAACAGAAAAGTGTCCACATGTGCGAAGAAAAGGCCACAGTTCACAAGTTCACGAGGGCAATGAAGAGGGATGATGATAACACATTGGCACCAAATTTTACGACAATTCTGCCCGACGCCACTGTGGACGTGTCATGAGATTGGAACGACGTCACACTTCCTCTTACCCACTTCTCACTCCTTCTTTTGACATCTCTGAGATGGCGACACCCAGCATTAAAATCACGAGGGTTTCTTAGGGTTGGCCGAGGAGTCATTTTAGGAGCACCGCCATTCCGAATCGACACGAAAAGGCCTCAGGGGACGACAACGTTCTTGGCAACATTCGACATTGGTGGCACTTCTTGGACGTTTCAACCCTACTCTAAGGATATCGTGTCACTGCAACCCCATGAATGTTATCTGAGCCCTTTTAATTCTAGTGCGGCTACAATTTTTGCTCTAGTATACAGACTGGAACCACTTGAGACAGTCTAAAGCTATTCGACGAATTTTAAAGAGGATACAAAGTAGCAAATTATTTATATGCTTTCATACCTTTCTTTTCTGCCCTTCCTGTGTCTTGATCACATTTGGTAACAAATTAAACAGGTGCATGAGTAAATCGGCAAAGGGTCCCTATAACATCCCCCAGTTCGGGAGCAACCTCAGTGCCATCCACGCAACACTGTTGAGCACGTTAAAAACGTGCCACTCAGCAACTTTGACATCAAATAGCATCGCGCCTCCTCTAGCGCCTAAAGGTAGGCAAACCCTACCTAATGGTGTCTAAAGTGTTGACTAACTCTCAGGCACTAGAGCAGCGGAGATTCTGAACTGGTCTCTAAGTTTGAGACAGGCATATCCTTACCGCACTCAACAAACTTGTGTGGGTGGCACCGAGGGTTTTGCTCAACTGGAAGATATTAGAGGGACCTTTTGCCGTTCTTTGCACGCACATGTTTATATTGCGTCCGCATGTGATCCCACCACAAGAAGACGCGAAGTAGCAGTGGTGAAAAAGCATAAATATCGTTTTCTGGTTCGTAACATGTCCAGATTTCGTCGAATGGCTTTGAATGGTCACTAGTGGTTCCACCCTGTATACCAGAGCGAAAACTGCGCTCGTACTACACCCCAAAACGGTATTATCACGCCCAGTGGGGCTGCAGACCCGCAATCTCCTTCTAGCAGTACTAACGTCTAACGTTGTCGTCTGTTGCTCATCGCACTGTGAACTGTTTTTCGACAGCGATATATGTGGGAATCAACGCGTGAAGAGAAGGGATGGTTTCATTGACACCCTAGATCTCACACCCTGGGGCCTCTTGTTGTCGATTCCGAGCGGAGGTGTGAATGAAATGTTTTCCTCGATCACCCATACGAAAACCGCGTGATTTCAGTGTTGGCTGTGGTGGTTCTGACCTCCATCACAGAGAAGGTGAAAGAAACATACCTTCACCGAAGAGTCAAGCAGTATATTGCTCCCTCCTACGTATATCTCGCGAAGAGACAATGAGGATAAAATCAGAGAGATTAGAGCCCACATAGAAGCATACCGACAATCCTTCTTTCCACGAACAATACGAGACTGGAATAGAAGGGAGAACCGATAGAGGTACTCAGGGTACCCTCCGCCACACACCGTCAGGTGGCTTGCGGAGTATGGATGTAGATGTAGGTGTAGAAGGGGTGAGAAGTGGATAAGAGGATCTTTGACAACCGTCCAGTTGTATAACACGTGCACCGTGGCTCGAGCTGAATTTTGGGGAAATTGGGTGCCAGAGTGACATCATTTACCATTCTTACAGCTTACATGAACTTCTGAGCTGTTACCCTGTTCTCGAATTCGTGGACACTGTTATCTGAAGTGTCGCCGAGCCCGAGGGCGATGTCGCAGGGGACCTCGCTTTTGCACCATCACAGACAAAGGTTGTACGCAACATTGAGCCAGATTTCAATCTTATGCGTCGCAATCGGGATTTCGAGAAAGTAATCCTTTGCTTTTTTTGCGCTGTATACAGGATGGGCCATTGACATTGACCGGGCCAAATATCTCACGAAGTAAGTGTCAAACGAAAAAACTACAAAGAACGAAACTTGTCTAGTTTGAAGGAGGAAAAGAGATGGCGCTATAGTTTGCCCACTAAATGGCGCTGCAATAGGTCAAACGGATATCAACTGCGTTTTTTAAATAGCAACACCCATTTTTATTACATATTCGTGTAGTACGTAAAGAAGTATGAATGTTGTAGTTGGACCACTTTTTTCGCTCTGTGTTGGATGGCGCTGTAATAGTCACAAACATATCGCTCACAATTTTAGACGAACAGTTGATAACAGGTAGGTTTTTTCAAATTAAAATACAGAACGTAGGTACGTTTGAACATTTTATTTCGGTTGTTCCAATATGATACATGTACCTTTGTGAACTTATCCTTTCTGAGAACGCATGCTGTTACAGCGTGATTACCTGTAAATACCACATTAATGCAATAAATGCTCAAAATGATGTCCGTCAACCTCAATGCATTTGGCAATACGTGTAACGATATTCCTCTCAACAACGAGTAGTTCGCCTTCCGTAATGTTCCCACATGCATTGACAATGCGCTGACGCATCTTGTCAGGCGTTGTCGGTGGCCCACGATAGCACATATCCTTCAACTTTCCCCACAGAAAGAGATCCGGGGACGTCAGATCCGGCGAACGTGCGGGGCATGGTATGGTGCTTCGACGACCAATCCACCTGTCATGAAATATGCCATTCAATAGTCCTTCAACCGCACCCGAGCTATGTGCCGGACATCCATCACGTTGGAAGTACATCGCCATTCTGTCATGCAGTGAAACATCTTGTAGTAACATCGGTAGAACATTACGTAGGAAATCATCATACATTGCACCATTTAGATTGCCATTCATAAAATGGGGGCGAATAATCCTTCCTCCCATAATGCCGCACCATACATTAACCCGCCAAAGTCGCTGATGTTCCACTTGTCGCACCCATCATCGAATTTCTGTTGCCCAATAGCGCAAATTACGTCGGTTTACGTTATCGCTGTTTGTGAATGATGCTTCGTCGCTAAATAGAACGCGTGCAAAAATCTGTCATCGTCGCGTTATTTCTCTTGTACCCAGTGGCAGAACTGTATACGACGTTCAAAGTCGTCGCCATGCAATTCCTGGTGCATAGAAATATGGTACGGGTGCAATCGATGTTGATGTAGCATTCTCAACACCAACGTTTTTGAGATTCCCGATTCTCGCGCAATTTGTCTGCTACTAATGTGCGGATTAGCCACGATAGCAGCTAAAACACCTACTTGGGCACCATCATTTGTTGCAGGTCGTGGTTGACGTTTCACATGTGGCTGAACACTTCCTGTTTCCTTAAATAACGTAACTATCCGGCGAACGGTCCGGACACTTGGATGATGTCGTCCAGGTTACCAAGCAGTATACATAGCACACGCCCGTTAGGCATTTCGATCACATACATCAACAGGATATCGACCGTTTTCCGCGACTGGTAAACGGTCCATTTTAACACGGGTAATGTATCACGAAGCAAATACCGTCCGCACTGGCAGGATGTTACGTGATACCACGTACTTATAAGTTTGTGACTATTACAGCGCCATCTGTCACATAGCGAAAAATGTGTCCAACTAAAACATTCATATTTCTTTACGTACTATGTAAGAAAAAATGGGTGTTCCTGTTTAAAGAAAGCAGTTGATATTCTTTTGACCTATGGCAGCGCCATCTAGTGGGTCAACCATAGCGCCATCTGGTTTACCCCTTCAAGCTAGACGAGTTTCGTTCTTTGTAGTTTTTTCGTTTGATGCTTATTTCGAGAGATATTTGGCCCGGTTACTATCAATGGACCACCCTGTATGTATGTAATTGCCCTTTCATTGAAGGTAACTAATTTATACGGCAGAATGTAATCTTTCTCTTCCATGACATTAGAAAACAGAACTTCCAGCTGAATTAGAACCATTGTTTTAACTTTTCATTCTCTGCGCCGTCACTGTAAAGGCATTCAGCGCTCCTGTGTCTCTATCCGTTCGTTTTCTGATCGGTATCATAGGGCCGCAATTGCTACTTTCCCTTTCAGAGCAACCACGAAACCTATGTATAAAGTCGCGTGTTGGTCCTTTCAGCGTAGTTACAATCCTGAATCCCGACTGCCCTTTGCTGTACGAAGCAATTTCCACGATAAACCCCAGGATACTCACGTAGAGAGTCCACAGACTGCGTACACAGCAACGTTTCGAGCATACCACGCAGAAAAACTAACTGAAACCCAGAGTCCTTTAGAAATGCAGCAACACTGTGACATTGACACAGAAACATAGAAAGCTCTGTGCCTTTGCTCGGGTTGGTGAAGAATTCCTTTCTGAAAACTATTATAAATGTCATACATGCTTTACATTGTCAAGTTATACAGCGATATAGATTAGTGCAGAAACAAAAGTACAACTTCCGTAAAACATAGATCAACATCTTCAAACACAATGGGATCAGATGGTAAGTAGTGCAATACAACTTAACACAAACATTAACTATACCATGGAATATAACAAACCTTCTGCATTACATTACACCGAATATTGACAAAATGCATTTTACATTGTGCAATGTCATAGAACAAGATTTCATGAACATGAAAACATAGTATATCTGTAGGTCGAGCATAAAGTAACTATGCAGAAAAACAACGTACATATTACAATGATCACACAAACATGAGCTTGTATAAACAATGAAAAATCGCTCGGAGGTCGCAAGTACAATGAATAGTCCGAATATCCCTCGCCAAACTCCGTCACGGTTTTCTGCAAAACCGCCTGTTTACTTGAGGAACGTCTAATCTTGCCACCATACATCATGGCGGCTGTGTGGCACTGCGTCGTAGTCTCACTGGTCCCACAGCTTAACGGCCAAAACAGGTGCACTTTTTAAAGGCCTGATGCTTCCGAGGCACTTATCCAGTCCTTATTGGCAACATCACTGTTTATTGTATTCAATGTGCAATCGATGTCGCACATCATGCGACGATAATAGAAGTTGGCAGAGTTTAGTGGGGTGTTAGCTGTTTTACCAATTTACTGTTAATATGTTTCATTATGCAGTTTATTTTGATACTTAACCTGTACCCTTTCAGAGAAAGGACAGTAATTGCTATTTCGCATCTGTTTTGGCAACGAAGTGCTACGCTGTTGTTGCAGTGGCTAATTGCTATGACATGATTTTACATCCAGGTGCCACTGTGCTTCGTTCGGCTGAAAAATGAAATTTCTGTGTGTTCCCTGAACAGCAGCATACTCGAGATGAACGAGATAGTTGGCCTGGTAGAACTCTGCCTGCTACGAATTCTACCTGCCATGAACAGCAAACTGCATCAGTCCCCTAGAACTTAGAACTACTTAAACCTAAGTAGCCTAAGGACATCACACACATCCATGCCCGTGTCAGGATTCGAACCTGTGGCCGTAGCGGTCGAGCGGTTCCAGACTGAAGCGCCTAGAACCTCTCGGCCACAGATGCTGGTCTATGCCACGGCAAACTTTTAGTTTCGATGCTAAAATTAAAGTTCACTCCACGTTAGCTTCATTCATGTAGAAGACTAGAGGACGTGGTAGGCAGACGTCGTCCTCTTATAGACCACGCTAACAATACGTGTCGAACTAACGGCTAAGTGAAATACTTCCAATTCCTTAATTTAATAAGATAAAGAAGGACAAAATTACGAAAAGTGGATCTCTCAAATATAAATAATGAATGTTGTTGATCCATGAAATCTAACATACGTAATAATAAATGTTGAAATGAATGTATCTTAATGGTAAAGTGTGTACAATATTTTTGCTTATTCCTTCTTATAGTGTGTAAGTGTAAAGATCTGACGGTTTTCCGACATGTGAATGCACGACGTAAAGTTATCCGCGTTGGAAACATGGATTTTCCAGATTCAGTCTACATATGGCCAATGTTTGGCCTTACACGTTATTCATGGTTATTGCACCAGCCAAAAGAATAGAAAATTGTAAGGATCTGAATTGAAATGGTGCGTCTGAAGCTATCATTGGAATGCGTGACAGCAATATATTCTCTCCTCTGAATTTCTCTCTTAATATTGTCGCTTCCGTGAGATTTGTCCACAGCACGGGGTCTAGTGGTTAGTGTTGCTGCCTTTGGATCACGGGGTCCCGGATTCGATTCACGGGCAGGTCGGGGATTTTCTCCACCCGCGGAATAGGTGTTTGTGATGTCCTCGTCACTTCATCATCATTCAGGGAAATGCAGAGTGTGGAAAGTGAAAAGACAGGGAATGTGTACAGGCGTTGATAACGACGCATTTGAGCGCCCCAAAAACAAAAATCATCATCAACTATGAGACAATTAAATTTAATTCATTTTATCACAAATCGCATGCCGCTGTACAATTTTGGTGGATTCAAATTGAGAAGAAAAATGATTACTGAACCACTTTTCATGCCCATATTATGTTGTGGTATTCCAGGTAAATCGAGTGAATTGCAGAATTCATTGAGGTAACTGATAGCTTCGTTTATATCAGTCGCACTGTCGACCGATTTGAATGGCATTGGTGGAGAAATATTTCATTTATTTTATTTTATATGGATTTGTACAAAGTGCTAACGCGTTGTGTACATTTTATAAATCGTTGAACTCTTCATAAACATTGCATCACCATCGAAATCACACAAATTAACACTGGATAAAAATGTTTATTTACGATGATACATGGAATGCTGCCTAATGAACATGTGTATAAATAGTAATTCAAACAATGCACCTTTCACATTTTCAGAAAATATGATTTCAAATACACTTCCTTTGTTATAACAACGTCTAATTAATCGATAAATAATTCAGTCAGTGTGTACGCAGTTACGATACGGGGAATATATAAGAACCCAACAAACCGAAATCGAAATGTCGAAACAATGCCAAGCTACGACGTAATGAGCCTGCTCATATATTGCCGCGTAAGTATGCCAAGTGGTGTTGGGAGGCTAAAAATCTGGAATTATGTTTTTTATGAAAGATATCCGAAAAATACAAAAAAATTGGATGGTAAATCAAAAATTAAATACTTCATCTCGACAACAGCGCCTCCTACCAGATCCAGCTATAATTAAGGACAAAAAAATTATCAAAATCGGTCAAACTGTTTAGGACGAGAAGAATTAAGAACGCACACACATACACTACGGAATTTTATAAGTAAATTTGTATTTCGATGAATCTTCTTGCCAGAACAATGAAACTTAGGAAAACGCAAGTCTGCAACACAGAAGTAAATGTAAATGGGACGTTAATCATCGGAAATTCGGAGAAGAAGAAACTTGAAGTAAAATTCTATATCTACATTTATACTCCGCAAGCCACCCAACGGTGTGTGGCGGAGGGCACTTTACGTGCCACTGTCATTACCTCCCTTTCCTGTTCCAGTCGCGCATGGTTCGCGGGAAGAACGACTGTCTGAAAGTCTCCGTGCGCGCTCTAATCTCTCTAATTTTACATTCGTGATCTGCTCGGGAGATATAACTAGGGGGAAGCAATATATTCCATACCTCATCCAGAAACGCACCCTCTCGAAACCTGGCGACCAAGCTACACCGCGATGCAGAGCGCCTCTCTTGCACAGTCTGCCACTTGAGTTTATTAAACATCTCCGTAACGCTATCACGGTTACCAAATAACCCTGTGACGAAACGCGCCGCTCTTCTTTGGATCTTCTCTATCTCCTCCGTCAACCCGATCTGGTACGGATCCCACATTGATGAGCAATACTCAAGTATAGGTCGAACGAGTGTTTTGTAAGCCACCTCCTTTGTTGATGGACTACATTTTCTAAGGACTCTCCCAATGAATCTCAACCTGGTACCCGCCTTACCTACAACTAATTTTATATGATCATTCCACTTCAAATCGTTCCGCACGCATACTCCCAGATATTTAACAGAAGTAACTGCTACCAGTGTTTGTTCCACTATCATATAATCATACAATAAAGGATCCTTCTTTCTATGTATTCGCAATACATTACATTTGTCTATATTAAGGGACAGTTGCCACTCCCTGCATCAAGTGCCTATCCGCTGCAGATCTTCCTGCATTTCGCTACAATTTTCTAATGCTGCAACTTCTCTGTATACTACAGCATCATCCGCGAAAAGCCGCATGGAACTTCCGACACTATCTACTAGGTCATTTATATATATATTGTGAAAAGCAATGGTCACATAACACTCCCCTGGGGCACGCCAGATGTTACTTTAACGTCTGTAGACGTCTCTCCATTGATAACAACATGCTGTGTTCTGTTTGCTAAAAACTCTTCAATCCAGCCACACAGCTGGTCTGATATTCCGTAGGCTCTTACTTTGTTTATCAGGCGACAGTGCGGAACTGTATCGAACGCCTTCGGGAAGTCAAGAAAAATAGCATCTACCTGGGAGCCTGTGTCTAATATTTTCTGAGTCTCATGAAAAAATAAAGCGAGTTGGGTCTCACACGATCGCTGTTTCCGGAATCCATGTTGATTCCTACATAGTAGATTCTGGGTTTGCAAAAACGACATGATACTCGAGCAAAATACATGTTCTAAAATTCTACAACAGATCGACGTGAGAGATATAGGTCTATAGTTTTGCGCATCTGCTCGACGACCCTTCTTGAAGACGGGGACTACCTGTGCTCTTTTCCAATAATTTGGAACCCTCCGTTCCTCTAGAGACTTGCGGTACACGGCTGTTAGAAGGGGGGCAAGTTCTTTCGCGTACTCTGTATAGAATCGAATTGGTATCCCGTCAGGTCCAGTGGACTTTCCTCTGTTGAGTGATTCCAGTTGCTTTTCTATTCCTTGGACACTTATTTCGATGTCAGCCATTTTCTCGTTTGTGCGAGGATTTAGAGAAGGAACTGCAGTGCGGTCTTCCTCTGTGAAACAGCTTTGGAAAAAGGTGTTTAGTATTTCAGCTTTACGCGTGTCATCCTCTGTTTCAATGCCATCATCATCCCGGAGTGTCTGGATATGCTGTTTCGAGCCACTTACTGATTTAACGTAAGACCAGAACTTCCTAGGATTTTCTGTGAAGTCGGTACATAGAATTTTACTTTGGAATTCACTGAACGCTTCACGCATAGCCCGCCTTACGCTAACTTTGACATCGTTTAGCTTCTGTTTGTCTGAGAGGTTTTGGCTGCGTTTAAACTTGGAGTGAAGCTCTCTTTGCTTTCGCAGTAGTTTCCTAACTTTGTTGTTGTACCACGGTGGGTTTTTCCCGTCACAGTTTTACTCGGCACGTACCTGTCTAAAACGCATTTTACGATTGCCTTGAACTTTTTCCATAAACTCTCAACATTGTCAGTGTCGGAACAGAAATTTTCGTTTTGATCTGTTAGGTAGTCTGAAATCTGCCTTCTATTACTCTTGCTAAACAGATAAACCTTCCTCCCTTTTTTTGTATTCCTATTAACTTCCATATTCAGGGATGCTGCAACGGCCTTATGATCACTGATTCCCTGTTCTGCACATACACAGTCGAAAAGTTCGGGTCTGTTTGTTATCAGTAGGTCCAAGATGTTATCTCCACGAGTCGGTTCTCTGTTTAATTGCTCGAGGTAATTTTCGGATAGTGCACTCAGTATAATGTCACTCGATGCTCTGTCCCTACCACTCGTCCTAAACATCTGAGTGTCCCAGTCTATATCTGGTAAATTGAAATCTCCACCTAAGACTATAACATGCTGAGAAAATTTATGTGAAATGTATTCCAAATTTTCTCTCAGTTATTCTGCCACTAATGCTGCTGAGTCGGGAGGTCGGTAAAAGGAGCCAATTATTAACCTAGCTCAGTTGTAGAGTGTAACCTCCACCCATAATAATTCACAGGAACTATCCACTTCTACTTCACTACAGGATAAACTACTACTAACAGCGACGAACACTCCACTCCACCACCGGTTGCAAGCAATCTATCCTTTCTAAACACCGTCTGTACCTTTGTAAAAATTTCGGCAGAATTTTTCTCTGGCTTCAGCCAGCTTTCTGTACCTATAACGATTTCAGCTTCGGTGCTTTCTATCAGCGCTTGAAGTTCCGGTACTTTACCAACGCAGCTTCGACAGTTGACAATTACAATACCGATTGCTGCTTGGTCCCCGCATGTCCTGACTTTGCCCCGCACCCATTGAGGCTGTTGCCCTTTCTGTACTTTCCCAAGGCCATCTAACCTAAAAAAACCGCCCAGCCCACGCCACACAACCCCTGCTACCCGTGTAGCCGCTTGTTGCGTGTAGTGGATTCCTGACCTATCCAGCGGAACCCGAAACCCCACCACCCTATGGCGCAAGTCGAGGAATCTGCAGCCCACATGGTCGCAGAACCGTCTCAGCCTCTGATTCAGACCCTCCACTCGGCCCTGTACCAAAGGTCCGCAGTCAGTCCTGTCGACGATGCTGCAGATGGTGAGCTCTGCTTTCATCCCGCTAGCGAGACTGGCAGTCTTCACCAAATCAGATAGCCGCCGGAAGCCAGAGAGGATTTCCTCCGATCCATAGCGACACACATAATTGGTGCCGACATGAGCGACCACCTGCAGATGGGTGCACCCTGTACGTTGGAGCTCCCAACTACCAGCAAGCCCACCCTCTGCGACCGCCCGGAATTGCAGACTGAGGGGCAACCTCTGGAACAGGACAAGCAGCAATGTCAGGCCGAAGATCAGTATAAGCCTGAGACAGAGCCTGAAACCGGTTCGTCAGACAAACTGGAGAGGCCTTCCGTTCAGCCCTCCGGAATGTCTTTCGCCCCCTGCCACACCTTGAGACGACCTCCCACTCTACCACAGGTGAGGGATCAGCCTCAATGCGGGCAGTATCCCGGGCAACCACAGTCGTAGTCCGATCGGGGGATGCGTGGGACGAGCTGGCCGTCCCCGACAAACCCCCATCCGGACCCCCACAGTGATGCCCACTGGCAACAGCCTCAAGCTGTGTGACCGAAGCCAACACTGCCTGAAGCTGGGAGCGAAGGGATGCCAACTCAGCCTGCATCCGAACACAGCGGTTGCAGTCCCTATCCATGCTAAAAACTCTTGTGCAAAGAACGTCTGAGCTAATCTACAGAGAGCGCAAACAAATCGACAAAATTTAAACGGTTATTAAAATACGAGATTGCCTAGTAAATGCAGTAATGCTGCTACTTGCGCACTGCTGACACACTGCTCGGCGGCGGAAGGAGACTACGCGATTTTACACTATTCAGGTACTAAAACGCGATGCTACAAGTCTCAAATACTATAATACACCCGAAATTTATGAATTAAACAATGGAAGTACCAAAAACACGCAAAGAAATTAAGAATTAAACTATGTAACAAGTGAGTGAGCTAGGAGTATACGACTTGCTGCTGCAGCTGCTTATCCAACGGCGGCAGGGAGCACACTCAAAATTATGCTAATATCGAAAAATGTTGACAGCTAGCTGGACATATGAAGTAAGAAATGAAGAAGTACTCAAAGAGAGACAAGTAAAATCATTTTATGGAAGATCTCTACCAGAAGAAGCGACACATTGGTAGGATATCCAAGAATAGTTAATTTTACGATGGTAGGCTAGTACAGTAATTAAAAAATTGGTAGCAGACAAAAACTAGAATACAATAAACTGATGGAGGGTTCGGGGTGTAGAAATTGTGCAGAGATGAAAAATTAGCATGAGGTAGGAGAAATGCAGAACAGCTTCAAATCAGACAACCAAATTTAAAAAATAATCTCCAGTCAGAACTTTCAGCCTGTATTGTTGATGTCGAGACAAGCTGACTCCGTGCTAGGACCGTACTTCATCCGTCCTGATATCTATATCATCAACATCAATTACTCAAATATGACTGTTCACTCGCTGCAGATTCATCAAAATCACAGAAAATACTAAAAGGTTGTTCCTAAGGCTCAACACACACTTAGTTAACACAAAGGGTAAATGTGGGTGAGAGGGAAACCTTTGCTATTAGTGAATTAAGAAATACTTTAGAGAGAGGAAAACCTTTGCTATTGAGTGAATTAAGAAATATTTTTCTAAGGGTTGCACTTCATTGATGGAAATTGAACGGTAACGCTGGCGGGGACTGTTTAAATGACTGATCGTGTTGGCATAATTTTACTGTTCAAACAACATTTATTTTTTCTAAAAAAGACAGACATAAATTACGCTAAACAAGTTATTGATTGAATACTCTAAACAACTAACACGTGGTTTAAGACTACACTGGACAAAGATCCGGGGTTGGCAAAGACGGTTTAACTCTGGCCCTAAGAATGTAGATAAAGCAATCTGAATTGATCCGATGCTGAGCAGACTTTTATTGAGCAAATATACTTAAGTTTCTCTATGTAGGTGCAGCTGAGAGCAAGTGGCGATTGAGATCTGCACGCCCTGACAATGCTGGAGCGGCAGTACGTTACCCTGTTTGCTTCGTGCGGCGATGCAACTTGCAGCTGCTGAGATGTGTGCGGCGGAGGTGAGACGCGAAGGCTGCACCTGTGAATCGATCGCGGCCACGAAAGAAATGCAAATATATAGGGTGTTTCAAAAATGACCGGTATATTTGAAACGGCAATAAAAACTAAACGAGCAGCGATAGAAATACACCGTTTGTTGCAATATGCTTGGGAAAACAGTACATTTTCAGGCAGACAAACTTTCGAAATTACAGTAGTTACAATTTTCAACAACAGATGGCGCTGCAAGTGATGTGAAAGATATAGAAGACAACGCAGTCTGTGGGTGCGCCATTCTGTACGTCGTCTTTCTGCTGTAAGCGTGTGCTGTTCACAACGTGCAAGTGTGCTGTAGACAACATGGTTTATTCCTTAGAACAGAGGATTTTTCTGGTGTTGGAATTCCACCACCTAGACCACAGTGTTGTTGCAACAAGACGAAGTTTTCAACGGAGGTTTAATGTAACCAAAGGACCGAAAAGCGATACAATAAAGGATCTCTTTGAAAAATTTCAACGGACTGGGAACGTGACGGATGAACGTGCTGGAAAGGTAGGGCGACCGCGTACGGCAACCACAGAGGGCAACGCGCAGCTAGTGCAGCAGGTGATCCAACAGCGGCCTCGGGTTTCCGTCCGCCGTGTTGCAGCTGCGGTCCAAATGACGCCAACGTCCACGTATCGTCTCATGCGCCAGAGTTTACACCTCTATCCATACAAAATTCAAACGCGGCAACCCCTCAGCGCCGCTACCATTGCTGCACGAGAGACATTCGCTAACGATATAGTGCACAGGATTGATGACGGCGATATGCATGTGGGCAGCATTTGGTTTACTGACGAAGCTTATTTTTACCTGGACGGCTTCGTCAATAAACAGAACTGGTGCATATGGGGAACCGAAAAGCCCCATGTTGCAGTCCCATCGTCCCTGCATCCTCAAAAAGTACTGGTCTGGGCCGCCATGTCTTCCAAAGGAATCATTGGCCCATTTTTCAGATCCGAAACGATTACTGCATCACGCTATCTGGACATTCTTCGTGAAATTTGTGGCGGTACAAACTGCCTTAGACGACACTGCGAACACCTCGTGGTTTATGCAAGATGGTGCCCGGCCACATCGCACGGCCGACGTCTTTAATTTCCTGAATGAATATTTCGATGATCGTGTGATTGCTTTGGGCTATCCGAAACATACAGGAGGCGGCGTGGATTGGCCTCCCTATTCGCCAGACATGAACCCCTGTGACTTCTTTCTGTGGGGACACTTGAAAGACCAGGGGTACCGCCAGAATCCAGAAACAATTGAACAGCTGAAGCAGTACATCTCATCTGCATGTGAAGCCATTCCGCCAGACACGTTGTCAATGGTTCCGGGTAATTTCATTCAGAGACTACGCCATATTATTGCTACGCATGGTGGATATGTGGAAAATATCGTACTATAGAGTTTCCCAGACCGCAGCGCCATCTGTTGTTGAAAATTGTAACTACTGTAATTTCGAAAGTTTGTCTGCCTGAAAATGTACTGTTGTCCCAAGCATATTGCAACAAACGGTGTATTTCTATCGCTGCTCGTTTAGTTTTTATTGCCGTTTCAAATATACCGGTCATTTTTGAAGCACACACCTGACAGCTATGTTCCGCATGGCAAAGTCACAATAGTGGTTTATGTACGCAATACGCAATGTCAATAATTTGCTGCGTGCAGTAAAGGTACGTTCGCACACACAGCACTGTACAGAGCACAGAGCAGACTAACTTTATACTCAGTTCTACCATCTACCACCTGAATCTTTTTTGTATGGTTACACACTGTGTTACGGACATCAAATGCGATACCATTTGACTGCATTTGTTAGTATGATGGATCTCGTACTATTGCATATACACTGTGAACAACTATTCCAACCTAGAAATATTCCTGATTTCCACTACTGTATAATGGGATTGCTGCTTCACAAACAGCGGTAATGAGACCTATGCAGGAATTCGGCATACTTTGTGCCTATCATAACGAATCACGTATGCATAGGCATTGATTTGCACAGTTTGCGTTGGAGGCATTCATCGGGCAGTGACGCAATGGTTCGTAGCTCTTTGAATGTGTGTGTGTGTGTGTGTGTGTGTGTGTGTGAGTGAGCGAGTGAGCGCGCCCTACTTACCGAGGAGCCCCAAGAAGGCTGTCGCTGTCGATCACACGTTCGCCCACGTACACCCCCGGGCGATATCGACCACTGCAGAATCCGATATGATGGCACAGAGCTTCTTCCTCCGTGCCCCAAATTGCTTGCGGTAAAGCGCAAATAACTCCTGTAGTCCACTGACGGTATGTGGAGTTGGTGAGAGACCCTAAAATATGTTGGTCCTACGAAAAACAGTCGATGCGTCATAGTTGACTATTCAGATGTTCATTGACCATAACGACATCGAAACGAAAGGTACAGAATGGAAGGTATAGAATGAAATGCTACATTTCGTATTCCAAAATTGCTTCGTCGAAGAAGATCAGAATGCAGCGTCTACATAAGACCGTCACTTGAAGCTTTCTTTGCGCATTTCCATTCACTGATGTCATACGGATTAATTTCCTGGGTTAATTCTGCACGTGTAAATAAAGTATTCGTTGCAGAAAAGATAGCTATCAGGATAATACCCAGTGTCCATCCTCGAACATCAGACACGCAACGTCTCAAAAAATTACGCATACTAACAATGGTTCGGCTCTGAGCACTATGGGACTCAACATCTTAGGTCATAAGTCCCCTAGAACTAAGAACTACTTAAACCTAACTAACCTAAGGACATCACACACACCCATGCCCGAGGCAGGATTCGAACCTGCGACCGTAGCAGTCCCGCGGTTCCGGACTGCAGCGCCAGAACCGCTAGACCACCGCGGCCGGCTACTAACAATGGTCATCCAATAAATTTACTATGTTATAAAGTTTGTTGTGAAGAGTCCGGTACAATTTGAAAATAATAGCAACATTCATAAACATATTACTAAGAACTATAATAGCTTCCACTCTCTACACCATAACCTTACTATGGCATACAAAGGAGCAAAGCATGCAACAACAAAAATATTTGACCGTCTCTGTTGTTGGCTGATAAGGGAAGTTTTAAATACAAAACTGAATCTTTCTATTTAACTACTCCATCTACTATATAGATGATTTCCAAGTAAGCAGAACGTATGTCTTAGGGATGTACTTAAGAACTGTTGTAGAACAAGATTAAAAAAAAAAACTAGACATGTAGTCTCGTTTTCGCAAAGAGACTGTTCTTATACATAACCCTAATGAGACGTTCTACAACATGACGTGTTTTCGTGAATATTATACTCGGGAAACGCGATAAAGTAAACTAAGATAACGGTGTAGAAGTAGTTGAGAGGAGCTAGAAAATAGATGAATTCGGTCGATAAAAGATAAACCACAAGGCGGGACGAAACGCCTGTCAGACTCTGCATCGAATACTTATCTCTTTTTGCAAGGGTGGAACAAGGCAGATTACCACGAAAGTGGAAGAAAGTCCAGTTCGATTTAATCTCTATGAACGGTCACAAGACTGACGCGACGAAATTTTGATTTGTTGAAGTTGGATTTTTGCGTGCTCCTGTGGCAATGATTTTGACAAGGTGGTATGGTGTGAATCGAGTCAGCTTTACAATTACGCTTCACTTCCTCACTGATAATATGACAACATGCTGACATTTCATATGATCGTCTTACTAAACTTTTTTTTGAAAAAGGAACAGTTGTTTAAACACCCATGAACTTATTATATATTCAGAAATTCTTCTTTGCGTATCAGGAATTGAAAAGCAGATATGATTTCAGTTTGGATTTGGAGTTAATTTTGTTAACTATTTAAAACTTCAGGTCACTGGATAACTGGTGGAAGATTTCGATGTCTAGAAACCTCTCTCCTTTCCTATACCACACTAAGGCTAAGTGAACGATACTTTGAGTTATGTATCATTCTACCACTGCATTGATGAATGTCAGTGATTTCGATCTGTGTTTGATTGTTGGCAGCAAATTTCACAAGACAGTTAGTATACTGAGAGACTGTCGTCGTTAGGTACAACAGTTTAAAGAACGGGGACGACAACACATATTGTTTTTTTACGCGTTTCTGTGCAACAAATGACTACTGTGGAGAGCTACATCACAGTCTTCGTACTGACGACAGCAATAATAACTTGCAGTAGATACTTTTTTTTTACCTAAGAAACGCTTTCCTATTTGCATATATTTTGCAGAACATCAGTAATGTGTTTAATACCGAATATTGTCGGCATGTTCTGTCAAGCGCCGAAGGAAACTTAAGTTTATATAACAAACGCCTTTTTCCCAGTGTTCCCAGAGTATGGTTCATATGTCATTAGAGAATGAAAATCGGAAATTATGTTTCCAAACTAATCATTTTCAACTCAAAAGTAATAGCAGTCTGAGGTCACCCACTTCATGCACCTATCAGTAGAAACACATGAAAATTTGGAATGTTGTCTTTCATTCACTGATTTAGCCCATGCGTGATACATAATGATGTTACAAGGACTTGTGCAACACAGATGTACATGCTCTGCGTTTTATGTGACTTGCAGCGGAATGTCAACCGTCGGCTTCCGGAGCTGGAAAACAGCTTGTTGCACGGCGACACACAAAGCGACAATGTATTCGCGGCGAGTTACTTATCAAATTTCAAGAAAATGTACCTTACATTTTCAAGTGCTGATGTTGTTTCTCTATTAGGCTTACTTGTGATACTTTCATCGTCCTCAAAGATAATTATGTCTGGTTCTTGGATATACATGATGGCAGATCATTTATATACGCCAAAAGTAGTAGCTAAAACCCAGTGAAGTCTATTATTCCACTTAGAGTTTAGAGTCATCATGGATGATGCCTTTTGTGGCCATCGAACAACCCATATTTAGGCAAGCACCGATCACGTGATAACCAACTTGCTCTGTTCGACTGTGAATCCATAAAGTTGTAGATCAGGAAGAACAGGTTTGTGACGTGTTCCTTGAGAGAGAAAAAAAGAAGGAGAGAGAGAGAAAACAGAGTAAACACATCATTACAGTGCCACATAAAGTGAAAACGTGCACACGGAATATCCGAAAAAAATTTCATTGGTTTGATATTTTCCCTGGCAAATCAAAAAGGAGTTCGGTATATGCGCTTGGAGGGGGAAACGGGGGGAAAAGAACATCGGTTGCGCCCTCCAACGTGACAGACCAGGCATTCGCGTTAAGCGACTATGGGAACCCACCAAAATCTTGAATTTGGATGACTGGAGGACAAACACGTCCTCACTGATTCGAGTTCAGTGACTTCTTAAGGTTTATAATGAGAAACAAAGGTAGCGTCTGGGGACGCTCAAGGTAGTGTTATCGGTGTACACTTCCATAAGCGCTCTGTATCACATTTTTAACTCTGAGAATGTCGGACGACGAAGTTGTACACAGGCAAGTGACATCATTAGAAATTTGTTACAGTCTGTGGAAAGGCTTGCAGATGATATGAGCGGTTGGAAGCTTCACCTTCCTAACTGGGCTACTCGACTGCGATGTAACTGACCGTGATCAGGTATGCGTTATGAAATTATGAAGTGAGTAAGGCTATCGTTATCGAAGGAAAATAATATCATTTGGTTGGAGGAAAGTATACAACAGATCTTTCTTAAGGAAGAATCTATCGTGAAACTAATCTAAATACTGATGATAATTTCGAAATGGGTGGAATAAAGTGCAATCGCTCACGAACCACGGAAAAGGATACCACGTTATATTTAATACAAAACATACTGATAATATAAAAAATACCGATTAACTAAAAAGAGAATAATTAAACGGTCGCCAGCCCGCTAGGGCAATGATTCTCCAGAAAGGTAATGACAAATGAATGTAAGCAAGTAATCACAGGCGTAGCTCTAAATGGCTCTGAGCACTATGGGACTCAACTGCTGAGGTCATTAGTCCCCTAGAACTTAGAACTAGTTAAACCTAACTAACCTAAGGACATCACAAACATCCATGCCCGAGGCAGGATTCGAACCTGCGACCGTAGCGGTCTCGCGGTTCCAGACTGCAGCGCCTTCAACCGCACGGCCACTTCGGCCGGCACAGGCGTAGCAACAGAAAGTTGTCAAGCGTTTCCACAACACAACAGTTCACGAGAAAATAAATGAATCAGAAGGCAGTGAGTTTGCAGTTACTTCTTCCGAAATATTAAATTATGAAAGTAAAGTTAAATGAAGCTACTGGTTAAATAAATGACAGGCGCTGGTTAAAACATTGTTATGTAAAAAATGACTATCAGTAACCTCAGAGTAACGTAAAGCAGAATTTAAAAAAAGGCAAGTAATTTACTTTTGATTATTGAAAGATTGAACTGAATTTACTTTAAGCAAATGAGCAACTGACTTTACTTTGAACATGACGACAATAAAATACTAAGTTAGCGCAAGTCACTCGCTGAGCTAAGTACAGAATAAATGAAATTGTGCACTCTCTGTTTGAGCTGTATCTTTAGTTATTAGTTTTTCCACTGATATTTTACGTTACTTTAAGTGAACGAAGTTAATACTGAAAATTGCAAATTAGTTAACCCTCTGTGATGCAATACAAGAATGAACAATTACTGATTCACAAAATGTAGACTAAAACTGGTCATTAGCAAACAAACAAAACTGGCAATAAATAATTAATCAATTTTCAAATTTTTACGGCACTCGATGATTGCGTGGAAAGGAAAGTGGCCCTGCTTGGTAATGTCTGAGGACAGTGTTAACACAGCTGCCCTACAAGTTTTAACTATTGCAGGTTATTATTCAAGTTACTCATGCTTTGTCAAAGAAATGTCACTGGTTATGACTCTACAAGGATAGTTGTATTGGGTCCCTTTACGGTGTTAAGATGTCGTAGCTGTGCTGATGACGAAGAATGTAGCCGACGACAATGCCGAGTTGCCGCTATTGTTGCTGCTGCTGCTGCTGGTTGACAACCCCGAGTCGTCTCCAGAGCCACAGATAGTTGTGAGTCAGGCAATAGTTGGAATTGCAGCTTCCTCCGTCTGTCCACTTCTACCGTGCTGTCGATGCTCGCGGAGTAACGACAGGTGCGCACACAGTGGCGCGATCACAGATGCACACAGCTTCTGCGACAGCGCCCAACAAACGCTTTCGCATTCTTTCATGACTCAAGCTGCTCTGCTTCCTCTTTGCTCGCAGCGCGACAGAGACTTTCCACACGCAAAGATAAACAACGGCACACCTACTTCCATTTTGTCGTTGCTATCGATACATTAAAATAAAGTTCCCTCGGCTATTACTCAGCAATTTACACTATTTACATCATAAATACAATCAGTTATATACAGTCAGAGATAAATAAACTATTACATGCATTACATTCAGAATCAGAAGTGCAGTATAAGTCTTCATTGGATATTAAACGCCGAAAAATTCTGGATGGTGCAGAAGGTATTTTTTCAGCATTTTCGATGATACACCGTGACCAGAATGGTGTTGGCGTCCTGTGTGTCCTCCCTCAGAGGCCGTATGCGAGCTTGCTAGATACAGATGTTGATGTCTGAATTACTCGGAAATTATTCCATATCCGCCTGAGGCCAGAATCTTTAATACTTTCATTGCTTCGAAGGAGAAGCATGATTGACAGTTTTAAAATTCACTAACACAATACAGATTGCTAATCCGTATTTTGTTTCGCTCTAAATTGCCCTTGTCCTTGCAATGACCATTAGTTCTCTCGACGGTCCAGACTTGGGATTTGTGCTTCACATATTCTCACTGTCTCTCTATAGTCACACTACAGACTATCAACAAAAGTATGAACCTCTTGTAACATTTATCTCTATACATGTTAGAAACAAATATATATGCCGAGATGATTCCACTTTAATGCAAGAACAAACACTAGGCTTCGTTAGCCAATTTTAGTTTAGGTTCTTGTACTCTTTAGGGTTACCTTTTGTCTGTTAAATGCCACAAATATGTAAATTTCCAACTGGACAACGCTTTAAGTACCTGAATTTTCTTATTTCAAGTGTGAAGATTCACAAGTTGCCTATACGAAAGTTATCTGTGTGTTTTGATGACAGGTGATTAATTTAAATAACTGTAGTGAATCTGTTACGTGTCTCTTCCCACTTACTTTGAGCCGACATGGTTAAACATGTTGTCAAAGATGATCAGACATCAACAACAGGCACAGACACATTCGTAAGAGCCCTTCGATCTGAAGGAAGGAGTGAATTTGTTACGTGTGTCTTCCCATTTTCTTTGAGCGGACGTGGTTAAACATGTTGTCAGAGATGATCAGACATCAACCACAGCACAGACATATTCGTAAGAGTACTTCGGTCTGAAAGGGCTCTGCTTCAAACAACAACTAATGATGTCATCATTTACATCTTCATGTACATGATTACTCTGTAGATCGCACTAACGTACATGGCAGAGGGTTTATATAACCTCTTTCCGACTACACTGTCAAACACACGTGGAAAAATTGATTACCTAAATCTTTCCGGACGAGCTCTGATCCCTCTTTTTAGTATGCTCATTACCGCTTACTCAGGGGGTGCCAACACATTTTTTTCGGGAGAGAAAGGTGACGGTTTAAGATATGGTGAAAAGGTCTCGCGGTCCAAGCGATGGGCTACTTAGTAAGCTTTTCTGTTTTTTTATGTATATGTATATTGTTGTGTCATCCTTAAGGATACACTGCATTCTTGTGGGCTACTTAGTATCCCTGTGTGTGATTGTTTCATGGCAGTACATAATACATGATGCATCAGCATATGAATGTTTGCATCATGAACAGTTTCCTTGTGGGCGTCTTTCAATACGTTGTGTATATGTGGGTCCTACATTCCGTTCATACCAAGTCTTGGACGTTCATTTTATAGATGTGACATAGTGTATGCCCCTCGTCAGTGTAAAACTAAGCATTTTATATTTTGAGACGACACATACGTCATGTTCCTTCTTTTTACTTGTTTGTGAGGTATTGCTTCCTTACATTTATCACCTTTCACAGTTATGTTTTCTTATAGTAAGTTATTTCAGGGTTGTGGAGAAAATGTGTGTCCGACTGTCCAATAAAAATCATGAATAGTATTTAAAGAAATTTTTAATAGATAGTCTAATTGTACAATGTATTGAGTGGAAATCTGTGATGGTATGTTTTAGATATGTGCAAATGGATGTATCTGTTCTGTCTATCAAATGTTCAGTGTAAATTCATTCGTAGAGTCTTGCCATTGTTTCTCATACTGTTTCAACCTGTTTCTATCAACACTACTGGCCATTAAAATGGCTACACCACGAAGATGACGTGATACAGAAGCGAAATTTAACCGACAGGAAGAAGATACAATGATATGCAAATGATTAGCCTTTCAGAGCATTCACACAAGGTTGTCGCCGGTGGCGACGCCTACAACGTGCTGACATGAGGAAAGTTTCCAACCGGTTTCTCATACACAAACAGCAGTTGACCGACGTTGCCTGGTGAAACGTTGATGTGATGCCTCATGTAAGAAGGAGAAATACGTACCATCACGTCTCCGACTTTGATAAAGGTCGGATTGTAGCCTATCGCTATTGCGGTTTATCGTATCGCGACATTGCTCCTCGCCTTGGTCGAGATCCAATGACTGTTAACAGAATATGGAACAGGTGGGTTCAGGAGGGTAATACGGAACGCCGTGCTGGATTCCAACGGCCACGTATCACTAGCAGTCGAGATGAAAGGCATCTTAACCGCATGGCTGTTACGGATAGTACAGCCGCGTCTCGATCCTTGAGTCAACAGATGGGGACGTTTGCCAGACAACAACCATCAGCACGAACAGTTCGACGACGTTTGCAGCAGCATGGACTATCACCTCGGAGACCATGGATGCGGTTACCCTTGACGCTGCATCACAGACAGGAGCTCCTGCGATGGTATACTCAACGACGAACCTGGGTGCATGAATGGCAAAACGTCATTTTTTCGGATGAATCCAGGTTCTGTTTACAGCATCATGATGGTCGCATCCGTGTTTGGAGACATCACGGTGAACGTACATTGTAGTCGTCTTCGCCATACTGGCGTATCACCCGACGTGATGGTATGAGGTGCCATTGGTTACGCGTCTCGGTCACCTCTTGTTCGCATTGACGGCACTTTGAACAGTGGACGTTACATTGCAGATGTGTTACGACCTGTGGCTCTACCCTTCATTCGATACCTGCGAAACCCTACATTTCAGCAGGATAATGCACGACTTCATGATGCAGGTCCTGTACGGGCAATTTTGGATAGAGAAAATGTTCGACTGCTGCCCTGGCCACCACATCTCCAGATCTCTCACCAATTGAAACCGTCTGGTCAATGGTGGCCGAGCAACTGGCTCGTCACAATACGTCACTACGCTTGATGAACTGTGGTATCGTGTTGAAGCTGCATGGGCAGCTATACCTGTCCACTCTGTTTGACTCAATGCCCCGTCGTATCAAGGCCGTTATTACGGTTAGAGGTGGTTGTTATGGGTACTGATTTCTCAGGATCTATGCACCCAAATTGCGTGAAAATGTAATCGCATGTCATTTCTATTATAAAACATTTGCCCGCATCTCGTGGTCGTGCGGTAGCGTTCTCGCTTCCCACGCCCGGGTTCCCGGTGTAACTGTAACGCCGGAAATGCATATCCTCCTATTTCCATCTATTGTACTGTAAGTTTTTTCCTTAATTTGTTACCCGAATATATGACATTTCTGTGCCTTTATATATTGTAATTGTTTTACTATTTGTATATGTATATATATATATATATATATATATATATATATATATATATATATATATATATGTATGCATTTATGTCGGTGTATAATTGGTTTGTTTCGTAAATATTATTTGTATTTTTACGCTGGGTCTTGCCTAGGGAAAACTGCTATCGAACGATTACATCGATGTGTCGTGTGAAGAATCAAAGTGTGTAGGATCTTTGGGAGTGTTAACTCTGCCGCGTGGAGCGCGGGCAGGGCAGTTGGAGTCTGGCTGGAGTAGCGAGTGGAGCAGGTGTGTGGTGTGACGCTCCCGCGAGTTGCCGCGCTTTCGGGGTTTAGCAGCATGTAATTGCGCTCGACTTGCGATGATAGTTTCTGACATGGTGTCGCGGACGGGAAGCATTAGCTGGCGCACATCAAGAGCCCGTTTCGTCTGGTGACCGTGTTGAGAAGAACGCGCGCCAACATCCAGCTTCTGCAACAGCGACGGCCGACAATGAGTGACTGTCGCCACCTCCTCGATCGACGGCTTCAAACCTTCAATCAACTAACAAGGAAGACCAAAAGCACGTAAAGTTTCAGAACTGTATGGCAGACCTCAGCTTTTCACATTGTTCCATTTGCCTCGCAAAATTACAGCAACTTAGCATGAACCTTTGTTGCTCATTGTCCCAATTGCATTACCAAGCAGGGTCCCTTCCTTTTCCGAAATGAAACCGAGTGTCGTTGAAATTCAGACGCCAGCATTAAAGTACTATCATTGCATTTCATTACTTTAGTTTCAAAGTGCAGTTAAAGCATAGCTGGCTACAATAGTTAGATTACACAAGCACAAATTAAGAGTGCGAGTTTTGTTAGCATATTTTAGCTTACCTGTGACTGCAGCTCAGCTTGGTACGTACTAAATTTTACTATTGTTAATTATTCAGAATCATTTAATTCAAGTTCAAAGTTAAATCTCTTGTTTCTAAATTGCGTAGAGTCAAGTTGCTTTTGAAATGATTGTTGAGGTAGTCCAAGGCTAACCGTATTCTGCTGGATTTCGATGTGCTTCAGAAAGAAAGCTCACTATTAACTTCAGTCACTAAATTAACTTTCGATTTTCCGGATTTATTAATTCTTTTGCTAAATTAAGTCAGAGTGTAGCGAAATTTATTACTTCTGACAAACTTTCAATTTCACACTACACGTGTCAACCTTCAGTTGCCACGCTTCTAGTGCTAATTATATGTGTAATAACCTTTCTTTTTCAGTTACTATAGTAATTGTCCTTAGGACAGGCGACCGTGATTTCTCCCAAATCTCAAATATCTAATTACCGCTAGTTAATTGTTGACGTAACGGCCGCACATTTACTTTCTTTATTAACTTTACCCCTTTTCAAAATTAATTTCCACCAGTTTCATTTGCATTTTTCCTTTCATTTAGATGTAACCCTTTCCTCCCTCTTTACCGACAGATTAACTTCGGTGACGATTGCTTTTTCCAAAATTCCCATTAGGTACACGCGGTTTAATTTTTCACTGTCATTAAGGTCGATAAGTGAGGGGGAGGTTACATAACGACAACTGTACATATAATAATTTTTTTCTTTATGAATTTCTCTAAATTAGTGTGAAAAATGGTTGATTTAATTTCTTGCTCTTTTCGTGATGTTAAAGAAACTGTGAGTAACTTTTGAAATGAATATTATTAATTATGTTAGATTTCAAATGATGTGATAATCAAAAGAAAGTGTACTTAATGTTAAAGCTATTGTAAAATGTGGAAATTGTAATTTAAACACTTGGTCCATACGTAGGTAATGCATTAGGATATGTGTAGTAGAAAACCTGTGGTGAATACCCTACCTGTAGGGGAGCGGGAAAAGGTGGAGGCAGGCGAACGCGGGAAAACGCACACTGGCGCGGTTCGGCACAACGGGCTCAGTAGTCAGTCGGAGGCGAGCATCAGTAAGAGTCGGAGTGGTGAATTGGTCAGAGGAACACGTACTGTACCGAGGCGGCTACCTAGGAAAAGTGGATTCCATTGAGCCTCGGATGAACCGATTCCGACGACTACTCGGCATGGCTATATTCTGAGGCACAAAATTGGAAAGATTACGACGCTAAGAAGATGGAAAGTGCCTATGTAGCGTGAGCCTTAGCCGCGCTTGTATGTGTGCCGTGCTGCCCGCTACCTCGCTGCCCGCCAACCGCCGCACCGACTTGCACAGGTCAAACATTTATTTCATCTTTAGAAGTGTATTTGTGTGGACCAGTGTCGAAAATGTTTCTAACCGTTCAATAATAACGTGACTTTTAGCAGAATTGCCTTAGCCATGACTTATCCTGATCACTGACCTAGACAGGATCCTTACCTCGTATTGTGCAACCCGAGTATCCTGAACTGAAAGTTTATAATTAGTGTAAATGAGAATTATCAGCAGTCAAACTTTTGCTATAAAGAAATTTAAAAGTTCTGTGAATTATTGCAAATGTTGGTAAAGGACAAAAGTATGACTAAACTGAAAGAGAGTTTTTTTGAATTGAGTTAGCGATGCTATTTAATTAATTTGACACAGAACTAATGACAGTTAAATTATTCAGAAGTAAGACAAAAGAGTAGTTATCCATTGATTGATAAATTTGAGTGTTAATTTGCCTTTTAGTACTTAACAGTTTCAGTATAACGACCATAACAGTTTCAGCCCCCCCCCCCCCCTTCTCTTGTTCATTCTTTCAAACCTTGAAATGTGCTGATCATATTTGACCAGTAAATTTAAGTCCTTTATTGAACCTAAGTGTATTAGTGTTGTTTTCCCAATTTCAATAGTGACATTGTATGTGTGTTTTCAAAACTGTGCACTCTAGGAAAATCTATGCCCGATTTCAGTCTGATCAATATACGAAAGGCAGTTCGTAATAATCATTGCTGTGTGGTGTTGTGTGAATTTAGCTCGTCCAAATTAGTACAAAAAGAGAAAGCTTTAGTTCAGTGGATTTTTCCGGGTCCAAACTTTGCCATATAACGCATCATTACTACGTGTTACTATGCTTGTACATACACCCACTTGTACAAGGAAAAGCTCACTCATTGCCTAAGTAGGCTGGCGACCGAATCATTAATTATAGGTAGCATCTACTGTGTATACTTCTTGTCCATGCGAACGAGCAATTATACCTTACATATGCTTGATGAATCACTGTAGTTATTGACTGATTACAAGTCCGATCTTGCTTCTATTAGGTACACGCGGTCAATTTATGTACTAAAATCCTTGTTTATAAGGTGAAGCGCGTGAACTTATTACAGTACAGGCTTTATACTGCTAACGCACGTCCGTTTAAGGGCGGTAGTGTTACACCGGGTTCGATTCCCGGCGGGGTCAGGGATTTTCTCTGCCTCGTGATGGCTGGGTGTTGTGTGATGTCCTTAGGTTAGTTAGGTTTAAGTAGTTCTAAGTTCTAGGGGCCTGATGACCATAGATGTTAAGTCCCATAGTGCTCAGAGCCATTTTTATAAAACATTTGTCCAATGAATACCCGTTTATCATCTGTATTTCTTCTTGGCGTAGCAACTTTAATGACCAGTAGTGTAACTTGATTGATAAGTTTATGATACTATCTTTTATGTTTTATACATACAGGCCTGGAGAAGACGCACTGAAGTGTGGAAACTGGTAGCGACAAAATAAAATCATACGGATGGCTATAGGTGTTTTTATTTATTTGTTGTGAAAGGTTTCAGGTGGTCCACAACAACGCTCACATGGTACACAGCTGTCGTGGTGACTTTGATTATTGCCACAGGTCCAGTGGAAGTCCAAACGTATGTTCCCCTTAGCATAATACTGTCCGCACTTGCCTGAATTCGTGGTGTGGTGCATGTCCAGCTCTGCAGTCCACCAGGAGTATGGCGTATCCGATCACGGACGTCGATCAGGTGTAACAAGGAAGATGATTCATCCGTCCATGCGACACGTTTTCATTGATACGTCTCATCTCTATTATCCGTGGCAACTGCAATATTAACTGGCATTATCGTTGTATCAACATGATACACACGGGAGTCATCTGTTGCTGAGCCCCTTGTTCAACAATGCATGCAGAACGATGTACTCCGAAACACATGTGCCGGTACAGTGTACGGAAACCGTAATCGATATCCTTACCAGTGAACAGCCCATCAGTGGGCGCTAGCTGCCAAGTATTGTCTTCAAGAACTCTCTGCAACCTCCCACCGTTTTTGAGGCAGACAGGACACTGTTGCGACACAGGGACATTGCGAGTTTGTGAGTCTGTGCAGGACACGGTGGCCGACGCACAATGACGAATTTTCGTCCGAAAGCTTATCGGTGATGACAGAACCGAGGCACAAGCCCTGCAGTCTTTCTCAAAAGATTTTACAGAGACTACCAGGTAAAAAACTCATTTTTGCTTTACTTATAGCTACTTATGCCACCTTCATGATCGTGTGACCATCATTTCTTCAAATGTCGTTCCTGTTGCGTGTCTTGCATGTTACCTGATATGTTGCTGCGTATGAAACTTAGGTTACATATTGAATTTTTCTTTAGACTTGTGTGATGTCACCAATCATTAGAAAATTTGCCTGATGTACCACATTCATTTCCTATGGCGTGCACCCATCCTAAAGTCAGAGTGAAATGTCCAGATGATACCTCATATTTCATAAACGGCTTGTGATGTCGAAATAAGATTCTGATAAACGATAGCATCCAAAGAGGAGAGCGCCTTACCATGTTGTTGTTAGGTGAAACTTCGACATATACCGTGTTATTACACTAACTATAGATTTTTCGCTGCGTGAATGTAATTTTCAAAGGCCATCGATAGCTGATAAAATGAGGAAAAAGCCACCGATAGCTGATAAATCGAGGAAAAGGTCATCGATAGTTGATGAAAAGAGAAATGTTGTGAGGTTTGGATCAACAGATGTCAACACATTACAATTTTATTTTTGACTAATGATGTGCTTTTTTCTAAGCTATTGACCTAACTATTCCTCAGTTCCTCGCTTAGTAAACTCCATAAACCTCTGTTACAGAAATCTCTCACAAATCAGATAGGGGTAATGCGGGACTAGTTTTAACAAAGAATAAAAAAAATAGGAGCGCGGGTAAGCCACTACAAACAGCACAGTGAACGTATTATTGTAGAAAAGGTAGACACGAAGCCCACACCCACCACAGCAGTACAAATTTATATGCTAAATAGCTCTGCAGATGAGGAATTGCTTGATGAAATCCTTGATGAGATAAAATGAATTATTCAGATAGTGAAGGGTACGAAAATTTAATTGTCATGGGTGACCGGAATTCGATAGAAGGAAAAGGAAGAGACGGAAAAAAGTTGCTGAATATGGAATGGGGGAAAGGAATGAAAGAGGAAGCCACCTGGTAGAATTTTGCACAGAGCATAACTTAATCATATCATTTGGTTTAAGAATCATTAAAGAAGGTTGTACACATGGAAGAGGCCTGGAGATACTGACAGGTTTCAGATAGATTATATAATGGTAAGACCGAAATTTAGGAACCACGTTTTATTCAACTGTAAGTCATTCCCAGGGGCAGATCTGGCCTCTGACCAGAATTTATTGGTTATGAACTGTAGATTAAAAGTGAAGAAACTGCAAAAAGGTGGGAATTTAAGGAGATAGGACCTGGATAAACTGAAAGAACCAAAAGTTGTAGAGATTTTCAGGGAGAGCATTAGGGAACGAATGAGAAGAACGGGAGAAAGAAATTCAGTAGAAGAAGAATGGGTATCTTTGAGAGATGAAATAGTGAAGGCATCAGATGATCAAGTAGCTAAAAAGACGAGGACTAGTAGAAATCCATGGGTAACGGAAGAAATATTGGATCTAATTAATGAAAGGAGAAAATATAAAAATGCAGCAAATGAAGCAGACACAAAAGAATACAAACGTCTCAAAAATATGATCGACGGCAAGTGCAAAATGGATAAGCAGGGATGGTTAGAAGACAAATGCAAGGATGTAGAGTCATATATCACTAGTGGTAAGATAGATACTGCCTACAGGAATATTAAAGAAACCTTTGGCGAAAAGAGAACCACTTGTATGAATGTCAAGAGCTCAGATCGAAACCCAGTTCTAAGCAAAAAGGGAGAGCAGAAAGGTGGAAGGAGTATATAGAGATACATACAAGGCGATGTATCTGAGTACAATATTATGGATATGGAAGAGGACATCGATGAAGATGAAATGGGGGATACGATACTGCGTGAAGAGTTTGACAGAGCACTGAAAGACCTAAGTCGAAACAAGGCCGTAGGAGTAGACAACATTCATTGAGAACTACTGATAGCCGTGGGAGAGCCAGCCCCGACAAAACCCAAACATCTGATGAGCAAGATTTATGAGACACGCGAAATACCCTCAGACTTCAAGAAGAATGTAATAATTCCAATCCCAAAGAAATCAGGTGTCGACAGATGTGAAAGTTACCGAACTGTCAGTTTAATAAGTCACGGCTGCAAAATATTAACACGAATTCTTTACAGACGAATGGAAAAACTCGCATTGAAGATTGCCCTGTGGTATATAAATGACCGGAGCCGCAGTTCACTGTGATGGGTGGGACGATCAACAGAGTGCTTCGTGTTTGGTATTGTTACTAGGGTTGGTAGGGTTTACAAGGGGAGTGATGGTATCAAATGCTGTGTGACCACTGTCAAGGACATGGAGATTCTACATTAACGAGTGAGACTGTTTTATCAGAAAATTGTCTTCAAATGGGCCTTACTGTGGTTCTCCATTTGGCTGGCTGGTCAAATAGTGCAATATTAAGTTTTTGGGGCACTTGCATGCGAAACTGGCCTGATGTTGGACTATGTGGGAAAGTGAAGGCAGGCATACTCTGTTTCAAATCTCACTTCGACCACATCTGACAAGCAAGTGATTTTGCATCTTTGGTCGCAGGCTAGTAGTATCCCCACTATGGAATTACCGTCTCTGAGTCTGCTACCCCTAACTCAGTAGCAAAGTACGGCTGCTGGTGAATGTCATCGCGTTGTCTACAGAGGTGATGCACTATCACAGCTAACTGTCATCGACGAGTATGGGGGTAACAGCCCGCCCGACTAGCCGCGCCGTCTAACGCCTTCTAGCGGGAAGGCATGCCGGTCCCCCGGCACGAATCCGCTCGGCGGATTAATGTCGAGGTCCGGTGTGCCAGCCAGCCTATGGATAGTTTTTAAGGCGGTTTTCCATCTGTCTCGGCGAATGCGGGCTGGTCCCCCTTATTCCGCCTCAATTACACTGTCGGCGATTGCTGAACAAACACTGTCTCCATGTACACCTACCACCTACACCATACTTAATCTACCACGCAACCATTTGGGATTACACTCATCTGATATGAGAAGTTCCCGGGGGGGGGGGGGGGGTCCACTGAGGGCCAAACATCACAATAACCCTGGGTTCAGTGTGTGGCGGCAGTGGGGTGGGTGGACTGCCGTGGCCTGTTGTGAACCAGTGATGGCTACGGCAAGACGGAGCCTCTCCTTCGTTTATATGTCCCCAGTTTAATACAAACTCACAATGGGGGTGACTGGGGAGAGATCCTGTTCCTCCAGTGTTTTGAAGAGACAAAAAAATGTTCAAATGTGTATGAAATCTTGTGGGACTTAACTCCTAAGGTTATCAGTCCCTAAGCTTACACACTACTTAACCTAAATTATCCTAAGTCAAACACACACACCCATGCCCGAGGGAGGACTCGAACCTCCGCCCGGATCAGCCGCAGAGTCCATGACTTCAGCTCCTTAGACCGCTCCGCTAGTCCCACGCAGCTTTGAAGAGACACAGCCAATCATCTACAGCAGGGTTCTCCAAACTTTTTAGTCTGCGGGTCACACTGACTCCTCCACGAAGTCATAAGGGCCAAGATCTACCTAGTGGGATTAAAGCACCCTAGCACTCCGCGATCACCGTAATGTAAGACTAAAGGAAAGATTAAATCGCAAAAATCTAAGGTTGTGGGAACAGCTAGCACTGAAACGATATACGATTTTTATTTACTTACATAATTTTGATTGTTGGACGTACCTGACTGAAATTCTGGCGTATTTTATTCTGGCGAATTTCACCGACAAACAAGTATGTCACTGCACATTCTTCACGAAAGCGTCCTGCAAAGTTAACGAAATCTCAAAATCATTGTTAGCAACGCTATTACTGCAAGACGTAACAGAGGTAGAGTATGTCAACTCATTGTTATTTCAAGCGGCGCAACAATAAGTTTAGTTATGTAGTCTTGTAGCGAGTAGCAGAGCCAATGTCGCGGTGTATTGGTCGCGATAGTCCTCGAAACTCAGTTGTGGGCAGTATAGGTACCACCTCAGTATAGGTACCACCTAGGTACCGGGGATGTCTGCCCAGCCAACGCGGGCCGGTTTGCCGGCCCTCGCGGGCTGGTTTCGGCCCGCGGGCCGTAGTTTGGAGACCCCTGATCTACAGTATCGTGGTGGCATGATTCGTCAAGACAACGCTCGTCCTCAAATGGAACATGTCTCTACCAACTGTGTGTGATACCGATGTGTTCATATGCCAAAAAGTTCCTCAGATCTGCCCCAGTATAACATGGATGCAATCAGCTCGAACGCCAAATTCGTCGCAGTAGGAGCCAGGAAATCAGTGACCAGTTGCAATAGTTGTGGGACATCTTGCCTCAGGAAAGGCGACACTCCAATCCAAATTTCTGCATGCAGTCATGCAAGAGGTGGGAACAACGTCATATCGATAACTGGCTCCATGCTGTCAGGTTATGTAAAGTTGACTCGATTTTGTAATCACTGAAATAACATGATGTACCCTCTTAACCCGAAAAGTTTCATTTCCTTCGCTCCTCTCATTCTAGATGTTTAACTTTCTTGTGAGGAGGGGGCGGGGTGGGGGGGTGGGGGGTGGAAGGGTGCACAGTGTACATGACGTACATACAGATTAGTGCAGAAAGTTACTAACTTTTACACTTGTCCTACTATGCGCTAAATACGCACATCAAAAAAAGTTTTGCATCACCTCGGTTCCGAGAGTTCCGAAACAGGTAGAGATAATTGGAATAGAGATCACATAAACACCATTTCCACTCTTTTCATTGCTCATGAGACCTTCAGAGGTGGTGGTCCAGATTGCTGTACGCCAGAAACACGTCCTCTTGCGATTCGGCGTAGATCCCGCAGAGTGCTTCGTGGGTCACGTCGTCCATAAACACCCTTTTTCAATCTATCCCAGGCATATGCGATAGGTTTCATGTCTGAAGAACATGGTGGCCACTGTAGTGGAGCGATGTCGTTATCCAGAAGGAAGTCATTCGTTATTTGTGCACGATGGGGGAGCGAGTTGTCGTTCATGAAGACGAATGCCTCGCCAATATGCTGCCGAAATGGTTGCACTATCGGTCGGAGTATGGCATTCACGTATCGTACAGCCGTTACGTCGCATTCCATGACCACCAGCGGCATACGTCGGCCCCACACAATGCCACCCCAAAACATTAGGGAACCTCGAGCTTGCTGCAATCGCTGGACAGTGTGTCTAAGGCTTTCAGTCTGACCGGGTTTCCTCCAAACACGTCTCCGACGATTGTCTGTTGAAGGCAATGCGACACTCACTAGTGCAGCGAATGTGATGCCAATCCTGAGCTGTCCATTCAGCATGTTGTTGAGCCCATCTGTACAGCACGGCATGGTGTCGTGGTTGCAAAGATGGACCTCGCCATGGACGTCGGAAGTGAAGTTGCGCATCATGCAGACTATTGTGCACAGTTTAAGTCTTAACATGTCGTCTTGTCGCTGCACGAAAAGCATTATTCAACATGGTCGCGTTGCTCTCAGGGTTCCTCCGTGCCATAATCCGTAGGTGGTGGTCATCCACTGCAGTAGTAGCCCTTGGGCCGCCTGAGCTAGGCATGCCATCGACAGTTCCTGTCTCTCTGCATCTCTTCCATGTAGGGACAACTTTGCTTTGGTTCACACCGAGACGCCTGGACATTTCCCTTGTTGAGAGCCCTTCCTGGCACAAAGTAAAAATGCGGACACGAGCGAACCGCGGTATTGACCGCCTAGGCATGGTTGAACTACAAACAACACGAGGTGTGTACCTCCTTCCTGGTGGAATGACTGGAACTCATCGGTTCTCGGGCCCCCTCCGTCTAATAGGTGCTGTTCATGCATGTTTGCTTACATCCTTGGGCGCGTTTCAAGTGGTTCAAATGGCTATGAGCACTATGGGACTTTACACTGAGGTCATCAGTCCCATAGAACTTAGAACTACCTAAACCTAACTAACCTAACGCCATCACACACATCCATGCCCAAGGCTGGATTCGAATCTGTGACCGTAGGAGCCACGCGGTTCCGGACTGAAGCGCCTAGAACCGCTCGGCCACCGCGACCGGCTGGGCGGTTTAGTGACATGTCTGAAAAGTCAAAGGGACTTTGTTATATAATATCCACAGTCAACGTCTATCTGCAGGAGTTCTGGGAACCGGTGTGAGGCAAAACTTTTTTATGCGTGTATATTGTACTCGCATGAATAAAATCAAAATATACAGTATAAACTTCAAAACAATTTACAAGTTGGTAACGTGCACCAAAATTAAGAGATGAAACAGTGTACTTCACAAAATGAACGCTATTGTTCGTATGGGTTTGTAAACGTCCTGTAACAACGCTGACATATAGAAATATGAATTCTGGCGCGAGTATCAAGTTCGGATTACTAACAGTCCGACGTGTTGCGAACATTTAGACGAGGTCCAGTAACGACCATTACTAGTGAAACTGCAGCAACTGACATAAGGGGTTGATGCGGTCAAATAATTACTCATATTAGTGAGATAACATGATCCCCGCCAGAATAGAGGCAAAGCTGACGAAGAATGGACTCGCCTGGGCAATGTGCGACAGACTTGTAATATCTGCCGGTTAAAAGTGGCGATTCGTAAATTGTGCAGTGCAATCAGAACAGTACAGCTTGGTTTGATAACGAATGACGAATGTTTACTGGAACCTAGTGACGGTCATTCGTGTGTGAGATTTTCACGAAGTCACGAGGAGACAACTGAGTATACTGTTGAACATTACGAACGCAGGAGAATGGGAGAAACAACATGATAGCGCACTCACAGCGCACAGGTACAAATATAAGCAATCTGGCTACTATTACAGATACGTTGATGACACAATTGTTTTGTGGGATGGTACGGAATACGAATTAACGAACGCTACTGGAAAATCTAATGCATTTCACCCTAAAATCAAAAACACGTTACAAATACAGAAAAAAAACTGGACCAGTTTCTTAGATTTTACCGTACTCTCTCTTATGGTCAGCGTAGCGTACAACACCGATCGCTAGCTGGGATGACATGGGATGCACAACTACCCGTAATGGAAATAAATTTTTTTTGCGTTTAAACGTTTAATGCAGATTTTTGTAACTATCTACATCTACATCTACATCTACGTGGATACTCTGCAAATCACATTTAAGTGCCTGGCAGAGGGTTCATCGAACCACCTTCACAGTTCTCTATTATCCCAATCTCGTATAGCGCGTGGAAAGAATGAACACCTATATCTTTCCGTACGAGCTCTGATTTCCCTTATTTTCTCGTGGTGATCGTTCCTCCCTATGTAGGTCGGTGTTAACAAAATATTTTCGCATTCGGAGGAGAAAGTTGCTGATTGGAATTTCGTGAGAAGATTCCGTCACAACGAAAAACGCCTTTCCTTTAATGATTTCCAGCCCAAATCCTTTATCATTTTTGTGAGACTCTCTCCCATATTTCGCTTTAATACAAAACGTGCTCCCTATCTTTGAACTTTTTCGAAGTACTCCGTCAGTCCTATTTGGAAAGGAACCCACACCGCGCAGCAGTATTCTAGAAGAGGACGGACAAGCGTAGTGTCGGCAGTCTCCTTAGTAGGTCTGTTACATTTTCTAAGTGTCCTGCCAATAAAACGCAGTCTTGGTTAGCCTTCCCCACAACATTTTCTATGTGTTCTTTGCAATTTAAGTTGTTCGTTATTGTAATACCTAGGTATTTAGTTGAATTTATAGCTTTTAGATTAGACTAATTTATCGTGTAACGGAAGTTTAACGAGTTCCTTTTGGCACTCAAGTGGATGACCTCATACTTTTCGTTATTTAGGGTCAACTGCCACTTCCCGCACAATTTAAATATTTTTCTAAATCGTCTTGCAGTTTGTTTTGATCTTCTGATGACTTTATTACTCCATAAACGACAGCGTCATCTGCAAACAACCGAAGACGGCTGCTCAGATTGTCTCCCAAATAGATGAGGAACAGAAAAGGGCCTCTAACACTACCTTGGGGAACGCCTGAAATCACTTCTGTTTTACTCGATGACTTTCCGTCAGTTACCACAAACTGTGACCTGTCTGACAAGAAATCGAAAATCCAGTCACATAACTCAGACGATATTCCGTAAGCACGCAATTTCACTACGAGCCCATTGTGTGGTACAGTGTCAAAAGCCTTCAGGAAATCCAGGAATACGGAATCGATCTGATATGCCTTGTCAATAGCGCTCAGCACTTCTTGTGAATAAAGAGCCATTTGTGTTTCACAGGAACGATGTTTTCTAAACCTATGTTGACAGTGTGTCAATAGACCGTTTTCTTCGGGGTAATCCATAATGTTCGAACACAATATATGTTCTGAAATCCTGCTGCATATCGACGTTAACGATATGGGCCTGTAATTTAGTAGCTCACTCCTACTACCTTTCTTGAATATTGGTGTGACCTGTGCAACTTTCCAGTCTTTGGGTACGAATCTTTATCGAGTGAACGGTTGTATATGATTGTTAAGTATGGAACTAGTACATCAGTATACTCTGAAAGGAACCTAATTGGTATACAATCTGGACCAGAAGAATTGCTTTCATTAAGTGATTTGAGTTGCTTCACTACTCCGAGGATATTTACTTCTACGTTACTCATGTTGCCAGCAGTTCTCGATTCGAATTCTGGAATGTTTTCTTCGTCTTCTCTTGTGAAGGCATTTCGGAAGGCTGCGTTTAGTAACTCTGCTGTGGCAGCACTGTCTTCGATAGTATCTCCATTGTTATCGTGCAGAGAAGGCATTGATTGTTTCTTGCCCCAAACATATTTCACATACGAGCAGAATCTCTTTGGATTTTCTGCCAGGTTTCGAGAAAAAGTTTCGTTGTAGAAACTGTTATAGGCGTCTCGCATTGAACTCCACGCTAAATTTCGAGTTTCTGTAAAGGATCGCCAATCTTGGGGATTTTGCGTCTGTTTAAATTTGGCACGTTTGTTCCGTTGTTTCTGCATCATTGTTCTAACCTGTTTTGTGTACCAAGGAAGATCAGCTCCGTCGTTTGTTAGTTTATTTGCTATAAATCTCTCAATTCCTAACGATAGCCGTGCGGGGTTAGCCGAGCAGTCTGAGAAGCTAAAGTCATGGACGGTGCGGCTTGTCCCGGCGGAGGTTCGAGTCCTCCCTCGGGCATGGGTGTGTATGTTTGTCCTTAGGATGATTTAGGTTAAGTAGTGTGTAAGCCTAGGGACTGATGACCTTAGCAGTTAAGTCCCAAAAGATTTCACACACATTTGAATATTTTTTGGCTGCCGATACTATTTCTTTGAATTTAAGCCACATCTGGTCTACACTTATATTATTAATTTGGAATGACTGGAGAGTGTCTCTGAGGAAGGCGTCAAGTGAATTTTTGAAAAGGTATATTTTTCGCCTATTTTGCGAGAATTTGTGGATTACAATATTCAATCTCGCTACGACAACCCTGTGTTCACTAATCCCTACATCGTTTTTGATGTTCGTTATTAACTCAGGATTATTTGTTGCTAAAAGGTCAAGTGTGTTTTTACAACCGTTTACTATACGCGTGGGCTCACGAACTAACTGCTCGATATAATTATCAGAGAATGCGTTTAGTACAATTTCGGATAATATTTTATGCGTACCTCCGGAATTAAACATATATTTTCGCAAACATATCGAGGCTAAATTAAAGTCACCACCAACTATTATCGTATGAGTCGGGTACGTGTTTGAAATCAAACTCAAGTTTTCTTTGAACCTTTCAGCAACTGTATCATCTGAACTGGGAGGTCTGTAAAAAGATCCAATTATTATATTCCGGTTGCCATCGATGATCTCTGCCCATACTAACTCACAGGTAGTATCTACTTCAATTTCGCGACAAGTCAAACTACTTCTGACAGAAACAAACACGCCACCGCCAACCGTGTTTAGTCTATCCTTTCGGAACACCGCGTTAGGTTCATTGTAAAAATTTCGGCTGAGATTATATCAGGCTTTAGCCAGCTTTCAGTGCCTATAACGATTTGAGCATCAGTGCTTTCTATTAGCGCTTGGAGCTCTGGAAATTTCCCAATACAGCTACGACAATTTGCAACTGTTATTCCAATGGTGCGTGTATCTACGTTCTTCCTGTGTTCAGCCTGTATCCTTTGTGACCGATGCCCTTCTTGTGTTTCCCCAAGACCCTCTAACCTAAGAGACCAGCCAGTCCACGTCACACAACCCCTCCTACCCGTGTAGCCGCCTCCTGCGTGTAGTGGACACCTGACCTATTCAGCGGAACCCGAAACCCAGCCACCCTTTGGCGCAAATCGAGGAATCTGCAGCCTACGCGGTCGCAGAATCGTCTGAGCGTCTGATTCAGACCCTCCACTCGGCTCTGTACCAGAGATCCGCAGTCGGTCCTGTCGACTATGCTGCAAATAGTCTGCTCTGTTTTCATCTTGCAGGCAAGACTGGCAGCCTTCACCACTTCTGTTAGCCGCTCGAAACCAGAGAGAATCACTTCCGATCCAAAGTGACACACATCATGGTATCGACGTGAGCAACCACCTGCAGTTGGCTGCACCCTGTGCTATTCATGGCATCGGGGAGGATCATTTCCACATCTGGAATGACTCGAGCCGGTATGCACACGGAGTGGACATTGGTTTTCTTACTCTCCTTGTCAGGCAAGTCCCTAAGTGGCCCCATAACGAGCCTAACGTTGGAGCTCCCAACTACCAATGCCTGAGAGATACAGCCTGAGTATTTTCGTATAGCGAACCAACGGTCTCGGGGCGGTCGGGGAAGAATGCCAGTGTGCACTCGGTGTGCTTGCCGGGGGGTCTCGTCCGTAATGTGGAGGAGGCCCTTCCGGCAGCTATTGAACGCACTGGGTGTGACCGGCTGCAGATAGTAGCACATGTCGGAACGAATGACGCCTGCCGCTTGGGTTCTGAGGCCATCCTTGGTTCCTCCCGGCGGCTGGCTGATTTGGTGAAGACAACCAGCATCGCACGCGGAGTGCAAGCTGAGCTTAATATCTGCAGCATAGTGCCCAGAGTCGATCGCGGTCCTCTGGTTTGGAGCCGTGTGGAGGGTCTAAACCAGAGGCTCAGACGACTCTGCGACTATAATGGTTGCAAATTAATCGACCTCCGTTATTGGGTGGAGAACTGTAGGGCCCCCCTAGACAGGTCAGGCGTGCACTACACACCGGAAGCAGCTACTAGGGTAGCAGAGTACGTGTGGCGTGCACACGGGGGTTTTTTAGGTTAGAGGGACCCCCCCCTTGGGCGAAACGATAAAATACCTGACGGCTTACCAGAGAGAACATTATCATCGTTGATAAAGAACGTCCGTCCTCAGAGACCAAAAACAGGAAAAGTTAACGTAATATTGGTAAACTGCAGGAGTATCCAGGGCAAGGTTCCTGAATTAGTATCTCTTATTGAAGGAAATAGTGCGCATATAGTATTAGGAACGGAAAGTTGGTTAAAACCGGAAGTGAACAGTAACGAAATCCTAGACACAGAATGGAATATATACCGCAAGGATAGGATAAACGCCAATGGTGGAGGAGTATTTATAGCAGTAAAGAATTCAATAATATCCAGTGAAGTTATTAGCGAATGCGAATGTGAAATAATCTGGGTTAAGTTAAGTATCAAAGGTGGGTCAGATATGATAGTCGGATGCTTCTATAGGCCACCTGCATCAGCAACCGTAGTAGTTGAGCGCCTCAGAGAGAACCTGCAGAACGTCGTGAAGAAGTTTCGTGATCATACTATTGTAATAGGGGGAGACTTCAATCTACCAGGTATAGAATGGGATAGTCACACAATCAGAACTGGAGCCAGGGACAGAGACTCTTGTGACATTATCCTGACTGCCTTGTCCGAGAATTACTTCGAGCAGATAGTTAGAGAACCAACTCGTGAAGCTAACGTTTTAGACCTCATAGCAACAAATAGACCGGAACTTTTCGACTCCGTGAATGTAGAAGAGGGTATCAGTGATCATAAGTCAGTGGTTGCATCAATGACTACAAGTGTAATAAGAAATGCCAAGAAAGGAAGGAAAATCTATTTGCTTAACAAGAGTGATAGGGCACAAATCGCAGAATATCTGAGTGACCACCATCAAACGTTCATTTCTGAGGAAGAGGATGTGGAACAAAAATGGAAAAAATTCAGAAACATCGTCCAGTACGCCTTAGATAAGTTCGTACCGACTAAGGTCCAAAGCGAGGGGAAAGATCCACCGTGGTATAACAATCATGTACGAAAGGTACTACGGAAACAAAGAAAGCTTCACCATAGGTTTAAGAGTAGTCGAATCATAGCTGATAAGGAAAAGCTGAACGAAGCGAAAAAGAGCGTAAAGAGAGCAATGAGAGAAGCATTCAACGAATTCGAACATAAAACATTGGCAAACAATCTAAACAAGAACCCTAAAAAGTTTTGGTCATATGTAAAATCGGTAAGCGGATCTAAATCCCCTATTCAGTCACTCGTTGACCACGATGGCACCGAAACAGAGGACGACCGAAGAAAGGCAGAAATACTGAATTCAGTGTTCCGAAACTGTTTCACTGCGGAAAATCGTAACACGGTCCCTGACTTCAGCCGTCGCACGGACGCCAAAATGGAAAATATTGAAATAAACGATATCGGAATTGAAAAACAACTGCTATCACTTAGTAGCGGAAAAGCATCCGGACCAGACGAGATACCCTTAAGATTCTACAGTGATTATGCTAAAGAACTTGCCCCCTTTCTATCAGCAATTTATCGTAGATCTCTGGAAGAACGTAAAGTACCTAGCGACTGGAAGAAAGCACAGGTCGTTCCCATTTTCAAGAAGGGTCATAAATCAGATGCGAAAAATTATAGGCCTATTTCACTTACGTCAATCTGTTGTAGAATAATGGAACATGTTTTGTGTTCTCGTATTATGACGTTCTTAGATAATACAAATGTCCTTCATCATAACCAACATGGATTCCGCAAACAGAGATCATGTGAAACCCAGCTCGCCCTATTTGCCCAAGAAATTCACAGTGCCGTAGACACTGGCGAGCAGATTGATGCCGTATTCCTGGACTTCAGGAAGGCATTTGATACGGTTCCGCACTTACGTTTAGTGAAAAAAATACGTGCTTACGGAATATCGGACCAGGTTTGTGATTGGATTCAGGATTTCCTAGAAGAAAGAACACAACATGTCATTCTTAACGGTTCAAAATCTGCAGATGTAGAGGTAATTTCGGGAGTACCGCAAGGAAGCGTGATAGGACCTTTATTGTTTACAATATACATAAATGACTTAGTTGACAACATCGGTAGCTCCGTGAGGCTATTTGCAGATGACACGGTTGTCTACAAGAAAGTAGCAACATCAGAAGACTCGTACGTACTCCAGGAAGACCTGCAGAGGATTAATGAATGGTGCGACAGCTGGCAGCTTTCCCTAAACGTAGACAAATGTAATATAATGCGCATACATAGGGGCAGAAATCCATTCCAGTACGATTATGCCATAGGTGGTAAATCATTGGAAGCGGTAACGACCGTAAAATACTTAGGAGTTACTATCCGGAGCGATCTGAAGTGGAATGATCACATAAAACAAATAGTGGGAAAAGCAGGCGCCAGGTTGAGATTCATAGGAAGAATTCTAAGAAAATGTGACTCATCGACGAAAGAAGTAGCTTACAAAACGCTTGTTCGTCCGATTCTTGAGTATTGCTCATCAGTATGGGACCCTTACCAGGTTGGATTAATAGAAGAGATAGACATGATCCAGCGAAAAGCAGCGCGATTCGTCATGGGGACATTTAGTCAGCGCGAGAGCGTTACGGAGATGCTGAACAAGCTCCAGTGGCGGACACTTCAAGAAAGGCGTTACGCAATACGGAGAGGTTTATTATCGAAATTACGAGAGAGCACATTCCGGGAAGAGATGGGCAACATATTACTACCGCCCACATATATCTCGCGTAATGATCACAACGAAAAGATCCGAGAAATTAGAGCAAATACGGAGACTTACAAGCAGTCGTTCTTCCCACGCACAATTCGTGAATGGAACAGGGAAGGGGGGATCAGATAGTGGTACAATAAGTACCCTCCGCCACACACCGTAAGGTGGCTCGCGGAGTATAGATGTAGATGTAGATGTAGATGTAGATGTTATTACATTTCGGTTGGGTACGTGCCCCCATTAGCTTGCCTGTATTCCAGTGAAAATAGTGCACAACAGTGCAGTAAACTGTTCGTCTTGTTTGCAATCGTTCGCAGTATCTGCAGTTAAAAGTATTATCGCCCTCCTTGTGTAGTTGCCCACACGTTTGCATCCAGTACCGTTCTGCTCAGGGGTTTATTCTCCGGAAGTATTAGTTGCGCAGTAACTGTGATACACGGCACTACTGTGGACTGGTTTCTTGATGAAGAGTTGGCCGTTATGAGCGTCATGTATCAGTTCACTCAAAGTTGAGTTGTACTTGCTAATTATTACATATTAAACGCATCTTAACTGTTGTGAAGATATTTTCACAGAAACAAGGGTGATCGCGGTAACAATCCGAGTAAATCGTAATTACAATGTTACACTGTAACGGGCAGCTGAGAACTGTGGCTCCTTATACCATAATACTCAGAAGGTATCCCTGAACAACCTCTGGAAGTTTGTCGGTGGGGTCATGGTGCACCCTGCAAGCTATAATGACAGGACATATCACCTTTCAAACAAAAACGTCATACAGAATGAGATTTTCACTCTGCAGCGGAGTGTGCGCTGATATGAAACTTCCTGGCAGATTAAAACTGTGTGCCCGACCGAGACTCGAACTCGGGAACTTTGCCTTTCGCGGGCAAGTGCTCTACCATCTGAGCTACTGAAGCACGACTCACGCCCGGTCCTCACAGCTTCACTTCTGCCAGTATCTCGTCTCCTACCTTCCAAACTTTACAGAAGTTCTCCTGCGAACCTTGCAGAACTAGCACTCCTGAAAGAAAGGATATTGCGGAGACATGGCTTAGCCACAGCCTGGGGGATGTTTCCAGAATGAGATTTTCATTCTGCATCGGAGTGTGCACTGATATGAAATTTCCTGGCAGATTAAAACTGTGTGCCCGACCGAGACTCGAACTCGGGACCTTTGCCTTTCGCGGGCAAGTGCTCTACCATCTGAGCTACCGAAGCACGACTCACGCCCGGTCCTCACAGCCTCACTTCTGCCAGTATCTCGTCTCCTACCTTCCAAAAACGTCATTTTAAAGGTAACATCCTTGAACAAACACAGCTACGGAATCATTTTTAGAAATTTTTACATATGGTGATTATGCAGACGGATAGATGGGTCAAAGAAACTTCCGGAAATATCAGCACCGGATCTGTGTTAACCTTGAATTACCACAGTTTCGCTGTCTACCGTGAAACGAGCTGTTCAGACGCTGTGATTTACAAGAATTCCACAAATACTCGTAATATAATTGGGAGTATTTCCGGTATACGTACACAGATTAAAATTGTCTCAGAAATCTGCATGAGTACAGCCATGAACCTGAAATAGGGAAAGAAGCATCTGATTCTAATTCTTTTAAAGCAAAGAACGTCATTAACTTACTTAAAAAAGTAATTAACAATACAGGAGCAGGCTAGATGATAAACTGGGTGTTGTGTGATGTCCTTAGGTTAGTTAGGTTTAAGTAGTTCTAAGTTCTAGGGGACTGATGACCATAGATGTTAAGTCCCATAGTGCTCAGAGCCATTTAAGCCATTTTAGATGATAAACGCGAAACACGCACAAGAACGAATAAGAAATTACTTCCGTAGATTTACCGTAGAAAGTCATGTGAACACATCTGCTTGTTCTTTCCGTAAGTAAAAAACGAGATAAGTCTTTCGCACAGACAGTAAGCTTCGACATGAGTAGTTGCAATAAAAACTGTGATGCGAGGCGTGTGTAATATAAAAAGACATGTTTTACAATGTTCCATAAAAACACGGGAGAACTGCCGGATATCAGTAACTTCATGCCACGATATTTCGGCGCAGAGTCTTCTGGCCATCTTCAGGTGAGTGCCACTGTAGTAGTACTGGCGAGTACGCTCTGAGCGCCGCTATTTAAATCCGTACTGAGGTGACATTGCGCATGCGCTGCTCAGCGCGCGCGTTCGTAACGGCTCCGTGCGCTGCGCCTCGCGCCCTCCACTGTGAAAGCCTGGCGTATCGGTGTCAGGTCGATTTCCATCTTTATGCAGATAACTACGTCGACTACGAAGTTTCTCTATAACAGGATTCCAAGCAGAGTTCAGCTGATAACCGCTATCTCGATTGATGAGAGTCTCGTTGTCAGACAATCTTATTTCCACAGATTCATTGATAATCGAGCTCCAAAAGTTTGATGTATGGGCCAAATTTTTTGTGTCGTTGTAATTCATGGAATGGTCTGTGGAAATACAATGTTCGGCGATTGCGGACTTGGTGGGTTGGAGAAGGCGAGCATGCCGTTGGTGTTCCACAGTACGTTCCTGCACAGTTCGTGTTGTTTGCCCTATATATGATTTGCCGCATTCACACGGAATTTTGTAAACACCTGGTTTACGCAGGCCCAGGTCGTCTTTAACGGATCCCACCAGTGATGAAATTTTGGAAGGAGGGCGAAAGATGACTCTCACTTGATACTTTCTCAATATTCTGCCTATCTGTGAAGAAATATTCCCAATAAATGGTAGATAAACAGTCGACCTGAAGGCCTCTTCCTCTTCCTTGTTCCGTCGTTTGTAGGTCTTCATCAATCTGTTCACTTGCCTAGGTGAAAAGCCATTCTTAAAAATACTTTTTGCGGGTGTTCCACTTTCGCTTGAAGACTGTCGGCGTCAGAGATAGTATGGGCACGGTGGATCAAGGTTTTGAGAACGCCCATTGTTTGTGCTGGATGGTGGCAACTAGCAGCTTGTAGATACAGGTCTGTATGAGTGGGCTTCCTGTACACCGAGTGACCAAGTGTGCCGTCACTCTTCCGTCGCACCAAGACGTCTGAAAATTACACTCCTGGAAATGGAAAAAAGAACACATTGACACCGGTGTGTCAGACCCACCATACTTGCTCCGGACACTGCGAGAGGGCTGTACAAGCAATGATCACACGCACGGCACAGCGGACACACCAGGAACCGCGGTGTTGGCCGTCGAATGGCGCTAGCTGCGCAGCATTTGTGCACCGCCGCCGTCAGTGTCAGCCAGTTTGCCGTGGCATACGGAGCTCCATCGCAGTCTTTAACACTGGTAGCATGCCGCGACAGCGTGGACGTGAACCGTATGTGCAGTTGACGGACTTTGAGCGAGGGCGTATAGTGGGCATGCGGGAGGCCGGGTGGACGTACCGCCGAATTGCTCAACACGTGGGGCGTGAGGTCTCCACAGTACATCGATGTTGTCGCCAGTGGTCGGCGGAAGGTGCACGTGCCCGTCGACCTGGGACCGGACCGCAGCGACGCACGGATGCGCGCCAAGACCGTAGGATCCTACGCAGTGCCGTAGGGGACCGCACCGCCACTTCCCAGCAAGTTAGGGACACTGTTGCTCCTGGGGTATCGGCGAGGACCATTCGCAACCGTCTCCATGAAGCTGGGCTACGGTCCCGCACACCGTTAGGCCGTCTTCCGCTTACGCCCCAACATCGTGCAGCCCGCCTCCAGTGGTGTCGCGACAGGCGTGAATGGAGGGACGAATGGAGACGTGTCGTCTTCAGCGATGAGAGTCGCTTCTGCCTTGGTGCCAATGATGGTCGTATGCGTGTTTGGCGCCGTGCAGGTGAGCGCCACAATCACGACTGCATACGACCGAGGCACACAGGGCCAACACCCGGCATCATGGTGTGGGGAGCGATCTCCTACACTGGCCGTACACCACTGGTGATCGTCGAGGGGACACTGAATAGTGCACGGTACATCCAAACCGTCATCGAACCCATCGTTCTACCATTCCTAGACCGGCAAGGGAACTTGCTGTTCCAACAGGACAATGCACGTCCGCATGTATCCCGTGCCACCCAACGTGCTCTAGAAGGTGTAAGTCAACTACCCTGGCCAGCATGATCTCCGGATCTGTCCCCCATTGAGCATGTTTGGGACTGGATGAAGCGTCGTCTCACGCGGTCTGCACGTCCAGCACGAACGCTGGTCCAACTGAGGCGCCAGGTGGAAATGGCATGGCAAGCCGTTCCACAGGACTACATCCAGCATCTCTACGATCGTCTCCATGGGAGAATAGCAGCCTGCATTGCTGCGAAAGGTGGATATACACTGTACTAGTGCCGACATTGTGCATGCTCTGTTGCCTGTGTCTATGTGCCTGTGGTTCTGTCAGTGTGATCATGTGATGTATCTGACCCCAGGAATGTGTCAATAAAGTTTCCCCTTCCTGGGACAATGAATTCACGGTGTTCTTATTTCAATTTCCAGGAGTGTATGTTTTCGTGTAAGGAGTTCATGTGACGTAAAAATTCTTGCAGACGGTCCAGACAATGAGGCCACACTGTAAAAGTGTCGTAAACGTACCGCCAACATGTATTAACATAAAGAAATAGCTACTTAAGCTTCCATGAGACGTGGTACAAGCGCTCCGACATAGCCCACGGTAGCCTCACTGCTGGTGAAGTACAAGTCACGGTGTGTACACAACTCTGGTCGCAACGTTCAATCCGACTGAGCTAGGGGCTGAGCTAACTGTGAAACCTTCCCGTCTCCTCTATATCTCTTTCTTTACGCAACCTTCCCTTCTACAGTAACCAATGAAACCTTCCCTTAGGATTTCTATCTCTTGCTTAATAATAACAAATGAAATCATCCCTTTGAAATTAATTCTCTTTTTCAATAACAATAAGTGCAATCTTTGCATACAAATTTAAATGCTGCTTATTAAAAGTGATTTGCTGATTATTTCAACGAAACATAGAATGTGTCGTCGTCGTGGCCTCAGTCGTTACCTGCAATAACCCAAAACTGTTCCTTACCTTTTTTTACTGTTACTGGATCGCCACCTGACTGCTACATCGAACTGCGACATGAATATACCTACTCTGGTTTACTATTCTTTATTAGCTGCTGGTGGGCTGTAATAATAAGTGGCTGTATTTATTACCAAAGCTGACGTTATTCTTTAATTAATTTGACTGAAGTTACGTAATTCAAAGTTAAACTTTTTCTTGACAACGATAAAATTATGCAAAGTTGTACGTTGATGGTTTTGGGTTCGAATATAATCAGTAGTGCAACATTGCTGGAGAAAATTAATTATATTGTGAAAACTTTTCTTCAAATATTTACTGATGGTAATGAAATGAATTTACAAACGTTCAAATGGAACTTATTTTTTACAGTAATCTTACAACTACCATTGCGCAAACATACCTTCAGCAGCTTGAGTTTCTCAAAAAAAAAAAAAAAAATAAATAAATAAAATAAAAAAAAAAGAATAATATTAGTTCCTCTTATGATAATAGTTAGCTGCTGTCTCTGTACATCCGTTTATAATCTCTTGTAAATCATAGCTTGTGCCTGGCAGGCACACCGCTCCTCTCAACCTCTCGCTTCAGACCTGCTACCGACTCAATTCACATCTCGCTTACTACTGACTTCCTAGGAATGCTTAAGTGCGGTCTCTCCTACCAACAATGCTTTCTTGTGCAGAAAATCGCTGCTACCATTGCAAAATTTATCAATGCGCGGTCTTGCCCGCTCTTTTTCTTAAGATGTATCCATACGCCGTCTCTCCCGCCCTTTTTAAAATTATATCAATGTGCGGTCTCTCCCGCCCACAATACTTTGCTGCAGACATTCCCTGCTACCACAATTCTTTCCAAAATGACAAATATTAATTATTCCTACTTAATCCTATTAATAAAATATAAACATCTTTCATAAATTGTGGTTTGACAATAGACAATAGAAATATGCACGTCTTGCAACTGCTACTGCGACTTGCACCCGGCTGCAACTGATGATTCCACTCGGTGTTTGGCGGCGATCTAAATATTGGCGGCCTGGAGGGCGTTGGCGACGCCTTTCTTGCGAGTCTGGCTTTGGCCTCTATCGATCTTCTCACAACCTCTTTGCCGCCTGATGTGCTGGCACACATCAAACAGTGGGTTCAACTGAAACCAGATACAACATGTCTTAAATGGACGTTCTCGCCCGACAGTGGCATGGCGGCTGCTCGCGGCCGGCCGCTGTGGCCGAGCGCTTCTAGGCGCTTCAGTCTGTGTGTGATCTCCTTAGGTTAGTTAAGTTTAAGTAGTTCTCAGTCTAGGGGCCTGGTGACCTAAGATGTTCAGTCCCATAGTGCTTAGAGCCATTTTGACTGCGTGGGGATGATCTCGTTGCCCAAAGAACAGCATGTTGTGATCTGTTGACACTCGAACATCGGTGGCCATGGTGCCAAGAGCGTTAAGTATTGGACCGACTAGGCGTGTGACTGCGTGTTCTTCTAAAATGAGAGCAGATTTAGACTGAATAGTGATTCCGGACTTAACTTCATAAGGCGAAGGTTGGGAACAGGTAAGGCACCCAGGAAAATAGGATGGGTTTGGTGTAGGGAGTCATACGCATGCATGGGCACACATACCTGAAAATCTCTGGACACAAGGTCTTTCTTCCCTGCATAATTCGATAATTTAAGTAGAATATCCTCATCAGAGCTTGAATTACCCTGGATTAGGCATGATGTAGTGTTAAAGTAGTTCAGTCCCAACAAATATTTCCTCTTTAGAGAGCAGCATGGATACAACCATCCTGCAGCAAAAAGCTATCACGATTCGCGATTATCTCTATTCAAGGCATACTTGACAAAGCTCTTTTACACAGGACGAACAATATCTCTGGCAAGTATGACGTGTAATATATGTTCCAATATTAACCTTTGGTTTCGTTGTGGAAAAAAATATGACAAAATAATCACCTTATCAATTAACAGCGTTCGTAACAAAATTAAAACTCTGCCATTACATCGCTATGACGATGTTAATTGATTTATCGAGCTCGACAAGCTTTACGTGCCACTGCGGATAACGTTTGATTATGCGAAAGATGTCGGCGGTTGCACAGTGACCTGCACACTCTAATCGAAGCGACAGCTGTGTGATTGCACGTCATCGCTAATTTGCATCTGCCTGCCATCCAGTGTTTCTAATAAACGACCCCACTGACAGCTGTTCTCGGTTCCCCCGACGCAATTTGCGTTTCCTTTATCGACAGCCAGCTGACGGTGTTTCTGGCGAAATGAATTGTTTGGACGGCGCTTAATGGCTGCGGCTTCATTTGCTTTGTCGCTCATAAGTTAACAATTTCCCGCACGGCGCTCGTTTTTCATGTTGCGAGTAGCAACAGGCTGTAAAATTCCCAGAAACCGACAAAACTTTAATCACCGAACTTATCCTACACACGAGAACGAATTCGTACATACTTTGTACAATTTTACATAAATAGTGGCTGTTGTGCAGGTGAAGGACGTATGCTACTCCACTCTTATGAGTACCTTGAAAGGCTCGTTTCTTTCAACCACCTCCTCTTCCACATTAAATGCTCGTACACGTATAGACGGCGGACAAAAATATTACCATGCGTAATACGAGATAACAAAACCGTAGGGACCGATAACCCCAGCAATTTGGGCCCATAAGCTCTTACCACAAAAAAATAGACAAAACCATTGATATTCAAAACACCTTGCAGTCATCTCGGAAAGCATAATTACAGGTACTGTTTGGTTTTAAAACTAATCTTATCTGCAAAATAGTGGCTAGTTCAGATAACGATGAAACATGTGAAGAGCGATTACGCATCCTTATATCCAAAGATCGGTTTCCCTGTTCGGAGGTTCGAGTCCGCCCTCGGACATGGGTGTGTGTGTTGTCCTTAGCGTAAAGTTAGTTTAACTTTGATTAAGTAGTGTGGAAACCTAGGAGCCGATGACCTCAGCAGCTTGGTCCCATAGCAACTTACCACTAATTTATATCCAAAGAAGACCACAAGAGCACAGTAATTTTGAGATCTGTTGCTGTGGTGCTCAGGTGAGATACCACAATTCGTCCCTGGGATTACAAAAAGAGCCATGGACGATAGGACTTGCTGGAAAAGGGGCCCTGTCGTCTTGGAACAAAATATCGCTATTTTGGAACAAACATTGTACCATTGTTGTTGTGGTCTTCAGTCCTGAGACTGGTTTGATGCAGCTCTCCATGCTACTCTATCTTGTGCAAGCTTCTTCATCTCCCAGTACCTACTGCAACCTACATCCTTCTGAATCTGCTTAGTGTATTGATCTCTTGGTCTCCCTCTACGATTTTTACCCTCCACGCTGCCCTCCAATGCTAAATTGGTGATCCCTTGATGCCTCAAAACATGTCCTACCAACCGATCAATTCTTCTAGTCAAGTTGTGCCACAAACTTCTCTTCTCCCCAATCCTATTCAATACCTCCTCATTAGTTACGTGATCTACCCACCTTATCTTCAGCATTCTTCTGTAGCACCACATTTCGAAAGCTTCTATTCTCTTCTTGTCCAAACTAGTTATCATCCATGTTTCACTTCCATACATGGCTACACTCCATACAAATACTTTCAGAAACGACTTCCTGACACTTAAATCTATACTCGATGTTAACAAATTTCTCTTCTTCAGAAACGATTTCCTTGCCATTGCCAGTCTACATTTTATATCCTCTCTGCTTCGACCATCATCAGTTATTTTACTCCCTAAATAGCAAAACTCCTTTACTACTTTAAGTGTCTCATTTACTAATCTAATCCCCTCAGTATCACCCGATTTAATTTGACTACATTCCATTATCTTCGTTTTGCTTTTGTTGATGTTCATCTTATATTCTCCTTTCAAGACACTGTCCATTCCGTTCAACTGCTCTTCCAAGTCCTTTGCTGTCTCTGACAGAATTACAATGTCATCGGCGAACCTCAAAGTTTTTACTTCTTCTCCATGAATTTTAATACCTACTCCGATTTTTTCTTTTGTTTCCTTTACTGCTTGCTCAATATACAGATTGAATAACATCGGGGAGAGGCTGCAACCCTGTCTCACTCCTTTCCCAACCACTGCTTCCATTTCATGCCCCTCGACTCTTATAACTGCCATCTGGTTTCTGTACAAATTGTAAATAGCCTTTCGCTCCTTGTATTTCACCCCTGCCGCCTTCAGAATTTGAAAGAGAGTATTACAGTTAACGTTGTCAAAAGCTTTCTCTAAGTCTACAAATGCTAGAAACGTAGGTTTGCCTTTTCTTAATCTTTCTTCTAAGATAAGTCGTAAGGTTAGTATTGCCTCACGTGTTCCAACATTTCTACGGAATCCAAACTGATCTTCCCCGAGGTCCGCTTCTACCAGTTTTTCCATTCGTCTGTAAAGAATTCGCGTTAGTATTTTGCAGCTGTGACTTATTAAACTGATTGTTCGGTAATTTTCACATCTGTCAACACCTGCATTCGTTGGGATTGGAATTATTATATTCTTCTTGAAGTCTGAAGGTATTTCGCCTGTCTCATACATCTTGCTCACCAGATGGTAGAGTTATGTCAGGACTGGCTCTCCCAAGGCCGTCAGTAGTTCTAATGGAATGTTGTCTACTCCCGGGGCCTTGTTTCGACTCAGGTCTTTCAGTGCTCTGTCAAACTCTTCACGCAGTATTGTATCTCCCATTTCATCTTCATCTACATCCTCTTCCATTTCCATAATATTGTCCTCAAGTACATCGCACTTGTATAAACCCTCTATATACTCCTTCCACCTTTCTGCCTTCCCTTCTTTTCTTAGAACTGGGTTGCCATCTGAGCTCTTGATATTCATACAAGTGGTTCTCTTTTCTCCAAAGGTCTCTTTAATTTTCCTGTAGGCAGTATCTATCTTACCCCTAGTGAGACAAGCCTCTACATCCTTACATTTGTCCTCTAGCCATCCCTGCTTAGCCATTTTGCACTTCCTGTCAATCTCATTTTTGAGACGTTTGTATTCCTTTTTGCCTGCTTCATTTACTGCATTTTTATATTTTCTCCTTTCATCAATTAAATTCAATATTTCTTCTGTTACCCAAGGATTTCTATTAGCCCTCGTCTTTTTACCTACTTGATCCTCTGCTGCCTTCACTACTTCATCCCTCAGAGCTACCCATTCTTCTTCTACTGTATTTCTTTCCCCCATTCCTGTCAATTGTTCCCTTATGCTCTCCCTGAAACTCTCTACAACCTCTGGTTCTTTCAGTTTACCCAGGTCCCATCTCCTTAAATTCCCACCTTTTTGCAGTTTCTTCAGTTTCAATCTGCAGTTCATTACCAATAGATTGTGGTCAGAATCCACATCTGCCCCTGGAAATGTCTTACAATTTAAAACCTGGTTCCTAAATCTCTGTCTTACCATTATATAATCCATCTGATACCTTTTAGTATCTCCAGGATTCTTCCAGGTATACAACCTTCTTTTATGATTCTTGAACCAAGTGTTAGCTATGATTAAGTTATGCTCTGTGAAAAATTCTACAAGGCGGCTTCCTCTTTCATTTCTTCCCCCCAATCCATATTCACCTACTATGTTTCCTTCTCTCCCTTTTCCTACTGACGAATTCCAGTCACCCATGACTATTAAATTTTCGTCTCCCTTCACTACCTGAATAATTTCTTTTATCTCGTCATACATTTCATCAATTTCTTCATCATCTGCAGAGCTAGTTGGCATATAAACTTGCACTACTGTAGTAGGCATGGGCTTTGTGTCTGTCTTGGCCACAATAATGCGTTCACCATTGTACCATGGGATGAACATAATTAGCCAAACTGGTCACAGAATACTTGGCATTAATGCGACGACGCAGAGTAACCATAATGACCACGAAATAATACGATATTATTACCCAAATCATCGTAGAACCCCGCCATGTTTCACACTTAGAACAAACACTCGGCCCGAAATTGGAACTAGCTTCAAACGAGAACCATCCGACCAAATGGCATTCTTCCATTGGTCCATAGTCCAGGTTTTATGGCTACTGCACCACGTTTACCTGTTACGGCCATTTTCGTCACAGATAGGTGGTTCTGGATTCCAGTTCGCCCTGATATTCCTTATTTATGGAGCTCCCAATGTGTTGTTTTGGCGCTAGGGTTCACGAGTGCGACATTCACTTCTGCGATGACTCTTGCAGTCGTAGTCCTCTTTTGTTTCGTCACAATCCTCTTCAATGACTATCTGTCCCGATCACTCGACAAACACTTTCGTCGTTGTTGTGACCTAGCGGATGATGTTAGTTTCGCTTTTCTTGTATACGGTATAAAATAAATCTTCGATGTAGTACCTATTGGAACGATAATTGATTCGGATACATTGGTTACGGAAGCACACACCACATGAGCGCAACAATTTACCAATGCTCGAATCACTAACCTCCGACATAACGCATTCAGAACTGTACAGAAAGCTCTTCTGACCACGTCTGACACTTGCGAAATGTTTCGAACATTGCTTACGTGCCGTTCGTAGTAAAATGCAACAGCGCAACATGCAGAGCTGGCTAGCATCTGCCGGCCGGGGTGGCCGAGCGGTTCTAGGCGCTACAGCCTGGAACCGCGCGACCGCTACGGTCGCAGGTTCGAATCCTGCCTCGGGCATGGATGTGTGGGATTACCTTAGGTTAGTTAGGTTTAAGTAGTTCTAAGGTCTAGGGGACTGATGACCTCAGATGTTAAGTCGCATAGTGCTCAGAGCCATTTGAACCATTTGATGTGGCTAGCATTTGCATTGATGTTCAAGAAAGCGTTTCTCGCGGTGTTCCCACATTTTTGTCCATCTCCAGCACTTGCGAGCGTACAGGAGCGGCTGTCATCCACTGTCCAACAGCGTCAACAGTTTTCAGCAAAATTTGGTTTAATTAAGGCATAAATCTGTAACACTTACAACACACAACCTGTGGATTATCACGTGGCCCTTAGTGTTGATATATTTTCCATTGCGTATACGGAGCGTATGATATCCGTCAGGACATAAAACTGTTAGCAAACAAAAAACTGGTGTATATAAACCAGTCTTTGACTCGTAGCTCGTAAATATTTTCCCTCAGGTCGATATATGTTTCCGCTTTCTCTTGATTAAGTAGTGTGGAAGCCTAGGAGCCGATGACCTCAGCAGCTTGGTCCCATAGCAACTTGTGAATGAACCGTATACATTTTCGCAGTTATGTAAAAATCGTTAGTAAGAAGTATTACATGTTTTGAGAGGTTGTGGTACGCGTCAAAAAAGACAAATACGCCCAGAAAACATCGGCTGTAAGTTTCCTGTCTGAAGAGCTATGGGTACATGTTCGTATTCGCTTCTGTGAAGCGTCTCTCCAACTGCAAAAAAAAATGGTTCAAATGGCTCTGAGCACTATGGGACTTAACATCTATGGTCATCAGTCCCCTAGAACTTAGAACTACTTAAACCTAACTAACCTAAGGACATCACACAACACTCAGCCATCACGAGGCAGAGAAAATCCCTGACCCCGCCGGGAATCGAACCCGGGAACCAGGGCGTGGGAAGCGAGAACTCTCCAACTGCAACCATTGGTATTGCGAACCACAGTTCTGGGTAGGTGCAGCACATGCAGTTTTATTTTTGCACTTAACAGCATAAAGGACGTCTGTTATTCCAAACGAGAAATGACAGACATTGTCTCCTGCTGTTTTCTGGCAAACGTGAGCCGTGAAACACGCTAATGGTACCCTCTGAGAGGATTTCAAGGTTCGACAGTGTTTGTGTCTAATGGAAAATGGTATCGGACTACAATTTCGAATTTTGTGAAGTTGACAGTAAAACCATACGGGTCGTAAACTTGGGAGTTAACAGAAGTGGTAAAATTATAACTGAATGAAAAATATGAACGGTTGCCAGCCTAATTAGACATATTAAATTGGAAATATATATTTCAGAAAATTGGATATTAGTTATTGAAGTTACTTTTTTTGAGGTTTCCCTTTGAACAGCAAACACGGTACAAACTGACACAGTGCACTCTGTACTGTGCGTAGCAGCAGTTACCAATACCACACACACCAGTAAATTTTTGGGAGCAAAATTGCACCGAGCTCATACTAATGACGGTCACAATCATTAGCATCACTTAATCGAAATACTGCAAAAACACTACATGAAGTGCAGAACTAATTTTGGACATGAGGGGCTTCTATCTGGACTGACATGAATAACACAAATAAATATGAATAACATCTTAAATACACTGGTCAGGCTCCTCTGCATATGGCGGTCTTCCTTAGTAACAGTAATAGTTCATTTTCTCCTTAATAGAAGGACAATATGATGGGGACCCATAAACTGGTTTAGTTTCACTACCCAAGGTACTTTCATTATCGCAAAAGTATAAACTAACTGTAAAAGCTAATCATTCACTTAAATTACATTCCAAAGCAATAAAATGGAAAACTGGACTTAATTAACTTCATGATGGGTACCAAAACTACACTATCTCTGAAAATGTACGGAACTTCACTTCTAATCGTACTACCGCAAATCGGTTCATGAAAGATCTATTTATACTTGTACTTTAATCACCTGTGAAGCAGGTATTCTTGGCAATAATATTTAAACAATCTTGCACTGTAATCCTACAAAACTATATTTTATAATAAATTAAGGATACTTTAGCAAAAGCCTATCCAACTTCACTTTTATGCTTTTAGCTTTTAAATAATTAAGGTTTTTCACTTTCCTATTGATTGATTTTAAATTTTTGTACTTAAATTTCCTACCTTAACAATTTCATTTGGAGTAGTCCATAAACTAAACATCCAAATTTTATTCTTATTTTAAATTTTACTACTCCTTTTACTTTAGTCAAAAAATCACGTAAATACGAAAATAGTTCATTTAAATCAGGATACTCGGTTTTAGTGGCACTTACGTGAGGACCCTGCATAGGTTCGCGATCAGTATTGAAAATATGGTTTCGAACACGAATAGACGTTTCTTGTTAGTATTATATTGCATTGTATTGTATGTGAACTGGGGGCCTAGAAACGACGGAGAGGCTCCGTCCCCGCCGCAGCCGCAATGGTCCACAACCTCACGACGACTGCTGCAATCCACTTCACCCCTCCGCCACCCCACACTGAACCACTATTTCTTGTTATTGTGCAGTTCAGCCCCCGGTGGACACCCCCCCCCCCCACTGCCCACCCCCACCCAGGGAACGTCTCACACCAGACGAAAGTAACCCCTATGTTTGCGTGGTAGAGTAATGGTGGTATACGCGTACATGGAGAACTTGTTTGTGCTGTGCAGCAATCACCAACACAGTGTAGCTGAGGCGGAATAAGGGGAACCAGCCCGCAGTCGTCGAGGCATATGGAAAACCGCCTAAAAACCATCCGCAGACTGGCCGGCTCACCGGACCTCGACACAAGTCCGCCGGGCGGATTCGTGCCGGGGACCAGGCGCTCCTTCCCAACCCGGAAAGCCGTGCGTTACACCGCACCGATAACCGTGCGGGCTTATGTTATTATTATTGAAACAAGAGACAAATTAACTGGTCCATGCCAATATACACTCCTGGAAATTGAAATAAGAACACCGTGAATTCATTGTCCCAGGAAGGGGAAACTATATTGACACATTCCTGGGGTCAGATACATCACATGATCACACTGGCAGAACCACAGGCACATAGACACAGGCAACAGAGCATGCACAATGTCGGCACTAGTACAGTGTATATCCACCTTTCGCAGCAATGCAGGCTGCTATTCTCCCATGGAGACGATCGTAGAGATGCTGGATGTAGTCCTGTGGAACGGCTTGCCATGCCATTTCCACCTGGCGCCTCAGTTGGACCAGCGTTCGTGCCGGACGTGCAGACCGCGTGAGACGACGCTTCATCCAGTCCCAAACATGCTCAATGGGGGACAGATCCGGAGATCTTGCTGGCCAGGGTAGTTGACTTACACATTCTAGAGCACGTTGGGTGGCACGGGATACATGCGGACGTGCATTGTCCTGTTGGAACAGCAAGTTCCCTTGCCGGTCTAGGAATGGTAGAACGATGGGTTCGATGACGGTTTGGATGTACCGTGCACTATTCAGTGTCCCCTCGACGATCACCAGTGGTGTACGGCCAGTGTAGGAGATCGCTCCCCACACCATGATGCCGGGTGTTGGCCCTGTGTGCCTCGGTCGTATGCAGTCGTGATTGTGGCGCTCACCTGCACGGCGCCAAACACGCATACGACCATCATTGGCACCAAGGCAGAAGCGACTCTCATCGCTGAAGACGACACGTCTCCATTCGTCCCTCCATTCACGCCTGTCGCGACACCACTGGAGGCGGGCTGCACGATGTTGGGGCGTGAGCGGAAGACGGCCTAACGGTGTGCGGGACCGTAGCCCAGCTTCTTGGAGACGGTTGCGACTGGTCCTCGCCCATACCCCAGGAGCAACAGTGTCCCTAATTTGCTGGGAAGTGGCGGTGCGGTCCCCTACGGCACTGCGTAGGAACCTACGGTCTTGGCGTGCATCCGTGCGTCGCTGCGGTCCGGTCCCAGGTCGACGGGCACGTGCACCTTCCGCCGACCACTGGCGACAACATCGATGTACTGTGGAGACCTCACGCCCCACGTGTTGAGCAATTCGGCGGTACGTCCACCCGGCCTCCGGCATGCCCACTATACGCCCTCGCTCAAAGTCCGTCAACTGCACATACGGTTCACGTCCACGCTGTCGCGGTATGCTACCAGTGTTAAAGACTGCGATGGAGCTCCGTATGCCACGGCAAACTGGCTGACACTGACGGCGGCGGTGCACAAATGCTGCGCAGCTAGCGCCATTCGACGGCCAACACCGCGGGTCCTGGTGTGTCCGCTGTGCCGTGCGTGTGATCATTGCTTGTACAGCCCTCTCGCAGTGTCCGGAGCAAGTATGGTGGGTCTGACACACCGGTGTCAATGTGTTCTTTTTTCCATTTCCAGGAGTGTACATTACATGACTGAATGTATGAAGTCTGTGAAGCAGTGGCGAAGATAAGTGGCAGGTGGCAGGCGAAATGGCGGCGAAGTGTTCTCACGGCACCTGATGTGCGAATGCTCTATAAAATCTCTTCTTAGCTTCGGATTTTCAACATATTAGAGCCATTCCATTATTCCGTGAATACCAAATAATATCCAGATCCACATCCGAGGCAAATCCCTTCTAATGCAGCCTCCAATTGCCTCTCTTAGCACCGTCTAGGTGTACCGTGCTAAGGCTAGCCGCACACTGCGTGCAATTCACACAAAGGAGCCCATCAGTTCGACCGCCAAACCCACCTTTTACATCACGCCAATGCCACTTTCATTGCGGAGGGACTTCTCTACAGCGTTTACATGTTACAAATACAAGTGCCATAAGCACGAACCAGCTTTTAACAAGCATATTTCTTTCATGAAGGTATTCATATTACAATAATTTTAAATTTAAACACATTCTATTGCTTTTTTCCTGTATAGGGTGGTACATTGATCGTGACCGGCCAAATATCTCACGAAATAACCGTCAAACGAAAAAACTACAAAGTACGAAACTTGTCTAGCTTGAAGAGGGAAACCAGATGGCGCTATGGTTGGCCCACTAGATAGCGCTGCCATAGGTCAAACGGATATTAACTGCGTTTTTTAAAATAGGAACCCCATTTTTTATTACATATTCGTGTAGTACGTAAAGAAATTGAATGTTTTAGTTGGACCACTTTCTTCGCTTTGTGATAGAGGGCGCTGTAATAGTCACAAATGTATAAGTACGTGGTATCATTTAACATGCCGCCAGTGCGGACGCTGTTTGCTTCGCGATACATTACCCGTCTTAAAATGGACCGTTTACCAATTGCGGGAGAGGTCGATATCTTGTTGATGTATGGCTATTGTGATCAAAATGCCCAACGGGCGTGTGCTGTGTATGCTGCTCGATATCTTGGACGACATCACCCAAGTGTCCGGACCATTCGCCATACATCAAGGAGTTCAAACAAAACAGAGCGCACACTTCATAGATTACAGATACACAGTTACTTAAAATAAACCTACTCCTAATCGATGTAAGTGTTACAAACGGATACAACCGTGTCTTGTATGCTGAAAAATGTCGAGGATGCAGGGTTACATCTGCGTCTTTCCCATCGACTAGTAGACCCTGTCTGCGTAGTTCCAGCAGCAGCGGATTGTGGGGCACTTTACACCATTCGTCCTGTTGTTGTGAAGGAGCGCGTATTACGATTCTGAAATGTCATCGAAGTAGCGTGAGTGGAATTTCAGCATCTATTGGATTAGTCATAGTCTGGATGATCCCGCATGTACCGTCGCTATATGTATGTCATATAGAGAGTTTCCAAGCCCTTGACCCACAAGATCAGCCTGTCAGAATACGGTTATACTCGGTGCTCTTCCAGAGCTGTGGTGAAAATCCACTTTTCACAACTAATATGCTTTTCAAAGAGGACACCAATTTCACGCTAGATGGAACTGTTGAATTTCATAACTAACATGTGTAAGATGACGAAAATCAGCATGTAGTTGGGAAAGGAGGCATTTTCTGTTAATTTTTCGTTTGCAACTATTGGCGATAAGGTAATGAGATCTTACATACTGCGAAACAGGTTTACCGTTGCACGATATCGTTAGTTTCTATCAAATGACTGACCTTTCCTGTACCATTTCCACAACTCCTGGAGGTGTAGATCATGGATGATGGAGCACCAGCCCGTTTTCGCTAAAACACCCGAGAACACTGAAAACAGTCATTTAAAGGGCACGTGATTAGTCGAGGAAGTAGTTTGACTAGCTTGTCCCCCCCCCTCCCCCTCCCATCTTAATCCTCTGGTTTCTTTGTTGCGGGGACAGTTGAAATATTTGCTGTACGCAAGTCCAACCCGTGTCTTACTGACACTACAGGAACGCCTCATCATTGACTGGCAGGGCGTCCGTGACCAACATGGAGTTTTTCAGAGGACACGTGATTCCCTAAGACATCAGACAGAAGATATCTTACTATGATGCACTAACAAGGGAACCTCCCCATCGCCCCCTCCCCTCAGATTTATTTATAAGCTGGCACAGTGGATAGGTCTTGAAAAACTGAACACAGATCAATCGAGAAAAAAAGGAAGAAGTTGTGTGGAACTATGAAAAAATAAGCAAAATATACAAACTGAGTAATCCATTCGAAAGATATGCAGCATCAGGGAGAGTAGGAGGTCAGCGGCGCCGTGGTCCCGTGGTTAGCGTGAGCAGCTGCGGGGCGAGAGGTCCATGGTTCAAGTCTTCTCTTGAGTGAAAAATTTAATTTTTGATTTCCAGTTTATGTCACAAACTCATATGTTTTCATCACTTTTTTGGGAGTGATTATCACATCCAGAAGAAAACCTAAATCGGGCAAGGTAGAATAATCTTTCTACCCATTCGCCAAGTGTACAAGTTAGGTGGGTGGACAACATATTTCCGTCATGTGACGCACATGCCGTCACCAGTGTCGTATAGACGTGTTTTCCTGTGGAGGAATCGGTTGACCTATGACCTTACTATCAAATGGTTTCCTTTCCCATTGGAGAGGCACGTCCTTTCGTCTACTAATCGCACGGTTTTGCGGTGCGGTCGCAAACACAGACGCTAAACGTATTACAGTGAACAGAGACGTCAATGAACGAGCGGACAGATCATAACTTTGCGAAAATTAAGAAAGTAAATCTTTCACTCGAGGGAAGACTTGAACCAAGAACCTCACGTTCCGCAGCTGCTCACGCTAACCACGGGACCACGACACTACTGAACTCACCATATCCTTGACGTTGCCTATCTTGCACGTGGTCTACTCAGTTAGTATATTTTGCTTTTTTTTTCATAGTTCCACAAAACATCTTCCTGTTTTCTCGATTGATCTGTGTTCAGTTTTTCAAGGCCTATCCACTGTGTCAACTTATAACTAAATCTGAGGGGGGTGCGATGGGGAGGTTCCCTTGTAAGTATTGAGCATCTCGTTTAGTGATGGCTCACAATCGCAGGTCGAACGTAATTAGGAAGAAGTTTACATTGCAAGCGCTGCTGTTTCATAATAACTGAATAAGACGTTCTCGTCTGCCTACTGTGTGCTGTAGATCGGAGAAGAAAAGAGCTTTCAGTGGGAGAGATGTGTGTCACAGTAACGAAGAATAACAAGTCCACGTAGCTCCTAAGGGATGCATTTCAGCTCATATTTACTGTACTTTCTTTCTTAATTTGGCCACTTCTTATTAAAGAGTATTACGTTTTCAAATACCATATATTTAAAATGCGAGTAAGATAGTTTTCTGTTACGTAGTGTACAGTGGGGGCCTTTACTTAATGGATGTAATATTATAAAAATTTCATTTTTTATATATTTCAATTGATGTTCGCCAGTACCTTCTGCCTGGCAGCTAGATTCAGCTCGTAAGTCACGTTGCATTATACCGGACAGAACCACTTCGAAACTCACTTGTTGCTGACAAGGTAACGCTACCGAACCGCGCGTCTACAATTTGGCTGCCCAATAGGGAGGTTTGGAGGTGGTCACGTGGTGGTGGAGCATCGGCCAGCCGCCGGAAGTGGACACGCCTCAGCGCTATTCTGCTGGCATTTTCCGACCCGGTTAGACGCTCTCCTCTCCTGCTCAGCCCATTCAGTTTCGGCGGCTTCTCTAGGCCTGCCTTCAACCACTTTTTACTGAAATAAACCATCATGTCTATCATAAAATGTTCATTACCTCAACGGGTGCCTACTGCTTTCCCTTCCTCGCCAATCGTGACACATTAATAGTAGTATATCATGTTTTAACGTCCCTCCAGCTCTGTTTGAAGTCAAATTATTATAACTAAATAATATGTAGTTCTTGAATGGATACGTTTTTTACACAACTATCTCTCACATTTCCAGGTAGAAAGTTTTTTACTGTTTAGAATCCTTAAGTCTATAAAACAAAATGATTGGAAGTTACGGTTCATAATCATACTCTGTTTGACTCTCGTCGTCAATGTTAGAACCTGGAATACAATCTCTGTGGCTGTGCAGAATTTCGGCGAAACTCCGAAAATTATTAAAATACACTCCTGGAAATTGAAACAAGAACACCGTGAATTCATTGTCCCAGGAAGTGGAAACTTTATTGACACATTCCTGGGGTCAGATACATCACATGATCACACTGACAGAACCACAGGCACATAGACACAGGCAACAGAGCATGCACAATGTCGGCACTAGTACAGTGTATATCCACCTTTCGCAGCAATGCAGGCTGCTATTCTCCCATGGAGACGATCGTAGAGATGCTGGATGTAGTCCTGTGGAACGGCTTGCCATGCCATTTCCACCTGGCGCCTCAGTTGGACCAACGTTCGTGCTGGACGTGCAGACCGCGTGAGAGGACGCTTCATCCAGTCCCAAACATGCTCAATGGGGGACAGATCCGGAGATCGTGCTGGCCAGGGTAGTTGACTTACACCTTCTAGAGCACGTTGGGTGGCACGGGATACATGCGGACGTGCATTGTCCTGTTGGAACAGCAAGTTCCCTTGCCGGTCTAGGAATGGTAGAACGATGGGTTCGATGACGGTTTGGATGTACCGTGCACTATTCAGTGTCCCCTCGACGATCACCAGTGGTGTACGGCCAGTGTAGGAGATCGCTCCCCACACCATGATGCCGGGTGTTGGCCCTGTGTGCCTCGGTCGTATGCAGTCGTGATTGTGGCGCTCACCTGCACGGCGCCAAACACGCATACGACCATCATTGGCACCAAGGCAGAAGCGACTCTCATCGCTGAAGACGACACGTCTCCATTCGTCCCTCCATCCACGCCTGTCACGACACCACTGGAGGCGGGCTGCACGATGTTGGGGCGTGAGCGGAAGACGGCCTAACGGTGTGCGGGACCGTAGCCCAGCTTCATGGAGACGGTTGCGAATGGTCCTCGCCGATACCCCAGGAGCAACAGTGTCCCTAATTTGCTGGGAAGTGGCGGTGCGGTCCCCTACGGCACTGCGTAGGATCCTACGGTCTTGGCGTGCATCCGTGCGTCGCTGCGGTCCGGTCCCAGGTCGACGGGCACGTGCACCTTCCGCCGACCACTGGCGACAACATCGATGTACTGTGGAGACCTCACGCCCCACGTGTTGAGCAATTCGGCGGTACGTCCACCCGGCCTCCCGCATGCCCACTATACGCCCTCGCTCAAAGTCCGTCAACTGCACATACGGTTCACGTCCACGCTGTCGCGGCATGCTACCAGTGTTAAAGACTGCGATGGAGCTCCGTATGCCACGGCAAACTGGCTGACACTGACGGCGGCGGTGCACAAATGCTGCGCAGCTAGCGCCATTCGACGGCCAACACCGCGGTTCCTGGTGTGTCCGCTGTGCCGTGCGTGTGATCATTGCTTGTACAGCCCTCTCGCAGTGTCCGGAGCAAGTATGGTGGGTCTGACACACCGGTGTCAATGTGTTCTTTTTTCCATTTCCAGGAGTGTAGTCTGAGGCACAATGGTAGGCCGTGGGGAAGCCGTCTTGAGTCCTATGACGTACTTACTCTACAGCTTGAGAATCAGTGTCCAAGCTGTGTATCAATTTCGATAACGTCAAGAATTGAAACTTCCTGGAAGATTAAAACTGTGCGCAGACCGAGACAAGAACTCGGAACCCTTGTCTTTCGCGGTCAAGTGCAAGTGCAAGTAGAGCACCCTGTCCACGAAAGGAAAAGGCTCCGAGTTCGAATCCCGGTCCGGCGCGAAGTTTAAATCTGCCAGGAAGCTGCATAGCAACGCACACATCGCTGCAGAGTGAAAACTTCACTGTGAAGTCCAGAATTTAATCTCTTAAAATAGAGCATAAACGACCGTAGAGCAGGCTCCACTGATTTCCCGGGATACAAAGTTCCCTACAAGTTACGACTCACCAAATTATGTTCCGAGCCGCAAAAAAGGAGAAATTAAAATAACCGAAGAACTGAACGTATCTCTTCCATTCATGAAATTATATTTTTCCATAAATGGCTTTCCTAGCTACATTCCACTATACATCATTTTGTATGACATGAAATGTTACCGTAATTAACCAAATTTCGTTCTGTACAGAAATATCCAGAGAAAACGTGATAGAGCAATGCTTTACCGGAGTTTGTGAGCTGTAATGTTATTGGGAGTATTCTGATAGAATGTTGTAGCTCACTGCCACAATATTTCGACGTCATTATCATCAGATGTTCGCTGACGTACAGAAGTGTCACGGGTCCAGATGGAGCGTAATTGCAGGATTTCTCTGTTCTTGGCCTGAATTGGACTTTCTCGCGCTCTTTTATCGATCTTGAGACAGGATCTCATACCTCGCTCAGGTTACAGCTGGCATTTATGTAATTGCACATCAGTCAAATTGTTCAAATGGCTCTGAGCGCTATGGGACATAACATCTGAGGTCATCAGTCCCCTAGATTTAGAACTACTTAAACCTAACTAACCTAAGGACATCACACACATCCATGCCGGAGGCCGGATTCGAACCTGCGACCGTAGCAGCAGCGCGGTTCCGGACTGAAGCGCCTAGAACCGCTCGGCCACAACAGCCGACGCAACTCAGTCACCAATCTAATTCCACTTGTCCAGAACTTCGGCATTAGTGTCAGGATTTTTGTAGCACCGCAATACATGGACTGAATACGTTATAGACATTATTCTGCGACGTCTGACTTGCTTAATATAAGGTAACGAATACTGAAGATTTACACAAGAGCAATCATTCTTTGACGCCCGCCTGGCAATAGGGGTGGCGCTAGTTCGGCCCAGAGATGGTGCTTAAGAACGGGACGTCGATACCCTGTAAACGGAGGCGCCAGACAGTCAACACACGGTAGGTTTCCATGCTGCCAAAATGTGTCATATGCGCATGGTTGGAATGGAAGGTGCGTCATGGCGACAGTACTCACTGGAATAAAACGTGTCGACGTGAAAATCTTGGATATGTCCAATAACGCTACGTTAGTTCAAAAACCAGAAAATGTGACGAGTATATCATCACCTAGAAAGTTCTTATGCGCCGGAAACTATGCAAGTTATAGCAGCATTAAGAATTGTCATTGACGCTAATTCCTTAATAAATTAATTGTGTGGGAACGAACGAGATGCCAAATGAAATATATTTATTCTTAGTACAAAATCTGAGTGGAATGATATGATTCACTTAATGTTTTAAACAAATTAAACTAGACGTCACAACTCTCCACAGTAGCACGTCCAAAACACGCTTAGTTATTTTTCGGTATTCAGTGTTTTTGATAGTTACATTAAATTTATTTAAATCACACATTTAAAAAAAACTTCTTCCATGTTCGTATGGTGAATACCCTGTAAATTCTGGGTGCATTATGTCAAAGGTCGCTCAAAGACAATTCGAGTAACTGGCCACTTAAATTTAATTTTAATTTATTGACATGTTTTCCTTGTGTAAACCAGTGTTGCAAAAAGGTTACAACATGAATTTTCTTAGAGCTACGCACCTGAATCAGTTAAAACGAAACCGTTATACGATCACTTTGTTGTCTGTCTGTCGGTCCCATTGTTAAAAGCCCATTTTTCTAAGGAACAGTAGACGTATCAAGTAGGAGTTATGCCACATACTAGGGTTTACGGTGCCTTGTCGGTCTAAAAAATTGCAGCTTCGAAGTTCAAAAATGGCTCTGAGCACTATGGGACTCAACTGCTGTGGTCATCAGTCCCCTAGAACTTAGAACTACTTAAACCTAACTAACCTAAGGACATCACACACAGCCATGCCCGAGGCAGGATTCGAACCTGCGACCGTATCAGTCGCACGGTTCCGGACTGCGCGCCTAGAACCGCGAGACCACCGCGGCCGGCGCAGCTTCGAACTCACAGCAGTCAAAAGACACTGCTATTTACGTTACGTACTTTGATACTCGCAAAGTCACTCATGAAAAACCTACAGGGTACTTTCCTTTGACCTAGAATCATGAAATTTGGCAGGCAGCTATCTTTCTTAGTAACAGAAAAGGAAAAAATTCGAAAACTTAAATTTATAACTGTATCACACGGACAAATATGTTATTTTTTTTTTTTTTGTAATTTGGTAGTCTGTCTGTCTACCTGGTAAGAACTGCTTCTCTCAGGAAAGTACAGACGCATCAAGTTGAAACTAATGTCACATACTAAAGTCCCTTAGCGATGCAGAAAATGCTTAAGCTTCGAAGTCGATTTAATCAAAAGATACAGCCATTTACGTCACGTACTTCGAGACTCGCAAACCCATTCATAAGTACCTGTAGGGTACTTTCCTTTGAGCTACAATCATGAAATTAGCCAAAAAGCAGGCTTCCACAGTACAAGTAAAGATAAAAAAATCAGTAAACTGATAACTTGTAATTGTATCACACAAGAAATAACATTTATTTTGTCACTTGTTATCCGACTTCAGACTTATAAGGGGCGGTCAAAAAGTTTCTGTTCGAAGGCCCTACACTCCAGAATTGGTATGCGAAACAGGCAAAATCGCCATTAGCATTGAGGCAGTCATCTTACTGACACACCAGGTTTAAGATGTTGTTGCTTCAAGATGACCGTAGATGCCTTCTGCAAACCCTCATCCGACAGGAATCGTCGACTCCTCGAGGCTTTTTTAAGGGTGGTAATCACATGCGGGGAGATGAGGGTTATACAGTCGGTGCTAGGGCGTTTCCCACTTGAGCTGACGTGACTTCTGCGCTACGACGTTTGAGATAAGGGGACGTGCGTTATCGTGCAGTAGCAGCACAACTTATCGCAGTTTTCCCGGAAGTTTCGTCTTAATTGCTTAAACGTTCTTCGTCTTCACATGGAGTCTACCGGTCCGGTGTTCGTGTTTCGGCAGGCAAGAAGAGAAAAACAGCACGTTGGTTCTGTTTGGACACATTTTATAATAACGACGCCATGGTTCACTTTTCCGCATTTACCGCACGCACTTCCGAAGGACATGAATGCCGCTCTAATCCCTTGCCTACAAGTCGATGCTTATATACCCGTACAGAAGTCACGCTACGTTGCATATAAGCTGCAGCAAGGTGCTGAAACTGAAAAGTTTTGACTGTCTATTATAAAATTAAAACATTATCGAAATGTCCGCGTGCTTAGCTGCGTGGTAACGTGCTCGTCTCCCATGCAAGTGGGCCCGGGTTCGATTCCCGGCCGGGTTGGAGATTTTCTTCGCTCGGGGACTAGGTGTTGTGTTGTCCTCATCATCATTTCATCCTCATCACTGGAACGCAAGTCGCCCAATGTGGCGTCGAATGAAAAAAGACTTGCACTGGGATGCCGAACTTCTCTGAATAGGGACCTCCCGGCCAACGATGGGTTACGCCAATCTCCAATTGTCGAAATACTCGGAATTCACTGGACCGATATCTTGCCTGTATCAATGTCGATTACTGGCCAAAATAGTCGAGATTCTTGATTCTCGGACTGGGTGACCTGTATACATACATAATTAAGTATGTACGGAACCCTCAGTCCGCGAGTCCAGCTCTCACCTAGACATTTTTTTATTTACTAACAAGGAAGCTAATAGACACATCGAAATAAATTTTATGCTCTTTAGATTAATGCTCCATTTGTGTGGTTTTGTAAACTCGTTGTAACTTTGAGAAGTTTCAGTTCCTCTAAAGGAAAGATGAATTGTTCGCACCTCGTGGTCGTGCGGTAGCGTTCTCGCTTCCCACGCCCGGGTTCTCGGGTTCGATTCCCGGCGGGGTCAGGGATTTTCTCTGCCTCGTGATGACTTGGTGTTGTGTGCTGTCCTTAGGTTAGTTAGGTTTATGTAGTTCTAAGTTCTGGGGGACTGATGACCATAGATGTTAGGTCCCATAGTGCTCAGAGCCATTTGAACCATTTTTTTTGAAAGATGAATTGCTTTTCCACCTGACGTATGGCTTTTCCTTCCTCTGATAACAGCTGATACGATTGGAACAGGTAAAGAATAAAGAATGATTCGTACAGCTGAAGGCTAAAACACGACTTTTAAAATTCCTCATTAAATTCATTAAATTCATTAGCTGTGCTAAAAAGAAACCAAATACATATCGTTGGGGGACAGGTTTTGTTTTTTTTCTTATCAAAACTGTTTCAAAAAAATGTGTGTGAAATCTTATGGGACTTAACTGCTAAGGCCATCAGTCCCTAAGCTTACACACTACTTAACCTAAATTATCCTAAGGACAAACACACACACCCATGACCGAGGGAGGACTCGAACCTCTGCCTGGACCAGCCGCACAGTCCATGACTGCAGCGCCTTAGGCCACTCGGCTAATCCCGTGCGGCTCAAAACTGTTTGTAATTTATTTGTTTTATTTCGAGGGCACCATTCGCTTATGATTTTAGTTATTCAGTAAAACTGCGTTTATTCAATTTCAGTCATAAATACTTGTCTTCTTCATGTACTTAATTTTCATGTTTCATTTACCTTATATGGAAATGTTGCTGTATTCCCCAAGTCGGCCAAATGGTAATGAATGCAGCGATCCGTAACTACCAAAAAAATGGTTCAAATGGCTCTGAGCATTATGGGACTCAACTGTTGAGGTCATTAGTCCCCTAGAACTTAGAACTAGTTAAACCTAACTAACCTAAGGACATCACAAACATCCATGCCCGAGGCAGGATTCGAACCTTGAAAGGTGGCTACACTGAGCCACAGCGCCAGAGATCGCTAGAGAGCATTGTTCCGCCGCCTCCACTGGCAGTGATTATTGAGAACTCGTAGTGGGCAGTGCTTGTCGAGGACTCGTAGTAGTCAGTTCGTGTTCAGATGTGCTAGTAGGGAGTGCTTGCTGAGATGTGATACTGAAAAGTTCTTGTTGAGATGTGGTAATAGCGAGTCGGTGTGGAGATATATTGTAATGATTAGAGTGATTTTGGTCAATATATGAAGGTAACGAAACTTGATTTATTTTTCATTATTTCCATGTTTTAAATAATGCGTCATTACAGGTTCAGTCAACAAAGCATCTGGCTTGTGTTCTTGTATTAGAGTGTAATTCTGGTTTTCTTGAGTAATTATGGTATTTTTATTTTCTTTAATTAATTCAGTATAAATGATATTTAAAATTTCTTGTGTTATTGAAGAAGAACCGTGCCAGATGCGTACGTTGAGTCATACTTCCACACACAGAACAATTACACTTGTGCTTTGGTTTCGTAGGTTTTTATAGTTGCTGGGGACTTAATTAATTAATTGTGTTAATGGAAATTTCCATTTCATTCTTTGTTATTGTTCTAAGCAGTCAGATTGCGTAATAATACTAGTCAGGGCCAACCGTTTACGAGACTTCGTAATCGGACAAACAGCTACTAAAGCAGAAATTAAAATTATTTTCATTTTATTTTAATTAAGCCCCCATGCACGTGGCGACCGCTGCTTCGGATCGTCCCTTGGAATCTTCTGATTGTAGAAATAGTAGACAGTAGGATTGTTGTAGTAATTTGTAGTTTAGTAATTGTAGTCTATATTGCATGTGTAGATCTGGTAATTGTCATTCTTCTAATGGTATTTTTTTTTTTTTTGCAAAATTTCATTTCTGTTGTCTTGTCTATGGGTTTGACAATTAGTGCAATTATTTCAATTGTTCGATGATCGTGTTTGAGGGAAACATCTCGTGTGAATGATATTGTTGATGACAAAGTGTCATTGTGTGTAATTTTTTTATAGTGACGAGTTTTGTATATTTTGTAAATGATCACGCGATCAATGAAAAAGGCAAAAATGATGGATAGTGAGAATGACGAAATTGTTAACATGGCGAACTCGCCAACAGAGGATAACAGTATGATGGATAATGAAGTGGAAAACAATGTAATAAGTCGGGAAAATAGTCCGGAACCATTTCAAAATTTTTCTCAATCAGAAAATTCACAGAATAAGAGATTAACGACAGAAGATTCTGTAATAGTATCGAACACAGATAGCTTTACAGCTATGACGAAGGAAACTGGTTTTGCGAGAAATGTTAGGGGCGAAAAGAATTTCGAACCAGATCATACGGAACAGTTGATGAGTGCAATATTAAATTTGGGATCACAGTTACGATCTGAATTAAAAACAGAGATGGGAACTTTGGCAACACGGTTAGACTCACAAATGGAAACACGGATGGGAACAATGGAAACTCGGTTAGGATCTGAATTAAAAACAGTGGCAACACGTTTAGAAACAGAGTTGGAAACAATGGAAACACGGTTAGACTCACGAATAGGGACATGTTTCAAAAATATGAAAGATGAGTTAAAGAAAGAAATCAGAGAAGAAGTACAACCGATTTTGAATTCTCACAATAATAGATTAATTGCAGTAGAGATTAGACAAAGGGAACAGGATAGAGAACAGGAAGAAAGAGATCGCGTGATAGTACAAAAATTTTCAGAGTTAAATTTACAACGTGCACACGATAAGAAAGAAATATTTGAGAGAATCGAGGAATCCGTACCAAATGACAGAATAAATAATCTAACACAACAATATGAACAGTTAACTACCAAATGTGTCAACACTGAAACCCGAGTCGCGACACTTACGGAAGACGTAAATAAACAGAAAGAAAAAATAGGTGACTTATTGGAAAGAGTTGAGGAGATTTCAGATAAATTGACAAATCTTAGTTTACATGGGGACAGAGATTCAGATGATACAGCACCATTGCCATTTGCAGAAACCGAAGAGCATCAGAACATAAATAAGCATGTTGAAAATCAGGGAAAATTTAATGAACGCGTTAAAAGGGAAGTTGAGGCATTACGAAAGCAAGTCAAACAAATTGAAGGCGAAATCGTAGGAAAAGACAGCAGAAGAAATTTAGAATCACAGATAGCAGAGGGCTTTGAAGAAGATAATTTGTTTCATTTACGGGACGCAACAAGAGAGCGCCAGGCGCGCGAACTTGACAATAATCGACATTCAAACTGGGACAGACGCGGTAGGTCTTTGTCGCCACGAGGCGAAAACTTTGACTATAAACACTTTTTGACTGTTCGGAAATTTAAGATCTTCCGCAATTCTAAGAATGACATACATCCATGTGCATGGTTAGATCAATTTATGTACGCACTCCCACCAAATTGGCCACTAAGTCACAAACTGGAATTTATGTGTGGATATTTAGAAAACGAACCGGCGACGCGGATGCGCGCACTCATTAGAGAGTGTAATAATCTGAATGATTTTTATCATGCATTTCTATCGGCATATTGGTCCGAAAACACACAAGACAGAGTCAAACATAGTCTGATTATGCAGCGTAATTTTAAACAGTCTGAGTTCCGCACACCGGCAGAATACTTTGAAGACATGATTCGAAAGAATCAGTTCCTGTCCAACCCCTATAGCCCGACTGAATTAATTCGCATTTGTTTAACTAAGCTGCCACAATCCATAAGACAAATTGCTTTAGCTGGAAGATGTAAAGACGACATTGAGACTTTTAAGACTTTATTGCAAGAACTTGAGTATGACAACGACGACGGGACTTCTTGTAACTTTTTCAGTAACAGTAATTACGATAGATTTTCAGAGAAAATGGATAGTGATCGGAACGGGCGTTATATAGGTAATTTTGAGAATGACAGACGTAACAGACAGGACAATAGATACCAGCCTTATGACAATAACAGACGTTCTAACAGAAATTACACAGACCATTATAATAACGGTAATTCTTACCGGAATGATCAATCATACGGAAACAGTAATCGGTATCATCAAGACAGAAATTATCCATACAATAATAGAAACTCTTACTACAGAAATAACCAGGGTAGTAGGTCTAACAATAATTTCAGAAGTGACAGTCGAAATTATACAAGAAGTAGTTATGCAGACAGACAGGAAAACAGAAATTTTAATAACAGACACAACCAAGAATTTGCATCTAACAGACAGGAAGGACCTAATTGGCATCCTCCGCGTGACAGAAATTCAGAGAGACAAGTGGAAATAGTAGAAATTGATCCGCGAAATGTCGGGAATAATCAAAGACGTGACTCAAACAATCGACAATGACTAGCAGCTTCGGCTTCTGGCAGCAATATAGACGGTTCAGAAAGTAATGACACTACAACTTTACACTACGTACGCCTGGAAGATATGAGAGACATTTTGCTAGGCGAAAAGGAGAATAATGTAGACGCATTTTTACATCCTGTTATTGAACTATGTGTGGGTAAGAATAAGTTCACTGCAGTTCTAGATTCTGGGAGCCCATTGAACGTCATTAGTGAATCAGTTTTTCGTATATGTGAAAGAACTATTGCCTGTCCTGTGTTACCTATTTCTAAAACTACAATTCGAGGAGCGATTTCTGGAAAAGGTGTGGAAGTTATACAACAGACCAACCAAAATTTCATTTGTCAAGGATACGAATTGTCTGCTAATTTTATTATTGTTCCATTACTCAGTACACAGATTATATTAGGCATGGAGTTTCTTAACACACATAAGGCAATTTTGAACTTTAAAGAAGGAAGTGTGCATTTGACTGTTGCCGGAATGCCGAAATGTCTGAAATTTTTCGAGTGTTTAGCAAGATCTGAATCAGATACAAAATGTTTAAGGTTTCTTACTTCTGATGTTTTCGTTGAGCATTATGACGACAGTGTGTTTATTCATGACAATGACAATAGATACAGAGACGCGATGGAGGATATAATTAGTAGCGAAAAATTAATTAATGAAAAGGTTAAAAAAGCTGAAGTGCCAGATGACGTTGCAAGAGAAGAGCTGCACCATATTTTGACTTCACATGCTACAGTGTTTAGTCATCACACAGGAACTATACAAGGCTTACAATATTTATTTAAGGTAAAAGAACACATACCATTTCGCGGGAAAACGTACGCTATTCCTTTGGCTTACAGAGACAAGGTTAAGAATGAACTTCAATACATGTTAGATCAGGGCATTATTGAGCCAGCTGTCAGTCCTTATACCAGCCCACTACACGTTGTTCTTAAAAAGGATGGGTCAATTCGTTTGGTTCTGGATTCCAGACAGATAAATAATATCATCATTCCTGAAACTGACCGCCCACAAAATTTAGATGAACTTCTTCAACATTTCCATGGAATTAAAGTTTTATCCACGATTGATATGCGCGCAAGTTTTTGGCAAATAGAACTCCACCCTGATTGTAGAAGATATACTGCCTTTTTAGCCTTTGGTAACTGTTACCAGTTTCGGAAATTACCGTTTGGACTTACTGTACCTTCTGCAGCATTCATTCGTAGCTTAAATGAAATTTTACCTGTTTATCTTCGTGACAATATTACTTCATATGTTGATGATATTCTTATTGCTAAACATTCTTGGAGTGAGCATAACAAAATTTTGGATTCATTATTACGTATTTTTGCACGAGTTGGCATGACAGTGAACTTGGAAAAATCTGAATTTGGTCGTTCCCAGGTGAAATTTCTCGGTCACATTATTTCTACAAAAGGTATTCTTCCTGATCCAGAGAAACTAGACACTATTCGTAATTATGCTGTTCCTTCCACAAAACGTGATGTTCGTAGTTTCCTTGGTGTCTGTAATTTTCTTAGACGCTTTGTTAGATTGGATGATTTGGCCACACCTCGTTTATGCAAATTATGTTAATAGGCTAAGCCGTCAATTATTTCTCACGGAGCACCGTTGTTTCCTATCATTCCAGCGAAATTAAAGGACACGGCTGCAGTCGATTTGTTCGGTCCAGTGGTTCGTTCTACTAATGGTTTTGCGTACATTTTCGTAGCAGTGGAATTAACATCAAAATATGTGTGTTTTACACCTTTACGCAAAGCAACAGCTCGTTCGGTATCTAATGCTTTCATCAAACATTTTCTTAAAGAAGTTGGTCATGTTGATAAGGTTATATCAGATAATGGATCACAGTTTCGCTCTAAAATTTGGCTTCGTACTCTAAGGCGTCGTAAGATTAAACCAATTTTTATTTCACTTTTTCACCCTCAATCTAATGCTTCAGAGAGATGTGTGAAGGAAGTCAATAAATTGTGCCGTCTTTATTGTCATCAGAATCACAGAACTTGGGATCAGTATCTTCATATTTTTCAAAACATTCTGAATGAACTTCCTAATGACTCAACTTCTTTACCGCCTCTATTGATATTAAAAAATAAAGTACCAACAAATCGCATTTCTGAAATTGTTCCTTTTCCGCCTACACGGAAACTGCGGCATTCTGAAGTTGTCAACCTGGCTCTACAAAATATTGCGTCTGCGGCTGCAAGAAGAGAGAAATCAGCTAAACGTCCTGGACGTTTAAAAATCTTGTCAGTTGGTCAAAAGGTGTTAATTAAGTCTCATCGTTTGTCTCATAATGGAAAAGGCTTGTGTCGCAAATTTTTTCTGCTTTATAACGGTCCATATAGGATTCGCAAAATTATACATGATAATACTGTTGAAGTAGAAACTCTTAAATCTCGGCGCTCTAAGGGAATACATCATGTATCGAACGTAAAAATTTTTGTGGAATGACATACTTTTGAGAAACCAACGGTTATACGTAAACAGGTGGAGAATGCAAGGATACCGCGCCGTGTTCCGGCGGCGGCAGATACTCAAAGCAACAGTGAAGTCTGCGCGCCGCAAAAGGCAGTCGTTGACCGCAAACAATTACTTCATACGTCACGCGCCTACAGCTGATCGAGCGCACAGTGTGAATGCACTGACAGCCGTAAACAAATACACAGTCTAATTTTTCCGACTAAATTCTGTATAAAGCTATGGTGACTTTATAAATTATGTTATTAACGTTCAGTATTTTTCAGGATATGGTTGTATAAAATATTTAAGACCTTCAGGTAAATTCTGTGCGTGTCCGACATTAAGACGACTTACTATGGAGAAAATTTCAGGAAGAATGTAATTTCGAAGAAGAAACTAATAAACTAAAAAGGGTAACTATTAATTGAGTTTATTTTTTAGGTAACATATTTCCACTTAGGTACGTACTTTAGACGTAATTTGCTGCTCCCGATTACGTGATTCATACTTTGTGCTAAATTTCATGTTCTATGAATTTACTTGTGAAGCGACGTGCTTGCGCACATTAACTGATTTTGACAATGTTTTATTAATGAGGAGGGATGTTACTTGTGTATATTATGCATCGCTTGGCTGCAATGCTTTTTCACTGATGTCATATTTCTTTTTATTATGTGCCTGCTGTGCTTATTTACTTAAATTGTAATTGTGAACTGATTAATTGTGCTGATATGGTTATGTATGTAGGTTACACTTTGTGATTTCTCTGCTTGCGCCTTCATGTTTACTTATTAAGATTACATATAAACATTTATTTGCTTATGCTGATATGATGCTAATGACTTGTTTATTACGTAAGATATATGTTTGCTGCTGTGCGTATGGATTGCATATTTACACATTTCTGTTTTGTTGTCATAACTACTCTTCAATTTAGTATATAGAAATGCTGATATACTGTGTACAAATATAGAGTTTAGGTTACACTGTGGTATTAATTATAGATTGTTCGCTTGGCAGAGCCTCGTTGTAGGAATTGTGCTGCATCCACTTGTTGACATTCAGTTCTCTACTGGTATATTTACTCGCTATTGCATGTTTTGCTTATGCTCAGTGCCTTATATTTTTAAGATAAGAAAATGAACTGCTATAATTCGACGAACGACATGAGTACAAGAAACTTCATAGAAGTCACATGAGCGGAGGTTTTAGGGAAGCTGTATAAATTTATGTTACTAGGAAGGAAGCTAACGACATGACATACCGAAACTAGGTATAGACTATTGACAGTCATTACACTGCATTTTTCGTGAGCACTTGAAATAGGAAGTGACACTTGACACAAAAATTCTCCACATGTTTGCTTCTGTTTGCCATAATTCTTGAAGTGGTGTACACACTGTGAAATATTATGATCATTCACACTCCGTAATCGTACTTAATTACTGAGAGTTATTCGAACTAAGTCTGTTAGAGGTCATGTATGCATTTCTTTTATTTAATGACGGACAAGGAACCAAAATGTATCTTATAATTTATAATGAGTAGCAGATTTGGATCAGATGGATTACACGAGAGGTTGTGTGTTGACATTGTGTCTTCGGATTGTATGGGATGCTGAATTGAAGTTTGCACTAGGATTTTGTCTGTACTTGTTCGAGGAGACTGACTAGAGGAAAGAGTTGTTATGGAAGTGAAATGATATTGGTGCTGGGGTTTATATATTTCGACGTATTGAAGAGGTATTATCGAAGTATTAAGATTAAGTGATGATTATTGGAGTTTTCGTGGACAAGAGGTAAGGTAAATGATATTGATGATAAGGTTTGTATGTATTGACGTATTGAAGAGGTATTAGTGAAGTATTGAGATTATGCTGATGATTATTGGAGTTTTGGTGGATAAGAGGTAAAGTAAGTGAGGAGCATATTTTTTTTGTTGGTCCATATGGAACAAGGAGGATGAAGATGGCAGACTAGAACACTCAAGCAGAAGGAAGATTGTCTACACACACACTTTGTCAAATCACAAAGCAGTATATACTTTTTTTTGAGAGAGGAAGCATGTGCATATCTTGGCTCACTGACAGTTGTTCAGCAACCGTACATTTTGATCTGGCTTGGCAAACATTGGTCTTGATATGATGACTATGACGTTGACTTAACTATTATTGACTGTTATACATTGCTGCCACTACTACTTGGTACACATGATGAACATCAAATCTTGGACAGAGTTACATTTACACAGTTAACACTATTCAATTACACAGTAGTACTTAACGTGGATGAAAGATGAGTGAGTGTGTTTTGTGTGTTTTCCTTTCCTAATCCTACCCACCGATCTCCTAAATATTATTTTATTTGTTGGTAGTGGCTTGCACTGACACCCATAAATGTTATAGGTTTACTGGTATTTGTGTATTGTAATAGTTAATAGGACAATTATCTGATATCATTTGTGTGTTTGTTATGATTTGTATGTTTAGTGTAAAAGCATTGTATGTGTATTCAAACTATTGTTCATGCCTGAACTGTCTGATTAGTGATGGTGCTGCACTTTTCAACATGATGTGTGACATTTAGTCATGTTTAATTTCTGCTGATGAACTGTGTGATCAGTGATTGTAAAAATTATGGACTGTTACTTGTACCTTTTCTACATGATTGGTGCCACTAGGACATGTTTAATTTCTGCTTATAAACTCTGATGAACAGTGTGATCAGTGATATTGAATTTTATGGAACTACTTCTGCTGAGAAATGTGACTTGTTGCTGTGTGTACCTGCTCAACATTGCTGGGTACCACTGATGGACTGCTTCTACTGAAATGATGTTGCTTCTTGCTGTCTGCACCTGGTCAACATTACTGGGTGCCACTGATGGACTGCTTCTACTGAAATGGTGTTACTTGTTGGTGTCTGCACCTGCTCAACATTGCTGGGTGCCACTGATGGACTGCTTCTACTGAAAAGATGTCACCTGTTGCTGTGTGCATCTGCTCAACATTGCTGGTGCCACTAATGGAACTGCTTATACTGAAATGGTGTTACTTGTTGGTGTCTGCACCTGCTCAACATTGCTGGGTGCCACTGATGGACTGCTTCTACTGAAAAGATGTCACCTGTTGCTGTGTGCATCTGCTCAACATTGCTGGTGCCACTAATGGAACTGCTTATATTGAAAAAATGTTACTTGTTGGTTTTTGTACCTGTTGACCATTGCTGGGTGCTACTGCTGGAACTGTCAACTGCTTATTCTTGAGCTATGGAAAGCGTTTATGTGAATATTTGTATAAACTGATTTTTTGTGTATTACTGGTTGTGAAAAGTTATGAGACTCTTACCTGCACATATTCGTCATTGCTGACGCTATTGATTGAATTGTTTAACCACATAATACTTGTGTAAACTATTATGTAAAGTCACATATATGAAATAATTTGTATTGCTTACTGTATTCTATATAATAGGTTATTGAAAGGTCAGTGCAAAGCCAAAATTTTATCTAGTTATATGATATTTACGTATTAATATTATCTTTTATTTTTGTCTGTATTTTTTTGACGAATTTGGTGGTATTTTCACCACCAATGCTGGCAAAAATACCATCAAATTCTAGCCGTGGAGGAAGGGCGTATGAAAGGTGGCTACACTGAGCCACAGCGCTAGAGATCGCTAGAGAGCATTGTTCCGCCGCCTCCACTGGCAGTGATTATTGAGAACTCGTAGTGGGCAGTGCTTGTCGAGGACTCGTAGTAGTCAGTTCGTGTTCCGATGTGCTAGTAGGGAGTGCTTGCTGAGATGTGATACTGAAAAGTTCTTGTTGAGATGTGGTAATAGCGAGTCGGTGTGGAGATATATTGTAATGATTAGAGTGATTTTGGTCAATATATGAAGGCAACGAAACTTGATTTATTTTTCATTATTTCCATGTTTTAAATAATGCGTCATTACAGGTTCAGTCAACAAAGCATCTGGCTTGTGTTCTTGTATTAGAGTGTAATTCTGGTTTTCTTGAGTAATTATGGTATTTTTATTTTCTTTAATTAATTCAGTATAAATGATATTTAAAATTTCTTGTGTTATTGAAGAAGAACCGTGCCAGATGCGTACGTTGAGTCATACTTCCACACACAGAACAATTACACTTGTGCTTTGGTTTCGTAGGTTTTTATAGTTGCTGGGGACTTAATTAATTAATTGTGTTAATGGAAATTTCCATTTCATTCTTTGTTATTGTTCTAAGCAGTCAGATTGCGTAATAATACTAGTCAGGGCCAACCGTTTACGAGACTTCGTAATCGGACAAACAGCTACTAAAGCAGAAATTAAAATTATTTTCATTTTATTTTAATTAAGCCCCCATGCAACCTGCGACCGTAGCGGTCTCGCGGTTCCAGGCTGCAGCGCCTTTAACCGCACGGCCACTTCGGCCGGCCCCGTAACCACCATTTAGAAATATTTTCGAACCAGAATTTGACTAGGTTGCACAGGCTGCCGAACGTATGCTACTTCGACAGCAATTTTTAAAACCGATTTTATTAGTGGAAACAATGAGGATAGCTTTCGTTCGTGTTACCAGGCTTGATACCGTACGTGATCGCTGTTAGAACCTCCACTGTTCTAGTTCTTCTTCTGAAACACACCATGTGATCCACAGTATCCGGACACCTGACTGAAAATGACTTACAAGTTTCTGGCGCACTCCATCTGGCGCACTTAGCCTTTATGACAGCTTCCAAACTCGCAGGCATACGTTCAATCACGTGCTGGAAGGTTTCTTGGTGAATGGCAGCCCATTCTTCACGGAACGCTGCACTGAGCAGAGGTTCGATGTCAGTCGGTGAGGCCTGGCACGCAGTCGGTGTTCCAAAACAACCCAGAGGTCTTCTATAGGCTTCAGGTCAGGGCTCTGTGTAGGCCAGTCCATTACAGGGATGTTGCTGTCGTGTAACCACTCCGCCACAGGCCGTGTGTTATGAACAGGTGGTCGATCGTGTTGGAAGATGCAATCGGCATTTCCGAATTCCTCTACAGCAGCCGGAAGCAAGAAGGTGTTTAAAACATCAATGTAGGCCTGTGCTGTGTTAGTGCCACTCAAAACATCAAGGGGTGCAAGCCACCTCCATGAAAAATACGACATCACCATATCAACATCGCCTCCTAATTGTGCTGTTGGCACTACGCATGCTGGCAGATTACGTTCAACGGGCATTCGCCGTACCCACACCCTGCCGTCTGACAGCCACATTGTGTATTGTGATTCATCACTCTGCACAACGTTTTTCCACTGTTGAATGGTCCAATGGTTACGCTCCTAACAACAAGCGAAGCGTCGTTTGGCATTTACCGGTGTGATGTGTGGCTTATGAGCAGCCGCTCGACCAGGAAATCCAAGTAATCTCGCCTCCTGCCGAACTGTCATAGTACTTGTAGTGGATCCTGATGCAGTTTGGAATTTCTGTTTGATGGTCTGAAAAGATGTCTGCCTATTAAGCATTACGAAAATCTTCAACAGTCGTCGGTCTCTGTCAGCCAACAGACGAGGTCAGCCTAAAGGCTTTTGTACTGTTCGTGTCCCTTCACGTTTCCACGGCACTATCACATCGGAAACAGTAAACCTAGGAATGTTTAGTAGTGTCGAAATCTCGCGTACAGAGGTATGACACAAGTGATACCCAATCACCTGACCACATTCGAAGTCCGTGAGTTCCGCGGAGCGCCCCATTCTGATCTCTCACGATGCCAAATGACTACTGAGGTCGCTTTGATCAGATGACATAAATTGCGATATAACTTTGCTAAAAAAACAAAAACTCTGTGTTAATAATTCACCACAATCAGTTCCGCCTCCCAATCCAGGTCAGATGTTTTTCAAAGAAGTTGGATTTTTCTTAATGTGTTCATTTATCAGCCGAAAGAATTTCATGTGCATTTCAAAGTATTATGGCCAGCTTTGCATACTGCTCAGCCTGTAGCTAGCATATTTTTACTTTTTCCTGAGAGACCAGAATACACTCCTGGAAATGGAAAAAAGAACACATTGACACCGGTGTGTCAGACCCACCATACTTGCTCCGGACACTGCGAGAGGGCTGTACAAGCAATGATCACACGCACGGCACAGCGGACACACCAGGAACCGCGGTGTTGGCCGTCGAATGGCGCTAGCTGCGCAGCATTTGTTCACCGCCGCCGTCAGTGTCAGCCAGTTTGCCGTGGCATACGGAGCTCCATCGCAGTCTTTAACACTGGTAGCATGCCGCGACAGCGTGGACGTGAACCGTATGTGCAGTTGACGGACTTTGAGCGAGGGCGTATAGTGGGCATGCAGGAGGCCGGGTGGACGTACCGCCGAATTGCTCAACACGTGGGGCGTGAGGTCTCCACAGTACATCGATGTTGTCGCCAGTGGTCGGCGGAAGGTGCACGTGCCCGTCGACCTGGGACCGGACCGCAGCGACGCACGGATGCACGCTAAGACCGTAGGATCCTACGCAGTGCCGTAGGGGACCGCACCGCCACTTCCCAGCAAATTAGGGACACTGTTGCTCCTGGGGTATCGACGAGGACCATTCGCAACCGTCTCCATGAAGCTGGGCTACGGTCCCGCACACCGTTAGGCCGTCTTCCGCTCACGCCCCAACATCGTGCAGCCCGCCTTCTGTGGTGTCGCGACAGGCGTGAATGGAGGGACGAATGGAGACGTGTCGTCTTCAGCGATGAGAGTCGCTTCTGCCTTGGTGCCAATGATGGTCGTATGCGTATTTGGCGCCGTGCAGGTGAGCGCCACAATCAGGACTGCATACGACCGAGGCACACAGGGCCAACACCCGGCATCATGGTGTGGGGAGCGATCTCCTACACTGGCCGTACACCACTGGTGATCGTCGAGGGGACACTGAATAGTGCACGGTACATCCAAACCGTCATCGAACCCATCGTTCTACCATTCCTAGACCGGCAAGGGAACTTGCTGTTCCAACAGGACAATGCACATCCGCATGTATCCCGTGCCACCCAACGTGCTCTAGAAGGTGTAAGTCAACTACCACGGCCAGCAAGATCTCCGGATCTGTCCCCCATTGACCATGTTTCGGACTGGATGAAGCGTCGTCTCACGCGGTCTGCACGTCCAGCACGAACGCTGGTCCAACTGAGGCGCCAGGTGGAAATGGCATGGCAAGCCGTTCCACAGGACTACATCCAGCATCTCTACGATCGTCTCCATTGGAGAATAGCAGCCTGCATTGCTGCGAAAGGTGGATATACACTGTACTAGTGCCGACATTGTGCATGCTCTGTTGCCTGTGTCTATGTGCCTGTGGTTCTGTCAGTGTGATCATGTGATGTATCTGACCCCAGGAATGTGTCAATAAAGTTTCCCCTTCCTGGGACAATGAATTCACGGTGTTCTTATTTCAATTTCCAGGAGTGTATATCGCGTTCCACCGTTGCTGATTTAGAGGCAAGACAGTTTAATTTATTTGTTGTGTGCACAGGGACCAATGTTATGATTTTTGAAAAGGGCCGGGGTATTCAGTGCCTAATAGGCTGAATGTACTTTTCAGTTACTGTATTTCTTTGATGGTATTGGGAGTGTCACTTCCCAATCGGTATAAAGTTTTGCTAACAATAACACACGCAGAGGGAGACCAAGAGACGAATACACTAAGCAGATTCAGAAGGATGTAGGTTGCAGTAGGTACTGGGAGATGAAGAAGCTTGCACAGGATAGAGTAGCATGGAGAGCTGCATCAAACCAGTCTCAGGACTGAAGACCACAACAAAAACAACAACACACAATAAACACAGCACTGGCAGTTAGAACACGCAACATAATAATTCGAGTTATGTTTCCATTTCTCAGTCACGCATTCATTCACCACAAGGCAGATGAAGTAAGATAAATTCATTTATCTGTATGCACCCGCCATATCCACTCGGACGATAATTCTAGTTTAGTATCAATTCTACAGTTCAGACACTCACTCGACGTAATCGTAAAACTTTCTTTCTGAAACAACGTTATACTTGGCGACAGCTCTACCAGTCGTTAGCTTTGTGGTATCTCTGATATTAAAATGTCAGATATACATATTCTGTTCTCTCAACCTCCCTGTAGCGATAAGAGTCTTAGATTTTTTTCGTGGCGCAACGCAGTTTACTAACTTGTACTAAATTTTCCGTCAGGTCATCGTCATTCTTGTGCTCCGCCTTGTTCTTCATTGATTTTATTTTTGAATATTTTTCGTCTTCGCTTTGCACTCTGTATTTTATTGACGATGTCTTGCAGTGTTATTATGAATCGACGCGCAGTTTGACTGTTGGCAATACTGCTATGAATAATTTACCGGTTAACGATAACAATATTGGATGTAACAGTGACAATGATAGTGACAATTCTACGGTGCCTAGTTTGCAGTGTACCACTGACAATGTACATACCGATTCTCAAAATAATGAAAAATTCCTGACACTATAATTGCACCCACTAATTTGAGTAATAATCACACGGTAGATCCGGTATTGCGACCGCCGCTGATCTGTACATGGCTGACGTGTACAGTTCAAAGCTTGTTTGTTTAACGAAATAGGTCAGTGATTTACCTACTTTTACACAGTCGATCAGATCGCCAATATTGAGTCAGAGAACACACTAGTGCAAAGTACTCTTTCCATTTTTGAATATCACATACTGACGTATGACAAGTGACACCTAACCACCTGACCACGTTAGAAGTCCGTGAGTTCCACGGAGCGCCCCATTCTGCTCTCTCACGATGTCTCTGATATGAAGTACCTAGCAGTAGGTGGCAACACAATGCACCTAATATGAAAAACATATGTTTATGGGGGTGTCCGGATAATTTTCATAACATAGTGTATAATATACCACGGTCACACAGGATACTGTAAATTCTTTAGCTGTGTAAGCCTAAGTCATCTTCAGCACTCACGAGTTGGCTGCCTCTCAAGTTCAGTGGTGATGACACACCCTCCATGCTATACTTTTGACTTTAGACGATATCACTACCGCATTGTGGAGGTACACCACTGCCTCCAATCAAAAGTAAGAGGAAGAAGAGCAGGAAAAGTCCAATGTAGCGACACTCCTTCTCCAAGTAGGAGCGAGATCTTCAAAAATCTGTAGGATCCTCAATCAAGAATGCATCATGTCCACTGAATAAGACAAGCAACACAATCGCAAGCGCTAAAGGTTACTCAGAGTTATGCAAGCCATGAATTTATAGGATTCTGTGTCAGTGGGACATGTTATAGATCGATAAAATTGTGTTTCTTCCCTTCAGTAATTAGTCGTAAGTGCAGTGGCTTCCATATAGTGTTTTTCTCTGTCAGTTATCGTTTTCAATGCGACTTTGCACGGCCAAAAGAAACAGCTGCCTAGAAAGACGTAGTTTCAACTAAAATTGTTAAAATTGTGCAAGTGAGTTATTTACCAAGTAAAACGTTATCTCACCTCTATCTTGAAAAATGGGTCTATGGGTTATCGAAATAGAATTTTTGCGGACAAATGCGTCAGGAGTGTAAGAAACATTTTTTTTGAAAATAACATCCACTACTTTCTTCTGGAATAGATCGTCTCCCCACGACATTCGCACTTGCTCCTGCGAGAAGCCTCATCTTACAGAGAAACGGAACTACTCAATACAATTTCTCTGAACATTTAGTGCTGCTTAAAATCTTAGTTTTACTTCACCCCAGCGGCCTGCTTGTCACGTTCGATCATCTGCTGTTATTGACAGCAGTGCTTTATGTAACGCTACGGTCGCAGGTTCGAATCCTGCCTCGGGCATGGATGTGTGTGATGTCCTTAGGTTAGTTAGGTTTAAGTAGTTCTAAGTTCTAGGGGACTTATGACCACAGCAGTTGAGTCCCATAGTGCTCAGAGCCACTTGAACCATTTTTGAGCTTTATGTAACAGTCCTGCCTTCACCGCCCTCCCTTCGATTCCCAGGAAGATTTTTCTCACATCGATAAGGTACTGATGCATGTCCTAAAAGGGCTGGAAGGCTGTTTGCTGCCATTTTGCACGATTTACATCTTTTTTCCCACGTTGCATGAATATATACAATGCCCAAAACTCACAACAATACCCAGACCTTTAATACGTTCATTAATTCAGGAAGCATCCGTTTAGCTTTTCCCAGAAAATATCTCTCACAAGTTTCAGACCATGACACTGAACAGCCACACGAGATGGGGTACTTCATAATCGTCTTCATTAAAGCAGTGTCAGACAATGCCAAAAGTGTGAATTTGAGCGCATTGGTCTTGGTACACAGGTCGTTTACCAAAGAGCACAGCCTACAGAATTACGTCAACATAGTCGCCCAGGAAACAGACATACTCCGCCTTTGTAGGAAACAGCTCCGGGCAATAGTGTTGTTTAACATCGGGATCCCCGTGATGACTGCTTCCTTGCCACGCTGCAAAGTCGGACGGAGATTCAGCTGGCACTGTCCAAATATAAACACGGTCATTCGTGGGAAAAATTGTGAAAAAACTAGTAGTCCGTCCAGTTTTACTATTGTATTTCTGTTGAATTCGTATCCTCGCGATCTTGAAGTCGTACCTTCTGGATATTTCACGTTTGTAATCAGTGGTTCAGAAATAGCTTCTGAGCCGTAATTGCTTGCCGTATTCAGTTCACGACAGATTTGACATTAGAGCTTTCTGTAAATGAGGACTACGATTTTAACCGAGGGTTCTTCACCTGCGGAAGCAGTCAGCACTTACAGGGTGATTATTATTAAACTTCCGCTACTTGAGTCATTGTAGACCGATAACAACTGAACGTATAGCTACCCAACGCCATAGGAATGATCTTCAGACTGTGCGAAGCAGCATTTGCGTTGTTAATAGTGTTAATGTCACGACCTGCCGTTAGGCGACGATGCCGCCACTGTGACGTAGGGTTGAAACTCAAGCGTCAGTGAGCATTACAGTTGAAAGACAGTCTACATGGATCTGGACAAGGTGGTCAAGGCTTTACTCGTAAAGCTGTTTTGTCAAGATAACAAGAACAGTTTTGTGACACTTCGCGAAAATGAAGCTTTAACGAAATACAGAGAGGTCTCCTTTCTGCACTGGAGTTGAAGAATATGATTCGTAAGTTCTAACTGACTATCGATTTGGGATTTGCTCCTGAGAGAGGCCGACGCACAATATTGCGAGACCAGTTTTGAAGAGGCTACTGTTGGCGCGGCTGAGTGTGCACACAGCTGAATATTCCGTGATTCATCGTTGTTTCCGGCAGCAGTCTCTCTTGCGGTTCCAGACAGTCGGGGATGAAAATGATCGTCACACTGACCAACGTTTGTAACATGGAACATAACAGTGGTACGCAGTTAACGAATTGTATCCTCTTACGTGTCAAATAATATGTGTCCATTTCAATGGCTCGCTCGTTATTTCTCTTCCACCCGTCCCTACAAATGTTTCCACATAGTTTCATTACACAACTGTCACTCGTTTGTAATGAAAGACCTATGAATTAGCGAAAATTTAATCACAACCACCACGTACAGCGCAAACATATCATCCTGCCCGCCGTCTCTGCCCATCTCTTTTCCTCGTTCACCACCTGTCTTTCCAGTTCCTTCATCTGCCATTCCCTCCTCCTCACCTCCTCACCACCTCACTGTCCATCACATGCTCCCCCTCTTCTTTTCTCCACCTGCTCACTACCCTTATTCATCTTCCACCTGCCTCTTACACGTTGCACTCATCACCTCTCTCTCCGTTCGTCTCCTCCTCCCGTCTCACAGCCTATATCGTCATCCTTCTTCTCTCTGTTCATATCCTCCTTCGTCCCAACCTTTCGCACCTGCGCACCACCTCTCTCTGCCTTCTACCTGCTAAAAGGAGACTACTGGGGTATAGTTGTATGTGGCATCCGAAAATGATAATATTAAGGTAAACTGAAACTATGATACTATAAACGACGTATGTCTCTGATAGGTTTTATAAAGCGGATCGCTAAATATTTACTGCCGCAGAGCCAAAGATACTGTTTCTGGTCTGAGGTTGTAGTGTTGGAGTAAGAGGGTGCTGGGCGCACATTTGTATGGAGCTGTCTGTGAGTGAAAGAGGGTGGAATACGTATTTTTAGTGGTGTGCTCTGTGAAGCTACCAACTGTTAGATTAATGCAGGAATTATGATAACATGTAAGCATTAGTCTTCTCGCAAGCAAAGAAAAGATGATAAATAATTATGGCTTTCGTTTTGCCAGGGCGCTAGTATGGCTGAATTGACTGATAATTTGTAAATGTTGCGTAACCCCAGAATGTACGTAAACTGATTGATAGAAAGTCTACTTACATTTTCACTTTTGTAACGTTTCTAAGATTTGTTAACAGAGCTATATCTCATTCGATGATTTGCATTTACGCTGGTTTAGTGAGACTAGATAATACTTGCTGTACAAATCTCATTTATCATGAATCAATTAGTAAACATGATGTATTTCTCTGACTATGTAACTTCAATTGTCAGAAGTACTCGTATTTGAAAAGACTAACTTATACTATGTCATCAAAAATACACGAACACATGCCTGAAAATGGTTTACAAGTTCGTGGCGCCCTCCATCGGTATTGCTGGTATTCAGTATGGTGTTGGCCCACCCTTAGCCTTTATGACAGCTTCCACTCTCGCAGGCATACGTTCATCCGGTGCTGGAAGGTTTCTTGGGGAATGGCAGCCTATTCCTCATGGAGTGCTGCACTGAAGAGCGGTTCCGATGTTGGTCGATGAGGCCTCGCATAAAGTGGGCGTTCCAAAACACCACAAAGGTGTTCTATAGGATTCGAGTCAGGACTCTGTGCAGGCCAGTTCTTTACAGGGATATTATTGTCGTGTAACCACTCCGCCACAGGCCGTGCATTATGAACAGGTGGTCGATCGTGTTGAAAGATTCAGTCGCCATCCCCGAATTGCTCTTCAACACTGGGAAGCAAGACGGCGCTTAAAACATCAATGTGGGCCTGTGATGTGATAGTGCCACGCAAAACAATAAGGCGTGCATGAAAAACACGACCACACCACAGCCTCTAAATTTTGCTGTTACCATTACACACGTTGGCAGATGACGTTCACGGGGCATTCGCCATCAGACCGCCGCATTGTGTACGATGAATCGTTACTCTACAAAGTTTTTCCACTGCTCAATGGCCCAATGTTTACGCTCCTTACACCAAGCGAGGCGTCGTTTGGCATTTACCAGCGTGATGTATGCCTTATGAGCAGCAGCTCGACCATGAAATTCAAGTTTTCTCACCTCCCGGCTAACTGTCATAGTACATGCAGTGGATCCTGATGCAGTTTGGAATTCCTGTTTGATGGTCTGGATAGATATCTGCCTACCAAACATTACGACCCTCTTCAGCTGTCGGCCGCCTCTGTGAGGCAACAAAAGAGGTCAGCCTGTAGGCTTTTATGCTGTATGCTTCCCTTCACGTTTCCACGTCACTATGACATCGGAAACAATGGACCTAGGCATGTTTAGTAGTGTGGAAATCTCGGGTACAGACGTATGACACAAGTGATACCCAATCACCTGACCACATTCGAAGTCTGTGAATTCCGCGGAGCGCCCCATTCTGATCTCTCACGATGCCAAATGACTACTGAGGTCGCTGATATGGAGTACATGGAAGTAGGTGGCAGCACAATGCACCTACTATGAAAAACGTGTTTTTGCGGGTGTCCAGATCTTTTGATCACATAGCATAATTTGCGATACAACTTTGCTAAAAAAAAAACTCTGTATTAATAATTCACCACAATCAGTTCCGTCACACAATCCAGGTCATATGTTTTTCAAAGAAGTTGGATTTTTCTTAAATGTTTTCATTTATCAGCCTAAAGAATTCCATGTGCATTTCAAAGTATTATGGCCAGCTTTGCATACCGCTCAGCCTATAGCTAGCATATTTTTACTTTTTCCTGAGAGACCAGAATATATCGCGTTCCACCGTTGCTGATTTAAAGGCAAGACAATTTAATTTATTTGTTGTGTTCACAGGGACCAATGTTATGATTTTTGAAAAGGGCCGGAGTATTCAGTGCCTAATTGGCTGAATGTACTTTTCAGTTACTGTATTTCTTTGATGGTATTAGGAGTTACATTGCCAAATCAGTATAAAGTTTTGCTAACAATAATACACGCAGAGGGAGACCAAGAGACGAATACACTAAGCAGATTCAGAAGGATGTAGGTTGCAGTAGGTACTGGGAGATGAAGAAGCTTGCACAGGATAGAGTAGCATGGAGAGCTGCATCAAACCAGTCTCAGGACTGAAGACCACAACAAAAACAACAACACACAATAAACACAGCACTGGCAGTTAGAACACGCAACATAATAATTCGAGTTATGTTTCCATTTCTCAGTCACGCATTCATTCACCACAAGGCAGATGAAGTAAGATAAATTCATTTATCTGTATGCACCCGCCATATCCACTCGGACGATAATTCTAGTTTAGTATCAATTCTACAGTTCAGACACTCACTCGACGTAACGTAAAACTTTCTTTCTGAAACAACGTTATACTTGGCGACAGCTCTACCAGTCGTTCGCTTTGTGATATCCCTGATATTAAAAAAGTCAGATATACATATTCTGTTCTCTCAACCTCCCTGTAGCGATAAGAGTCTTAGATTTTTTTTTGTGGCGCAACGCAGTTTACTAACTTGTACTAAATTTTCCGTCAGGTCGTCGTCATTCTTGTGCTCCGCCTTGTTCTTCATTGATTTTATTTTTGAATACTTTTCGTCTTCGCTTTGCACTCTGTATTTTATTGACAATGCCTCGCAGTGTTATTATGAATCGACGCGCAGTTTGACTGTTGGCAATACTGCTATGAATAATTTACCGGTTAACGATAACAATATTGGATGTAACAGTGACAATGATAGTGACAATTGTGCGGTGCCTAGTTTGCAGTGTACCACTGACAATGTACATACCGATTCTCAAAATAATGAAAAATTCCTGACACTATAATTGCACCCACTAATTTGAGTAACAATCACACGGTAGATTCCGGTACTGCGACCGCCGCTGATCTGTACATGGCTGACGTGTACAGTTCAAAGCTTGTTTACCGAATGAGGTAAGTGATTTACCTACTTTTCACACATTCGATCAGATCGCCAATATTGAGTCAGAGAACACACTAGTGCAAAGTATTCATTCCATTTTTGAAAGCCCGTTAGATTCCGTTAGCAGTAATTATGCAGATATTATAACAAACGAGACGTCTATGGTTGTTGATGATGTCTCCACATCACAAAGCCCAACACAGATGACACCTGACGCTCTAATTCAAAATAATATGGAAGCGATGCTTCAAACTCTCTTCCAAATGATGGTTGAACGGAATACTCTATTCAAAGAATGGTATGATAAAATGGATGAACAGCTCACCATCGTACGAGAAAAACAAGATGCCTTCACTGCTCAAATCAATGAACGATTTAATAAAAATGATGAACAGTTCACCGGCATACAAAAACAACTACACATAATTCAATGTACAATTTTCCCGCATACGTGACGAAACTAAATCGTACATAGAAACGACTGATAATCGTTTTAAACAGGTAGATACAGAAATTAAGACCACTGAAAATACTGTCTTGGATCCCGTTACAGATGTTGCCACGTCGTAACCTCACATCCTATTGAAAATTACATTGACAGTACGGGGCAAAATTTCACTGAGACCTCAATTAAGTAGCATGAAATTTTCAGTTTATCCTCCGACACTAGATAATCTCGGACAACATTGATGATCAAACTGTGCCTACTAAATCTAATAACAAAGCTATGATTCCCGCGTCAGAAGCCACCAATAGACAAAACGTGATATCTGCAACAGGTTAAGTGCCATGCCGTCCTTGAAACCAACAGTGGCACTGTCAACAATATCGCCTTACCTCTGTCAACAATACCGTCTGACCTCACAGCGGCACGCCACAACTTACTTCAAAGCAATGTAGCGTAACGCCGACCAAAACAGAACTCCGCTCCTTAAATATCAAGCCAACTACCGTCAAACCTACTTCCTTTTACTCGCAAAGCCAAGCTGATATAACAGCAGTGCACAGATCCTACGAAATTAATCGCAAAGTTATCAGCAGCAAATCAGCAGACAATAAAACAACCAGAGTTCAGTACCACCAGCGCCAAATTGTCAAGCAAATTTATTTGAAAACATCGATTTCCAAAGCTAAGCACATCTACATTCATCTCAAAAATATTATGCCAACCCAAATACAGACCTGGATCACTTATATTGCGCTATGTAAATACAACATAGCAGATTCTGTCATAACGCAAATTAATGTTTATACGACTTTTCTTTTCCGGATTGCGCCGATACACACGATTTTGACACTGCTACAGTGAACCTGTCCATTTTTTACGTCGTTTGTAGCTACAAAGTACCTGAATGATATGTACTAAATTTCACTTTCTATCTTATAGCAATAACGAGAAATTACTGAATACCAATAAGATAAGTCTTATAGTCAAGAATACGGCCGCGATTATGAACAAAATTATACGCACGTTATTTCAGAAGATAAGTCTACGGCATTTGTCCTACGAAATTTATGTTACCATCTACTTTATTACGCTACTGATATGCACCAATCTCGACGACAGAAATTATTTCTTCAGTTCGATGTCGTGCATTGTGAACACATTACGCTGCTGCTATTTATATATATATATATTTTACACACTTTCAGCGTTGTATAAATTTTTTGGTACTCTTGTGGAAATATGATACTTGGCATTTGTCTTGTAAAAGTCGCTATTTGCATTACCAGTGAATCTCAACTTATGCTTATTTTGGTTCTGCATGAGAGTCCACATAGCTGTAAAGGACATCACATATTTTACTCGACACCATCACATGTCTTAGGTGGTCTGACCGCTGAAAACTGTAACTCAAACATTTTTATGCTATTTTGTCTTTGTTGATACCATATAACGTGCCATTTCTTTTTATGATGCTATGCTACTCCACTTTGCCATTTTGCACGCCCTATGCAAGATGCTATTACTACACGCCGGCCAGGGTGGCCTAGCGGTTCTGGGCCCTACAGTCTGGAACCGCGCGACTGCTACGGTCGCAGGTTCGAATCCTGCCTAGGGGATGGGTGTGTGTGATGTCCTTAGGTTAGTTAGGTTTAAGTAGTTCTAAGTTCTAGGGACTTATGACCTCAGAAGTTAAGTTCCATTGTGCTCAGAGCCATTTGAACCATTTTTGCTATTACTACCGATTTTTACGCTATTGCTGGGTGAATTGGTATTAAATTTTTTGTTTGCTTAGTCACTCTTTGTAATTTATCATGTGGCCTTGTTTAATTTGTGCCGATTCTTGTACTCTAATTAGCTATATATCTGTTGTACTTGATGATGTCATTAGTTTACTTGCTTTCACCTATGTAGATTTAAGAAATCAATGTACACTTCACCTCATGTCCATTGTATATACTCATCCAATTCGTATATTTTGCAGAACCAATGTGCCAAACTCTCAGTTGTATCCAAATGGGACATAATGTTCAGAAATAGAAGCATATAAAATTGGGAAATGTGGCACCTGTTAACGTGTGGAGGAAATGCATTACACAGAAAGCTTGGCGTAAGGAACTTATATGACATACTAAACACCATTGTCACTTCTCACACTGTTTCCTGGCAGGCTTTTATAACCATTTTCCTGTTAGCGTACTAGGTAAATTATGCAGACTGCATATAAAGATTTAGGATTAAAGATGTTTTTTCTGTATCATGTTACATTTACCTAGTCAGTAAACTATATTGCACTTACTATTACTGTTTTTATGCCTGCGTGTACTACAATCATATTTTTTATTTGCTGAGGCCATAGCAGTTCTTGACTGAAGACGAACGACGATTGACTGTTAATCATTTTATTTACAGATAAAGTGCACTGCCCTTGTCAACCATTCCCATATCCATCCCTGTAGATATGCACAGTGTTAGAGGTATAGTTCATTTAATAGACTGAAGTTGATGAAGACCCAGTGGTGCTACACACCCTATAAATATTGTGTCTTTACTCATACAATGCCATACTCTGATTTTATGATGCTATTTGTCTAATATGTACTCATATAGGCCATAAAAAGCCATACATTTATAAAATACTGCTATTTAGACACATTTTTCTTGTAAAAGACATATGTAGTTAGATATTCTCATTATTAATTATGCATACACACCTAAGTGCAACAGAAAGTTATCGGTAAATGATATTTTATAATACTTTCTGAGCTTTAATGATTATGCTACGCAAAACTAGGCCACTTTGAGCCCCAGAGATGATTTCTATAACATTTTACAGATACTAAGATCGAAAAGGCCACTTGTAGCATCTGACTGATATTTTCCATTCAGTTGTTTTAGATATTAAGATTAGCATGTATTCCCAGTACAAGACCACCTGGAGCCATTCAGTTCTTTATGTTACTGTTAGGTTTTCTTATGTAAATATAACACAAATAGCGTATACAAGGCCACTGAGAGCCACAGTAAAATATTCTGAACCAGTGATGTTCTCTGAAATGTTAGGTTATTCCATGTCTAATTGGCAGCCAGATGCCACAATTATTGATTTTGTCTTCTTCAGAGTTCACTTTCAGTTTTGCCTACTCACTCTGATGTAAAGCAATGTTGCTTCATCCAGGATGCAATTTCATTAGGATACTGAACTTTTTCTGATCAAATAGATTACTCGATGTTGACATAGGTACAAATGGTCATGTTCCACTACCTTACCTTTGCTACCTTCTCATACCATTCATTATCCAGTCTCCTACTTTAACATTCTGCGTGGTGTCTGTTGTTCTATATCGTGTCTCCCTACCACTTTCGCGCAACGACGCTCTGAGCGTGTTTTTTAGGGAATTGACTAGTTTGAACCTGGGACCTGTTGCTGGTAAGGGGACGTCAGACCACACATGACATGTAGAGTTTAGAAGAGTTCAGTGAGACTAGCGATGATATAACGAAATACTTAATGATTTTAGCGTCAGCTCCACTGCACTCCCTGTAAAAGAATCTTAATACTAACTAAATTTAGTGGAAGGGGTTCAAGGCTTTCCTATTTTTAGTTAGCTGGTAAAATAACGTCGAAAAAGCAGTTAGGTTGACCATTGGAAATTTTATTCTACTCACAAAACATAGTTTATAAATTGCACTATTGATAAAAGGAAATATTTTAATACAGGATGATATAAACCAACTGCGTTCAACAAAAATGTGAACGAATATTCCCTGAGTGGGTTTCCAAGTTCTACAATTGATTGAAGGATGGCCTATGCCATATCACATCTATAACCTAGGTTCAAATTAAGTTTCACAAAAGAGAAAACTATCAAAATGGTCTACAGTGACCCTCAATTATCTTTAATGACTTATCTAACTTGTCGTAAATTACAGAGGCTGATGTGGCTTCTCAATAATTATATAACAGAAAAATCATCCCGTTTCAGATTTTAACTTACGTAACAAATGTGAACACCATGAGCTTTAATTGACGATCAACACTAGTATTACACAAAAAGGGGGTGTAGCAGATGAGACTTCTGCAGTTCTGAGTAAATCTTTATGCGCTGTTATGCGGCATGGCGTGCGTTCATTACCTTGTCGGTGTTCGTCAGGGGGCGGGGGGCAGCAGAGCTCCGCTCACCTCGACGTCTCGGAAGCAACTGTCTCCTAACTTCACCTTACTACAATTTACCGAAGTTGGTTTAAAAAAACTATCTGGCTGTGTTTTCATCTGACCAGTCATGGTCTCAATGTTAACCTTAAGCTCCGCCTACAAAAATTCTATCCATCCAATGAGAAACGTTATACTTTTTGTGGTGGGGCAACGTTTTTAAAGTTTGCAATGTAACAGAGACGCAAAAAAGTCTCACGCTAAAATCTGCAGCTGGTGTGGTCCTTTTAGTGTAATCGTAAGATCTATACTGTTCTTCTGGAGGGCTCTATCTTTTAACATGGGCTGGGGGTGGTCCTGACGTAACAGAGATGCGAAAAAGTCTCACACTAAAACCTGCGGCTGGTGTGGCCCTTTTAGTGTTATCGTAAGATCTATACTGTTCTTCTGGAGGGCTCTAGCTTTTAACATGGGCTGGTGGGTGGTCCTAGCGGTTAGCTGTCGACGTGGGTGTCCGTCCCTTATCGTAGGGCCGTCTATCTTAACACGGTTCTGCTCTTGGCTTCTGTTCTCATTTCTCCCCTCGGAACTGCGTCTGTCTCACGGTGGGAAGGTATGACATGCATTTAGGCATTCTTGTGTTAGTCTGTGGTAATCCATTTGCTCACTCGTTACTCGTATTACTTTGGTTAATTTAATGTCATGGTTTATTCGGAGCTATGTGACATACTACTGGATTTGCTTTCATGACAGGGTTTTCATGGAAGGTGCCTGACACCTTACATATCACCACCCTTCGAACTTAATTTTTGCACTGAAGTTAGGCAATGATTGAATCGTTGTCTAAGCCAGTCAAAAATTATTGCGTTATCTAAATTTTGTTCCCTACTGTTCAGCCACGTTTTTCTGTTCTATGCTAGTTTGTATTACTAATTTATATTTTTGTATTCTTCCACATTACTATCAAAAATATGTTTATATTGACAAGGGAGGAATATTTTTATACTATTATAATCATTATTTTTTAATTAATTTCTATCTTTATTTAATTGTGAAGTTTGTTGTTTAAGAAGTTTGTTATCGAAAGTGAGGAGCCTTTCACATCGACTTTCTTAGAAATATTGGTTTTATAAATGTAGTAATTAAGTAAAATTTATTCCTAACAGATTTTCTAAATATCATGTACAAGTAAAATGTTTTTGTTGCTAGACTGTAATTTCAACATTGTTACACAAACAAATAAGAATTATTTCCAAGAATTGCATTGACAAAGAAATATACATACACAAGTATAGAGATATTATCCTAACAAATGGTACAAATGTTAAAAAAAGGGAAGCATCCAAGAAGATAATTTTTTATTCTTTGTTTCTATAAGGAGAAAATAAGTAAAATGTAGTTATTCTTTTATTTTTATGAGGAGAAAATAAGTGGCATATAGTGTTAGTGTTTATTATGCCTTACTTTTGTTCTTTATATACTGTCCATTTCAGAACTAATGACTTATTTTTATTGATAGTCTATTTTTTACTTAAGTCCATAGTCAATGACTGTTATTTTGTAGTTTATTAGCTGTCTGGTGTGCTTAACTTATTTAGTTTTTCACACATTTCTTTTGCACAATTCCTACATCACAAAATTTGATTTCACACATTCACACAATCCTATGAATGTTTAAGTATGAGGTTGGCGAATGTTTTTGCACGAAAGTGATGGACTTGAGCGAGATGGATGTGGGCAAGTATTTGATGTACAGCTTCGTTCGTCATTCCTTGTTGGCTTTGCAAGTGTGTGTTGCTGTTGTGGAGGTCCCATAATGGAATTTAGCTGTGAGTGCAGAATCTCGTGGTTTACTGACTTTGTATGCGCGAAAGTCATCGTTATGTGTCGCTGAAAGCGGTCGTTTTTCGTTGTAATACTTCACAGACGACTAGTTTACAATAGGATAGGGATTTGGGAAGGTATGTTGTCTATTCTTCACCCTCTTCTTTCTTGGTCTCAATCTTGCGAATCTTCAACCTCTGTTCTTCCTGCTTTTTCTCTGCTTCTTACTTGCTTCTTGGTTCTTCTCAGGGCAGGATACGGAAATATTTTTTGATAACTAGTCGCTTTGAAGTTATCCTCATAGTAACTGCTTGATAAATTGTTTGGGCGTGTCATTTTTACTTTGTGGTAGTTTTCTTCAGTTTCGTGCATCAGCGTGCTGTTTAATAGCAGTAGTGTGACTTTTACACATATTTTTTGCCAGTGGTGGCTTGCCCAAGCGGTCTTCTCGTCGGGCCGTTTTTTGCTCGCTCTGCTGAGTCAGGGCGTTCGGAGACCCTTCTGGCGTTCGGTGTCCTGTCGTGTCTCTGCATGGTTCCACCACTGTGTGGTTCCGTGTTCTGTCCCAGCAGGGTTCCGCCACCCTGTGGTTCAGTTTGGCAGAAGATTTATTTACTGCCCACTTCGGCTACTGTTGGTCTCGCTTTCCTTTCCCTTCTCTCGACGCTTCTGCCTTGTAGGAATTGTGTCTTGCTAATTACACCCTTTCCTTTCTTGATACTTCTCGCGTTACAACTTATGGGTCGTTGCATCTCGTCCTTGCTGGAGTTTTTACAATGGTTCTTACAAAAAGTTTTACTTATTATCATCTAATGTATGTCTAGTACCTACATTATTTTACGCCTTCTTAAAAAGCTTTACAAATTTCGGCGCCCTTTCCATGTTACAATTCTAAGATATTTTGAGTCTTAACATCTACAAGAATCCTCAAATTGGTATTTTATTTTTGTGTAGTGTCGTGGTGTATAGCATTTTAGTATTTCATGCTGTTAGAATATCTATGCTTTATCCCTTCACCTTCATCTATGGTACTATTGGTGTTATTTTTGTTTTTGTTTTTATTGAAACACCTTTCTTTTTCCCACCTTCCTCTCTCTTCTTTCTTCTTTCTCCTGACGATATTATCTGCAAAATAATCTTCAAATGTTGTGCTGATTATTTACCAGTAATAAAATTAATATTCAAACTTTTTGATATGGCTCACATGGTGAAGTTCTAAGGTTTTGCCTGTTTTTGGGTTCATTAGTTCCACAGCATTATCATGAGCAATTCGGCTAATTATGACAGGTCCTTTGTATGCAGCGTGAAACTTATGTATTTTGTGTTTCTCTTTGCTGGAGAGATGGTGTGTTTTTACAAATACTTTCTGGCCTACTGAGAATATTCTTTTAATTGCTGTTCTATCTCCTCTTTCTTTTCTTTTAATGGCTGCCTTTCTGATGTTGGAGAGTGCTGTTGCTATGACTTGTTTGTGCTGTCTACATGGTACAATAGGAAATCTAACATTTTCTCTGGTTATGTTTGGGGGTTCAATATTTTTAAGTACAGTAACTGGAGGTAGTAGTGTAGTGCTATGTGGCATTTCATTTATTACTTCTTGACTTGTTCGTGCTGTCTACATGGTACAATAGGAAATCTAACATTTTCTCTGGTTATGTTTGGGGGTTCAATATTTTTAAGTACAGTAACTGGAGGTAGTAGTGTAGTGCTATGTGGCATTTCATTTATTACTTCTTGAAAATCTTTAAGGTATATATCGCAAGTGTTGTGTCTTTTGCCTGCATATAATCGGCATAAAGTGCCTATGTCCTTCATAGATCGTTCTGCTGGAATTACGCTGGGTTTGTACTTAGGTATGTAGATGGGTTTTATTTTGTGTTGTTTTAACGTGTTCTGCCATTGCACTGATTTGTATTGTGGGCCATTATCCGAAATTATCCGTTCCACTCTACCTACTTGTCTGAGAAAATCTTGTCTAAATGCTTTACTTATAGCAAGACCTGTTGCCCGTTTTAATGGTGTCAAGGTAACATATTTAGAAGTAAGTTCCAAACCGACGAATATGAAAATATATCCAATTTTTGTGCGTGGGAGGGGCCCCATCAAATCTGTTGCAGCTATTTGTTTTAATCTTTTAGGGATGATTGGAAACATAGGTGGCTTGGTTTGGAAAGTGACGTGTTTAGCCCTCATACATTTTTTGCATTTGACTAATACTGTTCTAATTCGTCTTTCCATATTAGGAAAATGGTTTGTTTGTTTTATTTTTAAAAAGCATTTCTTTGGTCCAAAGTGGCCATTACTTAAATGTGTATACATATGTACTTATTAATTAGTTCCTCTGGGATATAAATTAAACATTCATTCGTTGCAACATTTCGTCTAAAAAATAAAACATTGTTTTTTACGAGATAGTGCTGTCGAATGTCTGGAAAATCCTTACTTCTCCACTTGTGTTTGATTCCTAGTGTTTTGGGATCCTAGTCCTGTTCTTTGCCTATGTTTTTCAATGCAGTCGTAATGTAGGTTTCGAAAGGTACTTGTTTCATATAGTACATTGTGAACTGGTCTTCTGCTGCTTCCAAACCTATGTTATTGGATAACCCTGTAGACATCGTGATAAAGCATCTGCTAATACATTCGCCACCACAGAAGTTTGGAAGGAAAACATAGGTACAAAGAAGGTATCTGCGAAGAAACCATGGGTAACAGAAGAAATACTTCAGCTGATTGATGAAAGGAGGAAGTACAAACATGTTCCAGGAAAATCAGGAATACAGAAATACAAGTCGCTGAGGAATGAAATAAATAGGAAGTGCAGGGAAGCTAAGACGAAATGGCTGCAGGAAAAATGTGAAGATATGATTGTCAGAAGGACAGACTCAGCATACAGGAAAGCCAAAACAACCTTTGGTGACATTAAAAGCAACGGTGGTAACATTAAGAGTGCAACGGGAATTCCACTGTTAAATGCAGAGGAGAGAGCAGATAGGTGGAAAGAATACATTGAAAGCCTCTATGAGGGTGAAGATTTGTCTGATGTGATAGAAGAAGAAACATGAGTCGATTTAGAAGAGATAGGGGATCCAGTATTAGAATCGGAATTTAAAAGAGCTTTGGAGGACTTACAGTCAAATAAGGCAAAGGGATAGATAACATTCCATAAGAATTTCTAAAATCATTGGGGGAAGTGGCAACAAAACGACTATTCACGTTGGTGTGTAGAATATATGAGTCTGGCGACATACCATCTGACTTTCGGAAAAGCATCATCCACACAATTCCGAAGACGGCAAGAGCTGACAAGTGCGAGAATTATCGCACAATCAGCTTAACAGCTCATGCATCGAAGCTGCTTACAAGAATAATATACAGATGAATGGAAAAGAAAATTGAGAATGCGCTAGGTGACGATCAGTTTGGCTTTAGGAAAAGTAAAGGGACGAGAGAGGCAATTCTGACGTTACGGCTAATAATGGAAGCAAGGATGAAGAAAAATCAAGACACTTTCATAGGATTTGTCGACCTGGAAAAAGCGTTCGACAATATAAAATGGTGCAAGCCGTTCGAGATTCTGAAAAAAGTAGGGGTAAGCTATAGGGAGAGACGGGTCTTATACTCTTCAATCTGTACATCGAGGAAGCAATGATGGAAATAAAAGAAAGGTTCAGGAGTGGAATTAAAATACAAGGTGAAAGGATATCAATGATACGATTCGCTGATGACATTGCTATCCTGAGTGAAAGTGAAGAAGAATTAAATGATCTGCTGAATGGAATGAACAGTCTAATGAGTACACAGTATGGTTTGAGAGTAAATCGGAGAAAGAAGAAGGTAATGAAAAGTAGTAGAAATGAGAACAGCGAGAAACTTAACATCAGGATTGATGGTCACTAAGTCAATGAAGTTAAGGAATTCTGCTACCTAGGCAGTAAAATAACCAATGACGGACGGAGCAAGAAGGATATCAAAAGCAGACTCGCTATGGCAAAAAAGGCATTTCTGGCCAAGAGAAGTCTACTAATATCAAATACCGGCCTTAATTTGAGGAAGAAATTTCTGAGGATGTACGTCTGGAGTACAGCATTGTATGGTAGTGAAACATGGACTGTGGGAAAACCGGAACAGAAGAGAATCGAAGCATTTGAGATGTGGTGCTATAGACGAATGTTGAAAATTAGGAAGACTGATAAGGTAAGGAATGAGGAATTTCTACGCAGAATCGGAGAGGAAAGGAATACGTGGAAAACACTGATAAGGAGAAGGGACAGGATGATAGGACATCTGCTAAGACATGAGGGAATGACTTCCATGGTACTAGAGGGAGCTGTAGAGGGCAAAAACTGTAGAGGAAGACAGAGATTGGAATACGTCAAGCAAATAATTGAGGACGTAGGTTGCAAGTGCTACTCTGAGATGAAGAGGTTAGCACAGGAAAGGAATTCGTGGCGGGCCACATCAAACCAGTCAGTAGACTGATGACCAAAAAAAAAAAAAAAGTACATTCGCTGGTCCTGGTATGTGTGTAATAGTGAAGTCAAATTCTTGTAGTATTAACATCCATCTGGCTAACCTCCCATGAGTTAGTTTGGCGGATAACAGAAATTTTAATGCTTTGTGGTCAGTGTATACTTTTATTTTTCTTCCGAATAGGAAGTATTGAAAACGTTAGAAGCCCCATACAATGGCCAATGCTTCCAGCTCCGTGACGGAATAGTTTTTCTCGCTTTTTGTGAGTACCCGACTGGCAAATGCAAATGTTCTATATGATCATAGCCCTGCCTGTTCGTATTCTTGGAATAAAACAACTCCTAAACCTGTTTTCGCACTATCAGTGGCCATACAAAAATTTTCTGTTAGATCAGGATGTGCTAAAATCGGTGCTGTTGCTAGTGCGTTTTTCACTTTTAAAAATTTTTCATTGGCTTGTTGATCCCATACCCATGGCGTTTTTTTTCTAGTCAATGCACATAGGCGTGGTGTTGCGAGAGAGACGATCCTAATAGATTTTTTATAGAATCCGGTGAGACCTAGAAATCCTCTGAGAGTTTTCTTATTATATGGAGTACAGAATTCTTTGATGCCGTTAGTTTTTCTGGGTCGGGCATTACCCCTTTCTCTGAAATTATGTGTCCTAGAAATTTGACTTCTCGCCTTCCAAATTTGGATTTTGGTATATTTACTGTGGCCCAATGCTCTTTCATGATCTGTAAAAACTGATTTAATGTGTCGTTGTGATGTTCCCAAGAGGGTTCTGCTATAATCACATCATCAACATAACAAGTAATTTTTTTGTAAAATTTCAGGACTGAGTATAGTATTAAATCCCCTAATAAACGCTGCTGATGATATGTTTAAACCAAATGGCAATCGTTTAAACTGGTAACATCTACCGAATACGATAAATGCTGTAAATTTTCTACATTCTGGTGCCAATTCTATTTGCCAGAAACTACTCCGTAAATCAATTGATGAAAATATCTTAGCACCGTGGAAGTTTTGTATCAAGTCCTCTAATTTTTCTGGGCGATCTGTCTCAGTGATTATGATTGTGTTAATCTGTCTGGAATCAAGCACTAACCTGATGCTCCCATCTCGTTTTTGTGCAATATGGAGCGGGCTCTTATATGTGGAGGTAGCTGGTTCAATAATATCGTCATCTAACATTTTAGATATCTCCTGGAATACTTTATTCCTGTAGCTTAATGGGATTGTATAGGGTGGCACTCTAAATGATTTGTGCTGTTTTACTTCAAACTTGTACTGAAAGTGTTTAATACTGCCAGTCTTAGGTAAAAATACCTCTGCTTTATCTCGTAAAATACCCTCTAATTCTCTTTTACTGTGTTCCGAAATACCTTGAACTTCTTTCAATTTTTCGTCGATTTCTTTATGGACTTCTAAAATGAGTTGTGGCGATTCCCCCTTTTGTGCATACCATTCTAATTCTTCATCCTCTTTATCTCGCGTCGATCTTTATTGTTTGTTTATAACTGGTATTTCTTCTAAGTTTAGCTTTTGCTCAAAGAGAAGTGTGACATTCCCGAATGTTACGCTACCTTTCCCCATATCTATTATCTCTCGTCTCTCATTTAAAAAATCTGCACCTATAATCAAATCTACAGTTAGTTTATGTATAATCACGAAGTTGGCTTCGATCTTTTGACCTTGGCACGAAAGAGTTAACCTTTTTTTCTCGTAACTTCCGCAGCATTGTTTCTAATAGGACCTCTTACTTTAATCTTACGTGTTTTCAGAGCTGGCAATTCCTCATTGGCATTACACTGCATGAATAAATTTTCTGAGATCGCAGTCAGTTCACTTCCGCTATCAATTACAATATTGACTGGGATATGCTTTACCATGGCCTTCACAATTGGTTGAATTTGAAAGGGTTGGTTCTGTTCTTCTTCTTCTTGCATCAACGAATCCTCCACTGAATCATACATGAGTCTTTTTAGGAATTTCCCTTGTGAATTCGAACTTTCTGTAGGATAAGCTTCGACTGCTACTTCTCTCTCTTTTATTTCCTCTTCTCTATTTCTTCCTTCATTTACGCTTTCTTCAACATCCTCTACTTTTTCCTCATCCTCGTCTATTTTCTCCTTCTTCGTCGCTACTTCCACATAATCGCATCTAAATGCTCTAATTATCGCTTCATAACTTCCTTCATTATATAGGTTGGGTGGTGTGCCCACTCGTAACTTATTTTCAACTTCTGCCGACTGCACATTATCCTCATTGAATTCGCTTTCCCATGTTTCCATCTCAAATAGCTCTGCAATACTCATTACTTCGTCCTTTCCTCCTACATTCGTTGTGCATGCCTCTGGTAATTCATCTTCCTCGTCAGTATTCTCCCAATTAATTTCGTCCCAACACGATATTGTTATTTTCCTGTCTTCGTTTTCATCTGGTCCCTGCGGATTTGTTTCTTCTTTCTTCTCTTCTCGTGATAAGGTATTTACTTCTCTGTTCAAGGTGCTGCAACTGTCCTGGGTCGGTGCGTCATTCTCTTTGGCATGGGCGCTTAGCTGTCAATTCGAACGTTTATCGGGGTTTGGTGGTCTTACTTCCACCTCTTCTGTTTGTATTCTCTTCTCTTGTTCAGCATGTTGATAGTGGTTTCTTTGTTGATAATTTGACGGTCTATTGGTTCTCCAGCACCCGTTCCGGTTGTCGTTATTATTGTTTCTTCGTACTGTGTCTTGTGGATTCCACTGCTTTTTGCTTTCGTTCTCACGTGCGCTTTGTGTTTTTCTTGCGTCATCTTCCGGAAATAAGAACTCTAGTTCCCTTAGAATACCTTTAAATGCTTCGACGTCATTGCCTCCGCGACCTACTAATGATTGCTGGTATTTCAATGTTAGCTTCATCGCGCATAATTTACTCAACTCTCTTTCACTGTATGGTACATCTAAGCATTGATTTTTCATTGCCATTAATTCGAAAAATTTCACGGGACTCTTCTCTCCCGAATTTTCAAAATATGGGTTCTGTAATAATTTGTACTTCACTCTGTTCTGTGCTTCGCTGGACCAATATCGTGAAGTCTTCGTACGATCGGCATGTCGCTGCAACATTCTGCATGGTTTCTGCGACTGTTCCTGACATGTGTGCACATATAAAGTCTAATTTGTGTGCTAGCGCCCAGTGTTCTGGTAATCCTACTCGGAATTGATCAATAAAAGTTCGTGGATGTAATGAGTTTCCTTCTCGAAAGTGTTGAAATTTTCTGACCGTGAGGAAATGATCGTTGTCGTACTTCGTCATAGTTCCATATGAAATTCGCAATTCTTCGCCACTTTTGTTTCTGATCATTTCTCCTGTCGTCCTTTCCGGTTGTGGTAGATCGATTGGACATTGTCCACTGTAACTTTCGCCTACCCTTGCGTAGTATCGTTGGAGTGGTACGCAATAATTTTCTTCCATCGGTTGTGAACGTGTAGCTGAATGCATTGCACTGTACTCTTCGCGACCTGGCTTTCCATTGTCAGGTATTGGTTCGGTATCTTGTCTGGCTAACCTTGCTGCTTCATTGCACGATCCAAACTGTCTTGAAACATACATTTGTGGTTCCGCATGTGTTTGTGATGACGTTTGTTCATCAAGAATGTCGAAACGTGTTTGTTGCTGTGCAGGCTGTCTGATTTCACGTCTGTTACTTTCCGCCTGTGATTGGAATCGCAAATGCGTAGTATCTTCGTTAATTGCTTGTTTTTCCGGTGCTGTTACAGATACGGATGTGGTTGCAGACTCTGTGCTTGTTCGATCCCGTTCACTACGCTCTTCAATGGTTTGCAACAACTCTGTTCGCAATTTCTGAAATTGTCGCTTCGTTTGCGCTTCTATTTTGACTATGCGGTTATCATATCTTTTCACCGCTGCTTTTGTGATACTTTTGTGTAGCAAACTGTTTTCAAAAACTTCACGCGCTGTACCTGCTGCTTGTCTAGTAATTTCGTTTATCTGTTTCTCTAGTTTCTTGACTACTCCCTGGGTGTTGTTACGTAATGTTTTGATCTCGTCCTGAATGTCATTACGCAATGTTTGTACGTCCGCTTGTACCTTGTCAATGTCTGCTCTCAATTGATTGTGACCTGTTATTAAGTTTCGTATCACTTCTCGAGATTCTTTTGCCTCGTTTTCAATATGACTTAGGTGTAACTGAATTTTCTTGTTTTGTTCTTTAACCGCACGCATTTGTCTCGTGGTTTCTGAATTCTGAATTTAAATTTGATTCGCTATGTCTTTATTTTGCCTTGTAATGGTTTCCGTAATTTGTTGTAATAATTCTGCCAGATTGATGGGTCCTATTGCGTTTTCTTCCGACGTCCTAAGCTTTGTGATTTCGCCCAGGTGTTGGTCCGCAACCGATTGCATTGAACTGTGCTGTGACACGTTTCTACTCGCATTCCTTGTACTTTGTGGTGAAGGAGCTCTGATTACTTGTACTATGGGTTCTCTTAGAATACCTTTAAATGCTTCGACGTCATTGCCTCCGCGACCTACTTCCCCCATGAACCATGGACCTTGCCGTTGGTGGGGAGGCTTGCGTGCCTCAGCGATACAGATGGCCGTACCATAGGTGCAACCACAACGGAGGGGTATCTGTTGAGAGGCCAGACAAACATGTAGTTCCTGAAGAGGGGCAGCAGCCTTTTCAGTAGTTGCAGGGGCAACAGTCTGAATGATTGACTGATCTGGCCTTGTAACATTAACCAAAACGGTCTTGCTGTGCTGGTACTGCGAACGGCTGAAAGCAAGGGGAAACTACAGCCGTAATTTTTCCCGAGGACATGCAGCTTTACTGTATGATTAAATGATGATGGCGTCCTCTTGGGTAAAATATTCCGGAGGTAAAATAGTCCCCCATTCGGATCTCCGGGCGGGGACTACTCAAAAGGGCGTCGTTATAAGGAGAAAGAAAACTGGCATTCTACGGATCGGAGCGTGGAATGTCAGATCCCTTAATCGGGCAGGTAGGTTAGAAAATTTAAAAAGGGAAATGGATAGGTTAAAGTTAGATATAGTGGGAATTAGTGAAGTTCGGTGGCAGGAGGAACAAGACTTTTGGTCAGATGATTACAGGGTTATAAATACAAAATCAAATAGGGGTAATGCAGGAGTAGGTTTAATAATCAATAAAAAATAGGAGTGCGGGTTAGCTACTACAAACAGCATAGTGAACGAATTATTGTGGCCAAGATAGACACAAAGCCCATTCCTACTACAGTAGTACAAGTTTATATGCCAACTAGCTCTGCAGATGATAAAGAAATTGATGAAATGTATGACGAGATAAAAGAAATTATTCAGGTAGTGAAGGGAGACGAAAATTTAATAGTCATGGGTGACTGGAATTCGTCAGTAGGAAAAGGGAGAGAAGGAAACATAGTAGGTGAATATGGATTGGGGGGAAGAAATGAAAGAGGAAGTCGCCTTGTAGAATTTTGCACAGAGCATAACTTAATCATAGCTAACACTTGGTTCAAGAATCATAAAAGAAGGTTGTATACCTGGAAGAATCCTGGAGATACTAATAGGTATCAGATAGATTATATAATGGTAAGACAGAGATTTACGAACCAGGTTCTAAATTGTAAGACATTTCCAGGGGCAGATGTGGATTCTGACCACAATCTATTGGTTATGAACTGCAGATCGAAACTGAAGAAACTGCAAAAAGGTGGGAATTTAAGGAGATGAGACCTGGATAAACTGAAAGAACCAGAGGTTGTAGAGAGTTTCAGGGAGAGCATAAGAGAACAATTGACAGGAATGGGGGAAAGAAATACAGTAGAAGAAGAATGGGTAGCTCTGAGGGATGAAGTAGTGAAGGCAGCAGACGATGAAGTAGGTAAAAAGACGAGGGCTAATAGAAATCCTTGGGTAACAGAAGAAATATTGAATTTAATTGATGAAAGGAGAAAATGTAAAAATGCAGTAAGTGAAGCAGGCAAAAGGGAATACAAAGAGCTCAAAAATGAGATCGACAGAAAGTGCAAAATGGCTAAGCAGGGATGGCTAGAGGACAAATGTAAGGATGTAGAGGCTTGTCTCAAAAGGGTAAGATAGATACTGCCAACAGGAAAATTAAAGAGACCTTTGGAGAGAAGAGAACCACTTGTATGAATATCAAGAGCTCAGATGGCAACCCAGTTCTAAGCAAAGAAGGGAAGGCAGAAAGGTGGAAGGAGTATATAGAGGGTTTATACAAGGGCGATGTACTTGAGGACAGTATTATGGAAATGGAAGAGGATGTAGATGAAGATGAAATGGGAGATAAGATACTGCGTGAAGAGTTTCACAGAACACTGAAAGACCTGAGTCGAAACAAGGCCCCGGGAGTAGACAACATTCCATTAGAACTACTGATGGCCTTGGGAGAGCCAGTCATGACAAAACTCTACCATCTGGTGAGCAAGATGTATGAGACAGGCGAAATACCCTCAGACTTCAAGAAGAATATAATAATTCCAATTCCAAAGAAAGCAGGTGTTGACAGATTTGAAAATTTCCGAACTATCAGTTTAATAAGTCACAGCTGCAAAATACTAACGCGAATTCTTTACAGACAAATGTAAAAACTGGTAGAAGCGGACCTCGGGGAAGATCAGTTTGGATTCCGTACAAATGTTGGAACACGTGAGGCAATACTAACCTTACGACTTATCTTAGAAGAAAGATTAAGAAAAGGCAAACCTACGTTTCTAGCATTTGTAGACTTAGAGAAAGCTTTTGGCAACGTTAACTGGAATACTCTCTTTCAAATTCCGAAGGTGGCAGGGGTAAAAAACAGGGAGCGAAAGGCTATTTACAATTTGTACAGAAACCAGATGGCAGTTATAAGAGTCGAGGGGCATGAAAGGGAAGCAGTGGTTGGGAAAGGAGTGAGACAGGGTTGTAGCCTCTCCCCGATGTTATTCAATCTGTATATTGAGCAAGCAGTAAAGGAAACAAAAGAAAAATTCGGAATAGGTATTAAAATTCATGGAGAAGAAGTAAAAACTTTGAGGTTCGCCGATGACATTGTAATTCTGTCAGAGACAGCAAAGGACTTGGAAGAGCAGTTGAACGGAATGGACAGTGTCTTGAAAGGAGGATATAAGATGAACATCAACAAAAGCAAAACGAGGATAATGGAATGTAGTCAAATTAAATCGGGTGATGCTGAGGGAATTAGATTAGGAAATGAGACACTTAAAGTAGTAAAGGAGTTTTGCTATTTAGGGAGTAAAATAACTGATGATGGTCGAAGTAGAGAGGACATAAAATGTAGACTGGCAATGGCTAGAAAATCGTTGCTGAAGAAGAGAAATTTGTTAACATCGAGTATAGATTTAAGTGTCAGGAAGTCGTTTCTGAAAGTATTTGTATGGAGTGTAGCCATGTATGGAAGTGAAACATGGACGATAACCAGTTTGGACAAGAAGAGAATAGAAGCTTTCGAAATGTGGTGCTACAGAAGAATGCTGAAGATAAGGTGGGTAGATCACGTAACTAATGAGGAGGTATTGAATAGGATTGGGGAGAAGAGAAGTTTGTGGCACAACTTGACTAGAAGAAGGGATCGGTTGGAAGGACATGTTTTGAGGCATCAAGGGATCACAAATTTAGCATTGGAGGGCAGCGTGGAGGGTAAAAATCGTAGAGGGAGACCAAGAGATCAATACACTAAGCAGATTCAGGAGGATGTAGGTTTCAGTAGGTACTGGGAGATGAAGAAACTTGCACAGGATAGAGTAGCATGGAGAGCTGCATCAAACCAGTCTCAGGACTGAAGACCACAACAACAACAACACGGCGGTATATTGACAGTTGTTTTTTCCACGCTCTACTTGTCACTGGAACAGGAAGGGATATTACAACAACAACATGGGTTCTACGTATTCAAGACGCAAGTTAGAATCCTCATCGACTGTCTCTCTACTTTTCTGCTCCTCTGTCGTATGCTGACTTACGTTTTCTATGCCTTGACGTACATTATCCTCGTTATGGTGCGTTATATGTCCTATTTCTCGCGATAGTGCATCGTCTGTTGCAGTGTCCTCTATTCTCTGTCCATTTTCATGCTGGGTCTCTTCCTCAATTCGGTCAAGGTCTCGATCTGCCATTGCTAATCTTTCCGAATCCCTTATTTTCTGTTTTAAAAGCATTTCACTCGCCCTACTTCGAGTCAACATGCTCTCATACGATCTCACGCGTTTCATAAACTTTTTGTTCACACGACTTGACATTTATTATACCCAAGACTGACAATCCATTCACTCACTTGTTGTGTCAGAACCAACTTGTCAACGATGTATATACCACCTGTGCGCTTGCATTGAGGAGAAAACTTAATTCCAACAATTTTTAAAATTCATAACTTAATTATGCTATTGTTTTTGCTAGAATGTCTCACTATCTATCGCTGCAGCTACTATTTTCAACTATTTATGCCTTAATTACGAACATTTTTTTAACAGGATATTTTTCTGACCTAGTTAGGCATGAGGTCGACATACAATCATGGTATTTTACCATCCTGGCAGGGTCGCCATTTTCTAACATTCTCCGTGGTGTCTGTTGTTCTATATTGTGTCCCCCTACCACTTTCGCGCAACGACGCTCTGAGCGTGTTTTTTAGGGAATTGACTAGTTTGAACCTGGGACCTGTTGCTGGTAAGGAGACGTCAGACCACACATGACATGTAGAGTTCAGAAGAGTTCAGTGAGACTAGCGATGATATAACGAAATACTTAATGATTTCAGCGTCAGCTCCACTGCACTCCCTGTAAAAGAATCTTAATACTAACTAAATTTAGTGGGAGGGGTTCAAGGCTTTCCTATTTTTAGTTAGCTAGTAAAATAATGTCAAAAAAAGTTAAGTTGACCATTGGAAATTTTATTCTACTCACAAAACATAGTTTATAAATTGCACTATTGATAAAAGGAAATGTTTTAATACAGGATGGTAAAAACCAACTGCGTTCAACAAAAATGTGAACGAATATTCCCTGAACGGGTTTCCAAGTTCTACAATGGATCGAAGGATGACCTATGCAATATCACATCTATAATCTAGGTTTAAATTAAGTTTCACAAAAGAGAAAACTATCAAAATGGTCTATGGTGACCCTCAATTATCTTTAATGACTTATCTAACTTGTCGTAAATTACAGAGGCTGATGTGGCTTCTCAATAACTATATAACAGAAAAATCATCGCGTTTCAGATGTTTACTCCAAGTGGCAAATGTGAACACCAAGAGCTTTAATTGACGATCGACACAAGTATTACGCAAAAAGGGGGTGTAACAGATGAGACTTCTGCAGTTCTGAGTGAAGCTTTATGCGCTGTTATGCGGCATAGCGTGCGTTCATTACCTTGTCGGTGTTCGTCAGTGGGCAGCGGACAGCACAGCTCAACTCACCTCGACGTCTCGGAAGCAACTCTCTCCAAACTTCTCCTTACTACAATTTACCGAAGTTGGTTTAAAAAAACTATCTGGCTGTGTTTTCATCTGATCAATCAGGGTCTCAATGTTAACCTTAAGCTCCGCCTGCAAAAATTCTATCCATCCAATGAGAAACGTTATACTTTTCGTGGTGGGGCAATGTTTTTAAAGTTTGCAACGTAACAGAGACGCAAAAAAGTCTCACGCTAAAACTTGCAGCTGGTGTGGTCCTTTTAGTATTATCGTAATAACTATACTGTTCATCTGGAGGGCTCTATCTTTTAACATGGGCTGGCGGCTGGTCCTGACGTAACCGAGACGCGAAAAAGTCTCATGCTAAAACTTGCGGCTGGGGTGGCCCTTTTAGTGTTATAGTAAGATCTATACTGTTCTTCTGGAGGGCTCTAGCTTTTAACATGGGCTGGGGGGGGGGGGTGGTCCTAGCGGTTAGCTGCCGACGTGGGTGTCCGTCCCTTATCGTAGGGCCTTCTCGCTTAACATGGTTCTGCTCTCGGCTTCTGTTCTCGTTTCTCCCCTCGGAACTGCGTCTGTCTCACGGTGGGAAGGTATGACATGCATTTATGGTGGTGGTGGTGGTTAGTGTTTAACGTCCCGTCGACAACGAGGTCATTAGAGACGGAGGGTAATCTCGGGTTGAGGAAGGATTGGGAAGGAAATCGGCCGTGCCCTTTCAAAGGAACCATCCCGGCATTTGCCTGAAACGATTTAGGGAAATCACGGAAAACCTAAATCAGGACGGCCAGAGACGGGATTGAACCGTCGTCCTCCCGAATGCGAGTCCAGTGTGCTAACCACTGCGCCACCTCGCTCGGTAAATGCATTTATGCATTCTTGTGTTAGTGTGTGGTATTCCATTTGCTCACTCGTTACTCGTATTACTTTTGTGAGTTTAATGTCACGATTTATTCGGAGCTATGTGACATACTACTGGATTTGCTTATCATGTCAATGTTTTCATGGAAGGTGTTGGATTTGCCTGACACCTTACACTACCTCTGTTCATGGTATTGAAGAAATTTATTACTTTTATTCATACTTCAACATAAGTGAGTCTACGCCTTTGGATCTCAGAAGAATCTCTACACTGAAGAGCAGTCATCACATTAGTGACATTATGATAATTGTCAACTATGGTTGTTGGTATTTTGTTGCAGAGTACCTCTTGCATCTCTGTATATCACAGACGCAAATAATGAGTTCAGATGTCTTAGTACACTGAACGAAATCCACATAGGTAACTGAGCCTGCACAAAGAAGAAGATATGGACTTGATGATGCAGTCACACCAACATGTTCATAGGCTTCAGCCATGACTCTTTCTTTCCCTTGCCCAATCCTGTACCATTATCTTCACGAATATAATTGAATACTGATTCTGCTTTGCATGAGTTATTTGCCAGCAACCTTGTTCACGAGACAATCTACTCAGAGTATAACCATATTATGATTTATACTAGTACATCAGAGCACTATCGATTCTTTCGAGTTTAATGATGTTATAGAGTTAGATAAATTTACCACATATCTGCTGTACAAGGTATTTCGAAATATGTGCCAAATTTGTTAAACCCCGCTGGAAGGTTGAGAAAGGATTTTCTTGGGGCACACTTGTATGTGTCACTCGAATATGGTTCAAAATGGCTCTGAGCACTGTGGGACTTAACTTCTGAGGTCATCAGTCCCCTAGAACTTAGAAATACTTAAACCTAACTAACCTAAGGACATCACACACATCAATGCCCAAGGCAGGATTCGAACCTGCGACCGTAGTGGTCGCGCGGCTCCAGACTGCAGCGCCTAGAACCGCTCGGCCACACCGGCCGGCACTCGAATATGATAATAATATTTAAGTAAAATAAAATGAAACTATGATACCATAAACGATGTATATCTCTGATAGGTTTAATAAAGCAGATCGCTGACTGTACACGACCGCGGGGCCAAAGATACTGTTTCTGGCCTGAGATTGCAGTGTTGGGGTAAGAAAGCGCTGGGCGCACAGTTGTAGGGAGCTGTCTGTGAGTGAAAGAGGATGGAGTAGGTAATTTTTGTGGTGTGTTCTGTGAAGCCACCAAGTGTTAGTTTAATGCCGGAATTACGAGACTTGTAAGCAGAAGTCTTCTTGCAAGCAAGGTAATAATGATAAATAATTGTGAGTTTCGTTTTGCCAGCGCGCTACTATAGATGAATTGGCTTATAATTTGTAATTGTTGAGTAACCCCAGAATGTACGTATTCTTGTGCATTTCAAAGTATTATGGCCAGATTTGCACACTGCTCAGCCTTTAGCTAGCATATTTTTTATTTTTTCGCGAGAGACCAGAATATATCGCGTTCCACCGTTGCTGATTTAGATGCAAGACACTATAAATTGTTTGTTGTGTGCACAGGGACCAAAGTTATAAGTTCTGAAAAGGGCCAGAGGATTCAGTGCCTAAGGAGCTAAATGTATTTTGCCGTGACTGTATTTCATTATTGGTATTGGGAGTTGCATTGTGCAGCCAGTTCGTATCAAGTTTTGCTAACAGTACCACAGACTAAGCACAGCACTTGCAGTTACAACACGCAACACTTAATGCGAGTTATGTTTCTATTCATCAGTCACGCATTCATTCAATGTACCACAAAGCAGATCAAGTAAGACAATTTTATTTATTTGTATGCACTCACTGTCATTCTGTGTATTCCATACAAAGCAGAATAATTTTAATAAACATTCAAAAGATTCTTATGTAAAGAACGTTACATTGCCTCCTACCCATTTCCCCTCTCTCTATCCATCCCCTTCTTCATTTTCTCTGTTTTCTCCTCACCTTTCTACGTCCATCAACTCCTTACCCTCTCTCTCTCTATGTGTCTGTCATATCCCTCCACCTCTATTCGTTCATCTTCTCGTCCCCTATCTCTGTCTGTACGATTTCTCTTCCCTCTCTATGTCCATCTCCTACTCCCACATCTCTCCATCTATCTCGTCCTTCTAATCCCTTCTTTTGTTCATGTCAACCTCCCCGTCTCACAATCAACTTCCTCCTCTCCGCTCTCTCCATTCAGCTTTGCCCAACCACATGTACACGCCGTGGAATACATCCTGATACAAACTACATAACACGCCTGACATGCGAGACAGCCATCAGTGGGTTACCAAACCTTTCACCCACATCTCGCGCCTATGGCACCAGGTGATTCTTCGCGCCACAGTACAAGTTCCGAGATAATAAATAGTATATTCACCATATTTGGTTGAAATTGACTGAATAATTGAGGAAGAACAAACATGCACAAACATGCAGACATCCCTTTCTGTGTCTGTATGTGATTTATCTTAGATACCGTATGATCTACCGCTTTCACAAAAGCTATCTGTCTTATTTAGCCTCGATCTCGCCCGCTACTGTTTATATCGGACGATATTTTTACAGTTTGATGTAGCCAATCATTATAGTCAATACAATACCTTATCTGAAGGAAGGAAGGAATGATCAGAGTTTAAGAAATATTAGAGTCTGACAGTAAGATCCTTAGAGATAGAGCACAAGCTCGAATTACCAAAGAATGAGGAAGGAAACCGAAAATCACATTTCCAAAGGGACCATTCAAACATTTGCCTGAAGCGATTTATGAAAATCACAGGAAACCTAAATATGGGCGATTAAATGGGTTTTGACCTTTTGATCTTCCAAAGGTGAGTCCGGTGTGCTAATCACAATGACACCTCGCTCGCTACTTGTCCGAAAGGAATGGTGACTATTTTTGTTACTGAATTTGTGACAATGCCGGCCACTTTTTAACTATAAGCGATAAACCATTTTAAATTATAACAAGGAATTTTTTTTGGCCGTCTGATTGCAACAAAAAGTGCGATTAAAATGAAAATAGTTATCAGACAAACGGTTACATTATTTGTACACCAGCAAGAACTGACTAAAGTGTGCCCACTTTTCTGGCGTCGACTTCTTCTGGTATAGACCAAGTAATTATAAACTCTTGACTTGAAGATGGTGTAAGTAAAAGATAGGAAGAAGATTGACACAACAACATGTGAGCGCACTGAAGACCCAATGATTAGTTAGATTTTTCTTTCACTCCTAGGGTGTTACAGTCCGTTGCTTTCGCATAACTCTAGAGCAGGCAATGGGCCATTGTACGACTGCGGTGCTGAGTGAATCACCACTCACAGAGCAGGCCAATATCCAAACAGAAGACGGAAATAGCGATCCGTATGGTCGGCAAGAGACACCTTAGAGGTAGGAGCCGCTAGACACTATGTGATGACGCTGGAATGAGAAAGAAGCCCCTGATTCTTCATTTTGTTTTATGTAGCCAATTTGTGTATTTTTGTATAGTTTATTTTGTCATTTCGAGACCATTTTTTCTTAGTGCGTGGTAAAATCGGTCTATATGAGAAACTGGTGCACATTTGCACCGCAGGAGTGTATATGTAGCTTATATAAGAAAACGTTTGACACTTGGATTGCAGGAACGTTTATGCAGCAAATACTACATAGCTCTCAAGTCTATTTCAAGCAGATCAGTGAAACATCCCATAAATATTGCACGCTTGAGTAGGGCTAATTCAGTTGATACGATTGACCGCTGGTCTTCCAGTGTCGAAACAATACTTGCAGTAACAATCTGACATTGACCACTGTAACTAGGCTGTTTAGGTTTTTATATTGGTAACGCCACGTAACGCTCTGTATGAAAATCACTGTCTGTACTGTGTGCAGTCTGTGGCTGGGTGACATTGTTGGAGTAGTCGCTATTGTAGTGTTGGGCAGTTGGCTGTTAACAGCGCGTAGCGTTGCGCAGTTGGAGGTGAGCCGCCAGCAGTGGTGGATGTGGGGAGAGAGGTGGTGGAGTTTTGGACGTGTGTCCATCAGAGAGAGTAAATTTGTAAGACTGGATGTCATGAACTGATATACATATTATGACTTTTGAACACTATTAAGGTAAATACATTGTTTGTTCTCTATCAAAATCTTTCATTTGCTAACTATGCGTATCAGTAGTTAGTGACTTCAGTAGTTACAATCTTTTGGCAGTATTGGCATTCGCTGTATTGCAGTAGTTCGAGTAATGAAGATTTTTGTGAGGTAAGTGATTCATGAAAGGTATAGTTATTGTTAGTCAGGGCCATTCTTTTGCAGGGATTATTGAAAGTCAGATTGCGCTGCGCTAAAAATATTGCTTGTCAGTTTAGTGTTGATCAGAATAAGCAATGAAAGAAATGTCTGAGTACGATCAGTTTTGCTCAGCTGTTTGAAAATCAAATAATGTAAGAGGTTTATCAGGACAGTCATTCATAAATTTTTCGAAGGGGACGTTTCACTACATGTCTTTGACCAGTTACGTTCTAACATCAAAGCTGGGTACCAGAAGCAAAAACCACACGAAACATGTAGAACACAACAAGCAAACTAACACATGCAAAGAGGGCATTCCTGGCCGAAGACAGTTTGATAGTATCACACACTATCAGCCTTAATCTGAGGAAGACATTTTGGAAACGTACATTTGGAGGACAACATTCTACGGTAGCGCATCAGGTTCAAAATGGTGCAAATGGCTCTGAGCACAATAGGACCTAACATCTGAGGTCATCAGTCCTCTAGAACTTAGAACTACTTAAACCTAACAAACCTAAGGACATCACAGACATCCATGCCCGTCGAAGGATTCGAACCTGTGATCCTAGCAGTCGCGCATTTCAGGACTAAAGTGCCTAGAACCGCTCGGTCATAGCGACCGTCCGAGTATGCAGGCAGCGCATCAGGAACTGTGAGAAAATCTGAAATGAATAGAATCTAAGCATCTGACACAGAGTGCTAAAGAAGGATGATGAAAATTAGGTGGATGGATAAGGTAGAGAAATAGGAAGTTCTCAGCAGAATCGGCGAAGAAAAGAAAACTTTTTAATCAGGGAAGAGAAGGACAGGTGCCGGGGGCGTTATTCTTTCAAAGTTTACTTTAACTAATTAGTGGAGGCCAAGTATGAATTGAGGATTCGTGACTAATTTTACATTACGATCACGGAACAAGAGGTTACGACAACGTCCAATTGAAAGTTACTGGTATTTCGGATCAATATCTCTGAGGGAACCTTAATAACAAAGTTGGTGAGAATAGTAATCAGAGAGATTTTTCGATGTGATTCGACAATATGAGATAAGAAAGTATTCGACAAATCGGCGCTACGAGTGTTTTCGGCCCTATATCCTGGCCACAGTGCAGATTGGTTTGACGGCCAACTGTGAACGTGTCATCACAGTACAAGATACTGTATGTTGGAAATCATATAGGCTGGTGTTTGCTAGCTATGTAAGTCTGTAAATTTATACCACCGCTACCGCCAGTGCACAAAAACCCGCGGCTGGACCTCATCTGAAAAAGTATTCACAAGTTACTCCGCTTATATAAGCTCATAATTACCGTTGAGCCACAAAACTGAGAATAAAGATTCAGGATTGAATCGAACCACTCATATTACGAATAAGTTTGCCCTTCCTCCTGGTATGAAGAAATTGTTAGAATCAAAATTGAATTCATTCATAATACACTAAAGTTTATTTATTAAGTAGTTACATAAATGAAGTTCCTAAATTTCAGCTTCAGCTTCACTCCTTTTATTGTACCATAACCAGTTTAAGACTAGGAAGTCCTGGTAATGTCAAATATTGGAACCCAGGCAGCTGTACAAAATCCACTGAAGGCAGATGGAATACCAAAAGTAGCTGCGAACAGTTTACTGTCAACTTCAGCAAACGTAAGGCCAAATATGAAAACGGTATCCTAAGATGCTAGTCGCAATATCTTCCTGCGCCAACTGTAGTTTCACGAGAACCGATCTATACAAACGTTTAATTTTACCCTCCTGCCAAGTGCTGTGCGATGGCCGCACTGTCTTAGTTCTCCTTCGTGTTCAGCCAGCTGCATTAATTAACTATTCAGCGAACAAGCAGGGCGCCAATTATACTGTATTCGCTTATCGTATTGCAAATAAGTTATTAGTCTGATTCATAATCCACATCTTGCTAATAAAGCGTTAATTTATCCTCCTTCCTTTGATAGGTAAGTTTTTTCTCACTGTTGCTGACATTGATCCAGACACAAGCTTTCGCTCAAAATTTGCAGAAGATTCTAAGCTATATAACAGCTCCTTTTCTTTAATTTTTTTTTTAGCCTCAGTCACATCTGCGAGATGTGTATATTGTGCTGGCTCTTAATCTGTACCATTGCTACAAAATGCGTACCGCTTGTACTATCCGTTATTTAGTGACGTCAGCATGAAATTGGAGCCAAATTATCCTCTATGAGTTCTATGTGTTGAGGAACAGACGTATGGAGACAGCATTGATTCTGTTGTACGTAGTTTACATCTAGCTTTCTGTGTACGTGGCGAAGAGATTTACTGCATATGTTAAGTGGCAACACAGCGCTTTGTTTAGGGGTGAATATACACTCCTGGAAATGGAAAAAAGAACACATTGACACCGGTGTGTCAGACCCACCATACTTGCTCCGGACACTGCGAGAGGGCTGTACAAGCAATGATCACACGCACGGCACAGCGGACACACCAGGAACCGCGGTGTTGGCCGTCGAATGGCGCTAGCTGCGCAGCATTTGTGCACCGCCGCCGTCAGTGTCAGCCAGTTTGCCGTAGCATACGGAGCTCCATCGCAGTCTTTAACACTGGTAGCATGCCGCGACAGCGTGGACGTGAACCGTATGTGCAGTTGACGGACTTTGAGCGAGGGCGTATAGTGGGCATGCGGGAGGCCGGGTGGACGTACCGCCGAATTGCTCAACACGTGGGGCGTGAGGTCTCCACAGTACATCGATGTTGTCGCCAGTGGTCGGCGGAAGGTGCACGTGCCCGTCGACCTGGGACCGGACCGCAGCGACGCACGGATGCACGCCAAGACCGTAGGATCCCACGCAGTGCCGTAGGGGACCGCACCGCCACTTCCCAGCAAATTAGGGACACTGTTGCTCCTGGGGTATCGGCGAGGACCATTCGCAACCGTCTCCATGAAGCTGGGCTACGGTCCCGCACACCGTTAGGCCGTTTTCCGCTCACGCCCCAACATCGTGCAGCCCGCCTCCAGTGGTGTCGCGACAGGCGTGAATGGAGGGACGAATGGAGACGTGTCGTCTTCAGCGATGAGAGTCGCTTCTGCCTTGGTGCCAATGATGGTCGTATGCGTGTTTGGCGCCGTGCAGGTGAGCGCCACAATCAGGACTGCATACGACCGAGGCACACAGGGCCAACACCCGGCATCATGGTGTGGGGAGCGATCTCCTACACTGGCCGTACACCACTGGTGATCGTCGAGGGGACACTGAATAGTGCACGGTACATCCAAACCGTCATCGAACCCATCGTTCTACCATTGCTAGACCGGCAAGGGAACTTGCTGTTCCAACAGGACAATGCACGTCCGCATGTATCCCGTGCCACCCAACGTGCTCTAGAAGGTGTAAGTCAACTACCCTGGCCAGCAAGATCTCCGGATCTGTCCCCCATTGAGCATGTTTGGGACTGGATGAAGCGTCGTCTCACGCGGTCTGCACGTCCAGCACGAACGCTGGTCCAACTGAGGCGCCAGGTGGAAATGGCATGGCAAGCCGTTCCACAGGACTACATCCAGCATCTCTACGATCGTCTCCATGGGAGAATAGCAGCCTGCATTGCTGCGAAAGGTGGATATACACTGTACTAGTGCCGACATTGTGCATGCTCTGTTGCCTGTGTCTATGTGCCTGTGGTTCTGTCAGTGTGATCATGTGATGTATCTGACCCCAGGAATGTGTCAATAAAGTTTCCCCTTCCTGGGACAATGAATTCACGGTGTTCTTATTTCAATTTCCAGGAGTGTACATGAAATAACCTTAGTTTTCAGACAGCCAGGAATCCGTATTCGTTGTGATATGTTTGCAGGAAACTGACAAACATGAGTCGGCGACTTTTCCATTAACGTACGGCTGTAATTTTCTGCTATTGAACAGGTGCAGATTAATAACCTTGCTCATATAGTGAGCTTTAAAAAATGCTTTGGCGTTATTAGTACATACAATGTTTAAAAATAATGCTATGAATTTTCGATCCTTTCTTGAACCTACTTTATTAATTACGTAATTATTTTGTATATTTTGTATTACAGAATCACAACAGAAAGTAGAGCCGAGATCAGTTACATTAAGCTGAACAGTATATCTACCTGGGGGCCATGGATGTAATGAATCTCCACGCAGGTAAACTGCACCTAGATCTAAAGTTAAGCAGTATGCTGTAAATAAGAACAAAAATGTGAAGGGGATATAAAAATATTTGATTAAGTAAAGTGTGATGTAAAGAACTTTAAAGCGAATTAGAAGAGCATAGTCATATAATCAAATAAGTAATGTTCGGTTTAAGGATGTCGGACGTAAGAAAACTGTCGTTCGACATCGCAGAACGAAACGGATTGGGCCATAATTTCAGTGTAGCAGAAGCTGTGACAGGCAAAAGATGGACTTAAGGACTCCACCCAAGGTATGTCGTCGAATCAGAGAGAAACCCTGAAAGCTCCAAGCAAAACGTCAAGGCTTAGCGAAGGAGGTTGTCATCTGACGAGCAGCCCACGCAAAAAGAAGCTAACCGAAGCACAAGAGAAGAAATGTGGAACTACAGTTCCAGCTGCGACAAGGAAGTTTTTTGAAGGCCCTTCGGGAAACCACACAGAAACTCATTCGTAAAACAAAGAAACGGTACTGCAAGTTGTGCCAGGGAGACCGAAAGGAAGGAATGACAAAATGCACGAAATGCAAAATGTGGAGTCATCTAAAAGCTGTAGGGCTGGGGAAAGGAGGGATATACTAATAGTTATATGGCATAATCTGTAAACAGTGATGTGAGAACAGAAATATGGACTACTTCCTTATACTTAGACCACCACGTATCCTTAAACTCGTGGGTGTAAGTTATGAATGTGGTACTATTCTTGTACCCAGTGGTACAATTTAGGGAACGAGGTTCTTAATTTGTATCACTTGCAGATGTTGAATAAATTATGTGTAGCATTTCATGTTACTCACTGTTTAGGCTATAAGAAATAAAATCACTTCACTACACAACCGGTTCATTCGTAACATCCCATAATCGTATATATTTGATATATATATTTGCTATTGACTCCTTTGTGGATAACACAAAAGGTTGTCCATTGGGAGCATAATACAAATACAACATGCAACTACGAAATTTCAAAAATTGAACCAAATCGAAATTAAGACGAAATGAATGACAAGATTAGCACCAAATTTAAACGGCACCTGTCTCGTACAAATATGAATTACCTAGGATACAATGTCACCTATGAATTCCGTCGAGACATACAGACCAAATTAACTTATTTGTCACGTTTTCGTGCAATGCAATCAAGAGACAACAGTCGATACAATTGCACGTGGATACCAAGATTACATTCTGTAACACAGATGCAGTGCCAACTATTCTGAGTTACAGCGAAGTACGTATCCAAAACACTAGTTTAGAAAGTAGTTGAGAACTGAAGATCTTTTGAGCGCTAGAAACTGATCAAGGAATACAGGCAAAAATAACTTACTCGTGAACTTCGAATGTGAAATAAGAGGTTAACTATCAAACGCTGGAGTTTCTAACAATAAGGCGTAATTTTACGAGTTGCGTGCTAGTCACACCGAAATTCACGGTAATCCAGGAAAGCGTGTAAGTCTTGGTTCTCAGTAAAGGTCATATTATTATAAAGCAGGTAATTAATTTCAGTCTGTGATGTCCACGTTCAAGTCCCGATTACTATCGCATTTTGATCACACGCAGTCAACGTTTGTAAGTATTGTGTAGTTGGAAAATAATAAGCCAGAATAGCTTCGTCGTTTCATGTAAAACTGTAGGTTCCACCTACATATGTAGCAGAAGGTGGACTTTCATAACTTTATCTTCGAGGTTACTCCTCGCAATCTATGTGTGATACCAACGGCGACGGGGGTAACGGGGAAGAAAAAGAAATTAAGGAAGAAGAAGTCTGTTAAAATAAGTAATGAAGATAAAGAGAACGTAATGAAAGAGAAAAAATGGTTATATCAGAAATCTACAGTAAAGTGCAGAAGAAATGAGAGCGCTGTATAAAGAAATACGTAGCTGTGCTAAGAAAATAGTTAGAGTAGCCCTTCAACTTTCCTGAGACAGAATAGCATCAGACATTCAAAATGATCTACATAGTTGACAGCCAACAGAGTATACGAAAGCCAGATGCCAGGTGTGTTGTGAACTAAGCCTCTTGCTTTTTAGGTGCTTCGTGGGCACGCAGATTAGACTGATGATGAATCTATCACCTCAGATCATATAAAATAATAAATTACCCCCCTGAAGTTAACAGGCTACTTAAAAATCAACTACCGCTCTCACAGAAAAACGCTATTTCTTAATTTCCTCGCATTGTCAGTGGCCTCGTCTAGTGTCTATGTTGGTGCACCTAACTACGGACGCTAGTGTCTGTTGCTGGACTGAGCAGATTTGATGAATTCCAAATCACCGATCCCATCATCCTCCTGATTACTGGTCGTGGATGCATGTAAGTTCAAAGTAAATCTTCGAAGACTTGTTCAGAGGGCCGAAGTCAAGGGGAACACGTACGTACGAGCGTGGAGTCCAGAGAAGCCTCCCTAAGTAGAATTTCGGATCAAAAATACCCATGCGAGTCTGAATATGACTACATATCCCTGTCTCGAATTTTGTTAGGCTTCCTTCAGGTCTCTGAAAGGCTCACCGCTCAATCTTTTCTAGGAAATCCCAGGGCCTACGAGCTCCTCCAATCGCGGATCTGGATGTCCGTTCCCTAGCTTCCATCATAAAGTTAAAATAAAGCAGCGAATGAGGTACTTGTGCATAGCAACGGGAGACGAATTTCGACCCGTTTCTACGTCCAGACATGCTTGCCGGAAATTCTGGAAATTTTGTTAGGCCTCGCACACCGTTCCCACGGGACGAGCAAAGTTCGAAAATTTGCAGGCACACGAATGACTGTATATTTTGCTCGAGGAAATCTGTCTGGAGACGGCGCACAGCGACATTATAGGAAGTGGACAGCTGAGGAATCGACTCGAAGTTTACTTGTTAGAGAGATCTCACCCCTTCTACCAGTGGTATCTCGTTCTGCTACTGAGGACACGAGTTTCCAATTCTGCCAACCATTCAAGCTAAGCCAGGAGGATAATCCCTGCAGAAGGTCATCCGAGTGTTCACACACTCCACTATGGTGAGATCCTCACTCTAAATGATTCGCAGCTCTTCCAGAACGTACGCAAGTCAAGACCATATGCATTTCATCGAAAAAATTACTACTAGAAAGAAATGTTAGATTAGTCACAAAACGGTGGTTTACCTACGTTGCTACACGCTACCCCCCTAATTCACTCACATAAACAATATGCAATACAGGTGGAAATCTGACGAAAAAGACGGAATAGGAAAGTAAACGAAGCAAGAGAGTCTCGTATGCGAATTCCGTATGGAAATAGGATAAAATATGAGGCGAAAGGTCTGATACAGGCTATCGCCTCATAAACTTAACAAAAGTGAGGAAGAAGATTCTGACTGATTACAACGTAACAGACAAAGAAAGTTGGAAAAAGCACTATCAAGGAATATGGGTGCAAAACAATGATAAAACTGAACTAAAATAGACCAGAACAATGAATTAGAGGATTATATATACAAAAAAATTAGTTGGACGAGATAAAAGAAGCATTAAAGCAAATGAATAACAGAAAAGCAGCAGGACCCCATAATAATAAAGCAGAACTTACCACTAGTAGAGGACTAATGTTAGAAGTGAGGCTGTTGCCTTCATTACGTTAATTACGTGGAGCATTAATGTTAGAACTGAGGATGTTGCAATTATGAATTTATTGTTTGAAATGGAAGCTAACGACCTATTCTTGGAGAGTGGTGGCAGTAATGTCACTCTATAAAAAGGAAACCAGCAATTACTGTCAAAATTACAGCGGAATAAGTCTGCTGAACACAGCTATAAATTGTAGGTACGAATATATAGTTACCCACTAAAAAGAACAGCCGACGCCTCTTACTGGAGGACCAAAATGGTTTGATGAAAGGACGATCATGCCTTGACGATACTACAGCAGTGCGTCAGATTATTGGAATGAGACGAGAAAATAATCGGGAAACTATTGTTGCATTTATGAATTTTGAAAACACCTTCGATAGAGTGAACAGGTATATGCTGTGGAACATAATGGAAAGACGGGGTTATCCGAAACATTTAAGTAGTGATAAGGTATTTGTGGTTAAATTCCGCAATTTTATTTAATACAGGCTAAGGGAGAACAGGATGAATAGCAGGTGACTGAACGGCAAGACCAGGGTGCAGGCCATCACCCACTTTATTTAATACGTTCAGTGATGGCATGGTCCGACAAGGGAATCAAAAAGTTAACACAGGAATAAAATTAATTCCTAGAAGTACACAGTTAAATATTATACTCATTGCTGACGAGCAAACAATTTTCCAAACGGCAGAGAATGATTTACAATAGCTCTGCATCCGATGGAGATAATTGCGTAACCCTATAAAGTAAAAATATCATAAATGAAAATGAAGTTATTTATTTTAAGGAAATGCCCAGTACGTCTAAAATAATGCTGAATGAAAAATCAACTGAACAGGTATCTCATTTTCAGCTGTTAAGATGTGAAATAAGTTTTGAAAACGATTATGACATCTCTAATAAGTTAAACAAGCTTCAAAGATACAAATGATATCTGGCACTATACACAGCGTATTAGCCAATGAAACCAGGAAAGACACAAGGATAAAGTTCTATAAAGTAACGGCGAGAGCTATGCTCACGCACCGAAGTGAGACCTACACAGTAAGATAGCCCGAAGAAGTATACAGTCAACAGAACTGAAATTTTTAAGTAATTTAAAAGGGTGTGTTCGGAGAGATCTAATAAAGAATTCGGAAATGAGGAAAGAATTAAATATATTTTGCATGAACGAAAGAATAGCATACAGGATAACAAAGTGGATAAAGCATATTAAAAGAATGGGGAAAAAAGAATAGTGACTCATTTAACAGACTAAAGACCTAAGGGAAAGAAAGATACAGGTAGACCAAGGAAAAATGGCTTTCGTTGCGACGGAACAGGATATAATCCTTCTCCTTAAAGTGAACAAGAAAGAGGAAGAAGAGAAAGAAAATATAGATGAGTACTCCTCGTGCTTGAGAAGACCAAGAAACATGTGCACTGATGGACCAGAACGGGTCTGTAGGCCTAAACCATAGATGACATGATAAGCACAGGGTGGGTCACATAAAGTGGCTGGACATTTGGAAACCATTTGTGGAAGCATTAACGGAGGGGACAAAGACCTGCAATTACTTCCAATACAAAGGAGCAGCTGCCCATACAACGGGCCGAACCGTGGAGCACATTTACGCAATCTTCAAGCCTGACAGAATTGTTAGCAGAGGTTAGTCTGGTCACGGCCCTAACTGGCCACCCAGATCACTTGATCTGTCAGTGCGCAATTACTTTGTGTGGGGGGGGGGGGGCCTCAAGTCTAAGATGTATCGCAACAACCACCATAGTCTTCAAGAACTGCGGCAGAACATTTCGGATTAGACAGCAGCAGTTCCACCAGTATAGCTTCGGTCCGCCTTCAAGTCGTGTGAAGTTAGCACCCCTTTTTCGAGAAATATGCATTTTTTTCACAGTTCTTGATAGATGTAGCATAGTTCTAGAGTTCTTTGTACAAAATTTCAATAGTTCTGCAGAATTTAGCGACCAAAACAACAATACTCGAAAAAATTTTCGTATCGAAAATGTTCTTTGGCAGTTTCCGCAAAATGTAAATAAGTACAAGAGTTCTGAGCACAGTTCTGAACAGAGCTCCAAGAGTTCTTTCGAAAATCGAAGTAACACTTTTTGTGCAGCTAATAGTTTACGAGATAATTGCATTTTAATGAGAAAATCTTTTCACTTAGTGTGAAGTTGGCACCATTTTTTTCAGAAATGTATATTTATTTCACAGTTCTTGACAGGTATACCATAGTTCTAGAGTTCTTTGTACAAAATTTCAATAGTTCTGCTGAATTTAGCGAAGAAAACAACAATATTCGAAAAATTTTTCGTATCGAAAACATTTTTTGTCAATTTTCGCAAAAATTAAACTTGTACAACAGTTCTGAGGACAGTTCTGAACAGAACCCCAAGAGCTCTATCGAAAATCCCAACAACATTTTTCTATGGCGATAATGGTTTGAGATAAATAGATTTAATATGGGACACACTTTCTTTACGGAAAATATAAATATATTCGTACAACAGTTCTGATGACAGTTCTGGACACCACGTGAAGAGTTCTATCGAAAATCCTAGTGAAATTTTTTGGTGCAGGTAATAGTTTAAGAGGTAATTGCAACTTAATTAAGAATTCCATAAGAGCTCCTACTGTGAAGCTGGCACCCTTTTTTTCAGAAATATATATTTTTTTCAGCGCTCTCGATAGATAAGTCATAGTTATAGAGTTCTCTGTACAAAATTTCAATAGTTCTGCAGAATTTAGCGAAGAAAACAACAATACTCGAAAAATTTTCGTATCGAAAGCATTCTTTGGCAATTTCCGCAAAATGTAAATAAGTACAAGAGTTCTGAGCACAGTTCTGAACAGAGCTTCAAGAGTTCTTTCGAAAATCCAAGTAACATTTTTTACTGCAGCTAATATTTTACGAGATAATTGCATTTTAATGAGAAAATCTTTTCACTTACTGTGAAGTTGGCACCATTTTTTTCAGAAATATGTTTTTTTTCAGAGTTCTTGATAGATATGGCATAGTTCTAGAGTTCTTTGTACAAAATATGAATAGTTCTGCAGAATTTAACGAAGAAAACAACAATACTCAAAAAAAATTCGAATAGCAAACATTCGTTATTAATTTTCGCAAAAAGTAAATTCGGACAACAGTTCTGAGGGCAGTTCTGAACAGAACCCCAATAGTTCTATCGAATATCCTAATTACAATTTTTTTTGCAGCTAACACGTTACGAGATAATTGCAATTTAAGGAGGGAACCTCTTCACTTACTGTGAAGTTGGAATCCTTTTCTTCAGAAATATATATTTTTTCAGAGTTCTTGATAGAAATGCCGTAGTTCTAGAGTTATTTGTACAAAATTGGAATAGTCCTGCAGAATTTAGCGAGAAAAACAACAATACTCGAAAAATGTTTCTTATCGAATACATTCTTTGTCAATTTTCGCAAAAAGTAAATTCGTACAACAGTTCTGAACAGAACACCAAGAGCTCTATCGAAAATCCTAATAATATCTTTTTGTGGCGATGATAGTTTATACGGTAACTGCTTTGATGTTAGACCCACTTTCTCCACAGAAAAAGTAAATTCGTTCAACAGTTTTGATGAACAGTTCTGGTTAACACCTCAAGACTTCTATCGATAATCATAATAACATTTTTTGTGGTGATAATAGTTTGTATGGTAATTGATTAATTGTGGGGCACTCTTACTAAAAAAAAATTATGTCTGTTCGTATGCTCTGATGCCAACTCTGGACAGCATTGTAAGAGTTCTATCGAAAATACTAGTAACATATTCTGTGCAGGTAATTGTTTACGTAGTAACTGCCTTTATTAAGGAATGCTTATGAGCATTTTCCGTGAAGTTTGAACCCCTTTTACGATAAATATAAATTTTTTTCACAGTTCTTGATTTATATGCAATAGTTCTAGATTTCCCTGCTCAAAACACGAATAGTTCTACAGAATTTCGCGAAGAAAACATTAACTCCGCAAAATTTTGGTATGGTAAAAAATTATTTGTCAGTTAGGAAAAAATAAATTTGTATAACAGTTCTGTTGGCAGTTCTGGATAGCACCGGAAGAGTTGCATTGAAAATGATAAGAACATTTTTGTGGCGATAATAGTTTATACAATAATTGTTTTAATCTGATACTCACTTTATCTTGAGAGGCACCCACTTTGCCTTGCTCATACTGTGGCATCAAGCAGTCAGGCCTGCAGGATGAGTGGTCTGCCAAGCGAGTGGATTCTTTCTTAATTTATCGAGTAACATGAACTCTCGTATCTTACTATTTAGTTACAAATTATCCTCCTGTATGAATAATACGCAACGGAAACGCATATCTGACTATCAGTGATTTACAGAACTCTGACTGTACACTACGCATTGGCAATACCACATTTTCTTTTTGTCTTTTATTTAACGGCTTTTATTAACACGTGGCCATCCCACTGAATATGAATGGCGCACACATTATAAATTCGGGACATTATGGCAACATACAATTTGAAGGAAAAGTCTACCAATCTTTTTCTTTTCACTATCTTATTTATTCCTAAACACACAAATTCTATAACCTACAACAATATCACATGAGAAATTCCGCCCAGTGGGCATGGCTTTACACTAGTGAATCTCTATATTATGGTCTCGTAATTTATTTAACGCTACAGTGCACTTTCTGGATAGGATGGTGGATCTTTTATTATACCTCACACTTCGACTCTCACAATCATCATCACGAAACTTTCCTCCAGACCGAGCGGTACCGAAAGAACATACATAACCCGCCAATCTTTTGAAACTACCTTGCTACTCTCCCATGCAAACCACACATACCCAAATTACATGACATACACCACACAACAATATGAAATACTACACAAAGAATGGTTACAACATTATCACTTTCAGCTTTCCCCCTTCAATTAATATTGATCCCAGTTTCACACGACACTGCCCCACTTTGTAATTCTACTTTCCTACTGTGAACTCTGGAGATAAATGCACGTCTTCCTGTGCAATGCAAGCCAAGTGGCGTTGCTGGATAGACGGCCGACTCACCTTGATTCTCTCTCAGAGTTTAAATCTAGCGTCACACGGAATCATATCATGCAGTTTAATATTAAGCACACACGCGAGTCCTCAACTGATACCATGGACGAGTACTTCTCTTTGTCCTTTGTCTCATACACAGATTGAGACCCACACAGTACTCACCACGTGGAAGTACTCGTCTCTAATTTCAAGTCCTGCACACGTAATTTCTTAAATATTTCAACTTATGATACACACGCTATTTCTTAAATATTTCAACTTATTGTACACACGCTAGTAATTCAGCTTAACTTAAGCACACGGAAGTATCTCAACTTATAGCTACACGTGGTTTCATTGTGACCGTTGGTCACTTCCGAAGATTACTACAATCCCCTTAATATTACCTGCCTGACATTTAATTCTCCCCACAAAAGTTCCTGAGATAGAGAAATTATTAATTCAAACTACTCTTAAATATTCCACATGCATACCATACCTCCACTCTTTCGTCATTACGGAGCACAACAAAAACAGGTCTTAACGGCAGAAGATCCAGCGGCAGAGTGCTGAAATATGGCCGTTCTCTGGGTCCTCTCCCATCTCTGTCGAGGTGGGGGAAACACCTTGGTACCCTATTGGTCAGCCACATTTCAGGCCTCAAAGCTCTGGTAACTTTCATCTCTTTGGTCCCACCAAAGGTGGCCAAAGGATCGACTCAAAGATGATCATATATTCACATTCACTATCTGTGGTTAGCAGACGACCATACATTCATTCATTTCACAGATCTCACCAAACTGGATGTAGGGATTTACTTTGTGGGAGTGCACATGCGATCAATTAAATAAATAAATTGTCATTCTTTCCCACACTGGTATCCGGCTTTGCTGCATTAATTGAAATTGAGTTATTTTTACAGAAAAAATGTGTTGATCTGACAAGAATAATTAAGTATTTTGTACCTATTTTCAATGTCGGGTGGTACTGTACCCTTTCAATCTAATATAGGAAAATTCGTATAATAGTTCTGATGACAGTTCTGAATATCACCCACAGAGTTCTACCAAAAACTATAATAACATTATTTGTGACAATGACATTATATGAGATAATTAATGTGGGACTCACTTTTGTCATGTAAAAGTAATAAATTCGTACAAAAGATCTGATGGCATTTCTTAATACGACCCTAAGAGTTCTACCGACAACTGTAATAACATTTTTTGTGGGGATAACAGTTAATGAGATAATAGCATTTTCGAGAGACCCACTTGGTCTACATTATAATAAATTGGCACAACCCTTTTGCTGACAGTTCTGGATAGCACCGAAAGAGTTCTTTTAAAAACCCTCATAACATTTTTATGGTGCCAGTAGATTATGAAATAGATTGTGTGTTCACTCTGCAGTGGGTGTGCGCCGATGTGAAACTTACTGGCAGATAAAAACTGTCTGCCGGACCGGGTCTCTAACCCCAGGCTGTGACGAAAGAATATCGTCACAATATCCTTTCGTCCAGGAGTGCTTCTTCTGCAATTTTCGTAGGACAACTTCTACGAAATTGGGAACGCAGGAGATAAAGTACTGCTGGAAGTACAGCTATGAGCACGATCGTAAATTCTCACTTTTATTTTGGAAAACCGAAAATCGAAAACCCGGATGTATATTCTACTAAATACAAAAAGTCTAAATGTTCAGCACTATACAAATGCCAGTACACCTTCTTAAGACTGACTGTAGTACCTGTAGGTGGAAGCGTGGGATGTGCACGCTTAGATGATTCAAGGAAAGGAGGCTCGTCAGTGCAAAACAAACAGATGGCTGAGAGAGCAGATACATCCACACGCGCCACTAACCAGATGGTGTCACACCTGTCGAGAATCGCACAAGAGGTACAATGAGCTGTGGTGGAGTGCTGTTGGCGTGGTTACTATGCAACTTACTTGATGGGCATCAAGACACCGTTATATTAATGTACAATACTTGAGAAACAATGTCATTCACACACTCCGCATTCCTTATCACTCAGTACTAGACTAAATTACCGGCCTAGTGATAAGCAGCCTATGTACCTCACCGACTACACATCTTCGTGTTACAAGAAAAAAAGAGAAAAATACCAAGGGACACAAAATATGAATCCGGATAAACCGGAAGTCCGGATTACTGAGGACCAAATAAACGAGGTTCTTATTTACAAATTTCGAACTTCTTATTAACTTTAATACTGTATCCCCTCAACATTATAACACCTCTATCAGTCATGTATTGAATTAGGATTTAAACATACTACTTAGTTCGTTTGTACGATATATTCAGTAAATATACTTACATTTCTATACATTGTAAAGACTTTTAACTCTCGCTGGAGTGTAACTCATCAAACTTCCACACTTCCTTTCTAACTAGAGCAAATGTTTGCAACAATATTAACGACAGCAATTTCAAATTTATTCGTTACACATAGCACATGTTTTTATGTATCCTAGCAGCTGGTGATGTTGCCACATAACTGTCATCCATGAGGGTTCTGGGCATATTTTTAGCTGTTAGTGGGTCCTGGATGACATGAGAGCTCAAAACAATTACTGTTTTACGTAATAAAATTCATCTGGTTCTTCCTGATTCTATAAGTATACACTTCATGTGTGCCTTCCATTGTTGTATGATTCAGTATCGACGCTAATGCTCTCTTGATGACATATGAGCCGATTGCTCGTTTTTTTCCACTGTGCCCTTTCGTATTTCATTTCAGCGATTAATTTATTTGTTTATCAACGTAGTAATTAGTACAAAGCTAATCCAGAATGTAAACTGCACTTAAATTCTGTTTGAACTGTTTAGTAGTCAGTGTCCGCTGTCTGAACGTCAAATTTCAAATTAATACACTGCGCGTGGTTGCGTTATTTTATAGGAATTTTGTTATTGTAAGTGGGAAGTACTAGATAGTGTTGAAGAAATCCAAAGCATATTGTTCGAAGAGCATAATATTATTCGAAATTTACCTGTACCAATAGGTGCAGCCAAAGCAGCATTTGTGATGCTGTAATTACCTCATAGATAACGATATCTGTCTATTGTAGTTTTGTATTCCAATCAGAATTTTGAGAGCATCAAAGCCTCATTTCAGCGTGAGAGAGGGGTAAAATCATTAGATGATATTGAACTGAAAGCCTTCATGAGTCTCTTGTTTTTAATTGTTGTTAACAAAAGTAACAGATAAAGCCTGGAAGATCTGTGTGGAACTGATGGTGATGGCACTGAAAAATTTCACCTCGCAAATGAACATAAAACGTTTCAAATTTATTCTGGAGAGCCTTTGATTTTACAGTCGCGCTATTCGTGATGAAAGGAGACAATTAGACAAGCTAACAGCTATTCGGGAAATATTTACTGTGTTTGTACGCAACTACCACAAATCTTACACCCTTGGAGAAAATGTTACAGTAGACAAGAAGCTGGAAGGATTCTGTGGAAGGTACAGTTTTCGCCAGTATGTATCAATCAAAACAAACGAGTATGGATTCTTAAGTGTGGATTCTTAAGTATTTGACCTGTACAATTTGGAAATATACGCTGTGTTGCAACCAGAAGGATTTACCAACTGGGTAATAAACATTTTGATGTTGTTCTGTGACTGTGTAAACCTATATATCAGTCAGGTCGAAATGTGAAAGCGGACAACTGGTTTACTAGTAATGGAATGATAATAGAGCTATGAAGGGAACATTTTTCTTTTGTTGGCATGATGAAGAAAAACAAGCGTGGAGATTTCTCTAGAGTTTGCTATCAGTAAAAGAAGGGATGCCCACATTTCCTTTTTTTAGCTTCCACAAGACTGAACTCTAGTTTCCTCCGTACCTAAAAAGGGGACGTGTGTGATCCAGGCATCACGTTTGCATGAAGATAATTCGATAGATGCTGACATTGTAGATAAACGGAAGCCATACACCATAAATTTTAAAATAGCGTTAAGTGTGGTATTTTCACAGCGGATAAGCCGAATGCTTTGTACAACACTGCAAGAAATGTGCGCCGCTGGTCAATGGTTGTATTTTTGTAATGATCAGTACCGTTGGAATCTATGCACAAGTGATTTATTGTGGCAACAGTAAGAATTGTATCAGAAGGAAAGGGTTCCTGAATCAGCTATGTTATACAATGTTGTTTTCTTCGCTAAATTCTGCATAACTATTGAAATTTTGTACAGAGAAATCTATAACTATGACTTATCTAACAAGAACTCCGAAAAAAATATATATTTCTGAAAAAAAAAAAGGTGCCAGCTTCACAGTAGGAGCTCTTATGGGGTTCTTAATTAAGTTGCAATTACCTCTTAAACTATTACCTGCACTAAAAAATTCTACTAGGAATTTCCATAGAACTCTTCACGTGGTGTCCAAAACTGTTGTGCGAATATATTTATATTTTCTGTAGAGAAAGTGTGTCCCACATTAAATCAATTTTTCACAAACTATTATCGCCATAGAAAAATGTTATTAGGATTTTCGATAGAGCTCTTGGGGTTCTGTTCAGAACTGTCCTCAGAACTGTTGTACAAGTTTAATTTTTGCGAAAATTGACAAAAAATGTTTTCGATAGAAACATTTTTTCGAGTATTGTTGTTTTCTTCGCTAAATTCTGCAGAACTATTGAAATTTTGTACAAAGAACTCTAGAACTATGGCATACCTGTCAAGAACTGTGAAAGAAATATACATTTCTAAAAAAAAAGGGTGCCAACTTCACACTAAGTGAAAAGATTTTCTCATTAAATTGCAATTATCTCGTAAGCTGTTAGCTGCACAAAAAAATGTTACTTGGGTTTTCGATAGAACTCTTGGAGTTCTGTTCAGAACTGTGCTCAGAACTGTTGTACTTATTTACAATTTGCGAAAATTGACGAAGAATGTTTTCGATACGAAAATTTTTTCGAAAATTGTTTTCGTCGCTAAATTCTGCAGAACTATTGAAATTTTGTACAAAGAACTCTAGAACTATGGCATATCTATCAAGAAATCTGAAAAAAGTATACATTTGTGAAAAAAAGGGTGCCAACTTCACAGTAAGTGAAAAGATTTTCTCCTTAAACTGCAATTATCTCGTAAGCTATTAGCTGCACAAATAAATGCTACTTGGGTTTCCGATAGAACTCTTGGAGTTCAGAACTGTGCTCAGAACTGTTGTACTTATTTACAATTTGCGAAAATTGACGAAGAATGTTTTCGATACGAAAATTTTTTCGAAAATTGTTTTCGTCGCTAAATTCTGCAGAACTATTGAAATTTTGTACAAAGAACTCTAGAACTATGGCATATCTATCAAGAAATCCGAAAAAAGTATACATTTGTGAAAAAAAGGGTGCCAACTTCACAGTAAGTGAAAAGATTTCCTCTTAAATTGCAATTATCTCGCAAACTATTAGCTGCACAAAAAAATGTTACTTGGATTTTCGAAAGAACTCTTGGAGCTCTGTTCAGAACTGTGCTCAGAACTCTTGTACTTATTTACATTTTGCGGAAATTGCCAGAGAATGTTTTCGATACGAAAATTTTTCGAGTATTGTTGTTTTCTTCGTTACATTTTGCAGAACTATTGAAATTTTGTGGAAAGAACTCTAGAACTATGGCACATGTAACAAGAACTGTGAAAAAAATGTATATTTCTCGAAAAAGGGGTGCTAACTTCACACGACTCCGCCTTCAGCAGTTTGCTGACCATGCCCCAAAAATACCAAGAGGTGAATGGTGTCACTTTGAACATGTGCTATAGTAAATTTAATACTGTATTTCCTTTCTTCTGCTGTGTTTCTTTGTACCCTAAACTATATTATCCAGGCCACTTATGTTTGCCCCACCCTATGTAACGAAGATGATTATAATAGCAGTGATCGAAGTTTGAAATACACTACTGGCCATTAAAATTGCTACACCACGAAGATGACGTGCTACAGACGCGAAATTTAACCGACAGGAAGAACATGCTATGATATGCAAATGATTAGCTTTTCAGAGCATTCACACAAGGTTGGTGACTGTGGCGACACCTACAACGTGCTGACATGAGGTAAGTTTCCAACCGATTTCTCATACACAAACAGCAGTTGACCGGCGTTGCCTGGTGAAACGTTGTTGTGATGCCCCGTGTAAAGTGGAGAAATGCGTACCATCACGTTTCCGACTTTGATAAACGTCGGATTCTAGCCTATCGCGATTGCGGTTTATCGTATCGCGACATTACTGCTCGCGTTGGTCGAGATCCAATGACTGTTAACAGAGGGTAATATGAAACGCCGTGCTGGATCCCAACGGCCTCGTATCACTAGCAGTCGACACGACAGGTATCTTATCCGCATGGCTGTAACGGATCGTGCAACCACGTCTCGATCCCTGAGTCAAGAAATGGGGACGTTTGCAAGGCAACAACCATCTGCACGAACAGTTTGACGACGTTTGCAGCAGCATGGACTATCAGCTCGGAGACCATGGATATGGTTACCCTTGACGCTGCATCACAGACAGGAGCGCATGCGATGGCGTACTCAACGACGAACCTGGGTGCACGAATGGCAAAACGTCATTTTTTCGGATGAATCCAGGTTCTGTTTACAGCATCATGATGGTCGCATCCGTGTTTGGCGACATCGCGGTGAACGCACATTGGAAGCGTGTATTGGTCATCGCCATACTGGCGTATCACCCGGCGTGATGGTATGGGGTGCCATTGGTTACACGTCTCGGTCACCTCTTGTTCGTACTGCTGGCACTTTGAACAGTGGACGTTACATATCAGATGTGTTACGAACCGTGGCTCTACCCTTCATTCGATCCCTGCGAAACTCTAAATTTCAACAGGATACTGCACGACCGCATGTTGCAGGTCCTGTACGGGCCTTTCTGGATCCAGAAAATGTTCGACTGCTGCTTTGGCCAGCACATTCGCCAGATCTCTCACCAATTGAAAACTTCTGGTCTGTGGTGGCCCAGCAACTGGCTCGTCACAATACTCCAGTCGCTACTCTTGATGAACTGTGGTATCGTGTTGAAGCTGCATGTGCAGCTGTACCTGTACAGGCCATGCAAATTCTGTTTGACTCAATGCCCAGGCGTATCAAGGCCGTTATTACGGCCGGAGGTGGTTGTTCTGGGCACTGATTTCTCAGGATCTACGCACCGAAATTGCGTGAAAATGAAATTACATATCAGTTCTAGTATAATATATTTGTCCAATGAATACCCGTTTATCATCTGCATTTCTTCTTGGTGTAGCTATTTTAATGGCCAGTAGTGTACATCTTCAATTAATGGGTCAAGTTGTTTGACCGGACGCACTCCAACCCGCTTGCTTGCACCCAGTGACTCAGCCGCAGGGACTGCGACCGGCTGCCAGAGTCCCGCTCAGCGCTGGAGAGGGTTGCGAACGCCGCCGGGTGCGATATAGCAGCCGCTCATCTAGAAATCGCGCCCCGAGTAATCAGTCCAACAAGGGCGCGCCGGGTTGGCTGAGCGGGCGGCCAGTATGCCATCCGGCCCGGCGTCCACCCCACCCCGGCCGCCGACCCCCTTCCCTCCCCCGCGACGCCTGCTAATCCGATGACTCAGCCCGGAGCCACCCCCGTGCTAATTCGGTCGAACGTCGCAGAGCGCGTAGGCTGAGCGCTGGGCGGCAACTCCCAACTATTCGGCGACGGGCGGACGGCTAACGTTATAAAACAAACAGGGCCGCATTTGGAGCTCCATTAGCCACGTCTGCATCAACACCGGCGCTCGCCAGCACTCATTCGCGGACAGCTGAGCGCCACTTCGGGAAGCACAAGTACGGACGTGCGGCAGGCAGATGGGAAGTGCCCGCACTCCGGAAATAGCTCCACTGCCCCGTGAAACACAGTGACTGCATTCGCCCTCTCTCACTCCGTTAAAATTTTCACTCTGTCTCTCATGCTCGGACTATTAGTTTATAACTGCGTTCCCAACCTTTCAGACGCCATTACCGCTCAGTGCAATCAGATATTATTTAATACCACCTTCCGTGCCGCCGCCCCTAACCGACAATTATCATTATTTGCGTCTAACGAAACTTTAGAATGCAAAAGAACTTTCTTTGAATGCTTTCATTTTTAAAATCACGAAATAAAACAATGTTTATCTTACAGTTGTTTCAAAGAAAATGCCGTTTCCATGCTGCACATCGAAATTTTTATTTTTATTTCTGCACCCAGACGTGTTTCCCCTTTTTTACAAGGCATCTTCAGTGGGTGTCCTGAAATATTACATCATTTGTCCTTTTTACACGTAGGTTATGGTTTCACATGTAGGTTATAGATTTGAAAACAGTTCCTTAAGGTTTTTTACGAAATGGAAATGTACTTACAAGTAACTTCTGATACACTGCTTTTTCTCATCTGGCAACCAGGTGGACATTTTACAGTTCACTTTTAGTTCACTGTTTTCGTTACACATCACTGTAACTGCCATCTCATTTGTTATTCTAAGTGTTACCAACTGTTTTGTGAATGTGTGTGTGTGTGTATTAGAGAGGGAGAGAGATTCCTTTTTTTCTGGAACCGCGTGACCGCTACGGTCGCAGGTTAGAATCCTGCCTCGGGCATGGATGTGTGTGATGTCCTTAGGTTAGTTAGGTTCAAGTAGTTCTAAGTTCTAGGGGACTGATAACCACACATGTTAAGTCCCTCAGTGCTCAGAGCCATTTGAACCATTTTTATTCCCTTTTTTTCCTTAAAATAATAATAATTATTATTATTATTTTTATATTTTCCTGTATATACTTAGGAGAGGAATCAGATGTGCAATCATTTGTTGGGATTTCTGTCTGTTATATGAGCAATCACTGTAAGCAGTGGGTTGTTAGTCATATTTACTTGGTCGTTTGGTAGTTGTTTCTTTTCAGCCTTTGTTTTGTATATATGATAATTTTCCTGTAATGTTAGGAGATGTCTTTCATTATTTATTGTAATTATTTTCATATCATTTCGTGACATGCTGCGAAAATGGCCACGACAAGAAACGTGTATTATTTCGCTATTGTGTCGTGTTACTAAACCAAGAACTAATGAGTCAATGAGACTATTGCGATTGTTTCTTTCTCACTAGCTCTTTTTTTATAGGATGATGAAGCATCTCGGGTGCTAACTACAGCTTCTTCTGAACAAAGACAGCTAACTGTACAGCCTGAGTGTAGACACTTCTTACAGAACATGCTACCTGAGCAACACACATCCCTCTGGGGTCACCTGACTGACACATGCCCTTCCTTTCAAAATAAATGAAATTAAAATATCTACGCCGTACTTAGTCCTCCAGAACGGAAATTTGTTAACATCTAGTATAGATTTACGTGTCAGGAAGTCTTTTCTGAAAGTATTTGTATGGAGTGTGGAAGTGAAGCGTGCGCGATAAACAGTTTAGACAAGAAGAGGATACAAGCATTGGAAATGTGGTGCTACAGAAGAAAACTGAAGAGTAGATGGGTATTTCACGTAATTAACGAGTAGAGCCGGCCGGAGTGGCCGATCGGTTCTAGGCGCTACATTCTGTAACTTCGCCACCGCTACGGTCGCAGGTTCGAATCCTGCCTCGGGCATGGATGTGTGTGATGTCCTTAGGTTAGTTAGCTTTAAATACTTCTAAGTTCTAGGACACGGATGACCTCAGAAGTTAAGTCCCATAGTGCTCAGAGCCATTTTTTAACGAGTAGATACTGAAGAGAAGAGAAATTTGTGGTGCAACCTGACTAAAAGAAGGGATCGGTTGGTAGGACACATTCTGAGGCATCAAAGAATCACCAATTTAGTACTGCAGTGAAGTGTCAGGGGTAAAAATCATAGAGCGAGAGCAAGAGATCAATACAGTAAGCAGATTCAGAGGGATGTTGGTTACAGCAGTTACTCGGAGATGAAGAGTATCGCACAGGATAGAGTAGCATGGAGAGCTGCATCAAACCCGGCTTTGGACTGAAGACCATAACTTAGTCCTACCGTTTGTATATCACTTCAACAATTGATTCCTTACTAGTTTCATTACTTCTGAACTGACAGAATTTGGAAGACTCCAGGCTGCCAGTGGTTCATTTCCGACCAACGCCACTAACAACAACAACGCCAGAAACAACAACAGCAACAAGAATAATTTAATAATGATAATACTGTGCAGTGCAATTGCCATTACACAGCTACTGTTGTAGTGTGCTTTAATTATTTCTTTTATCTGTTGCGAAGTGAATAATGCTCCACTACAGGACTTACCTACAGCTCAGACATGATATTTTCATGAAATATTTGAGCATATATGTCACAGTTTTAGTGACGTAGATGATGGTATAAATAACACAGTATCAGTGCAGTGATTGGACTACGTAAGGAAGATTATGATCACACACTCGTTTCACAACCTGTAACCCCCAACACGCAGTGTCACTAGTTAGTATTTGAAAAAAGAAAGCTATAATTATTGGTACCTTATGTAACCAGCATTACAGTCTTTGTTTCTAATGACACAAGTTCCTAAAGAGCCTTACAATATGGAATAAGGCATCTGATTCGAAGTAAAATTATCCTGTGGTAACAAAGGCGGTGCTATAACCGATTTGTCATTAACCCACTTTTTCTACTAATGACGATAAACAAAGTCTCTGTTAAATGAAATATTATTCAGTGGTCGATTTGAAGTTTCAGTAATTAATTATTTCTTGTTCATCAAGATGCACGAGCAACACTACTACACTGAAATATTGCAATAATGACATAAGCAGAGGACCTCAGCTCGTATTGTTATTACCTTACTACTCAGTTTCTTAAAATTCATTGACTTAACTGTGAAATGGAAAAGTTACAGCAAAAGGCAGGCTTCTTGTATGGCGGTTAAACAGAATAGCTGCTCAAAACACTGGCACTGCCTATTAAATACTCTTGAGTAAAAGGGGTCACGTTCAGCAAAATATTAAGACGTTGTTCACCTCAATGCTTGATGTTGGCTGCCTTCAGTATACCTGTATGGGAATATGTTTGTTTTTGCTCTTATATAATAGTTTCCAAAACGGGGTAATAATTGAAGATATTATCTGGTATCGTTACCTTAAAATTAATTGAAGCGTTATGTTCATTACAATGCTTAAGACGGTAATTTCGTTAATCAGTAATAAGTAATGTAAAATCGAAAACTTGCATTCATTTTTTGATAGTAAAAAGGTAATGCCCTTTTTATTTAGGAAGTAATGTTTAATAAAAAAGTCTGAAAGCTATCATTGGAAACATGATAATTCTGACGATTCTTAAAATCATAATCTGAGCATAACCAGCTACTCTAGTAAAATACTTTTCGAGTAGTCTTTCCCAGAAATCAAGGTTATTAGCTTTGGTTTCAGAAAACATTGATCACATTGCCATTATCATTTAACTGTTATTCAATTCTGAGCACTTAAGACAAAGTATGGTCAAAGTTTCGACTGTTTCTAACTGATCACAGAAAACAAGTTCTATTATATCATTGTTCCCTCATTTAAATATGTTTGTGTCTCTTAATACAGTTCGGAATTTCACTTAAAGAAAGGAAGGATCCTATTATGGAAAATGTTCGGGTTGAAAAGTAACAATTACTTTCACAATGAAAAATTGTAATTTGAACACTATCGGTTCTTAACGCTGGAATATCTGTAGAAACTCGCACGATAAACTGCTTATACCTTACCTTCTTCTGAATCTTCTTAGGAAATTCGGCGGATAACATTATGTAGCAATAAATGGTACAGGTTCTTCACCGCGTCGATTTACAATACGTCGAGTGTCAACTTTGCTTGCGCGAGTAGTACGTTTTACTGCCAGTTGAGTTCCTAAAGTCTTATACTATGCCCGCATAACTCCAAATACTGCCTGTCCATACAATTTCATTTCACTGCAGCATAACGAAGAACATTTCAGAAACATCATAAGCACACACACGTCTCAGCGCACCTTGATTGTAATATATTTTACATTTGGACCCGAACAGGCTAGTAACGCAATGCAATGGCAGCCTCTCTAACAACCATTTCACGTGCAGGAGCGTCCAAAGACAATTATGAAGCCTACAGATCGATACTCTCACAGAAAACGTTACACCCTTGACAATTACAGCGTGTCTACATACAATACTTTAAATATTTATCATTAATGTACTGTCATACATCTCACTGAATTAAATAACAGTAATAAAATATTCATAGCATAAACACTACAGAAAAATTATACACAATACTAATCATACATTAAAGCCAAATATCGATAATCCACTGTCTTATGGCGTTGCATGTGACCCCCATTTCCTTGATCTGCATACTGGATGCAGACTCAAGAAATGTTAAACCACTAGCACAGTGTTTATGACACCTTGAAATTTCAACACAACAATGCCTATCCATTTTACGAAAATCTGTCAGATCTTAATTACATGAACTGCACTAACAGTTTTCTCAATAATTAATTTATATCAATCACATACATACACATTCATATACTTTGAAATACATTGAAATTATGTTTATTAAAATGGCTAGCGTCTTTGTCACTCTCACTATTTATTCAAAATTTTAGCATTTTGTTCAAAATTAGTAGTTATGAGCCACAGCAATTTTTACAAAATTATTACATTACTTCACAGAGCATCTACATCTACATTTATACTCCGCAAGCTACCCAATGGTGTGTGGCGGAGGGTACTTCACGTGCCACTGTCATGACCTCCCTTTCCTGTTCCAGTCGCGTATGCTTCGCGGGAAGAACAACTGCCGGAAACCCTCCGTGCGCGCTAGAGTCTCTCTAACTTTACATTCGTGATCTCCTCGGGAGGTATAAGTAGGGGGAAGCAATATATTCGATACCTCATCCAGAAACGCACCCTCTCGAAACCTGGACAGGAAGCTACACCGCGATGCAGAGCGCCTCTCTTGCAGAGTCTGCCACTTGAGTTTGCTAAACATCTCTGTAACGCTATCACGCTTACCAAATAACCCTGTGACGAAACGCGCCGCTCTTCTTTGGATCTTCTCTATCTCCTCCGTCAACCCGATCTGGTACGGATCCCACACTGATGAGCAATACTTGAGCACAGGTCAAACGAGTGTTTTGTAAGCCACCTCCTTCGTTGATGGACTACATTTTCTAAGAACTCTCCCAATGAATCTCAACCTGGTACCCGCCTTACCAACATTCCACTTCAAATCGTTCTGCACGAATACTCCCAGATATTTTACAGAAGTAACTGCTACCAGTGTTTGTTCCGCTATCATGTAATCATACAATAAAGGATCCTTCTTTCTATGTATTTGCAATACATTACATTTGTCTATGTTAAGGGCCAGTTGCCACTCCCTGTACCAAGTGCTTATCCGCTGCAGATCTTCCTGCATTTCGCTGCAATTTTCTAATGCTGCAACTTCTGTGTACACTACAGCATCATCCGCGAAAAGCTGCACGGAACTTCCGACGCTATCTACTAGGTCATTTATATATATTGTGAAAAGCAATGGTCCCATAACACTCCCCTGTGGCAGACCAGAGGTTACTTTAACGTCTGTAGGCGTCTCTTCGTTGAGAACAACATGCTGTGTTCTGTTTGCTAGAAACTCTTCAATCCAGCCACATAGCTGGTCTGATATTCCGTAGGCTCTTACTTTGTTTATCAGGCGACAGTGCGGAACTGTATCGAACGCTTTCCGAAAGTCAAGGAAAATGGCGTCTACCTGAGAGCCTGTATCTAATATTATCTGGGTCTCATGAACAAATAAAGCGAGTTGGGTCTCACACGATCGCTGTTTCCGGAATCCATGTTGATACCTACAGAGTAGATTCTAGGTTTCCAGAAACGACATGATACGCGAGCAAAAAAACATGTTCTAAAGTTCTACAACAGATCGGCGTCAGAGATATAGGTCTCTAGCTTTGCGCATCTGCTCGACAACCCTTCTAGAAGACTGGGTCTACCTGTGCTCTTTTCCAATCATTTGGAACCTCCTGTTCCTGTAGAGGTTTGCGGTACACGGCTGTTTAAAGTTTCATCTGTGTCTACTTACATATCCTATCAACTGCTTAATATGCTGACTGTAACATGTCAGTCTTTATAAACATTTATTACTTTTTATAGTTGCATATCTTATGTCTTACTCCTGTGGAAGGACTCGTATATTTTGCTTTTGCCAAACAGATTTTCTACACATTTTGGGTTTATGTGCCGACATGCCAAACACATCCATAGACACTAATTTACAGTTTTATTATTATCCAAGCTTTCAGTCCATCTCTTTGATTTTGTTGCTCCTTATCTGCAGCTTAAATAACCAATCTCACTACTCATGTCTATGTAAATTTTACACACATAACGAATTTTATAAGAGTACCATTTCTATTATGGAAATGTTTGAGATCGATAATTTTATGTACACCTAATCTTTTGGCAGACTGAGAGTGAACCAGACAAAAAGTATAAGGGTTAGGAACATACTCAGTCCTATGTGGTCTGTTGTGAATGAATCTGACTTTGTATATTCCTTTATAAAATTCGCTGGATTATCACGAGCTTTTGAGGACAACGTCTCCTACCTTGAACTCAACTGGTTTCACTTTTGTGACCTTGCAGCTTTATTCGTGCTCCAGCAGACTTCTTCATCTTTTCTGTCAACAATTCCTTTTTATGTGATACATCCAATTCTTGCCTTAGTGGAAAGTTAATTATCTCTTACATTGTACCTTCTGGTTTATGACCTAACATGATTTCAATTGGAGTAAAGCTCATACTTTCATATGAGATTCAACTCATTATTTCTTCTATTTCAGTTACATATTTGCCCCAAGCTCTATAAGTCCGAAAATACCTGCACAATTCAAGCATACCTTGTTCTGACAGGTTACTCTGTGCGTGCTAGGACGCAATATGTGTCACTTCTACACCTTTTTCCTTTTCGTTACTTTGTTAGTTGTATTTAGAAACATTACAGCTTCAGATATTTTACCTATTCACTTTTTGGCCATAATCTAAATAGCTGTAGTCAATCAATTCTTATATTTACTTACTAGGACAACAGTCTAGCCAGTTTTCCCCATTTTCGTTCTTTCATTAATATAATGCCCCATCATAAAATTTATGATACTTTCTCAATTTGCCACCTTCTTCATCCCTAGCATCATATTTAGTATTCACTAGCTTTAAATACTCATCTTCAGACTGATAACGATGCATATTTTTACATGTGTTCTCTATTTTTCTTTTACTTCAACCTCCTTAAAGTACATCATTTTAAAAGTTACCTCTGAACTCTTCCTGTTAGTTTTACCACTGGGTTCAAGTGCCAGTCTTGACAGAGCATCTGCTCCACAATTATCAACTCCCTTTATGTAACAAATGTCATAATCAAACGTCTCTATGAATAATGCCCACCTTGTCAATCTGCCACGCATCAGATGACAACTTTTTAAAAACACGTCAACGCCTTACGATCGGTATGTACTATTACTTTGTGTCCCTATAAAAATACCTTACAATTTCTTAAAACCCCTTAGGGTAGCCAATGCTTCTTTTTCTGACAGTGTGTAGTTTCACTCATGCTTGGATAATGTTCTACTTCCAAAAACTATTGAATGACTTTCTTTAGCTTCTTCTTCTCCTGTTTCCTGAAATAATGAAATTGTAATGCCACAATCACACGAATCAGTCCCCATATGAAAGGGCAAAAATAGATCTGGGTGGTGAAGAATTTGATCATTAGTAAGTTCTTATTTCAACCTGTCAAATATGGCTTGATATTTTTCTGTCCATACATAATCACTACTCACTTCATACAGATAGCATTAATCTGGATCATTGAAGGCTTGCCCATGTGCATATTTACAATTTTGGGCCTATTTACAATAGACCCAAAAAAGATTTTAACTGTTTCCTAGTCTTTGCAGACTGCCACTCCCTGACTACTCCTTATTTCCTAAGACCTTTTGTTATTCCAGTTGTCGTAATAATGTAGCCTAAAAAGTCCAATTCCTTTTTTAAAAATTCAAACTTCTTCATTTGCGAAGTCGTTCCACCTCTTTTTAAAGCCGGAAAAGTCTCGTGTAACAATTCGCAATGCTCTTCCCATGAGGATGCTGGTATCAACAGGTCGTCAAGATATTTGCTATCCTGCTACCCAGTTATTTCCCGAATACTCCATCCAATGCTCAGATAAATATTTCCACAGAAATGATCAATCCAAAAAGCATCACTTTGTAATGCTAACGTTTTCCTCCATAGAGAAATGCAGTCAGCTTTCTCGAATCTGGTTCAAGGGCGATTTGGCAATACCCTGCAGTCAGATCGAGACTCGTCATATATTTTGCCATATGGAATTTCTGTAGCACATCGTCAAGACTTTCTGGACTATCCGTATCACGCTTCATTCCCTTATTGAGATCATGAGCATCTATCATGATCTTCACTCCACCATTTATGTTGTTGACTAGAACTAGAGGATTATTATATTCACTCATTCACTCTGCTACTCTCCATTTTTCCACACGATTAATTTCTTTTTGTACTGCTTCTTTCCTAGCAAATGGTATCTGGTAAACTGCCCCAAAGAATGATTCAAGTCGTACCTTTTGTATTTCATATTCAAAGTCACACAGTAAACCACACTTATCTGATAATACTTCTTTTTTGCTTACCCAAATATTGTAGAACTCATTCTTCTATTATAAAAATAGTTCTCATTTTCTTTCTACCAAGTCTCTTCAGTCGTCTTCAGATAGGTTCGATTTGTTCATATTTATAACCTGATTACATTCAGCTCCTTATCTGAACCTACACGGTAGGGTAATGTAACAATTCTCAGCTATACGTCCTCTTTCATATCACTCTCACTTCTGTTTTATTCTCCCCTACTGAACAAACCATTACTTTCCTGTCACAGTCAATAATTACTTTACGTTTCATCATCCAGTCCATGACCACTTTTATCTCAGCACACATCGGAAGACCACTAAAAAGTCATATTCAAACAAAATATAATTAATATCAATGTCTATTAAGATGTGAGCTGTAATTGTTCTGCTGCAACTACCTATTGCACCTATTATTTTCACCACCATAACTGGCTTTTCTGCTCGTTCCGATCTTCCTTTTACATGCTCATAAAATGACTGAGCCGAAGCACTAATTTGACTGCCACCATCAACTAACACTTGTGTTTCTACAGAGTTTATTTTTATTAGGTTCATTATTTGTTCACATTGACTTATTTCATTACCTTTATCTTCCCACAATGAGTCTTGTTCAATATTTAAATCTCCCAGTGACTTTCCTCTGCGTTAGCATTTTATCTGGTGGCTTTATTTTTCTTTCCCTAGCTCTATCTTCCTTTTGATACAGAACATTCTTCATTTCTGTAGTATTTATCGTATCACCTTGAACACTCTCTGTGTCACTTTCACCTGAATTTGTAACATCGTTTGTAGCTTCGCATACATTAAAATTTTCGGTTTCACTTATTAATCTTACACAATTATTTAAAGTCCCTTGCTCTGGTCCCATAGCACAGTTTACAGCTGTCCTTTCTAATCCGTTGACTTCATTGGGTCCATGAATAGCATCAACAAAATTGTTCTTATAGCTGTCAAACTCTTCATAATTCTCATCATAACTACAAACTTCATCTACTTTACTCATTATATACCCATTATTCATTTTCTTATTAAATACACTTTCATTTCTCTTCCACGTAGCTTCATCATTATTTTCTATAAAACACTTTTTATTTTCCTTTTTCCTTTTTCTGATCTCTCGTACATCATTAACCATTCCTCATCCTCAACTACAGCTTCCACTTCATTTACCAATACACTTTGCATATTTGCAATTGAACACTGAGGTAAAACCGATGCCGCAGCACTGCTGGTGCGTATGCGAACATTTACTCTGGCAACACTCCTAATTTCATGAGCTTCCACCTTTGACAACCTTGTATCTGAAGCAAACCATTAGCGTTTGCCGTTCGGGCCCGCTAGCCTCTACACGGCCTTGACTACGCTTAAACACATTATCCTGTTCACTTTCAGATATATTGTCTTAGCTAAAGTTGCAGCAAATCTGCTTTCCTTTCCGTTGATGTACGGGCCTCGTATTCTATCCACAGCAGTACGCCCCTATGCTGATGCGAATCGTTGCTTTTCTCATAGCTATTTTCATGAGGTCTGCGATTATTACCTTCCCTTCCTGGACCAAAACCTCTTCCTCCTCTTCTCTCTCTGTCTGCACGTGCTGACCTCACATTGCAGTCGTAAAAATTACCAGTTTGACGATAATGATTGCCCTTATCGTTATTGTGGTTTCCATTCTGGTTACTGTTGTTGTTACAATTGTTTCGGTTTGGGTGGCTGTTAGCATTACTGTGGTACAGATTTTCATCATCATAGTACAGCATTTTATTACAGTCCCCAACAATGTAGATTTCCAAACCATGTTATAGTTCTTGGTGGAGATTTTAATTTGCCGGATATAGACTGGGAGACTCAAACGTTCATAACGGGTGGCAGGGACAAAGAATCCAGTGAAATTTTTATAAGTGCTTTATCTGAAAACTACCTTGATCAGTTAAACAGAGAACCGACTCGTGGCGATAACATATTAGACCTTCTGGTGACAAACAGATCCGAACTATTTGAAACAGTTAACGCAGAACAGAGAATCAGTGATCAAAAAGCGGTTACGGCATCGATGATTTCAGCCGTAAATAGAAATATTAAAAAAGGTAGGAAGATTTTTCTGTTTAGCAAAAGTGACAAAAAGCAGATTACAGAGTACCTGACGGCTCAACACAAAAGTTTTGTCTCAACTACAGATAGTGTTGAGGATCAGTGGACAAAGTTCAAAACCATCGTACAATATGCGTTAGATGAATATGTGCCAAGCAAGATCGTAAGAGGAGGAAAAGAGCCACCGTGGTACAACAACCGAGTTAGAAAACTGATGCGGAAGCAAAGGGAACTTCACAGTAAACATAAACAAAAATTACGCAAAGCGAAATGTAGTGCGAGGAGGGCTATGCGAGAGGCGTTCAATGAATTCGAAAGTAAAGTTCTATGTACTGACATGGCAGAAAATCCTAAGAAATTTTGGTCTTATGTCAAAGCGGTAGGTGGATCAAAACAAAATGTCCAGACACTCTGTGACCAAAATGGTACTGAAAAAGAGGATGACAGACCAAAGGCCGAAATACTAAATGTATTTTTCCAAAGCTATTTCACAGAGGAAGACTGCACTGTAGTTCCATCTCTAGATTGTCGCACAGATGACAAAATGGTAGATATCGAAATAGACGACAGAGGGATAGAGAAACAATTAAAATCGCTCAAAAGAGGAAAGGCCGCTGGACCTGATGGGATACCAGTTCGATTTTACACAGAGTACGCGAAGGAACTTGCCCCCCTTCTTGCAGCGGTGTACCGTAGGTCTCTAGAAGAGCGTAGCGTTCCAAAAGATTGGAAAAGGGCACAGGTCATTCCGGTTTTCAAGAAGGGACGTCGCACAGATGTGCAGAACTATAGACCTATATCTCTAACGTCGATCAGTTGTAGAATTTTGGAACACGTATTATGTTCGAGTATAATGACTTTTCTGGAGACTAGAAATCTACTCTGTAGGAATCAGCATGGGTTTCGAAAAAGACGGTCGTGTGAAACCCAGCTCGCGCTATTCGTCCACGAGACTCAGAGGGCCATAGACACAGGTTCCCAGGTAGATGCCGTGTTTCTTGACTTCCGCAAGGCGTTCGATACAGTTCCCCACAAAGTAAGAGCATATGGACTATCAGACCAATTGTGTGATTGGATTGAGGAGTTCCTAGATAACAGAACGCAGCATGTCATTCTCAATGGAGAGAAGTCTTCCGAAGTAAGAGTGATTTCAGGTGTACCGTAGGGGAGTGACATAGGACCGTTGCTATTCACAATATACGTAAATGACCTGGTGGATGACATCGGAAGTTCACTGAGGCTTTTGCGGATGATGCTGTGGTGTGTCGAGGGGTTGTAACGATGGAGGATTGTACTGAAATGCAGGAGATCTGCAGCGAATTGACGCATGGTGCAGGGAATGGCAATTGAATCTCAATGTAGACAAGTGTAATGCGCTGCGAATACATAGAAAGATAGTTCCCTTATCATTTAGCTACAAAATACCAGGTCAGCAACTGGAAGCAATTAATTCCATAAATTATCTGGGAGTAGGCATTAGGAGTGATTTAAAATGGAATGATCATATAAAGTTGATCGGCGGTAAAGCAGATGCCAGACTGAGATTCATTGGAAGAATCCTAAGGAAATGCAATCCGAAAACAAAGGAAGTAGGTTACAGTACGCTTGTTCGCCCACTGCTTGAATACTGATCAGCAGTGTGGGATCCGTACCAGATAGGGTTGATAGAAGAGATAGAGAAGATCCAACGGAGAGCAGCGCGCTTCGTTACAGGATCATTTAGTAATCGCGAAAGCGTTAAGGAGATGATAGATAAACTCCAGTGGAAGACTCTGCAGGAGAGACGCTCAGTAGCTCGGTACGGGCTTTTGTTAAAGTTTCGAGAACATACCTTCACCGATGAGTCCAGCAGTATATTGCTCCCTCCTACGTATATCTCGCGAAGAGACCATGAGGATAAAATCAGAGAGATTAGAGCCCACACAGAAGCATACCGACAATCCTTCTTTCCACGAACAATACGAGACTGGAATAGAAGGGAGAAACGATAGAGGTATTCAGGGTACCCTCCGCCACACACCGTCGGGTGGCTTGCGGAGTATGAATGTAGATGTAGATGTAGATGTATCCTCGGAGATTTCATGGTGGTTTGCCCCGCAATATGTCCAGCATCCGTTTTTCACTTATTTGAACTTTTATGTGTTCCACTTTTTTAGAGAGGTCCTCGTAATAGGTTTTCATACTCGAATCCCTGCTAGCTCGATAAGGAGTAGCGTAAGCAAAATCCGTTATCACTTTGAAACCTGGTAGTCAAGGGAAGGTAGGATTCGGTTACGTTTGGGGACGGGGCAGTTACTATTGGTTGCCTTTTACAGTTACACACAATTTATATTAAATCAGTAATTCCAGACTCAACAATAAATAAAAAATACCACATGTTATTAATGAAGGAATAAACAACAGTGTAAATAATAGTGTTTCCAGCGAGTTACAATTTAGCAAACCACCATTAAATACAGATACAGCAGATAATGTCTTAAATGCAAGCCACTGTGATCCGGGCAGAAGGAATCGCAATAAATTAAGAATTGTTTAAGAACTCGCTGCAATTTACAACTTACAGGTATTGAAATATTAAGGTACGTCGCCACGAACACAGCAGCAGCCATCAGACGCCAGGAATGGCTGTAAATAAGATTTTAAGGCTTACTGTTGAATACAAACACCAAATTAGAATTTTAAAGCAAATGACCACAATCACGGCTGAAGGCCTTACACTCCAGGAACGGCAATAATGTATAAAAATTTGAAACCTGCTGTTAAACAGCAAAAGTTAATTAAACAAACAAGCAACTGATCCAGATGGAGCTCCAGGAATCGACGTGTGAGACGTCCGTCAACAAACACTTTTGCCAGCGATGAGATAGGCAGCAAAGAGTTGCATTCACTTCACAAGATGGTAACTCAGACTAGTGGCAGTCTAACGAATGACTGACGATAATCTTGCTGAAGCTACCTGACGTCCGATAAACCAAACGCAACGATAGGACAATACGGCAAAGCTGGAACCGGCGGTCTGCACTACGTCCAGAATACTGTGTTTAGAGCACCCGGAACGAGAAAGGAATTATTACCACCAGAGTAGAAGACTCACCAACCGGCCTACAATCAAGAAAGCTGTCAAAACTACACGCCCTGCCGGACACCAGCGGCAAGGCGAGGAAATGTACGCTGCCCTTACATACACTAACACCCAGGGCAGGTAACTGGGGCGTTAGCGGCCACTAGACAAGAAAAATTACCATTGGTAGAATTTAACAAATTGTAACAAGCTGAACGCAAAAGTCGAGTAAAGCTGATCAGATCCGCCTGCGCCAAGAACTCCACTCGCTGTCGCCTCGGCGACACTACGAGCAGCAACACGAACCCAAGTCACTGGAGAATCGCGAGATATCAGAATGGTGGCGGTTTGTCAACTTGCATTGCAATGCACTCATCTTAAAGCTTGCTGGGTCCGATTTACGACGAAGTCGTGCATCCTCGTGACCACAACACTTCCATCTGGCACTCCATGCGTGCCACCAGCGGTCCCCGCGTGTAATCGCACTGCGCGGTCCTCGCTTCTCCTCAGTAGCCAACTGAACTCGCACTCTCTCACGGCCCGGCAAACAAACGACGTCGCCCCAAAGATAGGGCAACAGTTACTACACATCGATAACCGCCACTGCTGCCACTAGCGAACAGGTAATGATTGCGAAACCGAGTGGCGCCAGTCAACACGAGAAGAAGACAAACATCCGCAACCCATTAACACCAGGATCAAAGAGCACAAGCGACATTGCAGGTTAGGGCAGGTGGAGAAATCGGCCGTGGCAGAACACGCACTGAATGAGACCGACCACGTAATAAAATTCGCCGACACGGAAGTTCTGGCTGTAGAGAAGCACTATCACACGCGCTTGTTCAGAGAAGCTGTAGAAATCCAAAAACACGCGAACAGTTTCAACAAGAAAGAGGAAAGCCTTAAGGTAAACGGATCCTGGCTTCCCGTACTGCAGCGAACGACCGTCGCAGGTAGCAAGAGGAGAACCGCACCGGAAATGACCGCGGAGAAGCCCCCGGACGTTGGCGCGCCAGGTACATATGGTCTGCGGCCGCGAGCTCGCCTCCAGTTCACCACCGGCAATGGAGGGTGAAGCTTTGACAATGCCAGCCACTCGTGCTGGCGAAACGTCAGAAAAATCGTTAGATGAACGTCGGCCGAAGAACCCGAGACAGAAGCCAATAGGCAATTTGTCAACAAGTGGCCACGAAAGCCTTAACAATTTTGTAACCGCAACCATGCTAGCTAAACGATACTGTCTGGCCTCCAACAGAGAGCAGAAACCTACAAACGGCACCAACGCGAACTGCAGCACGGCTTCCACTTCCTATTGCTTATATGCAGACCAGTATTCTTTATCAAACTTTTTCAAAAATTCGTCGAGCGTTTCGCAGCCTCCCAAGGCACGAACTGCCCAACTATCTGCATCGCCAGTCAACCTTGTTCTAGCAATTCTCAAGCGGCTTTCCTCCGAAGTCCTTTCAGTATTAATGACCTACACTTGTCCATGAACACGACCGCATGACCTCCACCTTTCGGGTCAAACGTTTCGATATCATTAGCTGTTTGATTCTGACATGAGCCTCCTTCACTGGGCTTACAGTAAGACTTCTTGTACTCTCTAAACTTTTAACACGTCCTTGAATTTTTTTCTTTCTGTGTTCATCGCCATTACAGGTCCCTGTAATTGTGATTCTGATTCTTTTTTAGCCCCATCTATTTTATCATGCAAAGAATTTACAGACTGGTTTACCTTTGATTTGACTATTCTTATCTTTAAACCGGCATCTACTTGGATATCGCCACTAACCTTCTTTATCTTTACATCTACATTTTTATTTACCTGAGACACCGTATACTTGTTATTCTCTTCGATAGCGCCTCTCAATTCCTGTTCTATAACTGAGTTGGCATTCCTTATTTCATTGGTAAACTACTTTAAGGGTCTCCATTCCATATCCAAACTTCTTGTCCATTACATTTTTCAAAGACTGAACAGATGTGTCAGTTTTGCTATTCAAACATGGATTAGAATTTCTTAACTCAGTTCTCAAATTATTTAAATCAGTGCTCAAAGATCGATATGAATTCTTCAAGTCAGTGCACGAAGATTGATGTCAAAGTCAGTTTTACTCTTCAAGGCAGTTAAGCCAGAGGTAACTGATTTAAGCAATTCTACTACCGTATCCATACAATCTACAACCAATTTGATTTCTTGCCAACTATTGGTTTCATTTCTGTTACACTTTCGTCCAAATGTATTTCATATCCCGTATCATTTGCAGCTACATTTTCCAGACTATCCTCAAAAACTTCCTGCTTTGTTACTACATTCTGCTGCTAGGGTCGCAGGTTCGAAACCTGCCTCGGGCATGGACGTGTGTGATGGCCTTAGGTTAGTTACGTTTAAGTACCTCTAAGTCTAGGGGAATGATGACGTCAGATGTTACATCCCATAGTGCTTAGAGCCATTTGAACTATTTTTTTTACTACATTGTCCATATGTTCCATTTCCCCAATATTAATTGTTTCACTTTTGATACGTAATTGATTGTCAAACAACTCTGTACTCAGAACGTGATTTTGTGTTTCTTGTTCCACCTGCGTTGTCGAATTCGACCTTCTTTAATATTGTGTACTGCAGTTTATCTTACTGCTGAACATTTCAAATCGGAATTTTATTAAGGTCGGAACATTAGTAATCAATTCACACTGTCCTGTCACCGGAAACCATGTGTAATACCCCCACTCCAATGCTACACTTTATAATGACACGTGTTCCTATGGAGCCCTACAATATGGAATAAGTCATCTGACCCGGCGCGCGCCCGAGTGGCCGAGCGGTTCTAGGATCTCCAGTCTGGAACCGCGTGACCGCTACGGTCGCAGGTTCGAATCCTGCCTCGGGCATGGATGTGTGTGATGTCCTTAGGTTAGCTAGGCTTAAGCAGTTCTAAGTTGTAGGGGACTGATGATCTCAGATGTTAAGTCCTATAGTGCTCAGAGCCATTTGAACCATCTGACCCGAAGTAAAGTTATCCTGTAGTGACATAGCGCGCGTTATAGCCGATTCGTCACTAACCGACTTTTCTACCAATGACGATAAACAGAGTCTCGGTTAACTGAAACACGGGGTGTCTCACGAAAGAGGGGTCCGCGGATCGCCCGGCACGGCACCAGCCACCGCACTAATCTGCAGGTAGGCGGCTGTGCGTCTGGTCCTCCTGAGTTAAGCATAAACAACGTATCCATCTGATTAACTTAAGCTTACCTTTATTTACAGCAGGTGCTCAAAATGATATCCATCTGTTGTAAGAGCAGCCTGACAGCTCCTGTACACATAAGCAAACTACTCGACGAATTTCGGCTGCCGAAATTTGGGAAATGACTATCCGAACTCCGTCTCCCAACTCTTCGTGCGTGTTGGGATTTGTTGCACACGCCTTGTCTTTTGAAATTCCCCAAAGATAAAAATCACATGGATTTAGATCTGGAGAATGAAGAGGCCAGTCGACTATCCTATCATAAAAATACTTCGTATTGGTGTCACAAAAGCATTAGTGATGTGTGATCTTCCATTGTCCTGCGTGAAATAACGGTACACCTTTTCGTTAGGCCCCAGTATTCGAAGAAAAAAGGATGTAGTATATAGCTCTCATACCACGATGAACGTATTGTTTGGTGGAAAAGGATTTGTCCAATAATTCGTCTTGCACTAATTCCACGCCACACATCTCTTTTCACATCGTGCAGATGTTGTTGATATAGTTCATGAGGATTTTCGGACCTCCAGTGCCGATTGTTCTGAGAATTTACGTACTCTGACAAATGAAGCCATATTTCATCGGAAGACAAGCATCTCACCATCAACTTCCCCATTGGGCACAGACTGTAACAGCAAGCTGCAGTGACGACGCCGAGCAGCGGTATCTGGGTTCCTCAGTCGATGCACTACCGTTATTTTATATGGTTTCAATTTCAGTTTTTGCGCAGCTCTGTGAGCAGATTCTCTAGACGCACCAGTCTGAAGTGCCAAATGGTGCAGAGATTCCTTTCCAAATCCTCCTCTATCTCGTCTAATTTATTTTCCGTTAAAACACTGGGTTTTCTATGCCTTTTTTGCGTAAAACAGAGCCAGTCTCTTGACATTTATTTACTGATCTGCGTATCGTCGAATCATGGAAACATGCACACCGCGAAATTTTTGTGTGAATTCAAGCCAGAATTTCCCATACGATTCTGTTTTTTCATAGTTAAACACCAAAAACACTAGTTGATCCTTTGTGTGTACCACACCGAAAGGACACTCTACAGAAAACTCACCTTAGTGATTGATGTTGGCTGCCTTCAGTATACCTGTGCGAGGATATGTTTGCTTTTACTCTCATATGTTAGATTCCAAAATGGGACAACAACTGAAGATATTTTCTAGTGTCATTATCTTAGCAAAAACCGTAGCGTAATGCTCACTTCTTAATCCATAGCCGCGCGGGATTAGCCGAGCGGCCTGAGACGCTGCAGTCATGGATTGTGCGGCTGGTCCCGGAGGAGGTTCGAGTCCTCCCTCGGGCATGGGTGTGTGTGTTTGTCCTTAGGATAATTTAGGTTGTGTGTAAGCGTAGGGACTGATGACCTTAGCAGTTAAGTCCCATAAGATTTCACACACATCTGAACATCTTAATCCATAGCAAACAATGTAGAATCGAAAATTTACATGAATGTTTTGCTAGTTGAAATGTAATGGCCTTTTTATTTAAGAAGCAATGTTTAGTGAAAAACCTGAAAGCTATCAGTGGAAACGTGTTAGTTCTAACGTCTGTTCAAATTATTTAATGTGAGCATAGCCACCTAATTTTTAATATACTTTTTGAAGAGTATTTCTAAGAAATTAAGGTTTTTACCTTTTGTTTTCAGGAAACATCGATCACACTGTCATTGTTATTTAACGGTTATTAAATTCTGAGCAGTTAACGTAGAGTATTTTCAAAGTTTCTACTGTTTCAAATTGATCACAAGAAAAGTTATTAGATTATTGTTCACTCATTTAAATAAGTTTGTAACTCTTAATACACATCGGTAAAGAAGAACCCTATCATGGAAAAATGTTCGGATTTAAACGTAGCAAGTACTGTTACAATAAAAAACTATAATTTGAACACCATCAGGTCTAAACGCTGGAATGCCTGTACAAACTCGTACAATAAACTGATGCTATGTATTGAATCTTCTTAGGTTCTTCGGTGGCTAACGTTATATAGTATTATGTGATAGAGGTTCTTCATGGCGTCGATTTACTGTATACAGCGCTCGGCCCACATTACATTTTGTACCCAGTTACGCTCCTCAAGCTTTGTACTGTGCCTGCATAATTACAAATACAGCCTGTCCATGCAAAATCTTCTCATTGGAGCATAGCGACGAACATTTCAGCACCATCATAAACACCACATATCTTAGGGGAATTTGATTGTAATAGGTTTTAGTTCTGAACCAAAAGCGGTCTAGTAACACAATGCAGTGGCAGCCTCTCCAACAACCATCTCGCGCACAGGCGCGTCCGAAGACATTAATGAGGCCTAGCGATCGACGCTCTTATGCATAATATTACACAGTTGACTATTCCAGCGTGTCTACATACAATACCTAAAACGCTTTACATTAATATATTGACATATAGCTCACTGAATTAAATAAGAGTAATAAAAATATTTACATCATAAACATTACAGAAAAAATGTACACAATCCCTCATTGTGTTATGGTGTTACAACCTGACTAAATGAATACAATGGTAATACGTCAGAATTTTACAACAAACAAAGATCCAATTGCACGTTGGTAAGCTTATTGCACTCTTGCGTAGCGGACTGATGACCACAGTAGTTAAGTCCCATAGTGCTCAGAGCCATTTTTGCACTCTTGCAACAAGGTAAGTGCTAGATTAATAAATTTTATAAACGTATTGCTGACCTCTCCCATCTTCGATTAGGTAGCACCAAGTTCGTGCCGTTCGGCGACTTGTTTGCGGTAGTAGTAACAAATTATATGGGGACACCTTTCTCGAGAATCAGTCTGTCCACCAGTGGAACTCTCGCGCTAGTTACGCAGATTAGTATTCATATACAGATAGAATAACGCGGCGGAAAGAAAGAGAGAAAGAGTTTAACGTCCCGTGGAAAGCGCCGTCATTAGAGACGGAGCTTAAGCTCGGACTATGAAAGGATGGGAAGAAAATCGAATGCGCCATTTTAGGAGGAATCATCCTGGCATTTGCCAGAAGAAAATCAGGGAAAACCTAAATCTGGATGACAGGATAGGGATTTGAACTGTCGTCTCCCGAATGTGAGTCCAATGCCGTAAATACTGCGCCATCTTGCTCGCTAAAAAGTGACGAGGGACTAGTTTACTACATGTATAAGTGTACGCTAAATACCAGTTTACATGCCGAAAAATATGAAGACATTACTGTACATTCTAGTTTATATAAGAAAAGAGACAGAAATCCAAATATCAATCATAGGATACAATATTACTGAATTTTTGCAATAAATTATATTCGTGATTTAGATTTCACCACGTGACTGTTATTTTACTTCCACCTGGATGAATAATGCAAATTTCGGATATGTAACCATTCTCAAGTGATTTACTGTTGTTCTTTCGAAATTAATTACATTCTATGTCGCAGTATTTGGCAGGGATATTATTCCTAATTTCACTATACATCGATCATCTTCTTAGTGCCACTTACGTGGTATGTGACAATACGAAGAACAATAATAACGTATTTGACAATGGCAAGTAAGCCGAAATTACATGAGTGTTTCCGATAATAATTAACTGTTAACTGCAAAGGTGCTATCATTTAAGCAGTTTTACGTTGCTAAGACTCCTAAGGTAAGAAAACCATCTTCCAATAAATCATATGTTGAGACATTGAACAAGAGACAGCAGACAGTTATAACAACGTTTATAATGGAAACCAGACATGACCTCAAAAACTGAAGATGACGTTCGGATAATATGTTCAGTGTTACTCAGATAACGGTAAACCGAAGACATTCAACCTGCCATAATACCATTTACTTGTTGATTATATACTGCCTGTTGATAGTTCTGATAGAGACTTTCCGTGGAATATTTTAACAAGACGAGGCACAATAAAAAACCTTAATCATTGTATCATAACATAGAATAATAAGAGATAAAACAGGTGAGATTAGTGGTGAACTAAAACAGAGGACTCAATCACCAACCAAGAAACCCACTTTTCCACCCCCCCCCACCCCCCTCCCCCACCCCCACACACACAGACACACAAACACACACACACGCACACACACACGCACACATACTGATCGGCCAGAACATTATGACCACCGACCTACTATGGACAAAGAACCCGTCCAGACCACAGCAGCGTCACCTGGCGAAGAATGACTGCTAATCTGACTCACGCACAGTGCATGTAGTATCAGTGTAGAGTGGGGAAGGTGCGCGATCTACACTCCTGGAAATTGAAATAAGAACACCGTGAATTCATTGTCCCAGGATGGGAAAACTTTATTGACACATTCCTGGGTTCAGATACATCACATGATCACACTGACAGAACCACAGGCACATAGACACAGGCAACAGAGCATGCACAATGTCGGCACTAGTACAGTGTATATCCACCTTTCGCAGCAATGCAGGCTGCTATTCTCCCATGGAGACGATCGTAGAGATGCTGGATGTAGTCCTGTGGAACGGCTTGCCATGCCATTTCCACCTGGCGCCTCAGTTGGACCAGCGTTCGTGCTGGACGTGCAGACCGCGTGAGACGACGCTTCATCCAGTCCCAAACATGCTCATTGGGGGACAGATCCGGAGATCTTGCTGGCCAGGGTAGTTGACTTACACCTTCTAGAGCACGTTGGGTGGCACGGGATACATGCGGACGTGCATTGTCCTGTTGGAACAGCAAGTTCCCTTGCCGGTCTAGGAATGGTAGAACGATGGGTTCGATGACGGTTTGGATGTACCGTGCACTATTCAGTGTCCCCTCGACGATCACCAGTGGTGTACGGCCAGTGTAGGAGATCGCTCCCCACACCATGATGCCGGGTGTTGGCCCTGTGTGCCTCGGTCGTATGCAGTCCTGATTGTGGCGCTCACCTGCACGGCGCCAAACGCTCATACGACCATCATTGGCACCAAGGCAGAAGCGACTCTCATCGCTGAAGACGACACGTCTCCATTCGTCCCTCCATTCACGCCTGTCGCGACACCACTGGAGGCGGGCTGCACGATGTTGGGGCGTGAGCGGAAGACGGCCTAACGGTGTGCGGGACCGTAGCCCAGCTTCATGGAGACGGTTGCGAATGGTCCTCGCCGATACCCCAGGAGCAACAGTGTCCCCAATTTGCTGGGAAGTGGCGGTGCGGTCCCCTACGGCACTGCGTAGGATCCTACGGTCTTGGCGTGCATCCGTGCGTCGCTGCGGTCCGGTCCCAGGTCGACGGGCACGTGCACCTTCCGCCGACCACTGGCGACAACATCGATGTACTGTGGAGACCTCACGCCCCACGTGTTGAGCAATTCGGCGGTACGTCCACCCGGCCTCCCGCATGCCCACTATACGCCCTCGCTCAAAGTCCGTCAACTGCACATACGGTTCACGTCCACGCTGTCGCGGCATGCTACCAGTGTTAAAGACTAGGATGGAGCTCCGTATGCGACTGCAAACTGGCTGACACTGACGGCGGCGGTGCACAAATGCTGCGCAGCTAGCGCCATTCGACGGCCAACACCGCGGTTCCTGGTGTGTCCGCTGTGCCGTGCGTGTGATCATTGCTTGTACAGCCCTCTCGCAGTGTCCGGAGCAAGTATGGTGGGTCTGACACACCGGTGTCAATGTGTCCTTTTTTCCATTTCCAGGAGTGTAGTCACACGACCATCAGCACAGGACGTTTAGATTAGATTAGATTAGTTTTTCGTTCCATGGATCCGTACTGAAGAGATCCTCGTGGATGTGGAACATGCCACTTTGGCGCGTGGCAAATCGTTGCATGATCTGAGCAATCCCTATAACTTCTTCAGCATCCTGATGGGAGGGCGCGAATCCGTCGTCTTCCAAGGGATCATTTCCTTGACAGCTGTGATGCGGGCGGGAGACACGCTGGCGGCGGCGCCATTACGCTCTGGAGAACGTTCACGTGGACATCCATGGGTCCAGTGGAGCACGTGCAAGGCATCGTGGTGGCCAAGGAGTATCCTACACTGGTTACAGACTATCATGTTTACCGACAGTGGTGGAAATTTCCAACAGGATAATGCGGCATATAACATGGAGTGACGGAATAGTTCGAGAAAGACGGTGGCGAATTCCATTTAATATTCTGGTCTCCCAGACTCGCCAGATCTGAACCCGATCGAACACATCTGGGATGTGACTGAATGTGTCGTCAGAGCTCATTGTCCCCCTGCCAGAATTTAAGGAAATTTGGTGACTTTTGCGTGGAGGTTATAAAAACAACGACTCTGTACTATTGTACATATAAGGAATTCTTTTCATCTGATATTACGATAAACTTGTGTAACTGATGTTCTGATTTCATTTATTTTTGTTTCATGCCATTATGTTAAGAAAACTGTAAATAAGTTTCAATGTGAATATTAATGTTTATGTCAAACGTCAAGTAATATTGTAATAGAATTGAAATTAACAAATGTTGAAACTGTTGTAAGATGTTTAAAATTGTAACTGTGCGTCTGGTCCATATGTAGGCAATGTGTTAGGATATGTAGAATGCAAAACCTCGGGTGAATACCCCGTCCTGTCAGAGAGCGGTAAAAGGTGGAGGGCAGGCGAGCGCGGGAAAATCCGCCCGGGCACTGCACGGCACAACGGGCTCAGCAGTAGTTGGAGTTCGGCACTGGTTTCAGCAACACCTTCTGGAGCGATGAGGCGCTCCTGGGAGACATAGCTTCACTGAGCCTCGAGTATGCCGTCCAAACGCCCACACAGCATGGCAAAATTCCACAGGCACTAAATGGAAAAGTATTGCGACGCTAAGAAATATTAAAGTGCTGATACGTCAAGAGCCACAGCTGTGGTTGTATGTGTGCTCTGTGCCTCGCCATCTTGCCGCCCGCCAACCGCCACATCGTACTAGCAGGTTGAAACTTTTACTGGTGTATTCGTATGGATCAGAGAGTGAAGTGTGTTTGTTTCGTGCAATAATAACCTAAATTTTACCAGAACTTTTCCATCATCCAGTTATCCTCACAACTAACCTAGACAGGGTCCTTTCCAAACGTTGTGCAATCGGAGTGTCCCGAAATGAAAATTAAAATTGTGTTAATAATAATTATTTGCAGAACTAGCTATATTAGAATGGTGTTTAAAGAAATGTTTTGTTAATGAATCAGTAAATGAATAGCGAAAGTCTAACGAAGACGAAAGATAACTTTAGTATTGATATAGTAATGAAGTTTATTATTTCGAGGCAGATTTAAAGGCATTTAAATGAGCAGTAAATAAGATGGAAAGAGTAGTAACTTATATACTGGGAAACGTGAATGAGTAATAAATTCAGTAATCATTCTTTTTAAATATAACGATCATAACAGTTTCAGGGTCCCCCCCCCCCCGCCCCCCCCCCCTTTCATTCATTTGAATTCTGAAGTGTGCTAAATTGGTTTGACCAGAAAAAGTTAAAATCAATATAAAAGTCAAAATTTATCAGTGTTTTATATTTATCAAAATTGACATTTCATGTGTGGCATGAAAGTACAATTTCTAGGGTAACCTATGCCCGATTTTAATCAGATTAATAGATAGTATAAAGTTTTGTAGTTAACATTATAGTGCAGTGTTATGTATTCATGATTTTCCATATCAGTACAGAACGTGAAACTATCAGTTCAATAGATTTTCTGGTTCTAAAATTCTACTATATTATGCAGTGTTACAACTTGTTGTTTTGCATGAATATATGCCAACTTGTACAGGGAAGAAACTCAGTTAATACCTAATTAGGCTGGCGACCGTATTATTGTCACATTGGTAGCATCTTCTGGTTTGCTTTTGATCCATCCTGACGTGTGATTGCATTTCGAACTTACTTGACGGATCATTGGTATTACAGAGTGGACGTAAGTCTGATTTGCCACCATTCAGGTACATGCGGTCGATATCTATGCGAAAATCCTTTCTCATAAGGTGAATCCCGCTCACTTACCATAGCACAGGCTTTAACGAGTACTGCGTCAGGGATTACAAGGCGTTGTACCAACTCCTTCAAGCAACCTACTAGGAAGGCCTCACTGTTTCCACTTACATTCCGCTGCTACCCGTACCAAAGGTGGACATACTGCCTCTTAGGCAGGTGGTCATAATGCTCTGGCTGATTGATATATACGACATAATGGCAAATGGATTTAAATAATCCTTTTATAAATTGTGACAGTAATACAGTAATATTACAGCAGTAGGAACCATGCGTAGTTCATAACTTGAAACAGGGGAGGCACTTGTAAAGAAACTGGTTCCTCGAGATCTAATTATCCAATTTTTTGACCGTGAGTTTATCTGAACAATTAAAGTTGAAAAAGATAATGAAGGAAAATTTGATAATTTTATACTCAAGAGAACCTGTTTCACTTCCGACGTTACCGAAATGAACGGTGACTGAGTTTGGCAAACTATAGCTCAATTATAGTTGCCAAGACTAACTCACAATTGGTCCTGAATTAGTTAAAATATGACGATCTACAGGATTTAAACATAGTTTCAAATATGGGGTGCTGTCAAATTAAAAGTTCCATCCTGTTTGGTGCCTTGCATCAATGATAAGCGAGTACCTTTATTTCTATCGGTCAGAGCCAGAGACCGAAGGCTAATGTTGGACGCTACTGATCATGCATCTGCCACATACCACAGCTGAACATGTAAATTTGCCCTATGTAAACACTGCTCAGAGATGCAGAAACACATCTATCCAAGAGGTACATAGAAATACATGCAATAACAAACAAAATAAAAACAAAGCGAAAGACAGAAATGGTAGATAGTGATCACTACAGTTCATAATAGGATGATGTCAACACTTAATTCCGAATGCTCTTGCTGAAAAAAAAAATATTTATAGAAAAACGCATGATACCATCATAAGAGAGAAGAAAATACAGTTGAAACTTCTTACAGTCCGTTTTGAGTGTTGATCAAGCGTGGTAGGCGAACTGCGGAATCGACGGCACCTCGGCGGTGGTAGCGGCAAAATACAAGCAGATCTGGTGGCGATAGAACGTAACTGACTCCTTGCCTGGTAGCCACTCGGCAGTAGTACTATCATTCCATCATCAGCCTTTGAGTACGTGTTGGTAGGTAGTAACTGTTGATGCTGTTCGCGTTGGTGACTATAAGTGTATACCAATAATGATACTGACAGACACTTGCTACAGATGTTCACATCAAATACACAGATTCGACAGAATGTAAAATACGTTTTGGCTCACTGTTCGTTTAAGTTGGTTCGTCAGCCTCTAACCTGTGTGTCACTCCCTCAATTCCAATTTGTGAACCAGTTTCATATGTAGTAAATAATTTTACTGTGTCTCTAGCGACGGTTAACGATTTAATGCGTGAGGCAGCATATTATGTTGAAAATAGAACAAGAATCTTAAAACACATAGGTTGTACAACTCGCAAACAAATTGTGTATATTGATGCTAATGAACGGAAATTCGCTTGTGTATTTAACTGCCGTTTGTAAGATTCCACAAAGCTCGCTGTATTCAAACAATCTGAAATTTTCTTTCGTAACGCTCCGGTTAATTTCTAGTCCAACGCGTGACCGAAACATTTGAGCTCAGCTGTATATTCGCGTGCGTTTTTATCTGACGTGATGTTAACATGTTACTCACACATCACACCCAGTGACTGTCTGTTCGACTGCAACAATCGACATCGCCCTCGCATCACATTTCGCGTAACAGCCCTGTACATTACATTCAGTTTTACGAGTTACGTTTAACAAAAATTCACAAAGGAGATCAACATAGTTGATTGTTTGCATCTCAAAAATAAGAATGAATTATAAATAAGAGATTGGTGTTATAACATAAATGAAGTAAGACTTAATGGCATCATAGACTAAAGCACAAAAAGAACAGTCGTTTGAACCATCAAAAATATATGCCTAGAGTGAAAACAATCGAAAAAAATTATCACATGCATTTCGCAATGTCTTTACACAATGTGTGAGTTAACCCAGTTTGCCAGAAATAAAGTGAGAAGATATGTGCAGAGATAACCAGAATAACAGCCTTCCAGAGGGAAAAACCAAACAGATCAATAAAAAATTGACTACAATATCGTACAGAAAGCCTTACAATTTACATGTTTGGGCTTTCGCATGAAATATAAATCAGACCATCCCTATATTTCAATTAACACATTTAGGCATTTTGTGGGGCTTCACAAAAAGAAAAATATGTCTACTCAAGTTACGTAACGTAACTGCTGTATCATTACTCCTGTATGGCTGTATATAGTTTATTCCAACATCTGCCCATATACAACTAGCAGAGGCGACCCAAATTAAGTTGCTACCATACGTAACGAGCTATTCACTGTCTGACAACGAAATAACGGAAGACATACGATAAGAGATAAGAGTTTAGAGCACAGACGGTATAATAAAGAGAAAGAGGATGAGTGCAGCCCCATAAGCAGGACAGTTAAAACAGCCTGAAAACACATACCAGTAGCTATACATTTTCTTTTTGTGGTAATTTCCTATGAGACCAAACTGCTGAGGTCATCGGTTCCTAGGCTTACACACTACTTAATGTAACTTAAACTAACTTCATTTAAGCGCGGCTACCCGGCGCGGCTTTAAAATTTTGTACATGGACCTTGCCGTTGGTGGGGAGGCTTGCGTGCCTCAGCGATACAGATGGCCGTACCGTAGGTGCAACCACAACGGAGGGGTATCTGTTGAGAGGCCAGACAAACATGTCGTTCCTGAAGAGGGGCAGCAGCCTTTTCAGTAGTTGCAGGGGCAACAGTCTGGATGATTGACTGATCTGGCATTGTAACATTAACCAAAACGGCCTTGCTGTGCTGGTACTGCGAACGGCTGAAAGCAAGGGGAAACTATAGCCGTAATTTTTCCAGAGGACATGCAGCTTTACTGTATGATTAAATGATGATGGCGTCCTCTTGGGTAAAATATTCCGGAGGTAAAATAGTCCCCATTCGGATCTCCGGGCGGGGACTACTCAAGAGGACGTCGTTATCAGGAGAAAGAAAACTGGCATTCTACGGATCGGAGCGTGGAATGTCAGATCCCTTAATCGGGCAGGTAGGTTAGAAAATTTAAAAAGGGAAATGGATAGGTTAAAGTTAGATATAGTGGGAATTAGGGAAGTTCGGTGGCAGGAGGAACAAGACTTTTGGTCAGGTGATTACAGGGTTATAAATACAAAATCAAATAGGGGTAATGCAGGAGTAGGTTTAATAATGAATAAAAAAATAGGAGTGCGGGTTAGCTACTACAAACAGCATAGTGAACGCATTATTGTGGCCAAGATAGACACAAAGCCCATGCCTACTACAGTAGTACAAGTTTATATGCAAACTAGCTCTGCAGATGATGAAGAAATTGATGAAATGTATGACGAGATAAAAGAAATTATTCAGGTAGTGAAGGGAGACGAAAATTTAATAGTCATGGGTGACTGGAATTCGTCAGTAGGAAAAGGGAGAGAAGGAAACATAGTAGGTGAATATGGATTGGGGGGAAGAAATGAAAGAGGAAGCCGCCTTGTAGAATTTTGCACAGAGCATAGCTTGATCATAGCTAACACTTGGTTCAAGAATCATAAAAGAAGGTTGTATACCTGGAAGAATCCTGGAGATACTAATAGGTATCAGATAGATTATATAATGGTAAGACAGAGATTTAGCAACCAGGTTTTAAATTGTAAGACATTTCCAGGGGCAGATGTGGATTCTGACCACAATCTATTGGTTATGAACTGCAGATTGAAACTGAAGAAACTGCAAAAAGGTGGGAATTTAAGGAGATGGGACCTGGATAAACTGAAAGAACCAGAGGTTGTAGAGAGTTTCAGGTAGAGCATAAAAGAACAATTGACAGGAATGGGGGAAAGAAATACAGTAGAAGAAGAATGGGTAGCTCTGAGGGATGAAGTAGTGAAGGCAGCAGAGGATCAAGTAGGTAAAAAGACGAGGGCTAATAGAAATCCTTGGGTAACAGAAGAAATATTGAATTTGATTGATGAATGGAGAAAATATAAAAATGCAGTAAATGAAGCAGGCAAAAAGGAATACAAACGTCTCAAAAATGAGATCGACAGGAAGTGCAAAATGGCTAAGCAGGGATGGCTAGAGGACAAATGTAAGGATGTAGAGGCTTGTCTCACTAGGGGTAAGATAGATGCCGCCTACAGGAAAATTAAAGAGACCTTTGGAGAGAAGAGAACCACTTGTATGAATATCAAGAGCTCAGATGGCAACCCAGTTCTAAGCAAAGAAGGGAAGGCAGAAAGGTGGAAGGAGTATATAGAGGGTTTATACAAGGGCGATGGACTTGAGGACAATATTATGGAAATGGAAGAGGATGTAGATGAAGACGAAATGGGAGATAAGATACTGCGTGAAGAGTTTGACAGAGCACTGAATGAACTGAGTCGAAACAAGGCCCCGGGAGTAGACAGCATTCCATTAGAACTACTGATGGCCTTGGGAGAGCCAGTCACGACAAAACTCTACCATCTGGTGAGCAAGATGTATGAGACAGGCGAAATACCCACAGATTTCAAGAAGAATATAATAATTCCAATCCCAAAGAAAGCACGTGTTGTCAGATGTGAAAATTACCGAACTATCAGTTTAATAAGTCACAGCTGCAAAATACTAACGCGAATTCTTTACAGACGAATGGAAAAACTGGTAGAAGCGGACCTCGGGGAAGATCAGTTTGGATTCCGTAGAAATGTTGGAACACGTGAGGCAATACTAACCTTACGACTTATCTTAGAAGAAACATTAAGAAAAGGCAAACCTACGTTTCTAGCATTTGTAGACTTAGAGAAAGCTTTTGACAATGTTAACTGGAATACTCTCTTTCAAATTCTGAAGGTGGCAGGGGTAATATACAGGGAGCGAAAGGCTATTTACAATTTGTTCAGAAACCAGATGGCAGTTATAAGAGTCGAGGGGCATGAAAGGGAAGCAGTGGTTGGGAAAGGAGTGAGACAGGGTTGTAGCCTCTCCCCGATGTTATTCAATCTGTATATTGAGCAAGCAGTAAAGGAAACAAAAGAAAAATTCGGAGTAGGTATTAAAATTCATGGAGAAGAAGTAAAAACTTTGAGGTTCGCCGATGACATTGTAATTGTGTCAGAGACAGCAAGGGACATGGAAGAGCAGTTGAACGGAATGGACAGTGTCTTGAAAGGAGGATATAAGATGAACATCAACAAAAGCAAAACGAGGATAATGGAATGTAGTCAAATTAAATCGGGTGATGCTGAGGGGATTAGATTAGGAAATGAGACACTTAAAGTAGTAAAGGAGTTTTGCTATTTAGGGAGTAAAATAACTGATGATAGTCGAAGTAGAGAGGATATAAAATGTAGACTGGCAATGGCAAGGAAATTGTTTCTGAAGAAGAGAAATTTGTTAACATCGAGTATAGATTTAAGTGTCAGGAAGTCGTTTCTGAAAGTATTTGTATGGAGTGTAGCCATGTATGGAAGTGAAACACGGACGATAACCAGTTTGGACAAGAAGAGAATAGAAGCTTTCGAAATGTGGTGCTACAGAAGAATGCTGAAGATAAGGTGGGTAGATCACGTAACTAATGAGGAGGTATTGAATAGGATAGGGGAGAAGAGAAGTTTGTGGCACAACTTGACTAGAAGAAGGGATCGGTTGGTAGGACATGTTTTGAGGCATCAAGGGATCACAAATTTAGTATCGGAGGGCAGCGTGGAGGGTAAAAATTGTAGAGGGAGACCAAGAGATCAATACACTAAGCAGATTCAGAAGGATGTAGGTTGCAGTAGGTACTGGGAGATGAAGCTTGCACAGGATAGAGTAGCATGGAGAGCTGCATCAAACCAGTCTCAGGACTGAAGATCACAACAACAACAACATGGCTGGAGCAGTAACTGGAGAATGAAGTCTTCTTGTAGAAATAGTAAACATCCAATCAGTTGCAAATTTCAAGATTTATTAAAACCCTTTTACCATGGTTTAAACTTTTATAAAAAACGTCTTCTGCAGAAAGAAATATAGACAACTAGATTACATGTTGAGGCAGAAGTCCGTCAAAATATATCCAAAAGGCATCAGTCAAATAAAAAATGTCACCTCCATAATAAATTAAAATGCGCACGACATGTTTGATGCAATATAGTATATCCTTAGCAATGTACAGCTACTGTTTAGGGAAGAGAACTCATCATATACGTTTTGAGTATTCTACACAACGAACTTTCGCATATTAGAGAGAAATAACCCTCAATGCATTGTACTTTCCAGTGGGCCTACAGCCTGCATAAGGTCGAAGAACGTATCCATAGAGTACCACTTATAGACACAGACTAACATGGACGTGAGGAACAATTTTATACCGATTATACCATCTTTACAGTTACACATGACAATGGAAAATCGCCGGAACGAGCTCGTCGTGTAACTTGTTCTCATGACGCCAGATTAATGTTGACGTTTGTCGCTGAAACAACGATATTCGGTTATAGCAGCTTTTTCCAAGCTAGTTCAACTTTTAAAACCGCTCAAAATAACTCCTTTCTGAAGTAACCGATTTCTGGTTTCTTATTCATTTTATTTCCTATAATAACGTAAAAACAGAACGAAAAATCTGAAAAATTTTGACTGTCTCAGTTTCAAGATACATAGAATCAAAACACTAAATTAATCAGACAAATAAAAGAAAAATCTTAGCCCAACAATAAACGAAAGAAAATGTCTAATAAACATGGACTCTGAAATTCATATCTTAAGAGGTATGTGAACTTCTTCGTCTTTGTTGCCGTGAAACACATCACCTCTGCTGAGGAGGTACTCATGCACTATATGATCAAAAGTATCCTGACACATGGCTCAAACTGACTTAAAAGTTCGTAGCGCCCTCCATCGTTACTGCTGGAACTCAATATCGAGTTGGCCCACCCTTAGCCTTGATGACAGCCTCCACTCTCGCAGGCATACGTTCAATCAGGTGCTGGAAGGTTTCTTAGGGAATGGCAGCCCATTATTCACGGAGTACTGCACTGAGGAGAGGTATTGATGTCGGTCGGTAAGGCCTGGCACATAAGAGATGCAAGCCCCTCCATGAAAAACACGACCACACCATAACATCATCGCCTCCGAATTTTATTGTTGGCACTACACACGCTTCCAGATGACGTTAACTGGGCATTCACCATACCCACACCCTGCCATCGGATGCCCACATTGTGTACCGTTATTCTTCACTCCACACAGCGTTTTTCCACTGTTCAGTCGTCCAATGTCTACTCTCTATACACCGAGCGAGGCATCAAATCAAATCAAATGTATGTGAAATCTTATGGGACTTAAGCTTACACACTACGTAAGCTAAATTATCCTAAGGACAAACACACACACCCATGCCCGAGGGAGGACTCGAACCTCCGCAGGGACCAGCCGCACAGTCCATGACTGCAGCGCCCAAGACCGCTCGGCTAATCCCGCACGGCAGCGAGGCGTCGTTTGGCATTTACTGGCGTGATGTGTGGCTTATGAGGCGCCGCTCGACCATGAAATCCAAGTTTTCTCACCTCCCACGTAACTGTCATAGCACTTACAGCAGATCCTGATTCAGTTTGGTATTCCTGTGTGATGGTCTGGAGAGATGTGTGCCTATTACATATTACGACCCTCTTCAACTGTCGGCGGTCTCTGTCAGTTATGTGTCCCTTCACGTTTCAACTTCACCGTCACATCGGTAACAGTGGACCTAGGGATGTTTATGGGTGTGGAAATCTCGCGTTCATACGTATGACACAAATGACACTCAATCACCTGACCACTTTCGAGGACCCATTCTGCTCTCTCACGATGTCTAATGACTACTGATGTCGGTAATATGGAGTACCTCGCAGTAGGTGGCAGCACAATGCACCTAATATGAAAAACGTCTGTTTTTTGGGGTGTACGGATACTTTTGATCACATAGTGTATGCTGTTAAAACATGTACCTTAGAACCCGTGTTTACTACCTCGTTTTGTTCCATACTACCACCTCTGAAACTTGTCTATCCTACAGTACTAACGACGACAGTAGCGGTACATGTACTCCACAGTGTAAGGTACTAGACTGATTTTCGGTCACAAATTTCACTCGATCGTTTTCTGACCAGTGTACCTTACCTGAAATTGATAAATTTGTCCTTCTCCAGCATCGTTCAAAGTTTGCAACATAATCCGGGGATAACACCGTATAATCAAATACTACCAGAAAACAGGTGCAAGAATGTTGTCAGATCTTGGTAAAATTTCATAGTAGTAAAAACAATAGCAACATGGTTTAAATGTCGAGATATGTAACACTATGCTCATTACAAAAAGCAGGAAATTAATATCTTATGACTACATACCGTTACGTCACAGTTGGGATCAGTCAACGTATACAAACGTACGGTACTAACAATTCGTATGGGATCTCCCTGTTGTAGGTAAGGCATGTGGCGGGCTACGATCCATTGGTAGGATATTTGTGAAACGCAGTCATTCTACAAAATGATGCTGGTCACAAGGCACTTGCGTGTGTCGCTTCTTAGAAAAAAAATTTCAGTTTGTACGACCTGTATCAGATAGGACTAACTAGTAATAGTGAAATTTACAAAGAAGGGCAGCGCGAATAGTCAGAGGTTCCCTTGAATCACGGAAACTGTGAAAAAACTTCAATTTTCAGACTATTTGAAGACAAGCAGCAACTACTCCGTGAATCAATATTTAGTGCAGGAACTGGGAACATACGTACTTCATCCCTTTCGTATGAACACATAAGATCGTGAAGACAAAATGAGACTAATTACAGCAGTCTCAGAGGAATTTAAGTACTCATTCTTTCCACGTTTCGTTCACTGTTGGTACAAACTGAAGATCCGTCATCCATTCACTTCACAGTGGCTGGCTGCGTATATACACTGACAAGTCTTGCCGTACCTTCTAATACCGTGTCGGACCTCTTTTTACCCGGCGTAGTGCAGTAACTCGACATGGCACGAGCTCAACAAGTCGTTGGAAGTCCTCAGCAGGAATACTGAGCCATGTTGCCTCTGTGAGCATCCACGATTTGGGAAGTGTGGCCTGTGCATGATTTTGTGCGCGAACTGACCTATCGATTACGTCCCACAGATGTTCGTAGGGTTTCACGTAGTGCGATCTTGGTAGTCAAATCTTTCGCTCTAAGAGCCCATAATGTTTATAAAACCAGTCGCGAACGATTATGGCCGGCCGAAGTGGCCGTGCGGTTCTAGGCGCTGCAGTCTGGAACCGCGAGACCGCTACGGTCGCAGGTTCGAATCCTGCCTCGGACATGGATGTGTGTGATGTCCTTTGGTTAGTTAGGTTTAAATAGTTTTAAGTCTAGGAGACTGATGACCTCAGATGTTAAGTCCCATAGTGCTCAGAGCCATTTGAACCATTTTTGAACGATTATGACCCGATGACATGGCACATTACGATCCAAAATAATTCTATGGTTTTATGGGAACATGAAGTCCACGAATGGCTGCAAATGGTATCCAAGTAGCCGAAGATAGCCATTTCCAGTGGAACAGAAGGCCCATTCCGTTCCATGTAAATACAGCCCACAAAATTATGAGCATCCAGCAGCTTGCACAATGACTTGTTGGCAACTTGGTCCATGGCTTCGTGGGACCTGCCCCACAATCCAAACCTACAATCCGCTCTTACCAACTGAAATTGAGACTCACTTGACCAGCCGACGATTATCCAGCAGTCTGGTGTCCAAGCGATATGGTCACGAGCCCAAGAGGGACGCTGCGGAAGAGGTCGTGCCGTTAACAAAGGCACTCCCGTAGGTATTGCTTATGAGCCCCAAATTCCGCCGCACTGTTCTAACGGATACGTTTGTCTTACGTCCAGCATTGGTTTCTCTGTTTATTTCAACCAGTGTTGCTTTCCTGTTACTAAAGTGCGCGTCATATATCTTGGCGGCCGAGTTTAGGTTCGTTCTGCGGATCTGACGTCAGAAAACACAGTCAGCCAATGAACAGAGAACGACGTTGCCAGATCTGGACTGCAGTGCAGAGCACGGACGAGTCTCTTCAGTTTTAGAAACGTTCAGTCATAAATACAGTAATAGAACAAAAGCAATGTCTTGATAGCAGACTTTCTTTTATAGAAAGTTTGGAAAAGCATTCTTTATACCAATTGCTTCATATTCTATTAATTAATTAAACCAAACAAGCAATAAGACTCCTAATTCAGGCGATAGCAAGGAAAGGTGTTTGTTTGAATCTCACGAACTGCTTTTTCGCAATAAAGAACAGCGGTAATTGTTTATTTCCTATTGTACTTCGATGAAGAATGAGTAATTCATAGTCTTACCAACAGCGTTTATAAGTAGTTGCGTGAGCTGTTTGTTAGAGTCCTTATGGAGTTACACTGTTCGATGAGCCGATGTAGCGGAACGATTTAGGTGTTGGGCTGCCTAGTGAAAGGTTACGAGTTCAAACCTTGTGCGATGCTTAATATTTTCTTTATTTAAAAACAATATTGGAGTGCCTTATTTCACGATTTTTATTCGTTTGAATGAAATTTCTAGTGCTTTGCCTCTTCATTAACTTTTTCGCTGCTGCAGACACGTGCTCCCCGCATTCCGCGCTGTGCGCGATTTTGTCATCACTACACTTCTCGCCTGTGCAGACACATGGTGTTCCCACTGCTTTGACACACTTATCATTCGATTTCACAAAAACTAATTGGCCAACAAATTTGATTTTTACACGTCTTTTTGACTGATACCTTCCCCCCATAAATGACTTAATTTTTTTTTGATGTGTAGCATTAAATGTAGTAAACCATTGCACAAAATTTTGAAGAGTTTGCAGAGGTAAAAGTCCATAGCGTATACTTTCCGAATGGTCGATTTTAGTTGTCACAATGTTGAGAATGAAATGTGGACAAGATACCTAAATTTCATATAATATTTACTGTATAACAATATCTCATTTAATTTAAGTACCACATAGGTGTCGTATGTAATATTGAGAAATATTCCGTCTTTCGCGACTGTAATAAAAGTTTTATTTACACAGGGCGCATTTGGCTTTATTTTAAAGTGAAAGGTGAAAAGGTATGGCACATGCACAATGGTATTCATGTTCTATTTCTTGTTTTTGTTCCACAGTCGCAGTTTTACCAATGGTATTGAAATATATCCCTCTTCTGCAACTGTAATAAGCGACTTATTTAGACCAGATGCGTTTCTCTCTTTTGAAGCATCAAAAGAGGACTGTATTTTGTGTCCTCCATTGCTAAGTCACCTTTCGTAGTTTTGTGCTGCGGTAGCGCAATATTCAACGTTTGTGTTGGCTCGTCAGTGTTTTAGCAAATAAATGCTGTTTGTGTGTGCCACACACAAAATTATATTTGACATAGCTCTGAGCACTTCACTGACAGACGGTATATTCAAGTCCTAATGTTTTTGTAAGTCCACAATTTTGTTTAATGTATTTTGTCTACTTCCTTTTGATTGAAGTGCTTTAAAATAAAGCCAAACGTGCCCAGTGTAAGTAAAACTTTTGTTACAGTCGCGAAAGGTGGAATATTTCTGAATATTACATACGACACTTATGTGGTACTTAAATTAAATGAAATATATAGGTATCTTGTCCACATTTCATTCTCAACGTTGTGGCAACTAAAATCGACCATCCGGAAAGTATACTCTATGGACTTTACCTCTGCAAACTCTTCAAAATTTCGTGCAATGGTTTACTATATTTAATGCTGCATAATAGCTGTGTTGAACATCGAAACAAAATTAAGTCATTTATGGGGGGAAGGTATCAGTCAAGAAGATAGGTAAAAATCTAATTTTTGAGCAAAATAGTTTTTGTGGAATCGAATGATAAAGAGTGTCAAAGCAGTCGGAACACAATGTGTCTGCACAGGCGAGCAGTGCAGTGACAAAATCGCCCACAGCGCGGAATGCAGGGAGCACGTCTTTGTAGCAGCGAAAGGGTTAATGCGGCCATGGTGGCTTTACTTCATGAACTGCGCGCTCCCCCCTAAACGTAAGCTTGCGAACTATGCTATACTATGGCGCTGCTTCTCTTGGCGCGTGCGTCGTGTGCAACTGGCAACGCAGCAATCTCCCGCGTCTAGGCGGGCATGCGGGAGCCGCCAAGATAAAAGAATTGAACTATAGTGCCATCTCTACACAATGATACGACGAACGTATCCATTAGGACAGTGCAGTGAAATTTGGTGTTAGTGAGCTATGGCAGCAGACAACCAACGAGAATGACTGTGTTAACAACACCACATCGCTCGCAGCGCTTCTCCTAGGCTCGTCACCATATCGAATGGTCCCTAGACTAATGTAAAAACGTGGCCTGGTGAGATGTGTCCGGACTTCAGTTGGTAAGAGCTGATGGTACGTTTCGAGATAGGCGCAGACCGGACGAAGGCATGGACTCAAGGTGCCAACAAGACACTGTGCAAGCTGCTGGTTTCTCCATAATGGAATGAGCTGCGTTTACATGGACCGGTAATGGTTGGGCACTGCGCGGTTAGCAGTCACATTAGTGCAGTTTAATGGATCACATTGTCATGTGACAGGTTATTGTCATGTGACATAATGATATGCTCCTTATAAACGAGAATTAGGCAACACATGTCTTAAAATACAAAAAAAATCAACATTACGAAAACTTGAACCATGGCTGAATATACGTATGGTGGATGTAAGTTTGATGTCCCAGTGGTGTACTCCTTGAGCTACGACGGTTGGTACGGTAGTGTAGTGTTATGGCGTGCAGCCAGCGCCGGCGCGCTTGTCGGGAATGACAGGGAAGAGAAGGCTGTGAGAAGAGGTCAGCCAATTGTGCACTGACCAACCCCCTTCATGAATGACAACGTGACGGCAGCTGCCTCTAGGCGAAGAGGGCATAAGAGACGCGCCCGACTAGTCGAGACCACTTCAATTGCAGCATCAAGATTAGTCACATGGATAGCAGCATCAACGCTAGGCACTTGGATAGCAGTTCAGACTTTTGTTAGAGATAAGGAGCCACTGTAAAGACTCATTATTTCGTATGTCGCCCTTTGCTTGCGGCATATCTGTGTAATTGCCAAAGTTAACTATCGGCAGTTGTCTTTTTGTTATAAAACTCATGAACATGACTTGTTTGATTGTTTGCCTAGTGAACTGAGTATGCAGGTTCAAATGGTTCAAAAGGCTCTAAGCACTATGGGACTTAACATCTGAGGTCATCAGTCCCCTTGACTCAGAATTACGTAAACCTAACTAACCTAAGGACATCACACACATCCATGCCCGAGGCAGGATTCCAACCTGCGACGGTAGCAGCAGCGCGTTTTCGGACTGAAAGCCTGGAACCGTTCGGCCATAGCGGCCGCCATTAATTAATTCAGCACAAAATGTTCTCTAGGACCTCACGAGATTAAGTGGCACCTGATAAGACTTCAAGTTTTTACTAACACATACACATCACATATGCAATGAGTTAACACTGTACTAACACATTTCAAGTTCACTCCACTGTGGAAATGTTGCAGATTTCATTGGCAAGAACCATATTCAAATTAACTTCCTCCTATTAGCAAAGGTTAAAGTGGGGGCCCCTTAAACTGTCCCTTCCTTTGTAAGCAACTATGCACACATTTCAGAAACAATTTTCATCACATTAGTACTGACTTCCATCCCTACTTGACCTTATTTGTCTTTCAATGATTTATAGGAATATACACTGGCAATACTCTTCATTAAGTTCAGAAATAAGTTCTAGGTAAGGTAAAGTTTCAAAGAGGTTTAGCATTATGTGCCTTTTTCATTACTCGAGAAGCAAGTGATTTTAACTAACGACATTTATACTCTTTAGACCTAAACTTTGACACAAACAAATTAGTCGCAATTCAAAGCAAAATGAAGCTTTTTAACAAGTTCCAAATAATATGCCTCTCTCTCTTTATCTGTGAAACAAATGATTTAACTAGCAAACTTTCATATGCTTTAAAACTGAAACTTAGGCACATTTACATAGAAAAAAGTTAGTGTTCTTTCATAAACAGGATACTCGGTCTTGAACACGTTTAGGAAAGGACCCTGCTTGGTATCATGAATTGGACAGTTTCAAAGTTCAAACGCGAATTTTGCAACACTTGAATTATTATTGCAAAAGCACACACAGCTATACTGGATCATACTGGTACACATATCTGATCTCTTAAGTTGGTGAAGCAGTGCCACAACAGAGGTGGCAAGGACGAGGCGGCTATATGGTGTCGGGTTTATGCCCTATTTAATTCTTCTTGGCGACGTATTAGTCATTCTTAGAGCCATTCCAAATGCGAGAGCATCATTCTACAGCCGGAACCACATCCGAGGCCATTCCATCATAAATTCTGTTTCTGAATGCCTGACATGGCACCTGCGGTGTTGACTGCACAACTGCTGGTCACTGACTGCGTAATGTGCTCTCTCTCTTGCTGCCCAGATTGACCGCCATTCCACCTTTTCTAGCGCGCCAAGCCCCTTCCGTAGCGGAGGGGGTTCCCTACGTCTTTTCTATTTTACAATACAAGATCCCTAAGTATGAACCAGTTTCCTACATACAATTTTCTTTTTACAAACAGATATATTTTATAAAATTCCATTATTTAAACACACCGTTAACTACACTCCTGGAAATGGAAAAAAGAACACATTGACACCGGTGTGTCAGACCCAACATACTTGCTCCGGACACTGCGAGAGGGCTGTACAAGCAATGATCACACGCACGGCACAGCGGACACACCAGGAACTGCGGTGTTGGCCGTCGAATGGCGCTACCTGCGCAGCATTTGTGCACCGCCGCCGTCAGTGTCAGCCAGTTTGCCGTGGCATACGGAGCTCCATCGCAGTCTTTAACACTGGTAGCATGCCGCGACAGCGTGGACGTGAACCGTATGTGCAGTTGACGGACTTTGAGCGAGGGCGTATAGTGGGCATGCGGGAGGCCGGGTGGACGTACCGCCGAATTGCTCAACACGTGGGGCGTGAGGTCTCCACAGTACATCGATGTTGTCGCCAGTGGTCAGCGGAAGGTGCACGTGCCCGTCGACCTGGGACCGGACCGCAGCGACGCACGGATGCACGCCAAGACCGTAGGATCCTACGCAGTGCCGTAGGGGACCGCACCGCCACTTCCCAGCAAATTAGGGACACTGTTGCTCCTGGGGTATCGGCGAGGACCATTCGCAACCGTCTCCATGAAGCTGGGCTACGGTCCCGCACACCGTTAGGCCGTCTTCCGCTCACGCCCCAACATCGTGCAGCCCGCCTCCAGTGGTGGCGCGACAGGCGTGAATGGAGGGACGAATGGAGACGTGTCACCACTGGTGATCGAGGGGACACTGAATAGTGCACGGTACATCCAAACCGTCATCGAACCCATCGTTCTACCATTCCTAGACCGGCAAGGGAACTTGCTGTTCCAACAGGACAATGCACGTCCGCATGTATCCCGTGCCACCCAACGTGCTCTAGAAGGTGTAAGTCAACTACCCTGGCCAGCAAGATCTCCGGATCTGTCCCCCATTGAGCATGTTTGGGACTGGATGAAGCGTCGTCTCACGCAGTCTGCACGTCCAGCACGAACGCTGGTCCAACTGAGGCACCAGGTGGAAATGGCATGGCAAGCCGTTCCACAGGACTACATCCAGCATCTCTACGATCGTCTCCATGGGAGAATAGCAGCCTGCATTGCTGCGAAAGGTGGATATACACTGTACTAGTGCCGACATTGTGCATGCTCTGTTGCCTGTGTCTATGTGCCTGTGGTTCTGTCAGTGTGATCATGTGATGTATCTGACCCCAGGAATGTGTCAATAAAGTTTCCCCTTCCTGGGACAATGAATTCACGGTGTTCTTATTTCAATTTCCAGGAGTGTATTTACAAAGCATACATCAAAAATTTCCATTTCCCTCCAACAATTCAAAGATCTTAACTCATTCAGAATATACACTTTATAATAAAATTACACTGTACTAATGACCGAAAATCGATAAAGGTATTACAAGATGTATACAATATAAACAAAGAATAAAAGGTGCCTGATAATGGTTTATTGCGTTTTGGGATTTGTGACCTTTGTCCTAAATGAATCTCGAAAAGTGTCTCTTACTGAACGAGTGTGCCAGAAATATACGATACATTGGTGTGTAGTAAAGACGGCGTCAGCACTGCTCCGGCGCCATTGCAAACTCGCCGCTCAACCAGAGCGGTTGGCAGGGCTGCGCGCTACGGTTCGTTGCACGGTCTCCTTGATAAATACACCGCCACGGCGGCGCACTTTCTGCCGGATTTTAATATTTCATACGGATACTCTTTCTACCTTTCCCGAGCTAAGGCATTTCTCATTCTAACGCTCAAATTTTGAGCGTCTGGGAGTAATTGCCACGGAAAAAGTTCTCGTAATTAGAGCGCGCGTGCTGGTTTAGCAGGGCAAGTTCCTGAGGCACGGACGTTGTGTGCAGCCGTCCCTTTTTTTCTTTTTAACCTTGCTATTTTCCACAGGCGGTGGCCATTAATTATGTTGTAATAGGTGTTTTAGTGGAAACTCGGGATTTTCTTTAACGAAGGCGTCTGACTTCCGGTTCTGGGCAGCATTGTTCTCTCTTCCTGTTTACTCTCCATCCCCGTCTTTGTCTAATCTCGGGGACCGGCCAGTTTAATGAACAGCACTAACCGGCTACCGTCGCGGCGCTGTTTAATTTCACCCGCTCGAGTCCTCTGACGGAATGCGGTAGCGACAGTTTACCGGCTGTGTGACGTTTGTCTTGTTCCCATTTCAGTGCAAACAGTTTTTGGTCGATATTCAGTTTTTCTTGTTACTCGTTCTGTGCCTTCTTTGTTTAATCCCGCTGTTGATTCGTCAGTTACATGAACTGCAAGTTTACAGAGTGCTTGGCAGCTCGTTTACATGGCACTAGCAATGGTGGGCTGTTTTAGTTGCACCAATAAATGTAGTTTAACAACACGTGTTCAGTGGATTGCAGTAATTTACCAGGCTTCGCTGTCACCTACCAACAAGACACAGTGACCTTAAGAGCCGACAGGCCTCCAAACACAGTCAGAATTAGGAATACTTGGAGGAAGCAACAACAGGTACTTCTAAATCCACTGAGGTGAGAAGTCATGCGATAACTATACGCACATACTGAAGAAAAAAATGCCACACATGGAGGTCAGCATTCGATTCCTCATTCAGAATCAAGACAAAAGTTTATGTAGCAGAATGAGATCAGCTGTATATTGAAAACACATGTATGAAAACGAGGAGCTGACGACACTGTCTCTCGTGCAGCACCATTGGAATGCACAGGGAAACGTGTATCATCCTACATGGTGTGTCTAGGAATTCTGCATACACGGTTAGCTGGACAAACACTCTGACAACTTGTATTAATGAGTTTATTACATAAAGACAATTACAGATATTTAACTCTGTCACTTACACAGATGTGTCGCAAGCAAAGGGCTATACAGGGTGTTACAAAAAGGTACGGCCAAACTTTCAGGAATCATTCCTCACACACAAATATAGAAAAGATGTTATGTGGACATGTGTCCGGAAACGCTTAATTTCCATGTTAGAGCTAATTTAGGTTCGTCAGTATGTACTGTACTTCCTCAATTCACTGCCAGTTGGCCCAATTGAAGGAAGGTAATGTTGACTTCGGTGCTTCTGTTGACATGCGACTCATTGCTCTACAGTACTAGCATCAAGCACATCAGTACGTAGCATCAACAGGTTAGTGTTCATCACGAACGTGGTTTTGCAGTCAGTGCAATGTTTACAAATGCGGAGTTGGCAGATGCCCATTTGATGTATGGATTAGCTCAATAGCCGTGGCGCGGTACATTTGTATCGAGACAGATTTCCAGAACGAAGGTGTCCCGACAGGAAGACTTTCGAAGCAATTGATCGGCGTCTTAGGGAGCACGGGACATTCCAGCCTACGACTGGCGACTGGGGAAGACCTAGAACGACGAGGACACCTGCAATGGACGAGGCAATGCTTCGTGCAGTTGACGATAACCCCAATGTCAGCGTCAGAGAAGTTGCTGCTGTACAAGGTAACGTTGACCACGTCACTGTATGGAGAGTGCTACGGGAGAACCAGTTGTTTCCGTACCATGTACAGCGTGTGCAGGCACTATCAGCAGCTGATTAGCCTCCACGGGTACACTTCTGCGAATGGTTCACCCAACAATGTGTCAATCCTCATTTCAGTGCAAATGTTCTCTTTACGGGTGAGGCTTCATTCCAACGTGATCAAATTGTAAATTTTCACAATCAACATGTGTGGGCTGACGCGAATCCGCACGTAGTAGTGCAATCACGTCATCGAAACAGATTTTCTGTGGACGTTTGGGCAGGCATTGTTGGTGATGTCTTGGTTGGGCCCCATGTTCTTCCACCTACGATCAATGGAGCACGTTATCATGATTTCATACGGGATACTCTACCTGTACTGCTATAACATGTGCCTTTACAAGTACAACACAACATGTGGTTCATGCACGATGGAGCTCCTGCACATTTCAGTCGAAGTGTTCGTACGCGTCTCAACAACAGATTCGGTGACCGATGGATTGGTAGAGGCGGACCAATTCCATGGCCTCCAAGCTTTCCTGACCTCAACCCTCCTGACTTTCATTTATCGGGGCATTTGAAAGCTCTTGTCTACGCAACCCCGGTACCAAATGTAGAGACTCTTCGTGCTCGTATTGTGGACGGCTGTGATACAATACGCATCAGGTATTCAATGCGACGGAGGGTGGATGCATGTATCCTCGCTAACGGAGGACATTTTGAAAATTTCCTGTAACGAAGTGTTTGAAGTCACGCTGGTACGTTCTGTTGCTCTGTGTTTCCATTCCATGATCAATGTGATTTGAAGAAAAGTAATAAAATGAGCTCTAACATGGAAAGTAAGTGTTTCCGGACACATGTCCACATAACAAATTTTCTTTCTTTGTGTGTGAGGAATGTTTCCTGAAAGTTTGGCCGTACCTTTTTGTAACACCCTGTATACGAAACAATCAGTCTTTGCAGTGATTGCTGATCTCTGGCAAAAGTCTTTACTGAACTGCTATCTAAGTTCCTTACGGCGACGCTGCTATCCAAGTGGCTAAACTTGATGCTGCTACTGAAGTGGACACCACTAGTCTGGCGCGGCGCTTATGTCCTTTTCACCTAGGGGGCGCTGCCGACGCGTTGTCTTCCTGGAAGGCGTCGGCCTGCGTACGATTTGCTGACCTTTTCTCACCGCCTTCTCTTTCCTGTCCTTCCCGACTGGCGTGCCAGCGTTGACCGTACGCCGTAACATTCCTCCCCTCCAAGGCGGTGGACTGTGGTCATATTTGGAGCACGACAAAGGGAGTGGAGTCAAGAACGTCGACGTTCTGATGGATCGGAAGCTGTGGCTCCAGGGGACTTCAGACTTACGGTCGCACACAGCCATCTGGTCTTCACTCTGGTGGAAACGTCCCCAGGAAAAGGACCAGAAGGGTACACGTCTAACTCCTGGGGTCAACAAAATGTAGAAGGCATCGGCTACAGCGATTTGGGAGGGTCCAGCTCCATTGGTAGGGCCACAAGAGGGGGAGGAGGCGAAGGCTCCGTATCCGTGGGGTCGTCCCGCGATGTAGCGACGATCCCCTTTGACGGTTGCTGTGGCGGCGCTGTCCTCCGGATACGAGATACGGAGGATCACCGTGCACATGACAGTGGCGAATTTGATTGTGATGTCGACCCTGCAATCCGTGTGGGCCTGAAATGAGATACATGCATGCACCAAGTCGACGAAGGATCTTACCAAGCGCCAACGTCTGCTGCCGCTAAAAACGCTGAAAAACACAATATTACTCGGAGCGAAGCGATACTTGTCGCTTTTCTTCGGCGCTGGATGCTGAGGAGGGGGGAGCATGTGGAGCAGTGTCCGATGGCGGTGGCCTTTAAACAATACCGACGGCGATAGTCTGTCTAGCGGATGCGAACGATAGGAGGGAAGAAACAGTTGCAGTGCTTGATCCTTGGTGTGTGTAGTGCGAAGTTTGGCCATCTACTGCTTGAACGTTCTGACAAAACGTTCCGCATCGCCGTTTGACTGTGCATGGGACGGTGCACTCGTTAGAAGCTGTTTGCGATTGAGTTCACACAATATTTCAAATGCATTTCACGTGAACTGAGGACCGTTGTCTGACACTATGACGTCAGGGAAACTTCCGAGGCAAAAAATAGAGGACAACGCCTGAACTGTGCTTCGTGACGTTGTCGAGTTCATTGGCACAGCAAAAGGAAACTTGCTAGTAGAGTCAACCACAATCAAGCAACGAGTGTTCCAAAAAGGTCCCGCAAAGTCTATGTGCACACGTTGCCTTTGTGATTGTGGCTTAGACCAAGCAGAGAATTTCTTTGGCGGAGATTTTTGCACATGCGTGACACTGTGACTTTATCTGTGCTATTTGGGTGTCCATACCCTGCGAAGGAGTTTTGCTATTTGGGGAGCAAAATAACTGATGATGGTCGAAGTAGAGAGGATGTAAAATGTAGACTGGCAATGGCAAGGAAAGCGTTTCTGAAGATGAAAATTTGTTAACATCGAGTATAGATTTAAATGTAAGGAAGTCATTTATGAAAGTATTTGTATGGAGTGTAGCCATGTATGGAAGTCAAACGTGGACGATAAACAGTTTAGGCAAGAAGAGAATAGAAGCTTTCGAAATGTGGTGCTACAGAAGAATGCTGAAGATTAGATGGGTACATCACATAACTAATGAGGAGGTATTGAATAGAATTGGGGAGAAGAGGAGCTTGTGGCACAACTTGACTAGAAGAAGGGATCGGTTGGTAGGACAATTTCTGAGACACCGAGGGATCACAAATTTAGTATTGGAGGGCAGCGTCGAGGGTAAAAATAGTAGAGGGACACCAAGAGATGAATACACTAAGCAGATTCAGAAGGATGTAGGCTGCAGTAGGTAATGAGAGATGAAGAAGCTTGCACAGGATATAGTAGCATGGAGAGGTGCATCAAACCAGTATCAGGACTGAAGACCACAACGACAAACCCTGCGAAGTACAGTTCGACGCGCTAACTGTTTGCTACGAAGAATCCCCAGTGTCCTTGGTGAAGTAACTGCAACACTTCTTTTTCCAAAGCTTCGTGGATCAACACACTTGACTGTCTACTGTCGTTTTGAAAAAGAATCACCCCTTGCTATATAGCGAGGCTACGCTGATGTGCAAAGTATCGACGCACTACAGAGTTCTTTAAGCTATGCAGTGAGCGAGACCAAGACGTGCGAATGTACACTCCTGGAAATGGAAAAAAGAACACATTGACACCGGTGTGTCAGACCCACCATATTTGCTCCGGACACTGCGAGAGGGCTGTACAAGTAATGATCACACGCACGGCACAGCGGACACACCAGGAACCGCGGTGTTGGCCGTCGAATGGCGCTAGCTGCGCAGCATTTGTGCACCGCCGCCGTCAGTGTCAGCCAGTTTGCCGTGGCATACGGAGCTGCATCGCAGTCTTTAACACTGGTAGCATGCCGCGACAGCGTGGACGTGAACCGTATGTGCAGTTGACGGACTTTGAGCGAGGGCGTATAGTGGGCATGCGGGAGGCCGGCTGGACGTACCGCCGAATTGCTCAACACGTGGGGCGTGAGGTCTCCACAGTACATCGATGTTGTCGCCAGTGGTCGGCGGAAGGTGCACGTGCCCGTCGACCTGGGACCGGACCGCAGCGACGCACGGATGCACGCCAAGACCGTAGGATCCTACGCAGTGCCGTAGGGGACCGCACCGCCACTTCCCAGCAAATTAGGGACACTGTTGCTCCTGGGGTATCGGCGAGGACCATTCGCAACCGTCTCCATGAAGCTGGGCTACGGTCCCGCACACCGTTAGGCCGTCTTCCGCTCACGCCCCAACATCGTGCAGCCCGCCTCCAGTGGTGTCGCGACAGGCGTGAATGGAGGGACGAATGGAGACGTGTCGTCTTCAGCGATGAGAGTCGCTTCTGCCTTGGTGCCAATGATGGTCGTATGCGTGTTTGGCGCCGTGCAGGTGAGCGCCACAATCAGGACTGCATACGACCGAGGCACACAGGGCCAACACCCGGCATCATGGTGTGGGGTGCGATCTCCTACACTGGCCGTACACCACTGGTGATCGTCGAGGGGACACTGAATAGTGCACGGTACATCCAAACCGTCATCGAACCCATCGTTCTACCATTCCTAGACCGGCAAGGAAACTTGCTGTTCCAACAGGACAATGCACGTCCGCATGTATCCCGTGCCACCCAACGTGCTCTAGAAGGTGTAAGTCAACTACCCTGGTCAGCAAGATCTCCGGATCTGTCCCCCATTGAGCATGTTTGGGACTGGATGAAGCGTCGTCTCACGCGGTCTGCACGTCCAGCACGAACGCTGGTCCAACTGAGGCGCCAGGTGTAAATGGCATGGCAAGCCGTTCCACAGGACTACATCCAGCATCTCTACGATCGTCTCCATGGGAGAATAGCAGCCTGCATTGCTGCGAAAGGTGGATATACACTGTACTAGTGCCGACATTGTGCATGCTCTGTTGCCTGTGTCTATGTGCCTGTGGTTCTGTCAGTGTGATCATGTGATGTATCTGACCCCAGGAATGTGTCAATAAAGTTTCCCCTTCCTGGGACAATGAATTCACGGTGTTCTAATTTGAATTTCCAGGAGTGTATTTTAGTGAAATGTTCAAATCTGAGTCAGCTTCCGTGGCCTCTGCAATTTTCCTATAGTTCAGAGGAAATAATTGAAGCAATTCTGAATCGTGAACATCGGTGTGACAACAAGATGCTGCAGAAACGTCAAAAGTTGTATCAGAGCCAAGCGGAAGACGTGAAAGGGCTTTCGCATTACCATGTTGAGCTGCCGGACGATACGCAATCTCGTATTGGTATTGAGACCACAGCAAAGCCCAACTTTGCAATTTGTGGGCAGTTCGCACAGGAACACATTTCTTCGGATGAAACAAGGACTGCAAAGGCTCGTGATCTGTTAGTAAGTAGAATTTTCTGCCATACAAATAGTGGTGGAATTTGATGACACCACACACAATAGCCAATGCCTCTTTCTCTGTTTGCGAGTAGTTACGCGGTGCTTTGGAAAACACTTTTGTAGCGAAAGCAGTAGGCCTGTCTTTATGACCAATTCAGTGTGGCCGGCCGGAGTGGCCGTGCGGTTCTGGGCGCTCCAGTCTGGAACCGAGCGACCGCTACGGCCGCAGGTTCGAATCCTGCCTCGGGCATGGATGTGTGTGCTGTCCTTAGGTTAATTAGGTTTAATTAGTTCTAAGTTCTAGGCGACTGATGGCCTCAGAAGTTAAGTCCCATAGTGCTCAGAGCCAATTCAGTGTGAAAGCACTGCTACAATCCCGTAAGAGGAAGCTTCAACTTGCAAGACAATTAGCTTGTCACGATCAAAGTGAACCAAGCATAGTTCACTGAGCAGTACATCTTTAAGTTACTGAAAAGCTTCTTGGCACTCATCTGTCCGAACAAAGGGGACTTTCTTGTGGCGCAAGCGATGCAACGGAGCTGCGATTTGTGCAGCATTCTGTATCAACCGAATATAATGGTTCACTTCCCTTAGACTGACTGAAATTCTGTGGCATTATGAGGAGCTGGCAGGTCACGTATGGCTAACAAATGCGACTGAAGAGCGTGTACACCTTGACATTTTATGACATGACCAAGATATTGCAACTCAGGTTTAAAAAATCACACATATCCTGTCTAACTTTAGTCTTGTATTAGACGACACACGAAACAAAGGACGTAAATTTTGCAAAGTGTTCTTCAGGTGTACGACCAGCTACGACAATGCCGTCCAAATAGTTTGAACAGTTTGGTACTTGAGCAGTCAGCTGTTCAAAATATGGTTGGAAAATGGCAGGAGCGGAGGCGCTGCCAAGAGGCAAACGTAAATACTTACACAAGCCCAAATGAGTGTTCACAATACACAAGATTCGAAAGTCTTCATCTAATGGTATTTGAAGATATGCGTCAGCCAAATCAGTTTTTTAAAAGTGGCGACCAGCGCCTAATCGGTCCATGAGATCCTCTGGGCGTGGCAAAGGATAAGTATTCGCATCAATCACAGTTTGTAGGTTGACTGTAGACTTCAAGTCAACACAGAGGCGAATTTTACCTGAAGGTTTGGGGGGCTAAACCAGTGTTCTGGCCCACAGACTAGCTTGTATGGGCGCAATAGCTCCGCAGTTCTTTAAGTTCAGCAGTCACTTTGTCCCGTAATGCAATGGGAACAGTTATGGCCCGGCATAATTTTGATTGAGCATTGTCCAACAAAATTATTAACATTGCCCAGACCTTCAAAAATAGTTCAGGGAGTTCTTTCAGCAAGCGAGCTACACAGCTTGACACACGCGGACTGTTGCTGCCCACTTGGCCAGCCATGAGCAAGCGATGATTCGACCCGACAAATTGGTGGCTGCTCAAATTTAACGGCCACTACGGCACCTGAATAATACTGATCTAGAATTTGCACTATGTGATGAACAGATAGATCTGACTTTTTCGGAATCTGTTCTCTAAGTTTGACATCAGTTACATTGTACACGATTGCATCACGCAACATTTCAAAAATGGTTCAAATGGCTCTGAGCACTATGCGACTTAACTTCTGAGGTCATCAGTCGCCTAGAACTTAGAACTAATTAAACATAACTAACCTAAGGACATCACACACATCCATGCCCGAGGCAGGATTCGAACCTGCGACCGTAGCGGTCCCTCGGTTCCACACTGTAGCTCCTAGAATCGCACGGCCACTCCGGCCGGCCGGCAACATTTCATTAGAAAATAAAGCACCACAAGCACATTTGAGTTTGCATTTCCTCGTCATACCCTGAAAATCTGTTACCCAGCCGCGATAAATTTGTTCTGACATTTTCTTGCTACGAAAGAACTGGTATCTAGCGGCCACCACATTCACTTGTTGGTCATAGTAGTTAGTTAGACAATCTTCAACCTAGCCATAGGAAAGTTCACTCGAAGTGGCGTTAGGGAACAACTTTTAGATGAGGCGAAAGACTGCAATTCCTATCATTGACAAAAAGTAATGTAGTTTCACAGTACCAATGATGTGGGTCTCATACTGTTGCAATTACTCCAAACATTCCTCTTCTGTTTCGTTAAACTGGTGAAAAGGCAGCTGCAGTTGTTGCCTGTTGTGCTGCGTTAGTTGTTTGGTTTACCAGTGACTGCTGTACCGTGTTTAGAACGGTTGCAATCTGCTGCGTCCGAAAGTGAAACATCAATGTTAGCTGCGTTGCCACTATTGTTCGCAGCTGAGGCTCCTGAGCACGGGTGGGAGAGATAGGTTGCTCATTTTGGAATAGGCAAGTGCAATAAACAGACAATGGGAGCAATAAAAATAAGGAGACAACCAAAGAAAATGCCCATCTGAAAACATTGAATAGGAAAAACACTATAAAAGACACTGTTAATACATTTAAACACAGCCATGCAAAGAGAACTCAAGGTAGAATTAAGGCACCAGCAAAACACAAAAGCCCAGCACAAAACAAAATCTGTGGCAGCTGGCTGCTCTGTTAACTGGTTGTCGCCAATATTGTTCTGTCTAGGAGTCCTGCATACTCGGACGGCAGCTATGGCCGAACGTTTCCAGGTGCTTCAGTCCGGAAACGCACTGCTTCTACCGTCGCAGGTTCAAATCCTGCCTCGGGCATGGATGTGTATGATGTCCTTAGGTTGGTTAGGTTTACGCAGTTCTAAGTCTAGGGGACTGATGACCTCAGATGTTAAGTCCCATAGTGCTTAGAGCCATTTGAACCTGCATACTCAGTTCACTAGGCAAACAATCAAACAACTCATGCTCATGAGTTTTATTACAAAAAGACAACTGCAGATAGTTAACTTTGGTACTTACACATGATGTGTCGCAAGCAAAGGGCGACATACGAAATAATAAGTCTTTACAGTGGCTCCTGATCTCTAACAAAAGTCTGAACTGCTATCCAACTGCCTAGCGTTGATGCTGTTGCTAATCTTGATGCTGCAATTGAAGTGGTCTCGACTAGTCGGGCGCGTCTCTTATGCCCTCTTCGCCTAGAGGCAACTGCCGTCGCGTTGTCATTCACGAAGGGGGTTGGTCAGTGTGCGATTGGCTGACCTCTTCTCACAGCCTTCTCTTCCCTGTCGTTCCCTACAGGCGTTCCGGCGCTGACTACACGCCATAACACTACACCACCGTACCAACCGTCGTAGCTCACGGAGTAGACCACTGACGGAGTAGAACCATTTTGAATTAATTAATGGTTGAGGTAGTAATTATAGTTAACAGGAGTAAAGTCTCCTTTACATTTCTGTGATTGCTAACCTGTGCTATTAATAGCTACCGCTATCCACTGTGCATTTTGCCTAGTAATTGGGTGTGTTCATTGCACTTCAGTAGGATAGAATTCATGAAACTCCCTTTTACAAGAGTATATTTAAATGCACTGAAAATAATGTTTTCACATTATTAACCCTAATTAGGCTGGCGATCGTTTATTTTTTCATTTAAGGGAACTTTATTGCTTTCTTTTCTTACAAAACTAAAGGCTTTCTGCTCTCTACTAATTGCCACAGTACGAAATTCAGGTTCTATACCCTCTGTCCATTAGGTTAACACACGGTCAGTTTCAAAATTCCTCCCAGAGGGTAGCGCTATACAGTACGTTTATGTCATATTTGGCATTTAATATTTCAATGTTGCGTTATACTTGGCTTCCCTGTGACAGGACTAGAAGTTCGGTTATCAGGGAATTTGAAAGTTCTTTAACGCAGAAGGAGCGTTCTAATTTAGGTTAGGTGTCCGTCATAAAGATACCAGGAAGTGAACCTCCCGCCATAGATACGTGACTCATTCAATAAGTAATGCAACAAATATTGTTCCCTGAAAACTTGTTGGTTTTCTTCACGATTCCCATATACACTGTTATTCTGCACACTTGGCTAAAAACACCGTTCTCCAACATAATCTCAGTTCAATGCGACGGTCTTATGCCACCTTATTGGCAGAGCCTGTATGACCACATGGTCGCACTCTAGTGGTCAACGTCGGAGCCAACGTCTTGCAGCAGTAGTAACCTCCCTGACATCCACGTATTGCTTACCGCGGACTGCTTCCTTCATTGGGCCAAACAGATGAAAGTTGGAACGTCCGAGATGCGAGCAGCAGCGTGGTTGGGGAAGAACACTCCAATGAAGTTTTGTGAGATAATCTCTGGTGAGCAAAGTTGTGTGAGACCCTGCGTTGTTATGGAGAAGGAGAAGTTCGTTTGCGTTTCCGCGGCGACGTTCATGCTGAAATCGTTTATTCAGTTTCCTGATTGTAGCACAATACACTTCAGAGCTAATCGTTGCACCTTAAGGTGGTCAGCAAACAGAATAACCCCTTAATAACAAAGGTTGTAATTTCACAATATGAAATTGTACACGTACATAATGTGAAACTTATTTTATATTTCTTATTTGTAATAAGGATTAATGATACTGCAGCCTTTAATACGTATAGCCGTAATAGTAAGTAAGAAATGAACATCTTAACATAAATGTTTTATGAATAAAAGATCGAAATTTAGGAACATGAAAAGAGATCATGACATATTGTCAATTTATGGCATATTACAAAACTCGGAAAAAGTTTCTAGAATAACAATAGTCTTGCTTTTAAGAACCCCACCCCCCACCCCCCCTCCCATGAAACATGGACCTTGCCGTTGGTGGGGAGGCTTGCGTGCCTCAGCGATACAGATGGCCGTACCGTAGGTGCAACCACAACGGAGGGGTATCTGTTGAGAGGCCAGACAAACATGTCGTTCCTGAAGAGGGGCAGCAGCCTTTTCAGTAGTTGCAGGGGCAACAGTCTGGATGATTGACTGATCTGGCCTTGTAACATTAACCAAAACGGCCTTGCTGTGCTGGTACTGCGAACGGCTGAAAGCAAGGGGAAACTACAGCCGTAATTTTTCCCGAGGACATACAGCTTTACTGTATGATTAAATGATGATGGCGTCCTCTTGGGTAAAATATTCCGGAGGTAAAATAGTCCCCCATTCGGATCTCCGGGCGGGGACTACTCAAGAGGACATCGTTATCAGGAGAAAGAAAACTGGCATTCTACGGATCGGAGCGTGGAATGTCAGATCCCTTAATCGGGCAGGTAGGTTAGAAAATTTAAAAAGGGAAATGGATAGGTTAAAGTTAGATATAGTGGGAATTAGTGAAGTTCGGTGACAGGAGGAACAAGACTTTTGGTCTGGTGATTACAGGGCTATAAATACAAAATCAAATAGGGGTAATGCAGGAGTAGGTTTAATAATGAATAAAAAATAAGAGTGCGGGTTAGCTACTACAAACAGCATAGTGAACGAATTATTGTGGCCAAGATAGACACAAAGCCCATGCCTGCTACAGTAGTACAAGTTTATATGCCAACTAGCTCTGCAGATGATGAAGAAATTGATGAAATGTATGACGAGATAAAAGAAATTATTCAGGTAGTGAAGGGAGACGAAAATTTAATAGTCATGGGTGACTGGAATTCGTCAGTAGGAAAAGGAAGAGAAGTAAACATAGTAGGTGAATATGGATTGGGGGGAAGAAATGAAAGAGGAAGCCGCCTTGTAGAATTTTGCACAGAGCATAACTTAATCATAGCTAACACTTGGTTCAAGAATCATAAAAGAAGGTTGTATACCTGGAAGACTCCTGGAGACACTAAAAGGTATCAGATAGATTATATATGGTAAGACAGAGATTTAGGAACCAGGTTTTAAATTGTAAGACATTTCCAGGGGCAGATGTGGATTCTGACCACAATCTATTGGTTATGAACTGCAGATTGAAACTGAAGAAACTGCAAAAAGGTGGGAATTTAAATACATGGGACCTGGATAAACTGAAAGAACCAGAGGTTGTAGAGAGTTTCAGGGAGAGCATAAGGGAACAATTGACAGGAATGTGGGAAAGAAATACAGTGGAAGAAGAATGGGTAGCTCTGAGGGATGAAGTAGTGAAGGCAGAAGAGGATCAAGTAGGTAAAAAGACGAGGGCTAATAGAAATCCTTGGGTAACAGAAGAAATATTGAATTTGATTGATGAATGGAGAAAATATAAAAATGCAGTAAATGAAGCAGGCAAAAAGGAATACAAACGTCTCAAAAATGAGATCGACAGGAAGTGCAAAATGGCTAAGCAGGGATGGCTAGAGGAGAAATGTAAGGATGTAGAGGCTTGTCACACTAGGGGTAAGATAGATACTGCCTACAGGAAAATTAAAGAGACCTTTGGAGATAAGAGAACCACTTGTATGAATATCAAGAGCTCAGATGGCAACCCAGTTCTAAGCAAAGAAGGGAAGGCAGAAAGGTGGGAGGAGTATATAGAGTGTTTATACAAGGGCGATGTACTTGAGGACAATATTATGGAAATGGAAGAGGATGTAGATGAAGATGAAATGGGAGATAAGATACTGCGTGAAGAGTTTGACAGAGCACTGAAAGACCTGAGTCGAAACAAGGTCCCGGGAGTAGACAACGTTCCATTAGAACTACTGATGGCCTTGGGAGAGCCAGTCATGACAAAATTCTACCATCTGGTGAGCAAGATGTATGAGACAGGCGAAATACCCTCAGACTTCAAGAAGAATATAATAATTAAAATCCCAAAGGAAGCAGGTGTTGACAGATGTGAAAATTACCGAACTATCAGTTTAATAAGTCACAGCTGCAAAATACTAACGCGAATTCTTTACAGACGAATGGAAAAACTGGTAGAAGCGGACCTCGGGGAAGATCAGTTTGGATTCCGTAGAAATGTTGGAACACGTGAGGCAATACTAACCTTACGACTTATCTTAGAAGAAAGATTAAGAAAAGGCAAACCTACGTTTCTAGCATTTGTAGACTTAGAGAAAGCTGTTGACAACGTTAACTGGAATACTCTCTTTCAAATTCTGAAGGTGGCAGGGGTAAAATACAGGGAGCGAAAGGCTATTTACAATTTGTACAGAAACCAGATGGCAGTTATAAGAGTCGAGGGGCATGAAAGGGAAGCAGTGGTTGGGAAAGGAGTGAGACAGGGTTGTAGCCTCTCCCTGATGTTATTCAATCTGTATATTGAGCAAGCTGTAAAGGAAACAAAAGAAAAATTCGGAGTAGGTATTAAAATTCATGGAGAAGAAGTAAAAACTTTGAGGTTCGCCGATGACATTGTAATTCTGTCAGAGACAGCAAAGGACTTGGAAGAGCAGTTGAGCGGAATGGACAGTGTCTTGAAAGGAGGATATAAGATGAACATCAACAAAAGCAAAACGAGGATAATGGAATGTAGTCAAATTAAATCGGGTGATGCTGAGGGGATTAGATTAGGAAATGAGACACTTAAAGTAGTAAAGGAGTTTTGCTATTTAGGGAGCAAAATAACTGATGATGGTCGAAGTAGAGAGGATATAAAATGTAACCTGGCAATGGCAAGGAAATCGTTTCTGAAGAAGAGAAATTTGTTAACATCGAGTATAGTTTTAAGTGTCTGGAAGCCGTTTCTGAAAGTATATGTATGGAGTGTAGCCATGTATGGAAGTGAAACATGGACGATAACTAGTTTGGACAAGAAGAGAATAGAAGCTTTCGAAATGTGTTGCTACAGAAGAATGCTGAAGATAAGGTGGGTAGATCACGTAACTAATGAGGAGGTATTGAATAGGATTGGGGAGAAGAGAAGTTTGTGGCACAACTTGACTATAAGAAGGGATCAGTTGGTAGGACATGTTTTGAGGCATCAAGGGATCACAAAGTTAGTATTGGAGGGCAGCGTGGAGGGTAAAAATCGTAGAGGGAGACCAAGAGATCAATACACTAAGCAGATTCAGAAGGATGTAGGTTGCAGTAGGTACTGGGAGATGAAGAAGCTTGCACAGGATAGAGTAGCATGGAGAGCTGCATCAAACCAGTCTCAGGACTGAAGACCACAACAACAACAAGAAGCATTAATGAAAAATAATGGGAAATTATATAGATTTATATTAGAGACTTTACCACCTAGCTACCTCAGGTGTAAGGGCTCCGCAAATCATCCAGCCTGTCACATTCAAGGCAGTGTAAAATATCTGTGTGTTGTTCTGTCATGTACTTACCAGTCAGTAATATGTGGTGCAGAAATTCTGTTTTCTAATGAAATGTCTGCGTTACCGATACCTCCGGCATTTGACGGTATGTCGGGGCTTGCCCTGCCTTATTGAGCACAAAAAGGCTGCACTCATTTACGGTGTCCGTCATTACGTGTTCTTCGGCATCTGTACGATCAGCATGCCAGAGCGCTGAGCGTGCGTTGATGTCCGCGAGAATAAGCAGTCTTTTGAGCCTGGAGTAACCTACTACTTCCCTACTTGAGTTTTTAAGAGGTTCAATGTCATATGTGTACTATACGTATAGTGAAGTGACTATCCACGATTTCCTTCCAAGTGTAATGTCTGCTGTTACAAAGTGTTCAGTATATACTTGTGTCATTTTTCTCACTGTAATTCGTGTGTTTGTTATTGCTGATTTGGCATCATTTTCTCCGGTTATTATCCCATTTTGTGTTTGAAGGCACTATATGTTACCGTCACGCATGTAGGATTGCTGTAAACAAACGGCATCTGCATGTACTTCGTCCATCAACTTGCTTACTTCTGTACTAACCATTCGATTCCTCGTACAACAGAGTTGTACGATCTCCACGACGGGGGATATCTTGGGTGTGATTAGCTTTTGGATCCAGTTCCTTTAAATTCAAAGTGAACTCGCCTCTGTGGTCTCATTGAGTCCATGTAGATTCTGTTTACGTTCAAATCCTCTCCACTTCGTGCGGATACAACACGCAGAAGTCTACAGAGCTTTCGTGTGCCAGTAGGAAAGAAGGTTTGCCGTTCGTAGGGCCATGCGATCAGTCTGTTTCGTAGTTGGGCAACGTTTCATTTCCTTCTGGATCGTTAAGTCGTATTACGAACTACAGGGATGCTTGAAATACATCTCTATTTTCGAGGCTGCTTAAGTGCAGAATCTCCTCAAGGTCAATTGTTGTTTCTAAATCGTGTACCTGACTATTGTTGGAATCGTGTGATGTTTCAGTTTTCTCATTTGTGTTTGTCATTAGTGCATCCGTGGTAGTCATGTTTGCCGTTGTTATTTGTTCTCTGTTGGTTATCTTGTAATAGATTGTGTATAATGTCTGTGTTTGGTTCAAAATGGTTCAAATGGGTCTGAGCACTATGGGAATTAACTTCTGAGGTCATCAGTCCCCTAGAACTTAGAACTACTTAAACCTAACTAACCTAAGGACATCACACACATCCATGCCCGAGGCAGGATTCGAACCGGCGGCCGTAGTGGTCGGGCGGTTCCAGACTGTAGCGCCTAGAACCGCTCGGCAACTCCGGCCGGCTGTCTGTGTTTGCTGTCGGTGCTTCTGTAGCAGCTTTGTTTACCTTTGTTGTTCGCAGAGGGTATGCTGTGCATCAGTTCTTGTTTTATCTGATATTTTTATGGTTTCGATATGACGTTTGTCTTTTGTAGTGTCCGTCTTTCTGACGGCACACTCCTGTTTGTTTCTATTGTTTTAGTCTCAGGTTCCTGTCTCTTTGTGACATGGGTATTCCCATCATGGACGAAGCCTATTGGTTTTACGTACAATCTGCACTTTGTGGTGTCGTATTCGGGTTTGGTTGTTGCTGGTACTGTGGTTTTTTGTATGATTGTGTTAATCTTTGTGTTTGTTTGTTTTGAATTTTCTTGTACTACTTTTTGTTCTGGTGACGTGTGTTTCATAGTGAAACGTCCCCGTAGAAAAAATTATGAATTACTGTGCTGGTAAACCTCTTAGTTGTTTGATTTTCAAACAGCTGAGCAAAACTCAACGTACTCAGACATTTCTCTCTTTAGTTATTCTGATCATCACTAAACTGACACACTATATTTTTAGCGCAACGCAATCTGACTTTCAATAATCCCTACAAAAGAATGGCTCTGACTAACAATAACCTATACCTTTCATGAATCACTTACCTCACAAAAATCTTCGTTACTCGAACTACTGCAATACAGCGAGCGCCAATACTACCAGCTAAATACAAGATTCTAACTACTGAAGGCACTAACTACTGATAGGCATAGCTAGAAAACGAAATATTTTGATAGAGAACAAACAATGTATTTACCTTAATAGTGCTCAAAAGTCATAATATACATATAGCAGTTCAAGACATCCAGTCTTACAAATTTCCTTTTTCTGACGGACACACCTCCAGATCGTCCGCTCTCGAAACTCTGCCATCTCTCTCCCCACATCCACCACTGCTGGCGGCTCACCTCCAACTGAGCAACGCTGCGCGCTATTCACATCCAACTGCCCAACACTACAATAGCGAATATTACAACAATGCAAATCAGCCACAGACTGCACACAGCACAGTTAGTGATTTTCATACAGAGCGCTACTTGGCGTTACCAACATAAAAATTTAAACAGCCTACTTACAATAGTTATGTTGTAAATGTGTATAATGTCCCTCACGTGCTTTTATGTATTTGAATGTTTGTCTGAATCACATGATTTCGCTGACTTTTCGTTGTCTCTGCAGATTGCTTCGTCTTCTAGCTCCTCCATTCTGAGAAGAATCGCAGTCTCGGAGGATGCCCACTACAACCTATCATGTTTAATCTGCGTAGCCACGTAGATGTTAGACAAAGAACTGTCACGATCAGTTTCGTAACGCGGAAACAGTTCCGCGCAGATGATCCTTCGTTGCTCTTTATGCTCTTAGGTCAGGCGGCGCACAACCCAGCAGGCAAACGCCTTTGAGAACATCAGCAGTGTGTCAGCACTACCAACAAAGACGTCCAATTAAGCAGGGAGGTGCTTGACTGTCATCCGTGGATCACCTGAAATGACAGAGTCCGCACGTGCTAATATTGCAGGAGGTACAGTCGTGTGCGCCCGGCCGGCTCACGGGAGATCGTACATGTTTTCGAAACGTTTTTTTAGTGATAACAGAGCCCCGCCCAACGACTCACCGTGCTTTTGTTCTCTGCCAGATCTCCGTAGACATTCTGTAAGCGCTTATGAATATCTGCGATTCTTTGGTGTTGTGCCACAAGATACTGGGTCACAGCACTCTGCTTGGAACACACCTTCGTTACAGACGCCATTTTGAAGGCTTCGTATAGGGCCGCCAGCTATCGGAAATTCATGAAACCATAAGGTCCGAAGCGGGAATATTCCACTACGTCCCGCAACAAATTTCGGATATTTTCAACCGAAACTGGCCGAGAAAAAAATGTGTTGCATTCCTTATTGAAAGTCCTTCGTCTAAGCAGCAAAATAGAAGTGGCCTCCTGGCACGCGAGTTACGCATTTATCCCAGGAAAATATCTCGAAAACAGAGTTACTAGTAGCAACACATGAGTACAACAACAATCATTTATTAAACGAATTTGTGAGAAGGGGTGTCGCTGATGAACCTAATCCAACTGAAGCTCAGGGAGTTTAAGTTCAGTGTCCCAATTGGTAAACATTCTGGCTGGCACTTACAGACCGATTGACGCTCGGCATAAACCGTCCGACGACTAGATTGGTAGAACCTTCATGTAACTTGCAGGCAACAGATGGGAACTGCAGTGTTCAATCGATTGAATGGTTCGCTAGGCATATAAATGTGATTCTGTGAACTAGTTGGCGGATGGATCAAATAGTTCCGGGTTTCGGCATTGTCCGTGGTGGCAGACCTAAGTATAGGATGATTCACGACCTAATTGAATATACACTCCTGGAAATGGAAAAAAGAACACATTGACACCGGTGTGTCAGACCCACCATACTTGCTCCGGACACTGCGAGAGGGCTGTACAAGCAATGATCACACGCACGGCACAGCGGACACACCAGGACCCGCGGTGTTGGCCGTCGAATGGCGCTAGCTGCGCAGCATTAGTGCACCGCCACCGTCAGTGTCAGCCAGTTTGCCGTGGCATACGGAGCTCCATCGCAGTCTTTAACACTGGTAGCATGCCGCGACAGCGTGGACGTGAACCGTATGTGCAGTTGACGGACTTTGAGCGAGGGCGTATAGTGGGCATGCGGGAGGCCGGGTGGACGTACCGCCGAATTGCTCAACACGTGGGGCGTGAGGTCTCCACAGTACATCGATGTTGTCGCCAGTGGTCGGCGGAAGGTGCACGTGCCCGTCGACCTGGGACCGGACCGCAGCGACGCACGGATGCACGCCAGGACCGTAGGATCCTACGCAGTGCCGTAGGGGACCGCACCGCCACTTCCCAGCAAATTAGGGACACTGTTGCTCCTGGGGTATCGGCGAGGACCATTCGCAACCGTCTCCATGAAGCTGGGCTACGGTCCCGCACACCGTTAAGCCCTCTTCCGCTCACGCCCCAACATCGTGCAGCCCGCCTCCAGTGGTGTCGCGACAGGCGTGAATGGAGGGACGAATGGAGACGTGTCGTCTTCAGCGATGAGAGTCGCTTCTGCCTTGGTGCCAATGATGGTCGTATGCGTGTTTGGCGCCGTGCAGGTGAGCGCCACAATCAGGACTGCATACGACCGAGGCACACAGGCCCAACACCCGGCATCATGGTGTGGGGAGCGATCTCCTACACTAACCGTACACCACTGGTGATCGTCGAGGGGACACTGAATAGTGCACGGTACATCCAAACCGTCATCGAACCCATCGTTCTACCATTCCTAGACCGGCAAGGGAACTTGCTGTTCCAACAGGACAATGCACGTCCGCATGTATCCCGTGCCACCCAACGTGCTCTAGAAGGTGTAAGTCAACTACCCTGGCCAGCAAGATCTCCGGATCTGTCCCCCACTGAGCATGTTTGGGACTGGATGAAGCGTCGTCTCACGCGGTCTGCACGTCCAGCACGAACGCTGGTCCAACTGAGGCGCCAGGTGGAAATGGCATGGCAAGCCGTTCCACAGGACTACATCCAGCATCTCTACGATCGTCTCCATGGGAGAATAGCAGCCTGCATTGCTGCGAAAGGTGGATATACACTGTAGTAGTGCCGACATTGTGCATGCTCTGTTGCCTGTGTCTATGTGCCTGTGGTTCTGTCAGTGTGATCATGTGATGTATCTGACCCCAGGAATGTGTCAATAAAGTTTCCCCTTTCTGGGACAATGAATTCACGGTGTTCTTATTTCAATTTCCAGGAGTGTATGAGATCGGAATCACAAAGTACTTCCTTCAAGGAACCCCTTGAGTCAGAGGTAGCAAAGTAAATCTTTTGTGAGGATCATGTGAAAGTTTTGTGTTAACAGTTGCAAGAGGAAGAATATTAGCTGCTAATGATTCACCATGTCATCAGGAGGGCGGCTGAAAATGTTTATGGAGGTGCTGAGATCGTCCTTCAAATTAGATGTAAGTATCACACTTCGTACAAAACAAATAATTTACCTACACCATGAACACGGAATGACTAATGTCGCGCCACAGTCATCATAAAGGTCCAACCCATCAAGATCGAAGTCAAACTCCTTGGGAGGTACAAACCTTGCAGGACGTTCAGCTACGTATCCGCTCTTAAAGAATGCAATTAGAAACATATTGGCGTAACGGGGTGAGGAGTATTGATGGAATGCGATGGTATTAACCCGAATATGAAACAGTCTGTCGCGGAGCTTATCGTGAAACTGGCTATCCTTTAAGGCGTAGCCGCAGATAGTGCGGTAATATGTTTTATAGGGACAGAAGAAACAAACATCCAGAGGCTGAGTGTGTCAAGTGGTTGCAGGTCGTACGAACTGCAGTGTCACATACCTTCCAGGAGCGACAGTTTGTTCTAAGGGGGTATGTTTTTTATACGCAGTCCACGAATCAAGTGAAACCAGGTTCAATAAAGGAATTTAAAATACATTTGTGGCTGGCTGCTGTCTCAACACCATCAACATTTGGTTTGAAACCAAGTTATTTCGACCAGATATTGACCAAAAGCAGTGGTCATACCATAGTTGTAGTTCTCCTATGCCCATTTTCCCACTCTTGCTTGCTGTGACGTAAATATTTCCTACTGCCCTTGCAAGATCGCGCATACGTCAAAGAATCGTAGAAGGGAGAGCACCTCTAAGTTCTCGCAATGCAACAGATAACTTTCCAGCCAATTTACCATCCAGATTAACAGTCAGTATAATAGTAGACGAATATGTTGAGGCATTGATGTTAGTTGGTAACCCTAATTTCCAGTGTTTTTTTTTCATATGCATTTCGTCTTAAAATCCAGATAGGCCGGAGTTGAAAACAAATTCCTTACTGAAGGACGAAATAAGTTTATCTCATCTACAAATTTTCGGACAGACTCAGCAGTTTTCCATGTATCGTGAAGTTGATGCTTTGTTTGAGGTTTCGTTACCTTACGTCTTCCAATTCTGCATTCGGGAGGACGACGGTTCAATCCCGTCTCCGGCCATCCTGATTTAGGTTTTCCATGATTTCCCTAAATCGTTTCAGGCAAATGCCGGGATGGTTTCTTTGAAAGGGCACGGCCGATTTCCTTCCCAATCCTTCCGTAACCCGAGTGCGCTCCGTCTCTAATGACCTCGTTGTCGACGAGACGTTAAACACTAACAACCACCACCACCAATTCTGCAGCACTGTTTGAAGTTACGCAACCATCCACTTTTTCCCTTGGAATCAATGTAATTACTTTATGCCTCGTGCATTCCGAAGAGCATAACGTGGTAGGTCGCCATCATTCACAGCAGCTTTTGTAACAAGTGCACCTTGTTCTCCCTTGAGTGTTCCTAGTTTCTCTTATGCACTACACGGTCATACTGCTGCGGACTCATTCGAAAACTGTACATAATTGTCTTTTACTACACTGTAGATGATTTTCCATGTACGTAATAATGTTTAGGAGCTGCCCCTTGGACAATGATTGTCCTTTGTTTCGTTTCATTGGAGACGGGATTTGTGGCTCCCTGTGCGACAAGGATGGTGGACTACATGGCCTCACAACTGCTTCAGTATCACTTTCACTTGTTACGCACGTATCGTCATTATTGTAATCGTCATGTACATTGTCTACACAGTCAAGCATAACGACACTACACATTCTACTGATTCATCTTGCAGAAACGCTAACATTTCATCTGCCACCTCTTTCTCACTCTGCGAAATTTCTTGGGTTCGTTTCTGACGAAACGTCAACCTAGGCATCTGTTGTTGCACATAAAAAAATAATGCTATATTTGCTTTGTTTATCGTTGCCATTTCTGTGCTTTGTATCAACACCACGAGCACTGTAGTACTGTTGAAAGCTATTCGTCGACTAAGCAGTTCAACCTCGCTTCGTAGCCTCACGCTGCGCTCACCACAGGATACCTTCAGCCCCGTCCCTTTTTACCATTAACAACCAATATCGTGGTTGCATGGTAGACAATATATGGGGTATAAGATGCAGTAAACATTACGAACATTTTGCGGTCTCGCACTCAAGTTGGTTCTCAGTTATTAAGAGCGCTATCTGGAGGCGATGGCCGCTACTATGTGTGAGGCACCACACTGTTCTAGGCATACTTTTCCTAGTTACGGATTGTCATCCACAATGCGACGAACTTGACGTCTTTCCTCGGTGAACAATCCTAGTTACCTCGCTAAATGGCTAGCAAAACGCTCCCATCACAGAGCCCACAAGCAGTTTAATTACAAGTGGAGCAGTGGTTAGCACATTGGATTCGCATTCGAGAGGACGACGGTTCAAACCCGCGTCCGGCCATCCCGGTTTAATTTTCCCGTGATTTGTTTAAAACGCTCGAGACAAACGCAAGGATGGTTGCTTTGAAAGGCGCGCCCGATTTCCTTACCCATCATTGACGCAATCCGGCCTTGTGCTCCATCGCTATTGACACCCACATCGATGGGGCGTTACAAATGGTTCAAACTGCTCTGAGCACTATGGGACTTAACTGCTGTGGTCATCAGTCCCCTAGAACATAGAACTACTTAAACCTAACTAACCTAAGGACATCACACACATCCATGCCCGAGGCGGGATTCGAACCTGCGACCGTAGCGGTCGCGCGGTTCCAGACTGTAGTGCCTAGAACCACTCGGCCACTCCGGCCTGCGGGGCGTTACACCCCAACTTCCTTCTTTAAGTTTAATGAGTGTCAGGTATCAATAATAACACATGCAAAGCTCAATTTTTAATAAACATAAAATCTTTTGTTTTCTATTATTAGTCACTGGTAAATAAATTCGTATTTGATAAACACACAAAGAGGCTTATTGTGTAAAGGACCTTTGGTTTGATACTACAATTCAGTCCCCAACATTTTTGTATCAGAGTTTCATTCATTGTGAATATGAACATCTCTGTATGTCTAGTAATCAGAATAATAATTTGCTTTCCTACCAAAAATTATGATTCAATATTTGTCAATTAACATTTCCATTTGCTAATAAACAGTAATTTAACTAAAGGTAGAAGAAGCTGCTGCTAACAAGTTTGTGGTTAATAAATTTTTGCGCTCTGCACTCAGCTACTGGCACACATATTATTAGGGTCTAAATGTTTTGTAATTAACAGTGAGCGGAAATGTAGTTTTTAAAACTGATTTTTTTTCGAATATCTTGAGACTTGCGTCATACTGCTTTAGAATACTGATGTCCAGGCATTGAAAAAATGGTTCAAATGGCTCTGAGCACTATGGGACTTAACTTCTGAGGTCATCAGTCCCCTATAACTTAGAACTACTTAAACATAACTAACCTAAGGACATCACAGACATCCATGCCCGAGGCAGGATTCGAACCTGCAACCGTAGTGGTAGCGCGGTTCCAGACTGTAGCGCCTAGAACCGCTCGGCCACTCCGGCCAGCCCGGGCACTGAACTCATATTCTGTAATATGATGAAGATTTCAGAGGGATAGTGCGGAAGACACCATTGTGAATTCAAACGTTATGATCTTTTACGAAAAAGTAACCTGGTCGATCTAACTCAAGATTAGTTCCCAAAACACCAATCATCGAAAAGTCAATACTTACTCATCCCACATGATGTCCACAGCGCCGTCAATATAATAAAAATTTCGGTGTTTGGTGTTTCTTGTTTTTCAAAAGACTTATGATTGGATGCCACGTCGACTACTTCTGGAGAAGATATTTGTCTGCATATGGAAGCAAGCCTGCAACTACATCGGCAGTTTCCCTACTGTCCTGGATAGGGCTGAAGCAGCGTGCCATATGTCAGTGTAATAGGACCATTTCTGTATATATTATGTAAGGGGCGATAACAATGTTTCCGTTTGAGGGCGTTACTGCAGCGTATGTGTTTGGTAGCGCGACTTCATGCGGGTATATAAGCATAGACATATGGACAATGGTCTAATCTATAATTCGTGTCTTTCCGAATTGCGTGCGGTAAATGCGGAACGTGAACTTTGGAGATGTTGTTACCGAATGCGTCCAAGCAGGACCAACCATGCTGTTATTCTTTTCTTGGCTTCCAAAGTGCAAAAACCAGTAAATGTCCATCGGAGAATGAAGAATGTGTATAGCGCAGCATGTTCGTCAACAACCAACGTAGTGGAATGTTGTGCGACATCGGGGGCTGGTGCTTCATGATAACGGACGCTTCCACATCGCAGGTATTGTGCCAACTGAAGTGGGAGACGTGGGCCCATAGTATGATCCTGGTCTCTCCCCATGGGATTATCACATCCTCGCTCCCATAAAAAGGCCTTGAAGAGTCGAAAATTCTTTTTGGACGAGAATGTGCAGCAGGCAGGTACGGAATTCTTCACGCAGCAGGACATGGTATTTTACCAAATGGCTATCTTCTACGACGTTCGTTGGTGGGATGATTACCTCAATGCTCACAACACACCGATTCTGGACTGTCCGGCATTTGCTCCCCCCGCCCCCCTATATGCATCAAAGAGCCGGTACATTATTTTAGTTGAGGATGTTTGATAAAAAGTGCAGAAAATATTCGTTATTACTACGTGAGACCATCAGAAAACCTGTTCCAAATTCATGCCATTGGGACTGGAGTAGAAAGACCTGTAACTGCTGGTGGAGGAATAAATCGGGTCAAATTTGGCTGCACGACAGCCAGTTTCTATTTTCTATTAAGTCATTTCATTTCGCGGCTCTGTTATTGATGTGAAGATAGTACTCTCTATCAAGGATCGACTGTAAAGACAGCTTGGTTAGCTGATGTAGTCCTTGAAGTATACAAGAAATGACGTGTTTTGGTTCCAGTATAGCTGGCCAATCGGAGCGCTCCCCGCCAAACAAGAGGAAGTTCATTTTACGGGGCTATGCGAAGACACTGCCTACTTTCAAAGTGATTTCATTATATGTTTGTGAGATATTTGTATTTAATTGTGAGATTTTCACTGGTTTACGTAGCGAGGTAGCTGCCAGCGCCGCGAGCAGAAGCATGCTCTCAGGTCCGTAGTCATTACCATGCTTACAGAATGTGCGCTCAGTCAGTCCTAAGAGTACTTCTGTCAATTCGAAACTAAGTCTTTAATTATTTTTATCTTTTAAACACTGACCTACAGAATTTTCCCTGAAGAAGAGAACACAAGCTTAACCTAATCATTTATAAACCACATTATAGAAGTCCAACGCATTCTAACTGCTATACAGTGACAACATGACTTCCAATAATTAACACGAAGGAATGGATCTGAATTGCAAGATATCCTAACAAATACCCATTCTTTTTTATAAGTCAGTTACCTCACAGAAAATCTTCATAACACCAACTACAGCAGTTACAGCAAACACCAACTACAGCCAGCTAAATAAAAAGATTCTAACTACTATAGACTCTGAGTACTAGGAGGAATATGGTTAGCAAAAGAAACATTTTGTTGAGGAGCAAACATAGTATTTAGAAAATGTTAATTTGTTCATGTGACATACAGTTATAAATACACTGCTGGCCACCGTAAATGCAACACCCTGAAGGAAGCATCCGAATCAAGTGAAATTTACACCATGGGTTTGCAGCGATGAGATATGCAACTGATTAGAATTTCAGCACAGACGCACGTCACGCGCGCCTGTGGCGCCACCTCATAGCGCCATTTAAGGCTTGGCGATTTCGACGAGTGTACGTTCGGCACGTGTGTTTACCTTGTGGTTGTTTCACAAGACGATCAGTTATGCCTCGTAGACAACAGCGAACATCGTTTGATCAAGTATCCGAGTTCGACAGAGGAAGGATAGTGGCTTACCGAGATTGTGGATTATCATACAGAGAAATCGCTAGTCGTGTTGGACGAAACCAAACAGCTGTAATGCGGATATGTGACCGTTGGATGCAGGAGGGTACGACGGACCGACGTGGTCGATCGCATTCACCTCGGTGCACCACTGCACGTGCTGATAGGCAAATTGTGGGCATGGCAGTGACGGATCGCTCAGTGACATCCCGAACCGTAGCACAGGACATTGCGTTTGTAACGCATCATCCAGTGTCTGCGCGTACCATTCGACGCCGTTTACAGCAGAGTGGTCTGTCCGCAAGACGTCCATTGTTTCGTCTACCATTGACGCAGAACCACAGACGTCTCCGTCGCCAATGGCGTGATGACAGACGGATGTGGACGGCAGAATGGAATGACGTTGTCTTTACTGACGAGGCACGCTTCTGTCTGCAGCACCACGATGGTCGGATTTGAGTGTGGAGACACCGTGGAGAGAGGATGCTGGACAGCTGCATTATGCACCGCCACACTGGTCTTGCACCGGGTATTATGGTATGGGGCGGTATTGGATATTACTCTCGCACGCCTCTAGTACGCATTGCCGGTACTTTAAATAGCCGGCGCTACATATCCGAGGTGCTGGAGCCAGTTGTCCTTCCTTACCTTCAGGGCTCGGCCACAGCTATATTTCAACAGGATAATGCGCGACCACACGTGGCACGCATTGTCCAAAGGTTCTTCGTCAATAACCAGATTGAAGTGCTTCCCTGGCCGGATCGCTCTCCGGATCTTTCGCCGATAGAAAACATGTGGTCCATGGTTACTCAACGAGTGACCCAGATTACATCCCCAGCTGCCACACCAGATGATCTTTGGCAACGTGTGGAAGCTGCTTGGGCTGCTGTACCCCAGGAACACATCCAACGTCTCTTTGACTCAATGCCGAGACGTGTGGCAGCGGTGATCTCCAACAATGGCGGCTACTCTGGCTACTGATGGCTCAAATGGCTCTGAGCACTATGGGACTCAACATCTTAGGTCATAAGTCCCCTAGAACTTAGAACTACTTAAACCTAACTAACCTAAGGACATCACACACACCCATGCCCGAGGCAGGATTCGAACCTGCGACCGTAGCAGTCCCGCGGTTCCGGACTGCAGCGCCAGAACCGCTAGACCACCGCGGCCGGCTCTGGCTACTGATTCTGGCAGGAACCACATGTCACAGACGTCTGTAAACGTAATCATTTGATACTTTGTCAACATGTTATCTACAAAATAAATTTTGTTGTGCTACCTCTTGTCTTTCTTGGTGTTGCATTTACGGTGGCCAGCAGTGTATTATATAGTTGTCAATAATTCTACAACCGAAACATTACCAACAACATCCATCTTCATTTTACATTTCCTTGCGTCTCACTTTACAATGCATGTCCTACCAATACAGAGTCTCCACTAAGAAAAAAAAACATGTCCACACACTTCTCTATCCACTCGCCAACTGCTAGTCCGTCCAACCACAGAATCTCTTGCCGAGGGCGCAGAGCGCTGTCAGCGATATTAAAAGACTACAGGGCTGCCAACATAAAAACAGGCTACTTACAGAGTCATTCAGCCTCCCATGCAGTGTAGTTTATTATATATATTACACTGTGCAGGCGTAGTTCGCGATTAAAGGCCCTTAGGTGGACACATCCCAAACTATACATTCAAATAAATTTCTCAGTAACGTATTACAGAATTTAAGTTATCAGAACGCATTTCGCATATTTCCCACATGGATTTAAAAACTGATGGTCAATGTTTTTGGAACTGTTGATATGTGATATTGAACGATGTTTTTCGGACAAATGGTAGCTAGTCTTAAGGCTGCGCCTTGAAATGCTGCATAGCTCTATATAGCAAAGGATTGGGTGGTGGCGTGGCTTCCTCGAAGTACAGCTTTTAGGTGTGTCCGAAAGGCTCTGGAAGGGAATGACCAGAGCTGCTGAAATTTCGCTATCGAATTCCTATATCTCTTTATCTCTATTACGCTTTGATGCGTCATGAATGGACGTTTAGTATCACTGCAGGAAAAAGGGCACGAAATATGTCCCATGAGGAAATATGTCCCGTTACTTCAGTTTCCTTCCTTGGTGACTGCCTTTGCCGATAACGAGCGTTATTAGCAAGTTTCTTTCTGTGAGTGTATTAAGCATGAGTTAGTTTCCCTTTCATGCGTAGAACAGCAGCGTACAACGAGCTCGAAAACAACACAATATGAATTTAGTGCACAATTATATAGTAAAAGTTTGGAATACGAGTTAAGATGAAAGTGAAGGAACTTGGTGCACCCTGACCCGATCTAAACATAAAGCGAGAACAAAAATAATGTAGACCGAGGCAAGGGTACACACGTAATTTTAACGGGACGATGTACAATGCAGCTGAGTGACCGTGAAGTCAAAAATGCATGTTTCTATTTAACCTGTCTTGTGACAAATGTGTAGTAGTGACAGCACCGGACAGAGAATGGTATTACAGACGTAAAAAACTTCCACACAAAGATGAAAAAATACAATTCAAGTAAAAAGTATTTATATTTATTTATTAAACTTTCAGTCCTAGGCAAAGTGGAGATTAGGTACCAACTATATAGTGCTTACCGCCATAATATAAAGATCTATAATGAAAGTGTACAAAAAAATTATATATATATTGAGCAAAGCGATGACTGCTGTAAATTCGAGCTTGCCTTAAGGAGCGCTATGACGAAACAGAAAATTCCATGGACCCAAGAATTTTTCGGGGTCTAGTCGATCTGATGTCAGAACTAGACTGCGGCATGAAGCAGCACATTGAAAAATCGGATACCAGGTTTTCTTAGGTCTGACCAAAACAATTCAAAATGAAATGAAATCAGTTGATGAGGTACGCTTTAATCTCATCAGAAGTGAGCTGTCGAAGACAAATTGCCTCACAATCAAATTTGAAGAAACCATTGACTGTGCAAATTTGCTACAACTGTTGGAAATAATTCGGTATGAGGAAGACAAACGAAAGACTTACTTCCTTTGTACGATGAAGAGGTCGCACTGCAGACGACGAAATTGCAGCTGTTGTCAGCGAACCAGAGAAAATGAACGTCAATGAATCACTTGAGAAACTGATAGCTCAGTGTTACGACGGTGACCACAAAAGTGGAGTTCACATCAGAATTAGAGAGCTGTATGGAACTGCTCACTTCACTCACTGTTACGCACATCAGTTAAATTTAATTTTTGAACGTTGTGTGACAGGCAAAAAGTAAGTGCGGATCTTCTTCAACTACTGGGAAGGAATATCTGCCTTTTTTCCCCTGTCTCTTAAGCACACAGCTCTTCTTGGCGAAATAGTGATGAAACGTGTTACTACTTGTCCTAAGTCCATCAGAAGGAATCTCAAATAACGGAGCGTAACCACCTTTATACAAATAACAAAAGGAAATTGTTGAATGCTTTAAAAAAGTTATTGACGATGATACTAATTAGTTACAGTGCAATAAACAATGCTATTTGAGTAAAGGGTTTCCTACTAGACGAGGAGTTCCTCTTCTGGTTACAGTTTTTAAAATAAATTCGTGCCTCATTGTGACATTCTGTTCAAACAACTATAGCAACTGAATACTGATGCAATGAAAACTGTTGAATACGTATCTGACATTGCACCTTCTGTCAAGCATGTTAGGCTCTCACTCGATACTGGCGATTACGGAAGAACCAATTGCAAAACGGGAACGTTTCACTGAATGAACAATCGTGTGTGCATGGGACTTGTTCGGCCATATGATGACTCGAGATCAGTTGTCAATTCCGTTTTAAATCACTTGTCAACTGCACAACTGCCTGAACCGACGTTTTTTTCGAAACATAGAATTTGTTTCCCATAAAAAAAAACCTGAGAGAAGCTGTTAATTTGTTTAAATTGCAGTTTTCACACTTAAGTCATGCATTTAGTGTGTTACACAGCCGAAAGGATTTTATGAAGGCATCAAATGCTGCTTTGTCTCTGCTGAACTTCTTTTATAAAAAAAATTTCAAAAGCAGCAGTATACCGGCAATATACCCGTGGACTGTTCGAGCAACAAATACGCCGGGAGAAACTGAAGCATCACATCTTTTCAAAAGCTGTTTCTGAAAGCGATAAACATTTTAATTTTAATTTATGTTAAGATCCTATGTGCTACGGTCGCAGGTTCGAATCCTGCCTCGGGCATGGATGTGTGTGATGTCCTTAGGTTAGTTAGGTTAAGTAGATCTAAATTCTAGGGGACTGATGACCTCAGGTGTTGAGTCCCATAGTGCTCAGAGCCATTTGAACCATTTTTAAGATCCTATGGGACCAAACTACTGAGATCATCGGTCCCTAGGCTTACACACTACTTAAGCTAACTTAAACTAAATTACGCTAAGGAAAATACACACATACACACACACACATGCAATAGGGAGGACCCGAACCTCCGAAGGGGGTGGCTGCGCGAACCGTGGCAAGGCTCCCCTGACCACGTGGCTACCCCGCGTGGCATTAAACATTTGTGATAATATTAACCCCCCCCCCCCCCCCAAAGCTGACAGGAGAGGCAGAACGCAGCTTCTCTGCCTTAAATGCATAGTAAAATGAATGACGACGGAGTTAATGCTCTTGCGAAGTGTTCTCTTGAAAAGGAATTACCTAATCAGAAAAATTCCAATGAATGGGCCAGAGATCGTTTTGCAGCACAGAAGGGGATACGAGCCCATTTCATCTATAAACAAATGAATTACGGTAAGCAAAATTGCTTTAATAAATTATAAGAAACAATTCCTTTCTAGTAACTATCAATTTAGCTCACGAAATTAAATGTATAAATAGGATGGTGACGTGTGTAGCCACCGACGTCATACTTTACAAAACGGGTCATTTTTAGTACGGTTTGTGACACTAGGGTGACACATTTTCCGACACTTTAACATAAGAATCCATACCAAAAACCACACGTTGTGGAGAGATCTTTAATATGTTTCATCACTTAGAATGCTTATTTTCGTAATATACAATATGACAAATACGGTCCACAGACTGGCACGGTGGTTCCTTGCGTTGCTCGTGTCAATCAACCACAGAAAAAGATCCGTGACATCGTCGAATCATCAGTGTTCGTCACGCGAGCTAATAAATGCTACGGTTTCAGCTCACAGAACATTGAACGTATAAAGTTTAGAAATGTAAACACCAAAAACGTTAAACATGCAGCGAAGCTAAAATACATCTCTTCAAAACGCATCTCTTAGGACGATTTGTTATGATAAACTGTTAGGAAACGTGAAGTTGGAGGACATGTAAGCAATCCTCAGATTTCATCTTAGAGTTAGCATTCGATGTTATTTAGCAGTTGATTACGAAAAAGAAGATACAGTATGTAAACGTTTGGATAGATTGTGGCATTACTCGCCCCATCCACCTGATGATATCTTGGTTGTGGTAACAGACTAATCTGTAGCTTATCTCAAGGATTCTGTTAGCTCCGATAGCTAAACGTCGCGGCCTTCCCCAGGATGGAAACCACGAACCGCGCCTGATATCGTGTGTCTAACTTGGTTCTTTGACGTTGGCATATTTGGTTTATTTGACACGTATTTACGTTGCTAAGAGGCTATCTATTATCTCACTCCCTCCCCCCGAACGCAGACACCACCCTCACCTCCACAGTGGGCTTTTTAACTATTCATACAACGTGGAAATCGCATAATTTCTTACATTTAAGGATCCTTGGTTGTTGATTAGAAACTTAGTGTATGCGTATATCTTTAATTTTGGTGCCGCTCCATGTCAACGAGGTGTAGCCTTTGTCTCACCGTCTGACCAATCATAGCTAACATCCCCTATTTTAAACATAAAGTATTCCAGATTTTTGCTTAAATTTCATAGTTGTTGTTGTTGTTGTTGCGGTCTTCAGTCCTGAGACTGGTTTGATGCAGCTCTCCATGCTACTCTATCCTGTGCAAGCTTCTTCATCTCCCAGTACCTACTGCAACCTACATCCTTCTGAATCTGCTTAGTGTATTCAAACCTCTTGGTCTCCCTCTACGATTTTTACCCTCCACGCTTCCCTCCAATGCTAAATTTGTGATCCCTTGATGCTTCAAAACATGTCCTACCAATCGATCCCATCTTCTAGTCAAGTTGTGCCACAAACTTCTCTTCTCCCCAATCCTATTCAATACCTCGTCATTAGTTACGTGATCTACCCACCATAAGCATTCTTCTGTAGCACCACATTTCGAAAGCTTCTATCCTCTTCTTGTCCACACTAGTTATCGTCCATGTTTCACTTCCGTACATGGCTACACTTGAAACTTCCCCTTTGAACAATTTTACACGACTGTGCTTAACCTGACACACAATATTTTTTTAGCGCAACGCGATCTGACTTTCAACACACAATATTTTGTTAGCGCAACGCGATCTGACTTTCAATAATCTCTACAAGAGAATGGCCCTGACTAACATTAAACTATACCTTTCGCAAATCACTCACCTCACAAAAATCTTCGCTGCTCAAGCTACTGCAATACAGCGAGCGCCACTACTGCCAGCTAAATAAAAGATTCAAACTATGGAAGGCACTAACTACTGATAGGGATAGTTAGCAAATGAAAGATATTAATAGAGAACAAAGAATGTATTTACCTTTATATCATCATATATATATATATATATATATATATATATATATATATATATATATAGAGCAGTTCATGACAACTTCCAAAACTCCGCCATCTCTCTCCCCACATCCACCACTGCTGGCGGCTCACCTCCAACTGCGCAACGTTACGCGCTGTTCACAGCCAGCTGCCTAACACTACAATGGTTGAGTATTACAACAATGCAAAGCAGCCACAGACTGCACACGGCACAGCCGGTGATTTTCATACTGAGGTGGCGTTGCCAATAAAAAAACCTAAACAGCCTACTTACACACTCCATGCAAATACTTTCAGAAACGACTTCCTGACACTTAAATCTATACTCGATGTTAACAAATTTCTCTTCTTCAGAAACGATTTCCCTGCCATTGCCAGTTTACATTTTATATCCTCTCTACTTCGCCCATCATCAGTTATTTTACTCCCTAAATAGCAAAACTCCTTTACTACTTTAAGTGTCTCATTTCCTAATCTAATTCCCTCAGCATCACCTGATTTAATTTGACTACATTCCATTAGCCTCGTTTTGCTTTTGTTGATGTTCATCTTATATCCTCCTTTCAATACACTGTCCATTCCGTTCAACTGCTCTTCCAAGTCCTTTGCTGTCTCTGACAGAATTACAATGTCATCGGCGAACCTCAAAGTTTTTACTTCTTCTCCATGAATTTTAATACCTACTCCGAATTTTTCTTTTGTTTCCTTTACTGCTTGCTCAATATACAGATTGAATAACATCGGGGAGAGGCTACAACCCTGTCTCACTCCTTTCCCAACCACTGCTTCCCTTTCATGTCCCTCGACTCTTATAACTACCATCTGGTTTCTGTACAAATTGTAAATAGCCTTTCGCTCCCCGTATTTTACCCCTGCCACCTTTAGAATGTGAAAGAGAGTATTCCAGTCAACATTGTCAAAAGCTTTCTCTAAGTCTACAAATGCTAGAAACGTAGGTTTGCCTTTTCTTAATCTTTCATAGTTAAACAGATAAATTTGGTGCAGATGTTGTTCAGAGAATTGCTATATGTGATCCTACCGAAAGGTGAATGTGTTTCACAAGCAATCACGGTGTGTTTGTAGTTCTGTTTTCTGACACATTTTCATAAACCATGGATATTAAAATGTTTCGGTACACATAATAATTCAGCCGACTTTAAGTCGGGTAGTTAGTAGAATTCAGTTTTGATGAGTTCTGGCAATTGGATTTTCAGGATCACTGCGGGCACTATTTTCACACTGCGTGATTGAGTGTGTTCTGCGTAATTAGCTTTCATTTGTGTTGTTGCTATCAGAAACTTCATCTGTCGTAAGGGACAGTTATTTCAAGTCAGGGTATTGTGCATTTACCTCGCACTAGGAAACCAAGTTTCAAAAAGATCATAAAGATCATATCGCTTACAAGGGCCACTCGTAGATATCTCCAGGGATTCACAAGACGACTTTACGAAAATTATACGAAATACAGAAAGAATTATACACATCAGGGAATAGAGCGTGTCTCCATGTTTCATGCTGTGTCATAATTCCACTACGCACAACTTGAGGCACCCATGTCAGAAAATGTAGACAAATAATATGCTCTGGATTACCACACAGAACTAGTTCGCACCTGCAGACAGGCTACACGGTGATCTTATTTACAAACCGAGCTGCTGCTCGTGTGCATTCCTGGGAGACAGCGCAGCTACTTCAATAGAATGCACGCAAGTGCTATCATTCGCTCCGTCACAAACAGAACACTTGTAATGTGAGTTCTTGGAAGATATGCTCTGTCCACTGCAATGTGTCTATTTTCCGTAAGTCTTGTAGGTTTAGTGCAGTGCCCTTCGGGAACACCAGATGCACTTTTGGTGTAACACTGTGTCACCAACTGCTTTCTTCACCAGGCATTACAATAACACAAACGTTTAACTACAGGCCATAAATGTTGGACTGTATTTGTGATTTAGGGTGATCCAACTTCAAACTTTCAAAAATGTTGCCCATCACTAAAGTTATACCTAGTAAAAGCTCTTCATTATTGGAAGAAAAATAGAATAAAAAGTTGTAATTAAAGGTAGTCCGTCACTCGTGGTCTCGCACTGGCCTTCTCGCTTTTCGATTCTGGGGTCGCGGGTTCGATTCCCGGCCGGAACGGGGATATTCACGTGCTGTGAGATGACTGGGAGTTGTTGTGTCGTCTTCATCATCATCATTCATCGCCATTGCGATCGGAGGAAGGCACCGGCAAACCACCTCCATTAGGACCTTGCCCAGTACGGCGGTGTTGGTCTCCCGCATCGTTCCCCTACGCTCTGTCAAGCAGCGTGGAACTTCATTTTCCATTTCCAATTCAAGGTAATGAGATGCCAAAAAAATGTACTTCATTAGAAATACAAAGTGCAACAATAAAATACTATTCCATAAAAATTTTATAAGTGCTACCTTTTAGATGCGTTGAAAAGGATGTTTTACAGTACAGCTTGAAAAAAAAAGAAATTGGAAAATACACAATAGAAAAAATATTCCAAAATATTCTCAGGATGAATCAATGGAAATGCTGTTATTAATTACTGATCACGGCTGCTTCGCTCAGAACTTCCACCGAGTTAGTGTGCATTCATCGGCCGAATGTGTAATCCTTATACTTGCATATTATGTAGAACCTTCTGCCTTCCATAGGAGCAGAGGAACGTGCTTGAAAGCGTTTTCAATCTCTGACATGACTGCTCCGAATGACAGGTGTGTTGTGCAAATATAATCAGTATGCCTTTCAGGGACTACGTGTGAGCTGAGCAGAGAGAGGGGGAGGGGGGCGGACATGGGTTGTCAGAGAGGGAGAAGAATGAATAGAAAGAGAAAGGAGGGAGGGCACAGATAATGCAAGCTGTGTTTCAAGTGAGTGGTTTTCATATCTTTTCATTAATCTATGCTGATTATTCGAGAGAGACTTGTTTTTCCTCTAAAAACATCACACTTATTAGGCTTAGAATATGTTCTCAGGCGCTGCAACAAACAGACGTCAGGGACATTGGTCTACAATTCTGTTCATCCTATCTATTACCCTTTTGGTAAACGGGAGTGACATGCTGTTCTTTCTAGTCACACATAACTATTCGGTGTACAAGCGATTCTTGATAAAAACCAACTGCAAAAAGAATTAATTCTGCGGAGTATTCTATGAAGAATCTAACTGGAATTTCTGTTGGTTGTAGTCCCCTGTCCGCATTCAGTAGTCTTAACTGATTTTCGGTACTGAAGTTGCTAATATTGGTATCACCCCTTTGTGTATCTGCTGGGTGGTCAAACTTCGTTCCTACGCGTATATGCATTCAGTCTGCTGTCTTCAGTTTTAGCACCAGACGGATCCACGAGAGATGGAATCTAAGTTTAGAAGCCGTTCATGAACTTAACGTATGACCAGTACTTCCTAGGGTATTCTCATAAATCTTTCGTCAGTATGTGATTGTGAAAATCACTTTGGGCTTGATTATAGCATTTCTTACTGATGGTAGACACGCTATTCACTTTTCTCTAACATTATCCGAGCGATCTTTTGTAGCGACACTGTAGTAATCTCATTCATTAACATTCCACATGTAGTGTCATTAAACTAGGGTGGATCTTTCATTAGAATGCTTCTACAGACCGCTGTTTATAACATCTCATATTTAGCCACATGTACTCTGCATTTACCAGATCCTAACAAAATGTCCTCATTTCGTCTTATAAGTAAGCTGATGATGACACTATCAGTTTCATCAAACGCAAGTACTCTCCTAGCTTTCTTTATAAACTTTTTCCCTTTGATGACCGTTTTTCTTGAATAGCACTACAGTTCTCAGTCCCTCTCCCATTGGTGACCAGGTCTCTCAGTAACAACGAGATCTAGAATACTTCTTTCAAATTTAGTTGTCATATTAACTATTCGAGGCAGTTGGCAGACAACGTTTTCACTACTATTCCGCAAGAATGTCTGTCCTTAGCCTCCATAACGTGTGCTCAGTTTTCTCAGACTATAATCAGCAGGTTAAAGTCGCCCTCTGTCTTTCAATGACTACGACCGATGTGCCTATATCTGATGATCGGTAGGAACATTTGATTATTAATCCAAGTCCAAGGTCAGTAATTACTCTTGTCCATATTATTTTACAATCAGATTCATTTAGGATCTCACTAGATTTAATTCCTCTGTTTAACGCTATAAATTCTTCTCTTTCTGGAGAGTCAAATTCATTTTTCCTACAAAGATTCTACCTGTTACTAAAAATTTCCCTGCTCTTCGGATTTCAAACGATTTCAAGCTGCTAGTTCGATACGAGGACTACTACTATCTACGAGAGATGCTAATTATGGGACATACTTGCGAATACTCGGACAGTTAACCACTAATACGCTCAGATTATGACTCCCCGCGTTTACTGTGCCTTCTGTTCCAGTCATTGGATTATCTGATGTTGGTTTTTCCACTGTCATCTAATCTGGAAAGAAAACTCGTGCGTTTCACGGTATTCAATCAACCGAGTTGCCGTTTCCAGTATGTAGCGTACACCTGAAAAATACAGGGTTACTCCAGTGGGTAGCGAACGTATGGGAACCAACAGTCGATCTCGACACAAAACTAGTGAAAGCTCTGGGTTAGATCCTTCATTCTGTTCCAAATCTGAGGGCCCCGAACCGTTTCTTTGAAGAGGATTATCTCCTATTTCCCAGTTGCGACTGGGCACCAATATTCATTAATTCGACACCAGTGTGTTCGCTGTGTGAGATAATAGGCGTCTTTACAGTGGAATTAACTTACATTGAAAGCATGACGCTAATACAGTTTATAATCGCCGATAAACCTGTAACGATAATAGCTCATTCCAGACCAGAGTTCAATACGTATACCCGAAACGGCAATTGATCGTAAAGTACAATCCAGTCTCATAGAGCAAATGTCTCTCATATGTTCCCTAATTCTAAATCCGTTGGTCCGTGTTGCCGCAAAATACGGCTGCGTTCTCTATACTTGACCCTGCATTTGAATACCTGCATTGACCAGTATAGATATAAAGTACAGCGTACCGCATAAGGATAAACACTGCAACATATCTGCTCAAAACCCTTAAAAAATAGTGGTGTAATACCATATATCATTCTGAGTATTTAGAGATAACCGACACCAACTCTTTAGACATACAAAGGACACTAATGGAGAGCGGTTTCTATAGCAAACATCTCCACGCTGCGGGAATGAAACATGAAAAACAGTGTGTTTCAGCTTCAGTGCCTGTCGAAAAGGAAGTTAAATTTTACCTTTGAAGTCAAAATCTTCCCTTTTATTAGTGAGGAAGGCAATTTACTGCCAATCCTTTAACTTCAGTTTGTTTTAATGTTTCTAGTTTGTCTTTGTGTGGTATACCATTTTTAGCAGGTTTTTATTCAAAGGATTTAATTCTTGAGATGGTTTGTTTAAGATGAATTAATTGTTTGATTTTTTTTCTTTATTTCTTTTCTACTGGTTTAACTGCTTCTTATTCTTTTCGTCTTTTTTATTATTCAATATCTGGTGATAATAATTTTTATTCTAGATTTTCTTTTGACGATAAGGGTTATTATATTTCTTTTGGTATAATTGGTTTATTGTTTGTTGCTGTTTTTGGGGGGAGTCTTTTATCTTGATTAATTTTTCCTGTTCCTCATGTGATTGCTTTGCCTTATTATTTAAAGTTTTTAACTATTACTGTAGTTGTTTTGGGTGCTTATTTGGGTTATCTTATTTCTGATTTTGATTTCTCTCAAAATTTGTTTTCTTTAAGTATACTTTCTTTTGTTAGATTTGCTGGTTCTATGTGATTTATACCTTTCATTTCAACTAAGTTTATTAGATATATTCCTTTAAAATTGGGTTATTATTCGTCAAAGTCGTTTGATTATGGTTGAGGTGAATTATTTGGTGGTCAAGGTTTATATAGATTATTTATTTATTTAATTAGTTATATGCAAGGTTGATATGATTCTAATTTTAAGATTTATCTTTTAACTTTTATTTTTTGAATATTTATTTTGGTGATATTATTTTTCGTTTACTTGAATAGCTTATATTTAGAGCGTGACACTGAAGATGTTAAGGAAGTATTTTTACTTTTAAGTATTTATAAATATACATATATTATTTTTACAGTGAAAATGTAATGTTTTATTTAAACTATATAAATTTTAGAAATGTTAACGGAGTTTAACCGCTAATATAAAAAGTTAGCAGCTTTCATATTGGCTTTACATTTCCTTAATTGGAACTTTATAGTTCAATTATATTATTAACAGTAATACGCCTCTTTTTGGCTTCAATTAATAAGAATAAGGGTATTTATTTACCAACCTTCCAGGTCGAAACTGACTGCAATACTTCGCTTCTTATTCTATTTAAGGTTGATTGATTATATCAATACTTTTTGAATGCAACCCAAATGTTATAGTTAACTACAACCCTTTATTCTGCTGATTGTAAGGCTCCTTGGTTTCATTCATGGTATAGTCCACCTAGTAATACTATAATAAAAAATATTGTTGATATTGTTCAGATTATAATATCTGAAGTTTTAAAAATAATTACAATTGGAAGGATTAGTGCGATTTCTACATCAAAAATTAAGAAAATTACTGCAATTAAGAAGAATCGAAGTGAGAATGGTATTCGTGCTGATCTTTTTGGGTCAAATCCACACTCAAATGGTGATCTTTTTTCCCGGTCATTAATTAATTTTTTTGATAATGTTGTTGCAAGGATTATAACAATTATTGGAATAATAAATCTAATAAAAATTCTTGTAGATAAAATTAGGATTGTTTTTCTTGATTTATATCAAGCTTTTTGATTGGAAGTCAAATGTACTATTTATACTAGAAAAACAATTATCTACCTCATCAATAAATAGAAATGTATAAGAATAATCATACTACGTCTACAAAGTGTCAGTATCATGCTGCTGCTTCAAATCCAAAGTGGTGTCTTGGTGAAAATTGGTTTATTGAATGTCGAAGTAGACATGTTGATAAGAAAATTGTTCCGATAATTACATGTAGACCGTGGAATCCTGTTGCAACAAAGAATGTTGATCCATAAACTGCGTCTGCAATGGTGAATGGTGCTTCTCAATATTCATATGCTTGAAGTATAGTGAAATATAATCCTAGTATTACTGTGAAGAATAGTCCTTGTAATGCTTGAGTATGATTAGATTCTATTAAACTATGATGTGCTCATGTTACTGTTACTCCTGATGCTAAAAGAATAGCTGTATTAAGTAATGGAATTTGTATAGGATTAAAAGGTTGAATTCCTATTGGAGGTCATAATATCCCTAGTTCAATAGTGGGTGCTAGTCTTCTTCTAAAAAATGCTCAGAAAAATGAAACAAAGAATAGTACTTCTGATGCAATAAATAAAATTATTCCTCATCGTAATCCAATTGATACAAATCCTGTATGTAGTCCTTGGTATGTTCCTTCTCGTACTACATCTCGTCATCATTGGATTATAGTTAATAGGGTAATTCCAAATCCGATTATGAATAAGTTAATGTTAAATAGGTGAAATCATTTTGCTAATCCTGATACTAGAACTATTGCTCCAATTGCTCCTGTTAATGGTCAAGGTCTGTAATCTACTAAGTGGAATGGGTGGTTTGAGTGAGTTGTTAACGTAAGTTTAGTATACTTCTCTAGAATATAAAGTTCTTAGAATTGAGAAAACGTAGGCTTGAATTATTGCTACTGCTGATTCTAGAATTAATAGAAGTATTTGTCCAATAATTAATAGTGAGATTAAGTTTATTGCTATAGATGGTCCTGTATTTCCTAGCAGTGTTAATAATAAGTGTCCTGCAATTATATTTGCTGCTAGTCGTACAGCTAGCGTACCTGGTCGAATGATATTTCTAATTGTTTCAATTAATACTATAAATGATATTAATGCAGGCGGTGTTCCTTGGGGAACAAGGTGTGTAAATATGTGATTGGTATGATTAATTCATCCAAATAGCATAAATCTTAATCATATAGGTAGAGCGATTGCAAATGTTAATGCTAAATGTCTTGTTCTAGTAAAAATGTAAGGGAATAATCCTATGAAATTGTTAAATAATATTATAATAAAGATTGAAATGAAGATGAATGTTGTTCCATTAAATGATTTTGGTCCTAGTAATGTTTTAAATTCATTATGTAAGGTTAAGTTTATTTTATTTCAAATAATATTAATTCGTGATGGTGTAAGTCAAAATATTGATGGGATTAATAATAATCCTAGAAATGTTCTAGTTCAATTCAATGATAAATTGAAGATATTAGTTGATGGATCAAATGTTGAAAATAAGTTTGTTATCATTTTCAATTTAAGTTCTTTATATCAATTGTTCTTTTTTCTGCTCTTTTGATAAGGTTTGGTTTAAATGAGAAAAAGTTTATTTGATTAAATAAAACTAATGTGGTTGAAAATATAATAAATAGGGAGAATCATATAAGAGGAGATATTTGAGGGATTTGGATTGAATTTCCCCATCAGAAGTAGTCGTTAATTTACTATTTTTTGGTTTAAGAGACCATTACTTACTTTCAGCAATCACATGAGGAACAGGAAAAATTAATCAAGATCAAAGACTCCCCCCAAAAACAGCAACAAACAATAACCCAATTATACCAAAAGAAATATAATAACCCTTATCGTCAAAAGAAAATCTAGAATAAAAATTATTATCACCAGATATTGAATAATAAAAAAGACGAAAAGAATAAGAAGCAGTTAAACCAGTAGAAAAGAAATAAAGAAAAAAAATCAAACAATTAGTTCATCTTAAACAAACCATCTCAAGAATTAAATCCTTTGAATAAAAACCTGCTAAAAATGGTATACCACACAAAGACAAACTAGAAACATTAAAACAAACTGAAGTTAAAGGTATAAAATTAACAATTGAACCTATAAAACGAATATCCTGAGAATCCTTTAAATTATGAATTATTGAACCTGCACACATAAACAGTAAAGCCTTAAATAAAGCATGAGCTAACAAATGAAAAAACGCAAGCTTTGAATAACCTATAGCAAAAATTCTTATTATTAAACCAAGTTGTCTTAAAGTAGAAAGAGCGATAATTTTCTTCAAATCAAATTCAAAATTCGCACCTAAACCAGCTATAAACATAGTCATACAACCAATTAAAAGTAAAAATCAACCACAATTATAAGTATCTAATATTGGTCTAAAACGAATTAATAAATAAACCCCAGCAGTAACAAGAGTAGAAGAATGAACCAAAGCAGAAACAGGAGTAGGAGCAGCCATAGCAGCAGGAAGTCAAGAAGAAAAGGGAATTTGAGCTCTTTTAGTTATAGCTGCTAAAACAATTAATATAGTAATAATCTTTATTTCAAAAGAATCAGAAATGAAATCATAATAATAAATATAATTTCAACCACCAAAATTCAATATTCAAGCAATAGAAATTAAAATAGCAACATCACCAATACGATTAGAAAGTGCAGTTAACATACCCGCACTATAAGATTTAACATTTTGATAATAAATAACTAAACAATAAGAAACCAAGCCTAAACCATCCCATCCTAATAAAATTCTAATCAAATTAGGACTGATAATTAAAAAACCTATAGAAAGAATAAATATCAAAACAATAATAATAAAACGATTCATATTTTTTTCTCCCGATATATAATCCTCTCTATAATAAATAACCAAAGAAGAAATATATATAACAAAAGACATAAAAATAAGAGACATTCAATCCAGAATTAAAGTCATAACAACCATAGAACCATTTAAATTAAAAAGCTCCCATTCAACAAAAACTCTATAATCAATTATTAAATAATAAATACTTAAAATAAAAATTATATTTCTAGAAAAAAATAAAGAAAAAAAACTCAAAGAACAAATAGAAAACAAATTCACGGCCTAAGATGAAAAAATTCATATCATTGATTCCACAAAACAACATTTTTAATTAAAATACTTAAGCAACCTAAAAAAAAAAATATTCTCCCTTTAAACAAAGAATATTTAAAGGCAATCAATGTAAAAGTAAAAGATGATATTCACGAAAATAACCGAGAGAACAAGTATATACACCAGAATAATAATTACCATGCTGAGAATAAGAATACATATATAAAGTATAAACAGCTCTAAAAAATGACAAAAAAATTAAAGCAAAAAATCTAAAAGAAGATCAAGACATAATTCTATTTAATAATCTAAGTTCACCTACTAAATTTAAAGAAGGAGGAGCAGCTATATTAGAAGATCTCAAAAGAAATCATCATAAAGCCATTCTTGGTATCAAATTAATTATACCCTTATTAATTAATAATCTTCGTCTACCTAAACGCTCATAAATAATATTAGATAAACAAAATAAACCAGAAGAACATAAACCATGACCAACCATTAAGGAAAGAGAACCTATACAACCTCATCAATTCATAATTATCAATCCACCAATAACCATTCTTATATGAGCAACAGAAGAATAAGCAATTAAAGACTTTAAATCAACCTGACGAAAACAAATAAATCTAACAATAACTCCACCAGATAAACCCAAAGATAATCAAAAATAGTTAAACCTTAAACCTAAATAAGAAATAACCTTCATAACACGAAAAATACCATAACCACCTAACTTCAATAGAACACCAGCAAGAATCATTCTACCTGAAATAGGAGCCTCAACATGAGCCTTAGGAAGTCATAAATGAACCAAAAATATTGGCATCTTAACTAAAAAAGCAAGAATTATAAACACATAAAACATAAAATAATAAGAACCAAAATCAACCAACAAAGGAAAATATAAAGTATTAGAAAAATCATAAACCCTAAATAAAACTAATAATAAAGGCAATCTAGCAACCAAAGTATAAAAAATTAAATAAACACCAGCCTGCAACCGCTCAGGTTGATAACCTCAACCTAAAATTAAAAGTAAAGTAGGAACCAATCTAGCCTCAAAAAAAATATAAAAAGAAAGAAGACTCAATCTAGCAAATGAACAATAAAGCATAATCATTAAAATTAAGACTATAAAAACAAAGAAATTAGAATGATAAGAACTTAAATAAACCGAACCTCTAGCAGTAATTATTAAACAACAAATTCAAAAACTAAGTAAAATTAAACTAAAAGAAAAATAATCAATACCAAAATAATATCTAATTATATTCAAATCTGCATATGAATAAACACAAACCATAAAAACAAAACTAGACAAAAACATTAAAGAATGAACCAACCATCAACAATTATTAACCAAACAAAGAGGGATCAAAAAAATAGTTATAAATAAATACTTTAACATAAAGATAAACCAAAAGAATTAAAAAAATCATTCCCATGAGAACGAATTATTGAAACTAAAATAGAAAGACCTAAAGCACCTTCACAAACAGAAAAAACCAAAAAAATAACAGGAAAAAAATAATCATAATCAAACTCAATAAGAAAAACAATAACCAATATAAATAAAGAAAGAACAATATATTCTAATCTCAAAAGAACCATTAATAAATGCTTACGTTTAGAAGAAAAAACATAAACACCAGCAAAGTAAATCAATAAAGAAGTAAAGACAGAAAATATAAACATTAGTTTTAATAGTTTAAAAAAAACGCCGGTCTTGTAAACCGGAAATAAGTCCAGGCCCCACTTTTAAAACTTCAGAGGTAGAAAGCTTCCTATCATCGGTCTCCAAAACTGATATTTTTAATAAACTAACCCCTGAAATGATTAAAATAATAATTATATCACTATCAAACGTAATAAATATTAATTTTATTAAATTAAGACACCCGATATCAATAATACTTTTCATTATCCTACAAACTTTCCTAGTTGGATTAATAACAGGAACAATAATGGAAAGATATTGGTTATCATATATTTTATTTTTAACGTTTCTTGGTGGTATATTAGTTCTATTTATTTATGTTACGAGAATTGCATCAAACGAAATATTTCAACCTAAATCAATTACGATAATTATTACATTAACAATATGAATATTTATTATATCAACATTAATTATTTTAGATATATCAATATTTATAGACTTTTTCAAAAATACTGAAACTATAAATATTGATAATTCAATCAATTATCAAGAAATAACAATATCTTTAGAAAAACTATATAATAGACCAACATTCATTATTACAATAATAATAATAATTTATTTATTTTTAGCACTACTAGCAGTTGTTAAAATCACCAACATTAACCAGGGGCCTATTCGTAAAATAAGATAATTTACTAATGAATAAACCCTTACGATTGAGACATCCTTTAATTAAAATCATTAATAACTCTTTAGTTGATTTACCTGCACCAACAAATATTTCATTTTGATGGAATTTTGGGTCCCTACTAGGGTTATGTTTGGTAATCCAAATTGTAACTGGACTATTCTTAGCTATACATTATACATCAAATATTGAAATAGCATTTAGTAGTGTAGTTCACATCTGCCGAGACGTAAATAATGGCTGAATTATTCGAACCTTACATGCAAATGGAGCTTCTATATTTTTTATTTGTATTTATTTACATGTAGGACGAGGAATTTACTATGGATCTTATATATACATACACACCTGAATAATTGGTACAGTAATCCTATTCTTAGTTATAGCAACTGCATTTATAGGATATGTTTTACCTTGAGGTCAAATATCATTCTGAGGTGCAACAGTAATCACTAATTTATTATCAGCAATCCCATATTTAGGAACAGATTTAGTTCAATGAGTATGAGGAGGGTTTGCTGTTGATAATGCAACATTAAATCGATTCTTTACATTCCATTTTGTATTACCATTTATTATTGCTGCTATAGCAGCAATTCATTTATTCTTCCTTCACCAAACAGGGTCTAATAACCCTTTAGGACTAAATGGAGATATTGAAAAGATCCCATTTCATCCATACTTTACTTTCAAGGACTCTATTACATTTGTATTAATAACATCGTTATTAATTATACTATGCTTGATTAATCCTTATCTCCTAGGAGATCCAGACAATTTTGTACCTGCCAACCCATTAGTAACTCCTGTCCATATTCAACCAGAATGATATTTCTTATTTGCATACGCAATTCTACGATCAATCCCTAATAAACTAGGGGGTGTTATTGCATTATTCTTATCAATTAGAATCTTAATAATTTTACCATTTTATAATAAAACACCATTCCGAGGTATTCAATTCTATCCTATAAATCAGATTTTATTCTGAATCATAGTAGTTGTTGTATGCTTATTAACATGAATTGGAAAATGACCTGTTGAAGAACCTTACATTATAACAGGACAAATCTTAACAATTATCTACTTTACATACTTCTTAATTAATGTACATGTTGCAAACGCATGAGATAAACTAATTAAGGAATAATAAGTTAATTAGCTTAGGAAAAGCATATGTTTTGAAAACATAAAACTAGAAGTTTAACTCTTCTATTAACTTTTCTTAAAAAATTTCACTAAATATATGAAATAAATAAAATTTTTAAACCAACAAAGAAAATAAAAAAATTTAAAGATAATGGTAAAAAACTTTTTCAAGCTAAATACATTAACTTATCATAACGAAAGCGTGGTAATGTACCACGAACTCAAATAAAACCAAAGGATATAACAGCAAGCTTAATAAAAAATATAAAAGAATAAAAGTCACCACCTAAAAAAATTAAAGCTAATAATATTCTTATAAAAACAATTCTAGTATACTCAGCCAAAAAAATTAAAGTAAATCCGCCTGCACCATATTCAATATTAAACCCTGAAACAAACTCAGATTCACCTTCAGCAAAATCAAAAGGAGTACGATTAGTCTCAGCTAAACAAGAAGCAAAACAAGCTAAAGCTAAAGGGAAAGAAATAATAATAAATCAACAATAAAGCTGATAATTTATAAAATCAAACATGTTAAAACTTCCAATTAAAATAATTAAAGATAATAAAATTAAAGCCAAACTAACTTCATATGAAATTGTTTGAGCAACAGAACGAAGAGAACCTAGTAAAGAATAATTTGAATTGGAAGACCAGCCAGCAATTATAACAGTATAAACACCTAATCTAGTACAGCATAAAAAAAACAAAAATCCATAAGAAAAAGAACATATATAAGTTAAGTAAGGGAAAATAACTCAAACAGCCAAGGAAATCATTAAATTAAAGACAGGAGAAAAGTAATAAAATAAATAATTAGATATAATAGGAATTGGCTGCTCCTTACTAATTAACTTGATTGCATCACTAAAGGGTTGAGGAATTCCAACAAAACCTACCTTATTTGGACCTTTTCGAATTTGAATGTAACCTAAAACCTTACGCTCTAATAAAGTTAAAAAAGCAACACTAATTAAAACACAAATAACTAATAAAAGAAAATTCAAAATAAACATAAATAAATCATAAAGTATCAATACTATTTGTAGAAAAATCTACATAAATGAATTCTAAATTCAACACATTAATCTGTCAAAATAGTAATTTAATTAGTATTAATCAATAAAATAAAAAATATTTCAACCATATGGTCCTTTCGTACTAATATGAATTAATAATCTCAGGATAGAAACCGACCTGGCTCACGCCGGTCTGAACTCAGATCATGTAAGAATTTAAAGGTCGAACAGACCTAATTACTGGGCTACTGCACCCAAAATTTTTCTTAATCCAACATCGAGGTCGCAATCTGCTTTGTCGATATGAGCTCTCAAAAACAATTACGCTGTTATCCCTAAGGTAACTTAATCTTATGATCATAAATTATGGATCAAAACAAAAACATAAATTAATGATATAATAATGAAGAGTTTATCTATTCTTCATGTCACCCCAACAAAACATCATCATTAAATATAGAAAGACAAACAAAAAACTATATAAAAATAAAATGTCAAGCACTATAGGGTCTTCTCGTCCTAAAGAAAAATTTAAGCCTTTTGACTAAAAAGTTAAATTCAAAAATTTATTAAGAGACAGTTGATTTCTCGTCAAGCCATTCATTCCAGCCACTAATTAAGAGACTAATGATTATGCTACCTTTGCATGGTCAAAATACCGCGGCTCTTTAAAAATCTGCTCAGTGAGCAGGCCAGACCTCAAAGTATTTTCAAGAGGACATGTTTTTGATAAACAGGCGGAAATCAATTTTGCCTAGTTCCTTATAATAAATTCACAAGGAAAAATTATATACAAATAAATATACTAATTCTATCATTATTACAAAAATTTTAAAATTAAATTTATAATCTTAATAAAAAACCTAAAATAATTATAAAATCAAAAATAAAAATAATGAACTAAAACGTAATCTTAAAGATAGCTGGTTTAAAGCTTACTATTATATTCTAATAAAACAAATTATAGGTTATTAACTCCAAAGCTTATCCCTTAAAGAATAAATAAGTTAATATTTATACCTAAAAAATTAAATAAAAACAATTAACTTCAAAAAATTAAATTTTTTCTTAAGAAACTAGATATCTTGGGAAACGATTAACATCTCATTTCTATAAATAATTTAATAATAATTATGATACATTAACTATAAATTATTTATAAATCAACCCAAATCGAGATAAGTAAGTAAATACTAAAATTTTGATAAACCCTGATACAAAAGGTACAACAAATAAAATCTACTTTTAAAAATTCAAAATAATATTTCATAAAACAATTACATTACCAATAAACTATAGTCTAAAAAATCAATTCTACAAAATATACTAAGACAAAATTCAACAAAATTATTCTTATTAAATAATCAAATAAACAAAAAATAAATACAATAAATTTAATAATCAAGATATCCTGATTTGCACAGAAAAATTTTCAGTGTAAATGAAACACTTTACTAATAAGTTATATCTTGAAACTCTTACTAGATACACTTTCCAGTACATCTACTATGTTACGACTAATCTCATCTAAATTGAAGCTAAATTAAAACAATAAAATAGAATAATCAATAATGAGAGTGACGGGCGATGTGTACACACCTCAGAGCCAATATCAGTTAAATTAAATAAATTAAATTACTATCAAATCCACCTTCATTAACAGTATTTCACTATCAAATCCGTTATAAACAAAAATCTATTGTAACTCACCTCCTCTTAATTATAAGCTGCACCTTGACCTGAAATACTTTATAATTATAAATCTTGAGAATTATAACTCTAAAAAGATTCTCTGATAACGGAGATATACAAACAAATAAATCAAGTAGAGTTAATCGTGTATTATCAATCACGGGGTAAGTTCCTCTGAATGGAATGAGATACCGCCAAATTCTTTGGGTTTAAAGACCTTAACTAATAGTACCCTGGTAAATATAATTAACATTTAAAATAATAGGGTATCTAATCCTAGTTTATTATTCAAATTTCACAGATTCATAAAAAGAGTTATAAATAAATTTTAACATTTCACCTTACAAATTTATATTTTAACCCTAAAAATATAAACAACTGTTTTAACCAATAATATTCACTTGTATCAATCGTATAACCGCGGCTGCTGGCACGAATTATGCCGATACTAAATCAATTGCTAAATCCAAAATCAATTGATAATTAAATCAAATTACTGCAAAATAGAACATTTAGTTTAACAAAACTTACATATAATACAAAGAAAAAGTGAATAAATAAGCAAGAATAAAACTTTTGGGAACAAAATAAGAAATTTTTAAAAATTTTTAAAATAAGAAAAAATAAAAGATTCAAATATTTAAAGAAAAAAAAAGAAAAAAAACACAAAAAATGACAAAAAAAAAGAAATGCGCCCTCGAATGACCACAACAACCTCTCTATTATATATAAATAAAGATTAATATGGAACATGCCACGTCTGGAAAGGCGTAGTTTCTTACCACGCGGTGACACGATTTCGGCTGTGAAGGAGATCATAGCGGACGAATAGTCGGATCACCACACGTTACATCGTTGTTGAACTATCGGTCAGAAAAGCAACTGTGCATCACATTATACACGATAAGTGTCTGTTTGTGCTCAGTGACTGCCCAACGACATTTCAGAGAATCAGAATACGACGAGAATCAGTGCGTGTCTGATCCATATGTTGAGATCTGCAGAGCAAGGATAGAGTTTTCTTTTCTGACTGGCATGCGATGAAACGTGGCGTCACCATTTCGACCCTGCATCCAAAAGGAGGTGCATGGAGTGGCGGCTATCCTCATAAAAAAAAATTGCTTTGCACTGAAGCCGGAAATGTGAAACTCAGTTTCTTTTTCTACGAAGAAGGAAGGACCCCTACTGATCGACTGGCTACCACGCGTAGCAACAGCCAACGCTGACCATTATTGTGAGACGTTGCTGAGGCTTAAACAGGCCATCAGGAACAAGCGCAGGAGCATGTTGTCGTATGGGATAATGTTTCGCGAGGATTGCACTGGCCACTTGTGGCCCAGAACACCTACAGGTTCCTTGAAAAACTTGACTACAGGTGCGGTAACATCCTCCATTGAGTCCCATGTGATTCGCATGTATTCGGCTTCTCAAAACAACCTCTGAAAGGTCAGAAGTTCACCCTTGGCAAGGAAGTGCAACACACGGTGGAGAACTGGATCCGTGAGCAACCTAGGAGATTCTACTCTGAAGCCATCCAGTCCCTTCCTACGTTCTGGGATGCCCAGAACACCTACAGGTTCCTTGAAAAACTTGACTACAGGTGCGGCAACATCCTCCATTGAGTCCCATGTGATTCGCATATATTCGGCTTCTCAAAACAACCTCTGAAAGGTCAGAAGTTCACCCTTGGCAAGGAAGTGCAACACACGGTGGAGAACTGGATCCGTGAGCAACCTAGGAGATTCTACTCTGAAGCCATCCAGTCCCTTCCTACGTTCTGGGATGCCCAGAACACCTACAGGTTCCTTGAAAAACTTGACTACAGGTGCGGTAACATCCTCCATTGAGTCCCATGTGATTCACATATATTCGGCTTCTCAAAACAACCTCTGAAAGGTCAGAAGTTCACCCTTGGCAAGGAAGTGCAACACACGGTGGAGAACTGGATCCGTGAGCAACCTAGGAGATTCTACTCTGAAGCCATCCAGTCCCTTCCTACGTTCTGGGATGCCCAGAACACCTACAGGTTCCTTGAAAAACTTGACTACAGGTGCGGTAACATCCTCCATTGAGTCCCATGTGATTCGCATATATTCGGCTTCTCAAAACAACCTCTGAAAGGTCAGAAGTTCACCCTTGGCAAGGAAGTGCAACACACGGAGGAGAACTGGATCCGTGGGCAACCTAGGAGATTCTACTCTGAAGCCATCCAGTCCCTTCCTACGTTCTGGGATGCCCAGAACACCTACAGGTTCCTTGAAAAACTTGACTACAGGTGCGGTAACATCCTCCATTGAGTCCCATGTGATTCGCATATATTCGGCTTCTCAAAACAACCTCTGAAAGGTCAGAAGTTCACCCTTGGCAAGGAAGTGCAGCACACGGAGGAGAACTGGATCCGTCAGCAACCTAGGAGATTCTGCTCTGAAGCCATCCAGTCCCTTCCTACGTTCTGGGATTGGTGTATCATTGCCAGTGGCAATTATGTATAGCTGTACCCTTCCACATGAACTTTACGTATAATATTATTTACATGTAGCTGGACTACTTCCCTCTCAGCTACTCAATTTCACAGCCTAATTAAAGTATTTCTACTAATACGCTGCGGGAGGGCACACATGACTCGAGTATAAAGGAGAAACGCCTAGGAGCATGAATTTAGATTACTGCAGAAGGGAGGCCGATCATGCCTATGGCTTATCGTTCGGCGATATTGCTCCTCGCGTTGCTCGGCATCCCTCGAGTGTCGCACGAATATAGGATCCATGGTTTCAGGAGGGCTACACTCCATGCCATGCATGATCTCAACGGTACCAAGAGATTAGCGCCAGAGAGGACATTCATATTGTCTTCTCCACCGTGCAGTAGCACAGCACGTTCCTTGAGACAGGGAACGGGCTTGAAAGCTAAAATGTTGTCTAAACCTTTCAAGATAGAAGAGCACTAACTGAACACATTTCGAATGTAAATGTCTTCATCATCATAACTATCTTCACACAAGTATACTCAGTGCATGGAAAGCGTTGACAAACGTTCATCCAAGTCTTCAAAGCTGTTTCATTTTTGTATGAGGGTAAAATGATAATAATACATTTAAAAGTCGATAACAATTTCGTGATCACTTCCTTCGTAACTAGGTCCTCTTCTAAAGAATGATCGGAAACGCTGGTGGCGATGCAATGTTAGAAATTGTATGAGCCTTAAACACGCTTGCAGCACAACTGATCATTCCCCATACACGTAACTGAGGAATCAAAGACACTCCCAGGAGGTCACAGATATAAAAAACTGGCCGCGGAAGGTACCATGAGTACGGATCGTTATACGCAGTAACTTCTAGTCACACATATTACTAATACGACATGAGTGAAATGTAGATACAAAACTTGTGAGTAACAGTTAATAAATTTTGGTAAAAATGTCATCCGCGTCATCTTGACCTTTATATTTATAGTTTCATTTTTCATGCTGCGCACCGTTATGTCCAATTGTTGCAGCATATACTATAGTTCCTACCTTTATTTGGCATGTCCAGATTGTAAGATCTTATAGAAGTTCCAAGAAAAGCATGCCAGAAACATAAATGTGCTTGCTTGTAGCAAACATTTCATAACTATTAAACCGAAAAGCTTCCTTGTGCTCGTTGTATCTCGTTTTGAAAAACTTCCTGTTTCATTGATACAATTCTCATCACATGTGTTACGTTAAATTTAGTAGACACCTAAATTGTACCAGCCGCTGTGGCCGAGCGGTTCTAGGCGCTTTAGTCAGGAACCGCGCTGCTGCTACGGTCGCAGGTTCGAATCCTGCCCAGGGCATGGATGTGTGTGATGTCCTTAGGTTCGTTAGGTTTAAGTAGTTTTAAGTCTAGGAGACTGATGACCTCAGATGTTAAGTCCCATAGTGCTTAGAGCCATTTGAACCATTTGAACCTAATATGTCATAAATATCCAGCTCGTGCTTCAAGTCGTGCCTTGATTTATACATAGCGTAAAGTAAAACGAAGCAAGACTGCGCACTTAAGTATTAACTAGTAACATACTGAAGAAGACCTCACAAGTCACATTTATATTTTAACTGGCATTTCATCTGACTTGAACGTATTCTAAAACAGAGTCCGATAGTCATATGTACCCTTTAAAATGTAATTCGCACGTAGGAAGAAAGTATCGAAGATTCGCAGTCTTACCCGACGATGGAGTAAGAGTGAGTTTCTAGTGGGTTAAATTTGTGCTTTATTATTAAATGTGGAAAACATATGCACCATTCAGTTATTATTCTGCATTTAATTTATAGCGTACATAAACGAAATATGCCTTGTTTCTCAGCATGTAATACTGATACAAGATTTGATGTGATTGACAGTTCTGGGGCCTTTGAACTAAAATCTCCAAAAATATTTCAATTCATAGAATAGCTGTTTAACAGAAATCACTAACGAAATCACTAGAACCTTCATAGCAAGAGCAGAATTCATGCCACCTCTCCATTGAATCCAGTCTTCTGTTTGTGGAATATTGTACTTTTCAGTATGGCCTGAACATTGAAAAGCTTGTGGGTTTTTCACCGACTTAGTTAAGTTTTGCTTTGCTTTTTTTCTGTTTGCTTGATCTGAACCAAACTGTCTCATCTTTGGTTTCTTTATTTCGTGTTCTGTTGATTTGACTGCAGCTGTTTCTTGAAGGTTTCCCAAAAGCTATTTCTGAATTCTTCCCTTTTTTCTGCCTTCTATGCTAATCTTTTCTTGTTCGAAACGAATTATTTCTTTTGCGGAATCGTAGGTACTTGGTCCTGGTTATGGCTTATTTATAGATGTCTGCGAACTTTGACTCTGGAGAGATCCAGCTTCAACTGTTGATGCATCATTAAATTTGTTACTTTGGTCTGTTGCGGTCGAGGGCAGAAAATCTTCCTTGGTGAATATGTGACGATCGATTGGATAAATGTCACATGTCTTGAACACCTTAGTTGCTTTCGTCACTCTGGCTGTCCTTTGATAAGCGATTCCAAACAATTCAGAAAAAAAATCTTGTGTAATTACATATCTAGTGTTGTAACCTCCCCACAAAATAAAATAAATAATATAAATAAGCATAATATAATTAAGCATACAGCATAGCATGACAGAAAACGTATTATGTCAAAAACATAGAGAGTGTTCAGGTGCAAAAATGTACACACAGTCTCATAATGCAGTAGCCAAAAGTGTAGAATAGTCAAGATATTGAGATAGCTGGCATCTCGTGGTCGTGCGGTAGCGTTCTCGCTTCCCACGCCCGGGTTCCCGGGTTCGATTCCCGGCGGGGTCAGGGATTTTCTCTGCCTCGTGAAGGCTGGGTGTTGTGTGCTGTCCTTAGGTTACATAGGTTTAAGTAGTTCTAAGTTCTAGGGGACTCATGACCAAAGATGTTAAGTCCCATAGTGCTCAGAGCCATTTGAACCATTTTGAGATATCATAAGGCAAGAATGTCAAAGTCAACTGGTGTTTGTTGTATCTTAAAGATTTCGTAGTGCATACAAATAAAACAGGAAATCAATCATAAATACACGAAAAATGAAAAATGTGCACGGTCTGATATATAACGACAAGAAAAGCGACCTGCTAACCTTGCCGGGCACTTGCCAAGAAAAAATACGATAATCATCAGTAAGTAGTCATAGATAGAATTGCGTAAGTGGTCATCAAATATGTAAGTTTATCTGAAAAAATGTCACGGTCTGATGTGAAACAACAAGAAAAGCGACCTGCTAACCATACCTTGCCGGGCACTTGCCAGGAAAAAATATGATAATCATCAGTAAGTGTTCATATAAATATCTGCAAATGGCTTTACAGTGCGACAAATCATAAAGTATGTTCATTCAATAAAGGGTTTAATATTGGAGACATGGTGATTGAATTTTCTTTTTCTGTTTCTCAAAGTTTCGACGTGTACTACATGGGGTGAGGAATGCTGCGAATTCGATACGGTCCTGCGTATAAAAGCTCAAATTTACTACATCTACTCTTTCCTCTGTTGGATAAATAATGTGTGCGTACTAATATCTTCTGTCCAATGTGAAAGTCACGGCGTGTACAAACCTGTTTTTGCTGTCTTCTTCGGCGCTCTGCGGCACGTTTGATGTTGTTGAGTGCAATGTCAATTATTTCACAGTGTCGTAGTCGACGAGATGTAGGAAAGGTTACTAATTCTTTAATTTTGTTAGGTGGTTCAACATTTTTCAGTATAACTGTCGGAGATAACATAGTAGATTCATTTGGTATGGAGTTAATTACATCCTGGAATGACAGTATGTGTGTATCCCAATCAATATGTTTTTTATAGCAGTATATTCTACATAGTTTACCAATTTCTTTCATTAGTCGTTCACAAGGGTTCGAAGAAGCGTGATACTTGGATATATAGATCGGAGAAATGTTTCTTGTTTGCAACATACGTGTCCATATAGCAGATCGAAACTGTGGTCCATCGTCGGAAATTACTTTCAATACATGCCCTACATGAAATAGAAAATGTTTTACAAATGCTTTCGAAACAGTTTTAGCAGTAGCTTTGCGTAACGGAGTGAAGGTTACAAATTTTGAAGTGAGTTCAACAGCGACAAAGATGTAGCAAAAACCTCTCTTATTTCTGGGAATCGGACCAAAAATGTGTACAGCGGCCATGTGTCTCAATTTAACAGGTACAATGGGATGTAACGGAGGAATATGTGAAGTCGTGTCTGACTTAGATTTCTGGCAGATTTTACATGACGCTAAAACTCGTCGAATACGTTTCTCCATGTTGGCAAAATAACAGTTCTGTCTCAGTATAAGAAAATATTTTCTGGCCCCGAAATGTGCGTAACTTAAATGAGTATACCAAATTAATTTGTTAACAACCTCGTCTGGAATACATAGTAAACAATTGTTGCTGTCAGGGTGAGAGCGGCGAAACAGAATATTATTGCGTACAGTGTAATTGGTTTCTAATGGTAACATTATTCGTATCTTGCCAAAGGTGTTTAATTTCTTTCCACAATTTGTTTTTGCTCTGCTCTTGTGCTATATCTCGTAATGACGCCGAAATGAAATTTTCGAATGCAACTGGTTGAATATACATGACACTGAAATTTGCTTGGCAGAAGTTGGTTGCGATGTCTTGCTGATTGTTGCTGAGAGAACGGGATAGTGCGTCTGATACAATATTTTGTGTACCGGGAATGTGAACAATTGTAAAATTAAATTCCTGTAAATAGAGTTTCCATCTGCTTAACCTGTCATGTGTAAATTTTGCGGAAAGTAAAAACTGAATAGCTCTATGATCTGTGTAAACGGTAGTGTGTCTTCCATAAAGAAAATGCCCAAATCTCGCAAATGCCCATACAACACATAATGTTTCAAGTTCCGTGACAGAGTAGTTGCGTTCAGCAGGTGACAGAATGCGACTCGCAAAGGCGATGTTTTTAATTACTGTAGAACCATCTTCTTCAATTTCCTGAAAAATGTGTACGCCTAAAGCGGTGTTAGAACTGTCGGTGGCAATGGAAAAATTTCTAGTAAGATCTGGATGTGATAAAAGTGGTGCATTCAACAAAGCTTGTTTCAGATTGACAAATTCAGAATATCCCAGGACCAAATAGTGTTTTTACCCGTCAGTTGACATAATCTAGGGGTGTCTAAAGCAGAGTAATGAATAAATTTACGAAAAAAGTTAATTAAACCCAAAAAGCTGGGTAGTTGTTTCTTCGTCGTAGGTACAGTAATGTCACGTAAAGCTTGAAGTTTTTCCGTGTCAGGCGCAATGCCTTCTGCTGAAATTACTCGTCCAAGAAATTTTATAGAAGTTTTGCCAAAGTGCGATTTGCTAAGATTAACTGTGAGTCCTAGTGCACGAAAAGTTTGTAACAGTTGTTCAAGAATCAAATTGTGTTCAGAGCAGTTAGCTTCTGCAATAAGAATGTCGTCTACATACGTTGTGATTCTGTCTTTTAGCTCTGTCGGAAGTATAGTATTTAAACCGCGAATAAATGCTGCTGAAGAAATAGTTAAACCGAACGGTAATTTACAAAATTGATAACAGTCACCAAAACAGAGAAAAGCTGTGTACCTTCTGCAGTTCGGATAGAGCTGAATTTGCCAAAATCCCGATTTCAAATCTAATGTGGAATCAATAGCAGTACCATGAAACTTCTGTAGAAGTTCTTCTAGTGTCTGTGGGCGATCTGTTTCATTAATAATAATGTTATTGATGTGACGCGAATCAAGTACGAGGCGAAGTGAACCATCCTTTTTCTTAACAATATGGAGCGGGTTTATGTACGGACTAACTGCGGGTTCAATAATACCTTGGTCAAGCATAGCTTGCAATTCTTTCTTAACTTGTTCTCTGTGAATATACGGAATGGGATAATGTTTGGCTCTAAACGTGTCGTGCTGTTTAACATGAAATTCATACATAAATCCGGACATAGTACCAGGGACGTTGTCAAAAACTGGAGCTTGCTGTAAAAGAATTTTGTGTAGTTGAGTACGTTCGTCGTCTTTATTTGCATTGCTCCGTTTAACTTTATCAGAAATCATCTGCATAACGTCATAATCGCCTTCGTCTGGAGAATTATAGTTGTGTACGTACGTATCTGTGAACAATGTCAAATGACAGTCTATGTAACGCGGTACAGAAATGACCTCTGTACGATTACTTGTTTGTTCTTCTGCAGATAAAGAGTGCTGAAATTGTAACGCCAGTTGTATATATTCATCCTTTAACATTAAATACGAATTTTGAAAGTCAATAATTGCGTCGTGTTGTACTAGAAAATTCGTACCTAAAATAACGTCTGTTGTCAATAAGGGAACAATCGAAAAATTTGAGTGAAACGTATGACCTGCAATACAAAACGATAAGTGTGTCTGTAATTTTACATCTACTCCTTTACCAGATACTGCTCCTTTTACTTTAGTTTTGCCTAATGGTAATGTAGGATAGGTATTCTCTTTGTTACATTCGTTGAAAGTTTCCTCATTTATAACTGACATAGGTGATCCAGAATCGATTACTGCTGAAAATTTGGATGATCCAATCTTTACTTCAATGACAGGGTGTGAAATGGTTTTTTGAATAACTGGTTTTTCCTGCAGAAGAGTGTCTCGGATGTCGTCGAAAGTAATAACATTTTCGTAAACAAGATTCTGTGTGTCAAAAGTATTGCTTGCGTTGCTGGAAGATGCAACCTGTACTGTATCTAGTCAAATTCTTTCTGACGTGCTGTTATTTGCGGGAGGATGCTGTGGCATTTCTGCTATTTGTACTGTTCTGTTATTTCGTCCTGTTCTGTTATTTCGTCCTGTCTGGTTCATTCATGATAATCTGTTGTTGCGGATAATTTTGCTGCTGGTAAGACCGACTGTTATTAAACGTACGCTGAAAATTGTGCTCATTACTTTTACGTCTGTCATGATAGTCATTGCTATACGGCGCGTTGCGATAGGAATTGAAATGATGTGTCTTCTGTACGTAGTGATTTCCTTGTTGCTGTGCGTTACTATTTGGCGGAGCCGACGCTATACGTGTAGGCGGCGAAACATTAAAGCTTGGTTGACCTTGCACATTACATTGTGGGTTAGGTATGCTAACCGGCTGGTTTTGTTGTTGTTGTGGGGAAAAACCTCGATTGTTACCAAAATGTGGTTCCTGTTACTGATAATTTTGACGATTGCTGAAAATGTTGTACATACTGATGATTACAATTTTATTTGTTATTAAAATTACGGCGGTAGTTGTCATTTCGGGAGTGTCTAAAGAAAACTGCCACTTTCGGTAAAATTTGTCATGTCAGGTTTTCATTATTTATTCTTAATCCTAGATAGATCGATAGTTGAAGAGCTGTTTTGATAGATATAAAAGATAGTAAAAGCGAAGGCAGAAGTGCAGAACACTAAAGATGAAATAGCACTACTACGGCTCGGGGCCCTGTGCACGCTACGGCACATATTCATCGAAGTGTAATGAATCCCCTGAGGTCTATTACGCGCTGCAAATAAATTTTAGTTTCTGCGTTACAGGCAATGCCGGTGAAAGTTCAAAAACAAATTGTTGTATCCAGTCCAATGCTAGTTTCTGCATTACAGGCCAAGCTGTTGGAAATGCAAAAGCAAATTGTCGTATCCAGTCCAAAGCGTGTACCTGTGCTCTGTCATTTTTAAATACCTTACATTTTTTTACGGATAAAAATTGCTTATAATCAACGTTATCGTCTCTGAATGTGTGAACAGGTTCAGGATTGAATGAGAATCTGTTTGTCTGTGTCTCTTCGAATTCTAAGTCGCGTGGTCTCTGTAAATTACTTAAGTTATACTGGCTGTGTGGGTGTGACAAATGTTCGGAACGTGGCGTATGCTGTGATGTGTTAGTGACTGAAACAATTTTCATTTCCGTCACTTTAAAACGTTCGTCAATTTGGCTGATCTGTTGTTCAAATTTCTTATCGACTTCCGTATCCAGAGTGCGTGAAACTTCTGCTGACATTAATTTAAACTCGTCGCGTAACTGTGTTGCTTTTTCAGAACATTGTTCAGTGACTGCACTACTTTCATCTGTAAGTAATTTGGTTGTGGCTGCATGTGTATTACTTAATTCTTGTGCAACAGATCTAATTTCTTCACTACTGTTCCTAGCACAAACCGTAATTTCCTCACGTAATTGTTCTTTAGTATCATGACGTTGCACGGTAACGGCTTTATTCTGTTCACTAAGTTTTTTGTTCTGTTCGTTAAGGTTGCCGTGTTTTTCATTCGACTGTTTGAAACTTTCATTAAGTTGTTTGTTCGATTCATTAAGTTGTTTACAACTGTTGTCTTGTTTTTCATTAAGTTGTTTGAAATTGTTGTTTAGTTTTTTATTCCACTGTTCGAGATTTTCATTACGTTGTTTGTACGATTCATTAATTCGTTTGAGATTTTCATTAAGTTGTTTGTGCTCATTGTCTAGTTTTTCATTGATTTGTAGTAATAATGCCGTAACTTGATTCCAGCCAAAATTAGCGGCTCTATTCTCTGTACTGTGTGATGGTGTATCTGCATGTGTCACGTTTTCTGTAACCATTTGGTTACTCTGTGTCTTGAAAAGGTTTGCCAATCGGACGTGGACTGTTGGTCTCTACACCGGAATCAAATAAATCTGACGTATTCTGACTACACTGTTCATTTTCGTTAGAAACATTTATCTGTTCGTTACGTAAATTTTGCAAACCGGGTGTTTCAAACTGAGTAGCGTTCATTGTATCGGAACGTGCCGCGTCATCAGTTGTTGCATTTACTGTGGACATAATTGAATTTGTTTGTTCATCATTAGGATCAAAATCATTAGTAGTGATCGGTACGCACTGATTATCAGTAATTAGAGGATTATCGCTATTACACTGAGTGTCGCAAGTATTATCGGTCAAATTATTTGAGTCGGCTATTTCACTCATTGCACATCGCGATGTTAACAGTTTTTTGCGGCATTTTTCACAAATCAAAGTTAAGCACAAAATGAAACAAAGACAAAGCAAAAATGGAACAAACACAATTACAACAAAGAGCAATAAATCGCCGATGATCTGTGAAAGAAAGAGTGACAAATTAGTAAATGCGTTGCGCCAGATGCAAACTACATTTAAGTAAATAAAAGCAGATATATGACTACTTCTCAGAAATTCACAAAGAAATACGATCCTGGCTGGTTGTCGCCAAGTGTAACCTCCCCACAAAATATAATAAATAATATGAATATGATTCTAATTTAGTGTAACCTCAAAACAAAATTCTTTCACAGTGTAACCTCCCTACAAAATTCTTTTCACATTAACCTCCACACAAAATTCTTTCTGATTTAATCTAAGCTCAAAATTCATTCACATTTAGCGTAACCTCAAAACAGAAAATATTAACATAAATATTATTCACGTTTAGTGTAAGCTCAAAACAGAAAAATTCCTAAACCTCTCAACAGTAAAAATTATAATTATGTCGTTCACATTCAGTGTAACGTCCCAATAAAAAAATAAATTCAGTAACCTGGTAATAAAACAATGTAACTAACCTCTCAATTAAACTGTCGCTCACTTATGACTTTTCAATAATTCACTGTGAATTTAACCTGGTAAATTTTGGACGACAGCAGTGCTGCGTCATGGCCCTGAAAGATCATTCTGTATAAAAAAAAGGAAAAATCCTTACCTCAATGAAGTCGCCGGATATATCTGCTCTTACAAAAAAATTTTCCGGCACAGCTCTGTGCAATGCTGGCCGACCTATCTGTCATTTACGAAAGGAAGCAACTGATTTTTCTATTGCAATAATCGGGATGATCATGGATGGGAGAAATTAGTAAATTCTTTAAATTGAAATGAATGGTTGTTAAAAGTTACTTTTTATGAGGAAGATTATTAGTACAAGAGTTTTAAAACATTTACATGCGACTTGAGATAACATTACTACAAATGCGCGCGGCTGCTTTTTGCCTTATACAATAATACTCAGGCTCCGACATCGCTGCACCGCGACCGGGCCAGCCAACACGATACACCATACCAGACCAGAGCAGACTCCAGACTAGCAACAACTTACTGCTACAGCTACACAGTTCCTACTGCAGTCAACACTGCTCTCTGGTCAGAGATTTTCTTATACCTTGCATATTGCAGGCAGCGCATGAGCAATACACTTCTTACAGTGTGGTTAATGAGCCACTGTTCGCACAGTTGTCAGTAAAAGTCCTTCAGTGGCTTTAAGAAGCAGCGGTCCAATGGCTGCAGATTTTGGCTACAGTGTGGAGTGGTAAGCATGTGAATGTTATGGTCCGTACAATAAAGACCCAGTGTGACATCTGACTGTCCAAAATTAACATGATTGTAATTTCTTCTGTAGGCTAAGTATGTTTCTCAAAACTTTGTAGCCAGGTGAAATACTGATCTGAGTTGATGTACCCAGTGTCCGAAGACATCACTAGTGACCCAGGAGGGGCACCATTCTTCAAACTCTCCTTCATCCTTTTCCAAGGAAATATTATTCCTGGACGTATGTAATTCCCCGCCCCTGATCCCATGCGACATACGACTGTTATCAACTGACCTCTTTCTCCAGATACAATTTCGACTATGCGCTTTTTGTCGCTTGTTACAGTCACTTTCGGAACTTCATTAGGAACGGTTGCTATCCCAGACTAATCCAAGTCAAATAGGAGATGAAACTTATGTTACTCTATTAGAAGCGAAAGATTATTAGGGAAGATGCTCTTTTGCTGTTTGTTGAACCCTGTCTTACGTTCGAGTTTTCTGTGGAATCCGAAGGCAAAGGTTTCGTTTCTCCTTGAAATCATAAGCCGAGTCCTTCCTTAAAAATTGTAAGCCCATTATTGCCTGAGCTATAGTTTATTTCTTCACAATAAAATTTTATATAAAAGTAACGTACAACATTTCGTATTGCATTGCGCAGTTGTAAGTAACTCCAGGACAACAACCAAACTACGGCAACAAAGGATCAGCCAGAGACTAATTGGTGTCCTGTAGGGTAGCCAACAGATAAATTATTAAACTGAGATATAACGTTGTAATTAAATTTTCCCCCGAAACATTTACGTCTCATCTTTATCTATGATGATGAAGCAAGCAAGAAGACCTGGGTTCAAGTCCCGGCCGTGGGACAAATTTTAAATCATACTTCTACTTCTTTCATTATCGAAGATAAATATGAGGCTGAAATGTTAAATTTAATTATATGTTCTGTAAGATCACCTATGGTACAGGACTTCCCCATTGCGTCCGAGGCTATAGTATCAATGTATGGGGGAAAATAAGCTGAAGATATGAACTGAAGTTTGCGTTTGGGACGGCATTCAACATGGGTAATTCGTGCCACAGTGTTGAACATAGTGTCGTGGTGATGTAATGGTTACCATTACTGCCCGGCGGTGGCACAAATTTTGATTCGTTTCTTCTGCTTTCATCATTATTGAGATATTACCGTTGCGCAGCCTTACCCGCTGCGCATACTTGCCCCATTCTACTCTACTGTTCACTTTATGCACAAGTTCAACCATAAACGATTTAAAAATGTTTACTGCCTTTTGTGACAAGTTACCAAAATATAGACTGACAACTCGAATGACCTTGAATGTAGCATTCATCTGTGGTTTTGAACACTGTTTGTCACGCATTAATTACTCACCTTAGTGCTTTTTGTATACGTTGGTTTTGGGTAAGTGTTTAATAATACTGAGCTGTGTTAAATTGTCCTCTTAGGTCATCGGAATTTCCTGTGTACTATACAGCATAAGTTATTTTTTTGTTGTCAGGGCTGGTTTTACAGTTTTGTTCTCCCCCCCCCCCCCAATCCATTTCCATTGGGACGTATATTGCTCTTTCCTAGACTCTTCATAAGATCTTTAAAAACAAATCAGAGTCTAATAATGTTGGAAGTGCTTTGTTTTTCTTTTAAATCAAGTACTACGTTCACATTCCATCATGACAAAAATTAATTCCTAAATGTTAGAGTGCTGTAAATATTATGAGAAGAATTAAATGATTCCTATTTAAGGTAATTCCTGAGATCTTTAGAGGTTTCTAGTGAAACCATTTTCTAATTTATTTGATGTGTATCCGTACCGACTTTACTACCGCAGCGTGCTGCACTAGGTTTCTCGGTTGAGGATCCATGGCCCGAACAGCCCGAGCGAAGTGCTCCCACACATGCTCGATCAGGTTTAAACCTGGGGAGTTTGGTGGCCAGAGGGGTACAATAAATTCATCCCGGTGATGTTCAAACCTCGCACGTACACTGTGAACTGTGTGGCATTCTCCTGCTGGTCAATGCCACCAGGCCGAAGAAAGACAAACTGTATGTAGCGGTGGACTGGTCCCTAAGGTTAGATGCACACATACGTTCATCCATTGCTTGTTACAGAATGAAGAGATCACCCAGAGAATGACATCCAGCCTGTGCCCCTCTCACGGTTGTTGCAAGGTGTTTGCTTTCAGAGCTTTTTCGTCGTATACAAGGTGCATTCAAGTTCTAAGGCCTCCGATTTTTTTTTCTCTGGACTGGAAAGAGATAGAAACACGCGCATTGTTTTAAAATGAGGCCGCGTTCATTGTCAATACGCCCCAGAGATGGCAGCACAGTACGGCAGATGTAATTTCACGGCCAGCGGAGAATGAGCACTGTTTTAAATACTTAAAATGGCGACGTTTTCCTTACTTGAACAGCGTGCAATCATTCTTTTTCTGAATTTGCGTGGTGTGAAACCAATTGAAATTCATCGACAGTTGAAGGAGACATGTGGTGATGGAGCTATGGATGTGTCGAAAGTGCGTTCGTGGGTGTGACTGTTTAATGACGGCAGAACATCGTGTGACAACAAACCGAAACAACCTTGGGCTCGCACAAGCCCATCTGACGACATGATCGAGAAAGTGGAGAGAATTGTTTTCGGGGATCGCCGAATGACTGTTGAACAGATCGCCTCCAGAGTTGGCATTTCTGTGGGTTCTGTGCACACAATCCTGCATGACGACCTGAAAATGCGAAAAGTGTCATCCAGGTGGTTGCCACGAATGCTGACGGACGACCACATCCTGCCCGTGTGGCATGTTGCCAAGCAATGTTGACGCGCAACGACAGCATGAATGGGACTTTCTTTTCGTCGGTTGTGACAATGGATGGGACGTGGATGCTATTTTTCAATCCAGAAACAAAGCGCCAGTCAGCTCAATGGAAGCACACAGATTCACCGCCACCAAAAAAATTTCGGGTAACCGCCAGTGCTGAAAAAATGATGGTGTCCATGTTCTGGGACAGTGAGGGCGTAATCCTTACCCATTGCGTTCCAAAGGGCACTACGGTAACAGGTGCATCCTACGAAAATGTTTTGAAGAACAAATTCCTTCCTGCACTGCAACAAAAACGTCCGGGAAGGGCTGCGCGTGTGTTGTTCCACCAAGACAACGCACCCGCACATCGAGCTAACGTTACGCAACAGTTTCTTCATGATAACAACTTTGAAGTGATTCCTCATGCTCCCTACTCACCTCACCTGGCTCCTAGTGACTTTTGGCTTTTTCCAACAATGAAAGACACTCTCCGTGGCCGCACATTCACTAGCCGTGCTGCTATTGCCTCAGCGATTTTCCAGTGGTCAAAACAGACTCCTAAAGAATCCTTCGCCGCTGCCATGGAATCATGGCGTCAGCGTTGTGAAAAATGTGTACGTCTGCAGGGCGATTACGTCGAGAAGTAACGCCAGTTTCATCGATTTCGGGTGAGAAGTTAATTAGAAAAAAATCGGAGGCCTTAGAACTTGAATGCACGTCGTATAACGACGGTCATCTGTGACATTGAGCATAAAACGCGATTCATCTGAAAATGCCAAATTTCGCCATTCACTCGACGTTCAGCTGCGTTACTGGCGTGCAGATCCCAGCCTTCGTCGCCGATGAAGAACTGCAACTCGCTTGCATGAAACAGATGCCTGCAGCGGAGGCCCACACGCAACAACGTTTGCTAAAGTGTCGTTGAGGACACACTGCTGGTATCCTCTTGGCGGTCAGTTACCCAACTATGGCACTTCTGTTCGAGCGTACACGTCTCCTCAGCAGTCGCTCTCCCCTGTCATCTATGGCCCGTGGTGCACCACAATTGCACAAGTACCTCTGCACCGGTTTTGGATTGCGTCATTTTGCCATACACTGTATACCAAAGAGGCAGACGTATAGTTTACAAACTTAGCCTTGTAATGTTGTTGCATTGATTTGTGGTGTAAGTGGTGCTGATATTCAAGACCATAAAAGTGGGTTAAAAGCCGTGAGCTGTCTGGGGAAGTTAACCTTGCATTACTGAGCAACTGTTTCACCAGGTATCCAGTCTAGCTTACCAAATTCCCAACCAGACTAACATTAATTATAATCTTGTAATAGTCATACGACAACTGGTGATATATATATATATATATATATATATATATATATATATATATATATATATATATATAAGAGAATTTAAATAAAAATAAATAAATCAGTTTATATTTGGAAATTTATTTTAACATTGATCATTGAAATTTCAAAATATTAAACGTGAGTCATAACTAAGCTGGTGCCTTATTTAGGACTGTGAAAATGTGAGTTTGTAATCTTACGGAACACATCAAATATGGAGCCAAGATTGGGAGACAGCATACAACACTGCATTCATAAAATAACACACGAAGAACGTTGAAACATATGCAAGAGGAAATTAACCACAACCAACTGATTCAATTTTCACGCAAAGAAGTTATGTTCGTAGCGCAATCCTGTCCGTCATGTAATTACCACACACTGGTATACGAAATTCATACTAACTCTCTGTGAAATCTTCTCGAAAAGAATAACTGAGGGCTGCTTTGATGATTACACCACATGCTTACGTGGTCAACTTGGTTTACACAAAGAGTGTAACTCCACAATAATTTTGATAATTAAAATAAATTAGATCGAAAAGCAATTTACAAAAGAAAATCCTCGAACTGGTTACCATCGTCTTACTATTAACCTGATGGGTCAAACAATTGTATAAGCACGTGGTACTTGTCTTACAAAGTACACCCCACGTGGGTTGAACATAAAGAAAAGTTGCTATATTGAAAAATATTGTCAAGACGAGACGTTATAATCTCACGCACATTCGCATTTAAGACTGATGATCTTAGTTAGAGTTACTGATCAACACATGGTTCCACTTTACTCACAAAGTAGTGACAAAGCAACTACCGGAAGATGTTCTGAACTTCATACTCGAATTACACTGCGTTGCAATTTAAGATAACATTAGATATTTTAGATCTAAACCAGAAGTAAAGGTGATTAAATTTTCAGTTAGGCTGAACTTAAGAAATCCATTGTCCTACGGACTTAGCAGACACGTGCTTAGCCGGAGATCTTACCACTTCAGACGCTCGCCGCGGACAGACTGCCGTGGTCCCTTCCTGAGGGTGGCTCACAAATACACACGGAAGTGGCCAGAGGGGCAGCTTCCTATACCAACATGATAATGGACGGACAGGACCATACTAAGAATAGAAACCTCTCTGCTTTTAGAAAGCGTACCTACCTGTTCCGACGTTGGTCCTACTGTTCTCTAGCAGACAGGCTTGTCTGCTACCCTCAAGCATGCAACTAGAAATACATTTGCTCATTCATCCTCTCACACAGAAGGGAAGGGGGATGACAGTATCTTGTCATATACAGTATATAAAAGAAAGCGGATGTAGGTTCCGTATGAGACTGTGTGACATGAATTACATATAAACTGTGTTTTAAAGTGTAGTAGTGTGACAGATCGTTCTTGTTTATGTGTAAAGGTAACACGTTTCACTGCTCAGTCTCCTCCCAGATAGTCAGAAACACCACAGTAAATTTAAAAGAGGAATTTATGCCGTAAGTGACAACAGATTTAAGAAATTAACATGAAAGGAATCCAACAGAGGCCTTTCAGCCTTTTCGAAATTGCTTTTGCTCTTGGCCCAGTATCCGTTGATCCTTAGATAAATCGCTCCGTTTCCGCATTACGACATGAACTGCACTGTGGCCATGTCCCACCGACAAGCTGTATACGCCTCCTACTGCTAGTGCCGCCGTCTATGAGTGGTTATTGCACGTTGACGACGGACATAGGCAGCGGTCAGGCTAATGTGAGGTATCTAGCGACCACAGGCCCTGCAGTCCACACACTTCTTTCACACACGTCCACCATTCCGTTCTGTTTATTGATCGGTTCCCCCAAGTGTCTTCAGTCCACAGTGCTGACAGGTCCTTTGCCATGTCGTCCATCCAGCGTTGCCTTGGTCGTCCTATGGGGCGTCTGGAGTTTTGTTTCCTCTCAAGTGCCTTCTTCACAAGTCCTTCTTCTGGCGTACGGCCTATATGGTCTGCTCACTAGATTGTTCTGCTCTTGAGCTTCTGTAATATTGTTGATTGTTGCATATAGGGGTAAATTTCTTCGTACTCCCCTCTCTTGTCTGCATTCTTATTATCGTGAAAGGTATGTGATAAGGTCTGATCAGGGTAGATCCAGAAAATAAAGTCGATAGTTGCCAACCGCAAGGTGGAATGAGTATTATATCTTTGAATAGGAATATCTTTGATGGTTAAGAGTCGCAGCTAGGTGCCCGGAGGAAGCAGACGTGTGGTGACAGCTGTAAGGTAGGAGTTGCGCTGCGCAGTTTACACTGAGCAAACTTATCACTTTCATGGGAGAAGCTATAAAATGATTTCAAAGTTGGTTTTGTTAGATAATGTTCAGAATTAGGATTTGTATGTCCAAGTTTTGATGCAGTAAGCGTTTTGTACAATTTTTTTGTAAGAGTGATTCGTGCTACAAAAATGTTGGAAATGGTAGGTTTTGTATATGACTTAAATTTTTAACAATATATATATATATATATATATATATATATATATATATATATATACTGAGATCAACGTTGTGCTTAAATCTAACACCATGAATCATAATCCTCATCCTTTGCTTGTGTTAAATATGAAAAGGAGTAGTAAAGTAAAGTTACCCACCAATGAAGGAACGTACAGAATATGAGGCCTTTATGCAATATATATGTGCAGTTCGTGGTTTGAAATTGATTTTTGTATAACTAAAGTTACCAGAGCAAAGTAATTTCCAATAAGTAATTTTATGCCATTGCACAACTGGCATTATTCAAGTCAAGATATAATTCAATTAAGTTAACATCAGGGCCAAAAGTTAATTTTTCAGTAACATCTTAATGCCATTGCACAAACGCCATTATTCTCTTAAATTTGATTGCTGAGTCAAATACATGTTTCGTTACTGACAAAATGGAGGAGTGCAAGAAACAACTCCGCAGACGCAGTCAGATGCATGTTTGTTGAATAATTAACTTGGAACAATTTTATCTTAGAAACCTTCTCTAATTAAAAAGGAAATAATTTTGGTTAGATACTTTCACTTTTAAAGATAATTTTATCTATGATACTTTCAATCGTAGTCCACTGGATTCATCACTTGATGTTCGCAACTTAGATTCCGGCAACTGGGAGAATGAGACAACGAGGAACAGAGACCTGTGTTGGTACTGTAACAGTTGTGTTACTAAATGTGACACTTCTGTCACTAAATGTAACTGGGTTTTCTCTTTTGATGCAAGTCAATTGTCAGGATGAGCATTCTAAAGCATTCTGTCAGGGTGAAAAATATTAAATAAATTAACTTTTCTCTCTTAACAACATGTGGGCGGGGTGGATTCTTCCTTGGCTTGGGTATGGGGTCGAATGAAACATCATTTTTACATAAGATAACTTTTATTGAAGATTTGTACAACTGTATCTTACGGGATGTTCTGGTTCGGAGAGCGGCAGCTGTGTCGTTTGTGAAGTCTTCTGCTGCGGCAGCGGCGGCGGAGGCAGCGGCGGCGGCGTCTGATTACGCGTAGCGGTGTGTATCTCGTGTCGCCGTCTCGCCCAGTTGACTGGAGACGCGCAGCGCGAGGTGGCCCGTTTAATTATTGCGAGCCAAATCATGCATCGGATGATACCTTGGGTGTCGCGTCCCAGCGTTTCTCTTCTCTAAGCGGCCGCGTGTGTTGTGCGTCGACCAGCAGAGCGGCGTGGCGGGGGAAGACCAGTGTCCCGGACTCGAACAACGGACGCCCGCTTGCCAGCCTTCGGCTGTCAGATCTTCATCCCAGCTCACAGGTGACTGCTGACGTGAGGCCGTCTCCTTCCCGTCCTCACGAGTCACCCGGGTACGTAAAGATCAGACTTCAAGTACCTTTTAACTTCTGTCTTCTGGCGCCGCGGCTGCTGCTTGCTATTCCATTACAGCGGCGGACTTGGTTCGTCTGTGCATGATGCAGACTCTTCTTGCATGACGGTCTTCAGCACTGAAACTGACTGAAAGCTACTGCTACTCTTCTTTTCTTCCTTCGTCTCTCGTCTTCATCTCCATCTCCGTCTTCATCTCCGTCTCCGTCCCCGTCTTCATCTGTCTGGTCCACTGCGTCTCGCGTATTTATTCACTTCAGTTTACTGGAGGTGAACGACTTCACGGTCATTGCCTCTTCTGTCACGTTGAGAAGCTCCTTGAAGAATCTTCTTAACCTCGGTCATTGGCTCTTGGAATGTAGGCGAGGGCTTTTGATCCCATGTGATGACTGAGAAACACGTGAGCCGGTCATTGCCTCTTCTGTCACGTTGAATAGCTTCTCGAAGAATCTTCTTTACGTCGGTCATTGGCTCTTGGAATGTAGGCGAGGGCCTTTGCTCACATACGACAACTGAGAAACACGTGAGCCGGTCGGGCGATGCCCTGACGGCTGAATCGACAGCGCCCGTTTATGTGGAACTTGCTGACTTCACGGTCATTGTCTCTTCTGTTCTGCTGTTCGGCCCGCTGTTTGCGAGTATGTAACTCTCTAAACTAAACAAAGTTTTTCATTTATATTCTAATTTCTAGTTCACTATGATTTCACTAATTTATTTACTTAAGTACCACTCAACTTTACAGTCAAGCGACCGCGAATCGTGTGTTACTTATATGCACGCCTCCAAAGACAGATCTACACCTGTGCGAAATTCTTCTAAATTCCTTGACATCACCTGTATTGGGTATAATTTTACTACCCAATAGTCACATACGAGAACTTGCGTCGGACTAGGACTAGAATCCAGATTTTCGCCCTTATCACGAGCGGTCGCCTTCAGACAGTTTATGGCAGTCTAGGAAAACTGCACGAATAGCCGAAGCCTTAAGGCGACTGCTCGCGATAAACGGGCTGTCCCGTTTCGAGTGCCAGTCCGGCACAAATTTTATATGTCATTATTGGGTAGTAAGTCAATACCTAATACAGCTAAAGTCAAGGAATTCACGGTCGGCGAATTAATTCTGAAATATTTCTGTGACGTGGCAATGGAGTGGTGGTGCTGGGGTTTAGGAGCATAGACAACGACATTCCAATGAACAAAATACATGCTTTTATTACACAAATAATTAATCAGAAAATTCAAGAGGTGAACAACCATTTATCCTTACAAGAGAATCGATAAAACAATTTCAGCACACAGTGTTGTTTTCTAATAAAACTTGTAACCTCCCCACACAAAAATTAATGAATGAAAATTGACCATGAACCACACAATACCAAATGTAACCTCCCAACAGAAATAATAATATCTGGTAAATTTTATAAGGACAGCAGCGCTGACCTTCGGCCCTGTATTCTGAAAAAAAAGCAAAAATTCTTACCTCAATAAAAACTGCAATTATATCTGCTCTTAATTATACATTCTTCGACACAGCTTCGTTCAATGCTGGCATTTGATTCTTGGAAGCAATGGTAATGCATTGGAAAAATTCATTAAATTGAAATGAATGCTTTTTTTTAAAGAATTACTTTATATTATAAAAATTATTATTGGGGCATTTTTTTCTGAACAAATTAAATTACCATTAACATACATTATTAATTATGCGCAAGGCTGCTTCTTTACCTTCTACAACAATACTCATCCTCCAGAGTCCTGACCAGAGTCGCGAGCAGAGCACACAGCCGACGCATGCCGACTCCCGCAGATTACTACTGCCCACTCGCTACTAAAGCCGACCGACTACTACTGTAACCGACTGACTACTACGGTCGACTCGCGCAGACTAGCACAGACTCGCGACAAGCAACAACTAACAATAAACTACTCTCTGGTGAGAGATTCTGTCATGCCTCGCCCATCGCCGGCGAAGCATACGCCTTACAAACTTTTAAGATCAATGAGCAGGGAAAATTTGAATTTAAACGCTCGTTCTGCTTTTACCTTTAAGAGACAACTAATATTAAGACAGCAGATAGTGAACCAGCATCACATAATCGTACTTGCAATCAACCAAAACAGCTTTAAAATTATGTACTGGGTTCACCTTCGGGCGTTTAGAATAAACAATTTTGAAACGCCAACGGGTAATCTTTGCATACGGAACAAATCCCATTAACTAACATATCAGACGTAAATCGCTCAGATCTCACCAGAAATTAACAAGAAAGATTTAAATTTACGCAATGTGTTCACCGTCCTGCATTTCATAATAAATAATATTAAAATGACCACATGTAATCGTTACGCAATAGACAAGTCCATTACTGCTTTAAATTGATAGCCCTCACGTTCACGTTAGCCATATACAGCACTCCTTCCAAAATGTGAACGACACCTTTCTGAACAATAATCAAATGAATAACAGGATACACAGTATCGAACATCATGCAATAATTGTGGTTGTTGTCAAGACAATCACGCGCATCCAAAACCACGTGGACTCAATACAATAACCACGATGCGCACTAGTAATGCGCTTCAGCACGACTAAGTCACTCAATCGTGTGAGCAGTAAATGCGCTTTTACAAGCTGCAGCGGCCACATGAAACCACATACGCTAACAGTTACAGACAGCCATCTGGATCAACATCACCTTTTCTCATGTGATTGTTTAACGTTGTTCACAGACCACAATTCAATGAATGGCGTTGTGCAGCAGTTCCAGCGAGCCCCTTCATAAAATTTTCATGCCCACTCGATCCAACAGCGGCTTGAACCCTCCGGTTGACCAATCATGTGTCCCTACCAGTCCAACGGATCACCAGTGCGAAGACTGTAGTGACTAATCATCAGCTGTCTCTTTCGCAGGGAGAAGCTCTCGTCGCACCACTCCGGAAGGTCCTTCCCGCACGCTGACACCAGCAGCACTGACGCAACCCATCCCAGAGGGCCCTCTCAGTAACTGCGGCTGCTGGCGCCGGAATCGAACCGTCACAATTTCTTCCAAATACTGTTCCAGTTCATTTGGTACAATTGCATCCCTGCAGATTCGAGACAACTGCAATTCCCATCCGTCTGTACTCCAGCCCACTCCACATACTTGAAGTTATCTCGCAAACGGCTTGCTTGCGAACCTACACTCCTGGAAATGGAAAAAAGAACACATTGACACCGGTGTGTCAGACCGACCATACTTGCTCCGGACACTGCGAGAGGGCTGTACGAGCAATGATCACACGCACGGCACAGCGGACACACCAGGAACCGCGGTGTTGGCCGTCGAATGGCGCTAGCTGCGCAGCATTTGTGCACCGCCGCCGTCAGTGTCAGCCAGTTTGCCGTGGCATACGGAGCTCCATCGCAGTCTTTAACACTGGTAGCATGCCGCGACAGCGTGGACGTGAACCGTATATGCAGTTGACGGACTTTGAGCGAGGGCGTATAGTGGGCATGCGGGAGGCCGGGTGGACGTACCGCCGAATTGCTCTACACGTGGGGCGTGAGGTCTCCACAGTACATCGATGTTGTCGCCAGTGGTCGGCGGAAGGTGCACGTGCCCGTCGACCTGGGACCGAACCGCAGCGACGCACGGATGCACGCCAAGACCGTAGGATCCTACGCAGTGCCGTAGGGGACCGCACCGCCACTTCCCAGCAAATTAGGGACACTGTTGCTCCTGGGGTATCGGCGAGGACCATTCGCAACCGTCTCCATGAAGCTGGGCTACGGTCCCGCACACCGTTAGGCCGTCTTCCGCTCACGCCCCAACATCGTGCAGCCCGCCTCCAGTGGTGTCGCGACAGGCGTGAATGGAGGGACGAATGGAGACGTGTCGTCTTCAGCGATGAGAGTCGCTTCTGCCTTGGTGCCAATGATGGTCGTATGCGTGTTTGGCGCCGTGCAGGTGAGCGCCACAATCAGGACTGCATACGACCGAGGAACACAGGGCCTACACCCGGCATCATGGTGTGGGGAGCGATCTCCTACACTGGCCGTACACCACTGGTGATCGTCGAGGGACACTGAATAGTGCACGGTACATCCAAACCGTCATCGAACCCATCGTTCTACCATTCCTAGACCGGCAAGGGAACTTGCTGTTCCAACAGCACAATGCACGTCCGCATGTATCACGTGCCACCCAACGTGCTCTAGAAGGTGTAAGTCAACTACCCTGGCCAGCAAGATCTCCGGATCTGTCCCCCATTGAGCATGTTTGGGGCTGGATGAAGCGTCGTCTCACGCGGTCTGCACGTCCAGCACGAACGCTGGTCCAACTGAGGCGCCAGGTGGAAATGGCATGGCAAGCCGTTCCACAGGACTACATCCAGCATCTCTACGATCGTCTCCATGGAAGAATAGCAGCCTGCATTGCTGCGAAAGGTGGATATACACTGTACTAGTGCCGACATTGTGCATGCTCTGTTGCCTGTGTCTATGTGCCTGTGGTTCTGTCAGTGTGATCATGTGATGTATCTGACCCCAGGAATGTGTCAATAAAGTTTCCCCTTCCTGGGACAATGAATTCACGGTGTTCTTATTTCAATTTCCAGGAGTGTATGTTTACTGGAACGTTTATGCTTCTACGTGTGTTGCCTTACAGCTGTGTAAATTTTCGCTACTAATTATTTTTCACCCTGTATATGAATTTTACCATTGGGTGCTTCTAGGGCCCTTCTCAGTCTTGCTTGGGCATTAAAGCGCCACTAGGCATTCGGATGACAAGATAAATTCTGTCTAGGCGAAAAAGACACGCCTTGCTTGGTCTTGCAGCGATACCTATCACTTCATATCTAAAATCAATTAGAATCTGAGGCGTCATAAATTAAATAACTCCACAAATCCGTATAGTGGGTTTCATCTACTATAAAATGAATTCTATTGGCTGTAGACCATTCCAGGCGATTGGTAACCGGTTTCAACTTTGCTAAAGGTGTTATGATACACGTATTAATAAATAAATAGAAACATTAATTCGGAGCACATGGTTTATTAGTGAACATAGCCCACAGAAACTACAATTCACCACTTGCACCATAACCAACACCGACCATCTTGTTTCACTATTGCCAACTTAATTCTGGCAGATAATCACAAAAAAATACACGAGTTGTGGGTTACACGACCTGCCTGAATGTCATCTCACACTGAACTGCCACTGGCATCACATAAAAACGTATTTATGCACTTGCCTCATCCCAGCAGTTCATGGCATATGAGGTCACAAAAACACAGTAAATATACTTACGCAACGTTAATTGATAATAGTTTTAACTCTGAAGAGATTGGCACTTGCATATTAAATCAGTTGTACAGAAATGTGGCAGCAACAATAATTGAATTACTTATTCCTTCAGTGTCTCGTCCTGATATCTTAGCAAAATAAAAGAGATGAAATATTTAAATAAATTTAAGACAAGTTTAAAATTAGGTGTATTGTGTCTCATCTTAAAGCAATAATCGTGCCGATTTTATAAACTGTCGTATTTCCAAAGATATGAATTATTTTGTATTGTGATTATTCTGTTAATATTAACTCTCGTCATGTGTTTGGGATCCGACTGTACGTGTAAAAGCCGCGCGGGATTAGCCGAGCGGTCTTAGGCGCTGCAGTCATGGACTGTGCCGCTGACCGGCGGAGGTTCGAGTCCTCCCTCGGGCCTGGGTGTGTGTGTTTGTCCTTAGGATACTTTAGGTTAAGTAGTGTGTAAGCTTAGGGACTGATGACCTTAGCAGTTAAGTCCCATAAGATTTCACACACATTTGAACATTTGAACATTTTTGTACCTAAAAAAGTTGTCTTTCGTCCTTCAGCATTAGTTGAATGACTTATATCTATTTATGGTAGCAAAATATTGGATAATAGATGTATCCGGTTTCAACCTCAGAAATACAAAATTCTTACATGGAGCTGAAAATAGAATTTCGGAAGGTCTGGCATCTATGGAATCGGCAAACAATCATAAATGTTTTGTTGTTGTAAAAACATATCAAACAATCATACATGTTTTGTTGTTGTAAAAACATGTCTTGTGTATACCACAAAAATAATTTATATTATATCAAGTTAGTTTAGCATCAAATAATCTGTTGCAAGGTGCTATGATTGATTTTACTTCAATAATCGGTAATCGATTAATTAAATTACATCCAAATCTTTCTTTCCATTTGTTCTCTGAATTACAAAAAATCTCTTGTGTATAGCATTTAAGTTATTGAGAGTATGTTGTCATAAACAACATTTCCCATTTTGCTGTGCCGCGGAGGAAATAAGTTTTGTGGTTGTTCGCCATGCCAACATGCTATGTAGAATTTCTCACTGAGAGAAAAACGATTCTTTTAAATTTCGCTCCGCAGCACTGGACTGTTTGCCGCTGCATTTAGTGGAAGTTATGCAGAACGCTGATCCTGCGGAAATTGGAGCCTTTTAAAGGTGAGTAGTAGGTTTGTTGCAATGAGAAGAAATTGAATACTGATTTGCTATTTTTTTTTTTTTTTTTTTTTTTTTGTTCGAATTTTCTCTTCTGTGCTGTTGAAAGGTTTACACTTTCATCTTTCTCATAACTGTATCAATGGATTTAGCTACTTTTTCCCTCTCTTATGATAATCGTTATTTGTTGATTTGTTTGTTGAACTAAATCTTTTTCTAACTGAAATTGTTCGCTCACACAACGACCGTGTGTGCCGCTGCAGGCGGCTATACTTTTCCGATATGTTGTTCCTGTGTTCTTTGCTACGTTGTACAAATAATCGATTAACACGATTCTGCCGGATTGCTCAACAATGCGCTATGCTCTGTGTCCAAGTTATTTTCCGGAGCATTTCACAGTGCTGTAGAACACTCGAAAACGTGCGTTGAATATTCGACAACATTCGTAATAGGTCGAGAACATTGTAGAACATTCTAGAACACTGTTCCGTTGTAAATTACGAAAGAGGGAGACCACCACATTGTGATGGTGATCGCTTCATTCATATCTCCACAACCACAATATTTACCAACGCACAACTACTATAGCGCACAACGAGGGGACGAAGTGTAGAATCAGCGACAAATAACAGTGATTGGTGGTGAGTGGTTTTGGAGCGTTGACTACTGCACCATAATCACTTAATTACTGGTGCAACTAGCGTAGCGTATTATGGGGAAAATAGGGTGAGACGTTATACCCCAGTTGAGAGGAAATCGGACTCTTCTGGCCTCCTCTGGCCCAAAATCAAAACGTTCGTTGCTTAAATCAAATTAAGTCACTCCTAAAATGTGGAAAGAAAAAAATTAAAATTTAAACCATGCAAAAAACAAGATGTCATACGAGTACACTACGGATTTTAGAAATTACAGACTGTTCACAAGTAAAAACAGACGAAACACGCCGAGCAAAACAAAACCAACCCAGGAAAAGCAAACAAGTCGCGGAAGGTGGCAGAAAATCCAATCTATAAAATTCCACAGAATCATGTGAGAACTATAAGGGGTGATATTCAGGTCACCACTGTCAAAAGTATTCTTTAAGCCTACAAATGTTATAAACGTAGGTTTCCCTTTCTTCAGTCTATCTTCTAAAGTAGACCGTAGCGTCGGTATTGTCTCCCGTCCCGTGCTCCTTCATTTCTCCTGACGCCAAACTGATCTTCCCTGTGCTATACTTTGTTCATCGTAAGAATAAACCTGAAGTAAACATTACGCCTTGTACTCTTCCGCGTTTGCTTGAATCTCATTGGATTTCGTTTCACGCTGAGCTGAAACCAAGCTGTAACGATTACTGTCATGTACGATTACAAGGATACGTTTTACGCTGTCTTACACGCACATAGACTGAGTGATAATGCGTGACCACAGCTTTGCCGGCGCACTAACTTCTACAACACTGGCCAGCGATCGGTCCTACTAACATGCAGTGATGTGAGCAGTTGCAGTTACGTCGTAAAAGGAAACGAGCAAAGAAACAATATAGCTACGAATGTCATTTAATTTTTAAAGAGAATGGCATTATATTCGGAGAAACTCCAGCACTACCGCGTGCTTCTTAGGTGACCAGACGGAAAGCATAAAATGCACTCGTCCTCACTCGATTTAGTCTAATTAGAAACAAGAGTGATAAAATTTCCTAAACTAAACATAGGGTAATTTTTCTGAGGAACTGTGTGTAATGCAAAAGCATACTACAGGGATTTGACCGTACTGTTGAATTCTGAAGCCACTGAAGTTATTAATTACAGTCAGTCGTCTGGTAATCTCTTAGCTCCTTCCCTATCCGAATCCGAGAAGTACATTTCAGATCTGGAAGTGTCGCCTCCTACGTTGATAACGAGCCTATCAACAACAGAATCCACGAAGCCAACCAGGCGCAGCATTTTCTCTTCTTCTTTTATGACGAGCCATTCTATATCCCGCAGCGTTCGGCAGTGACATGTGAAACAGCTGCGTGCTTTAGTTCCAGTACGTCTGGCAGCTTAAAACTCTTGTTATTTCTCGGGCCAAATCTCGCAGCTTGGCTCCAGATCAGTTCTGTTAGGTTCATATTCTAATGGTACAGTTGTTGTTGTGGTCTTCGGTCCTGAGACTGGTTTGATGCAGCTCTCCATGCTAATCTATCCTGTGCAAGCTCCTTCATCTCCCAGTACCTACTGCAACCTACATCCTTCTGAATCTGCTTAGTGTATTCATCTCTTGGTCTCCCTCTACGATTTTTACCCTCCACGCTGCCCTCCAAAGCTAAATTTGTGATCCCTTGATGCCTCAGGACATGTCCTACTAACCGATCCCTTCTTCTAGTGAAGTTGGGCCACAAACTTCTCTTCTCCCCAATCCTGTTCAATACCTCCTCATTAGTTACGTGATCTACCCACCTAATCTTCAACATTTTTCTGTAGCATCACATTTCGAAAGCTTCTATTCTCTTCTTGTCCAAACTATTTATTGTCCATATTTCACTTCCATACGCAGCATTTCTATGGTACGCTCGATGCTGCGAAAATGGTTGTTTTCATGTTTCTACGATAATTATCTAAACGATGGACATAGTCCAAATAAAGAGGATTTGGGTTTTCATTTTTGCCTTAAAAATTAAATTTTTATGTTTTCTTAATTTAAACAACTACTATGAACAATCTTTCATAAACATCGATTACTAAGCATTTTTATTTGCAATGAAGACAGGAATTTCGCTTCCGATATGTTATTAGACACAAGAAGACGTGCATTATTCATAAAAAAAGATGACGAATTTAATATTTACTATATGTAGGTATTTCAAACTGAATGAGAAACGAAATGACTTCGGAGGAATTTGAACCAACGAATCATAAACTGCACTTGAATTAACACACCATTATGCTACCGACTGCCATACATGTACGATATAAAGCTATGTCTCAATTGTATGTAATACAGTTGCTGTGAAAACTTCAAAGACGATTACCTCCGTAAATGTATGAAAAACATTGAGAACAACCTATTTCTCGGTATTTTTTAATCGTATTCCACGTGCGTGTTTCACTGCGGAACAGAAAGCAGCCTCAGCCATTTTCATACTGCGTATTAACTGCGCGACAATCAGAGCACAACGCTGCTGAGGGTGTGATTGTGCACGATTTTTGAAATAAAAACTACGTAGCTAACGCGTCATTAAGAAAAACGTTGCTGCCTGTCAATACATTTGAATACCTTAAAGTTTCATTTATCGAAACTTGGTAATAACATATCCAACAGAAAAGTAGAATCTATTTCCAACAGCGTAACACCAGTGTATGTGTGCTACGGCTTCTGACCAATCATCGCGTTTGTGTTTTTCTACATCAGGTGCATTCTTATAATGAACGAATTAGAGCTTCTACTACATTTTCTCGACTGCTGCTATTAATCCGTGCAGTTATTTTTGCAACCATGACTTAAGATGATGTATTCACACTTGTTAGCATGTGCCTTCTGTGGCGTAACAATTGTTACATTTAAATTTGTAATGTTCCCCACTTTTATTTAATTATTGGGCCGACTGAATTCTCTAGTCTGCTGTAGTGTTAGTATGACACCGGACAACAGATTTTTACTTGCAGCATCCGTGGGTAGCCTTATTCCCAAACACAAGTATCACACTTCAAACTTCTTAACCATCTGCTGCCTACATGTCGGATGCTTTATCAAATTTCTTTCCACAGTCCGGCTTAAAAATAGTTCGGTAAATGTATAGAAATTGTGAGATATGTTTCCTGAAATCACAAACACTTTATGTTACACAGATAAACTAACCCAGTTTTTCTCACGAATGGTCAGTGTGTGCACCTTCAGTTATATATATATATATATATATATATATATATATATATATATATATATATATATATATATATATATATATATTCAGAGTAAATGCAAGAAATGTGCTGTTCAATTCTCTGGCAAACCGTCAGGTGTCGTATTGACCATTATAATCAATCCAACGGTCATGGACCTGGACGTTCAGCCACTCTCACATAAAGCGATGCCAATTGGAAAGGACTTCATCTTGTCACCAAATAAAGTTATTAGCAAGCCCTTCTTCCAGCGTATCCGGGTAATCAACCAATGTTACGGTAGCCTGAGGGGAAAAAGTGGTCTGCCACTTGACGTCGGAGCACAGCACGGAAAACGTTTAATTTTAGGGAATATCTTTGACGTCGTATTAGTTTATGATGATAAGAAAATTATGCGCATTTACCTTCCCATTTAGGGGAAAATTGCCTCAATACTGAAGAGCGCGCGATCAAGAAAGCCATCTTCCCACAGTTATCTGGCTTTAAACCACGCACCAGATGTAACTGATTGAACCGTGCGGCTAACGCTCATGCCATTTATTGCTCGTCATCTTGTTTTTATGGTTCTGTCGCCTCGTTCTTTCTTTTAATTCGATTTAATGGCGTCATGAGGTTGCTGATTTGCTTGACTGTGAGTGGCAGCAGCAGCGCTTATCGATAAGTGCACCGCCGCACCATCTCTGGAGCGACCGCTAGTATTTCCGGGTCGTCGTGTGTCTGGAGTTCAGTTGGGAGCTCAGTCGGGACGCAGCAGCAGTGAAGTAGTGGAATGAGGGCCAGTGAGGCGAGAACTTCCATTACTCGCCGACTTGTGGGGACACACATCCACTGTCCGACGGAAGGAGACTGGAGCGGGAACTACCGTTGGTTGGTCGTTCGGTCGGCCACCTCATCGGGGGACGTGTGTTGGATCGCCGACCGCTTATGGAAACTTGTGTGTGTGTGTGTCTGTGTGTGAATTGTCATTTCTCCTTGTGGTTCAACGGTGATTGGTTTTAAGATTGTCGGAGTTCTTGGTGGAAGTGTTTACGTGGAACTGTGTGTAGGTTCTGTGATTTCCGCTGAGCAGATGAATGCTGGTTCAAATGGTTCAAATGGCTCTGAGCACTGTGGGACTTAACTTCTGTGGTCATCAGTCCCATAGAACTTAGAACTACTTAAACCTAACTAACCTAAGGACATCACACACATCCATGCCCGAGGCAGGATTCGAACCTGCGACCGCAGCGGCAGATGAATGCTGTCTGCGTACTGGAGTAGCCAGTCGGCCGGTTGCGATAGAGCAACGGAATTGATTAGGTTGGTGGTTAGTTCTTCAGCCGTGGGTGTGCTGCCACCCGATCATTTAGCGTTACGATTGGCTGCCTGTCTCACCTAACCTGTTAGAATTTCCTCCCCAGGCCGACCCTTGGAACACTTCTGAGCACCACTGTTATGCTGCTTGTGATTGTGATTTTCTTTTGTCGCCCGCACCAATAGCTGAGTGGCGCCGGCACGGTAGCTTAGCGTGATCGGTCAGTGGGTTAACAGCCCTCTGTAATAAAAAAACTGACTTAATCGATCAACAACGAACTTAAACGGATGTCTTACGACGTCCGCCCCGAGCACATGCAACGAACAAAAGCGAATAAAATGAGATTTATATTAAAAAAAATAGTGGTCAGCTTGACGGACTGCCATCCTCGGGGTTCGGGTTCGATTCCCGGCTGGGACGGAGATTTTTTCCGCTCAGGGTCCGGGTGTCGTGTTGTCTTCATTATCATTTCATCCGCATCCGGCGCGCAGGTTGCCAACTGTGGCGCCGAATGTAATGCGATCTGCACCGCAAGGGGCCTCCCGGCCAATGACGCCTATTTTCTTTTGTAGCAAGTACTGTGCCAGGCCTGCAGCCGTGTATTAATTTTGTCTGTTCTACTTTCGGTGTATGGCCTTCAGCCGAACCTTACGTGAATTATTTTAAGATTAGGCCTTCAGTCGTGTCTTATTTATAATTCTTGTTTGCTCTGTATTTAGGCCTTCAGCCGCGTTTGTTTTCAAATATGTGGCTTTCAGCTGTTGTGTGTAAATTCCTGTCTGTAAGGTTTCTCTTAATTATTTTGAATAATTGTTTGGGCCTTCAGCCGTCAACATATTTCAAGTTTTCTTAAGATGTTTTTTCTGTTGTGCTGTGTAAATGCTTGTCTTTAAAGGTTCCTTTTTATTACGTTGAAATATTGTTGTGCTTTCAGTCGAGGAATTAATTTAAATTTTCCTTAATATGGCTTTTAGCCGAAATTTGTAAATGCTTGCCTTTTTAAACAATTTCCTTTGCTGATCGGAAATATTATTTGGGCCTTTACCCGAGAAGATATTTTAATTTTACTTGAGTAAGGCGTTCAGCCGTTTGCCTAAACCATTGTGTTTTAAAAGGAATTATTTAAACGTTATTATTGAGAAGTTACTTGGGCCCTCATCCGTGAATTGATCATTGTTGTTTTAAAGAGAAAACTGTGCTTTGTGTTTTGGAGGAATAAAGTTGTGTGTTCTTGTGAGGATAACAGTAACGGATCTTGGCCCCTTTCCAAAACCTAATCCTGATCTGCTCTGCGAAACCGGATTTCACTGGTATTTATACGCAGATGAATAAGTTTTATTACAATCTTCGACATTAACGTCTTTGGCAACTGAAGTTCTAGAGTTGCTTTCCGAACAGACTTCGTAGGATTACGAAGGTAAAAAATGTTCTCTGACACGGTCAACATCCTCTTCAGCCAATTTAGGTTGTTTGCTTTCTACCGTTGTTTAAATAATTTGCTTTGAGATACTTAAATGAGTGCGTGTGCACATATCAAATAAAGTAAATTGTCGAATGCAATACAGTCTGGTCTCTTATGAAGAAAAAAAACCGTGCTAGCTACAGGCTCAGCGGTGTGCAACACTGGACCCAATTCTTTGAAATGTACATGAAATTCTTTTGGCTGATAATGAAAACATTTAAGAAAATCCAACGCCTTTGAAAAATATATGATCTGGACAGGGAGGCGGTACTGGTTGTGGTGAATTACTAAGACAGACTTTTTTAGTGAAATTGTATTCCAAGTTAAGTCAAATGTCAAATGCGTGTGAAATCGTATGACACTTAACTGCTAAGGTCATCAGTCCCTAAGCTTACACTCAACTTAACCTACAGTATCCTAATGACAAACACATACACACACGCCCGACGGAGGACTTGAACCTCCGCCGGGACCAGCCGCACAGTCCATGACTGCAGCGCCTGAGACCGCTCGGCTAATACCGCGCGGCCCTAGTCAAGTTTGGCTTTTCAAAACATCTGAAAATTTAAATTAAATTATCAGAAAAATTACATCCCTTTTACTAATTGATTTACAAACAATTAGGTTTATTCAGCAAGTATTATCTAGCGTCACAAATAAACCACAAACACAAATAATCAAATTACATATGCCTTTGTTAAAAAATCTTATAAACATTACAAAAGGGAAATAGCTAACTAGCCTTTACATCAATTCAGTTTACGAACATTCTGGGTTTACTCAAAAATTGACAGTTATCAGCCAACTCATCTATATATAATGTAAGTCATAATTACTTAACATCTTTACCTTGCTTACATGAAGAATTCTGCTTCCACGTTTCTATTTCCAATAATACATGTAGTCATAATTAATACATTATAAACTAACATTTCCTGGCTTCTCAGAGCACACCTCAAAAACTGTCGACTCCATCCTCTTTGGCTCACAGACAGCAACTACTGCTGAGCGCCAAGCGCTCTCTTACTCCGACACTACAATCTCAGACCACAAGCAGGATCTTTGGCTCGGCAGTCGTATAGTCAGCGATCCGCTTTATAAAGCCTATCAGAGGATATCTCGTTTATAATATAATAGTTTCATTTTATTTTACATTAGTATTGTTATCATACTCGGGTGCCACATGTAAGTGTACCACAGTGGACTCGTTTCAACTTCACGCACAAACCGGCCTATTCGAATTGGTTTTGTCATCGGTCGATGTGTTTTTTCTCACTTGTGGTGTCACAGTTTATCTTAAAATGCTTGTTGAACTGTAATTACAGTTTCACCCGTAGCTAATTGCAGGATATAAAACGGGTAATGCTTATGAGTCGCCATTTTACTTATGTGGCGCTGCAAGCGACAAGACAACTATCAGTACTAGCTCACGTGCTTCTTCGTATCCATGAGACAGCACGCGTATCTAACATGTTTCAAAACACTGCGCATACAAACGAGATTTTCCTATGCCCATACCTCAGGCTCTATTGGTGATAGAGAGGCAAAGTCAAGTGTTTTTGATTGATACCAACTATGTGCCAATGAAAAGGCGTCCTACAGTACAGAGCCAAAATATGAATATTACATCCTTCCTCCTGATTAAGCAAATGCAGTAAATTGGTTGGTTCTTTTAGAATTCGATATAGTCTATAGTGAGTCTGATGGGATTTACGGAAGTACCATTAGTTCAAAAGCAGTTCCTCGGAAAACCTACAAAAGTTTTTTTTGTTTTTTTTTTTTACTGTATTTTCACCGTTACCAGCGAACCAAAACCCAGCCGAGGATACCAAGATGGCTGTGTACAGAAAATGTCTGAAATTTTTACGATGTATTCCTAAGATCCCGATCTCGAAAGGATCTTGAAAATTTTCTTTAAAATTTTATCCGTTTCCAACGTACAGAGATTCGATGTTAGCCTACTTCTACCCATTAAATCAGGTATGGGGCGCAATGTAAATAATAAATAACCGAAGAGAATTCCTCAAGTTTTAATTCTACTTTCACTAGGCTTTTATCTAGAAGAAGCATCGCCCCGTTTTCTAAAACCTTATCTGTATTTTGGGTACCAGAACTAAGCCACGGATTCGAAGACGGCTATGCACAGCAAATGGCTGTAAGTTTTTCGACGTATTCCTAAGATCCCGATCTCGAACAGTATCGATTATTTTCTTCATATATTTACTCCATTTCCGAGGTACAGAGGTTCAAAGTGACCCTCCTTGTAGACGTACAACACGCAAATAAAGTCAGTTGTCAGGTGAAAACTTAGTTTATAAAGTGACATCGTATGGAGAAATATGGTGTTAGTGTCTCCTTTATCATGTGGGAATCCCATGCTGTAGTACTGAAGCAAACTACACATATTTTACTGACCAGTACATATCTTTTCGTATGAGTGACAGGCCCTGGTATAGCAGGGAAAAAAGGGAACCAGCGGAAAAATACTCCTTACGGAGCACAAAAAATGCGAGTATATTCGTGAAAAGTGGGTTACCAGCTGCCCCAGTCTACGTTCCTCAGCACTTTTAAAAATTTTCTCAAAAATTTTGGCATGCAAAATTATTCACTCTTTCTTACGCTGAGAGTGAAGAAGACAGCGGCAATAGCCAAGAGGCCGAAGAGTGATAAATAGTGGACGATAGCAGACAGTGGTAGTGTTATAGACAGAGCGAAGGAGAGAGAGAGAGAGAGAGAGAGAGAGAGAGAGAGAGAGAGAGTGGAACATAGTTGACAGTGACAGAACAATGCTAGGAAAATAGTGAAGGAGATAGGAGACAACGATAGCAACGATAGACAGACACAATGAGTCAGTGACAATGAGTTGGGCTGAATGAGTGAAGGAGAAAAGCCAACTGGGAGCGTATGGGTATGAGCGACTTACAGTGATGTACTAGGTGAGTTGGTTGCTAAAAAAAAAAAAAAAAAAAAAAAAAAAAAAAAAAAAAAAAAAAAAGCACGAATATGTTCGCATGCCAAAATGATTGGGAAAATTTTTAAAGGTGCAGATAAACGTATAATGAGGTAGCTGGTATCCCACTTTTCAATCAGAGTCTTTCAAGTAAACACTAACATATTGGCATTTTTTGTGTTCCGATAGGAGCATTTCTCCGCTGCTTGAGTTTAATCGTGAGCTTGACGATTCATGCTACGAAAATTTATAACTGGGGCATTATTTTATGGACGCCCTGTACTTAGCAAAATGTCACACAACGTTTAGAAGTCTTTCACACTGCAGTAATAGTCACACGAATTGACAGACTCCTCTCACGTTAGCCATTGCTTTCAGTTTCAGTACTGTAGCTACAAAACATTGTCTGTCTACCAATTTGTATACAATTTTTTTTTTTGAGTCATCTGTCTTCTGACTGGTTTGATGCGATCCGTCATGAGTTCCTTTCCTGTGCTAACCTCTCCATCTCAGAGCAACACTTGCAACCAACATCCTCAATTACTTGCTGGTTGTACGAGTATTCCAATCTATGTCTTCCTCTACAGTTTTCTCCCTCTACAGCTCGCTCTAGTATCATGGAAACCATTCCGTAACGTCCCATCACCCTACCGCTTCTCCTTATCAGTGTTTTCCATATATTCTTTTTCTGTTCGATTCTGCGCAGAACCTCCTCATTCCTCACCTTATCTGTCCATCTAATTTTCAGCATTCGTCTGTAGTTCGTAAAGTAATGATTGATAATGACTTCACAGCGCGATTTTGCGACCTGCTCGGTATGAACACACACACCAAAAAGACTCATTCCCGCACCCCAAATCGGCAGTTTCCAGACCTCACTTACCTCGGATGATATAGCATACAGCGTCCACTCATCAGCCACGGGCTCCGCGCCGACAGAGAAAAGGGCAAGACTGGATACGTAGTACATCATATCGATATCTGTACCTTTACATCTTTGTGATTAGATGGGGAAAAGTAAAAACGACGAGACTGAAGTTATTAAAGCTAACTATCACAATATTAACTGTAATCAAGTGTTGTGTACACAGTTATGCATAGTCAGCACGCAGACAACTTTCCCACTAAAGCGCGCCCCGCTAAGCACAACAGCGCAGGCGAAGAGCTCATCCGTCTCCGCACTACGAGATGGCGCTGCCATAGAGACGGACCAGATTCTGCTTCCGCCGATCCGTGTATTAATATGTAATGCAGCCAATAAGATTGCTGCTAACGTAGAACCTTTTCTCCTCGCGGATCACACTCGCGCAGTGATACATGAACGTGCAAGGTATTATAACGAGTGTACAAACCTCCGAATGGTCAGTCTGCATTTGTCTGTACCAGTCTATAGTCAAGTTTCAGTCTGCGCCTAATAAGATTACCATATTCCTGTACATAGCCATGAAGATAAATGTATAGTCACTTTTGTCAAGTATTAGAGATATGTGAAAATAAGATTAATGTACCAATACCAAAAGAACTTCAGATTGTCAATTGTAAATAGCATCCAGAACCAAGTTAAGTAATTTTTATGCTGGTTATTATTTTAATAAATGTGTGTGAAAATTAATGAAGTTCTGTTTAAAGTGGGTCACCGTCAATCTGCTACTCTAAGCGTGCAAGTGGCATTTCTATCGTCTGACCTAACGGCAGAAGATAAACGCGCCACGATAAGACCACGAGACACATTGCTGACACTCCCCTACTTCGTTAGAACGACAAGTAAAATAATCTGATGGTGTGTCTACTGAAGGTCTTACAGTACGCACACCACATTAAGATTGGTAGTAACTAGTGAAAGCTGTGTTTTAGTTTGCTTCAAGTGTGCAGTCATTCTCATTTTTTGTAGAGCCCAGATGAAAAGATGACAAGTACAAATTAAGGTGAGCACAGGTGTGTGTCTCTCTGTGTTACCATCTGGCCACGTATCTCCCTGGAGCGTCAAGGCGGCGTTGTTTACGCCTGGAGGCAAAACACAGGAGCGGCAGCGGGCGGCCTACTTTTTGCGCGGGTACCTTTCCGAGGGGTGCAGCCCGCCTCCCACGCGCCACGTGGATTGAATTTCAAATCAGGCGTGGGCAGCGGCTGCGAGATATCCTTACAGGGGACGCGGCGACAAAAACAGCAGCAGCGGCTGCGACTACCGGCTGCTGGGGAATCCCGGCGGGGCGTGGCGGTGGCGGAAAGGGGACGCGGGGGCGTGGGGTGTGGCGGCGGCGGGGGCGGGGACGTTGTTTACAGCCCACGAGGCGCAACGTGAGCACCGCCGGCCACTTTGCCCTGCGGCACAACACGGAGAGCGCAGGTGCCGGCTACCGAGCACTGGGGTCACGTTATCCGATTCTGCGAACCCGGCGTGTGCCGATAGAGCGGACACTTTACGTTGCTTCGACCTTAGCTGCACCTACTGTATTCGGTGCACTATGCTGTACCGTAACACCTTAAGGGGCTCCGGAACGCGCTATACTTGCAATGTTAAAATAACGCTTAAAAATTACATCTTTCCTCACAAAGTATTTGAGGTAGGAAGTTGAACTTTTTACAGATTATTTATTGGAATATGGGCTACAACTTAACACAGGGATTTTACAAAATTTTAGTTCAGTTATTAAAGATGATTTTTTTTCAGTTGTAATGAAAATTCACAACATATTATTGCAATTTTTTATTTATATATTCAAAAATATACAGTTTTTTGGAAAAAGGCTGTGTTAAATTATGCAGAAGGTACTGTGTAACATTTACTGAAAGTTTGAAACAAATATGTTTGGAAGATCCTTAGAAAACATGTAATTAATATGAGAAAATAAAAGTTTTGGGAATCGAGCGACAAAGATTGGATTAACTTTTTAGTGCATTCCAGGTCCATAGGATCGATTATCTTCATCCTCTGCAAACTCCTCCTCCAGCTTCCTCTTGTTCCTCCTCCTGTTTACTCTTGCTTGTATTTCTAGACTCTTTACAGCCCTGTCTGCAGCCCGAAGGCGTTCCTTGTCTAAAGCAAGCATCGCTCGTACCATGTTAGAACCTATCTTCATTCCCATATTTCTAAATACCTTGCACCTTACAATGTTGCCATCATTGAAAGTCGCAACAGCATCATACACACCAAAGTGAAGTGTTTCTATTCCAACAAATACAGTCTTGGGGATTCTCGACCATATAACACTATTTACACTTTCATTGGGGTTTTGAGTTTTTCCGTGAATACACTTTTTCAACAGTTCAGGTGCTGCTAAGTCTCTGAAAATAGGTTTTATGACCTCCATTATTGCATGAGGCAGACTATGCTTATGAGTGTACACTTCACCAGTTAGCAATCCTTTGTTATATTTACACCAACTGTCTTCTTCTTTGGGACACAAGCTATGTTGGGGATTTTCATCGTCTCTATTGTTTACAGTAATAACACATACCTTTGGCTTTCCAACATTTCTCCTTTTCTTAAAAGCCTTCAGAGGATTTCTAATAACTTTACTTTTACTCATTATTATACTTCAACAAAACAGAGACTCAAGAAACAGAATTAATTACGAATATTTTCGAGATAACGACAGAGTAAATAAACATGAAACAATCGACAATCACACCAGCGATATATATTGAACCATCACAGGTTAGCCACAACACATACTTTATCTCACATCATTAAAATGTACCTGATGAACACGGACGTTAATAATAACACCATTTGACAGCAGTTTAACAGCGCCACAGTGGGTCACGCCCATGTAGAACACATTTCAAAAAAAATTTAAAAATAGTTGTAGTCTTCGGAATTGAATAAATTATATATCTATTAAAAGGTAATAGTCTGCAGATTCAGAAAACGCAAAAAAGTAAAAATTGAACTTTTCATGATTTTGAGCCTTTCCGGAGTCCCTTAACCAGTGGTTAATTAATACATCTACCAAGCACAATGTGATTTTGTGCACTTAGCTCAGTACTGAAATGGTTCAAATGGCTCTGAGCACTATGGGACCTAACTTCTGAGGTCATCAGTCCCCTAGAACTTAGAGCTACTTTAACCTAACTAACCTAAGGACATCACACACATCCATGCCCGAGGCAGGATTCGAACCTGCCCTTCCGTAGCGGACGCACGGTTCCAGCCTGTAGCGCCTAGAACCGCTCGGCCTCTCCGGCCGGCCTCAGTACTGAGTTCAAGAGCGCTGTCACAATGGTTAACATAATGGACTCTTATCCAGGAGAGCTGGGACGTTTCTCCCCGTACGGTCATTGAGACGTATGATCTTAGTGCTGTCCCTAAATTTTTAAATCCTATTAAAAGGATACATTCGATTTATTGACTCATTCTTTAGTGGTCCGAGTACATGCTTCATCGCTAATCAACAGGTCATTGACGGTGCGTAAAACAGTATATTCCTGCAGGTAAATTTAATAAGTTCCTTTCAGCTTTATTTATAAATGTAATAATATTACGAAGGTATTTCAAAAAGTAGCTTACCAGGTGTACCGGCATGAAATGAGTTCTTTTGTGAAAATGAAATACTAATTTTGAATTGAAAAGTAAAAACATTTTATTCAAAGTACTGACCATTACTTTCTACACATTTTGACCACCGTTCTGGCAATTTGTGGACACCACGCCAATAGAAATGTTCGTTTTCTAAAGCAAACCAATCAGACACCCAATTTTCGACTTCTTCGTAGGAATCGAAGTGTTCCTCAGCCAATGCGTGTCCCATTGATGGAAACAAATGGTAGTCGGAAGGGGCCAAGTCTGGTGAATACGGGGGGTGGGGTAGCAGATCCCGGCTAAGTATTTGATTGTATCCTGAACCAGTTTTGCTTTGTGTGCAGGTGCATTGTCGTGTAAAAAAATTACTTTGCCATGTCTTCTGGCCCATTCTGGTCTTTTTTCGATCAATGCATACTTCAAATTGATCATTTGTTATTTGTAGCGATTAATATTCACAGTTTCACCGGGTTTTAGAAGCTCATGATACACCACACCTTTCCGATCCCACCAAACACAGAGCGTTGTCTTCTTGCCGAATCGATCTGACTTTGCAGTCGATGTTGATGGTTGTCCCGGATTAACCCATGATTTTTCCCGTTTAGGATTCTTAAAATAAATCCATTTTCATCGCCAGTAACAATTCGATGCGTAATTGATTTACTTTCATGTCTTTGAAGCAAAATTTGACAAATGGTTTTTCGGTTTTCCATCTGTCTTTCATTCAATTCATGTGACACCCATTTTCCACACTTTTGGATCTTTTCCATAACTTTCAAACGGTCAGAAATTGTTTGTTGTGCAACATTTAGCATTGCTGCCATTTGCTTCTTACTCAAAGTATCATCACCATCCAATATTGCTTGCAATTCGGCGTCTTCGAACTTTTTTGGTGGTCTTTCACGTTCTTCATTTCTTACATCAAGATCATTATTTCTGAACCGTTGAAACCATCTTTTGCATGTTGCTTCTGATAGAGCATGATCACCATATGCTTCGACAAGCATTCGATGGAACTCTGCAGCACTTTATTTCAAATGAAAACAAAAAAAATAATGCTTTCCGCAAATAATCACTTTCTGGTACAAAATTCGACATTGTTAACACAATGAAAACATATGATGTTGCTTGTTCCATGACTTGATGTATACTAAATATCTTTGACAGATGTCATACCAACCAAACAAAAAAAAAAAAAAGAAAATTAAGGCTCGTTCACGACAAATGTTCCCTATCGACACATTTGTATCTTAACGCTCATTTCATACCGGTACACCTGGTAGACATTATTAAGGCCGATCAGGTAGCTTTCATCAATTCAAAGTGACGCAGGTACAAGAGACTGTTTTTCATCATAGTCACCTAGTCTTCGCAAGCAACGTTCAGAATTTATACTGGAACAGGTCTATCGGAAGTTCGTTATTTGCATTTCTGGAATTTATAAATATTTTCGATGTCTCATACGCTAAGCGACAATTTTGAATTGCTTATTATTCGCGCGCCTTCTTTGGCCAGAGTTTCTGTGCCGCTGGAAGATGTGCTTCGGCAGTGAGGTGCGCGGGAGTTCTGTCGTTAGAGGAGTAGTGAGGCAGAGACAGAGCGAAGGACTCGTGGCATACTCAGTCTTTAACGAGAAATCCAAAGTTTCCTGGTACAGACGCCTCATTCAACAATGGGTCCAAACTACGCGCGACTGTAATGCAGCTAAATAGAAAATATTATCTTCAACCTCTTCACATGCTTTTCTAATCTCATTACATCTCATTTCATTCCCAGTTACTAATAGAATATTTGTTCTCTTTTTCACAGTATTCATATAAAAATCATTTTACATAAACACAGGCGCACCTAACTTTACATCTACAGTACATTGCCAGGAGCCCTGTGCTCGCCGTCTGCCTCACGACTCCTCTAACGATACAGCAAAGCAAGCACATCCTCTGGCGACACACCTGTTGTGACCAGCGACTGCTGGCGAATAACAAGCGATGCAAAACTGTCCCTTAGCGTTTGAGACATCCAAAGTAAGTATAAATTCCAAGAATGCAAATAACAATCTACCAATATACCTCTTTCACTATCCCACGGCCTCTCCGGCCAGAATTCTCCTGGATGATTTTTGCATATGCAAAGCTTATCATGAAACATTCGTTTATACACTATTGCACAGAAGCAGTAGTAAGCTAGGAAGCAGTACAATATATCATAGAGAAACATAAACAGATTGCAGAATCTACAATATATACATATGACGTGCATTGAAGCAATGTAAAGAAGTCATGACCAACTTTTTTGGTTTATAAGTAGTTAGTCGCACAAAAATTGATTTGCAAAAAGCTTTGTATATTTCGTGCTGAGGTGTACTCCAAATAAAGTTACAAATTTTGCTTACAATCGCGCTCAGGTGCACTCAGAATACGCTACATTTTGTTTGAAGGTAGTGTGCACATGTTAAATAAAATGGCCCATTACAATAGTTCAAAATGGTTCAAATGGCTCTGAGGACTATGGGACTAAACTGCTGAGGTCATCAGTCCCCTAGAACTTAGAGCTACTTAAACCTAACTAACCTAAGAACATCACACACATCCATGCCCGAGGCAGGATTCGAACCTGCGACCGTAGCGGTCACTCGGTTCCAGACTGTAGCGCTTAGAACAGCTTTTTCTTTTTTTCTTTCTTTTTTATTGATCGATGTGTTTGGTAGTTGCGGACGTCGCAAGAAATCCTGTTCAAGTTCAGGGGTTGATCCTTCCACTCCGTTTTTTTATTACAGAGGCCAACCGGCTCTCTGACCGAACACGCTGAGCTACCGTGCCGGCAACCGCTCGGCCACTCCGGCCGGCATTACATTTGTGCGCACTTGTTATGAAGTCATCAGCTGTGGGGAGAAAATGACATTCGCGGTCTTATTATTTTTCTAGTTGTTCTGCACAAATGCTCGTGAAATTCACTGTGATTACATTTGTGTAACAATCATTGTATCTATTACACAAAAGCCATGACACAGTGAAGATAAACATACGAAATGGCTCATATTTACAGTACTATATGAAGCAAAAAAATTGTTTTTGTTACGTACAGATATATGTGCATGAAATAAAACCTGCAGAAAAAGTTTGATTAGTAACTATGTACAAACTGTCGGTATCAAAAAAAAAATGAAATACGTGTTTCCAGAACGTGACTGCTATATATCGGTGCGCTGCTGTCATCGTTAGGAAAAAAAAGTAAAATAATTATTCAATGAACGTTTTATATTGGTGATGTGATGAAGACCTCTCGAAGCTTTCGTCCTGAGTGTTTCAAGAAGTACAACGTGGGATGTGGAATTTGTCGAAACCGAAATGGTCCGTTATGAAGAAATGCAAATTTCTGACACTTGTTCTTTGCTTTGCAAGAGAATGTGTGTGTTCGAACTAAAACTCTTTGCCCAACTTCAAATTTTCAAGTGTGACTTATCTTGTTTTGTAGAACTTTCCTCTTCTCAGCTGCCTTTTTTATATCAGTAATTGCAATGTTAATCAGTCCACGGTGTCGTAACCACTGTGACTTGGGAAAAGAAACATGTTCTTTACTGTGTCTGGCGGATTTTTATTCTTCGAAACCAAATGCGGCTAGAGCAATGTTGAACCATTAGGAATCGAATTAATGGCGTCCTAAAAAATCTGATGGTATCCGTCCAATACAGTGTGTTGCTTGTGTCAATAAAGTGTACGAGGTCTTTCTGTCTCTTCTATTATTCTTTCACAAGGGTTGGAGGAAGCGTGGTACCGGGAAATAAAAATGGGTTTAATCTTTCTGTTGTTCAATGTACGTGTACAAGTTGCGGAACTAAGTTGTTGTCCAGTCAGCTATAACCATTACTACGTGTCCTACACGTGGTAAAAAATTCTTAGTCAATGCTACTGAAAAAGTTTTGCTTTAGCTCTGTGAAGTGGCGTAAAGGAAACAAATTTAGATATTTGCTCACCTTCAACAATTATGAGCGAAAAACAATTTTCGCCCTTTGGAATAGGCCCGTAGGGGCTAAGCGCCGCTGAAAGCCGTAATTTAATCGGTATAAACGGGAAAATGGAGCCAAATGTGATGCAGTGGAAGATTTTGCATCCTAGAAGTGTTTTCATTTCGCCAGAGCACGCCTAGTTCTTTTCTCCGTCTTCATGAAATGGGATGTTCTACGAAGTATGAGGAAACACGTTCTTGGTCCGTAATGAGCATAGCTCAGATGTATATTCCATATCGATTTTTTGACAAGATCATCGGGAATATAGAGAAGCCAAGTACTACTGTCGGATTTTAGACGTTTGAAAGGAATGCGATTTCGTACCAAGTAATGATGTCTGATAGTAGAATTTTGTTTGTTATGCCATAATTGTTTGATATTCTTCCACACTGGATCCTTAAGCTTTTCTTTGGCAATATCATTTGATGCAAAAGTCTTAAAGTCTTCAAACGCAACTTGCTGAATGTAAAGAAGACTGAAGTTTGACAAAATTGTGTGAAACCAGTCGTCTCAGAAGCAGTGAGAGATCTTGATAAGTCACCAGCCACTCTATTTTGTGGGCCTGGAATTCCTATCGATAAAGTTCCCATCGTCACAGGCGATCATGTGGAAATTTATCGGACATGGTCCGTATTCACTTTCTTATTTTTGCCATATAAGAAGTAACGAAATTTTGTAGTCTACTTAGAATGTTTCGAGTTCTGTAATGGAATAACTTCTTTCTTCTGGGGAAAGTCCACGACTGACAAAGGCAGTTCTTTTCGTGTCGATTAAATTCGTCTATTTCCTGGAACAGCTGAATGCCAAGGGCCGTTTTGGAGCTGTCTGTTGAAATACAATTATATTAAGAAAGATCTGGGTGCGACAATAGAGGGGCATCCAATAAAGCATATTTAAAATTCAGGAATTGAGTTAGCGCCTGATCAGCCCAGAATCAGTTTCAGCTTTTACCACTTAGCTGACAAAGTCTAGGTACATCCAAAGTTGTATAAATGATGAGGCCAAGAAAACTTCGCAGTGACGTCTCGGGTAGCTTGAAGTTTATCTGGGTCTCGTTCAATTCTGTCAACAGAGATGATGCGGCTAAAAACTTTGTAGATGGTTTTCCAGACGCTGATTTACGTAGATTGACTGTAAAACCATGGCGTGACAATATATGCAGTAGTGCATTCGAAGTACTGTAATCTTTATACCAAGTTGCTTCCGCAATAAGTATGTCATCGATGTACGTAGTGATCCTGTCTTTTAAATCAGATGGAAGAATAGTGTCCATTCCACGAATGAAAGCTGCTGATGATATGGTAAGGCCAAAAGGTAATTTGCAGAACTGATAACAGTTACTGAAGCATAAAAAGGCAGCGTATTTACGACCACTGCGGTGGAGTTCTATTTGCCAAAATCCAGACTTCAATCTAATGTTGGAAATACTGTTACTCCATGAAAATGTTGTAGCAATTCATCAAGTGTCTGTGGTCTACCTGTTTCTGTAACTATAATCTGTCGTGAATCGAACACAAGCCTCAATGATCCGTCTTTTCTGGTAACCACGTGTAATGGGCTGATATATGGCTTTGCCGTCGGTTGAATAATGACTTGTGCGAGTATGGATTCTAATTATTGTTTCACTTTGTCTCTATAAATAAAAGATAGTGAGTAATGCTTTCAAACAAAAGTCTTCCGAGGTTTTACTTAGAAATCACACACAAATCCTCGTATTCTCAAAACCATATCAATGTGACTGTAAAACTTCTTGTAACTGTAGTCTATCTTCATCTGTTACTGCTTTACAATTGTCTACCGTGGCTTGGATGGTCTCCGACACGTCGAAGTTAGATTCTTCATTACCATTGTCGGTTGAAAAAGGCGTGTCAGTGAAAAATGAAGTATATCACAGTGTATTCTTCGTGTATAAAAAAGTTGTAATCTGTTAATTTCGTGTTTCTCGACCGACATTCTCTGCTGAAACTGTAACACAACTCGCTCGTTATTGTTACATAGTAGAATATAAAATACTTTAAAGTCCAAAATCGCTTTATGTTCTGTTAAGAAATCATACCCAGCATAATTTCAGTTGTCAAAAATTTCCATAATATATGTGGACATGAATAGTAAATTTTAAGTGTGTCTGTAGTCTTACATCTACTCCTTTTCCAGAAACTGCTCCTTTAACTTTACTTTGTTGTGATGGGTATGTAGGGCAAGAACTATTTACATTGCATATATTAATTGGTGCACCACTAATCATTGTAAATGGAAATCCAGAGTCAATTATTGCGGTGAAACTATGTGAGTCAGTCTGCATGGTGATCAGCGGATGGTACATATTCTTTTGTGGCCGTTCTTTTTCCTGCAGTAAAGTGTCTCTTATGTCTTCCAATGTGATAATACGCTCTGTTACTGCGTCCAAGTTGTCTGTAGCTGACGTTTTGCTCTTGACCCCTACAGTATGCTGAGCTTCTAGTTACTATCTGTCTTTATTGTTTCTTCTCTAATGACACTGTTCCGGCATTCCAATTATCTGTACACGTCACGTGTTTTGTTCATTACCAGACTGCGGAGTATGGAAGCGTCCTTCGTTAAATACACAGTGTTGTTGCTGTCCGAAACTATCATTTCGCCTGTTGTCATTGCGGTCACTGTGTCTCTATTTCTGATTATGGTTCTGTTGTCTGTCGTCGTAGTTTCTGTTGTATGCTACGCGACGATTGGATTTTCGATTAACGTAATTGTTTCCCTGATTATTATCTTTGTAATTCTACTGTGATCCCTAATTTTGCTAACAGGGATTGTTACTGCTGTTACCTTGCTGCTAAAACTGTTGTTTGTTGTCAGCAAATTTTTGGTTTTGTTGCTGACTGTATTGAAGCTGTCCGTTAAAATTGTTTCGCTTAAAATGGTTTCGCCTTTCGTAATTATTCTGATGACGCTGACTATTGCCATATCGTCTGTTGTGTCTGTTATTAAATAGCCATAGTAACAACTCAAATGTTTTTTATTCCAGTCTTTGAACAGAATATAAAGTCCTTCGACGATGACCGGTTGCAGTCAGTAATGACCATCTTCAGATCTACAACATAAAAAATACACACCTAGTGGGCAATCTACTTTTCAAAACGATACAATATTTCCTATCACGATACACCCTGATACAAAGTGGGAATGTACAGATAAAATAAGGTAAAGCATACCTGTTCTACAACATGTCCTAATGTGATAAAGCTGCAGTAGCATCGCCAAAACTTGCAAATACACTCAGCAAAGCACTGTCACGTAGAACAAAAGTATGGTGTAAAATAGGCCACATCTTCCAGATAATCATTTTGTAACTGGCGTTACCATACAAAACATACTGAAGTGCAGTAGCTACTAGAAATACGTTTGCCTATATGCACTGACAAGGGCGATGGACTTGAGGACAATATTATGGAAATGGAAGAGGATGTAGATGAAGATGAAATGGGAGATAAGATACTGCGTGAAGGGTTTGACAGAGCACTGAAAGACCTGAGTCGAAACAAGGCCCTGGGAGTAGACAACATTCCATTAGAACTACTGATGGCCTTGGGAGAGCCAGTCATGACAAAACTCTACCATCTGGTGAGCAAGATGTATGAGACAGGCGAAATACCCACAGACTTCAAGAAGAATATAATAATTCCAATCCCAAAGAAAGCAGGTGTTGACAGATGTGAAAATTACCGAACTATCAGTTTAATAAGTCACAGCTGCAAAATACTAACGCAAATTCTTTACAGACGAATGGAAAAACTGGTAGAAGCGGACCTCGGGGAAGATCAGTTTGGATTCCGTAGAAATGTTGGAACACGTGAGGCAATACTAACCTTACGACTTATCTTAGAAGAAAGATTAAGAAAAGGCAAACCTACGTTTCTAGCATTTGTAGACTTAGAGAAAGCTTTTGACAACGTTAACTGGAATATTCTCTTTCAAATTCTGAAGGTGGCAGGGATAAAATACAGGGAGCGAAAGGCTATTTACAATTTGTACAGAAACCAGATGGCAGTTATAAGAGTCGAGGGGCATGAAAGGGAAGCAGTGGTTGGGAAGGGAGTGAGACAGGGTTGTAGCCTCTCCCCGATGTTATTCAATCTGTATATTGAGCAAGCAGTAAAGGAAACAAAAGAAAAATTCAGAGTAGGTATTAAAATTCATGGAGAAGAAGTAAAAACTTTGAGGTTCGCCGATGACATTGTAATTCTGTCAGAGACAGCAAAGGACTTGGAAGAGCAGTTGAACGGAATGGACAGTGTCTTGAAAGGAGGATATAAGATGAATATCAACAAAAGCAAAACGAGGATAATGGAATGTAGTCAAATTAAATCGGGTGATGCTGAGGGGATTAGATTAGGAAATGAGACACTTAAAGTAGTAAAGGAATTTTGCTATTTAGGGAGAAAAATAACTGATGATGGTCGAAGTAGAGAGGATATAAAATGTAGACTGGCAATGGCAAGGAAATCGTTTCTGAAGAAGAGAAATTTGTTAACATCGAGTATAGATTTAAGTGTCAGGAAGTCGTTTCTGAAAGTATTTGTATGGAGTGTAGCCATGTATGGTAGTGAAACATGGACGATAACCAGTTTCGACAAGAAGAGAATAGAAGCTTTCGAAATGTGGTGCTACAGAAGAATGCTGAAGATAAGGTGGGTAGATCACGTAACTAATGAGGAGGTATTGAATAGGATTGGGGAGAAGAGAAGATTGTGGCACAACTTGACTAGAAGAAGGGATCGGTTGGTAGGACATGTTTTAAGGCATCAAGGGATCACAAATTTAGCATTGGAGGGCAGCGTGGAGGGTAAAAATCGTAGAGGGAGACCAAGAGATTCAGATTCAGAAGGATGTAGGTTGCAGTAGGTACTGGGAGATGAAGAAGCTTGCACAGGATAGAGTAGCATGGAGAGCTGCATCAAACCAGTCTCACAACTGAAGACCACAACAACAACAACACATATGCACTGCTGTGGGCTTAGATGTGTTCTTCATTTAAGGTAAATACAGTAGGTAAAATACATATAGAAGACCTTAAATTTTGATAATTACTATAGAAACCAATTATGATAAAATAAAAGACGAACACAATAACACACAATAGTGTTTAAAGGAAATCTATAATCAATATAGAAATTGAAATTAAGTTCCCTTCCTTCTACCTGTCCTTTACCCTTATCTATATTACATAAAAACCTGTATGCTGGTAAAGGATGAATGCAAAGATTATTTGACGCTTTTTCTGTGTGCATGTTTGTATTCCGTCCTGGAACGAATGAAACATGAACGACGGGGACGAATGAACAGATGTAGCAGGACTGGAGACTTTTGAAAGTTGAGAAGTTATTCCTTATCGGACATTTCAGAATTGGGAGGTGTACAGAGATAGGGGTACATCATATTATATGTCCACAATGCCTATGGTTTTTAGGCCGAGGACTCATCGCAAAATAAATGAGTCAGGGTCTGTGACTGTATGGGTTACAGGAGATCTTAATTGCACCGAGACTGAAGTGTTTGGTGAAGTCACACATTATTATAGAAATTGAAATAAAGTTCACTTCCTTTTACCTGTCTATCCTTATCTACACTACTGGCCATTAAAATTGCTACCCGCTGATGTACTACAAACGCAAAATTTAACCGGCAGGAAGAAAATGCAGTGATATGCAAATGATTACCTTTTCAGAGCATTCACACAAGGTTGGCGCCGGTGGCGACACCTACAACGTGCTAACATAAGGAAAGTTTCCAACTGATTTCTCATACACAAACAGTAGTTGACCGCCGTTGCCTGGTGAAACGTTGTTGTGATGCCTCGTGTAAGGAGGAGAAATGCGTACCATCACGTTTTCGACTTAGAGAAAGGTCGGATTGTAGCCTATTGCGATTGCGGTTTATCGTGTCACGACATTTCTACTCGCGTTGGTCGAGATCCAATGACTTCTAGCAGAATATGGAATCGATGGGTTCTGGAGGGTAATACGGAGCGGCGTGCTGGATCCCATCGGCCTCGTGTCACTAGCACTCGATATGACAGGCATCTTATCCGCATGGCTTTAACGGATCATGCAGCCACATCTCGATCCCCGAGTAAACAGATGGGGACGTTTGCAAGACAACAACCATCTGCACGAACAGTTCGACGACGTTTGCAGCAGCTTGGACTATCAGCTGGAGACCATGGCTACGGTTACCCCTGACGCTGCATCACAGACTGGAGCGTCTGCGATGGTGCACCCAACGACGAACCTGGGTGCACGAATGGCAAAATGTAATTTTTTCGGATGAACCTAGGTTCTGTTTACAGCATCACGACGGTCGCATCCGTGTTTGGCGAAATCGCGGTGAACGCACATTGGAAGCGTGTATTCGTCATCGCCATACTGGCGTATCATCCGACGTGATGGTATGGGGTGCCATTGGTTACACGTCTCGGTCACCTCCTGTTTGCATTGACGGCACTTTGAACAGTGGACGTTACATTTCAGATGTGTTACGATCCGTTGCTCTACCCTTCATTCGATCCCTGCTAAACCCCACATTTTAGCAGGATAATGCACGACCGCATGTTGCAGGTCCTGTACGAGCCTTTCTGGATAGAGAAAATGTTCAACTGCTGCCCTGGCCAGCACATTCTCCAGCTCTCTCAACAACTGAAAACGTCTCGTCAATGGTGGCCGAGCAGCTGGCTCGCCACAATACGCCAGTCACTACTCTTGATGAACTGTGGTATCGTGTTGAAGCTGCGTGGGCAGCTGTACCTGTACACGCCATCCAAGCTCTGTTTGACTCAGTGCCCAGGCGTATGAAGGCCGTTATTACGGCCAGAGGTGGTTGTTCTGAGTACTGATTCCTCAGGATATATGCGCCCAAATTGCGTGAAAATGTAATCACATGTCAGTTCTAGTATAATATTTTTGTCCAACGAATACCCGTTTATCATCTGCATTTCTTCTTGGTGTAGCAATTTTAATGGCCTGTAGTGTATATTATATAAAAAAGACTACACATTGATCCATTATAGAAGACCATCAAAATATAACAGATGGATGAAAATATGAAAACGTCAGAAACTTTACTAGTATGGAGTAGGAGAAACATTGACATTCGAAGAAGTTTCCAGGCCTCTACGAATGGCAAATCCAGGTCTTGTATGATTTTCAAGGGACCCTTATGCCACCGTTCGTGCAAAATAGCGGAAAGTTCCGGTAACGATGATGGAAGTGGATAATCAACACCAAACCTTCTCTCTAAAGGAGACCACAAAGGCTGCGTAATACCGAGATCTAGTAAGTGTCGTGTTCAGGGACGATGGGACAGTTCGTCCCCATTGTCACAAAACCGGTTGTTAACGGTCCGAACTGTGTTAACAGGGGCCTTGTCATCTCCGAACACATCATAACCATTGCAGAATAATCATTGTACCATAGGATGCATCTGATCTGCAAAAATTGTCAAACAGTCTTTGGCAGTAATGCGACGTTGTAGAGGAACCATAGGGCCCATGTACTACTACGATGTGGCTGTCCAAATCATCACCAGACTCTTACCACGTTCCAGTTCTGAGGTGTAAATTGGGCCGGAGATTGGAAGTAGTGGCAAGTCAGAGTGACCGTGCGGTTCTAGGCGCTACAGTCTGGAACCGCGCGACCGCTACGGTCGCAGGGTCAAATCCTGCCTCGGGCATGGATCTGTGTGATGTCCTTAGGTTAGTTAGGTTTAAGTAGTTCTAAGTTCTAGGGGACTGATGAACTCAGCAGTTAAGTTCCATAGTGCTCAGAGGCATTTGAACCATTTGGGAAGTAGTGTGAAACAGTATTCATTCGACCAAATGACTTTCTTCTTTTGCTCCTTTGTCCAAATCTTATGTGTTCGGCAGCACGTTTTTCCTGTTATGGACATTTACATCGCTGATAACTCTTTTTGGAATCCCGTCCCGCTCTGTAATACCCTGCTCGTGCCTCCTTTGCGTTGTTTTGGTGCCGATAGGGTTTGCGAAGGCGACATTCAGTCCTGCAGCTATTGCCCTCTTATTGATCTACACGATCCTCTTCAATGATTGTCCATCAGGATCCTATAACGCACACTTTCATCCGAGTTGTGACTTGGTAAATGCTGTATTTCCGCTTTCCTTGTATGTGGTATACATATTTCATGTAATTCATCCAGAAGCACTAAACCTTTCGACTCCCTTGGTTACGGAAGCAAGTACCATACGAGTACCAACAATTTACACACACTCGAATTCATTGAGCTTTGACACTCACAACTACAGAAAATACTCTTCTGACCACGATTGACACCTGGGATGTGCTGAGAACGTTGCACAGGTGGCGTTCATAGATAACAGAGCAACTTGCAGACTTGGCTAGAATCAGCATTTATGTTCAAGCATGCCTTTCTCACGGTGCTTCCGAATTTTTATCCACTCCCTGCACATGACGATTAAATACTGCGAAGACAAGATAGACGAAATCATGATGCGTAGGAAAGTGTATATACACTACTGGGTATTGAAGTTGCTACACCACGAAGATGACGTGCTACAGACGCGAAATTTAACTGACAGGAAGCAGATGCTGTGATATGCAAATGATTAGCTTTTCAGAGCACTGACACAAGGTTGGCGCCGGTGGCGACACCTACAACGTGCTGACGTGAGGAAAGTTTCCAACCGATTTCTCGTACACAAACAGCAGTTGACCGGCGTTGTCTGGTGAAATGTTGTTGTGATGCCTCGTGTAAGAAGGAGAAATGCGTACCATCACTTTTTCGACTTTGATAAAGGTCGGATTGCAGCCATCGCGATTGCGGTTTATCGTATCGTGACATTGCTGCTCGCGTTGGTCGAGATCCAATGACTGTTAGCAGAATATGGAATCGGTGGCTTCAAGAGGGTAATACGGAAACCGTGCTGGATCCCAACGACCTCGTATCACTAGCAGTCGACATGACAGGCATCTTGTCTGCATGGCTGTAACGGATCGTGCACCCACGTCTCGATCCCTGAGTCAACAAATGGGAACGTTTGCAAGACAATAATCATCTGCGCGAACAGCTTGACGACGCTTGCAGCAGCATGGACTATCAGCTCGGAGACCATAGCTGCGGTTACACTTAACGCTGCATCACAGACAGGAGCGCCTGCGATGGTGCACCCAACGACGTAACTGGGTGCACGAATGGCAAAATGTCATTTTTTTGGATGAATCCAGGTTCTGTTCACAGCATCATGATGGTCGCATCCGTGTTTGGCGACATCGCGGTAAACGCACATTGGAAGCGTGTATTCGTCATCGCCATACTGGCGTATCACCCGGCGTGATGGTATGAGGTGCCTTTGGTTACACGTCTCGGTCACCTCTTGTTCGCATTGACGGCACTTTGAACAGTGGACGAGACCCTTCAGAGGTGTTACGACCCGTAGCTCTACCCTTCATTCGCTCCATGTGAAACCCTACATTTCAGCAGGATAATGCACGACCGCATGTTGCATGTACTGTACGGGCCGTTCTGGATACAGAAAATGTTGGACTGCGAACCATGCAGAACTAGCACTCCTGAAAGAAAGGATATTGCGGAGACATGGCTTAGCCACAGCACACAGGTTTAATCTGCCAGGAAGTTTCACATCAGCGCACACTCCGCTGCAGAGTGAAAATCTCATTCTGGAAACATCCCCCAGGCTGTGGCGAAGCCATGACTCCGCAATATCCTTCCTTTCAGGAATGCTAGTTCTTCGTGGTTCGCAGGAGAGCTTCTGTTAAGTTTGGAAGGTAGGAGACGAGGTACTGGCAGAAGTAAAGCTATGAGGACGGGGCGCGAGTCGTGCTTGGGTAGCTCCACCTGCCCGCGAAAGGCAAAGGTCCCGAGTTCGAGTCTCGGTCCGGCACACAGTTTTAATCTGCCAGGAAGTTTCACAGTTTGTGTTACCTAACTCTTGATTCTCTTGTAGCAGCTCGACCATACAAACCGTATTTACTTTCAAATCAGCTCGTATTCTCACACACAGAAATATTTAAAACGACCGGCCGTCGTTTCATCGTCAGGCCCTAGGCGTCACCGGATGTAGATACACGGGGGCATGTAGTCAGAACACCGCTCTCCCTGCCGTTGTAGTTTTCGAGTATTTTAGCATGCAAATTAATCCTTAGCTGCCTTGTACACTGTCTAGTTGGTTACCCTTTACGAGAAATGAGCTTGTGACGGTGTAGAACTGACAGCAGCTTTCCCAGGTACAGCAATGTCCAACGGAGTTCGTCTACATGGCGTCCAAGGTTAATTTTAGCGTGATATTCATGGAAGAAACATAACCCTAAGACTGCGCTGTAAACATCGCCTATTGTAAAGAAAAATTTTCATAAATCCCTGGAAAAATTTTGCCTCTGCGCGGAAACCTGATCCTAGAAACGGCAAGTGACTTCCACCCACTCTATCTAACTGATATCATGGTGGGTCCAGCCTCCTCCTTCCCATAAAGTCCTAACTTGCCACTAGTATATGCAAACTTAGTCTGATAAAAATTCGTTTCCTTCTATTCATTAAGCAAAATTCCGCCTCTGCACACGTTTGAGCTGACCTAAAATTTACTGGAAGCGCCGCTCGATGGCCCTGGAGCCCACGTTGCAGCTTAATGACAGGTAACCATTCCCATATTACCGCGTCTCCCTATCATGCCCCTCTTTGGGCTTCTGTCTAAAGTACTGTTCTCACTCATCCAGATTTACAACAATGTAGCTGACAACACTCGCCATATGTGGCCTGACGATCCAAAACACTAACACAGAAAGAAAAATTCAGCAGTGGTGTCGCTGTGTTTATTTTTCCCAACTCTGTTGCCATTCTTATGGCTCAGATAAATTTTTAGGAAACACTGACCATCCATCTCTTGATGCACAGGGAAGCCCCCATTCTTGGTTTTGCCTCTTGTAGTAGGACATTATTATCACAGTTTTCCTTCAACTTACAAGTACTGACATTAAGATTTCTAATCCTGTTCCCAAAATACTCTATCGACTCACCGTGTTTGGCGGCACACTGTTCAATTCCTCGTTGTAGTGTCTGCAACTATTCCTCCACCTGCATCGCGGTATCAGGCTGTTTTGAGAAATTCAAATGTCAGAACGTCACTGAAGTCCTCGTGATGTACCTCGTATATTTTGGCATTTCCTCCCAAACGTAAAATAGTCGTAGGCAACACCTATTCATCCGATCAATATCCCAGCTACACGCCAGACAGTAAGTTGTCTATAAAAGCTAACACATCCATCGTCCCCTGCTTTACGGCAAAAGGAGGCACTAGGGAACCGGTACTAGTATCTAGAGTGAGTGCTGACTTACTGGAAGACGATGTATCCTCTCTCAGTGCCTCTATCTGGTTGCACAAGTCGTTTCATCTGCCTGGATTTTGCCACTTGTGTAGTAGTAACACTCTTTACCCATGGTTCACTCTTTGCCAAGCCTGTGCCTAAAACAAAAACGGCTAAATACCAACATCACTGTTACATTTATGTTACACAGACTTCTAATCCTTATATTCGAGTGTCAGTCACGCACGTTTTCTCCGTTTCCTGACTTAATGCCCAGGTCTCATACATTTGAAACAAAGCACTACAGATGAGTGGGTGCACAGAGCACTGTGTACCAACAAGCTACACTGCCTACATCTAACGGGGCGAAAGCCACCAGCTGTTTCTTAGTTTACTCCCATAGTAACTTAAATCAGTGACAGCGAATTTTCACCAGTCGAACCTTGCATGCAGCTATCCAGTCAAGTAAACCATTGTAAAATCATTCTCATGAATAAAAGTAAAAAATAGTTCGTTTCCATCCATCACGCAGAAATTATGTTCCAAAACGGCAGTAGCTGTTACTGGCTTTCTTCTGACATCGAATGTAAAGGTATCAGCAATATTAGCACTGCTACCAGAACGCATGGTTGCCTCTGCCCCTGATAGCGCGTGCAAGTACTGTGGGATGGGTTTTACCAATACGATGGCAAGTGCTGATTCAGGGGAGCTATCGCAGTATGGGCATTTTTTATTGTAGAAGTCTTCTGTGCAGACGTAGTTGTCAGCGTCTCAGCAGTGTGTGTAGTCACTGAGGTAACGGGTTGCTACTTCAGCGTAACTTCATGTGGCAAACTTGACACCACTGCAGTGTGCTTGTGTATGCTAAGTAGGAGAGTGTTGCCTCACCAGATGACCTACGGCTGGCTAACTGACCTTCTGACGCAAGGAGGCCTCCACAGCAGCGATCTAGCTTACGTGTCGGCAGCCGTGCTGGTCAGACGCGCAGATGACCTTTGTAGAATCCACCACCATCGGAGTAGCCCAGAGCACTAGATGAAAATACGCTAGAGGAGGTAATCGCTCAGTGACACCGGTTCGAGACACGGAACCACGAGGTCCAGCGGCTGCTTGTGCACCAGCGGCTAGCTGCTGATATTGTAGGTGATGCTGTAGAAGATTTTCCCCGCTGTCTTATCCCCAATGGACCGATGGAGGGCGTGGGGACTGTCTTGTCATCGGTCGTATTCGGAAGACCCAAACATGAAGTGCTGCTAAGAATTGAGCAGCAAGTATGTATAGTTGTTTCGGCCAACTATGTTGTGATAGCAGCCCGCATCTGGTCAGATACAGTATGTGATCAGAAGTATCCGGACACCGCCAAAAACATACGTTTTTCATATTAGATGCATTGTGGTGCGACCTACTGCCAGGCACTCAATAGTCTTCAGTATTCATTATACATCGAGAGAGTGAGCAGAATATGGCGCTCCTCGGAACTCACGGACTTCGAACGTGGTCAGATGATTGGGAGTCACTTGTGTCATACGTCTGTACGCTAAATTTACACACTCCTAAATATCCCTAGGTCCCCTGTTTTCGATATGATAGTGAAGTGGGGACGTGAAGGGATACGTAAAGCACAAACGCGTACAGGTGGACATCGTATGTTGACTGACAGAGGCCGCCGACTGTTGAAGAGGGTCATAATGTGTAATAGGCAGACGTCTTTCCTGGCTATCACACAGGAATCCCAAGCAGCATCAGGATCCACTACAAGTACTATGGCAGTTAGGCGGGAGGTGAGGAAACTTTGATTTTATGGTCGAGCGGATGGTCAAAAGCCACACATTACGCCGGTAAATGCCAAACGACGCCTCGCTAGGTGAAAGGAGCGTAAACATTGGAGTATTGAACAGTGGAAAAACGTTGTGTGGAATGAGGAATCACGATACACAATGTGGCGATCCGATGGCGGGGTGTGTGTATGGCGAATGCCTGGTGGACGTCGTCTGCCAGCATGTGTAGTGCCAACAATTAAATTCGGAGGTGGTGGTGTTATGGTGCAGTCGTGTTTTTCATGGAGGGTGCTTGCACCCCTTGTTGTTTTGCGTGGCACTATTGCAGCACTGGCGTACTCTGATGTCTTGAGCACCTTCTTGCTTCCCACTGTTGAAGAACAATTCGGGGATGGCTATTGCATCTTTCAACACGATCGAGCATCTGTTCATAATGTACGGCCTATGGCGGAGTGGTTACACGACAGTAACATTCCTGTAATGGACTGGCCGGCACAGATTCCTGACCTGAATCCTACAGAACACCTTTGGGACGTTTTGGAACGCCGACTTCGTGCCAGGCGTCACCGACCGACGTCGATACCTCACCTCAGTGCAACACTCCGTGAAGAATGGGCTGCCATTCCCCAAGAAACCTTCCAGCAACTGATTGAACGTGTGCCTGCTAAAGTGGAAGTTGTCATTAAGGCTAAAGGTGGGACAACACCGTATTGAACTGCAGCATTACCGATGGAGGGCGAAACGTACATGGAAATCATTTTCAGCCAGGTGTCTGGATGCTTCTGATTACATAGTGTAGGTTACTACCCAGGCGCCGCATTGTTGTGCCACGACATGTGGAAATCTAGCACACTGCTACGGCGGACGATGGTACTACTGCATGCTGTTCCAGCAGTGTTCCAACACCCAGTGTTCAAAAGGTGATCCTTTTACAGGATGTGTAGACTGGTCTGTGGTTGTTGCTGCTACAGAGTGTCTACTACCAAATCTATCACTAGACTATATCCGTATCTGGACCATTTCTCTCGGTAACAGCGAAGGGTAACTGTGATGACACAACTCAAGCCAGCTTTGCTATGTGTGAAACACATAAACCAGTGCTCGCAACAGGGCTAATTAACAAATACAGACAACGAAATAATTATAAACATGTTAATAATTTCGACAGAATATGGATCACTTCATTGCAACTAACATGTTGGTGCATATTAAATTTTGAGATTTATTTTATTTCGACTTCGATGTAACTTTTAATGCAGACTATCAAGTCTAAGAAAAATTTCGTACAGTGATAGCCAGCTTACTTAAATTCCAGACGGCAGTATCCCGGAACGTGATCTCTGATACGATCTTTATGAGGGAAGCTATTATCGCCATCAAGACGGTGACAGCTGTGGAGTCTGCTTAAAGTTTTAAAGGTTCTGTCATCATCAAAGAGGCGCCTAAATAAGAAAAATGTAGTTTAGCATTAAGCTACTACCGTAAACCTGTGAGGAACGAACACCTTACCTGCTTCCATGTAACAAAAGGTAGAGTGCGGCCAGTGCTCTTCTCAGCGGTTGGCAGGAGACCCACTGTCTGAGGTGGGAAGCTTACCGAGGAGCTCTCACTATGAAGCTGGGTCACCTCAGTGCACATTCTCTTCGGACGTCAGCAGTCGCAGTTCTATGGTGCACTCGGAAGACACAGACGTCTCATTCAGCTCCTGGCACCTGCCGCTTACAATATCATTACGGATTTGTTGTTCATTAATTTCAATAGATCACAAAATGCCGCTCGCACCAATAACGCGCCACTGGTATAACGTGGCAAGTGCGACTGCTTTGCGCGGAAGAATTTCTTCAGCCTGCTGCCTTCTCATGTGTCCGTGTCTGTCTCTGATTTATCTCCAAATCATTCCCCTGCAGTATCATCTTCTCAGAGATGCAATTATTTAACATCAAGAGCAATATCACGTTGCCCACCGCTATTTTACTACCACCTGTTTCGTAGCTACACTATGTGATCAAAAGTATCTGAACGCCTGGCTGAAAATGACTTACAAGTTCGTGGCGCCCTCCATCGGTAATGCTAGAATTCAATATGGCGTTGGCCCACCTTTAAACTTGATGACAGCTTCCACTTTCACAGGCTTAGGTTCAATCAGGTGCTGGAAGGTTTCTTGGGGAAAGTCAGCCCATTCTTCACGGAGTGCTGCAGTGAGGAGAGGTATCGATATCGGTCGGTGAGGACTGGCACGATGTCGGTGTTCTAAAACATCCCAAAGGTGTACTATATGATTCAGGTCAGCACTCTGTGCCGGCCAGTCCATTACAGAGATGTTATTTGTCGTGTAACCACTCCGCCACAGGCCGTGCATTATGAACAGATGCTCGATCGTATTGAAAGATGCAGTCGCCATCCCCGAATCGTTCTTCAACAGTGGGAAGGAAGGAGGCGCTTAAAACATCAATGTAGGTCTGTGCTGTGATAGTGCCACGCAAAACAACAACGGGATCATCACCCTCCATGAAAAACACGACCACATCATGACACCTACGCCTCCGAATTTTACTGTTGGCACTACACACGCTGGCTCTACACACGTCGTTCACCGGTCATTCGCCATACCACACCCTTCCATTGGAATGCCACACTGTGTATCGTGACTCGTCACTCCACACAACGTTTTTCCACTGTTCAATCGTCCAGTGTCTAAGCCCCTTAAACCAAGTGAGACGTCGTTTGGCATTTACCGGCGTGATGTGTGGCTAATGAGCAGCTGCTCGACCATTAAATCCAAGTTTTCACCCCTCCCACCTGACTGTCATAGTACTTGCAGTGGATCCTGATGCAGTTTGGAATTTCTGTTTGATGGTCTGGATACATATCTTGCTATTACACATTAAGATCCTCTTCAACTGTCGGCGGTCTCTGTCAGTCAACAGACGGGGACGGACTGTACGATTTTGTGCTTTACGGGTCCCTTCACGTTTCCACTTTACTACCACATAGAGAACAGTGGACCTAGGGATGTTTGGGAGTGTGGAAATCTCGCGTACAGACGTATGACACAAGTGACACCCAATAAACTGACCACGGTCGAAGCCCGTGAGTTCCGCGGAGCGTCCCATTTTGTTCTCTCACGATGTCTAATGACCATTAAGGTCGCTGATATAAAGTACCTGGCAGTAGGTGGCAGCACAATGCACCTAATATGAAAAACGTATATTTGGGGGATGTCCGGATACTTTTGATCGCATAGTGTATTAGTAACTGAATGAATGGGGCATTTTTTCCTCATGGAGTCTTATTCATTTGATCTTCCTTTCTTTTCACAACCGGATGCAAATTAAGGAGTCGTATTCTACTGATGACTGTAGTTTTTGTAGTGGTCTTCAGCCCAGAGAGTGGTTTGATGCAGCTCTCCATGCTATTCTATCCTGTGTTAACATATTCATTTCCGAGTAACTACTGCAACGCACCTCTTTTTGAATCGGTTTGTGTATTTATGTCTTCGTCTCCCCCTACGATTTTTACTCTCCGCGCTTCCCTCCAGTACTAAATTGATTATCCCTTGATACCTCAGAACGTGTCCTAGCAACCGATCATTCTTCTAATCAGGTTGTGCCACCAAGTTCTCTACTCCGCAGTTCTCTTCCGTATCTCCTCATTAGTTACGTGACTTACCCAACTAATTATTAGCATTCTTATGTAGCACCACATTTCGAAAGCTTCTGTTGTCTTCTTGTCTAAACCATTCATCGTCCATGTTTCACTTCGATAGACGGCTACATTCCATAGAAATACTTTCAGAACAGACTTCCTGTCACTTAAATCTATACGCGATGTTAACAAATTTCTCTTCTTCAGAAACACTTTCTTTGCCATTACCATTATACTTTTTATATCCTCTCTACTTCGAAAATCATCAGTAATTTTTCTCCCTAAGTAGCAAAACTCATCTACTACTCTAAATGATTCCCTCAGAATCAACTGATTTAATTTCACTACATTCCATTATCCTCGTTTTGCTTTTGTTGATGTTCATCTTATATCCTCCATTCAAGACACTGTCCATTCCGTTCAACTGCTCTTCCAGGTCACTTTCTGTCTCTGACAGAATTACAATGTCGTCGGCAAACATCACAGTTTTTATTTCTCGTCCATGGATTTTAATTCCTACTCCGAATTTGTGTTTCCTTTACTGCTTGCTCAATATACAGAATGAATAACATCGCAGATAGGCTACAGCCCTGTCTCATTCCCTTCTCAGCCAATGCTTCCCTTTCGTGCCCCTCGACTCTTTATAACTGCCATCTGGTTTCCGTAGAAATTGAAAATGGCCTTTCGCTCTCTGTACTTGACCCCTGCCACCTTCAGAAATTGAAAGAGGGTACTCCAGTCAACATTGTCAAAAGCTTTCTCCAAGTCTACAAATGCAAGAAACGTAGGTTTGCCTTTCGTTATTCTATCTTCTAAGGTACGAGTAGGGTCAGTATTGCCTCAAGTGTTCCAACATTTCTACGAAGTCCAAACTCATCTTTACCGAGGTCCGTTTCGTCTGTAAAGAATTCGAGTTTGTGTTTTGCAGCCATGACTCATTAAACTGATAGTTCGGTAATTTTCACACCTGTCAACACTTACTTTCTTTGGGCTTGGAAGTATTATATTAGTCTGAGGGTATTTCGCCAGCCTCATACATGTTGCTTACCTTGCTACAAGGCTATAAGTAGTTCTAATGGAATGTTGTCTACTCCTGGGGCCTTGTTTCGACTTAGGTCTTTTAGTGCCCTGTCAAATTCTTCACCCAGTGTTGTATCTCCCATCTCATCCTCATCTACGTCCTCTTCCCTTTCAATAAAATATCTCTCAAGTACATCGCCACTCTATAGACCCTCTACAAACTCTTTCAGCCTTCCTGCCTTCCCTTCTTTGCCTGGACCTGGTTTCCCGTCTGAGCTCTTGATATTCATATTGAAAGTACTACGTTTTTACTTAAACTGCTGAGATAACTGGTGAAACTTATATGTTTTTACTTAAACTGCTCAATGCATCTGAACCTGCTTAAACTGCTGAATGCTTCACTTATTTTTATCATTTCAACACTGACCTTCAGAAGTTTCCCTGACAAATACAACTCAAACTTATCCTATTCATTTATGACCCACGATATACAATTGTACATATACGTCGATACTGCTTCAACATCTCATCATAATAAATAAGTAGCATAATCACATTCCTCATATAGCATTGCCTTATTGATCATAACTATATCTTAACATCATAATACATGTCGTCCTTTTAACATCATCATAACATCTCAATCAAATCTCAAAATCGTTGTAGCATCCTACAATAATCTTGAAACCTCTAAAAAAATGCTCTCTGCTCGTTTCAGTAGTGTCATTAATCTCAAATGTACTTCAAAGTTCGTGATCCCATACAAAATACATCACTCAGATCTTTCACAGTATCATAATGGTTCCGAAAATATATGTGAACAGCTCACAAAATGCAGACAAAGTATAATTTCATAAATGCAAAGTTATCCAGCTGTGTAATTATTTACACATGTGTCACTGATGTAGAAAAAAAAGTTTATTTCTCTCAGTTAGATGACTAGATAGTTCTGTAGTTCTGCGTTAGAGAAATGTGGTATCGATGTGTAAAACTGTATAAGCAAATAGAATATTACCTAGGGCTCCTTGCACTTGCCACACGCATAGTAAACAAAGTGGGAGTACCCCCATGTGGGATAATGTAATTACACCTCAAATGTTACAAATTGAAACTGCGGAATGAAATGTATCACCGACAATCTTCTCTGTAAGACTGTAGCTAAAAATTTCTAAAAATGTACTTACCTCTGACATATATAAAAATAAAGTGCTATGCGTATTAAATATCGTAGTTATTATGTTCATTGCCATGACCTTGAAAGTACTATACTGTAACGTATTGTTGTTTTACGAAAATAATTGTCTCATTCTAGCCATGCCGCAAAAGCCATTACCAAAACGTGTTTTACTTTTCAAATGAACGCAGAAAAACTGTACAGACATAAAACAGATTCATCGCAAAAGCAAGAATAAAAATTGTGTCACTCATACGTAGCGTCGTCATATCATTGTGTAGCATGAACCAAGGATGTGAGCGTTATAGTCATGCTGTAATCGTGCAAGTAACAAGCAAAATCGTACACAAAATAGGACTGTGTCGTCTGTTCCCTATAAAAGTGAACTCGTAAAATTACTGTTTTAATTGATAGTCATAGCAGCTACGTCGTCAGTTTCATAGCCACGTTTTGTGGGTGCCTGCGGTGTGAGTCATTGTTATTGTCTCTTTGTTGTCGCGCATCATTACCGAGACTAGAAGGTCTAATTTCTACAATGTCAGCACGTCGAGAGGGCCTTGCCCTTCTTGAATTACGCCAGTTCTGATTGAATTCTGGTTTGTTAGCTTAACTATAGCGTCTGTCGTCATGTCGGTAATTTTTGAAATTTCTTTCTTGTCGATCACATGATGGTGAATCTCTCCCAGAACCGTAATTACGAATTGGGCTGTTGCATCTGAAGTCATTTTGCCTCCGTTGATAATAATTGTTCTGGTTCCCATATTGTCTATTTCTACGGTTGTCTCTGCCTTATTCATTACTACAGGAATGTGATATTTCTCTGTAACTATTATTATTCTGCCAATGGATGTCATTCGGGTGATATCTGTTTTGGTCACGATCTGCGTTACAAGAGTAGCCTTGTCGCGTTCGGTTATTATGTCTGTCGTCACGGAATTGTGATGGATGTGACCTGTAATGGTTGTTTTTCTGTTCTGGCATCATGCGATTGTCTGTAAAAATTTCCAATTCTTACAAAAGTCACTGAAAAGCTTCAATGTCATCTTTGCAACATCCTGCGAAAGTAATGTATCTTAAATGTTCAGACAATTTAATTAGGCATATATGGACGGACAGTACATGTTTCACAAATACTGATTTTTGTGTAACATAACTTCAAAATATTTTACAGGGCTGGAAAATTCAGACTGTTCGAACTGCTTCATCATTATAATACTGTGGTTTACACGACCTTGAGTAGCCGGGGACCAATATGCAGAAAGGGAGGCATGATAGAAATCTCCTTCACTGTGACAGTCGCGAATAACCGGTCGCATTGTTACTGCTGAATTTTAATCTATGCTCTAATGACACATTAGGAGGAAAATAATGAGCAAATGAATGAAACCAAGCTTGTGGATGAAGGTCATTACTGGAATTCTTGACTGTTTTAAATTTACACGTATTGATGAAGAGCTTATAGTCAAAGTCATCGTGACGGCGAGTCGTTAATCAGTGATTCTTATGTCGTGTCGGCGATTCCATTTCAAGGTTCGCTGCACATTGCCAACTCCTTTCAAAATCTCCAGAATACCCTGCGTTATTACTTTATGACTTTTCCGTATTTCTAAATCCCTCTTCCAGTGTCGGGGTGCGAGTATTCTCTGAAATATGTAATTCTTGTATCACATGAGCAAACTGATCTTGTACTTCCCGCATTTCTCTTTAATGTTGCGTATTAATTTGATTCTGACTTTGTTTAAATTTCCTAATTTACTTGTACTCCTCTGTCAGTAAAGGCTACGGGTCTTGTAACATTCAAATCATCATTTACCATAGTAGATGAATTTGTTAACGAATCCGAAATTTCGGCTACTCTTTCAGATGATATACTTATTTCCTCCGTGTGTTTTTCTGAACCACATTTAAGAGTATATACTGTATCCATTAAGTTTTCCTGACCTTTACAATTTCCGCGACAAAATCGGTAGATGCAACTAAGTCAATTTTGCCCCGTAAAGTGTCATGATTTTCGTCAACAATGGTCTGCAGTTCTTTCATGGCTGCTTCATGATTCTGTAATGTGTTTTCATGTCGCGAAAAAATAGGCTAAAAATGCTCACAAATTGGTGTTTTTACATCTTCAAAAATTTTTTGACATTTCCATTCGATTTTGAGTAAATCACCGTTTAAACCTTCACGTGTTTGTACAAGTGTTTCTTTAATTTCTTTCTGATTTTGTTCCATTTGTTGCATTAATACCCATAACAATGAAACATGCTGCTTTGTGCTTTTCGGTAGGGCATTTGCACCGGCATTGTACGGATTTTAAAGAGCAAAGAATGAATCTTGACTTAATTGAGAAGAGGGTAATTACGCAAAACCTGAATCTACAGTATTTGCAAGATTTTGTTCTGTTGTTTCGCATTCCTGAGGCGAACAGTTACCGACCGATCGATAGACAATAGTTCCCTGATCACTGCTTGTTTCCATTTCCACACATTTATTTTCTGCTTGATCCATGCCCCTGTGCAAAGTTATCAAATTACTCATTCAAACATTTGTCACTTTGTTACTAGGTGATGCTAACACGCTAGGCTCGTCTTCACTGTCATTTCTCAATTTGCTTCGCAGTCTAGTGTTACGCTTTTCACACGCCCTGAATATCACAGTATTTCACACGATAACACAGAAAAAAACACAATTGAATAGCAAAAATAGGAAGACACACTAAAATATCGCTGAAAATCATCAATATATAATTAGTTGCAAAAGCAACTGCGAGGTACTTAGTACAAATCCACATGCATGTCACAACTACTTTGCTCATTACAATACAGTACAACAATAAGAAACTGCAACTACAAAGGAAATTCCATATAAAATTACGCACTAGCAGTAAACAATAACTAATTTCTAATCATGCAGCAATTATTCAAACTACCAGAAAATCAGAAGATTCCAGTGAGGTGTCCTCGGCTAAGGGTCGACAGGTGAAACTTATTTGTTAGATTCCGAAGCTGCTGACCGCAACTGAACCTTCTTAACATATATTTTTGAGTGGGGTCCGACTTTAGCAAAATACAATTTGGTTTTTGTCCCAGACATGTTTCACTGCAGTTGCAGCATCATCAATGGCTTTCTTATTATTATGGCTGTTAAACATAGGGGATGTTCTTTAGCGTTTAAATACATATAAATATTAGTTTCTAAATCGTAATTACAGATTTTTTAAGAGCACGTAAAATTGTGTATTCATACCTTCTTATTACATGGTGTGGTATTCTGCTGTATTACGTTATCACAGTGTCTGTTTTTCGTTACACTTTGTCATCTGAAACTATACACAATTTAATGTAGGCAAAACATTTACGCAAAGCTACGATTTCTAAACTGTTATGGCTATGCCTGAGATTAATAATTTATGTGAACGGTTCTGTGTGTGTGTATCTATTTACGTTAAGTTTCACTTACGAAAAAAGAAACCGTAAGTGAAACATAACGTAAATAGATACACACGCACACACACACACACACACAGCAAGCAGCAACTACAGCCAGCTAAATAAAAAGGTTCTATCTACTGTGGGCTCTAACTTTTAATAGACTAATAGACATGTTGTTAGCAAAGGAAAGATTTTGTTGCAGAGCAAACAATGCCTTTAGCAGATTTTACCTTAATCATGTAACATCTAGTTTCAAAATTATATAATCGTCAATAGTTCCGGTACCTAAACAAAAGCAAATACATCCATCATCATTTTACAATCCATTTCCAACCAACACTAAATCTCCATGACGAGCCCACGTTCAGACGGTCCTCTCGCGCTAACACTGATAACCTCCAACACTGCTAACTATTAACTTCCAACTGCGAGTCCGTCCGACCAGAATCTCTTAGCGAGGACGCAGAGCGCTGTCAGTAATATTAATGCAGTCTATAGCGCTACCAACATACAAACAGGCTACCTACAATACAAGTGGTTCTCTTTTCTCCAATGGCCTCTCTAATTTTTCCGTAGGTAATATCTAGCGACATATGCCTCTACATCCTTACATTTGTCCTATAACCATCCCTGCTTAGCCATATTGCATTTCCTCTCCATCTCATTTTTGAGACATTTGTATTCCATTTTCGATGCTTCACTAACTGCATTTCAATATTTTCTCCTTTCATCAATTAAATTCAATATTTCTTGTGTTATCCAGGGTCTTCTATAAGCCCTCGTTGTTTTACCTACTTGATCCACTGCTGCCTTCTCTATTCCACCTGTCAAAGTTACCCATTCTTCTTCTACTGTATTTCTTTCACCCATTCTTATCAATGGTTCCCTAATGCTCTCTCTGAAACTGTCTACAATTCTTTAAGCTTTTCTTTTTTTCTTTATTGTGATTTTAATACCAGTATAACAGGTAGGCTGGCAGCAGCACAATACGCTGCTCTTCAGCCAAAGATAGTACAATGATAAAACAGAGAAGACACATGGGTTGGAACAAATCGTCGGGGAAAAAACAGTAGACACATGAACATAAAAAACATGAAGCCGTTCACACTCTATGACAATTTACACTACAAACTGCTGACACGAAGCACAAACACTGAAGATGTTGATGGCACTGGTGAACGATGGAGTGTGACGGTGAACACTGAACACTAAACACGACGGCACACACGAGACACTGATGGCGATGATCTCTGGCGCGCGAATGTCCACTGAGCGTGTGCGAGTCCGGGGACCTGCCAAGAGGGGAAGAAGGGTGAGGTGGGGGAGAGGGGAGAACAAGGATGTCAGTGGCTGAGGAGACGGGGGGAGGAGGAGAGGGACAGGGGAGAGGAAGCCAGGAGGAGGAGTGGGGAGAAATGGAGGAGGGAGGGTGCCGAAAGGAACAAACACAGGAAGAGGGAGGGACGATCATAGTTGGTGGGAGGGGTAGATGGAGGGGAGGAGGGCATCATCAGGGAGAGGGAGCTGGCGGAAGCCACCTTGGGAGAGGGTAGGGAGGGTGGAGAGATGGAGTCCGGGTGGGACGTGGGAATACAGGCGCGGCAGCGGGCGGGGACGGGAGAGGATGGGCGAGACAAGCGGGTGAGGAGGATCGAGTTTGCGGGAGGTGTACAGGATCCATATCCTTTCAAGGAAAAGGAGGAGGTGGGGGAACGGAATGAGGTCATACAGGATCTGCGTGGGGAAGGGGAGACGGATGCGATAGGCGAGGCGGAGAGCATGGCGTTCAAGGATTTGAAGGGATTTCTAAAAGTTAGGGGGGGGGGGAAGAGATCCAGGCTGGATGGGCATAACAAAGGATAGGGCAGATGAGGGATTTATAGGTGTGGAGTATGGTGGAGGGGTCCAGACCCCACGCACAGCCGGAAAGGAGCTTGAGGAGACAGAGTCGGGAGCGTGCCTTGGCTTGGATTGTCCGGAGATGGGGGGTCCAGGAGAGTTGACGGTCGAGGGTGACGACAAGGTACTTAAGGGTGGGGGTGAGGGCGATAGGACGGCCATAGATGGTGAGACAGAAATCAAGGAGGAGGAAGGAAGGGGTGGTTTTGCCTACAATGATCGCCTGGGTTTTGGAGAGATTGACCTTGAGCAACCACTGGTTGCACCAAGTGGTGAACCGGTCAAGATGGGATTGGAGGAGGTGTTGGGAGCGCTGCAGGGTGGGGGCAAGGGCAAGGGCAAGGAAGGTGGTGTCATCGGTAAACTGGAGAAGGTGGACGGGGGGTGACGGCGGCGGCATGTCCGCCGTATACAAAAGGAACAGAAGGGGAGAGAGGACGGAGCCTTGGGGCACACCGGCGGAGGGAAAAAAGGTGTAGGAATCCGTGTTATGGATGGTGACGAAGGAAGGACGGTAGAAGAGAAAGTAGCCTATCTGAGGGATGGAGTTAATGGGAAGGGCGAAGGTTTGGAGCTTGAAGAGGAGACTGGAATGCCATACGTGGTCATAAGCACGTTTGAGGTCCAGGGAGAGGAAGATTGCGGAGCGACGGGAATTAAGCTGTTCGGAAAAGAGATGAGTGAGGTGAAGGAGAAGGTCTTCGGAAGAGAAGGACGGCCGAAAGCCACACTGGGTAACGGGAAGGAGGCGGTGCTGATGGAGATGCTGGTGTTTGAGCTTTTCCTGGTCCCATATCCTTAAATTCCTAACTTTTTGCAGTTTCTTCATTTATAATCTACAGTTCATAACGAATAGATTGTAGTCAGATTCCACTTACAACTTAAAACCTGGTTAGTAAATCTCTGTCTTACCATTATACAGGGTGGTCCATTGAGAGTGACCGGGACAAATATATCACGAAATAAGCATCAAGCGAAAAAACTGCAAAGAACGAAACTCATCTAGGTTGAGGGGGGAAACCAGATGGCGCTATGGTTGGCCCGCTAGATGGCGCTGCCGTAGGTCAAACGAATATCAACTGTGTTTTCTTAAATACGAACCCCCATTTTTATTACATATTCGTGTAGTACGTAAAGAAATATGAGTGTTTTAGTTGGACAACGTTTTTCGATTTGTGATAGATGGCGCCCTTCACAACTTGAATAATTAATTTTATCTCAGCATATATTTCTTCAATCTCTTCGTCGTCTGCGGAGCTAGTTCGCATATAAACTTGTACTACTGTGGTAGGCGTGGGCTTCGAATCTATCTTTGCTACAATAGTGCTCTCACGATGCTGTTTGTAGTAGCTTACACGCGCTCCTATTTTTTGATTCATTATTAAACCTACTTCAGCATTACCCTTATTTGATTTCGTATTTATAGCCTCGTATTCATCTGACCGAAACTCTTGTTCCTCGTGTAAACGAACTTCATTAATTCCCACTACATCTAGCTTTAACCTAACCATTTCTCATTTCAAATTTTCTAATCTACCTGCCCGATTAAGGGCTCTGACATTCCACGCTCCGATCCGTAGAATGTCACTTTTCTTTGTCCTGATAATGACGTCCTCCTGAGTAGTCCCCACCCGGAGATCCGAATGGGGGACTATTTTACCACCGGTATATTTTACCCAAGCGGACGCCATCATCATTTAACCATACATGCCCTCGGGAAAAATTGCGTCTGTTGTTTCCCCTTGCTTTCAGCCGTTCGCAGTACCAGCGCAGCAAGGCCGTTTCGGTTTAAGTTACAAGGCCAGATCAGTCAATCATCCAGGCCGTTGTCCCTGCTACTGCTGACAAGGCTGCTGCCCCTCTTCAGGAACCACACGTTTGTCTGGCCTCTCAACAGATACCCCACCATTGTGGTTGCACCTATGGTACGGCTATCTGTATCGCAGAGGCACGCAAGTCTCCCCACCAACGGCGAGACCCATGGTTCATGGGAGGAGGACTAATGGCTACACGTAGCCAATACGAAGCGAGAAACTAAGGCTGAGAAGGTAAAGTAGAGGAGTAGTGGGTACCTTAAATATGCCAAACGTCTGAACTGGCAATGTCTTTGACATTTGTATTGCTTTACAAAATACAATCGTACTTGGTGTTCGGAAAATTTTGACGGTTTGTATGTGCATATGAGTTGAAAAATATGCAAAGATATAGTTTATGTATTTATTATATGTTAATCAGAGAACAAAAGAGTGGGTAGATAATAGCCGGTCGGAGTGGCCGAGCGGTTATAGGCGCTACAGTCTGGAACCGCGCGACCGCTACGGTCGCAGGTTCGAATCCTGCCGCGGGCATGGATGTGTGTGATGTCCTTAGGTTAGTTAGGTTCAAATGGTTCAAATGGTTCTGAGCACTATGGGACTCAACTGCTGTGGTCATAAGTCCCCTAGAACTTAGAACTACTTAAACCTAACTAACCTAAGGACATCACACACATCCACGCCTGAGGCAGGATTCGAACCTGCGACCGTAGCGGTCGTGCGGTTTCAGAGTGTAGCGCCTTTAACCGCTCGGCCACTCCGGCCGGCGTTAGTTAGGTTTAAGTAGTTCTAAGTTCAGCAGTTGAGTCCCACAGTGCTCAGAGCCATTTGAACCATTTTTTTGGGTAGGTAATAATCTCAGTGTATTTGTAGAAAATGGAACTAATAAAACAAAGTAAAATAAAATTAGTAAAAAGAGTTACAAAACAGTGAATTCAAAAATTTTAATTTCACTTATCTGCAGTATGTACGTAATACCAATTATGTAATCCGTATGTGTGAATATTATGCATGACCTCTCATACCTGTCAGTGGGGGAATTACGAATGTGATCGCTGTTTTAGTTTTGATTAGACGTAAGTAGAAGGCTAGCAGAATTTCGAGATATTCTTGTTTCTGATTTTAGTTTGTTCGTTGACCATCTGGCAGATTTTTAAAATGATTAAAAATTTCGATTTCTGCCACTATATCCGTTTCCTGTCCTTGCTTTGGCTAGTGACGGACTCAGAGTTGTCTAAAATGTTTCGGGATGCATGTGTTAAATGTACTCTAATTATTTTCACACAGTTTCGTGTGTTATTTCAATCTAATCTGAAAATTTCTATCTGTTGGGATGCGCCATGGAGTATCATATTGTAGTCGTCACATCTAGGACATTCCTGATTCATTTAATGATTCTGCTTTGTGGGTAGCGTGCTTTACAAAATTTTTAACGTAGTTTTCTATTTTTCCGCTAATTTATTTCCACACCATTGTGTTATTCCTGCATTTCGTATTGTAGTACGCTTGTCATGCAGACAATCACTAGAAAATGGCTTCATAAACCGAAACCATTTGTGAAAAGAAAGAAATACTAAGTAACAAACAGCCAAAGTAGGAAAAATGCCGCACTCTTTCAAACAATATTGACCTGAGCTATGGTACCGGTGTTTTGTGTGTAAGGATTTCATTGTTTTCGATTCGTTACGTTTGTGAAGGATGTTCTCGGCATTGTGCAAGTTCCAGATTTTCCATAATGTACGTTTAAAAGATAACAGTTTCCTTTGTATGTTGTTAACACTCTTCAACAACTCAATCTCTCAATTAAAGAGTCTGGAGGGCCCTTATAGCAGATACGAATTACATAGCTTTACGGGATCAAGAAGTAAGAGTTAATTTCCGCACGAACCGAGTACAGGGTGAAGGCTCTTCTCTCCTCCACTTTAACGGGAGGGTTCTCACAGCAGTAAGATTATAATATTTTCAAGTATTGCAGTTCAGTTGAAAGAGGTTCCCGCAAGTACGTACTGGTTATTTAAAAGACCGTTGAACGACCTAAGATCAAATACGGCAGAATGGATTGATAATATTCAATGGAATTTTGTAAAATGATTGGGGGAAGTGGCAACTAAACGACTATCGACGCCGGTGTGAGGAATGTACGAAACTGGTGATTTACCCTCAGACTTAAGGAGAAACATCATCCACGCTATTTATACCAAGAGCCGACAACTGCTAGAATTATCTCACAATCAGCTTAATAACACATGCATCCAAGTCGCTGACACGATTAATATACAGAATAATGGGAAAGAAAATTGGGGATCTGTTAGATGACCATCAGTTCGACCTTAGGAAGGGTAAAGGCAACAGAGAGGCGGTTCTGGCGTTGTGGCAGATAATCGAAGCAAGAATGAAGTAAAATGAACACAAGTTCACAGGATTTGTCGAAATGGAAAAAGCGTTCGCCTATGTCGAATGCTACAAGACATTCGAAATTCTGAGTAAAATAGGGCTGAAGTATAGGCGTAGTGGGTCGTGGCTTAGTGACACTAGATACTGAGCTTCAGTCACAGAGGGAAGCAAAGATCATCCCTTTGTCAAGGATGGCAGGGAGGAAGCCACACTTCGTGGGCTGTGGATCGGACTCTTTCCCTGGCTCAGTGGGTGAGCTGTGCGTGAAACACTGGTTGTTCCACCAACAGTCGTTTATTGGGACATATAACTCTCGGTGGAGCGGCGGAGTCGTAGCGTGCAGATTCCGGTGACAGCTGATGCGGTGGCCGGACGGTGTGGCCCAGCGGTTCTAGGCGCTTCAGTCTGGAACCTCGCGATCGCTACGGTCGCTACGGGCGTGGATGTGTGTGATGTCCTTGGGTTAGTTAAGTTTAAGTAGTTCTGAGTTCTATGGGCTGATGACCTCAGATGATAAGTCCCATAGTGCTCATAGTCATTTTTGCTGACAAGGCGACGTCTTGTGTTGCAGGGGCGTTCCGACAGCGTATCCTTCCACTTACAAGGGAACCTCCCCATCGCACCCCCCTCAGATTTAGTTATAAGTTGGCACAGGGATAGGCCATGAAAAACTGAACACAGATCAATCGAGAAAACAGGAAGAAGTTGTATGGAACTATGAAAAAAATAAGCAAAATATTCAAACTGAGTAGTCCGTGTCCAAGATAAGCCACATCAAGGTACATGTACACTGATGAGCACCGTGGTCCCGTGGTTACCGCGAGCAGGTACGGAACGGAAGGTCTCTGGTTCAATCCTCCCTCGAGTAAAAAGTTTTAATTTTTTTATTTTCAGACAATTATCAAAGTTCATGCACTCAGACATGATCAACTTCGCTCTCCAAAATTCCAGGACATGTTCAGATTTGCTTGGACACATGCAGTATTTGACGGTCTACACACGGAAAAACTTGAAAACGTTAAAAACGTACGTTTTGACAGAGCACAGGGAAAACTGTGCGACTGTGAAACTTGCATTCATTTGTTGCAGTTTATGTGACAAACTCTTATGTCTTCATCACTTTTTTGGGAGTGATTATCACATCCACAAGAAAACCTAAATCGGGCAAGGTAGAAGAAACTTTTTACCCATTCGCCATGTGTGCAAGTTAGGTGGGTCGACAACATATTCCTGTAATGTGAAGCACATACCGTCACCAGTGTCGTATAGAATATTTCAGACGTGTTTTCCTGTGGAGGAATCGGTTGACCTATGAATCTGCGATCAAATGTTTTCGGTTCCTATTGGAGAGGCACGTCCTTTCGTCTACTAATCGCACGGTTTTGCGGTGCGGTCGCAAAACGCAGACACTAAACTTATTACAGTGAACAGAGACGTCAATGAATGAACGGTCAGATCGTAACTTTGCGAAAATAAAGTAAGTAAAATTTTTACTCGAGTGAGGACTCGAACCAAGGACCTCTCGTTCTGCAGTTACTCACTCTAACCGCGGGACCACGGCGCTCCTCAGATTACACCGTCCTTGATTTTGCATATCTTGCACTTGGACTACTCAGTTTGTGTAATTTGCTTATTTTTTCATAGTTACACACAACTTCTTCCTGTTTTCTCGATTGATCTGTGTTCAGTTTTTCAAGGCCTATCCACTGTGTCAATTTATAACTAAATCTGAGGGGGGTGCGATGGGGAGGTTCCCTTGTTAGTACCGTGCTCGTCACTCTCTGCGGCGGCGGTGCGGCCACCTTCTTGTGAATTCGCTCGTTGCGTATTTAACAAGCGGCTACGGCGTGACGCTGAATGAGCCGTCCCAGAAACGAACCAGCGACTCTCAGGTTCGGCGTCTTCTGGCGGAATTCACCAGCCTGTAAGTTCACAGGTGACCCATTTGTGAGGCCGTAGTTCCTTTGTCCTCACCAGTCACCTGGGTAAGTACCACACGAACTTCTTTCTGATAAAATCTGGGATGACATCTTCTGCATTGATCTAATGGCACGGTAGCGATATCTTCTTCTGTCGAGCAGCGTAACGGCTACGTCGTTGTAGCGAAGTGTGACGTTCGCTGACTAACCATCGGTCCGCCTGTCCACGCGACGTTTCTTCACGTCTTCTTTCTCGCGTCGAAAGACCTCTTCAAAGGACCACCTCACTTCCGTCTGGTGGAGGTATTTATTCGGTGCTTTTACCACGGGTGCGAAGTTTTCAGGGCGGCTACAGACTCTTCGGTCTTTGGGCAGAAACGTGACAAATGTCGACGCACGTGCTGGCTTTCCATTGTTTTACCTCTGTGCTGATGTGGTCGGGAATTGCCCTGCCGTCTCCTCCGCATCGCCAGGTACGCCACGCACGTGATTTCAGTATGCTGACAGTTCCTGGAGCATTGATCACTCATGTATGAACAACGCTGGTCGTTGTTCTCCTTGAAAGCATTGCCCGTCTGCTCGGTCGTTGATCTGTCGAAGTGATGACTGCTGCTATGCAAACTCCACTGGTCATCGGCCTTCTCACGTTGGGCAGAAACGAGACCAATGTCACACACAGGCGGCCGGAGTGACCGAGCAGTTCTAGGCACTGCAGTCTGGAATCGCGCGACCACTATGGTCGCAGGTTCGAATCCTGCCTCGGGCATGGATGTGTGTGATATCCTTAGGTTTAAGTAGTTCTAAGTTCTAGGGGACTGATGACCTCAGAATTAAGTCCCATAATGCTCAGAGCCATTTGAACAATTTTTGTTAATTATGGGACAGCAACACACGGGAATAGCCCATAGTTGTAATTTCTGGAATAAACTTTCGTGAAATAAATCTACAAAGTTTCATTCGCTGCAAAACATTAAAAAGCAATGCCGTTTATATTCGAGTATGAATTGCATCAGCGTTGCTAATGATATGCCATCTGGCATTCCCAGGACTCCTGTTAAACTGTTTGTTGCTGCACACAGAGCATTACAGACTTAATTAATTCAATTACAGCTCAATTCGCCCAGCCCATATATCGGGCGCTTCAGCAGTCCACCTCAGAGATTTCGCGAGGCACACTGGTCCCGCATCGGATCCATATGGTGGATTGTGTACCAGGCAGACGGGATGTTGTTTTTTGCAGTTTTCCACGTCCGAGTAGGTGAATACAGGGGTCTTTCCCTGGCCTCGTCTCAGATACACGATGGCCAAACATTTAGAAAACGATCGCGTATTTTCGCATGGGATAACGCTAGATGCAGACAGTGGGGGGTGCACAAATTCCGCCGAGAGGGTGGATGCGGGGACGGACGTGATTGAGGGGTGGAAAGGGAGCACCCAGTACCAATAACACTGGGAAATACCTGAATTAACGTGCTGATCATGTGAAGGTAGGAATAAAGGGCAGGAAATAAAAGAACGAGATTGCTGAATTTATTAAACAAACAAATACTGTCTGAACAGATCTTAAAAGCCCAATGGTACTGACCAGCTGCGGTGTCATCCTCAGCCCTTTGGTGTCACTAGATGCTGATATGGAGGGGCTTGTGGTCAGCTTACACTCTCCCAGCCGTTGTCAGTTTTCGTGAGCGGTGTCGCTACTTCTCAGTCGATTAGCTCCTCAATGAGTCTCACAAGGTCTGAGTGCACCCCGCTTGCCAGTAGCACTCTGCAGACCTGGACAGTGACCCCTCCAGATGCTAACGAAGCCCGACAGCTCTTATCTTCAGTGAGATGACGGGAACCGGTTTTACTGCTCCGGCAAAGGCTTTCGTGAATTTATTAAACACCTTGCATGTTTATCTAAAACAGAGTTCCATTCACACAACAACTTTGAAAAAGTGCAGTTTACACGCTACTTCTGTTTTTTACCTTAATGTACAGCTAAATCTACTAGAAAAACAGAAAAACGAAAGTGAACGTTGTTAATGACTAACATAATATAATTAGTAGTGTAGTGTCGCGGAATAGTAAAGAGTTGGAAACGTGGAATATTGTCAAAGTTTCGTTGCCTATGCCGAGAGCCAGTGGCAGTAGGTCAGCCAAGAGGTAAGAGGATTGCACATGTATTGGGATGTGTCATCACGCAGGGGCAGTGGCCTGGTTACACACAACAGGCGAGAGAGAATTCCTTAGCACGCGGGTTTGTGTTACACAGAGACTTTCGTAGAGTGTAAGACAGAAGTATAGCGTCAGCAGTACTCCATTTCATAACTTCGCGTAAGTCTGCCATAACAACACGTAACTCTGTCACAAGAACACCTAAGGGGCGAGTACGACAGATAAATCAGCAGTATAAGTGGAACGAATGCGTTGGTTACAAACGAGCATGACGTCAGGACGTCGCTCGTGCTTCCTTTAAATACGCCAGCTTTGATAGCAACAAGGTTCTCACAGTTAGACTTTCAGTTAGATGTGTACTGGGTCGCTGCGTAGCGCTCAGCTCGGTGATCGATATGTTAATCTTTATTAAGGAGATGTTGCAGTAAGGGCGGCCCATCCAGCAGCAGACGTGAGGGGACAGTACCAGCTCTGGTCCTCTCTGCTGCCACGGTCAATCAACAACCCAGGATTAGCAGACATCGCGGCAGATTCGCTCGCCGCCAATGCTGACCACACCAGTGAGCCGTCGTCGAGATCGTGCGGGGCCTAGGCCCTGTGCATCCGACGTCACAACCGGGTGAGCCGACGACGCTGGGGGATTGCAGCCCGTTCCGTACGTCCACTGCGGACGAGCCACCAGGAGGAGCAGGGAGGAAGACGGGGTGGGATAGAGTATACTCCGCACTACGAGAACGCCTGTCATGCCGACAGCGCCGGGACTCCAACCTGGAGCCTCCTACGTGCAGCGACCTGCTGTCCGGCCAGCCGGGCGCCACCAGCCACGTGCGGCCGAAGTAAGGGAATTCCACAGCTATGTCACAGCACACGGCGCTGCGCTAGCAAGACAGGTGCAACCCAGAGCTGGTGTCATCGCTCCGAGTCAGTGAGGACTCGGGGAAGGTGGTTGATATCACCAAGCTCAGCCAGCCAGTGTTACGCGGGCCACATTGTACTCAGCAGTAATAAAGGTGTCATGAATTAATAATGTTTCTTTGGCGTTTCTGACGGGTCCACAGTCAATTCCTAGCATCCTGGCAACTGGAGAGGTCACCGCTCGGCTTCCAGTCCACCGTAGGCGACCGGGACCACCGGGGCGCCTACAGTAGACAACCACTGATGGTGAAAGCTGATGATAAAAAAGGTTCTAACTACTGTAATAATACCATGGAAACAGCAACATACTTTAAATTGTGGTCAACCACAGCAATAAGGAAGCATTCTTGTTAAACATAACCACGGCAGCTGTTGAGTAATCCTTTATCAGTATAACCGGTTTCTGAACCTAAAGTTACATCATCAGCTGCATCTGAAAAGAAAAAACCGAGAATGGAGGACATATAGAAACATTCTCGTGATATGCAGTGAATTCACTAAATAACTTAGATACCATGAGATTTTTCATGATAACCTATTAGAGAGAGCCGAAAACACCTACGGTTGCTCCTCGGTGCCTAAGTTCTCCAGGAGCTTAGATTCTGCAGCTTCGTGGCTCCATCCCAGTGCGACCCGTCCGCTCTCCAGCCGTTATCCCCTCACCTCGGCACGCGCTGCTGCCGTCGGCGTTCAGATCCTCAGGGTACGGCAATCACAGCTCGCGTCCTGACCTGCTGCCGCTACGCGCCCACGTCGCTGCCCTGTCAAGCAGTCGGCGCCGCTGCCGGCGCGTGCCTCGCCTAATCCCCAGGCAGGCCGGAGTTAAGCCCCGCCGTCGCGACGTCAGCTGAGGCGCTCAGGTCGCGGCCCACCTGCCGCCGGGGCGTCGCTCCGCCGAGTTGCCGTAGCTGGGCCGGTGCCGCGGTCACTACACACGGTGCGCTTTCTCGACTCGAAGGAAACTGGCAGCTGCCTCCCTGTGTCTCCAGGACACTCCCAAGATTTCATTTTTTTGTCATCAGTCTTCTGACTGGTTTGACGTAGAATCAGATGTCCTATCATCCTGCCCCTTCCTCTTGTCATCGTTTCCCGTATATTCCTTTCCTCGCCAATTCTGCGGAGAAGCTCTTCATCCCTTACGTTATCAGCCCACTTAATTTTCAAAATTCTTCTACAGGGTGTCACAAAAAGGTACGGCCAAACTTTCAGGAAACATTCCTCACACACAAAGAAAGAAAATGTGTTATGTGGACAGGTGTCCGGAAACGCTTACTTTCCATGTTAGAGCTTATTTTATTACTTCTCTTCAAATCACATTAATCATGGAAAGGAAACACACAGCAACAGAACGTACCAGCGTGACTTCAAACACTTTGTTACAGGAAATGTTCAAAATGTCCTCCGTTAGCGAGGATACATGCACCCACCCTCCGTCGTATGGAATCCCTGATGCGCTGATGCAACCCTGGAGAATGCCGTATTGTATCACAGCCGTCCACAATACGACCACGAAGAGTCTCTACATTTGGTACCGAGGTTGCATAGACAAGAGCTACCAAATGCCCCCATAAATGAAAGTCAAGAGGGTTGAGGTCAGGAGAGCGTGGAGGCCATGGAATTGGTCCTCCTCTACCAATCCATCGGTCACTGAAACTGTTGTTGAGAAGCGTACGAACACTTCGACTGAAATGTGCAGGAGCTCCATAGTGCACGAACCACATGTTGTGTCGTATTTGTAAAGGCACATGTTATAGCAGTACAGGTAGAGTATCCGGTACGAAATCATGATAACGTGCTCCATTGAGCGTAGGTGGAAGAACAATGGGCCCAGTCTAGACGTCACCAACAATGCCTGCCCAAACGTCCACAGAAAATCTGTGTTGATGACGTGATTGCACAATTGCGTGCGGATTCTCGTCAGCCCACACATGTTGATTGTGAAAATTTACAATTTGATCACATTGGAATGAAGCCTCATCCATAAAGAGAACATTTGCACTGAAATGAGGATTGACACATTGTTGGATGAACCATTCGCAGAAGTGTACCCGTGGAGGCCAATCAGCTGCTGATAGTGCCTGCACAAGCTGTACATGGTACGGAAACATCTGGTTCTCCCGTAGCACTCTCCATACAGTGACGTGGTCACCGTTACCTTGTACAGCAGCAACTTCTCTGACGCTGACATTAGGGTTATCGTCAACTGCACGAACAATTGCCTCGTACATTGCAGGTGTCTTCGTCGTTCTAGGTCTTGCCCAGTCGCGAGTCATAGGCTGGAATGTTCCGTGCGATCAATTGCTTCGAACGTCTTTCTGTCGGGACACCTTCATTCCGGAAATCTGTCTCGATACAAACGTACCGCGCCACAGCTATTGCCCCGTGCTAATCCATACATCAAATGGGCATCTGCCAACTCCGCATTTGTAAACATTGCACTGACTGCAAAACCACGTTCGTGATGAACACTAACTGTTGATGCGACGTAGTGATGTGCTTGATGCTAGTACTGTAGAGCAATGAGTCGCATGTCAACAGAAGCACCGAAGTCAACATTACCTTCCTTCAATTGGGCCAACTGGCGGTGAATCGAGGAAGTACAGTACATACTGACGAAACTAAAATGAGCTTTAACATGGAAATTAAGCGTTTCCGGACACATGTCCACATAACATCGTTTCTTTATTTGTGTGTGAGGAATGTTTCCTGAAAGTTTGGCCGTACCTTTTTGTAACACCCTGTATAACACCAACCTTCAAATGCTTCAATACCGTTCTGTTCATGTTTCCCCACAGTTCATGTTTCACTATCACACAATTCTACGCTTCTGACACGTATATTCTCAGACATTTTTTCCTCAAATTAATTCCTATGTTTGATATTTGTGGACTACACTTGGTCAGAAATGCCATGTGTGCCAGCGCTTGTCTGCTTTTGATGTCCTCCTTGCTCCGTCCATCAAATGTTATTTTGCTGCCTAGGTACCAGAAATCCTCAACGTTCTCGGCTTCGTGATACCCTATTCCGGTGTTAAGTTTCTCACCGTTCCCAGTTCTGCTGCTTCTTACAAATTCCATCTTCCTTAGATTTACTCCCAAACTACATTACGTACTCATGAGACTGTTCATTCCGTTCAACATACCATGTAATTCTTCTTCAATTTCAGCGGTGATAGGAACGTTATCAGCGAATTTTGTCATTGATGTCCTTCACCTTGAACTTTAATCTCACATTTCAACAATACTTTTATTTCTGTCATTGCTTCCTCGACGCATAGATTAAATAGTAGATCCGAAAGACTAGATGCCTACGTTACACCCTTTTCAACCCGAGCACTCCGTTCTTGGTCTTCCGGTCTTGCTGCTGCCTCTTCGTTCTGCTACGTATTGAATACTATCCTTCTTTCCCTAAATAGACCGTATAATAATTATGTATAATAATTATGTGTTATTTACGGTTGTCCGAATGTTCAAATGTGCGTGAATACCTAAGGGACCAAAATAGTGTCATCGGTCCCTAGACTTACACACTTTTCTTAAACTAACTTATGCTACGCCCAACACACACACACCCATGCTTGAGGGAGGGCTCAAACCTCCGGCGGGAGGGGCAGCGCAATCCGAGAAACGGCGCCTCAAACCGCGCGGCCACTCCGCGCGGCTATGATTCTTCAAAGCAGAAAAACCTGTTATAGGTTAAGTGAACATTTTAGACACTTTGACAGTTGAGCCACAATATCCGGAAGCGGCAGCAGTCGAACAAGGAGAGCTGACACGTATGTGACAAAATGGTTCAAATGGCTCTGAGCACTATGGGATTTAACTTCTGAGGTCATCAGCCCCTAGAACTTAGAACTACTTAAACCTAACTAACCTAAGAACATCACACACATCCATGCCCGAGGCGGTCGCGCGGTTTCAGACTGAAGCGCCTAGAACCGCTCGGTCACCTCGGCCGGCCATAATTAAAGTTCCTACGCAGGCTACCGCATTTTGTCGATTACATCTACCTCGGAATCAATACTCAGCGTGCCCATTGTGCGGGGTAATGTGCAGAATAATTCCCTCAAAATGTTACGCATTTTCGGTCCTATTCCGTTCTAGTACTCCGCGAGAGAATAAAGGACTGTCTACATGCCTCCATGGGCACCCTAACCTCTCTTATCTTATTGTCACGGTACCTACACAAGTTATACGACGATGAGAACAGGAAAGTCGCACAGTCTTTCTCGAACAGAGATTTTCGCCAGAAGAACGTGGCATATCCTACAAGGCTTCCTATTTAATTGCCCCGACCGTTTCTTTTTCTATTTCATACGAGCTATTTCGTAGCTGAGCACCCTGAAGTCGTTCGATGTTCTCTGTCGCGTCTACTTGACAAGGCATTCTGACACTGACTGATACAATTACATATCTGCTCTACTGTTCTATATGCCATTTTCTCTACAGAGATACTCGTCTTTACCACAGTCCCTCCAAGGAATAATTATGTGCCTTCCGTAGTACAGTTTTTGAATGTCCCTCCCATTTTCCATCGTTTCTTTGTATCACCTATCTGTATTATTAAACGGACATCTGGGTTCATGGTCCATCGTCTACGACTCCAGTCCCAGTTGCATGTTCCCTAATGGCTTTCAGGGGCCACAATAATTGGCTTTCAGTACTTCACATAATTAATGACAAAATTAAAAATTAAAATGTTGTTATTATCTAGTCATTGAGAGGAACAGTCTTCCATTAAAGGTATAACACAAGAAGAAGGGTATTACAGTTTGACTGTGTGTTTGTGACTTGCAACAAACTTTACACATAAATTCAAACCTTTAATAAACGTTTCTCGCTGACACCACCCACGAAATTATCAAAAGGCAAAATGTTTGTCACTTAACTACATGTTCGCTATTCATGCAGTAAAACTGCAGCATTAGGTATGACGTTTTAATTTATTAGTTTCTTCAGAATGAAATTATCACTCTGCAGCGGAGTGTGCATTGATATGAAACTCCTGGCGGATTAAAACTGTGTGTCGAACTGAGGCTCGAACTCGAGAACTTTGCCTTTCGCGGGCAAGTGCTCTACCGTCTTTTTTTCTTTTTTTTTTGATCTCATTTTGTTCTATATTGTTCGTTGTATTTGTTCGGGGCGGACTTCCCGTGGCAGTCGTTCAGGTTCTTCATTGATCCGTTCACACAGTTTTTTTGTTACAGAGGGCAGTTCACGCTCTGACCGAACACAGTGAGCTCCCGTGCCGGCATCCATCTGAGCTACCTAAGCATGACTCACGACGCGTCCTCACAGCTGCAATTCTGCCAGTACCTCGTCTCCTACCATCCAATATTCACACACAGTCTTCTGCGAACCTGGTAGAACTAGCACTCCTGGAAGAAAGGATATTGCGGAGAAAGCTTTTTTCTGCTAATTCTACTCGCAGCAAATTTTGTAAGACGTATCTGCATATACCACTGAATGTAACTGGAATTTCTGTAATGGTACGACACATAGTTCAACAGATATCACATCATAAATATGAAAAAAAACATTAAATTTATCGTTTAGGTGAAATACTCGTTTCTGCGTGTTAAAATAATCAAAGTTGATTTTGGAAATAGTTCAGAGATAGAAGTATGCCAATCATTTACTTATTCGTACGTATGCATATTGAAGGTCAGTCTGCATTAGGAATCCTACATGGAAGAATTAGGTCTATCGAACGAAATGGACTACACGTGACCAGATCTTGCGCCCATGATTATAACGGAATTGAAGCCCTCCACACGTATTAGTCAAGTTCAGTCTGGAAGAATCTACGCAACACACTTGGCATGAATGAAAAGTACAGTGTATTCTGTAATATAGACAAAGACATACTACTTAGAAAATATATTAGCTAAAAAAGTGTAAGTAGATTAAATGCCCCTAGCCTGAATTACAAACAGAATCAGAAAATCAGGCAAAATAATCATCAATAGACATAGAAGATTACAAGGTTAAATCACATTATAAATCAAACTGTAGAATTATTAGCAAAATAATCACAGAGTCATTAGGTATGTATTTTTCCATCGCCAATGAGTTGATTATAAATGGAGCACAGTCTGGAATTGGTTAAGGGTAAGAACTCGGCTGTGATTTTTCGAAGGAACTATCCTGGCCTTCACGTTAAACGACGTAGAGGCATTATAATAAACATAAATCTGGATGGTCAGATGGGAATTTTAACCGCTTTTCCCGAATAAGGGTTCGCAGTATTATCACTACACGTCATTTCAAGAAAAAATAAATTGTTTCAGAACCAACAGCAGGAAAGTAAGATCGGAAACATGTGGATATTTTTAAGGTTAGCTATGAACTAACTGATCAATGATGGTCCCAAAATTCTGGACTTTTCCGCAAGCTTTCTGTGTCAATAGCAGATAATTTAAGTTCGAAAACTTCCTTAATGGATAAGTTACAGTTTCCAACTAAATACATTCCTAAACACTTTTCATACATTCCAACCCTTGTTCATATATACAGGGTGTAACGGGTATAAGTGCATGTGTTTTGCCGGCCGAAGTGGCCGTGCGGTTCTAGGCGCTGCAGTCTGGAACCGCGAGACCGCTACGGTCGCAGGTTCGAATCCTGCCTCGGGCATGGATGTGTGTGATGTCCTTAGGTTAGTTAGGTTTAACTAGTTCTAAGGTCTAGGGGACTAATGACCTCAGAAGTTGAGTCCCATAGTGCTCAGAGCCATTTGAACCATTTTTTTCATGTGTTTTTATATGTGGTACTTTAATATGTACACACATCAGTGCGTTGGTTGTTTTTTTCTCTGCATCGAACAGTCTTCCCACGAACACGGTACAGACATTACGACCTGATGTTTCCCGCATGGTCGTAGCTACAGGACTAAGTGGACTACGTTTGTCAGTATTGACTAACCGTTTTGCTACCTCGCGTCCGGACTTCGACAGAGGAAGGTAAGCATCAATGGCTTGCACTTGCCACACAACTTGGACATACTCCCCAACCTAAATACATACTACTTGTAATAACTACAAGTATTAGTTTGCAAATGACATAACAACAGATATAATGTTAATCGATACACTGTCCTCAGTGAGTGACAGAAATATCTGCACTTTTACCCGTTTTACGAACTTTCCTTAACCATAACAGATAATTTTTGATGACAAAATTTCATGACTTAGTGGCGCTCGAAAAACTGTTTGTAAGTAGCTAATGTTTGACCGATAACAGGCAATAATTGCTCGCGACATTGCTAGCGATACACCGCTCTTGTGTGGGGCGATAATTAGCTTGTCGTTGACGGAAATACTTATTGTGTCAGATCTGAGGATACATAATGGCTTTAAAGATCACGCACACACGACGTTCACTGCTATAAATTATGTATACCCGAAACTAACAACGCATTAAGCAATGACTGCTACAGAATCAGGCGATGGTGCATAGTATGAATTGACCGCCAAAGTTGGTAGTGAAAGGAATCAACATATTAGCAACTCAGATTCCAGCGACCTCTATCAATTCAGCAGTTTGGAGACGAGAAGCTAAGTAAATGTGGACGCACTGTTCTGTTATTGTGGATGCGAACTGCACCCGCACACCCGCACAGAGACGATGAAAATGGCCCACCTTATTTACAGATACGTAATCAGAAACAATGTCAAATCGCATTTCATTCTATTAATAAAACAACTATTATTTGAAAGACAAGCTCGTTTTCTATTAAAAATATAACCTTAATGCATGAAGTCTGTCTACAATGCTTTAGAAATTCTTATAAAAATGTATTATAGGTGAAATTTTTTTTATCTGTAGTAACAATATTTATAAAATTCATATTTCTCCAACAAACTGCCTGTATCGAACCGCGATAAAAAGTTTGGATGACTGTTTTACAAAATCAGATTACCCTGAAAATAACTGTTGTGTTGAAGGCCTCGATACTCAGTTAACATACATACCCGTGAGAATTTCTGTCACGCGTCCGCAAAAAGGTGCATTTGATTTGACGCGTGGGTTTTTGGATGCCAAGGACTGGTAGATATCAAATGCTAGTTGTTGGCTTGCCTTCTCACTCATATCGATGCTCCGTGCTCTTCCGGCCTCTCAGGCTTTTTTTTTAAGATTTTTATGGAATGGAGACAGAGACATCAGTATTTCTCGCCATTCAAGTCTTCTCTAACCGTTGCTAAGCAACAGCGTGAGCCGTTGGAGAGACCCCTGCATTGTTCAAATTGGGTCACGTCACTATTTGTTGTTTTTTATTTAAAAGGACCTGGAGAAATGATCGAGTTACAATTAAAGAAACTGTCCTGTGATAACAGCAGCGGCGTAACTGGGCTGTGGCATTTGGGGCGGAGTTTTCGTGTGTACTGATACCCTGCAGACTGAAAGCAAGAAATAAGGAAAAATTAAAACGGTGAAGAAACATGGAAAAAAGTAGTAAACCTCGTGAATGAAGTCTTTTGCTGTGTTACGAGTGCTGATCAACAAAGACTGAGACTGATTTTGTCCAGTAACTTCAGTGATAGTTTCCCATCTGTGCCACGAATGTTTGAAAAGAGCGGGTATTTATGCATAACGTCCACAGGGGGCAACACTCTCGTATCGACAGGTTGGAAGTAATACTATATTTTGTGGACACTCTTCGCATTTCGCGTACAAGACAATTGAGGTGATGCGAGACGAGCAGTACTATGGAATAAAATTATGTGGTCGTTTAAACCACACAGCCACTGACAAGAAAAGTTACAGTATGCATGTGGTGAAGATCCTCTGCCTCGTGCAACAGTGTTTAGGTGGTTGAAGGACTTCAAAGGACACCGACTTGTCTGTGTTAAGCAAAGTGGCCTAGTGCTCCGGATTTCGCTGTGACTGAATTCAACACTGACAAGCCGTTATGATTGTTCTTGAGGATCGTCGGAAAACATTAGGTAACCTCAAAGAACTGTTGAGAATATCGTACAGCAGTGTTTCTACGATTACGGGTCATCATCTGCATATGACCCTTGTTTTTGCCCACTGGGTGCGACGTTTGTTGATTCCCGAACAAGATGCTGTGACAGTGGAGACAAGCCATGAGAAGCTGCATCTCTCTGGTGATGGAAGGGATGCGTTCCTGGATTCGATTACCACCGATGATGAGTCATGGCTGCATCATTATGATCCTGAAGGAAAACGAGCCAGTACAGGGTGGAAACTGCCCGGCTCTCCACTGTCAAACAAGGCGAAAGTTGTTCCATTTGCAGCGAAAGTGATGGTGATCACATTTTTTGACTCACACTGAATTATTTACCAGCACGCAGCTCCCCCGCACACAACTGTTACCAGCAGCATACTAGATGTCAGTATTGGGTAAACTGAGGAAGAACATGACACCTAAGCGACTACAACTTTCTCGGACTGGGTGGAGACTTCATCGCGACGGGGCCTCACGTGGCAAATCAGGTCATGCAGTTTCTGGCTCAATTCAACATTGCCTGTTCACCGCATTCGCCTGATCTTGCACCCTGTAATTTTTCTATTCCCATCACTAAAGGCAAAGGTTCAAGGCATTCGATCTGAGAACTCCAAAACACTGTTGAAAAAAAATTAGGCGATTCTCAAGCACCAGACAAACAAAGACCTGTACCATGTTGTAACCTCCCAACAGTTTAATTATTTCCGTAACCTCGGAATAAAAATATGACTAACCTCTCAATAAAATTGTGACTCGTATATAATCTTTCTATAATTAACTGACTGTGAATCTAAACTGGTAAAATCTGGACGTCAGCTGTTTTGGTTGGCAGGAGAGCCAACACCGTGTTACTAGAGGAGGCCGAAAGGAACGCGTTTTAGTTCACGCAGGCTGACGTGAGGTCTGGAACAGGACAAGGAAATTAGAATTTAAAAAAACGGACGTAGCTGGTGGAATACTTAACTTTAATCCGTTAATGAAGAACGTCGGTCTTGACGGTACATGAATCAATATCAATAGTAACTGATAATGGCGCCTTGCTAGGTCGTAGCAAATGACGTAGCTGAAGGCTATGCTAAACTATCGTCTCGGCAAATGAGAGCGTATTTTGTCAGTGAACCATCGCTAGCAAAGTCGGTTGTACAACTGGGGCGAGTGCTAGGAAGTCTCTCTAGACTGCCGTGTGGCGGCGCTCGGTCTGCAATCACTGATAGTGGCGACACGCGGGTCCGACGTATACTAACGGACCGCGGCCGATTTAAAGGCTACCACCTAGCAACTGTGGTGTCTGGCGGTGACACCACATCAGCAATGCTGCGTCATGGCCATGAAAAGTCATTCTGAATAAACTGAAAATTCTTACCTCAATTATGTCACCGGATAACGCGTATATATCAGCTCCTATAAGAAATTTTTCTGGCACAGCCCAGTGCAATGCTGGCCGCTAGATTTGTGATATATAAAAAGAAACAACTGATATTTCTTTACGATAGTCGGAATCACCATGGATAGGAGAAATTAGTATAATCTTTAAATTCACATGAATGATTGTCAAAAGTTATCTTTATAAGAAACATTATTATTAAAGGATTTTGAAAAAAAAATTTACATGGGACTTGATATAACAACAGTACAAAATCAGTTGTTACAAATCGCATATGCGTGTGGCTGCTTTTACCTTATACTACATCACTCACGCACCGCCAACGCTCTCCACGACCGGCCCAACCGCCCGTTGGCGAGCTATTACTACTACTGCAGCCGGCACTGCTCCTACTGCAGCCGACTCTGCTCTCTGGTCTGCGATTCTACTGTAGCATACATACCGCAGGCAGCGCTTGAGCAATCCATCGATGTTACATCTGCTCGAGTGCGCTAGCAATAAATTCCTTAGTCACGGACCTCTTACAATGTGTTCGAGAACCGGCAGCCGGCCGGAGTGGCCGTGCGGTTCTAGGCACTACAGTCTGGAGCCGAGCCACCGCTACGGTCGCAGGTTCGAATCATGCCTCGGGTATGGATGTGTGTGATGTCCTTAGGTTAGTTAGGTTTAATTAGTTCTAAGTTCTAGGCGACTGATGACCCCAGAAGTTAATTCGCATAGTTCTCAGAGCCATTTGAACCATTTTGAACCCAGAATCGGCAGATAATGATGATGATGTTTGGTTTGTGGGGCGCTCAACAGCTCGGTTATCAGCGCCCGTAGAAATTGCCAACCTTTGCTCAGTCCAGTCTCGCCACTTGTCATGAATGATGATGAAATGACGAGGACAACACAAACACCAATCATCTAGAGGCAGGTGAAAATCCCTGACCCGGCCAGGAATCGAACCCGGGACCCCGTGTTCGGGAAGCGAGAACGCGACCGAGAGGCCCCGAGCTGAGGACTAGGACCTGCAGAGACGCTATTAAAAGTGCGTTCAAGTAGGTGGGCACTACTTTGAAGAATATCATGTAAACATTGGAGTATTAAACATCTCAGTCTTTGTTGATCAGCCCTCGTAAATTGATCAATAATAGTTACGGAAATCCTTCTGAGACTAAGATATTAGAATATTTCCTTCCTATACCCTGATAAAATATGGAGCCACAGTTGGAATCCAGCCCACAAAGGCGCTACGGAGGCTAAGGGACAAATTAAAAAGCAGTCCTCATTTTCGAAACGGTTAAGAACATCTAAAAAACTTTTTCCACTCAGCTTGCTACAGTGTGTAACGTTCCCTGGCAGCACACACACTATTAATCAAAGGAAATGACATTTAATTGTACTATGTACGCTATGAAACAATTCGTATGTACTGTAATTGTTTAACAAAAAATATTATTTAATTTTGTGTAAAGGACATTCGTTATTATTGTAATATTTTCCGTAATAATATTCTCGATGTATTTATGATTGTAATATTTCTATACTCATAATGTAATTACGAAATATGTTAATATCTGCGATAAGAAAAATGTAAAATACAGCCACAGAGGGGAGTAATGTTGTAAGATTGTAAAGAGACATTAACAGTCGGCAGTGGTATAAATAGGAATACATAATGTGCATTCTTTGTCCTCTTCCTCGAGAGCTTAGAGAGAGAGGAACTTGTGACGTAGCATTTTATGAATGAGTAGACTTCTTTTGTCTGTATCTATTTTTAGCCGCCATTAGAGGAGAAATTACCAAGTAATGTAAGTTGAATTATTGTGGTGGTGTAAATACATTATAATTTATCAAAAGTGTGTATTACTAATGTAAATTAGCTTGCTCATGTCATCTATAATATTTCTTTAAAGAATTTTCAGCATTTTTAGCAATTATCGTTGGTGTTGCTGCGCCGTGCCGCGACCGAACGACTTGCAGCGGCGGCACATTTAGAAAATTGTTCCGCTAAGAAAAATTAACCAAACCCGTAAATCGGGAGCAGATAAAATTAGCAGTGAATTATGAAAATATTTTTCTTTTACAGCAATCCTGAGACTGGTTTCACATTTGTGCATTCATAGGCGGATTTCGTTGAAGTTTAACAATCTGTTAGTTCTTTCAATTTCTAAAGCAAATAACTTAAACGTATAGTGAAGTGTGTTTTGTCAATGATAATTAAACGTTCAGGTCGGCTTGGCAATATTTAACCATTTTATGCTAACAGAGACAGTCTTGTGTTCCATAGCTAACGCCGGGAATGAATTCAGTAAATATAAAAAAAAAAACACTGCGTTTAGAAAATGTGTGCCAAGGCCGAAATACGTAAAAAAAAAATTAATTTATACAATTTTCAACTAAATGTTCTTAATCAGTTAGTATGAATTTATCAGCATGAGAGGGTTGAAGGTTCACGTAATTTTAAATGTGCTTAATTCTGTTTAAATGAATTTTTATTACCACACGTAAATAAGGGGTTCTACGATAAAGTTCGTACTGAAAGAAAAAATAACAAAAATATATAAAGCAACATTTCCATCCCCACATTTGCAAATCCATTTTCGATTCATTTTATTTTCATTTCTTTTACATAATAAGTAAATAAATATTTTCTTTCTTTTATTTTATTAAAAGTGGTATGAAATGACATGTAGGTAAAGTTTTGTTGGGCTGGGAACTGAATGGGCCTGCAGGAAGAGGTCTGGGTCTCACTTAAGTACTTGGTCCGTGTCTTCATGTTGTGACGCCCCTGAAGTGTCTTTGTACTGTGTTGCAAGTTTTACTCGTGTCAGCAGTGTCTTCGTGAGTGCTCAGATAATACACCTCGAACCCTGATAGAGACGAAAACATATTGAGACAATGTCACTGACTGAGAGCAGGCGTATTTTACGTTCGGCGCTGGTATCTGCCGGCCTCGGCGGCTGGCGTCTGCTCCTGGATACCATCGCTTCTCCAGAGAAGCAGTGCACGCTTAACCCCCTTTGCGTTCGCCCAGTTAACGACATGGCGCAGGAGAACCGACGTGACCGGAATGCACACGGCCTCGCCGAGTCGTCTCCAGGCGAAGCTCCACAAGCGGGGAGTCTCTCCTTCCAGTGAAACGCATAATGAGAAATCCGCACTCGCACTTCACGAAATTCGGTTCGTGTGACACGTTTCTAGTACTTGAAAACTACAGTAGTAAAATGGAAGGGTGAATTATAAGTCCTTTCCAGAATCAAATTACCAAAATACACTGAAGAGCCAAGGAAACTGTTACACCGGCCTGTATCGTGTAGGGCCACGCGAGCACACAGGAGTGCCGCAGCACGACGTGTCATGGACTCGACTAATGCCTGAAGTGGTGCTGGAGGGGAGTGACATCATGAATCCTGCAGGGCTGTCCATAAATCCGTAAAGGTACTTGGGGTGGAGATGCCTTCTGAACAGCACGTCATCCCAGATATGCTGGATAATGTTCATGTCCGGGAAGTTTGCTGGCCAGCAGATGTATTTAAACTCGGAAGAGTGTTCCTGGAGCCACTCTGTGGACGTGTGGGATGTCGCATTGACCTGCTGCAGTTGCCCAAGTCCGTCGAAATGCAAAATGGACATGAATAGATACTGGTGATCAGACTGGGTGCTTAAGTACTTGTCACCTGTCAGAATAGAGCTATCAGAAGTTCCATATCACTCCAACTGCACACGCCCCACACCATTTCAGAGCTCCTACCAGCTTCAACAGTCCCCTGCTGATATTCAGGGTCCATGGATTGATGAGGTTGTCTCCATACCCGTACATGTCTATGCGATCGATTCAATGCTAAACGAGACTCGTCCTACCAGGCATCGTGTTTCCAATCATCAACAGTCCAATGTCGGTGTTTACGGGTCCAGCCGAGGCTTTATGACGTGCACTCATCAAGGGTACACGAGTGGGCTTCGGCTCCGAAAGCCAATATCGATGATGTTTCATTGAATGGTTCGCACGCTGACACTTACTGATGGCCCACAAGTGAAATCTCCAGCAATTTGCGGAAGGGTTGCACCCCTGTCACACTGAACGATTCTCTTCAGTCGTCGTTGGTCCCGTCATTGCAGGATCTTTCTCCGGCCGCAGCGATATCAGAAATTTGATGTTTTACCGGATTCCTGATATTCACGGTACACTCGTGAAATTGTCGTGCGGGAAAATCGTTACTTCAGCGCTACCTCGGAGTTCTGTGTCCCATCGTTCATGTGCCGACTGTTACACCAGGTTCAAACTCAGTTAAATCTTCATAACCTGCTATTGTAGTAGCAGTAACTGCTCTAACAACTGCACCAAACACTTGTCATGTTTTATATGTGTTGCTGACCGCAGCGCCGTATTCTGCCTGTTTATATATCTCTGTATTTGAATATGCATGCCCGTACCAGTTTCTTTGGTGCTTCAGTACTTGTAGCAGTATAATATGAAATACACAGAGTGTTTGTGAAATGGATGTAGGAAATGACAGGGCTGGTAGAATGGATCGTAATAAACATATCTCACGTAACATCCCGTGTCCGCGTCACTCAGTGTAAGGCGCTATGACCTGTATCGTGAATGCGTTGCTTTTGAAGTTAAAATCTTTTGGGTTATTAGCCCGCCTCATGTTTCTTCTAAAATGTTCGACGTTTCGACCCCTCTGCTGGGATCTGCCTCTGGATCTTTTGGTGTCCAATACTGCAGTAGTGGACACCAAAAGATCTTGAGGAAGATTCCAGCAGAGGGGTCGAAACGTCGAAAATTTTAGAAGAAACATGACGCGGCCTAATAACTGCTGACAGTAGTGGACCACAAAAGATCGTGAGGAAGATCCCAGCAGAGGGGTCGAAACGTCGATCATTTTAGAAGAAACATGACGGGGCCTAATAACTGCTAGCAGTGGTGGGCACCAAAAGATCGTGAGGAAGATCCCAGCAGAGGGGTCGAAACGTCGAACATTTTAGAAGAAACATGACGGGGCCTAGTAACTGCTAGCAGTAGTGGGCACCAAAAGATCCTGAGGAAGATCCCAGCAGAGGGATCGAAACGTCGATCATTTTAGAAGAAATATGACGGGGCCTAATAACTGCTAGCTGTAGTGGGCACCAAAAGATCGTGAGGAAGATCCCAGCAGAGGGTTCGAAACGTCGAACATTTTAGAAGAAACATGACGGGGCCTAATAACTGCTAGCAGTAGTGGGCACCAAAAGATCGTGAGGAAGATCCCAGCAGAGGGGTCGAAACGTCGAACATTTTAGAAGAAACATGACGCGGCCTAATAACTGCTAGCAGTAATAGGCACCAAAAGATCGTGAGGAAGATCCCAGCAGTGGGGTCGAAACGTCGAACATTTTAGAAGAAACATGACGCGGCCTAATAACCCAGAAGATTTTAACTTCAGTAACAACGGCTACGAAAGCCTGCAGACTTACATAAAACGCGTTGCTTTTGGCTGTGCAAATGCCTGTTTGATAGGTGTTACACAGAGGGCAGCACCTGTGTACACTACTGAGCCTGGTTTGCCTTGCGTGTGGCGGATTGGAATGCCCACGCTCACCAAAGTTTGTGCGTGCGGTGTTTTCTGAATCCTCGAGTGGCACATTCATGCACGTTTACTGCCATCCAGAGGTCCCTATGAGAGATAGGTTCAGTTGAGGTACGTTTTCCACTGGCACGTTCTCGTAATGGCGCATGTGCACTGTAAGCTGACTTCGGAAGCTACTGTATTCATTTTGCGTTACAGATGCGAAGGCCTGACATACAGTGGATACACCAAAGCTTGAAGAGGAGGCATTAGCACTGCTGCAAAATACACCCTCAACAAGCTCGCTATGTGTGTTGCACAGGAAATGGGTGTAAGACATTCCGCAATTCGGTCTGCGTAGTATGAAGATGGTTTTGCTCCCCTACCGCCTTCAGAAGATTCACGCTCTTAGCCCAGACGATTTTCAACGCGGAATTGAATTCTGCCAGTGGTTTCTGGGTCGGTGTGCAATTAAACCGTGATTTCCGAACCGTGTACTTTTTACGGATGAGGCATCCTTTACACGAGAAGGTACGCCCAACAGCCAGAAACAACACGTGTGGGCACGGGAAAATCCGCACGCTGCCTTTGTTCATGGTCACCAAGATAGTTTCGCTATCAAAATTTAGGCCGGATTGGTGGGCGATAATATGGTATGTCTCCACATGTTCCCCCGAGTACTGAACGCAAACAGTTACTTAATCATAAATATGAGGATAGTAACTATTCTCGAAAGAACTGACACCTTTGATGACCGTGCAGCTTCTCTAGAATAAATGATAATTAATTGAAACCCTCAGCTGCCGACTGGTCTTGTTGATATACCTCGATGGGGACAGCTGAAAATGTGTGGCCCGTCCGGGACACCTGTTGGCAGCTGAGGGTTTCAATTAATTATCATTTATTCTAGAGAAGCTGCACGGTCATCAATGGTATCTGTTCTTTCGAGAACAGTTACTATCTTCATACTGTATATATAGTTAAAGGCTACACAGCCATTGACCCTCGTCTGTGCGAATGCGCACGGGTTGCCCGAACTCTTACGGGAATCGTCACCTTAGTATGCGCGAGTAATGAGTGGACGGGCAAATATCTATTAGGTACATAACGTATGTAGATTGTGGACAGTTGGGAATATGGGTTTCACGGGAAGCTTGCAAGGGATAAGTCCCTGCAGTCGCGCTATTCATCTGTGTCCTCGGTGGCTCAGATGGATGGAGTGTCTGCCATGTAAGGAGGAGATGCTGGGTTCGAGTCCCGATCGCGACACAAGTTTTCAGCTGTCCCCATCGAGGTATATCAACAACACCTGCCGGCAGCTGAGGGTTTCAATTAATTATCAGTTACTTAATCTTTTTACTAGAAACTCTGCCAGAGTTGTTGGAACATGTTCCACTCAAAGTGGGACGGCGAATGTGACACCAAAAGGATCGTGCACCTGCGAATGCATTTGAATGAAACCTTTGGTGAGAACTGGATACGGCGCGGTGGGCCCTTGGTATTGCCTGCAAATTAGCCCGACTTGACGCCCTATGATGTTTTGTTCTGGGACCACCTGAAATCTGTTGTCTATGGAACACTCGTTGACAGCCCGCATCTCGTGGTCGTGCGGTAGCGTTCTCGCTTCCCACGCCCGGGTTCCCGGGTTCGAATCCCGGCAGCACCCCACAGCTGAGTGCCGCGAGGCCCCCACCTGCCCGCATTGTAGGCAAGCGCACTTCCTCAGGCAGTGCCCTAACCTCGAATTCCCTCCTTCCTGCAATACCTGCAATCTCCCCCATCCCACCTACTTCCAAAAGTGTAAAGCCCGACCCCCTCCGAACACTCCTGAACTCACCGTCCCTGTCCATCCCCTGGACGCCCCCACCCCTCCTGGCAATTCCCTTCGTCCCCCCCCCCCCCCCACCGCTGAGGACATCATCAGGTTCATCACCATCGTCCTTCAAAATGTTTATCCCTTTCAGCGCCCCCACACCCTCCAGCAGATCTCCCTTGCTGCCTGTTCCATATTCCAACTCAAGATGTACGCCACCTACTCCAACAACCAGGCCCATTTCACCTTCTCCCGTCTTGACACCCTCGTCTAAATCCCTGTCATGGCGCGACAGCAACGTATCCTTTTCAACAATATCCGCTCCCTCTCCGCCAACAAGAAGCTCTTCCTGCACACCCTTGCCACCCACCGCGTGGATGCCTTCCTCCTCAATGAAACCTTCCTCCAACCCCACCATTCCATCCACACCTCACCCTATCTCCTCCACCGCTCCGATAACCCCTCCCAATTGCGCGTGGCGGAGTTGCCATTGGTCACCACCGCCAGATCCCCGTTCGGTTCGGCTCCAACCTCTCCTTCCCGACCCCACCGAACACCTGATCCTTAGTCTCTTCTTCCCCGGCCTTACCGTTACCTGCGCCACCATCTATGTCCGCCCTAACGCCCCTATTCCCTTCGACTTCCTCTCCCACATTGACCGTACCTTCTCCTCCTACGTGATCGCCGCCGACCTCAACATTCATAGTCGTTCCGCCGCCCAGTTACGGCGGTGGCATCGGTTCCTCTCCTCCCTTCAAGGCGACCTCATCCCCATCCCCCAGCACACCCGTCCCGAATCCAACTCCACTCCTGATGTTATCCTCTCCTCCCCCAACCTCCTTGGCCGCATAACGGTGGATGTCCTGGAGCCTATTGGTAGCGACCACCTCCCTGTCCTCCTCACCGTTTCAGACGGTCGTCGCCCTCGCCCCGACCCTCGTACTGACCCTCCCCCTAAGTATGTCCATGACTATTCCCGTGCCGACTGGAATGCCTACCGGGATACCCTTTCCACCCACGTCGATAGCCACCCCTTCACCTATCACCACCCTGACGATGTCACCCATGCCGCCTCCTTTCTCCAGCAGACCTTGTCTGAGGCCGTGGAGGTCCACGTCCCTACTGTCGCCATCCACCCCCACCGTCCTACCTTACCCCCACAGGTCGTTCTCCTCCTCCGTGAATCCCGTCGTCTCTACCGTGCCTTCCTCCACACGCGTGACCCGGACACACTACGACGCCACCGGCAACTCCAGCGACACATTCGTAATTTGCTCGCGGCTAAGAAACGCCGGGACTGGCGACAGACATGCACCCGTTTAAATGCTACCCTACCAATCAACTCGTCCAAGTTCTGGTCGGCCTTCCGTCGCCTTACCGGAACTAAACCCTCCCCCTATTATCCTCTTCTCCATGATGATCACCCTTTCCCTGACACCCTTAGTAAGGCCAATCACTTTGCCTCCTACCTCACCGATGTATTTTCCATCCCCGATGATCCCCAGTTCAATTACTCACTCTTCCCGGATGTCCGCGATCGAACTGACACCTCCGTCCCTCCCCTCGCTCCTGGTTTCCAGTACTTGGACAACATTGCACACACGGAACTCAATGCCCCTATCACTACACAGGATCTCATTGCTACACTCCACACAAAACGCAACACCGCTCCTGGTCACGATAGTGTCACCTACCGCCACCTTCGTGAAGCTCCTGTCTCTTTCCTCTCCACCCTGGGCAGGCTCTACAATGTAGTCCTGTGCACCGGTTACTACCCCAACCTGTGGAAAACCTCCAGTATCCTCATGTTCCTTAAACCTGGCAAACCGCCGTCCGCCGTCTCCTCCTACCATCCCATCAGCCTTACCTCGGTCTTCAGCAAGGTCCTGGAATCTATCCTCACCCGACGCATCCACCAGCATCTCCGCCAGCACCGCCTCCTTCCCGTTACCCAGTGTGGCTTTCGGCCGTCCTTCTCTTCCGACGACCTTCTCCTTCACCTCACTCATCTCCTTTCCGAACAGCTTAATTCCCGTTGCTCCGCAATCTTCCTCTCCCTGGACCTCGAACGTGCATATGACCGCATATGGCATTCTGGTCTCCTCTTCAAGGTCCAAACCTTCGCCTTTCCCATTAACTACGTCCGTCTGATCGGCTCCTTTCTCTCCCGCCGTCCTTCCTATGTCACCGTCCATAACACAGATTCCTACACCTTTTTCCCCTCTGCCGGTGTGCCCCAAGGCTCCGTCCTCTCCCCCCTTCTGTACCTTTTGTACACGGCGGACATGCCGCCGCCGTCAGCCCCCGTCCACCTTCTCCAGTTTGCCGATGACACCGCCTTCCTTGCCCTTGCCCCCACCCTACAGCGCTCCCAACACCTTCTCCAATCCCATCTTGACCGGTTCACCGCTTGGTGCAACCAGTGGTTGCTCAAGGTCAATCCCTCCAAAACCCAGGCGATCATTATAGGCAAAACCACCCCTTCCTTCCGCCTCCTTGATTTCTATCTCACCATCTATGGCCGTCCTATCGCCCTCACTCCCACCCTTAAGTACCTTGGCGTCACCCTCGACCGTCGCCTCTCCTGGACTCCCCACCTCCGGACAATCCAAGCCAAGGCACGCTCCCGACTCAGTCTCCTCAAGCTCCTCTCTGGCCGTACGTGGGGTCTGGACCCCTCCACCATCCTCCACACCTATAAGTCCCTCATCTGCCCTATCCTTTGTTATGCCCATCCGGCTTGGATCTCCGCCCCCCCCTACCTTTTATAAATCCCTCCAAATCCTTGAACGTCATGCTCTCCGCCTTGCCTATCGCATCCGTCTCCCCTCCCCCACGCGGATCCTGTACAATCTCATCCCCTTCCCCCACCTCCTCCTTTTCCTTTAAAGGATGCGGATCCTGTACACCTCCCGCAAACTCAATCCTCCTCACCCGCTCGTCTCCCCGATCCTCTCCCACCCCCGCCCGCTGCCGCGCCTGTATTCGCACGTCCCACCCGGTCTCCATCTCTCCACCCTCCTTACCCTCTCCCAAGGTGGCTTCCGCCAGCTCCCCCTCCCTGATGATGCCCTCCTCCCCTCCATCTACCCCTCCTACCAACTTTGATCCTCCCTCCCTCTTCCTGCTTCTGTTCCCTTGGGCACCCTCCATCCCTCCTCCCCTTCTCCTCACTCCTCCCCCGGGCCTCCCCTCCCCTGTCCTTCTACTCCTCCTCCCATCTCCTCAGCCATTGGCATCTCTGTTCTCCCCTCTCCACCCTCTCCGCCCGCCCTCACCCTTCTTCCCCTCTTGGCAGGTCCCCGGACTCGCACACGCTATGTGGACTTTCGCGCGCCGGAGTTCATCGCCAACTGTGTCTCGTGTGTGTGACGTCGTTTGTGTTTTTAGTGTCCGCCGTCACGCTTCTACGTTCACTTGTGCCATCGGATTCATCAGTGTTATGTGCGCCGTGCCAACGTGTTTTCAGTGTCTTTCTCGTCGAGTGTGAACGGCTCCGTGTTTTTTGTGTGTCTGTGCCTACTATTTTTTGCCCGTCACTATGTTCATTTTCATTCTCCATTATTGTACTGTGATTGTCAACTCTCTGGCTGAAGAGCGGCGTAGCATGCCGCTGCCAGCCTACCTGATTGTTCAGGTGTTAAAATAACAATAAAGTAAAAAAAAGGGGGGGGAGCGAAATTTACCGTAATGAAGCTGTTACTTAATATGTCTGCCATGAGAAGTATAACAATAGCAAACATCTCACCGAATCACGGCATGTGCAGCCAAATACAAGGACTGTTCGAGAAGTAACGTCCGATCAATCGTGAAATGGAAATAACAGTGAAAATAAATAATGTTTTATTTGTAACAGTTTTCTACACCTTACACCTATTTCTGAACATAGTCGCAGCTCCCACTTGGACATTTGTCGTGGCGCTGTGCCAACTTTCCAATACCCTTGTCGTAGAAGGCAGCCGCCTGTGCTTTCTGCCACTTCTCTACTCTGGAGTACAGCTCATTGTCTGTACCAAAATTTTGTCTCCATAGCCAGCGGTTCATGAGAACAGACATGAATATCAGAGGAAGCCAGGTCCGGGCTGTATGTTGGGTGATGAAAGATTTCTCATCAAAGCGCTGCAGAGGCCTCTTAATACCACTGCAGTGTTATAAAAAATGTTCAAATGTGTGTGAAATTTTAGGGGACTTAACTGTAAGGTAATCAGTCCCTAAGCGTACACACGACTTAACCTAAATTATCCTAAAGACAAACACACACAACCATGCCCGAGGGAGGACTCGAACCTCCACCGGGACCAACTGCACAGTACATGACTGTAGCGCCTGAGACCGCTCGGCGTATCCCGCGAGGCCCGTGCAGTGTGCGCCCCAGAATTGTCAAGAAGAATGAAATGCATGACAGGTACGTTATTTGAGGCTGCATGAAATCAGGGGAAACCTCGTAGCCGCAACTCACACTTCACTGGAGACACTACTGTGGTAGGAACTTTTACGAGTACACTGTGTGCTGAGAACCGAAAAGAGTGACATGATGCGATCTGGAGGCATACTGGAGACACTGCCCAACACATTTGTGCAAATTTTCATCGTATCCATTTCGCGACCTATAGCCCTCTTATAACATGTCTTACCCAGCTGTGTTATATTAATTCTCGACTTGAGCTCAAGTTTGATATTTTTATGTTCCCCGCCGGCCGGGGTAGTCGAGCAATTCTAGGCGCTACAGTCTGGAACCACGCGACGCTACGGTCGCAGGTTCGAATCCTGCCTCGGGCATGGATTTGTGTGGTGTCCTTCGGTTAGTTATTTTTAAGTAGTTCTAAGTTCTAGGGGACTTATGACCTCAGAAGTTAAGTCCAATAGTGCTCAGAGCCATTTGAACCATTTCCTTTTTATGTTCCCTGCCAGAAAAGTTAATATTTGTGTACAATGACATAATCTTATATTTAATGACCTGACTTGAATAAACTGTATTTTCAAAACATATGACTACATTTCTGAACTGAATTTAACTGGATTGTACATGAAAGCTTTATTCTGTTCCTTCTTCATGCAAACAACTTAGCTATAATCAAATTATGAAGAAGCATCGCTCTCTCGTCTGGAGAAGTAAGTTGTAAATCCTGTAAAGTAATTAGTTAATTCTTTCATTACCCAGTGGTGCCTCAGTCTTGTGAGGAATTGCATTGTTCCAATCTGTGATGAAATTATCTGTCAAATGGTTCGGTGGAAAAGTGTAGGGACATCTACGGTCACGAATATATCGACGATACTGTCTCGCTACAACGTGAAGAAGTTATTATAAAGTTTTGCTCTTTAGATATTATATCAAGGAAATTACTCGTGATGAAAATAAAGACTCGTTCAAAGTAATGGATGACATTTCCAGAGCGTATACAGCGACAGATAACATTACAATTGGGTTAATTAGGCAAGAACGTCAGACATGTAGTGACAAGAGAGTTGGAAGAAAACAAAAGAAAACTATTTTGTCAGTAGGTGGCTTATTCAGGAGACCATGGTATTACGACCTCTTACAACAGGCACCACGGACTAACCTGTTCAGCTTTTAAAAGAATTTATTGTTTCTCGTGGTTATTAGGTCCCCAACATTTTTGATATCATCAAACGACTACTTTGCGTTCGTAGGATGACTTATTAATGCAAAAAAAGTGTAATAATGTTCATTTGGCGTGACATGAAAAATGAAATTTCGAACTAAATTATTGCTTTCATTGAAACATACGTTTATCCAATTGTTTTGAACTTCACTTCCTCCTTATTTGACTTGCATTTCTATTATTTCTGCGCTGCAAATTTGTCTTTCTCTTTGGGATACTGTAGGGGCACTAAAAACGCATCAGCAGATTAACGGTTCATCACGTAATTGGTATGTCGCCATCTGATGATCAAAAATATATTAGATATCTGTAACTCGAAGAAACGATAAAATGTTTTAAGAAAATTAGGTTTATTGAGTCGTAGCTGTTTTAATACATATTACAAAATATAAGGATATTGCCTCTTCCTTGCTTAATTATACTGCGTAAGAAATATTGTGCTGCACATCCTTGTTTTTGATATAGTCTCCACATATTATTAGCCAGAAATGCTAAACTTCCTTCTTGAGTACCCGTACTTTCCCTAAAATACAAGCAAAACTGGTCTACTCCTAAACATTTAGATTTCCCTCCTGTTCCTCAACAAGCTAACCTTGTGTGCTTTATTTTATGAATGTTGCACATGACTGACTATTCAGTGATTTCCACATGCGTCCTGTCTTTCATCTGTTTTGTAAAGTGTAGTAACTACATTCATTTTCACTGGGACCATAAAATCCGATTGAGATGGTTCCGTGCCCAGTTCAGTCCTAACGAGTAAAGTACAAACCACATTATAATTCTTGACACACTGCAAAATATTTCTTTCAAAAGTCCATTCGATAAACGTTTTCAAGACAGTATGTGAAAATGCTGTGTGGTCCCAGTTTTATAATTAATGTGGAGAGAGTAGAAGCACCAATAAAATTATGGGGACAGGAGAAGCGTTGTCTTGAATACTGAAACACGGTGACCTGCAAGCTGCACAACACACTGGCCGCGTCAAATGAGTGAATGATGTAAACAGCGCGTATTTCAAACTATAACTGGTTTTCTAAAACAGTTGTACGTTGAAAGCGTGTTGGTGCCCAAAAATCAGCCCACAGATAATGATAGCGTTGTTGTCAGAGGTCGAAGTTCTGTGATTTGCAAAGCTGCCAACTGTACATGTCTTCCAAGACTAATCAGAAAATTTCCACCCGATATATATGTTACGCTGCGAAATTTTTGTCCGGTTATTACAATGTTACTCTTCTCACCACACAAGGCGACGGGTGACTTATTAGCGATAAAATTTGCGTCAGCTTATTAACAACAGAGATTTGATAATATACTCAAGTGATTTAAAATATCGTAAGGTATTAACATACAGTAACCAAATATTTTTTCGTATGCTTTCAATGTAAGAGCACGACATTCTAGATAATTACAAAAACAGAATGTGGTGTGTTTGATTTATTACCGACTCCGCTCATAATAAATTCGGTTCAAAATGGTTCAAATGGCACGGAGCACTATGGGACTTGACATCTGAGGTCATCAGTCCGCTAGAACTTAGAACTACTTTAACCTAACTAATCTAAGGACATCACACACATCCATGCCCGAGGCAGGATTCGAACCTGCGACCGTAGCGACCGCGCGGTTCCACACTGAAGCACCTAGAACCGCTCGGCCACAACGGCCGGCACAAGATTCAGAAGGTTTAATGGAAAAGATAACAAAATAGAATCCTAGCATCCGGCTTTCACTTCGTTCGCGGTTATCTACTACGCTTGAAACCTTCCCATCTCCTCTATATCTCTTTTTTTTACACAACCTTCCCTTCTACAGTAACCTATAAGACCTTTCCTTAGGATTTCTATCTCTTGCTTAGTAATAACTAATGAAATTTTCTCTTTGAAATTTATTCTCTTTTTCAATCTTCGCATACAAATTTAATTTCTGCTTATTAAAAGCGATTTTCTGATTATTTCGATGAAACATTGAATGTGTCGTCGTCGTGGCTATCAGTCGTTATCTCCAATAACCCAGAACTGTTCCTTACCCTTTTTTACTGTTACTGGATCGCCATCTGACTGCTACATCGAACTGCGAAATGAATATACTTACTCTGGTTTACTATATTCTATTAAATGCTGGTGGGCTGTCGTAATATGCGGCCGTATTTATTACCAAAGTTGACGATATTCTTTAATTAATTTCACTGAAGTTACGTAATTCATAGTTAAACTTTTTCTTGACAACAATAAAATTTTTGCAAAGTTCTACGTTGATGGTTTTTGGGATGGTTATAATCAGTAGTGCAACATTGCTGGCAAAAATGGTAATGCTATGATTTTACAAACGTTCAAATGGGACTTACTTTTTACAATAATCTAACAACTAGCATTGCGCAAACATACCTTCAGTAGTCTTGAGTTTCGCAAAGAAAATAATTCAATAATATTAGTTCCTCTTATGATAATAGTTAGCTGATTTCTCTGTACATCTATTTATAATCTCTTGTAAATCATAGCTAGTGGCTGGCGGGCACACCGCTCCTCTCAATCTCTCGCTTCAGACCTACTACCAACTCACTTCACATCTCGCTTACTACTGACTTCCTACGAACACTCAAGTGCGGACTCACCTGCCAACAAAGCTTTCTGATGCAGACAATCCCTGCTACCATTACAAAATGTATCAATGCGCGGTCTTTTCCGCTCTTTTCTTAAAATGTATCCTTACGCGGTCTCTCCCGCCCTTTTTAAAATTATGTCAATTTGCGGTCTCTCTTGCCAACAATACTTTGGTGCAGACAGTCCCTGCTACCACCATTATTTCCAACATGACAAGTATTAATTATTCCTGCTTAATCCTATTAATAAAATATAAACATCTTTCATAAATTGTGGTTTGACAATAGACAATAGAAATATACACGTCTTACATAACCCTTCACCGGGTTTCCTTAAAATTTTCCTACGTTGTTAAGGCATTTGGACATCACGTAAGGAGAAAATTTGATTATATAAATATGTGTAGTAATAAGTAAATTAATGATAAAATATTTCTTTCAACAAAGCGCATACATACACTGTCATAAGAATTGGTTTTCCTAAGTCCAACAAAGAGAATATTCAAAAGAGTATACATCGAAATTTACAAATAATATGAGTCAGTAAGTTGGATGTCTACATTGGGTAGTAAATGTTATTTATATCTTGAATAGTAATTGATGGCAAAAAATTAGAACATAGTTTATGTTTCATTATAATTTTTTCTGGTAAAATTCGCATCTATTAGTACCATATTCAAGGAAGGGAAAGAAATGAATTGGATGGCATGGTCAAAGCACTGACAACTGTCTGTGAATGCACTCACATAGCACAACACCAGGTTTCGCCACGTGATTACGTCGTCTCTTTGATCCATAGTTTTAGTGTAACCATAGACTAAGTTAACCATCGATATGCCTGAATTGCCGCAGCTACATCAGGTACAAGTTCCCACTCCAATTGTCCATTAGTAGTTATGGTGTGCATCTTGGTATGCAAGCACCTATTGACGTACATCATGACTGTGATGTGCATCTTGGTATGCCGACACCTCATTGAAAACTTTGTAGATTGTAGTAACGTAGTTAACTATTTACTTTGTTTGTGCTCCATAACCATGGGATGCACAGGAATTCAGGTACAGGTATAATCATTTTGTCAAAAGGTTCACTGATATGGTTGATACCGTTATTACCAAATTTTACATCGTCTCTTTCCTCTGTGTTCATAAAAATTATTTATTTTATGTTTAGAAGGACAAAATATGTTACCTTGTGTGATTGTAGAAGAAGTTTATAGTTTTAAACAATTACATAAAAAACACGTTTTCCATTTGTAGTGAATTCAGCCTACAGTACACATTACATTACGTGACAGTCAATAACATAAACAAATATTTCTGTAAGTGGAATTTCATAGTACATTGAGGCATCAACATTTTAAATAAAATAGACAAGTGCCATTGTGAAGTCACAGTTTTTGAAATATGAAAGTACATTTTGACAAACTATGTCACTTTCTGTGACCTCAGTATGTTCAGTAATGTGTTCGTCAGTTATGAGTCATATTGTCAGTCGACTATATATTATATTTGAGTTGTGTAGCACACATCGTCATTGTTCTTTAAGAGAAAACTTTTGTATTTTACGTAGAGTGCGAATCGGTATGCTGACATTTGGTGTGATCTGTTTTTCTTATGTATGTCTGTGATGTAAAATTTTTTAGAATAGCAAAGTACATATAGTAAGCAATTTAACGTGGTTTCTCCATCCGTAGTGCTGCGTTGCGCTGTGTCACCTGTTATCAAAATAAACCATTACTAAATTATATTCCTTACATACTAACATCTTCATTCTCCTCTCTCCTTTGTACCTCGTGTCATCTGTCTGCACAGCCTATAATAAACTATTCATTGTTAATAATCATCAGCGCATGTCATAACTTCAATATCTCTCTGTATTACCTATAACAAAATATTCATGGTTAATAATCGTCCTCGCACGGCATGACTTCAACCTATCTCTGCATCTGGAAAATCGCGTCAGCTCTCGGCATGACCTGTAAAGCATTTATCCACATTTCTCCACATTCAATAATTAAATTATAATTAAAACTACGTTTATTTTGGTGACACTTGACAACAATGCTGAATGCACGGGTTAAAGAATATATCTAATTGCTACTACTGTATGAAATCATTTGTACGTGTAATACATTTACATTTAAAGTAGTCCTGGTAATTGCTTCACTTACCTTACATAATGTGAAATAAATGTCCTGCGAGAACGCTTCTAAGTCTGCTATTAACGTTCAGCGTATTTATCTGCGGTCGAAACGAGGTGACCTGTTGTGCACGTAAATAACCCATTAGTAGCTCACTGTATTCGGGCTTGCTGGAATGTGTCAGAAAGCTCTTTGTTATACTCTGTCTACATGTATCCATGTAAGAAGGTTTTTCTATTTTAAGAATTTCTTTGTGCTTGACATAAGATGGTTTCCTCTCGATTTTTTTGTTCTGAGTGTCTCAATGTGTACTACATTAGCGTGAGGAAAGTTTCGAATTGTGTACGGTCCTGCGATTAGAAGTTAAAATTTTTGGCATCGGTTCTTCCCTTTATGTGACAGATAATGGGTAAGAACTAGTACCTTATCGCCAATCTCGTACTTGCGTAATCTACTTACCTGCTTCTGCTGTCTCTTCCGACGATCTGCAGCTCGTTTAATGTTCGTTAGTGCCATGTGTATTATCTCACAATGACGAAGTCCACGCTTCTTTGGAAAAGTAATCATGTCAGTAAGTTATTCGGTGGGTCTTTATTCGTCAGTATTACAGTTGGTGAGAGCATCGTTGACTCATTACGTATTGCATTTATTACTTCCTGAAACTGAAATGTATTCGTCCCATGTAGTATTCTTTCTGTGGCAATAAATTCTACAAAGTTTTCCGATCTCTTTCGTTATTCTTTGCTGACGGGTTAGAAGAACTGTGATATCTTGATATGCAAATTGGTGTTATGTTCTTCCTCTCTAACATTTGTTTCCATATGTTCCATATGTTTCCTAAACTGCGGTCCGTTATCTGAAATAACCTTCTGTACATGTCCTGCTATTGACAGAAAATCTCTTACAAATGCTCTTGATACTCATCTAGCTGTTGCTTTCCTTAGTGGAGAAAATGTTACAAATTTGGATGTCAGTTTTACGGCTACTGGAATATAACTATAGCCTTTACTTGTTCTGGTGATTTGACCGAAAAGATCAACTGCTGTCATGTGTCTTAACCGGTATGATGGGATACAGTGGTGGAATATGTGATACTGTTGATGATTTAGCTTTCTGACATATCTAGCAGGATGCTATAACTTTGCGAAAGTGTTTTTCCATATTGTTAAACTGACAGTTTTGTCGAAGAATTAGAAAGCATTTCCTAGCTCAGTAATGTGCACAGATTAGGTGCGTATATCATATCAATTTGTTTCTGATCCCTTCTGGAATGAATGGAAGCCAATTGTTGCCGTCTGGGTACGAGCGAATGAACAGAATATTTTGATGTATAGTGTAGTTATGTCAGATTTTTTGCGTTGCTCTTGTCTCGCCAGAGCGTTTCAATCTCTTTTAGTGTTTCATCTTTCTGCTGTTCTCTCTCTATGTCCTGCAATGCTGATGATATAAAGTTTTCGAAAGCTACTTGTTTGGTATACATAATACTACGGTTGTTGTGGCAGAAGGTAGTTTCTGTCTCTAGCCCTTTATGCTGAATAGATCTCAATAGTGCGTCGGCAACACTATTCTGCCTGCCTGGAATGTGTACAATAGTAAAGTCGAACTCTTGTAGATATAATTTCCAACGGCTTAATCTATCATGCGTAAGTTTTGCTGATAATAAAAACTGGATTGCTCGGTGATCGGTATATACTGTGGTGTGTCTTCCATATAGATAATGACAGAATCTCTTAAATGCTCATACTACGCATAGCGTCTCTAATTCTGTTACAGAGTAACTGCACTCTGCTGGAGAAAGTATCCTGCTTGCAAACGTAATATGTTTAACGATTATCTTACCGTCCTCCTCTACTTCCTGGAAAATATGTACTCTTAGTGCTGTAGTTGAACTATCTGTTGCAATGGAAAAGTTCTGTGTTGGGTCAGATTGTGATAACAAAGGTGCCCTTAGCAACCCTTCTTTCAAATTCTCGAATTCAGCTTCAGCGTCTTCATTCCATGACCAAATTGTGTTTTTACTTGTGAGCTGGTATAGCAAGGGTGTGTCTAATGCTTTATAATGTATGAATTTTCTGAAATAATTAAAAAGGCATAAAAATCCCCGAAGTTCCTTCTTATTTGTTGGCACGTCGATATCTTTCAATGCTTGCAATTTGTCGGAGTCTGGTGCAATACCTGTTTGTGAAATGATGTGACCTAGAAATTTTATTGAGGCTTTTCCAAATTCAGATTTACGGAGGTTTATTGTTACACCGTTCTTCTCGAATGTATTCAGTAATTGTTGAAGGGTGTGGTTGTGCTGTTCCCAGTTTTCTGCTGCGATTAGAATGTCATCTACATATGTAGTAATTTCGTTTTTAAGATCCTGTGGGAGAATTGTATTCATGCCGCGTATAAAGGCTGCAGGCGAAATCGTTAGTCCAAACGGAAGTTTACAAAATTGGTAACATTCACCAAAGTAAAGGAATGTCGTATACTTTCGGCTATTTGGATGCAATTGGATTTGCCAAAATACTGATTTGAGATCGAGGGTGGTATACATAGAGGTTCCATGAAACTTTTGTAGTAACGCGTGTAACGTCTGTGGTCGGTCAGTTTCTGCAATGTTTATTTTATTAACCTCACGTGAATCTAAAACTAAACGGAGTGATCCATCCTTCTTTTCAACGAAGTGTAATGGATTTATATATTGGCTTGCTGCTGGTTCAATTATACCCTGATCAAACATTGTTCGTATCTCTTTCTTAACTGCTTCTGCGTATATATGCGGGATTTGGTAGTGTTTTGCTTTGAAAGTCTCGTGCGGTTTAACCTGAAATTCGTACATAAATCTTGTCATTGTTAAAAACTGTTTTATGTTGCACAAGAATATTTTCTAATTCTGTGCGTTCTGTGTCGTCTTCTGCTATACTGTCTCCAGCCTTGCGTGTAACTGACTCTAATACATTATACTCTTGTTCCTCTCCCATGTCGATATTATGTGTATTCGTGTATGGTGTGAGGTAACAATCGTTATCTTTAGAATCTGCAAAAATCTCGATCCTGTGCATATTTTGTTCTCCTGGGGATACTGTGTTTTGAAATCTCACAGTCTTCCTTCTGTAATGTTAGGTATGACGATTTAAAGTCAATCTTTGCGTCCTACTGTACGAGAAATTTAATTCCTGATATTATATCAGTTGTTAAATGTGGAACTATCCAACAATTGCTGTGGAAAATTTGCCCTGCAAAAACAAACGTTAATTGTGTCTGTCTTTTGACTTCAATGATTTTTCCTGGAAATGCTCCCTTAACTTTAGTTTTGTGTAACGGGAATACTGGATAATCATTATCGCTATTGCATCTGTTAAATGTGTCTTCGTTAATTATGCACATTGGTGAGCCTGAATCAATTATTGCTAAAATATTTTGTGAGTTTAAATTTATCTGGATTATTGGGTGGCAAATAGTTTTCTGCATGATTGGTTTTTTGTGTAACAATGTGTCTCGCACGTCGTCGAATGTAAAGGCATTCTCTATCGTTATCTTTTCTCTGTCCTTACCCGTAGTGTCGAAATTTAGAGATTCATCACAGGCTGTCTCTAGTCATAAATGTTCTGACAGTTCATTTTCTGTCGGGGAGTGTTGTGTGTTTTCTATGAGCTGTACTGTTCTACCGTTTTGATTATTAGGGGTAGGTGGCGGATGAAATCTTGTGTCTGGTACATTCATACGGTAACTTGGTTGTTGTGCACTGTTTGAATTTCTATGAAAATTATCATTGTAGAATGTCTTTTTCGGTCGGTGTTCGTTTTCTCTCCTTCAGCCGTTATAACTGTGGTTATACGGCGAGGCACGCGTGTTTCTCTGAAAAGGTGGTCTTTGGTCGTTTTGTGTATTTTGCTGCTGACGCGTGTAATTGTTTGCACCAGACGCATTTTCTAGGCGGTTCGGCATTTCCTGTCGTATATGTGTCGTGTTATTTGGATGGCTTTGTTGCTGTCTTGAATTGTAATGTACATTATTATTATACTGCTGTTCATTAAATCTCTGTGTGTATTCTCGATTAAAATTTTCATTTTCACTGCAAAAGCATTTATTATGATTGTTATTGCCAAATCGTGTTTGTTCAAAATTAGCATTGTTTGTCTGGTTTGCGTTATGTTGTGAAAAGCTCTCATTAACAAACGCATAATCTGCCTGGTGTACCTCTAGCAATTGCAGGATGTCTCTAAATGTGTACACGCTGTCCTTTTGCTGGCCTGTTAATAATGACACTTTAAATGCTCTGGGGAGTTTTGAAATACATAGCTGTATTAATGCGGATTGACTGTATGGCTCATTGAGGTATTGGTTTTGTTCAACCATATACTCGAAAAATTGTGTGATTGTTGGGAAAGTAGAGTTCTCGAAATTTGGCAGGCTAATTATCAGATCTTTAATGCTACTCTGTGTGGTATCTGACTAAAATGCTGCTAGAAATGCTTCCTGGAATGCCTCTACTGTAAAACACTGTCTAGCAACTGGTCGCATTCTTCTCGCTAGTTCCCCTTCAAGAAAACTAATAATAAATTCCAGCGTATATTGAACTGGCCATGACGGTGGGAGTACCGCATTGAATTGTTGGATCCAGTCCAGTGCATGTATTTGCGTCCAGTCGTTTTTAAATGTTTTAAACTTTCTCACTGAAAGGAAATGCTTGTGGTCGAAACCGTCATGTCTTTGTGTGTAATTATTTTGGTAATGTTGAGAATATGAATTTATGTGTCTTTCTGCTTGGTTATGATCTCTTACTATCTGAAGTCTACCGACATTATATTTATTGTGCATCTGAGGCATGTCGTAATGGTATGTGTTCTGTTGGAATTGATTGTTTGCAGTTGTTTTTTGGGTGTCAGCTATCCCTTGCTGTAAAGAATTGATTTTCTGATGTAACAAATTATTACGTGATTCTAGGTCTGCGATTGTTTGTTGCACATTTGTAATTTGCGTATCTTTACTATTAGATATATGTTGACCTGAGACTGGTGTAGTGTCATCTGATTTACTGTCATTGGTAGTATCTAACAGGTCTATTCTTACAGTGAGTTCGTTGATCTTTTCTGTCAATTCGTTTCGTAATTTACGATTACTTTTGCCTACTTTCTTAAACTCTGCTTTCAAATTTTCAGAGTCTTCATTGATTTCTGTGTGTTCCACTTTGTCAGTTAGTGTCAGAACTTCTTGTGTTAATTTATCCCTAATTTCTGGATTTCAGTGTCTGTAGAAATTTTCGCCTCAATTGTGTGTGATTGGATTTCCGTGAGCCTTTCTTGTATTTTAATATTTGTCTCCTTAACCGTTTCGATTTCTTCCGAAATCGATTGTATGTGATTGTCCACATAAGTTTTTCCCTGAGCAAACAATTTCTTTTTGTCGTCATGTCGCTGTTTATTAATTGTTTATAACAGTTCTTTTTGTTCTTTATCCTGCGATCGCACCACTTTGCGGTGACGTATCAAACAGATTTCTGTGTGATTGTTAAAACGTTCATTAATGTGAGCGTTTTGTTTAGAAAAGTTTCTCGTACGCTAACCGCGAATGCTTCTTCTTTATCTGTTATTTCTTGAATCTTCGCGCGTAATTCGTGGTTTGATTTTTCAGCGACTACCTTGATTTCGTTTTTTAGGTCTGCTGATTCTTGTGCCCTTCTGTTAAAGTTTTGGTTATATAAGAATATACAGCCTACAGTTGCATGTTAACCTGCAACTGTAGGATGTATATTCTTGTATAAACAATATCAGTTGCTGTCGCTGCATAAAAATGTTAAAAATTATAAAGTTTTCATTCATCTCTTGTCTCATTTGTAGCAAAAATGCCATTATTGGATCCGTTTCGGATTGACTTCTGTGTGTATTTGTTTTCGTTGTTAAAGGCTGTATATCTGTGTTCATTTGAACATCCTCAGACGATTGTAATCGTGTCACCACTTCCGTGGTTTCGGAAGTTTTGTCAATAAAACTGTGGTATCTGCTACGCAGATTGTGTAGCTGTGTACCGTTTGAATCTGTTTCGACACGTTGGAGTCACACTGTTTGACTGCATTATAGTGGTTTCGTTACTGAAACTATTATGTCTGCTATGCGTAATTTGTGGATGTGTAGCGTCTGTTGTATTTAAAAACAAATTATTTTGCACTAATGCCTCATTATCAGTTGACATTTCTGAAGTTGATTGTTCGTCAAAATATTCCATGTTATTACTACTCTCGAATGTCTGTTCACCTAATGTTTCACTATGGGGTTTTCACACGTATTATTTCTGTCTATTCCTGAAAAGAATTTCTCGTCGGTATTTTCTACACTTTTATCACTTTGAGAACGAGTAATTATTCTTTGGGACATTGTCTATAATTAGCAAACGCAACAAAATATATCACTGTTTAAAGCGGATTCAACACTGAACAAACACTTTTCAACGCAGAATAAATAAAGCAAACAGAATTGCAGATGAGCTGTGAATAAAAGGTATACAGTTTAGTATAAGTGTTGCACCACTTAACACTAGCTTATTCATACAATTGTCACAGTCAGTATATTCATTTTCACAGTAGATTCACTAAAGAGTCTTACTGATTGGATGTCGCCAAGTGAAACCTTCCCGTCTCCTCTATATCTCTCTTTTTTTTTCTTTTTTTTTATAGGCAACCTTCCCTACAAGAACCTATGAAACCTTTCCTTAGGATTTCTGTCTCTTGCTTAGTAATGACAAATGAAATCTTCCCTTTGAAATTTATTCTCTTTTTCAATCTTCCCATACAAATTTAATTGCTGCTTATTAAAAGTGATTTTTTGATTATTTCGACGAAACATAGAATGTGTCGTCGTCGTGGCCCTCAGTCGTTATCTGCAATAACCCAAAACTGTTCCTTACCCTTTTTACTGTTACTGGATCGCCATCTGACTGCTACATCGAACTGCGACATGAATATACTTACTCTGGTTTACAATACTCTATTAACTGCTGGTGGGCTGTCATAATAAGTAGCTGTATTTATTACAAAAGCTGACGTTATTCTTTAATAGCTAAGCTGACGTTATTCTTTAATTAATTTGACTGAAGTTACGTAATTCATAGTTACACTTTTTCTTGACAACAATAAAATGTTTGCAATGTTTTGCGTTGAGAGTTTTTGGGATGGATTATAATCAGTAATGCAATATTGCTGGCAAAAATTAATTATTTTCTGAAAGCTCTTCAAATATTGACTGTTGGTAATGAAATGGTTTTACAAACGTTCAAATGGGACTTACTTTTTACAATAATCTAACAACTAGCATTGCGCAAACATACCTTCAGTAGTCTTGAGTTTCGCAAAGAAAATAATTCAATAATATTAGTTCCTGTTATGATAATAGTTAGCTGATTTCTCTGTACATCTGTTTATAATCTCTTGTAAATCATAGCTGGTGGCTGTCAGGCATGCTGCTCCTCTCAACCTCTCGCTTCAGACCTACTACCAACTCGCTTCACATCTCGCTTACTACTGACTTCCTACGAACGCTCAAGTGCGGTCTATCCTGCCAACAATGCTTTCTGGTGCAGACAATCCCTGCTACCATTACAAAATGTATCAATGAGCGGTCTTTCCCGCTCTTTTCTTAAAATGTTTCCATACGGTGTCTCTCCCGTCCTTTTTAAAATTATATCAATTTGCGGTCTCTCTTGCCAACAATACTTTGGTGCAGACATTCCCTGCTACCACAATTATTTCCAACATGACAAGTATTAATTATTCCCACTTAATTCTATTAATAAAATATAAACATCTTTCATAAATTGTGGTTTGACAATACACAATAGAAATATACACGTCTTACACGCTTGAGTTTACATGTAAATATAGGGGTACAGAGCAACTGCCAACGATCTGTTTACTGTGTCAGCAGGAATAATGGCTCGCCAGATTAACGTTACCGCCCGTTAATTGGGATTTAATTATTTTCTTGCAATTAATATGGAGGGCAAATTCTGGTTGTGAACTACTTCTATATTGAAATGAAAATCGGTGGTGGCAACGTTAACAGAAACTGGAGACTCTTTCGTTAAATGACTAATCTAATTCTCAACTTTTACGTAAGTTAGTGCAATTTCTTCTGAAAGTAACAAGGGCCCACACTTCATACTTCGAGAACAATTCTTTTGGAAATATTTATTACTGACCATGAATTTAAATATGTTTACTTGCGGAAATTAGTATTAAACTAATTATCGAACTTCGCCTTATTAAAATGGTTACAGGTTCTATCGTATTTCACAAACAAAAGAATATGGCGCATGAAATTACTCACGCAAACTATAACAGCCAAACGAAATGCTTCTGTATTTAAGAAAACACACAAATTTATGAATCTGCAAAGGAAAGACAGGTTTGTAAATGAATATGGTTAATATTCACGGAAATAAAAGTCAGCTTACACGATTCCACACATATTTAAAAGAAACATGAAACTTGCGGTATTCAAATGCACGCAGTTGATATTCTGATTTCTAACAACAGTTACAGTTGTAAATAATTAACTAACAGTCTCCTATGAGCATTTCATAGAATCCAAAGAGTTAATTGCGTAATATGAATCAAGCTAACCGAGGGAGACAAGCACAATGGCAAAAAGGTAAGAGCGTGATATTTGTAAGGTTATCGATACATTATCCAGAGGAGTCTGGCATAGTTACGTTACTTCGGGTAAATTTCGTATAAAAGTTGTGGACGTTATAAAGTGCCCCATAAATGTTGAGGTCAGACTGTTTGTCAGTGGGAGATCAACATTTAACTAAAGTCACTTCATTTGTTGTTAAATAGTTTGTGGGCATAAGCTCATAGTTTTACATGTCACATGGTTATCTCTTCTTTCATTTCAGAAAAAGAGGATTAATTGGGTGCATTTACATTCACACTTTACTGCTGACATTGAGGTTTGACTGAGTCCTGTGTTCTAACTTGCATTCCGACTGCAATTATTCGTCCACCTATTTAGGCACGGTCCCGAAGAAAACTGGGTAAAAAACCAAGCGATGGACTTACAGTCCTCAGTCTATTCCTCCCCTGAAAATTAATTGAATATTTGGATAGCAAAGTACAATAATATTTAACATGTTACAAGACAGTAAAAATATTTCAAAAATTTATATGCATTGGGTCATGTCATTTTGAAAATGAAGTCCACAAAATGTTCATGACGAACATATTAAATGGCATTATAATATAAAATGTTGAGTTTTTCAACATTTCTTTCGCCTAAGAGTCTGTTATCGTATAGTTTTTTTCTTTTAATGGTCTCATTATGTGGATTTGTCATTAACATTCGTAATCATAATCAGAATCTAATTTTTTTACAAAATTGTGTCCAGTGTATTCAAAAGTTTGCTATAATAGCGAATAATTGCTTTCACTGACTCCTTCATGCCTACGTTTTCTCAGTCAGACAATGTTTGAAACTAGGACTAGCAAGGCAAAACATTTTTCCATAAATTGTTAAATTGAGAGTCGAAGAGAAAGTTACGTAATTTACGACGACAACAAACGTTTTTCAAGTAGACTGGTCACTGTAGGCATCCAACACTTTAATTGTGTGTTACATGCGCAGTATGTAAACTGGCAACGCCACCAACACACAATACCACTAAGCTATGAAACAACTGTAACAAAACAGAGCATCCTCGTTGTCCATGTGATGGATAAGATGACTAATTCGCAACATAAATGTCAATGTAAGCAGCAATTTCTGTTGGAACATTTTGTGACAGCCTTCGTAGCGACAACACTTCGCTGTAGAAACGGCCTACGAAGTCACCGCCACACTTTTAATAGCGGGCCGACCGGTCCGCTGGAACAGTGAACAGAAAGATGAAAACCCAAACACTCGGATTAAATGAAAGTCGGTACTTATCTTTATTAACGACGATACAGAACACAGTGGTGAACATGGTCTACAGAAATCTGTCTAGGTCGAGTCGGAGCGGCTTGGTCAGCGTCGGCTGACGACAAACAACAACTCTGCTGCGATAAACACACAACTGACTAGCAGGTACACAATTCGGTGGCGAGTATACAACTGAGCGGCGAATCCAGAACTGTCCTAGCGCTCGCGACTCCAGCGCTTAAGAAGCCAGAAGCCAGCGGTGGCGCCCGCAGACTTGCGGCGATTTCCTGTATCGCTGGCGCTGCTTATGCGGACGGCGTCCGGACTTTGATGCTGCCAACCTTTTTGGCAGCGGGCTCGGTTGGCATTACTGGCTAGGATATAACAGAACATGCTTCCTGGACCAAATAACATACATTTCCTACGTCTTCAGTGCGGATCATGTAGCAAATGTAATAAAAATATCGAGTGGATTTACTAACATAATTATGAACAACACAATAACGTAAATCGATGGTCACATAGTTGTCAAATGAATTCTACGGTGTTGCCATTGTCCATTAGACTAGCACAAGGAAGAAAACGTTCGCTCAGCTGATGTGCTGAAATAGCTAGCACTGGCGAAGCTCGCGCTTCGAAGACGACACAGAATCGTCTGCCACCACTTTGTGGAAAACGAAATATCTCAAGTATAAGCCAGTGTGTTGTATTCGCATATCTGTGACTATGACTTGGCGCTAAAGTGTGGTCATGGATAGTACGTATGCTCAGATTGCGAATCAAACATAAATAAAAACAAGGGGAAATGAATTAGGCGTCCTTCCTTTTTCGTAACATCAAATATATTTTTGTTATTCCATCTTAAATGAACTGCGCAGAAAATCATTCACCAGAAGTGAATAACTTTTTAGCAACACCAGATGATGTTAACAGCTTGCCGGTGCGGGTTAGCCGAGCGTTCAACGGCGTCATATCGCGGACCACGCGGCTGCTTGCGCCGTCAGTTCGAATCCTTCCCCGAGCATGGATGTGTGTTAGGTTAGGTAGGTTTAAGTAGTTCTAGGTCTAGGGGACTGATGACCTAAGCAGTTTGGTAGCATAGTTCTTAGAAATTTTTTTGACCTTTCGCGTATTTCTTTACATAAACGGCAGTATATTTAGATTGCATTGACATAGAAGATCACTTTTTTTACACCAAGGGTATACCGCAGGAAGTGCGATTCATTTCCACTTATTATGTCTACTCGTACTCGAGGTAAACGGGTTTTAAGGGTTGGGTAGACCGATAGACGGTCAAGACAGTGAGACTTTTTGGATTCCATTTTTACGGATGTAGGTGACGAAATCCTAATAACGAAAATAGCTACGACAGTTACTGAAGATGAAGGTCGCATAAATAATTCCCCGTACTCTTTATTCGAAATGTTCTAGTTGCATTCGATACATCAGCATATTAACCGTAGCTACGCTTTCGGTCCAAATAACGTATACAGGAATGCAAATAAAATCCATTTGCCTATACACGTGGCAATTCAGATTCCAGTATTAATGCCACCGCGTTTTAGAAGTGCGAGCATTCCCATTGCTTAAGAAACACTTCGGCTAATGAACGTTTTCTGGCTGTGGCGAGTCTAATGGAGAATTCTAATCATTGTAGAATACGTTTGGCAGCTATGTATCCGTTTATTTCCTGGGATGGTGCTAATTATCCTGCTAAATTTACTCGCTATAACAGTATTTTGTTATTTCGATAAAGATCCCGAACGATTGTCACATAAGCGGTGATACACAGGTAGAAAATCCATGTCTTTGAGTCCAGAAAGTTTTATGAAACAGAAACTGCAGGTCATTTTGCCATTTTCATTGCCAAATTGCCGGCTTATTCATGTCTGGGATAATAAAAGAGGGCTGTTTGCCTGGGATGTCTGCTAGCGTAGTGAAAGGTGTTTGCTACTGCAAGGGAGCTCTGGTTTGCTTTCGGTTCTAATCTCGATGGAGGCAGATAGACTATCAATAAAGCAATTTTAAGAAATTCTCGCTCCCCAAATACGTTTCTGGCTACCTTTATTCTGTACCGGCGCCCTGTGGATGTAAATACGAAACTCTTGTAGAATTTCATACTTGTTACTGCCTACTTTTACCGCTTCTGTCAATAATCGAATTGACTTACTTGTGGCACTGAACGAGTTTTAATTGAATTTCGTTCTGAATCTTCATGCATTGATAAATTTGCACACTTGCATGCTAAGTCAGCAACAGTAATCCAGTATGACTGGTCTGAACGTTGACACAGACCGTTTCGCGGCCGAATTCGCATTTATGTTATCTCGATAAGCTGAAATTAATTTTTATTAGTACAGTTAATACTAGGTAGCGTTTCTTCTTTCATTTATATCTTATATTTACGCGTTGTGTTTAACTCACTAATCAGCATTAATATAGTCTTACACATGATTGAAAACAGTCTGACAAAGTTCGGATAGTTTGTCAGTTTCACGCCTGTGCATAGTATGTTGGTAGCACTTTGTCGCCTTGCCTGTTATGCTGTGTAGCAGACTTTAAAGCTTTGATGGTCAGCATAACTAAAAGGCGAGGGGCCTTTCTCGTTTTGCCCACGACTGTACATCAAAACAGAAATGATATATTTACACAGGTATACACACTACAAATGTCATATCATGACATAAATTTCTTGAAATGTTTTTATTTGCTGCCTCTCTCTAAGTACAGGGAATCGAGTAGGTTGTGTGACAAAACGTTTCACGAGGCTTAACTTGCATGTGATATACGAAACCTTTAATTATACCTGATTTTTCTGCAAAGACTTGTAGATCTCTATACAACAGATTGCATAGCTCATTTCTCTGCTGCTCATTTAAGTAATCTGAGTCTAAAATATTGCATGGTAATATTGCCTCGAGCTCTTGCTTGTTTTTACGAGTGCCACCACTGTGAATTCCAGCAATCCCAATTATCAACTGATGGGAGCTGTAAAAACTGGAGTATTTAAAAGAAGCTAGCTTCAGGCTACTACATGAGGCTCAGTTTGTAGTGACTGCATATGTCCTCTTTATTCTGCCTTACTCACTTTGCAGACTGTTAACTCATGTGTCATGTTCTTGCTGCATGTTCTTGTGTAAGAGATAGAGTTTCTTTCACCATGTCTTACTAGCTAACTAATGTACTTCCCTCACTTCCTTTGATTTTCTGTTGCAGTCTTAATCCTGCTGAATGCACGTTCTCCCCTAGCAGAATCTCGTAATACGTCGAAAGTCTGACCACTTACGACGTACTGGCATGTTTCCTGCTTCAGCCTCTGACTCTGGCTTATTTGGATATTACCTATGACAATGTGAGTGACTTTCAGTAAACATTTCTAATTTCCTGCCCCTTACAATTCTGTGATGTACAATGCACTCCTTTTTTTTTTAAAATCAGTCTACTGACTGGTTTGAGGCAGCCCGCCACGAATTCGTTTTTTCCCTTTACAGCTCCCTCTAGTACCGTGGAAGTCATTCCCTCATATCTTAGCAGATGTCCTATCATCCTGTCCCTTCTCCTTATCAGTGTTTTCCACATATTCCTTTCCTCTCCGATTCTGCGTAGTACCTCCTCATTCCTTACCTTATCAGTCCACCTAATTTTCAACATTCGTCTATAGCACCACATCTCAAATGCTTCGATTCTCTTCTGTTCCGGTTTTCCCACAGTCCATGCTTCACTACCATACAATGCTGTACTCCAGACGTACATCCTCAGAAATTTCTTCCTCAAATTAAGGCCGGTATTTGATATTAGTAGACTTTTCTTGGCCAGAAATGCCTTTTTGCCATAACGAGTCTGCTTTTGATGTCCTCCTTGCTCAGTCCGTCATTGGTTTTGTTACTGCCTAGGTAGCAGAATTCCTTAACTTCATTGACTTCGTGACCATCAATCCTGATGTTAAGTTTCTCGCTGTTCTCATTTCAACTACTTCTCCTTACCTTTGTCTTTTTCCGATTTACTCTCAAACCATACTGTGTACTCTTTAGACTGTTCATTACGTTCAGCGGATCATTTAATTCTTCTTCACTTTCACTCCGGATAGCAATGTCATCAGCGAATCGTATCATTGATATCCTTTCACCTATATTTTAATTCCACTCCTGAACCTTTCTTTTATTTCCATAATTGCTTCCTCGATGTACAGATTGAAGAGTAGGGGCGAAAGGCTACAGCCTTGTCTTACACCCTTCTTAGTACGAGCACTGCGTTCTTGATCGTCCACTCTTATTATTCCCTCTTGGTTGTGGTACCTATTTTATATGACCCGTCTCTCCCTACGGCTTACCCCTACTTTTTTCAGAATCTCGAACAGCTTGCACCATTTTATATTGTCGAACACTTTTTCCAGGTCGACAAATCCTATGAAAGTGTCTTGATTTTTCTTTAGCCTTGCTTCTATTATTACCGTAACGTCAGAATTGCCTCTCTCGTCCCTTTACTTTTCCTAAAGCCAAACTGATCGTCACCTAGCGCATTCTTAATTTTCTTTTCCATTCTTCTGTATATTATTCTTGTAAGCAGCTTCGATGCATGAGCTGTTAAGCTGATTGTTCGATAATTCTCGCACTTGTCAGCTCTTGCCGTCATCGGAATTGTGTGGATGATGCTTTTCCGAAAGTCAGATGGTATGTCGCCAGACTCATATATTCTACACACGAACGTGAATAGTCGTTTTGTTGCCGCTTCCCCCAATGATTTTAGAAATTCTGATAGAATGTTATCTATCCCTTCTGCCTTATTTGACAGTAAGTCCTCCAAAGCTCTTTTAAATTCCGATTCTAATACTGGATCCCCTATCTCTTCTAAATCGACTCCTGTTTCTTCTTCTATCACATCAGACAAATCTTCACCCTCATAGAGGCTTTCAATGTATTCTTTCCACCCAACTGCTCTCTCCTCTGCATTTAACAGTAGAATTCCCGTTGCACTCTTAATGTTACCACCGTTGCTTTTAATGTCACCAAAGGTTGTTTTGACTTTCCTGTATGCTGAATCTGTCCTTCCGACAATCATGTCTTTTTCGATGTCTTCACATTCTTCCTGCAGCCATTTCGTCTTAGCTTCCATGCACTTCCTATTTATTTCATTCCTCAGCGACTTGTATTTCTGTATTCCTGATTTTCCCGGAACATGTTTGTACTTCCTCCTTTCATCAATCAACTGAAGTATTTCTTCTGTTACCCGTGGTTTCTTCGCAGCTACCTTCTTTGTACCTATGTTTTCCTTCCCAACTTCTGTGATGGCCCTTTTTAGAGACGTCCATTCCTCTTCAACTGTATTGCCTACTGCGCTATTCCTTATTGCTGTATCTATAGCGTTAGAGAACTTCAAACGTATCTCGTCATTCCTTAGTACTTCCGTATCCCACTTCTTTGCGTATTGATTCTTCCTGACTAATTTCTTGAACTTCAGCCTACTCTTCATCACTACTATATTGTGATCTGAGTCTATATCTGCTCCTGGATACGCCTTACAATCCAATATCCGATTTCGGAATCTCTGTCTGATCATGATGTAATCTAATTAAAATCTTCCCGTATCTCCCGGCCTTTTCCAAGTATACCTCCTCCTCTTGTGATTCTTGAACAGGGTATTCGCTATTACTAGCTGGAACTTGTTACAGAAGTCAATTAGTCTCTCTCCTCTTTCATTCCTTGTCCCAAGCTCATATTCTCCTGTAACCTTTTCTTCTACTCCTTCCCCTACAATTGCATTCCAGTCGCCCATGTCTATTAAATTTTCGTCCCCCTTTACATACTGCATTACCCTTTCAATATCCTCATACACTTTCTCTATCTGTTCATCTTAAGCTTGCGACGTCGGCATGTATACCTGAACTATCGTTGTCGGTGTTGGTCTGCTGTCGATTCTGATTAGAACAACTCGGTCACTGAACTGTTCACAGTAACACACCCTCTGCCCTACCTTCCTATTCATAACGAATCCTACACCTGTTATACCATTTTCTGCTGCTATTGATATTACCCGATACTCATCTGACCAGAAATCCTTGTCTTCTTTCCACTTCACTTCACTGGCTCCTACTATATCTAGATTGAGCCTTTGCATTTCCCTTTTCAGATTTTCTAGTTTCCCTACCACGTTCAAGCTTCTGACATTCCACGCCCCGACTCGTAGAACGTTATCCTTTCGTTGATTATTCAATCTTTTTCTCATTGTAACCTCCCCCTTTGCAGTCCCCTCCCGGGGATCCGAATGGGGGACTGTTCCGGAATCTTTTGCCAATGGAGAGATCATCATGACACTTCTTCACTTACAGGCCACATGTCCTGTGGATACACGTTACGTGTCTTTAATGCAGTGGTTTCCATTGCCTTCTGCATCCTCATGTCGTTGATCACTGCTCTCTTTATGGAACACCTGTACAACGTTATAATTTTGCAGGTACATTCAGTGATGTATGTAGTGTAAGGAGTCTCGATGATAATTTACTTTCCTTTTTTAGTTTGCAATACATTAATTTGGAAGATCAATGACATTTTATTGAATGGAAAACAATGTTGTTATTACAAGGAGAGGACTCAAATACCATTTGGTGTTATACTAACTCTGTTTAATAACTTTTGTTTATGCGAATAAGAGAATATCTGTCAGTTTTTCGTTCTTTTGTCTCTTTTCATCACTCTTGTCTTGTTATCAGTTGTTGGTTGAGTCTATACAGATATATGCGATTTATGGAAGTTTATTAATTTGTCAATAGCAACTTAAAATCAAGAATAATCTACTACATTGTGGTTTTAATTATTTTGACTACAGTCTTACATTTTAACAGCTGATGTGTGGAAGAGGAATTAGCTAGCTCGATCACCATTTGTTCAGTGGCCAATATGATTATCTCACTGACGTAATAATTACTTACATTTGTCATTTAGAACCTAAATATTTTTTCATCTGACTGTCAGATGGTCAAGTGCAAACTTAAATGGGTGCACATACAATTTTAAACGTCGCAGTTATTAAATTCTTTTAACCAACCCAGAAAGAAATATTTCGTATTCCTTTCTCTGATGAAGTTGAGAGGGGGAAGTATTTAATAATGAAAATATTATTAGTTTTAACAAAACTCTTATCCGACTTTTCTCTCTCTACGATGCAACAGCGTTTTTAGGTGATCTGAGACCATGGTTCGCTATTGAATAACTCCGACCTTGGAAAGTATTTAGACGTAAAGATTCTTTGCAATTATTTTACTGAGAACTACCGATACAGTAGATATTGTCTGCGAAATGTGTTGCGAATAGAGTTGGTAGTAAAGACATAAAACATTAAAGCGGCATCCTGATGTTGTGGAGATTTACTGTGCGCCATTTTAATTAAGCAAACGCTACTTTTTCATGCATCTCAATGTTTATGACGTCATATATCAGCGAGAGCAATTTAACTACCAACTCTGAATGGGGGTTCAATACCTACAACTTGATTTTCACTCGCTGGTAGAATTTGAAATGGCGAACTTTTGTTTTCGGCAAATCCAAAATTCTATTTTTTCCAACTGTCATACAGAATTTTCGCCCTGGAAGTCAGTTTCTTCGTCAATCTCTTGCAGAAATCCTACACCAATAATGTAGCAGGCTGATAAATTCTCAACCACTAGGAACGAGCACTAAAATGCTCCATTTCCTGTCAATATTTCCTCCTGAGTCTGCCAACTAATATCCTCCGAGCTCGTGCTTATCACACCAATATTTCTACAATTCTAAACTGGTAAGGTGGGGCGTCTGCCCTTCTTACATAATTGTTTAAACAAATTATAAGAAATAACGTACGCCGATGCACCGGTGTTAGTTTTTACTACTGTAAGTACTTTAGCTACTTCGGTTTCAAATGCAGCCTGTATCACTGTACTGTTTTCCTCTCTGTAGAAATTTTTCTCAGGCAACAATTCATCACGTATATCTGCACCGTAGTTATAAAGGTTGAGATTGATCTGTTTTTTGCCTATTACCACCTACACTATTCCCTACCTCTGTCCGAGCGCTCGATATGATCGAAATTAGTTTGTTGTCAGCGTATTAGGAGGTTAATTACTTTCAATTACTTAAAATAGCCTCACGAGTTGGATTTCTACCCGCCAGTCCACAATATTTTTGCTGTTATTCTGATTGCTTTGGTTTGAATTGTTATTTTCTATCGAATGATGTTGCCCACTGTTTCGTGGTGCAGTATTCGAGTGTCAATTCGCTTGTTCGTTGTCTAGCCATGTTTGTGACATTGTGTTGTTACCCTGATTATTCCTGTGGTTTTTATTCGGATAACCGGGATTACACCGATTATTATACTTCTTTTCCTTCCGAAGTGCTCTCGGTTGTTACCTTTGTGTGCATGGTTATTTCTATAACCTTGCTGTGATGCATTTTGATTATTTCCATTCCCATATCCGCTACTGTTACTGTTTTGGTCTCGGTTCTGGTTCCCATTACCACTGGTGTTGTGGTACGCTTTGTCATTACTATTAGTCTACCCGTTGTCTTGAGTCCACTGCTTGGGCCCTCGTTGTAACAAGTCTGTCGAGTCAACAACAGATCGACCTGCTCAATGTCAGGAGCATTCAATAGCTTTTTACTAAATTTTAAACGTAGTTTTCATTTTAAAATTCGTATAACAACTGGTAGTGATAGGTGGTGATCCCACTATCTTGTCTTATTGATGTGTTTTTCGAAGTACTTGCGTAGAGTACCTTCATTACTGTTGTAAACCTCAGCTGAGTTCACTTCTTTCCTTAAACTCTCTTGCTGCCTGGAGACCAGTGCTTTGATAAAAATGTTCTTTCGAATTGTTCATATGTTTCACATTTCTTAATTTCTGATGCCCACAGCACACCTTCAGCTTGTTCATGTGAGGCAACAAGTTGTATTCTTTGGGCGTCTGTCCAGGATCTGGGCAGTATTTCTCTGACACTCTTTTAGAAAACAACGGGGTTTTGACCCCCTTTCTTGTCTGGGACGTACGTCAGAAATTGACAATACTTGAGCAAACTCTCTTCCAACAAGATGTTCGTTAAAGCATTTGCTTCCCCCGTATCATACGATGAATACTCCTCATTCGTGTAATTGTAGTATGGTGTTTCTCATACAACACAGCCGACTGTGGAGGCGGTAAATGCATGTGCGAATTGTTTCTTCGCGCTGCTGCTGGCCTTCCGCCTGCATTATTGCGCGCAACTGACCACTCGTGGTGCAATTTGCCTTTATGTTCTTCCACGTCGTGTTTCCACTTAAGAAGACCACGTTTTGGCATCATTTTAATTTGTTCTATTTCTATTATTACATCAATACTCTCCTTGCTGTGCTGAGATAAGACTTCAGCACTAGAATTTTGGATTACGGTGTGTAATTATTCAGTCCTAAGCGCATTGTTAACCTGTGAATCCTTATGATGCATCCAGTTCACGAAGTCGCTATTAATTCTGTCATTTTGTGCTCCCAAGCACTCTGTAATCTGTTTGTCTTTGTCACGCAACCAGGTAACGAAGTCGCCATTCTGCTGGTTACTTTGCAAGGCAGTATGTTGTACAGTATCTTGCAATTAAGTTTTTTTTTTTCTTTTAGTTTGCTCACTTCCGTGTTCAACCGCCTTGCCGACTCGGGTATGTCTTTATATGCAAGTTGTATCTCAGCATTGTTACTAGGGTTAGGGATAGTTTCTATCTGCGAATTTATTTTTCTTATTTCAGCAGACAGCTCTTGGGGTAGGCACCGAAAGTCTGCACTTAACTTTTCCTCAAAGCGTGCGAAATTAGCATTCGTCTTGTGTTTAATTTCGCCTCATATTAGTTCCTCCTGTTGATTAACAAATTGTTTAAAATTTTCGTTCGTTTTGTCCTGAATACGCCTACTAATTTGTACGGTCTACACTCGCGCAAGATGTATGAAATTTTCATGTACTTGCGCGGTTTGTTGTTTCGCAAGTTGTTCGAAATTTTGCCGTATAAAATGTGCTAGTCTTTATACAGTTCTGGAAAGAGACCAGATACAGCAGTTGGTAGCTCAATCTTGGTTTCTAGTTCTGCCAGAGTATCAGCAGTGCTTGTGGATGAACCTGTAGCCTCTGGTTCAAAGCCCGGAATTTGCCGGACGTCGTTATTTAATTCCGAATCTTGTACATTCTCCTCGTCCTCACTGTCGGGTTGTTTCCTGTTTTCCCCATATCAAGTAGTTATACGGACCAAAATCATAAACACACAAACAAACACTTTCCTACAAACACCTGTCGTACATTCGAAAATGACTTTCAAATGTAATAATTACAAGGAAGCTGAACGATCTAACCACGCTTAACCATTACGCGAATCCAGTAATAAATTCCACCATCATGTGGCGCATTACTTTCACACAAAAATATCAAAAAGTCACACGAAATAATTTTATAAATTCTCACAGGAAAGCAGTTTAGGATCATCTATTTTCTAACACGAAGTACAAGATTTGGCCTTGAACTGTTTTTCCTTACCTTACGGTTGCGATTTCTTATCACGTTATTGCTTTTATTATTCCTTTTCTTGATTAACTCTCTTCATGTTTCTCAATTGCAGACATTAGTTACCTGTTTCATACATGGAGCAGAAAATACATATAAATGCGAACACAGAAATTGTAACAATTGTATACAGAATAAAATTGCAGTTATTATTCATTCCGTGGCGGTCCTCGTCTGAAGTTGCCAATTTAACGTCACCCCCCTAATCGGGATTTAATTATTTAATTTGCAATTAATATGGAGGGAAATTTCGGGTTGTGAACTATTTTTATGTTAAAATGAAAAGTATTGACGGCAACGTTAAAAGAAACTGGGGCCTCTTTCATTTAATGACTGACTTAATTCTGAACTTCTACGACAGTTAATGAAATTTCTTCTGAAAGTAACAACGGCGCACAATTTTGTCTTGGAGAGCGAATATTTTGGTAATGTTTGTTGCTGACATTTATTTTAATACGTTTCCTTGCGGAAATTAGTATTAAACTGTTTATCGGACTTGGTAATATTAAGATGGTTGCAGGTTCTATCGTATTTCAGTAACAAAATACTACAAATTAGGACTTTGTAAAGGAAGGACTTATTTGTAAATGAATTAGTATTAATATTCAAGGAAATAGAAGCTTACTTACAAGATTCAAAACAGCCTAATATTTAAAGCAAAAGATCCTCTACATGAAACGCGCGCTATTCAAATGCAAGCGCGTGATATTCATATATGTAATAAAATTTTCAGTTGAAAATAATTGAGTAGCAGTCCAAGAAATATCTCATATGACTATTTCATCGAATCCGCAGGATTGATAGCGTAACGTGAATCAAGTTAATCGAGAGAGACAAGCACAATGGAGAAAAGAAAAGAGTAGAGCAAAAAAGAGAACGTTGCCCTTGTTTCACTACTATTTATGCTAATCAATCAATATGATCTTTGTATGACTATCGAGATATCATCCAGAGGTGTCTGGTATAGTTAATTACGTTGAGTAAATTTGGTGCAAAGGTCGGGGACATTATAAAAGCCACAGACTTGCGGATTCGCTCTAGATATGGACGATCCGATTCAGATCTGATTCAGAGAATTCAATCATCCTAAAGAGTGAGCTATCGATGACTCAGAAAACGAAAGCAGTAGCTCTTTGAATTCGAAATACATCTTCAGTGACATCAGTGAGTGTTACAAAGGTTGTAGACTAGGCTGCTCCAAACGCGTCTCACGCAATGTGCTGAATTAGTCACTACAAGTAGACCCTCATACTCATTAAAGAATCGGCCACTCGTGTATAAAACACCTTGACGTCTGATTGCTTTACAGATGAGTCAATTTGTTAAATATTTGCGTTTAAGTATGTAAGTGAGAAAACGCAAGATGATAATTATAATTCAAGAATTGTTGGAAGTCAATGACAAAGAGAGGTCCAAATGGTGGGATAGACTTTTTGAAGTCATCAGTGCAGCGCTTTACGTTAAGATCCCACGTATCACATCCTGCAGCCACTTACCCTAGTGGGCCCTCTTTTGCGGGCAGTCGAAAAAACTTCGGAATTTTTCATAGTCGTCTATAGCTTTAAAAAGCACGTGTCGTGGAGATTGGCTGTGTAGCCAATGGTTATAGTGGAAGCATATACGCAAAGGGTGGTGAGTTGAAATCCCATTAAGTGTTTTGAACTTTTTTATACTTAAATCCTTATCGAAATTACTTCGATCATTACTTTTATTCAATTAATTTAATTAAATACATTTTTATTTATATTCATTTGTAATCACCTTATTACCTTTTTAAAACGCTCTCATTCTTTTGCCCTCACTCCTTTTGCACTTGGATCTTCGCACATGTGACTTTAATACCTTTTATTTAATGATTATAATGTTTAATGATTATAATATTAGTTAAAAAATAAAAGTCGAAATAATCTCTTTGTTGTGACTGTGTAGTGGTATCAAAAATGTTGTTTTCCTTACAATATGTTCATTTTCTAGGACGATAATATTCATACAAATAGTTAAAACAAATTCTTATTGCGCTGTGCATGGAATAAAACAAATGAACTTTTAAGTGAAAGAACTGATTATAAGTGAAACAAAATTATATCACGATAAGGAATAGAAATAATGACTGCAGTAACTTGGATGAAAATAGAGGATGACGAAATGAAACAAATTAAATCGATATTAATACATGAAACAAATTAATGTCACATGCTCAAAGATGCTGTTCCTGAGAACTATAGGAAAGAAAAATGAGAAAAATTGAAAAAGTTGATATAGTGATTAAAATGATGTGAAAGAGGAATAGAAATAAAAAAATACATTTAAACTAATTAACTGAATAAAAACAATGATAATAGTAATTTCGATGGGGATTTTAAAATAGAAAATTTTAATGCACTTAATGAGATTTGACGCACAACCTCTTACATATGGCACATACATTATAACCATTACGTTACACAATGAATTTTCACAGAGCTTCTTTTATAAAGCTGCAGAGCAGCATGCACAATTCCGAAATTTTTTCTTCGATTACTCACAAAGGTGAAACCAGTAATTTGAATGGCTGCAGAGTGTAACACCTGGCACCTTAACCTGCATCACTGTGTAGTGGTTTCAAGAAGTCGACGCCATCGCTGGGGAGCTCTCCTTGTAAGAGGTACAAAGGGGCAATGTAGAGACAGCTTTGTCTGAATCCAGGATAGGTGATTCAATCCTGTGAAGCCTCTCTGACGCTAGTAAGGTATTATTAGAGTTCAGTCATTTATTCACTGTGTTTACAATTCGCTGTTATCCTGCACCAGCCTCAGTTGTGCATTCATCTGAATTTTTTATTCTAGCTAACATCTGTCCTTTCATCTCAACACCTGTACGTCCAAGAGAACATGTCAGCAGCCTTGGTGCCGTGTCGGTTGCCAGCTAACTAGTGAGGCCATTGTGTGGTCTTGTGCTAGTTTCTGGATTGTCCTTGATCCCACTCTGAATGCTATGATGACCCTTGATGAAACATCAGCGACGAACTTGGTATTGGTAGTTGTGTGGTCAGCTCTTCCCCTTTCTATCAGCCAAGTTGGTTTCAGCACCTGGAGTTGTCCGAGTGTATAGTAGGAACGTGGACTACCAGGTACAATATTTTTGGCTTTTGCGTTGATGTTCAGTGCTGTCTGCACCCTGTGATGTTGTTTTATGGGAAGACGGTCAGTTTCACCTTTAGTAGAGGGTGGTGGCAAGCAGCATGTAGTTCATCATGTGATGACCAGCATCTCGAGTACTTTGTTGGCTAGTTCATAGCCTGTGCTCGAGCATCTAGGGCATAGGTTCGCTACAGTATCATAATCATAGACTCAAGTGCCACTACTGTGAATGCCAGCGACCACAATGGTCAACTGGTGAGAGCTGGAAAAACTGGAGTATTTAAAAGAAGCTAACTTGAGGCTGTTACATGAGGCTCAGTTCGTAATGACTACATATGTCCTCCTCATTCTGCCTTACTCACTTAACAGGCTGTTAACTTATGTATCATGTTCTTGCTACATCTTCTGGTGTAAGAGATAGAGTTTCTTGCACCCTGTCTTACGAGCTAACTAATGTACTAGCCTCACTTCCTTTGATTTTCTGTTGCAGTCTTCCTCCTGCTGAATGCACGTCCTCACTTAGCAGAATCTCGTAATACGTCGAAGGTCTGACCACTTACGACATACTGACAAGTTTTCTCCTTCAGCCTCTGCCTCTGGCTTATTTGGATATTACATGTGACAATGTGAGTGCTTTTCAATAACCATTTCTTATTTCCTGCCCCTTACTATTCTGTGATGTAACAATGTACTTTTTATGAAACACCTGTACAATGATATAACTTTTCATGTACATCCAGTGATATATGTGGTGTAAGGACTCTCAATGATAATTTACTTTCCTGTTTTAGTCTGCAATACATTAATTTGGAAGGACAGTGATATTTTATTGAATGGAAAACAATGTTGTTATTACAGGAAGAGGACTCAAATACCATTTCGGGTTATACTAACTCTGTTTAATAACTTTTGTTTATGCGAATAAGAGAATATATGCCAGTGTTTCGTTCTTTTGTCTTGCTTTTCACTCTTCTCTTGTTATCAGTTGTTGGTTGTGTCTATACAGATATATGCGATTCATATAAGTTTATTAATTGGTCAACAGCAACTTAAAATCAAAAGCAATCTACTGCATTGTGGCGTTAATTGTTTTGACCACAGTCTTACATTTTAACAGCTGATGTGTGGATGAAATTATGAGTTTCTGTTACCATAATTAGCTAGCTCGGTCGCCATTTGTTCAGTGGCCAATATGATTATGTCACTGACATAATAATTAGTTACAATTGTCATTTAGAAACTACATATTTTTTATCAGGCGGTCAGATGGTGAAGTGCAAACATAAATGGGTGCACACACAATTTTAAATGTCGTGTTTATTTAATTCTTTTAACCAAGCTAGAGAAAAATATTTCGTATTCTTTTCTTTGATGAAGTTGAGAAGGGGAAGTATTTGAAGATGAAAATATTGTTACTTTTAAGAAAAGACTTATCCCACTTATGTCTCTCTACGATGCAACAGCGCTTTTAGGTGATCTGAAACCATGGTTCGCTATTGAACCACGCCGACTTCGGAAAGTATTTAGACGTAAAGATTCTTTGCAACTGTTTTACTGAGAACTACTGTTACAGTACATATTGTATGCAAAATATGTTGCGAATAGTGTTGGTAGTAAAGAGATAATACTTTAAAGCGGCATGCGTGATGATATGGAGATTTACTGTGCGCCAGTTTAAGTAAACGCTAGTTTTTCATGCATCTCAATATTTATGACGTCATATTTCCGGAATTATGTGTAGTATAATTATATAATTTTGCAGGTTTTCAGTGATATACATGGATATTGTCTGAAAAATATGCTGTGAATACAGTTAGTTTACAAGAAGTAACAATTTATAGAGCCGTGCCTAATGTTAAAGTTTTACTGCGGGCCATTTTTATCAAAAATCAGTTTTTGACGCATCGAATACTTTATGACGTCATCACCCCGGAACTGTCTCGTACATTCGCGTAGCTACGCAGTTACAGTCAGTGGTATATGTGGGTGCTTTGTAAACTGCGTTGCAAATAAGAGTTACTTCTAAGGAATTAAAAAATTTAAGCGTCGTGCCCAATGCTGAAATCTGACTGCACGAACCGCGAAAATGTGTTAAACGACAAATTCCTCTCCTTTCGTCATTTTGTGGGCGGTTTCAAGGAAATAAATTTTCGGAAAGGTATGAATTATCTGCAAACTTTGTTGGAAGCCGCTAAGTGCTCTCACTCTGAAATACTGCTTGAATGGATTGCGGGTATTTGCACGCCATCAGTTATGCTGCCTGAAGACAAACACACAGTTTCTAAATGCAGTACTTGTCTTATAGCGTTGAAGTTTACCATAAGATTACACGTTTTAATGAGTAGATCACTACAGCATTTTAAATTTTTAAATTCGGTAGACAATTATAAGTAATATTGAATACCCAATTTTCGTTGCCCCTACGCTGCAACTGGTTTCAGGTTCCTGTGTTTCGGGATAGCGTTTTGGTAATTTAGATGACACAGACGATTGTAGCAACAAACGTCATCAACACTGCAGGAAAATACGCTGTAGACAATGTCTATGTGTGTCCTTTCATACCTTACTGTTCAGAGCAACTTTTATCGGCCATGAAAAGAATAGAAAGTGAAGATAAATCAGTTGCGCAAATAAAGTATGCAACAAACACACCTGAGTATACGAGAATAGCCGCCATGAAAAAATAGATGAATAAATTAGAAAAAAGTATTTGAAGGCTGATGTCCCCAATTTACGAGGTCCAGGAAGTAACACGATTATTTATTGGTCATTTCTTAGCTTGAAATGGATACAAGCGGCATATTTCACGTTACATGATAGATAAACTTTTGTCTGCATGTGAAGCACAAATCCGCACGATTAGGATGCACTAATTAACTACGACTTATAGGTAGCGCTTAGTGTCTTTTCTTTGACCGCCGTGCACTGTCGAGACCCTCTTCTCCGTGCGACATCATCGCTGACACTTTAGAGTGTTAGTTGGCATTAGCATAATTCGATATTCTCTGTTAGGCAGACTAAACCGCCCCTGCCGCGATCTGTGCTCTACCGGCGAATACCTCTTCTCCCACGAACTGCAGAATTTCTCTCCTGCTCGGCGTCTTCTCGTCCTCCACTGTCCTTAAAACCCTGGGGAGGACACGAGTCGGCAGCGGAGATTAGTTGTGGCTGAAATTTGTCACTCTACGCCGAGACGGAAGGAAGACCGAGATGGACGGGTAATAAGCTCCTGGTCTCGCTACGTGATGGTGAACCCGCGACTCTCATAACATTTCCTGCTATGGTCGCAAGAGACTGCCAACGACGACATCTCAGGTAAGAAGAGTTTAATACGATTCGTCTCTTAGTAGCAGTAGTAATAGTAGTGGTATTGGATTTATTCATCTGCAGATCACTTTTACAAGAATACTGGACGTGTGTTGGTACTATGATATTATTATTTTTACATTTTGTAGCAAATCTCTATCTGTGTTATCTACGCTATTCTCCAGTGTATAGAACTTTTCAGTTAACAGGTACTTTGTAAGCGCCTTTTCATATAAGTTTGACTTAATAATCGTTTTAATCTCCGTAGTTAATTTATTATGGGCTTATATTCCTTGGTAAAGAAAGCTGGTTTGAGTTTTTGCTGACTAGAAGTTCACTCTAGTTCTTGTTCCACAGTCATAGTCAGATCTGTTTCTACATCTACATCTATACTCCGCGAGCCACCTTACGGTGTGTGGCGGAGGGTACTTATTGTACCACTATCTGATCCCCCCTTCTCTGTTCCATTCACGAATTGTGCGTGGGAAGAACGACTGCTTGTAAGTCTCCGTATTTGCTCTAATTTATCGGATCTTTTCGTTGTGATCATTACGCGAGATATATGTGGGCGGTAGTAATATGTTGCCCATCTCTTCCCGGAATGTGCTCTCTCGTAATTTCGATAATAAACCTCTCCGTATTGCGTAACGCCTTTCTTGAAGTGTCCGCCACTGGAGCTTGTTCAGCATTTCCGTAACGCTCTCGCGCTGACTAAATGTCCCCATGACGAATCGCGCTGCTTTTCGCTGGATCATGTCTATCTCTTCTATTAATCCAACCTGGTAAGGGTCCCATACTGATGAGCAATACTCAAGAATCGGACGAACAAGCGTTTTGTAAGCTACTTCTTTCGTCGATGAGTCACATTTTCTTAGAATTCTTCCTATGAATCTCAACCTGGCGCCTGCTTTTCCCACTATTTGTTTTATGTGATCATTCCACTTCAGATCGCTCCGGATAGTAACTCCTAAGTATTTTACGGTCGTTACCGCTTCCAATGATTTACCACCTATGGCATAATCGTACTGGAATGGATTTCTGCCCCTATGTATGCGCATTATATTACATTTATCTACGTTTAGGGAAAGCTGCCAGCTGTCGCACCATTCATTAATCCTCTGCAGGTCTTCCTGGAGTACGTACGAGTCTTCTGATGTTGCTACTTTCTTGTAGACAACCGTGTCATCTGCAAATAGCCTCACGGAGCTACCGATGTTGTCAACTAAGTCATTTATGTATATTGTAAACAATAAAGGTCCTATCACGCTTCCTTGCGGTACTCCCGAAATTACCTCTACATCTGCACTATCTGTGCACTAAATATAAAAAAGTTTTATTTTATGTGTAAAAATTGAATGCTAAGTGTATTCACAAGCTGTAGTTAAAATTTCCTGTGTTCCGAAGGGACGTTTGAAATGAGATTATCAAACAACGCGCAGAGAGAGAGAGAGAGTGAGCTGTTTCGTAGTATAAGGAGCTGTCTTTAGTAATGGGTAAATATGTAGCAAACAAATACACAAAAAATGGAGAACTTAAAGTGAAACATTCTTCAAGATAAGTAATTGTGTTCATATTAAATAGTAATTTGTTACATTCTAAATCAATTCCAATCCCAAAGAAAGCAGGTGTTGACAGATGTGAAAATTACCGAACCATCAGTTTAATAAGTCACAGCTGCAAAATACTAACGCGAGTTCTTTACAGACGAGTGGAAAAACTGGTAGAAGCCGACCTCTGGGAAGATCAGTTTGGATTCCATAGAAATGTTGGAACACGTGAGGCAATACTGACCTTACGACTTATCTTAGAAGAAAGATTAAGGAAAGGCAAACCAACGTTTCTTGCATTTGTAGACTTAGAGAAAGCTTTTGACAGTGTTGATTAGAATACTCTCTTTCAAATTCTGAAGGTGGCAGGAGTAAAATACAGGAAGCGAAAGGCTATTTACAATTTGTACAGAAACTAGATGGCAATTATAAAAATCCATGGGCATGAAAGGCAAGCAGTGGTTGGGAAGGGAGTGAGACAGGGTTGTAGCCTCTCCCCGATGTTATTCAATCTGTATATTGAGCAAACAGTAAAGGAAACAAAAGAAAAATTCGGAGTAGGTATTAAAATCCATGGAGAAGAAATAAAAACTTTGAGGTTCGCCAATGACATTGTAATTCTGTCAGAGACAGCAAAGGACTTGGAAGAGCACTTGAACGGAATGGTCAGTGTGTTGAAAGTAGGATATAAGATGAACATCAACAAAAGCAAAACGAGGATAATGGAATGTAGTCAAATTAAATCGGGTGATGCTGAGGGGATTACATTAGGAAATGCGACACTTAATGTAGTAAAGGAGTTTTGCTATTTAGGGAGCAAAATAACTGATGATGGTCGAAGTAGAGAGGATATAAAATGTAGACCGGCAGTGGCAAGGAAATCGTTTCTGAAGAAGAGAAATTTGTTAACATCGAGTATAGATTTAAGTGCCAGGAAGTCGTTTCTGAAAGTATTTGTATGGAGTGTAGCTATGTATGGAAGTGAAACATGGACGATAACCAGTTTGGACAAGAAGAGAATAGAAGCTTTTGAAATGTGGTGTTACAGAAGAATGCTGCAGATAAGGTGGGTAGATCACGTAACTAATGAGGAGGTATTGAATAGGATTGGGGAGAAGAGAAGTTTGTGGCACAACTTGACTAGAAGAAGGGATCGGTTGGTAGGACATGTTTTGAGGCATCAAGGGATCACAAATTTAGCATTGGAGGGCAGCGTGGAGGGTAAAAATCGTAGAGGGATACCAAGAGATGATTACACTAAGCAGATTCAGAAGAATGTAGGTTGCAGTAAATACTGGGAGATGGAGAAACTTGCAGAGGATAGAGTAGCATGGAGAGCTGCATCAAACCAGTCTCAGGACTGAAGACCACAACAACAACAACAACAAATAAAAAAGAGTCCCCATTATAATGCCGTGTCCTTTGACTTCCAGAAGTCTTCCTAAGGAGATCCACACAGTCCCCTTATGAGTCAAAATCTTTCTTACGGAATGTCAATGTGTGTAACAGGATTCATAGTTTCCTAGCACACGAAACAGATGTTGTTCAAACGGGGCGAAATCTATAATTGTTAATTAATTTCGGGCGTACCACAAGTCAGTGTTTTGGGATGTTCACAGATTCATGATTTTAATGATGATTTGACGTGTTACACTACAAACTCCTTGAGGTAGTTCACGCATTACACTCTTGTATATAGGAAAGTCCTGGTTCCAAGGTTTTGTAGCGAACTGCAGTGCCACAGTGGATCAACACTTTGCACTGGTACTGGCAGTTGACCTTTAACGTAAGTAAATGTAACGTATGTAACATCACACCTCTGCGTTGTGATAGAACACATTTAGTTTCGTGGTTTCAGTGTAGTGTTAGTCGCTATTATTTTCTTATATATGCTATGCTATGAAATAGACGTTCGCTTGAGGAAAATGTATGTCTCATGCTGAGAAAGTTTTGGATTAATGTGTAACAAGTTCTTGATATATATGCATGGCCTAGATTGTTTAGGGTTTACCTGACTCACTTACTAACATTTTCCCCATAATCGAACCTATATTTAATATTTAATTTACGAACATCGTTATATTTTGTGTTATCCACTTTTCTAAGAATTATAAATTGATAGGAATTCTTCATAAATCTACCCTCAGGAGTGATGAAGAGTGAAGACAATAGTGTTTTAGAAATTCTTGTTGGTATAGTGTACACGAAAAAATACAGGCATCTGTAACACCACTAAAGATTGCTCACACGAATACCGTGTATCATGTTATTCCTACTTTGCACGTAACACAATTTCTGGACGGTGTTTTGCTGTCGAGGATGATGGGGATAAACCTTCTGACAACAGTTTCTCATAACTCGCAAAATGTCGAAAGAAGTGGAGTGTATTATACGCCACTAAACAGATCGATTTCTCAGATATCCAGCGGTATATAACATGTCATGGCACCTACTAATAGAGAAGATAACACAGTAGGAAGAAGTTATAGCGTCTCGGCCCGTCTCACAACCGATAGTGTAATAACGGACTTGACGCCAGCAACTGGCTGTATAAGCAATGGGGTTAACGCTGCCCGTTTTTGAAACATATTACCAGCAACCAGCTACGCATCCAAAAAAGCAAAAACGTGGAAGGAGGAGAGACTTTCATACTGTTGTTGTTGTTGTGGTCTTCAGTCCTGAGACTGGTTTGATGCAGCTCTCCATGCTACTCTATCCTGTGCAAGCTTCTTCATCTCCCAGTACCTACTGCAACCTACATCCTTCTGAATCTGCTTAGTGTATTAATCTCTTGGTCTCCCTCTACGATTTTTACCCTCCACGCTGCCCTCCAATGCTAAATTTGTGATCCCTTGATGCCTCAAAACATGTCCTACCAACTGATCCCTTCTTCTAGTCAAGTTGTGCCACAAACTTCTCTTCTCCCCAAACCTATTCAATACCTCCTCATTAGTTACGTGATCTACCCAACTTATCTTCAGCATTCTTCTGTAGCACCACATTTCGAAAGCTTCTATTCTCTTCTTGTCCAAACTATTAGTCGTCCATGTTTCACTTCCATACATGGCTACACTCCATACAAATACTTTCAGAAACGACTTTCTGACACTTAAATCTATACTCGATGTTAACAAATTTCTCTTCTTCAGAAACGATTTCCTTGCCATTGCCAGTCTACATTTTATTTCCTCTCTACTTCGACCATCATCAGTTATTTTGCTCCCCAAATAGCAAAACTCCTTTACTACTTTAAGTGTCTCATTTCCTAATCTAATTCCCGCAGCATCACCCGATTTAATTTTACTACATTCCATTATCCTCGTTTTGCTTTTGTTGATGTTCATCTTATATCCTCCCTTCAAGACACTGTTCATTCCGTTCAACTGCTCTTCCAAGTCCTTTGCTGTCTCTGACAGAATTACAATGTCATCGGCGAACCTCAAAGTTTTTACTTCTTCTCCATGAATTTTAATTCCTACTCCGAATTTTTCTTTTGTTTCCTTCACTGCTTGCTCAATATACAGATTGAATAACATCGGGGAGAGGCTACAAACCTGTCTCACTCCCTTCCCAACCACTGCTTCTCTTTCATACCCCTCGACTCTTATAACTGCCATCTGGTTTCTGTACAAATTGTAAATAGCCTTTCGCTCCCTGTATTTTACCCCTGCCACCTTCAGAATTTGAAAGAGAGTATTCCAGTTAACATTGTCAAAAGCTTTCTCTAAGTCTACAAATGCTAGAAATGTAGGTTTGCCTTTTCTTAATCTTTCTTCTAAGATAAGTCGTAAGGTCAGTAATGCCTCACGTGTTCCAACATTTCTACGGAATCCAAACTGATCTTCCCCGAGGTCCGCTTCTACCAGTTTTTCCATTCGTCTGTAAAGAATTCGCGTTAGTATTTTGCAGCTGTGACTTATTAAACTGATAGTTCGGTAATTTTCACATCTGTCAACACCTGCTTTCTTTGGGATTGGAATTATTATATTCTTCTTGAAGTCTGAGGGTATTTCGCCTGTCTCATACATCTTGCTCACCAGATGGTAGAGTTATGTCATGACTGGCTCTCCCAAGGCCATCAGTAGTTCTAATGGAATGTTGTCTACTCCCGGGGCCTTGTTTCGACTCAGGTCTTTCAGTGCTCTGTCAAACTCTTTACGCAGTATCTTATCTCCCATTTCATCTACATCCTCTTCCATTTGCATAATATTGTCCTCAAGTACATTGCCCTTGTAGAAACCCTCTATATACTCCTTCCACCTTTCTGCCTTCCCTTCTTTGCTTAGAACTGGGTTGCCATCTGAGTTCTTGATATTCATACAAGTGGTCCTCTTCTCTCCAAAGGTCTCTTTAATTTTCCTGTTGGCAGTATCTATCTTACCCCTAGTGAGACAAGCCTCTACATCCTTACATTTGTCCTCTAACCATCCCTGCTTAGCCATTTTGCACTTCCTGTCGATCTCATTTTTGAGACGTTTGTATTCCTTTTTGCCTGCTTCATTTACTGCATTTTTATATTTTCTCCTTTCATCAATTAAATTCAATATTTCTTCTGTTACACAAGGATTTCTATTAGCCCTCGTCTTTTTACCTACTTGATCGTCTGCTGCCTTCACTACTTCATCCCTCAGAGTTACCCATTCTTCTTCTACTGTATTTCTTTCCCCCATTCCTGTCAATTGTTCCCTTATGCTCTCCCTGAAACTCTCTACAACCTCTGGTTCTTTCAGTTTATCCAGGTCCCATCTCCTTAAATTCCCACCTTTTTGCAGTTTCTTCAGTTTCAATCTGCAGTTCATAACCAATAGATTGTGGTCAGAATCCACATCTGCCCCTGGTTCCTAAATCTCTGTCTTTCCATTATATAATCTATCTGATACCTTTTAGTATCTCCAGGATTCTTCCAGGTATACAACCTTCTTTTATGATTCTTGAACCAAGTGTTAGCTATGATTAAGTTATGCTCTGTGCAAAATTCTACAAGGCGGCTTCCTCTTTCATTTCTTCCCCCCAATCCATATTCACCTACTATGTTTCCTTCTCTCCCTTTTCCTACTGACGAATTCCAGTCACCCATGACTATTAAATTTTCGTCTCCCTTCACTACCTGAATAATTTCTTTTATCTCGTCATACATTTCATCAATTTCTTCATCATCTGCAGAGCTAGTTGGCATATAAACTTGTACTACTGTAGTAGGCATGGGCTTTGTGTCTATCTTGGCCACAATAATGCGTTCACTATGCTGTTTGTAGTAGCTTACCCGCACTCCTATTTTTTTATTCATTATTAAACCTACTCCTGCATTACCCCTATTTGATTTTGTATTTATAACCCTGTAATCACCTGACCAAAAGTCTTGTTCCTCCTGCCACCGAACTTCACTAATTCCCACTATATCTAACTTTAACCTATCCATTTCCCTTTTCAAATTTTCTAACCTACCTGCCCTATTAAGGGATCTGACATTCCACGCTCCGATCCGTAGAACGCCAGTTTTCTTTCTCCTGATAACGACGTCCTCTTGTGTAGTCCCCGCCCGGAGATCCGAATGGGGGACAATTTTACCTCCGGAATATTTTACCCAAGAGGACGCCATCATCATTTAATCATACAGTAAAGCTGCATGCCCTCGGGAAAAATTGCGGCTGTAGTTTCCCCTTGCTTTCAGCCGTTCGCAGTACCAGCACAGCAAGGCTGTTTTCGTTAATGTTACAAGGCCAGATCAGTCAATCATCCAGACTGTTGCCCCTGCAACTACTGAAAAGGCTGCTGCCCCTCTTCAGGAACCACACGTTTGTCTGGCCTCTCAACAGATACCCCTCCGTTGTGGTTGCACCTACGGTACGGCCATCTGTATCGCTGAGGCACGCAAGCCTCCCCACCAACGGCAAGGTCCATGGCTCATGGGGGGGGACTTTCATACTAGTGTATATGTATAAATATGTGCAGATTGCAATGATGCAGTAATATCATCTTGGTTTACAAGCCTCATTGTTTCGATAGCTGTATCCGTCATCATCATCAGGATTCAAAATCACTAACTTCCGCGTCTCGCACGGTGTTCCGCTTACGCAGGTGCAATAGCAGCGTCTGAAGTTCCCACAGAGGGCCGAAGCGATGCACGCGCGAGACGCGAGTCGGGTAGTTCCTGGCAGCTCTAGTCGGCCCGTGACCGGGCCAACGAGATGTACGGGCGCTGCAGCGGACTTGTGTCGTCATACTAGTCGGCCTGTCGGCCACACTTCGCAAACGCTCAGATCCCTGCAGAGTCAAAGGAAAACCAATACGCAATTGATAAGGTACCCACTAAAGGTCTTAATTTTGATGTGTGCTGCCGTGAGCCTGCACGTGTTTAAACTCGCAGTCAGGAAATACTGAACTCGTGTGAAATAGATATGCAGTCCCCGCCAGTGACTCCTATTGGCCCTTGTCAGGCCTAGTATGTCACCTGCTGTGACGGAGTACGCGCTGCTTTTCTTGTGAGGCTTGCCCGACATCAAGAGAGGCCAGATGGCACGAGGGGCTGGCCACACCCTTGAAACTATACGTATAATGAAGGGGGATCGCTGCTGTCAGCCGCAGCGGGACAAGACACGGAATCAGCGACGAAGATCGAAAATTTGTTCCGCACCGGGCTTCGTACCCGGGACCTCCCGCTTGCTAGGCAGATTCGGTAACCACTGCGCCGTCTGGGACACAGCATTATGGCGACTGCACGGACGATATCGGTACGCCTCACGGCCGATCCGCTCTCCCATCGAGCGCCTCCTATCCACAGTCGCTGTCCATTATTCTGCACACAGGAGGTCGGGCGTATTTGTGTAGTCGCAGTGAAGACAGTGGAGTCACTGCCCAGCAAGGATTATTAGTTATTTGAATCCGCGATGTTGTTCCTTCGAAAGAACAGACACCACGCAGATCCAGCAGCTCTGAAACACGATATGTAGATAGAAGGGGGATCACTGCTATCAGCTGCAGCGAAACATTAAGCGGAATCAGCGGCATTGCGCGAAAATGTGTACCAGGCCGGAATTCGAACCCAGGATCTCCCGCTCGCTAGGCAGGTGAGGTAAGCAAATGGACAGGGACTGCAGACAGGTGGCATTCAGTGGTAGTGTGGATCGACCTGACGCGTACCAAGGTAGTCCGTGCAGTCGTGGTAAAGCTGTGACCCGGATGGCACAGCGGCTACTGCACCTGCCCAGTAAGTACTAGATCCCAGGTTCGAATCCCGGTCTGGTACACATTTTCGCTCGTCGCCGCTGATTTCGCTTAATTTCCCACTGCAGCTGACAGCAGTGATCGCCCTTCAGTTTATATATAGTGCTTCACAGCTGCTGGATCTCAGTGGTGTCTGTTCAATCGAAGGAACAGACACTGCTCATTCAAACATTTGTAACTGTCGCTACCTTCTCCCTACAAGCGTCGGGCGACAAGATGTCGGCTGTGGCTGAACATTGTCTAGAGAACGGATATAAGATACAAACTGAAAGGACTACGGTCTTGACACATGCATCATCATATTGGGATTCTTTCACAAACTGGACGGCCGAAATTAGAATAAACACGAACAATTTCAACAGAGACCAGGCTTACACAAACAGGTGATAGGGGGGAGGGGTTTCGATACTAAGCGAAAGACTGATGCTTGACGGTTACAGGGAGACGGTAGCGATAGTTTGAAACGTTAACAACGCCCTCTCACACCACCGGAAGTCATTCGGTCCCGCGGCCTCCACACCTACTACGAACAGCTCAGCTCGCCTTTCGCGGACACGTCATTTCAACCCTCTCTGGAAGGTTCCGAACGCTGCTGTTGCACTTATACAAGAGTTCGGAAATTCCTGTTACAGACTTCTAGAGCCTGTAGAGAGGAGATGGTGCACAATATTTTGAATAGAAACCCATGTCCTGAAACATCATCCAACAACGCTACAGATAGTAAAGACTATAGGCACCGGTGCCTGTAAATGTATGTATATCCAGGTTGATTCCGTGATGATGTTACAAACGGTCAAAGTTGGTGGAGGCAAATAATTTTATCAAATGGTTCAAATGGCTCTGAGCACTATGGGACTTAATATCTGATGTCATCAGTCCCCTATAACTTAGAACTACTTAAACCTAACCTAAGGACATCACACATATCCATGCCAGAGGCAATAAATGCATTAATTTGAAGTAAGGATCCCTGGTACGGAAACCAACGAGTCGGAAGTTACAAGCGAAAATCATTATGATGCCTCCGACAGTGTTAACGCATGTACCGGTATTGCTGTTGCTAAGAATTTAGAGTATGCAACTTTGAGAGGTGGTAGTATTCACCATAACAAGAAAAAATGTCTAGTAAGCATGGACTCTAAAATACCTGAAGAGCGCTGGGCACTTGTATATCTTCGCTATTATGTAACACACTATTCCTCTGCTGAACAAGTGCTCTTAGATCTTGACGTATGCTTTTTAGAGCCTCCGAAAGCCACATACGCCACAGTCTTAGCCACAACAGTCCTGGTAGTTATATTCCACTAACAGAGGTACTAGAACGGTTCTTGCTTATAACTTTCCACTCGTGAGTTATCCTTATCCATCATACTTGAAATTTTGTAACATCATCACGAATCACACTATTTACACAAAAATTTAGAGGGTTCGTCGTCTATAACTTTGACGCACTGTAGCGTCGTTGGATGACGTTTACGGTCAGGGGTTCCTTTTCAAAATATTATGTACTCAATCCACTGAACAAATTCTGGGATTTGTAACGGGATTTTCGAACATCCTGTACTAGCGGAACATAGTGACCGCTCCTGTAGTAAATCATTTTTAACTACTGATGGCGATGATCGAGACAGTCACCGAAAGCTCCAATGCTTGATACGAAGTGATGCCGTTTGTAAACCGAGGCCAAAATGTAAGAATTGTCACTATTAGTGATAAACTGAGAACAAGTTACCAAGTACTGTGACAACAAAAAGTGGAGTAACTCCGGGATACGCATTACCCTGCCATCTGTTTAATACACCTTGGAAAAGATTTAAGAGATGCGGAAATCAATACAAGAGGGACTATCTTGTATACATCAATCCAGTTGTTGGCATATGTGGATGATATTGATATAATCGCAAGGACACCAAGAGAAATGAAAGAAGACTTTACAAGTCTTGAAAGAGCTGCTAGAAAGATGAACCTAAACATAAATTAAGTGAAAAGTAAGTATGTGCCTGTAACTAAGAAAGATTGTGCAAATGAGACTCTCCATACATTGAAATTGTTTCCTATAAGTTTGATATCATGCGTAGTCTCACTTATGTTGGATGAGAAGTAAACTGTACGAACAATGTCAGCTCTGAAATCCAAACAGTCAGCCAACAAGGGCTACCATGGCCTCAGAAAATGTCTAAAATGTAGCTTGCTGTTCAGGAAAGCTAAAGTTATGATGCATAAAAAATCAGTAAGGCTGGGCTAACATACGGTGCTGAAAAGGAACAGAATTTGATGAAAGGCAACTGGGCATGATTGAAAGGAAGACCTTGAGACCGCTACGGTCGCAGGTTCGAATCCTGCCTCGGGCATGGGTGTATGTGATGTCCTTAGGTCAGTTAGGTTTAACTAGTTCTAAGTTCTATGGGAATGATGACCTCAGAAGTTAGTCCCATAGTGCTCAGGGCCATTGGAACCATTTGAACCAAGACCTTGAGACAAATTCTTGGGCCAGTAGAAGAAAATGGTGTCTGGAGGAAGAGATATACATCTATATGGTTACTCTGCAATTCACACTTAAGTGCCTGACAGAGGGTTCATCGAACCATTTTCATACTACTTCTCTACCACTCCACTCTCGAATGGCGCGTGGGAAAAAGGAACACCTAAATCTCTCCGTTCGAGCTCTGATCTCTGTTATTTTATTATAATGATCATTTCTCTCTGCTTAGGTGGGTGTCAACAAAATATTTTCGCGTTCGGAAGACAAAGTTGGTGACTGAAATTTCGTAAATAGATCTCGCCGCAAATAAGACCTCCTTTGTTTCAGTGACTGCCACCCCAACTCGCGGATCATATCAGTGACACTCACGCCCCTATTGCGCGATAACACGAAACGAGCTGCCCTCTTTGCACTTTCTCGATGTCCTCCGTCACTCCTATCTGGCAAAGATCCCATACCGCGCAGCAATATTCCCGCAGAGGATGGACAAGTATAATGTAGGCTGTCTATTTAGTGGGTTTGTCGCATCTTGTAAGTGTTCTGACAACAACGCGCAGTCTTTGTTTCGCCTTCCCCGCAATATTATCTATGTGGTCTTTCCAATTTAAGTTGCTCGTAATTGTAATTCCTAGGCATTTAGTCAAATTGACAGCCCTTAGTTTTGTGCGATTTATCGTATACCCAAAATTTATCGGATTTCTTTTGGTATCCATGTGGATGACCTCGCACATTTCTTTGTTTAGTGACAATTGACACTTTTCACACCATACAGAAATTCTCCCTAGATCATTTTGTGGTTGGAATTGATCGTCTGATGATTTTACTAGACGGTAAATTACAATGTCATCTATAAACAATCTAACGAGGCTGCTCAGATTATCACCTAGGTCATTTATGTAAATCAGAAACATTAGAGGGCCTACGACACTACCTTGCTGAGCGCCAGATATCACTTCTGTTCTACTCGATGATTTACCGTCTATCACTACGAACTATGACCTCTCTGAGAGGAAATCACGAACCGAGTCACACAACTGAGACGATACTCCATATGCACGCAATTTGATTAATAGTCGCTTGTGAGGAACGGTATCAAAAGCCTTCTGGAAATGTAGGAATATGGAATCGATCTGAGATCCCTTGTCGACAGCACTCAGTATTTCATGGAAATAAAGAGCTAGCTGCGTTGCACAAGAACGATATTTTCTGAATGCTTGTTTGTTCTGCATCAATAAGTTATTTTCTTCAAGGTGATCCACAATGTTCTAGTACAGTATATGCTCCAAAATCCTACTACAGAACAACATTAAACAACGAATTATACAATCTGTATACTGAACCAGACGCTGTCCATTATATTAAGACTAAAAAGCTGGAATTAACAGGACATGTAGTGAGAGCAAATAGTAGAATGATTAAGAAGGTATTCGGCGCATTGCCTGAAGGAATTAGGAGAGCTGGAAGACCAAAGCCAAGATGGGAAGAAGTAATAAGTACCAGCCGTAAAACAACTGGTACTAATTGTCTAGAGCTGCGTAAAGTGAAGCATCCCGGTTAAAGCAGTTTCAGGGAACTATTTTATATTCCGGGCAACCGCAGGTGTTGAAAGGCATGATGTTACGAAGAGCTCCGCTTACATCTGATAAAACTATTGTTTATTAAAACACAATCGTTTTCGATGCTGAAAACCGGATCACCAAGTGCAACCTACACGGTGAAAAGCCAAGTACAGTCTCATCACATTTCGTGGATTTTGAAATTAAAAAAGATCCTCTAAAATATACTCACAACGTTAAAAGATCATATATATACCCATCGCTCCTAGTCAAAATTTACTATTCGGTGAATATCGTGAATATCATGTCGCGCGAAACGTAAAGAAAATGTGCTGCGTTCCTTAGAATTTGCCTGCATCAGTGTGACAGCGTGGTAGCTCGGTGTAGGGCAAGGCAAAAGCAGCCCGCGAGAAAGACAAAGAGAGTCTAACTGGTTGGCGGAACGGAAGCTGTAAGCCGAGTTCTTCGTAACACCAGTTTCAGGAAGAGCAGACTGCACACTGAGATTTATATTTACATTTGTATACCATGCACAGCACCAAACATGATGAGGCGGAGGGTATTTCTGGCCCATTATCATTATCCTTTTACCTGTTCCATTCACGAAAGATGTGTAGGTAAAACGACTGTCAGTAAGGAATCATATGAGCCATAATTTCTCTGGTTTCCTCTTCGTGGCTCTATGGGAGGAAGTGATGTGTTATCCGACACTTACTGCAAACTTCCCTCTGAATATACACTCCTGGAAATTGAAATAAGAACACCGTGAATTCATTGTCCCAGGAAGGGGAAACTTTATTGACACATTCCTGGGGTCAGATACATCACTTGATCACACTGACAGAACCACAGGCACATAGACACAGGCAACAGAGCATGCACAATGTCGGCACTAGTACAGTGTATATCCACCTTTCGCAGCAATGCAGGCTGCTATTCTCCCATGGAGACGATCGTAGAGATTCTGGATGTAGTCCTGTGGAACGGCTTGCCATGCCATTTCCACCTGGCGCCTCAGTTGGACCAGCGTTCGTGATGAACGTGCAGACCGCGTGAGACGACGCTTCATCCAGTCCCAAACCTGCTCAATGGGGGACAGATCCGGAGATCTTGCTGGCCAGGGTAGTTGACTTACACCTTCTAGAGCACGTTGGGTGGCACGGGATACATGCGGACGTGCATTGTCCTGTTGGAACAGCAAGTTCCCTTGCCGGTCTAGGAATGGTAGAACGATGGGTTCGATGACGGTTTGGATGTACCGTGCACTATTCAGTGTCCCCTCGACGATCACCAGTGGTGTACGGCCGGTGTAGGAGATCGCTCCCCACACCATGATGCCGGGTGTTGGCCCTGTGTGCCTCGGTCGTATGCAGTCCTGATTGTGGCGCTCACCTGCACGGCGCCAAACACGCATACGACCATCATTGGCACCAAGGCAGAAGCGACTCTCATCGCTGAAGACGACACGTCTCCATTCCTCCTTCCATTCACGCCTGTCGCGACACCACTGGAGGCGGGCTGCACGATGTTGGGGCGTGAGCGGAAGACGGCCTAACGGTGTGCGGGACCGTAGCCCAGCTTCATGGAGACGGTTGCGAATGGTCCTCGCCGATACCCCAGGAGCAACAGTGTCCCTAATTTGCTGGGAAGTGGCGGTGCGGTCCGCTACGGCACTGCGTAGGATCCTACGGTCTTGGCGTGCATCCGTGCGTCGCTGCGGTCCGGTCCCAGGTCGACGGGCACGTGCACCTTCCGCCGACCACTGGCGACAACATCGATGTACTGTGGAGACCTCACGCCCCACGTGTTGAGCAATTCGGCGGTACGTCCACCCGGCCTCCCGCATGCCCACTATAAGCCCTCGCTCAAAGTCCGTCAGCTGCACATACGGTTCACGTCCACGCTGTCGCGGCATGCTACCAGTGTTAAAGACTGCGATGGAGCTCCGTATGCCACGGCAAACTGGCTGACACTGACGGCGGCGGTGCACAAATGCTGCGCAGCTAGCGCCATTCGACGGCCAACACCGCGGTTCCTGGTGTGTCCGCTGTGCCGTGCGTGTGATCATTGCTTGTACAGCCCTCTCGCAGTGTCCGGAGCAAGTATGGTGGGTCTGACACACCGGTGTCAATGTGTTCTTTTTTCCATTTCCAGGAGTGTATTTGCCTATTTCCGCGCAATACAGAATATTAATTTACGTTGCAAGTCAACTGTGGCACTAGCACTAATCGTTGACACGTTAGCGGTGTTCTTGAATTACTCTTCAGTTTTCTGGCATGAAACCTTTCTACAGAGGTATCTTCTGTGAACAACTTCTCACAGCTTCCACCACTACCCATTAAATTCGCTACTCGTATAAAGAGTAACGATTGTATAACACTCCCTTGGGGTACCCCGGAAATTGGCTACACATCTACCGATTTCGTTGATCCATATCCTGTATAAGAGGTATTATTTTTTATTTTTGTAAATATTATGAAGAAATAATTACTCTGTATAAGATCCATGTATTGGAAATTGAATATATTGTCATGTTTAAGAAGACTACAACTGGTTGTAACCCACAGACTGTGTACACGAGAAATCATCATCATCACTGGCGCAACAGCTGTCTGTGAGCCTTGGCCCATTGTAGATTACTCCATTCTTCCCTCCTTCGTGCCTGACTCCTCCAATTCTGAAATCCAGTTTTCCCTGTGTCCTCTCTGACAGTGTCCTCTCACGTCACCTTTGGTCTTACAAATCTCCAGGCTCCTTCACGCTCTGCGATGAGTATCGTCTTAATCATTCTGCCATTTGCTCTCAGTACATGTCCTGCCCACTGCAGCATTCTCATCTTAATGTAAATGACAATGTCTGGTTCAGTATACGGATTATATAAATCATAGTTGAATTTCCTCCTCCAGATACCTATTTTTCTCGCTAGCTCAAGAATTTGGCTCAAGATCTTCCTTTCAAATACGCCCAGTTGTCTATCATCAAATTCTGTTACTGTCCATGTTTCAGCTCAGTGTGTTAGCACAGGCCTTACTAAAACTTTTTACATCATAATATTAATTTTTGTGAACCGCAAGTTATATTTCAGATATTTTCTGAGGCCATGGTACCCCTTGTTGGCGTACAACCTTCATTTTTGCATCTCAGATCTGACATCTTTCTACAGTTTACTAGTTTACTTCTGATCCAGCGTAAGTGAACCTACGCACGATATCAAAATTAATGGAGCCAATTTCAATGGATGGGGGCTCCTTTGCATAGTCTTTCATTGTTACAGGCATGTTCTTGTTGTTGTGGTCCTCAGTCCTGAGACTGGTTTGATGCAGCTCTCCATGCTACTCTATCCTGTGCAAGCTTCTTCATCTCCCAGTATTTACTGCAACCTACATCCTTCTAAATCTGCTTAGTGTATTGATCTCTTGGTCTCCCTCTACGATTTTTACCCTCCACGCTTCCCTCCAATGCTAAATTTGTGATCCCTTGATGCCTCAAAACATGTCCTACCAACCGATCCCTTCTTCTAGTCAAGTTGTGCCACAAACTTCTCTTCTCCCCAATCCTATTCAATACCTCCTCATTAGTTACGTGATCTACCCACCTTATCTTCAGCATTCTTCTGTAGCACCACATTTCGAAAGCTTCTATTCTCTTCTTGTCCAAACTGGTTATCGTCCATGTTTCACTTCCAAACATGGCTACACTCCATACAAATACTTTCAGAAACGACTTCCTGACACTTAAATCTATACTCGATGTTAACAAATTTCTCTTCTTTAGAAACGATTTCCTGGCCATTGCAGTCTACATTTTATATCCTCTCTACTTCGACCATCATCAGTTATTTTGCTCCCCAAATAGCAAAACTCCTTTACTACTTTAAGTGTCTCATTTCCTAATCTAATCCCCTCAGCATCACCCGATTTAATTTGACTACATTCCATTATCCTCGTTTTGCTTTTGTTGATGTTCAACTTATATCCTCCTTTCAAGACACTGTCCATTCCGTTCAACTGCTCTTCCAAGTCCTTTGCTGTCTCTGACAGAATTACAATGTCATCGGCGAACCTCAAAGTTTTTATTTCTTCTCCATGAATTTTAATACCTACTTCGAATTTTTCTTTTGTTTCCTTTACTGTTTGCTCAATATACAGATTGAATAACATCGGGGAGAGGCTACAACCCTGTCTCACTCCTTTCCCAACCACTGCTTCCCTTTCATGCCCCTCGACTCTTATAACTGCCATCTGGTTTCTGTACAAATTGTAAATAGCCTTTCGTTCCTTGTATTTTACCCCTGCCACCTTCAGAATTTGAAAGAGAGTATTCCAGTTAACGTTGTCAAAAGCTTTCTCTAAGTCTACAAATGCCAGAAACGTAGGTTTGCCTTTTCTTAATCTTTCTTCTAAGATAAGTCGTAAGGTTAGTATTGCCTCACGTGTTCCAACATTTCTACTGAATCCAAACTGATCTTCCCCGAGGTCCGCTTCTACCAGTTTTTCCATTCGTCTGTAAAGAATTCGCGTTAGTATTTTGCAGCTGTGACTTATTAAACTGATAGTTCGGTAATTTTCACATCTGTCAACACCTGCTTTCTTTGGGATTGGAATTATTATATTCTTCTTGAAGTCTGTGGGTATTTCGCCTGTCTCATACATCTTGCTCACCAGATGGTAGAGTTTTGTCATGACTGTCTCTCCTAGGGCCATCAGTAGTTCTAATGGAATGTTGTCTACTCCCGGGGCCTTGTTTCGACTCAGGTCTTTCAGTGCTCTGTCAAACTCTTCACGCAGTATCTTATTTCCCATTTCATCTTCATCTGCATCCTCTTCCATTTCCATAATATTGTCCTCAAGTACATCGCCCTTGTATAAACCCTCTATATACTCCTTCCACCTTTCTGCCTTCCCTTCTTTGCTTAGAACTGGGTTGCCATCTGAGCTCTTGATATTCATACAAGTGGTTCTCTTCTCTCCGAAGGTCTCTTTAATTTTCCTGTAGGCAGTATCTATCTTACCCCTAGTGAGACAAGCCTCTACATCCTTACATTTGTCCTCTAGCCATCCCTGCTTAGCCATTTTGCACTTCCTGTCGATCTCATTTTTGAGGCGTTTGTATTCCTTTTTGCCTGCTTCATTTACTGCATTTTTATATTTTCTCCTTTCATCAATTAAATTCAATATTTCTTCTGTTACCCAAGGATTCCTGTTAGCCCTCGTCTTTTTACCTACTTGATCCTCTGCTGCCTTCACTACTTCATCCCTCAGAGCTACTCATTCTTCTTCTACTGTATTTCTTTCCACCATTCCTGTCAATTGTTCCCTTATGCTCTCCCTGAAACTCTCTACAACCTCTGGTTCTTTCAGTTTATCCAAGTCCCATCTCCTTAAATTCCCACCTTTTTGCAGTTTCTTCAGTTTCAATTTGCAGTTCATAACCAATAGATTGTGGTCAGAATCCACATCTGCCCCTGAAAATGTCTTACAATTTAAAACCTGGTTCCTAAATCTCTGTCTTACCATTATATAATCTATCTGATACCTTTTAGTATCTCCAGGATTCTTCCAGGTATACAACCTTCTTTTATGATTCTTGAACCAAGTGTTAGCTATGATTAAGTTATGCTCTGTTCCAAACTCTACAAGGTGGCTTCCTCTTTCATTTCTTCCCCCCAATCCATATTCACCTACTATGTTTCCTTCTCTCCCTTTTCCTACTGACGAATTCCAGTCCCCCATGACTATTAAATTTTCGTCTCCCTTCACTACCTGAATAATTTCTTTTATCTCGTCATACATTTCATCAATTTCTTCATCATCTGCAGAGCTAGTTGGCATATAAACTTGTACTACTGTAGTAGGCATGGGCTTTGTGTCTATCTTGGCCACAATAATGCGTTCACTATGCTGTTTGTAGTAGCTAACCCGCACTCCTATTTTTTTATTCATTATTAAACCTACTCCTGCATTACCGCTATTTGATTTTGTATTTATAACCTTGTAATCACCTGACAAAAAGTCCTGTTCCTCCTGCCACCGATCTTCACTAATTCCCACTATATCTAACTTTAACCTATCCATTTCCCTTTTTAAATTTTCTAACCTACCTGCCCGATTAAGGGATCTGACATTCCACGGTCCGATCCGTAGAATGCCAGTTTTCTTTCTCCTGATAACGACGTCCTCTTGAGTAGTCCCCGCCCGGAGATCCGAATGGGGGACTATTTTACCTCCGGAATATTTTACCCAAGAGGACGCCATCATCATTTAATCATACAGTAAAGCTGCATGTCCTCGGGAAAAATTACGGCTGTAGTTTCCCCTTGCTTTCAGCCGTTCGCAGTACCAGCACAGCAAGGCCGTTTTGGTTAATGTTACAAGGCCAGATCAGTCAATCATCCAGACTGTTGCCCCTGCAACTACTGAAAAGGCTGCTGCCCCTCTTCAGGAACCACATGTTTGTCTGGCCTCTCAACAGATACCCCTCCGTTGTGGTTGCACCTACGGTACGGCCATCTGTATCGCTGAGGCACGCAAGGCTCCCCACCAACGGCAGGTCCATGGATCATGGGGGGGTTACAGGCATATGCTCAGTTTTCTCTTAATTCATCTGTAGGTTCATCTTTATAACAGTTGTTTCAAGAGTTGCAAAGGCTTCTTCGATTTCTCTCGGCGTTCTTTCAGTTATATCGATACCATCTGCATCAGCCAGCACCTGAACTTATATATATAGAACAGTCCCTCTCGTACTGATGCCCGCATCTCTTATAACCTTCCACAAGATATATTAAACAGAAGGCAGGATAATGCGTTTCCCTATCTTACTCCATTTTTTGTGATGACGGTACTATTTCAATTAGACTCCGTATGTAATTACTGTATGAGAAACATGTAATGGAAAATGAATGTAATTCCGTGTATAGGGGAATCAATACTAGTTGCGACCCACAGATGGTGTACATGAGAAATGTCAAGGACAAGTTTTACATCTCTTTCAATTTCTTGTTAAACAAAAGTTCGAAAGAGAAGACTTCCTCTTCTTGTAGGCACTTCAGTTGTCTTTTGTTGATCGATCGAAGCAGTGTGTGTTGGGTTCCATGAACTTTCTCATTGACTGAATTATAACTATCACTTTTCTGCTAAATCTGTTTGTAATAATTTGTAGAACCCCTTTAATGAGAATACATTAATCTTGTTGTACGACATTTTTGTTACAAAGTGATATATCAGGATTTTTCGCCTAGGACAGAAGGACCTGTCGACTTATCGCTTTGTGTCGTTTGAGTATGACGTAAATACAAAGTCGAACCAATACATTGTTTTCTACGAAGTCCAATTCAGTACATATTACCTCCTTTAATATGGAAATCATTGTACTACTTTGATGGTCAAGATGCTTTCAAACAATGACGATGTACAATACCCACCAGGACCTGGTACACCAAAAAACAAATCCGTACAGCTGTGTCACACGAAGTGATGAAATGCAATATGAAGTGATGAAATACAATATGATAATTAACGCCGATTTCACGGGCGTTAAAGTAGTGGCCGCTTCGTGCCATAACAATTATGATGTGTCCTTGTCCAGGCAAGGATTTCTAAATGCATTGCATAATTTTCACCAGATTCAAATATATCTTTCACTTTTTATTCTGCCGCAAACGAAGGATACGCTACAACTGGCGACGCGCGACCAGATAAATTGTATGTACATTTATTAAAAATACTTTCTTTGTTACGTGACATACGTTGATACAACGACTGACGAGATGAAATAATACCTAGATCAATCCTCAGAAAAACGAAAGTTAAAAGTACGTATAAATGTGTATTTATTGGAAGCCAAGAAAAGAGAATATTAGAAGTACAAAAACTAGATTTCAGCCGTTGCAACGAACAGCAAAATAACAGGTACGTGCACCCATGGTTTATTTCTTGTTATTTAATGACACTAATCGTGAGGGTTTTACCGTAAATGCATCATATCTCAAAGGAAAATTTTCAACTTGCAATATAAAGAACCTTTAATTGTATTAATGGTTGTGTGCTCAACGATTCTGTTCTGTCCGCAGCTCGTGGTCATGCGGTAGCGTTCTCGCTTCCCGCGCCCGGGTTCCCGGGTTCGATTCCCGGCGGGGTCAGGGATTTTCTCTGCCTCGTGATGACTGGGTGTTGTGTGATGTCCTTCGGTTAGTTAGGTTTAAGTAGGTCTAAGTTCTAGGGGACTGATGACCATAGATGTTATGTCCCATAGTGCTCAGAGCCATTTGAACCATTTGAATCAACGATTCTGACATTAAGATTACCGCTTTTGCATTTCGTGTTGTGAAGATATCGGCACGATATTGTGCTGTTATATAATATGATGTGCTTGTGCTTCAGAATTCAGCAAGAATCCTATTAATCCTATTATTGTTAACTGCATTGGTCGTATGGAAACAAGGCCAAAGTCAATACGTAAACTTTTAGAATTACTAATTCTGTCGTGACAAAAATTGCCAAAGTTAGAAACGTGGAGCAATAAAGGAAATACGAGGCCAAGAAAACATCGGAAACGTCAACGTGATGGCCGTTCAACATATGTGTGCTGCAGAAGATCCTTTTGCAGTGTTTACCAAAAACTACAGATGACGCGTTTATGAGTAATTTGGATTGTATCTCACGAGATCTTCAGGTGAAACTAAATGAACATGACAGGAGAGAGGATAACCAAATTAAAATAGCATTAGATAAGTAGCTAAACAACTATCTGACCAAATGAAATATAATTCTGGACATTTTACAAGAGATTTAGATATGAGCTGAAAGAGAATTTTAATCAAGTGGCGAAAGAACAATCAGATCAGATGCTGGATCAGGTGTTGAAAGAACACTCGCATGAAATCAAAATAATGCTGGATTATATGTCACATGAATTGTCAGAACGAATCAAAACAACGTCTGAACAGGTTGCAGAAGAACAGTGAAAACAGATCCATGAAAATTTTGCGGGAATACGTTCCGAAACACCAGCATTAAAATAACGTATCAAGTTGTATCGGACGCGATAAAACAATAAACTAATGGCGTGGGCGTACTAAGAACGGTGCAGAGCACAATGGAAATATCAGTGCAACAGTTCACAGCTCAATTTCAGAATTACTTGTGAAATACGAAGGAAAGATCGAAGAAAATTTTGACAGGCAGCGTCAAGAATTTGCAAGTGACTTTTCGTCCTGGTTACAAACACAAGAAGTGCACATTATCGAATCACTTAGCACTGAGTTACTTGTGAGTGAATAGTGCGTAAGCCAAGAAATGGTGCATCGGTGCAGTGCATCAAATGAAGTTGCAAAATTTTAAGCTGAATTACAGCATGAGATACCTAAACGACAGGCGAAGTTAATGCTCATGTTAGTGGTCTGTGAAAAGAATTAGCAGAGATAGAGGGTACCGTACATCAACTGTCATTACTATGCATACACATTTGTGGATGTTTGGGGTTGCACGTATGTATGCTGAAGCCTGTCTTGGGATGAATAATTAATTCGATCAGGCAGGTACAGGACGAACTTCGTCGGCCATCTTGTTGGAAGAGAGCCTCCTAAAACACCAACAATTTCCATTGCATTTTTTTCCAGGAGAGGAAGTCTCCACATCCAGTCGTGTTCATAAGAGGAGTCAGACGCGTGTTACCTCAAACATGGAAAAATCGACAAAAAGTTGAGCTAATCACAGCACATATGCAAGGAGATGCCGCCCTTAGGGCTACCAAAACAGCAGGCAAATATCAAATCTACGAAGAGTACCAAAGAGCCTTCTGCATTTACACGTACTTGTACATGGATGCACTGAAAATCACACTTAACTGCCTGTAGATGGTTTGAGGAACCACCTTCACAATAATTCTCTATTATTCCACTCACGAACAGCGCGCGAAAGAAACGAACACCTGTGTCTCTCTGTGAGGGCTCTGATTTCCCTTATTTTATTGCAATGAACGTTTTCCCTAGTAAGGTCGGCGTCAACAAAGTATTTTAGCATTCCGACGAGCAAGTTGGTGACTGAAATTTCGTGAGAAGATCCCGCCTCAATGAGAAACGTTTTTGTTTTAATTATGTCCAGCACAAATTCTGTGTCATGTCCGTGAAACCCCCTCCCCTATTTCTCGATAGTAAAAGGCTTACTGCTATCCTTTGAACTTTCTCCATATACTCCGTTAATCCTATCTGGTAATGAGTCCACGCCGCACAGCAGTATTCCAAAACAGGAAGGACAACTGTAATGTAGGCAGTCTCTTTAGTAGATCTGTTGCATATTATAAGTGTTCTGCCACTAAATCACAGTTTTTGGTCCGCCTCCCCCTCATTTTCTCTACGTTGTTTCCAGTTCAAGTTGTTCACAACTGAGATTCATAGGTATTTAGCTGAATGTAAAGCCTTTAGATTTGATTAACGAAATGTCGTGTGACTAGGGCCTCCTGTCGGGTACACCGTGCGCTGGCTACAAACTTTTGATTTGACGCCACTTCGGCGACTTGCGCGTCGATGGGGATGAAATGATTGTGATTAGGACAACACAACACCCACTCCCTGAGCGGAGAAAATCTCCGACCCAGCCGGGAATCGAACCCAGCCCCTTAGGATTGAAATTCTGGCGCCCTGATCACTCGACTACTGGGGGCAGACATTTGATTAACTCACAGTTTAACCCCCCCCTCCATGAACCATGGACCTTGCCGTTAGTCGGAGGTTTGTGTGCCTCAGTGATACAGATAGGCGTACCGTAGGTGCAATCACAATGGTGGGGTATCTGTTGAGAGACCAGCCCAACGTATGGTTTCTAAAGAGGGGCAGCAGCTTTTTCAGTAGTTGCAGGGGCAACATCCTGGATGATTGACTGATCTGGCATTGTAACATGAACCAAAACTGCGTTGCTGTTCTGGTACTGAGAACGGCTGACAGCATGGGCAAATTACAGCCATCATTTTTCACGAGGGCATGCATCTTTAGTGTATGGTTAAATGATGATGACATTCTCTTGGGAAAACATTCGGGAGGTAAAACAGCCCCCATTCGGATCTCCAGGATGGGAATACTCAGACGGATATCGTTATCAGGAGAAACAAACATGGCGTTCTACAGATCGGAGCGTGGAAGGTCAGATCCCTTAATGAAGCAGGTAGGTTAGAAAATTTAAAACGGGAAATGGATAGGTTAAAGTTATATCAAGCGGGAATTAGTGACGTTTGGTGGCACGAGGAATGGGATTCCTGGTCAGGTAAACACAGGTTTATAAATACAAAGTCAAATAGGGGTAATGCAGGAGTAGGTTTAATAACGAATAAGAAAATAGGGACACGGATGAGATACTATGAACAGCATGGTGAATGCATTATTGTAGGAAAGACAAACACGAAGCCGACATCCACCGCAGTAGTACAAGTTTACATGCCGACTAGTTCCGCAGATAAAGAGGTGATTGAGGAAATATGTGATGAGACAAAATAAGTTATTCAGATAGTTAAGGGAGAAGAATATTTAATAGTCATGGGGGACTGGAAATCGCTTTTACTGTCGAATTATACACTCCTGGAAATGGAAAAAAGAACACATTGACACCGGTGTGTCAGACCCACCATACTTGCTCCGGACACTGCGAGAGGGCTGTACAAGCAATGATCACACGCACGGCACAGCGGACACACCAGGAACCGCGGTGTTGGCCGTCGAATGGCGCTAGCTGCGCAGCATTTGTGCACCGCCGCCGTCAGTGTCAGCCAGTTTGCCGTGGCATACGGAGCTCCATCGCAGTCTTTAACACTGGTAGCATGCCGCGACAGCGTGGACGTGAACCGTATGTGCAGTTGACGGACTTTGAGCGAGGGCGTATAGTGGGCATGCGGGAGGCCGGGTGGACGTACCGCCGAATTGCTCAACACGTGGGACGTGAGGTCTCCACAGTACATCGATGTTGTCGCCAGTGGTCGGCGGAAGGTGCACGTGCCCGTCGATCTGGGACCGGACCGCAGAGACGCACGGATGCACGCCAAGACCGTAGGATCCTACGCAGTGCCGTAGGGGACCGCACCGCCACTTCCCAGCAAATTAGGGACACTGTTGCTCCTGGGGTATCGGCGAGGACCATTCGCAACCGTCTCCATGAAGCTGGGCTACGGTCCCGCACACCGTTAGGCCGTCTTCCGCTCACGCCCCAACATCGTGCAGCCCGCCTCCAGTGGTGTCGCGACAGGCGTGAATGGAGGGACGAATGGAGACGTATCGTCTCAGCGATGAGAGTCGCTTCTGCCTTGGTGCTAATGATGGTCGTATGCGTGTTTGGCGCCGTGCAGGTGAGCGCCACAATCAGGACTGCATACGACCGAGGCACACAGGGCCAACACCCGGCATCATGGTGTGGGGAGCGATCTCCTACACTGGTCGTACACCACTGGTGATCGTCGAGGGGACACTGAATAGTGCACGGTACATCCAAACCGTCATCGAACCCATCGTTCTACCATTCCCAGACCGGCAAGGGAACTTGCTGTTCCAACAGGACAATGCACGTCCGCATATATCCCGTGCCACCCAACGTGCTCTAGAAGGTCTACGTCAACTACCCTGGCCAGCAAGATCTCCGGATCTGTCCCCCATTGAGCATGTTTGGGACTGGATGAAGCGTCGTCTCACGCTGGTCCAACTGAGGCGCCAGGTGGAAATGGCATGGCAAGCCGTTCCACAGGACTACATCCAGCATCTCTACGATCGTTTCCATGGGAGAATAGCAGCCTGCATTGCTCCGAAAGGTGGATATACACTGTACTAGTGCCGACATTGTGCATGCTCTGTTGCCTGTGTCTATGTGGCTGTGGTTCTGTCAGTGTGATCATGTGATGTATCTGACCCCAGGAATGTGTCAATAAAGTTTCCCCTTCCTGGGACAATGAATTCACGGTGTTCTTATTTCAATTTCCAGGAGTGTATTACAAAAGAAAAGAAGGAAAAGTAGTAGGTGAATGTGGACTGGGGGAAGGAATGAAATAGAATGCCGCCTGGTAGCATTTTGCACAGAACATATTTTAATCATTGCTCACACTTGGCTTAAGTATCACGAAAGAAGGTTATATACATACAAGAGACCCGCTGACGACGTAAAGTTTTTGATTGATTATGTAACGGTAGGACAGAGATTTCAGAACAAGGTTTTAAACTGTAAGACATTTCCGCGGAAAGATGTGGACTCTGACCACAATTTATTGGTTATGAACTGCAGATTAAAACTGAAGAATCGGCAATATGGCATAAATGTAAGAAAATGAAATCTGGATAAACTGAAAGAACCAGAGGTTGTACAGAGTTTCAGAGGGAACAGTTGACAAAAACAGGGAAAAGGAGTACAGTAGAAGAAGAATGGGTAGCTTTGAGAGATGAAATAGTCATGGTTCAAATGGCTCTGAGCACTATGGGACTCAACTGCTGTGGTCATCAGTCCCCTAGAACTTAGAACTACTTAAACCTAACTAACCAAAGGACATCACACACATCCATGCCCGAGGCAGGATTCGAACCTGCGACCGTAGCAGTCGCACGGTTCCTGACTGCGCGCCTAGAAGAAATAGTCATGGCAGCAGAGGATTACGTAGGTAAAAAGTCGAGGGCGAGTAGAAATCCTTCGGTGTCAGAAGAGATACTGAGTTTAACTGATGAAAGGAGAAAATATAAGAATGTAGTAAACAATGGATGTGGAAGGGAAAATGAGACTGTCAGGAAGTGCAAAATGGCTAACCAGGAATGACTAGAGGACAAACGTAAGGACGTAGAAATATACATCACTAGGGGTAAGGTAGATGCCTCTTACAGGATAAATACAGAGACCTTTGGAGAAAAGAGAACCATCTGTATGAATATCAAGGGGTAAGATGGAAAACCAGTCCTATGCAAAGAAGGGAAAGCGGAGATGTGGAAGGAGTATACAGGGTGAGTCACCTAACATTACCGCTGAATATATTTCGTAAACCACATCAGATACTGACGAATCGATTCCACAGACCGAACGTGAGGAGAGGGGATTGTTTAATTGGTTAATACAAACCATAAAAAAATTCACGGAAGTATGTTTTTTAACACAAACCTACGTTTTTTAATGGAACCCCGTTAGTTTTGTTAGCACATCTCAACATATAAACAAATACGTAATCAGTGCCGTTTGTTGCATTGGAAAATGTTAATTACATCCGGAGATATTGTAACCGAAAGTTGACACTTGACTACCACTCCTCCGCTGTTCGATCGTGTGTATCGGAGAGCACCGAAATTACGTAGGGATTCAAAGGGAACGGTGATGGACCTTAGGTACAGAAGAGACTGGAACAGCACATTACGTCCACATGCTAACACCTATTTATTGGTCTTTTTCACTGACGCACATGTACATTACCATGAGGGGTGAGGTACACGTACACACGTGGTTTCCGTTTTCAATTACGGAGTGGAATAGAGTGTGTCCCGACATGTCAGGCCAATAGATGTTCAATGTGGTGGCCATCATTTGCTGCACACAATTGCAATCTCTGGCGTAATGAATGTCGTACACGTCGCAGTACATCTGGTGTAATGTCGCCGCAGGCTGCCACAATACGTTGTTTCATATCCTCTGGGGTTGTAGGCACATCACGGTACACATTCTCCTTTAACGTACCCACAGAAAAAAGTCCAGAGGTGTAAGATCAGGAGAACGGGCTGGCCAATTTATGCGTCCGCCACGTCCTATGAAACGCCCGTCGAACATCCTGTCAAGGATCAGCCTAGTGTTAATTGCGGAATGTGCAGGTGCACCATCATGCTGATACTACATACGTCGACGCGTTTCCAGTGGGACATTTTCGAGCAACGTTGCAGATCATTCTGTAGAAAAGCGATGTATGTTGCAGCTGTTTAGGCCACTGCAATGAAGTGAGGACCAATGAGGTGGTCGCCAATGATTCCGCACCATACATTTACAGTCCACGGTCGCTGTCGCTCTACCTGTCTGAGCCAGCGTGGATTGTCCACGGACCAGTAATGCATATCTCCGTAGATTCACTGCCACGTGGTTTGTGAAACCCGCTTCATCGGTAAACAGGTAGAACTGCAACGCATTCTCTGTTAATGCCCATTGACAGAATTGCACTCGATGATTAAAGTCATCACCATGTAATTGCTGATGTAGCGACACATGAAACGGGTGAAAGCGGTGACGATGCAGTAAGCGCATGACACTACTCTTACTCAGTCCACCGGCTCTCGCAATGTCCCGTGTACTCATGTGTGGGTTCATGGCAACAGCAGCTAACACACCAACTGCACCCGCTTCTCCTGTGACGGGCCTGTTACGGACCCGTTTGCGTGCTACGACCATACCTGTTGCATACAGTTGGTGGTAGATGTTTTGCAATGTGCGGCACGTTGGATGCTCTCTGTCCGGCTACCGTTCTGCATACACACTGCAGGCTTCAGCTGCATTTCGTCGACACTCGCCATAGATGAGTATCATCTCCGCCTTTTCAGAGTTCCTACAACACTACACTATCACAGACGTCTGGTAACACGGTGTACTACAGTTGGTCTGCGTGCGGAGACGAATGCAGAATAACAATAGAAGCAAGCGCTACATGCGGACACTGCGACAGCTAGACCAAACCACAACAGTGCACTACAGCCACACTCGTAAACACGGTGGTCATCGTAAATATGTCCCTGCGGATGCTGCTCGCCGACCGTCGCCCGTGTTTGTTACAACACGCAACTGAACGTCGGAGGTTTCAAGCGTCAACTTTAGGTTACAATATCTCCGGATGTAATTAACATTTTACAATGCAACAAACGGCACTGATTACGTATTTGTTTGTATGTTCAGATGTGCTAACAAAACTAACGTGGTTCCATTTAAAAAAACGTAGGTTTGTGTTAAAAAACATACTTCCGTGCATTTTTGTTTGGTTTGTATTAAACATTTACACTAGGCCCTCTCCTCACGTTCGGTCTGTGGAATCGGTTTGTCAGTATTTGATGTGGTTTACGAAATATATCCAGCGGTAACGTTAGGTGACTCACCCTGTATAGAGGGTCCATACAAGGGAGATGCACGTGAGAGCAATATCATTGAAGTGGACGTAGAGGAAGATGGCATAGGAGATATGATGCTGCTTGAAGAATTTGACAAAGCACTAAAAGTCTTATGTCGAAACAAGGCCCCGGGAGTAGACAACATTCCGTTGGAGCTCTTGATAGCCTCGGGAGAGCAAGCCATGACAAAACTCTTCCATCTGGTGAGCAATATGTTGAGAAAGATGAAATAACCTCAGATTTCAAGAAGAACATAATAATTCCAATTCTAAAGAAAGCAGTTGCTGACAGGTGTGAAAATTACCGAATTATCAGTTTAATACGTCACTGTTGCAAAATACTAACATAAATCCTTTACAGAAGAATGCGAAAACTGATAGAAGCCAACCTCGGGGAAGATCAATTTGGGGAGAAAGGCAAACTATTGCTTGTAGCTTTTGTAGACGCAGAGAAATCTTTTGGCAGTATTCACAGGAATTCTATTCTCTCTTTCAAATTCTAAAGGTGCCAGGCGTAAAATACAGGGAGCGAAAGGCTATTTACGAACAAGATGGCAGATATCAGAGTCGAGAGGCATGAAAGGGAGGCAGTGTTATAGACGAGAGTGAGAGAGGGTTTTAGCCTATCCCCAATGTTATTCAGTCTATATACCTAGCAAGCAGTAAAGGAAACAAAACAACAACTTGACATAGGAATTAAAGTCCAGGGAGCAGAAACCAAAACTTCAAGGTTTGTTGACCACATTACAATTCTGTCACAGACAGCAAAAGACGTGGAAGAGCAGTTGTATATAATGGCCAGTGCCTTGGAAGCAGGATGTAAGATGAACATCAACAAAAGCAAAACAAGGGTAGTGGAGTCTATTTGAATAAAATCAGGTGAAGGTGAGGGAATTAGATTAGAAAATGAGACACTTATAGTAGTAGATGAGTTTTGCTATATGTTCAGCAAAGCACCTGATGACGGTCAAAGTATGGAGCATATAAAATGTTGACCGGGCAGGCCAAGGAAAGTGTTTCTGAATAATAGAAATTTATTCACATCGAGTATAAATTTAAGTGTCAGGAAGTGATTTCTGAAAGTGTTCGTATTGAGTGTAGCCATGTATGGAAGTGAAACATGAACGATAAGAATTTTAGAGAAGAAGAGCATAGAAGCTTTTGAAAAGTGGTACTGCAGAAGAGTGTTGACGATTAGATGGATAGATCACACAACTAATGAGGACGTACTGAATAGAATTGGGGAGAAAAGAAATTTGTGGTTCAACTCACTAGAAGAAGAGAAAAGTTGGTAGGACACGTTCCGAGGCATCAAGGGATCAATTAATTAATGCCAGCCCCTATGGCCGAGCGGTTCTAGTCTCTTCAGTCCTGAACCACGCTGCTGCTTCGGTCGCAGGTTCGAATCCTACCTCGGGCATGGATGTGTGTGATGTCGTTAGGTTTAAGTAGTTCTAAGTCTAGGGGAGTGATGACCTCAGATGTTAAGTCCCATAGTGCTCAGAGCCATTTGAACCATCACTTATTTAGCAATGAGGGATGAGTGGGGGGGGGGGGGGCATAAAATCGTAGAGGGAGACTAAGACACACCTACAGTAAACAGATTAGGAAGGTTGTAGGTTACAGTAGTTACTTGGAGATGAAGAGGGTTGTATAGGATAGATTAGCATGGAGAGCTGCACCAAATCAGTCTTTAGACTGAAAACCACAACAGCAGCAGATCGTTTCAGCGAATTTTAATGGATTCCTTTTAGCACTCATGTGGACGACCTTATTTTTCATTATTTATTCTTGAATATGTACTGGTCTGCATCGATTCAGGAACAGCTTCGAAAGGAAGTATACGATCCTGAGCCCTACAACATAACACAACACAGCCATACTTAAACAGTGCGAGGAACTGAGATGCACCCTGGTCTCATAAAGATGCTGTTAAATTACTGAAATCCAAATTTTCCACACGTGTAAAAGAAAAATACATGTGCAAGAGGCAGATTTGGAATAGTCCATGCCAGTTCTCAATTCCTTAGATCTCATACATGAGCATTTAAGAGGTAATTCTATTTCATTGTAGGAATATCAGCTGGCATGGCAATGGCGCACACCAGCACAGCGGTTGTGCACGTATAGACATCAGAACCAAAATAACACTCCGTTCTACAATAGAAGGAGGAAAACCGAGCGCAGAGGTAATCCAGTGTACAAAATTCACCCACACTGTAGTGAGAACCAGAATTGGCAGCATAGACTCAGTAATGCTCGGGGGCAGCGCCGAATGAACAACAGCAGGCCATTCCATGTAAACAACGTGAATGGAGGAGATAGGCAGATGTCTACTCCGGGCAAGAGCACAAATTGTTCTTAACTTGGCAATCAATGCTCGTGACCACCAAAAAATGAGCCTATTTGAATTCAGCCTATTTGAATATTGGAGGTGTCGGATAGTCACGCTCCACAGGCCCAGAGCAGGCCAACAAAGTAGACTCGACCGTGCCCAGCCCTCCGTTGAGGGTCGCAGGATGGAGTGAGGACAGTATATGCGATACCACCATATTAAATGATTTAGGCGTTTGTAATGAACTGTGTGACGACATTTTACTGTAAAACGCCCAGGGTTACAATTGGCGGGGTTCCCTTAAACTGGACTCTCACTTCTACTTCTTGACCGTGCGCCCTGTCCACACCACGTACCTGATACTCCCGCGGCGGTCGTACTGTTCTGCTCCACACAGCTGCAAGCTTGCCTGAAATTATGTATCGAAATATGCAAGCGGGTTTAGGGGAGCCACTCAACATCAAAGACAACACTGTCCTATATCTGGTATGAGCAACTATATTCTGATACGATAAGAAAATCGCAGGTACCACTGTTTACATTCTGAGTCATAAGTATTTATGCGAATTAACATGGTTTTGATGATTATCTGTCCACAATATCACTTGGACGAGCGTACGCGTAACAGACATGACGCGGCTGATTGTTGATACTGCAGAAGCCGAATGATCAAACGAAAGTTCTTACGCTCGTCACACATACACAGATATCTAGTACCAGTCCTTCTTGAGGCCAGTAATAATATAACACAGTTCATAAAGTTAAGTTTTCAGTTCTCACTTGTACTAGCGTGCGCGTAACCGTCACGGAGCGGCTGATTGTTGACTATGCGGAACTCGATGACCGAACGCACGTTCTCACGCTCGCTACAAGACACTGGCGCTTGAATCCTCTCTTTTGTGTTACGCTTTATTACTGATTGACATTAGTTCACTCTGGGAGGCCGAACACGGTGTGGATGATTGAAGTTGTACGGTACGACACACAACGAGCGGATACACAAAATACGTTATCGGCGGCACTGCTCATATTTAATTACAGGGTTATTACAAATGATTGAAGCGATTTCACAGCTCTACAATAACTTTATTATTTGAGATATTTTCACAATGCTTTGCACACACATACAAAAACTCAAAAAGTTTTTTTAGGCATTCACAAATGTTCGATATGTGCCCCTTTAGTGATTCGGCAGACATCAAGCCGATAATCAAGTTCCTCCCACACTCGGCGCAGCATGTCTCCATCAATGAGTTCGAAAGCATCATTGATGCGAGCTCGCAGTTCTGGCACGTTTCTCGGTAGAGGAGGTTTAAACACTGAATCTTTCACATAACCCCACAGAAAGAAATCGCATGGGGTTAAGTCGGGAGAGTGTGGAGGCCATGACATGAATTGTTTATCATGATCTCCACCACGACCGATCCATCGGTTTTCCAATCTCCTGTTTAAGAAATGCTTCTGCTTTAGCCTTTTCCGTAAGATTTTCTAAACTGTCGGCTGTGGTACGTTTAGCTCCCTGCTTGCTTTATTCGTCAGTCGCCTTCCGCGGGCTACGCGTGAAACTTGCCCGCACGCGTTCAACCGTTTCTTCGCTCACTGCAGGCCGACCCGTTGATTTCCTCTTACAGAGGCATCCAGAAGCTTTAAACTGCGCATACCATCGCCGAATGGAGTTAGCAGTTGGTGGATCTTTGTTGAATTTCGCCCTGAAGTGTCGTTGCACTGTTATGACTGACTGATGTGAGTGCATTTCAAGCACGACATACGCTTTCTCGGCTCCTGTCGTCATTTTGTCTCACTGCGCTCTCGAGCGCTCTGGCGGTAGAAACCTGAAGTCCGGCTTCAGGCGAACAAAACTTTATGAGTTTTTCTACGTATCTGTAGTGTCTCATGACCATATGTCAATGAATGGAGCTACAGTGAATTTATGAAATCGCTTCAATCATTTGTAATAGCCCGGTACTTCATTGCGCGCTTTTCTCTGAATTCACTTCTATATTTCATCACTTCACTGTAGTAACAGTTATAGCAACACTTGTACTGGAATAATGGTTCCTTTCCCATACAGATTTACCCACAACACAACACAGCAACCCCGAGTCCCGTGCTCGAACCTGTCAACTCGGCCACCCACAAAGATAGTCAGCAACCAAGTCAGCGATATGACAATACGTTTACAAGGCATGTAAAGACAGTCGGAAGAGTTAGTAAAAACCGCTGTTAATGCGATAGAGGAACGAATTCCTATTATAGTTAACGTGCAACATCTGCCAGGCTAAATGTTATGGTCAGTAACTTTTGAGTCAAGAGACAAGGTGTATAACCATACATCTGGTGCAGAAATGCAGGATGTTGGGAATTCTTGGCATGAAAACACAAAACGTAAAACGACTGGTGCAGTTTGAATTGAGCGTGGCAAACAGAGCAATGAAATGCACATTCCTAAGAGTGAAAGGATTATCTATGAGCTGCATAATATGGCTAGAATTGATAGTTGAAGAGTTGCTTGGCCTCTTTAATGGCGAGTGGATATCGAAAGTTCATGGCGAGTAAGTCAGTGTGGACCTGTTAAAAACAAAACCACGAAATGGCAGTATTGTCAGGGTAGTAGAGTAAGAATGGCAGAGAAGCAACTGCTCTACACTGACGATTAACAGTTTCAGTATCTTAGTGATATGAAGTCATGATATAGTAACATGAGTGTGAAATCCGCCATGAGCCACTTTCGTTACGAGGTAGCACAGTCACAATGTCTCAATGCAACACAACAAGCCAAACCAGCTGATTCGTTGATAAAATATACTGATGTCTTTTCTGACATGCCCAGATATATCAAAGGTTATCAGTGCTGCAGGGAGGTAATTACAAACATAATCTACTGCCTGCACCACTACATTGGCTAAGCTCTTTAAACGATAAAATATACTGATGTCTTTTCTGACATGCCCAGATATATCAAAGGTTATCAGTGCTGCAGGGAGGTAACAGGAAAAATTGCACTGGAGGATGAGAAAGAAGGTAACCAGAAAGATATGCTAGCCTCAGAAGGACTTAAAATGTTACTTACCTTAGTGAAAAAAGAAATCTTTTCCTTTTGTTTTCTAGAATGATGTCAAATGTTTGTAACTCCGGGTTTTTACAGTAAATCAGTAACGAATCTGTATGGTCTACAACAGTTTTGGGTTTAATGATTTTGCATAGCAATGATGAGTAAAATTAAAAAACTGTAGGAAAACACAGTCTACAGAGCTATGATTTAAACTACAAAGCTGTAAAACAGTGGATATTATGGTTGAATGAACCACAACTACTAATCTGTCTTGTAAAAGAGTAGATAGTGCAGCCACAGGATATTCTAATTATTTTTCTTGTGTAGTGCAGTATATGATGTGATCTAGTGTGTGTGAGTGAGTGTGTGTGTGTGTGTGTGTGTGTGTGTGTGTGTGAATTGCTAAGGAACCAAACTGCTGAGGTTATCGGTCAGCAGCCTTACACACTACTTAAACTAACTTAAGCTAAGAACAACGCACACACTCACCCATTCCCGAGGGAGGACTCGAACTCCGGCAGGCAATCCGTGACATGGCGCCTCAAATCGCGCGGCCACATCGCGCGGCTGTCATCTAATATTTAGTGTATAAAAGATTACATACTATATGGAATAAGTACGATGCCTGGATATGAAAGAAGAACACTAGTTTCATTAATATTGCCTGCGTCTATAAATGAAACGGGACTCTAAGCACTTAAGAATGACGATAAACTGTCGCAGATAAAGAACCGTAAAGTTGTTAGATGGCGAGTAAAAAACCATAAGTCGATGAACTGTAGTCAGACATCGTTACTGACAGAAATAATGGTGTTAAAAGCCATGTTTAGTTAGGTTTAACAAACGAAGGAACCAACTTAGATAGTACAATAAATAAATACAGTAAGTTGAAAATACAACTGTATAAATTATACGTATTTAAACTATGTCATCATAAGTATCCCGACACCTGCCTGAAAACGACTTACAAGTTAGTCGTCACCTACATCGGTAATGTTGGCATTCAGTATGATGTTGGCCAACGCTTAGCCTTGATGACAGCTTCCACTCTCGCAGGCATACGTTCAGTCAAGTGCTGGAATGTTTCTTGGAGAATGAAAACCCATTCAGGGAGTACTGCACTGAGGAGAGGTATCAATGATGGTCGGTGAGGCCTGGCAAAAATTCGGCGTTCCAGTACATCCCAAATGTGTTCTAAATGGTTCAGGTCATGTTTCTGTGCAGGCCAGTCCATTACAGGTATGTTGTTGTAGTGTAACAACTTCGCCACATGCCGTCCATTATGGACAGGTGCTCGATCGTGTTGAAAGATGCAATCGCCATCCTCGAAATGCTCTTCAACAGTGGGAAGCTAGAAGGTGATTAAAACATCAATGTAGGCCTGTGCTGTGGTAGTGCCATGCAAAACAACAAGGGTTGTAAGGCCCATCTATGAAAAACACGACCACACCGTAACACCACCGCCTCCGAATTTTACTGTTGGCACTGTACACGCTGGCAGATTACGTTCACCGGGCATTCGCCATACCCACACCCTGCCATCGGATCGCCGTATTGTGTACCGTGACTCGTCTCTCCATACAACGTTCGTCCGTCGTTCAATCGTCCAATGTTTACGCTCCTTACACCAAGAGAGGCATCGTTTGGCAATTACTGGCGTGATGTGTGGATTATGAGCAGCCGCTAGACCATGAAATCCAAGTTTTGTTACCTCCTGCCGAACTGTCACAGTACTTGCAGTGGATCCTGATGCAGTTTGGATTTCCTGTGTGATGGTATGGGTACATATCTGCCTATTACACGTTACGACCCTCTTCAACTCTCGGCGGTCTCTGTCAGTCAACAGACGAGGTCGGCTTGTACGCTTTTGCCCTACACGGGTCCCTTCACGTTTCCACTTCACTATCACATCATAAACAGTGGACCTAGGGATGTTTAGGAGTGTGGTATTCTCGCGTGCAGACGTATTACCCAAGTGAAACCCAATCACCCGACCACGACCGAAGTCCGTGAGTTCCGCGGAACGCCATATTCTGCTCTCTCACGATGACTAATGACTACTGAGGTCGCTGATGTGGAGAAGCTGGCAGTAGGTGGCACACAATGCACCTAATATGAAAAACGTATTTCTTTTTTTTTTTTTGGGTGGGGTTCCGGATACTTTTGATCATATAGTGTAATTAGAAGAAGGAAAATTTCACTCATAGCTAGCAAGCTGCAGTTTTTTAGATTTTTGTTTCTATGTAACTGCAATATCACATGTACGTACCCAGATGGGCTATGATGGTCATCGGTGAACCTAAGGATTCAGGGGCAATTACCGGTTGGGGCAGTTACGCTTGTGCTAATACAATAGTATATGTGTGTGATTTGTTTGTTATTGATTTACGTTCAAATGGTGCAAATGGCTCTGAGCACTATGGGACTTAACATCTATGGTCATCAGTTCCCTAGAACTTAGAACTACTTAAACCTAATTAACCTAAGGACGTCACACAACACCCAGCCATCACGAGGCAGAGAAAATCCCTGACCCCGCCGGGAATCGAACCCGGGAACCCGGGCGCGGGAAGCGAGAACGCTACCACACGACCTCGAGCTGCGGGGAATTTACGTTCGTTAATATCACTGTTGTAAAGCCCCTTGATATAACATGTTAACGAACAAGGATGTCCTACTAGAGGGCAATGTATATAAATATACATATAGGGTTACAAGCGTATTTAAAGGAGGAAATTTAAAAATGAAGAAAAGACAACAAAAGGGAAAATCAGAACGCATCAGGCACTTGGTCTCACAGGGAAGCCATGAGAATCGTTATACAGATGGTAAATCATTAATGTAAATAATAACGTTAAACTGATGACTACATAAAACGCATATGGAAATTTCAAATGAAATGTAAATAAAAATGGAAAATACTAATCCGTAGAGGACATAAATTGTACAGAGTCCAGTAACATGAAAATAGGTAGGGCAGTACGTGTATTTAGAGGCAGAAAAGATGTGGCTCAGTGTGCACGGTAGGTGGGTGAAGTACTCGCGTTAATGTATGTGGGACATTTGTGGAAGTTCATGTGGGTGATGATCCTATCTGACGTATGTGTAGTGGCTACGAAAAGGATCGAAAAACTGTAATGATGTAGTCACATGTTTTCTCTGATGTCTGGCCGTGTAGTGGAGAGCAAACCCAGTGCTAAATGCAGCAGCGGAGTTAAAAATGAATTAGAGCACTTGGCATATCACAATGTAAGTCTCTTCGGCGATGTAAACACCGACCACAGAAGTTATAACGATACGCAACGGAGAGCGCTGCTAACGACGTGGACGAAACGGACCGTGGCTGCGGCCAATTGCCAGTTCCAAAACGTTCGCGCTTAACCAGTGCATTTATGAGGTAAATGAAAAATGTTATTAAAACGCACCATCCAAGGACACTTCAAAAAGTGCTAGTGTTGGTGATTACGAATTGTTCAAACACTGATAAGTAAAAGACGTAACAAGTCGCAAGGCATAAGAGACTATTGACGTAAAAATAAAGATGAAAAAAGAATGACTTACATTATGCATACTTATGTTCATGAAGCCAAATGAAATCTCCACTATCTAGTACAGATCCGAAAAATAAAAGCAAACATATGAAAATAATGTAACTGCTGCAAAATAAAAGGTCGATATGTTAGAACTATTGTTTTTCTCTTTGCATTGTAAAATAAACTTCGCATTGTAGAGAACTGATACTACTGTATAATTGTTGCACGAAACCAACCATGGTGAGCGGTCATTCAATCTAGCCCGTAACTCACTCAGACCGCGCTTTAATTTTCGAACTCGCTCCCCAAGGCCAGTTGTAGTGGAATGCGTTTACACTCCCCGTGCCCTCCTTAAACTGCCAAACCTACGGTGTTTTGTTGTCGGTTGCGTTATCGCCTTCTGTGTTTATTGTTGATACGTGTTATTGATAGGTGTTGGAGTCTCCTAGACCGCGCCTCGTGAGCTACGTACCTGATTTCTTCAGTACGGTACCCTACAATTCAAAATGCGTTCGCACGAATGTGTCAGTTAATTTTTCCGAGTTTTATGGAATTGTTAGTCAGCCTATGGAGAAAGATGTCAGTGATATGGATGAAGAAATAAACTAAAAAGACAACGATTTTACATTAGCACGTGGAAGCAGTTCTGCTATCGAGGAAGAGTATAATTCAGAGGAAGAACTTCAGGAAAGTTGTCATGGGGATCATTCTGTTTCTCCAATGAAATACTTGAAGTGTCTGTTAAAATCGAATGTGTTCAGAGTGGTAATAAGAAAAATGTAGTTCCCAGCAATTTGACAGACTTTCTTTTTGTACCCATCGGGTGGAATTTTTAAGCGCAAATTTAAACCATGGAATTTAAATTTATTTGGAAATTTAATTGCTACAGAGATTGTATTATTTTTCAGAATGTAAAATTCAGTTCTATAACCGTCCATTTATATGGACTATGTAAGAAAACCTCACAAAATTATGTGCTTTCGTGTTTTCGCTCTCTTTGTTATTGCTCGCGTAATAACTGTATATTGATAAATGGATGAGATAAAATATGTTGCTACGAAAAGAGCCCTGAAACACTTTTTAGGGATGTTGTGCTGTGACTTTCTTTGGATCATTAATATCCAACAAAATAAAATATATCATGTTCTTATTACTCCGGATCTGGCTTTCTATAAAAGGAACATTGTTTCGTTACTGTAATCCGCTATAAAGTTCAACATATCTTTCTTACCTTACAGTTGTTGAAAAGGCTACTGAAAATTATTTTGTTATCAATACTAATGATACAGTAAACAATGTTTGTTCAACATCAAAATTTTTCAGTGTATTTTTGTTAACATTAACACACGAATAAGTATCACGACTAACACGAGAACATGAGACTATTATCAGAGAAAAAATGTTTTTATTATAGTATTTGCCAGACCAGAACTACACACAGCAAGATTTATTTTATGTCATGAAAGTAAATTTTCTTTTTGCACTGTTAATGATCCGAAGCCAGCGTCCACCTGTAAAACACATCATAAAATCTGCTGCTCTGCCCTCCAATCCCGAAAGCAGAAAGAAGTAATTTTAGTTCCCTATTACCTGTCCACTTCTTTGCGGTATGATTGGTTTCATTTAATGCAGTTTGAATGCGCCGCGGCAGCGGCTCGTTCGTTCGTAGCGCAGCTCTGCACCTCGGATAATATTTAAATAGCTGAAAATGTCTTAAAGGGATGGGATAAAATACCAGGCAAGCTTATTACAAATCATAATGCAAGTTTTCACTAAGTAACTCTATTCAAAACATTTAGACAGATTAAATTCTTACATACCTTTACAAATCAATACCTAATGGCGTCCTTCTCTCAATCTTGACAAAAGAATGCTACACAAGCATACAATAGAGCCTCACTGGCTCTTCCTGCTCACGTAATTCCCAAAAGACGACAGAGAAATTTATGCTCGGTCACTACTATTTATACTCTGTTTGATATATTTACATCTATGTTTGATATTTAATAAGTATCGTCTGTGGCGGTTTCAGTACTCGCCGACACAGATATTATCTAAAAAAAATCGATACACAATTCTATACAGGTATAAAACGTGACACATAATGGTTTCTCTTTATTACATAAAGTTCACATTATCATTGTCCATAAAGGAATGAAATTATAATCATCCAGTTCAATTATTTTTTCCTTTCTTTTACCACATATAATATGTGTTTTGCCAGGAGACGTTACAGTGTGATACATAGTAAATTGCTGCAGGCTTTGTTTATTGCAATAAAATGAACTAGGAGCATTTAAACAACACTTAAATAGTTGTAAAAATAAATATTATATAGCGTAAATTCAAAATTTCATATGATTTTTGCCTTAAATCTCGGTTTAAACGTAGGGGCCTCAGAGACTCCACTTCGTGGCATACGTTACAGAAAAGTAGCCTCGCAAGCTAAGGGCTAGTTGGGAAGATCAGTCTAGCAATGCATCCGTAGACGGAACCGGACTCTGCAGCGTTAACAACTGCGGCGGCCCAACGGTCAACCGCCTTCTTGCCTAGCCTATCCAAGGCGCACACCACTCACCAACTATTACGACTTTCCAAAAAAATTATAAAAGTAAAATATTACTGCATAAAGATAACATCTGTATAAATAAAAAGTGAAGTCAAGGTTCTATAACTTAATCGAGTTGAACTATAAACTTTTGGTAGACAAGAATGACAAAAGTGTATAAACAATACACAAGAACTATCGAACCTAGTAAAAAGGAATATCAATGAACACTGAAATACAACCGAATGTCTTAATATACAACGAAAATCTAATCCAGAAGTAAAGTACCTTATTTTTCACACTAAATACCAAAATTATTTCTTGCTTTTGACGAGCTGAAAAATCATTCTATATTGTTTGACGTTTTGTGTAAATGTGTTAACTCTTACAAAAACTCTGTGACAGAAATTATGAGTAAGAAAAGAGTCTGAAGGCTGAGATCGGGGTTTTATCGTACATTTTCTCCTATATCGCGCCCAAATAGGTTAACAAAACAAAATATTTGGTCGGACCACTGCTACAACAATTTCAGACGTCCAAAGTGAGGCAGTAAACGCTCAGATCTGCTGCACCAACTGTCGATTCTGCTAATCTGTAAAGTAGGGTGCTAGTGAAACATCACATCTGCAATTAAATCAAAAGACTGCTCCCCATTTTTACGTAATTAACGACAACTGAATCCTGAAACTCAGGTGCCTTCAAACTGCAATTTCCAGAATCAAGGGAAAGGTGGCGGAAGTCAGTGAAACATACCTTGTAAAAGTCGGTATTATTTTTTATTTCTTCATCTTATGACGTAAGAATTACTTTGTATGAGAATCATGTAATGGGAAATGAATATACTGTCATGTATAAGAGAAGTGTACAGGCTGTGCACACGAGAAATGCGAAGAATAATTTTTGAATCTATTTCAATTTTGACTAAATAAATGCGAGAAGTGACGATTTGCTGTCCTAGCAGTCACTTTAGTTGTGTCTAGCGAAGCGAATCAAAGGTATGTGTTTTGTGTACCGCAACTTTACGCTTGCACAGGAAAGGTTCAGTTAATGAAAGGACTATGCCACAATTCTCAAAGCATGATTGGTTTTATTATAATATAACTCTCTGAGCAAGTTTCATTCCTTGGTACTTATTAAAAAAACTACTGAATCATCGCGCTTCCAGACTTGATCTTAAGCAAGGGTAGACAAACATCAGCTCATTTAGCATTAAACTTTTAGGCAACCTATTAAAATAATAAAAGACTAAAATATGTTTTACCAAGCAGTAATATTTAAACAACCACTACCAATGCAATCAGAATCCAATAAGCATGGTACTTAAACTAAGAAAATAAGTAGGCCAGAATATAGCCTTTGGTTTTACTCTAAACCGGCACCTACCGATGAGCTCACGATTAAAAAAAACACAGAGCACAAAATTTTAAGACAAAGTTTCTTATAAAAACATTACTCTAATTGAATATAAAATCTCTAAAACAAATTCAGGCTGACAAGTAAATGACTTTAGAGTTAACTTCTGCAATAGTTCAACACTGGATCATTAAACAATGTTAAACAAACTCGTGGTTTTAAAATGAAGCCACCACTCACGCAACTACAAATGCATCAAGAGATAATTAGAGGCTTGTACTTAAAGCAGGATTTCACAGCTTTCCCTTCATTACACATGAACTGCCGCTCTCGGTACGAACCCTTTTACTCTCGTTGGAGAGAGGCCCAGCTCACCCGTCTCCTCAGGCAGGTCATTGTACACACAGGAGAGAACACAAAGTAACAAGAGAAGCCTCTAAAACACAAACACATGGTGTTAATTCAACAAGCCTCAAAAACATGATCATACGTGCTTCAGGGAACACAGGTCAGACCATAACGACAGTTTAAACTATGGCCTGGAAAACTTCAAGCAACCAATTAGTCCAGTAAATAAAATAAATAAAACCACACTTGATAAACCATCAAAACACGGGCATTTCACTACTAAGGAAATCGTTCAGGACTGGCAGTTGGGAATGCCCCCAAAGCACAGAATGAAGTAGCTGACGAGAATTTCGAATGAGGCAATAGGTGGTAGCTATACGTTAAATCACGTCTTTACCACAGTTGCTGTCCTGAAATTTTGCTCACAAAAAAAAGGCCCGTCAACCAGTGAACGTCAGAATCACCAACGCCAGTACCAACAGTCCCAGTCCCACGCGTTGCCATCTTAACACTGCCACCCAGCGTGCTTGCAAACACAGTGCATGCAGGACTCGCCTCCCAGCGGCTCCGTGTTCACTTTCTCTTCACGTGCCTCGCCTCAGGCGCGCGCTGTATAAGCAAACTTCACGCCAGGCGGGATCGATAACCGCTAGGTCGATGTGCACACATTATATTGCACTCTTACGGCCTTTCTCATTTACTAAATCACAATTGTCACTAATCTTCCAAATTTGTCTACAATAATTTGTAGAATAACTTCAGCGAGAGTAAATTAACTCTTTTGCATGGGTTTTATGTTTCAGGAAGATGTGTCAGAATTCCATACTCATTGTTTGAGGGCAGAAGGACTGATGGCTTATCGCGTCGTGTCACTTGAGTATTACGCACATAAAAAGCCGAACCTGTACTTCGTACATTCGTATTTGCGAAGTCAGATTCAGTACTCATAGCCACCTTTTATGTGGAAATCATTATAGTAGTTTCATCGTCAAGATGCTTTCAATTACGATGTGCAGTAGCCGTCAGGATTTAATACACCAAAAGACAAAAGTAAACAGCGATGGCACACGAACAATTATGAAGATGATGAAATACAATTCGCTCATTAATTCCCATTTGGTGTATTAAAGTAGTAGCCGAATAGTGCCATCGCATTTCTAACGTGTTCCCCCCCAAGAAAAAACTTTCTTGATGCAACGCCTAATTTTTTCTAGGTTTAAAAATCTCTACCGCTTTGTATTGTCTGTAAGGAAGGATGGGCTACATCGTACCGTTGAAAGTCAGGATGAACAGAATACAGCCACAATATAATAATGTTTTTCATTGAATGACAGTGTGAAACTGAATGCAATAAGTTCAAGGAAAACAGCATCAACATGGACGCTTTGAATCTCGTGGCCGAACAGCATGAGCTGAGAACAAGGTGGTTATCTGCAGAAACTATGTTGGTTTTCATAGGAGATCTTTATTCTGCATTGAGTAGTAAAATTGCTTGTACTCTCTTAACATTCACACCCTTGCTTTTTACTTCAGTTAAAGTAGTTTTAATTTTCTGTACTCTGTAACTCTTCTTCAGACAACTATTTCCTTTCCAATTTCTTCACAGTTTTCCTTGAGCTCCTAAAAATTTCTTATTGATGTATTTAGTAAGAACATACATTGCTTTGTAGTTTATACAGTTATTTTCCTTCAATTTCGTGTTTCCTTCCTTCGTTCATCACTTACAGTGTTTCCTCTGCTACACGATGCTAGAACATTCCTTGTGCTTATATTTGTGTGGTGGAGTTCCATGACTAGCCTTTATCTCAGATATCCATTTCTCGTCAACTGAAGTAATTAATGTGTCATTTACTGTTGCAATTTCTGAACTTTCAGAGCTCTTTCAATGTACATAATCTTTCCGTAATGTTCCAGTACACCTGTATACACAGAAAAAATGGTTCAAATGGCTCTGAGCACTATGGGACTCAACTACTGTGGTCATAAGTCCCCTAGAACTTAGAACTACTGAAACCTAACTAACCTAAGGACAGCACACAACACCCAGCCATCACGAGGCAGAGAAAATCCCTGACCCCGCCGGGAATCGAACCCGGGAACCCGGGCGTGGGAAGCGAGAACGCTACCGCACGACCACGAGATGCGGGCTGTATACACAGAGATTATTATTGATGGCTCTCTTAAATTTAACTTATTCATATTCATTACTAAATTGTGATCAGCATTTACATTTCTACTCCGCAAGCCACCTTACGGCGTGTGGCGGAGGGCACTTTGTCTCTCGCTGTCACCTCCCTTTTTCCCGTTTCGCTAGCTAATGGTTCGCTGGAAAAACTACTGCTGGTAAATCTCCGTGTGAGACAGAATCTCTCCAGTCTACCTTCATGGTATTAGGTACCTAAGGAAGAAGCTTGACAACAGTGCTAATTTTCATTGTTGGTACCTCAAATTTATTTCAGTGAAAGATAAACATGGCACGAACAACATACACTATGTGATTAAACGTATCCGGACACTACAAAAACATTCGTTTCTCATATTAGGTGCATTGTGTTGCCACCTACTGGCAGCTTCTCCATAAAAGCGACATCATTAGTCATTAGACATCGTGAGAGAGCAGAATGGGGCGCTCCGCGGAACTCACAGACTCCGAATGTTGTCAGGTGATTGGGTGTCACTTGTGCCATACGTCTGTACTCGAGATTTCCACACTCCTAAACATGCCTAGGTCCACTGTTTCCGATGTGTGAAGTGGAAAAAGTACAGCAAAAAAAACGTACAGGCCGACCTCGTCTGTTGACCGACAGAGACCGCCGATAGTTGAAGAGGGTCGTAATGTGTAACAGGCAGACATCTATAGAGACCCTCACACAGGAATTCCAAACTGCATGAGGATCCACTGCAAGTACTGTCACAGTTAGGCGGGAGGTGAAAAACATGGATTTCATGGTCGAGCGGCCTCTCATAAGCCAAGAATCACGCCGGTAAATGCCAACCGAAGCCTCGCTTGCTGTGAGGAGCGTAAACACTGGACGACTGAACAGTGGAAAAACGTTGTGAGGGGTTACGAATATCGGTACACATTGTGGCCATCTGATGGTAGTGTGTGGGCATGGCGAATGCCCCTGTGAACGTCATCTACCACCGTGTGTAGTGCCAACACTAAAATTCGGAGGCGGTGGCGTTATGCTGTGGTCGTGTTTAACATGGAAGGGGCTTGCAACAATTGTTGTTTTGCACTGTCACAGCACAGGCTTACATTGGCGTTTTAAGCACCTTCTCCCTTCCCACTGTTGAACTGCATTTCGGGGATGTCGATTGCATCTTTCAACACGATCGAGCGCCCGTTCATAGTGCACGGCCCGTGGCGGAGTGGTTACACGACAATAACATCCCTGTAATGCACTGGCCTGCACAGAGTCATGACCTGAATCCTATAGAACACCTTCGGGATGTTTGGGGACGCCGACTTCGTGTCAGGACTCACCACCCGACATCGATACCTCTCCTCAGTGCAGCACCCCGTGAAGGAAGGTCTGCCTTTCCCCAATAAACCGTCCAGCACCTGACTGAACGTACGCCTGCGAGAGTGGAAGCTGTCATCAACGCCAACACCATACTGAATTCCAGCATTACCGATGGAGGGCGCCACAACCTTCTGAGTCCTATTCAGCCAGGAGTCCGGATACTTTTGATCACATAGTGTATAGGAACATTGGGGAATTGTTTCTAATATTTAATATAACTCTGCACTGTGCGATATACAGTTATATCCCATACATTTGGATAGGATCTGGTATTTTGTGGGGCTCTTGCGTTGTGCCTTATATCGCTCCTGTCTGGAGCCTGTGTATCTAGAGAATCACTCATGCGCACACAGTGACAGATGGTCTGAATCGGTTCAATAGAGTACGTAGCTCTAATTTTCACCTGCTCGAGGACAGTAGCGGACAGGAATAAACAGAAAGAAGTTTGTACACTTTTGTATATGCTTTTAGTAGTGTGGATGATGCGTGAATGTGGTCTAGGTAAATACGAGGGTTGGAACTTAAATAGTGGCAAGTATTTATTCACAACCGATATAAAAGAGTTACATGTTTGCACCTGTCACTGTCCTTCAAAGCAGTCACCAGCGTTGTGTAGAATCCGTTGCAAGGGATGTGGAAGGCTAACAGTATACTACGCCTTCCACATCGCTGGCAACGGGTTCTACACAACGCTGGTGACTGCTTTCACTGACAGTAATAGGTGCAAACATGCAACTCTTTTGTATCGGTTATGAATAAATAGTTGCCACTATTAAAGTTCCAGCCCTCGTATGTAGATCATTCTTTTACTGACGAACGCTGTACGAACTAATGTGACAAAGTTTTAAGACACAGTGAATGCAGACGACGGGGAATTTTGTATCATAATATGTTGAGTACGTTTATGGTAAAATTAAAGCTAATTCGAGTGCAAATGAAAATAGTTAATAACGTAAAGTATAAACAAAACGTTAGAAAGTTGAGTATTATTTCGGGAAAAGGTATAGTTCGGAAGTGTGTTATTTGTTGATTGGTTAGTCATGAAAAGCGTGAACTAACGGAGGGGGGGGGGGTAATGTTTTTTCTAACGATCAGAAAGGAGTATTATTCGCGATCTTTTCACTTGGAGATATAGAATGCATACAGCAGTCTAAAGGAGTCGGAGCGCAGCCTTTCAATGGTACGTTCATGTGAAGTATTGAAACGTCCCCTTAGAAACATTATACGTGACTGTGCTTAAATTGAAACACAATATTTTTTAGCGCAACGCAATCTGACTTTCAATAATCCCTACAAGAGAATGGCCCTAACTATATTAACCTATACGTTTCACAAATCACTTACAAAAATCTTCATTACTCAAACTACTGCAATACAGCGAGCGCCACTACTGCCAGCCAAATAAAAGATACACACTGCTGAAGGCATTAACTACTGATAGGCATAGTTAGCAAATGAAAGATTTTGATAGAGAACAAACAATGTATTTACCTTAATAGTGTTCAAAAGTCATAATATATATAGCAGTTCATGACATCCATTCTTACAAATGTACTGTTTCTGATGGACACACGTCCAGATCATCCGCTCTCAAGAATCCGCCATCTCACTTCCCCACATCCACCACTGCTGGCGACTCACCTCCAACTGTGCAACGCTACACGCTGTTCACATCCAGCTGCCCCACACTACAATGGCAGACACAATGCAAACTAGCCACAGACTGCACACAGCACAGCCAGTGACTTTCATACAGAGCACTACGTGGCGTTACCAATAAGAAAACCTAAACAGCCCACTTACAGTATGAGCTCCGAACAAAGTTATAATTTGCCGGTTTTAGTTACGCTACATGTTCCAAAAGTGTTTTAAAGAGAAGGCATATTCATTTCTGTTTTTTTTTGTTTTTTTTAGAAAGTACGGATTATTTAAGTAATTTTGTGCATGAGAGAAGACAGTCAACTCCGGTGGCATATTGGGCAGATCGGTGACTAAAAACTGGAGTATATCAGACACCGATGAACGTGATAGTACGGGGAGCATTTTCATTTACGTATAGTCCGTGCTTAGTAGCTGTTCAGACATCGGGAAATACGTTACCATAAACTTGCTAAAGTGAATGAAAGGGGTTGTGCATGGCTGTGTTAAGATTAGCACGGGCTTGGCAGTGAACGTCTACATCTCAATATTCAGAATATACCGAAGTTATGCCAATATTTCCACCTTTCATTCAAAATCAAGGCCGTTACCCGATTCTTAGAATAGTTAAGTTGTATGGAGCCTGACGCGAGTTGCATTACGGTAGATTTTTGCTCAGCTTTCCTATCGGCGATCTGCTGCAACGATTTCTCAGGTAGTTGCAGGTAACGGACGAACGTAACCGCCCCTTTGCGGGGTACAAACGTGCTTAGCTATATTTTGCAGAAAATGTATTCGCAATTGCGAATACGAACAACCGTAAGATATATAAGAGACCCAAAGTTCCCTATGTCGTCTTTCTTGCGTCACAACCTGTACTAGTACACACATTATATAATTTCCGTACATGGGAGGATACTTTAATAGAAAGTCGCTGGCTGATATCGGCGGATAAATACGACACTGCAATGCCTGTGTTGTTAAGAAGAATGATGGAGTGTTCCTGCAGGCATGCATGCAACTTTCCACATTCGAGTCCCGGTCCGGCACAAATTGTCATTATCGTCATTTCCTTATACGGCTGGTGACTTTTCGTACTCGAAACACAGAATATATTTCATGCATTTCATAAAGGCTATAGTCACCGTAGTGCCTGTTCCTTCGGACATGCATATCCAAAGGAACATTCTATCGTTATTCTTAACAACACAGGCACTGTAGTATCATTATATTCTCCACCTGAGACGTGGGACACACCAATACTCGTAGAAGTCATCTTCAGTACATCCAGTAAAATCCTCATGGGCCAACAAGTTGCACTTTAAACACTTTACCCAGTCATCTGCTTATCTTCTTCACGAGTAGTCCTCTTTGCAAAGAAGACAAGGCGTTTCGTCCTCATTTTCAGACCAACTGTTTTCCTTACACGTCTTCAGATCAAAAAGGTTCAAATGGCTCTGAGCATTATGGGACTTAACATCTGCGGTCATCAGTCCCCTAGAACTTAGAACTACTTAAACCTAACTAACCTAAGGACATCACATACACCCATGCCCGAGGCAGGATTCGAACCTGCGACCGTAGCGGTCACGCGGTTCCAGACTGAAGCGCCTAGAACCGCGCGGCCACACCGGCCGGCGCCTTCAGATCCTGCCGACTCTTTTTTATGATCTAGACGCAGAGTCCGTGAACAGTTCTTTAACCAGTCTGAAGATGCCTTTGTTTGCATTCAGTTCATTTTTGTAGCGACTCGGCGTGATCATGGCGGATTTTCCTTTTTATCTGGTTGATGATGATCTCTCGTAATGAGGAACTGGCCTTACACTCTTCAATGGAAGAGTAAGGACTGTATTTGCACATTAGGCGACCGACCAGGGTGTGGAGGAAAAGCAGTAACAGACTCTGCTGTGTTCTAGGATCTGGTATTGTTATTGTATTTGGTGATGCAAATCCCTCTTCGCCAAATGCTTTGCGTTAGGCAGGAAAATACCCGTCTTTTTAAATCCAGACAGGTCATTTTGCCCGCATCTCGTGGTCCTGCGGTAGCGTTCTCGCTTCCCACGCCCGGGTTCGATTCCCGGCGGGGTCAAGGATTTTCTCTGCCTCGTGATGACTGGGTGTTGTGTGCTGTCCTTAGGTTAGTTAGGTTTAAGTAGTTCTAAGTTCTAGGGGACTTATGACCACAGCAGTTGAGTCCCATAGTGCTCAGAGCCATTTGAACCATTTGAACAGGTCATTTTGCATTGTTGCTGTTTTAGTGCGTGCAAGTCCGAAAAATTAAGCTGCTTGGTACTGGCTTGACACTCTCCCTAATGTCTGTTAACCCATGTCTTGATTTCCTGACCGTATAAAGCTCTTAAGTAAGAGTTTAAAACAAACTCAGATGGTTCAAATGGCTCTGAGCACTATGGGACTTAACATCTGAGGTCATCAGTCCCCTAGAACTTAGAACTACTTAAACCTAACTAACCTAAGGACATCACACACATCCATTCCCGAGGCAGGATTCGAACCTGCGACCGCAGCGGTCGCGCGGTTCCAGACTGAATCGCCTAGAACCGCTCGCCCACAACGGCGGGCCAGCACAAACTCATTTGTGGCAAAAATAACTTAAGAAATTGCAAAACGTAATAGAAAAACATTTACGTAATTATTAAAATGCGGGTATTAAAACATGTTCACACAAATAGCGTACTGTTAAAAACATATACTTCTTACATCATACATATAAGTTATATCCAAGTCATGGCATAATATTAGGTACTTCTGCTTCGACCCTACTGCTTTTAACAGGTTTTAGTCCAGCTGTAGTTCATCTGTAAAATTCCTTCTGCATTAGAAAGAAGGGTAAGAACCATTTAAAATGGTGTATGTCCACAATGCCTGTTAGACCTGTTATTCATTGCATTACTTCACTGAAGCACCAAATAAACTAGTATAGGCATGCGTATTCAGATACAGATACGTAAACAGGCACAATACGGCGCTGCGGTCAGCCTGTATAAGACAACAAGTGTCTGGCGCAGTTGTTGGAACGGTTACCGCTGCTACAATGACGGGTTATCAAGATTTAAGTGAGGTTTGAACGTGTTGTTATAATCGGCGCACGAGTGATGGGACACAGGATCTCCGAGGTAGCGATGAACTTTGGACCTTCCCGTTTAATAGTTTAGTTTCTTGAGTTTCTGCGTGTTGATTTAATATCTAATTGCCACAGTTCTCGCGTTTTCGTTTGCGTCGGAAAGTGAACCGATTTTGTGACATATTACAAGTTCCTAGTCAAGTGCGAATTATTCAGTTTCACCTGATTGCTTCAGTAGTTAGGTTTCTGAATCTCTGCGTAGTAATCTAATTTATTAGACACAGGTCCTGTGTTTTCGTCATGGTCTACAGTAGAGTTGCGCAGCACTTGCCGATAGTCCGTTTATCTGCAAAGTTTAGCTTTCCACGATCTTTAGTATGGACAAGGACTGCGATTGTTGTGTGTGGATGCGAGCCGAGCTGGTGACACTTCGCTCTCAGCTTCAAGCTCTGATGGCTTCGGTTACACAGCTTGAGGCTTCAGTCGATGGGTGCCACTGTTGTGGGCCGGCCGTGGGGATCCAATGGACGTCAAGCTCGTTAGAGTCCTCCGATCGGTCCTCACCGGTGGCCAGCCCAGATACTGCTCGCACTGAGCTTGACCCCTCACCTGTGGTCGAGTGGGAGGTCGCCCCGGGGCGTAGCAGGCGGCGAAAGACCTCCCCGGCGGTCGCACGTAAGGCCTCCCCGGTTTGTCTGACACACAGGTTCCAGGTGCTGTCTGTGGCTGACACTGTCGCTGAGCCAGATACTGTCGCCTGTCCTGTTTCACAGGAACCCTCTAAACCTGCAAGATCCGGACAATCACAGAGAGTGGTATTATTGATAGTTGGGAGCTCCAACGTTAGGCACGTTATGGGACGCCTTAGGGATATGGTTGCCGAGAAGGGGAAAAAAAAAAGTTCACTACCTGTGCATATTGCGTGGACTCATTCCAGATGTGGAAAGGGTCCTCACAGACGCCATGAGGAGCACAGGGTGCAACCAACTGCAGGTGGTTGTTCACTTTAGATCAAAAGAGATTCTCTCTGATTTCGAGCGGCTAACAGAAGTGGTAAAGGCTGCCAGTCTTGATTGCAAGATGAAAACAGAGCTGACCATTTGCAGCTTAGTCGACAGAACCGATAACGGACCTGTGGTACAGAGCCGAATGGAGGGTCTGAATCAGAGGCTCAGACGGTTCTGCGACCGTGTAGGCTGCAGATTCCTCGACTTGGGCCAAAGGATGGTTGGGTTTCGAGCTCCGCTGAATAGGTCAGGTGTCCGCTATATACGCAGGAGGCAGCTACACGGGTAGCAGGGGCTGTGTCGAGTGGTCTGGGCGGTATTTTCGGTTAGAGGGTCTCGGGAAAACACAAGACGGGCTTCAGCCACGAACGAAGCAGGCCGAACATTGGAAGTACGTAGATACAGGAACCACCGGTATAACAGATGTAAATTGTCGTAGCTGTGTTGGGAAAGTACCAGAGCTCCAAGCGCTAATAGAAAGCACTGATGCTTAAATCGTTATGGGCACTGAAAGTTGACTAAAGCCGGTTATAAGCTCAGCCGAAATTTTTGTGAAGGACCTAACGGTGTTTCGAATCGATAGACTAAACACGGTTGGCGGTGCCGTGTTTGTTGCTCTTAGAAGTAGTTTATCCTGCCGCGAAATTGAAGTAGATAATCTCAGTGCGTTAGTATGGGCAGAAGATACCAGTTCAAAAAAGGAGCTAAAAATTCACTTGACGCCTTCCTGAGAGACAGTCTCTTCTCCCTCCAAATTAATAATATATGTGTAGACCAGATGTGGCTTGAATTCAAAGAAATAGCATCAGCAGCAATTAAGATATTTGTACCAAATAAATTAACAAACGACTGAACTGATCCTCCTTGATACACGAAACGGGTCAGAACACCGTTGCAGAAACAAAGAAACATACATTACACAATTTAAAAAGACGCAAAATCCCCAAGATCTACGATCTCTTACTGAATCTTCAAATTTAGCGCTGACTTCAATGCAAGATGCTTATAACACTTTCCACAACGAAACTTTGTCTTTAAACCTGGCAGAAAATTCAAAGAGATTCTGGTCATATGTGAAGTATGTTAGCAGAAAGCAATGGAGATACTATCGAAGACAGTGCTGCCAAAACAGAGTTACTAAACACAGCCTTCCGAAATGCCTTCTCAAAAGAAGACGAAGTAAATATTCCGGAATTCGAATCAAGAACATCTGCCAACGTAAGTAACGTAGAAGTAAATATCCTCGAAGTAGTGAAGAATCTTAAATCACATAATAAAAGAAATTCTTGTGGTCCAGACTGTATAACAGTTAGGTTCCTTTCACAGTATGCTGATGCATTAGCTCCATACTTAACGATCATGTACAACCGTTCTCTCGACGAATGATCAGTACCCAAAGACTGGAAAGTTGCGCAGGTTACACCAATGTTCAAGAAAGGGAGTAGGAGTAATCCACTTAATTTCAGGCCCATATCGTTAACGTCGACATGCAGCAGAATACTGGAATATATATTGTGTTTGAACATGATGAATTACCTCGAAGAAAATGGTCTACTGACACAGAGTCAACATGGGTTTAGAAAACATCGTTCTTGTGAAACACAACTAGCTCTTTATTCGCATGAAGTGTTGAGTGCTCTTGACAAGGTATTTCAGATAGATTGGAAGGAACATCTAGAAAATTTTGTGGGGAAGGCTAACTAAAGACTGCATTTTACTGGCAGGACACATAGAAAATGTAGCAGATCTACGAAGGAGACTGCCTACACTACGCTTGTCTGTCCTCTTTTAGAATACTGCAGCGCGGAGTGGGATTCTTACCAAATGGAACTGACGGAGTACATCGAAAAAGTTCAAAGAAAGGTAGCACGTTTTGTATTATCGCGAAATACGGGAGAGAGTGTCACTGAAATGGTGCAGGATTTCGGCTGGACATCATTAAAAGAAAGGCGTTTTTAGTTGCGACGGAATCTTCTCACGAAACTCCAATCACCAACTGCGAATGCGAAAATATTTTGTTGACACCTACCTACATAGGAAGAAACGATTACCACGATAAAATAAGGGAAATAAGAGCTCGTATGGAATGATATAGGTGTTCGTCCATTCCGCGTGCTACACGAGACTGGATTAATAGAGAATTGTGATGGTGGTTCGATGAGCCATCTGCCAGGCACTTAAATGTGGTTTGCAGAGTACCCATGTAGATGTAGATGTAGATGGACTGATGATGACTGGTAACATGTTGCGTGGTCGGGCGAGTCTGTTTCAAATCGTATCCAGCAGAAGTAAGTGTACGGGTAAAGAGACAACCCCATCAATCCATGACCCCAGCATGTCATCAGGGGGCTGTTCATGCTTGCAGTGATATGGGACATTGGTACGTCTAGATAAGACTCTGACGGGTCACACGTACGTAAGCAACCTGTGTGATCACCTGCATCCATTCATGTCTACTGTGCATTTCGACGGTCTTGAGCAATTCCAGCAAGACAATGCGACATCCCATTCGTCAAGAATTGCTGCAGGGTGGCTCCAGGAACACTCGTCCGAATTTAAACACTTACGCTGTCCACCAGACCCGCCAGACATAAACCTTATTGAGCATATCTGGAATGCCTTGCAACATGCATTTCAGGAGGGAACTCCACGCCCTCGCACTACTACGGATCTGTGGACAACCCTGCAGGATTCATAGTGTTCGTTCCTTGCAGCACTACTTCAGATATTAGTCGAGTCCATGTCACGTCGTGTTACGGCCCTTGTGCGTGCTCGCGGAGACCCTACACGTTATTAGGCAGGTGTATCAGTTCCTTTCGCTCTTCAGTGTAGCTTCAACTTGTAATACGACGATATAAGTTGAAAGACGTATGCGTCGCCGGCGATGGGCGAGGCATGGCAGAGTCTCTGACCAGAGTTGTTGCTTGTCGCGAGTCGGCGTCAGTCGGCTTTAGTCTTCTGTCCGTGCTAGTAAGCAGTAGTCTTGAGTAGTCGTCAGTAGTCTGCGTGAGTCGGCGGTAGTCGGCGCGTGTCGGCTGTCTGGTATGCTCGGGACTCTGGTCAGAACTCTGGAAGATGAGTATTGTTGTAGAAGGTAAAGAAGCAGCCTTGCGCATATCTAGTAATGTATATTAATTGTTATTTAATTTCTTTAAAAAAAATGCCCCAATAATAATTTTTATAATATAAAGTAACATTTTTAAAGAAAAAAAAGTAGTAACCTGGTAAATTTTATGAGGACAACAGCGCAGCCCTTCGGCCCTGTATTCTGAATAAAAAAGCAACAAATTCTTACCTTAATAAAAACTGCAAATATATCTGCTCTTATGTAGAAATTTTTTGGCACAGCTTCGTGCAATGCTGGCGTATATTTTTTTCTGATTCTTGGAAGGAATGATCATGCATTGGAAATATTCTTTAAATTGAAATGAATGCTTTTCTTTAAAAAAGTTACTTTATATTATAAAAATTATTATTGGGGCATTTTTTTGAAAGAAATTAAATAACAGTTAATATACATTACTAGATATGCGCAAGGCTGCTTCTTTACCTTCTACAACAATACTCACCTTCCAGAGTTCTGACCAGAGTCCCGAGCATACCAGACAGCCGACACGCGCCGACTACCGCCGACTCACGCAGACCACTGACGACTACTCAAGACTACTGCTTACTAGCACGGACAGAAGACTAAAGCCGACTGACGCCGACTCGCGACAAGCAACAACTCTGGTCAGAGACTCTGCCATGCCTCGCCCATCGCCGGCGACGTATACGTCTTTCAAAGTTCCCTATTGAACTGAAAATATCACGCAGTATGATACGAAACCACAAAAATCTGTTAAACTATTTTTCTCAACAACAACGTGCCTGACACTATGAAACCTCATGGTGGTACTGAAGTTGCCGGCTTCTCATAGCCTAACGGCAAAAAAAAAAAAAAAAAAAAAAAAAAAAAAAAAAAAAAAAAACGATATTGTCAACTCACAGAGAGAGATATGAGGGTTTCCACTTTCTCCCCCGTACCGAGTTATACTCCAAGGTCCCCTACGTAGGAAGAAGCGACGTGTTGGTTGCCTTCTCTAGGTACTCTAGGTACGTACACTTTCGCTACTTTCAACAGCAAACCACTCTGTGATGCAGAACACCTCTGAAGCATCGTGTGCCACAGGAGACGGGTGAGCATGTTCGTGACGCTTTCGTGTTTAATAAATGAAGCTGTAACTAAGCGCGCTGCTCCTCTTCGGATCTTACCTTCCTCCACTGTTCCTCCTCTTTGGTACAGATCCGAGACTGGCCAGTAGTATTCAAGTATTGCTCAAACGAGTATTTTGTAAGCTACCGGCTTTGTGGATGGACTCCATTTCCTGATAATTCTTCCTGAAATATCGGAACGGAGAATGGACAAAGGCTAGGAGACGTGCAAGGGCGAAGCCAGGTTAAGCATATCTTTTTTCCTTAAAAAATTACAAATTTATTTCAAAATATGCCAACAATGAGGATGATAATTAAAATCACAATCTTCTGTGACACCTGATATATGATAATGAACAGCAAGTTTCTCTTACATAAGCAGTCTGTAGGACAAGGGAAATATCAATTTAAACAACAAACTTTACTTACACAATTAAATATAAAACGGAGAAACAATAACTGAAATAAGTACTGTTTATCACAATAAGTAGGCCAAAGCCAACCTTACCTTCGGAGAGGCCACTCTTAAAACTCAGTACACAAATGTTGAAGTAACCCAAAATTTTAAAAGGCCGTAAGATCCTTTAATAAAATCCCAGCAAGTGCACAGAGGAATTAAGTAAAGGTTCCTAAATTAAATTACACAGCAACTAAGAACCAGATTTAATCCTCCGAGAAAGAAGACAAATTTACTACTTTAAGTCCGCTAATCTTCCAGTAAGTTACAAAAAGTGTGGATCCAAGTTATTCCAAGCTGACTATCGAGAGCAGTGAATTACAGATGGAATTTAAACCATCAAGAACTTAAGTACAGTAAGTGTACGTAAATTCAAGTATAAGAAACAGATTCTTAGATTCGTTACGTTAGATCACAAGACAGGATAAACTCGAAAAGGCAGTTCCTTAAAACCACCCATAAAATAGAATATCCGGAAAACTTAACTTGTTAGCAGCTGCAGCTAGATTCAAAAGTCCAGAGAGAGCTAACGGACACAGGAGACGCCGTCCGGGTTCATGCACAGGCCGAAGTACAAGAGCATGTTCACGCTTGCAAGCGCCACACCGGTTACAATGTCACGGCCAAGAAGCCAAGGTTGCCAACAAATAGCATGCACATTACGACACGAAAGTCAAGAGCTCTGGCAATGTCTTCAGTCCTTTCACGACTTAATAAAGCTTTAATGTAACTTAACATTCGCTATACAATTACATAACTCTAAGTTAAGTGAATATATATATAGCAGTTCATGACAAATTTCAAAACTCCGCCATCTCTCTCCCCACATCCACCATTGCTGGCGGCTCACCTCCAACTGCTCAACGCTACGCGCTGTTCACAGCCAGCTGCCTAACACTACAATGGCGAGTATTCCAACAATGCAAAACAGCCACAGACTGCACACAGCACAGCCAGTGATTTTCATACAGAGGTGGCGTTACCAATAAAAAAAACTAAACAGCCTACTTACACCGGGACGCCTGTCAGAGGATCCGAAGACAGCAAAGCGCCGCCGCGGCTCACTTCCAGTGAATCCCAGTCTGGTATCTAGGGTTGGATCCCCATTTTCCTGTAATACATCTGCCGTTCTTCTTGGAATACTGACATATAATGACTGAATAGCCTTCAGTGAATGTTGTACCACTCTTCGGATCAGAACCTCTTTTAACGAAGGAGGCGGATATCTGCTGTGGAGTCTGCGCTCCAATACCTCCCAGGAGGGCTCGATAATGTTCAAGTCCGGAAACTGTGCTAGCCAGGGAAGGCGCTGCAATTCAGTTGCATGTTCCTCGTACTACGATTGTACTGGCCTGGCTGTGTGAAAGGGTGAATTATCGTCCTGAGATATGACATCATTGTTGAGGAACAACATTTCAATCATGAGGTGCACCTGATCACCTAAAGTGTTCACAGAACCCTTGGCTGTAACATGGCCTTTGAGAGTAATGATGGGACCAGCAGAACACCATGATATGGCTGTCCCCACCATCACACTTCCACCTCCATGCTTAACCGTTGGAATTGTGATGTCACCGCAAGGCACCACACTTGCTATGTTTTAGGCTTAAAATTGGCCGCGGTCCGTCAGAAGACATCGGACCCGCGAGTCGCCACTGTCAACGCTAGCAGACCGAGCACCGCCACTCCGCTGGTCTTACAAGCTAGCGCTCTGGCCAGTGCGACAGCCGACTTTAATAGGAATGGGTCACTCGTTATAGCTTCAGAGATCTCATTTGCAGAGACGCTAGTTAGCATAGCCTTCAGTTAGGTCAGTAGCTACGACCTAGCCAGGCGCCACATACAGTTTATGCATTGACAATTGATCTACACTGCTGGCCACCGTAAATGCAACACCCTGAAGGAAGCATCCGAATCAAGTGAAATTTACACCATGGGTTTGCAGCGATGAGATATGCAACTGATTAGAATTTCAGCGCAGACGCACATCACACGCGCCTGTGGCGCCACCTCATAGCGCCATTTAAGGCTTGGCGATTTCGACCAGTGTACGTTCGGCACGTGTGTTTACCTTGTGGTTGTTTCACAAGACAATCAGTTATGCCTCGTAGACAACAGCGAACATCGTTTGATCAAGTATCCGAGTTCGACAGAGGAAGGATAGTGGCTTACCGAGATTGTGGATTATCATACAGAGAAATCGCTAGTCGTGTTGGACGAAACCAAACAACTGTAATTCGGATATGTGACCGTTGGATGCAGGAGGGTACGACGGACCGACGTATTCGATCGCATTCACCTCGGTGCACCACTGCACGTGCTGATAGGCAAATTGTGCGCATGGCAGTGACGGATCGCTCAGTGACATCCCGAACCATAGCACAGCACATTGCGTCTGTAACGCATCATTCAGTGTCTGCGCGTACCATTAGACGCCGTTTACAGCAGAGTGGTCTGTCCGCAAGACGTCCATTGCTTCGTCTACCATTGACGCAGAACCACAGACGTCTCCGTCGCCAATGGTGTGATGACAGACGGATGTGGACGGCAGAATGGAATGACGTTGTCTTTACTGACGAAGCACGCTTCTGTCTGCAGCACCACGATGGTCGGATTCGAGTGTGGAGACACCGTGGACAGAAGATGCTGGACAGCTGCATTATGCACCGCCACACTGGTCTTTCACCGGGTATTATGGTATGGGGCGGTATTGGATATTACTCTCGCACGCCTCTAGTACGCATTGCCGGTACTTTAAATAGCCGGCGCTACATATCCGAGGTGCTGGAGCCAGTTGTCCTTCCTTACCTTCAGGGCTCGGCCACAGCCATATTTCAAAAGGATAATGCGCGACCTCACGTGGCACGCATTGTCCAAAGGTTCTTCGTCAATAACCAGATTGAATTGCTTCCCTGGCCGGCTCGCTCTCCGGATCTTTCGCCGATAGAAAACATGTGGTCCATGGTTGCTCAAAGAGTGACCCAGATTACATCCCCAGCTGCCACACCAGATGATCTTTGGCAACGTGTGGAAGCTGCTTGGGCTGCTGTACCCCAGGAACACATCCAACGTCTCTTTGACTCAATGCCGAGACGTGTGGCAGCGGTGATCTCCAACAATGGCGGCTACTCTGGCTACTGATTCTGGCAGGAATCACATGTCACAGATGTCTGTAAACGTAATCATTTGATACTTGGTCAACATGTTATCTACAAAATAAATTTTGTTGTGCTACCTCTTGTCTTCCTTGGTGTTGCATTTACGGTGGCCAGCAGTGTATATGTGTGAAGCATTCAGAATTGTAAAGACGTATTCGCAATTCATTCTATAACTGCAATTGTACAAAGTCAAGATCAATATTCGCCGCTCATACTGAATTAAAGGTAAGTATTTAATTGTATTCCTGTCTACTAACTTTCTAATCACCTAAGAAGTTCCAGATACATCCCGTCAAGTACAGTTAATTGATCCTCACGTCAGCCTACGTGATCAACGCGTGCAATTAATTGCCACACCTCGTGATCAGACTAAGAGTCAAATTGCGTGACTCAGCCGGGTCACCCTCTTTCCATGAGGCCCATAGCTCTGCCTCATACACAACAGGAATCAAGTAATCAAGACTGTAGGCTTCTTCTCGCGTTCTCCAGCCGTAAACGCGGACCGATGTTGAAAATAACGAAAACGTTGCCTGGTATGGCCATATGACATGTTTCCACTCATCAGCCGTCCACGGTTTATGCGCCTCACACAAAGTTTTACGCTTCTTTGTGTCGGCTGCCGCCATTAATGGTTTCGATATAGCAGCTCGTCCATGGACTTACTCTTTATGCAGTTCTCGGCGAACAGTATCGATAGATACGGGATCTCGAAGATGGCTATTGAGCTCTGCACTCACTTTAACCGCCGAAGTTTTCTGTTGTTTTGTCTCAATTCGTGTTAGCGTACACGACCCGTGTCATTTAGTTTTGACTTACGCCCACTGTTACGTTTACACAATAATGTCGTTCCATATTTTGTGTGGGCTGCCATGACTGTTGACACACTTGCTCTTGAAACATTCAGTAAGTTGGCTGTCTTGGTTACTGATGCTCCAGCTAAACGCTCCCCCGCAATCTGCCCTCTTTGGAACTCTGTTAGGTCTTTCATTGAACGTCAGTTTCGGCCTCTGAATGCAAATACGAAGTGTGCACTACTTGTAACCAATCTGCACTGATGCCTAGTCCGTACGGAACACGCATAGCCCAGCGCGACACCTGCCTTACCTGCGTTGTTGACCGTCATACACAACCATGCCATTACTAATACTGTTCATATTATTTGGCCCATGCCCTGTACATTACGCGCTGTAAGTTTTATGTGTTCGTTTCAGTTCAGATCGTTCCGTATCCATACTGTGTGTGAAATCTTATGGGACTTAACTGCTAAGGTCATCAGTCCCTAAGCTTACACACTACTTAAACTAAATTATTCTAAGGACGAACACACTCACCCATGCCCGAGGCAAGACTCGAACCTCCGCCTGGAGCAGCCGCACATTTCATGACTGCAGCGCCTCAGGCCGCTCGGCTACTCCAGCGCGGTCCGTATCCATACTGCTAGATATGTCATGGACGTAACTGCTTCGAATGATCTTTCTGAAACCATACAATAATGGGTCTTTCTGCCCATTTATGCGTTGTGTATTATATTTGCTTATACTGAGGGCCAACTGCCTCTCCTTTCACCAAGCGCCGACCCTCTGCAGATTCCCGGCGGGGTCAGGGATTTTCTCTGCCTCGTGATGACCGGGTGTTGTGTGATGTCCTTAGGTTAGTTAGGTTTAAGTAGTTCTAAGTTCTAGGGGACTGATAACCATAGATGTTAAGTCTCATAGTGCTCAGAGCCATTTGAACCATTCGATCCTCTGCAGATCTTTCTCCATTTCGCCACAATTTTCCAGCGTTGCGACTTCTCTGTGTAGAACAGTAATATCCGCGAAAAACTTGCCCTCCACCGTCTCATGAACTCACCTCAACCTTGAATATAAACCGACAAGCGTTCACTGATGTCCGTATGATATAAAGCCTTTCTTGACCAGTTTTTAAGTCTAGTGTCTGAATAAAGAAATTTTAGCTCTGTTTGCAGCAAGCATGTCATTGCGACGAGAAAGTTTAGTACACGCTACGTTACGTGGCTACATGTTCTATATGTGCAAAGTCGCTTCCGATCCACTTCAGAATGTTATCAGTCTTAATGTATGCCCCTTTAAGTATTTTTTATCACTATTTACATTTGGTCTTAAAATATTAAATGTAATATTGCGTTTAATACTAACGCGAATTACGTATAGAAGAACGGAAAGAACGGCTGAATCCAACCTCGTGAAGATGAATCAGGATCCTGGTGAAATGTAAGAACTTGCTAGCCAATTCTGAATCTACAACTCTGTAGATATACTGAAGACAGGCAAACCTACCTTTAAAGCAGCTGTATTTATGTAAAAACCTTTCGATGATGACACTCTTTGAAAATATGAGGGCAGCAGGGAAAAAATACAGGAAGCGAAAGGTTATCTACAACGAGTGCAGGAAACAGACCGCAGTTTTAAGAGCCAAAGAACAAGGAAGGGAAACAGTAGTGAAAAGGGGAGTGGGAGAGGGTTGTAACACATTCCCGATGTTACTAAGTCTGAACGTAGAGCTAAAATAAGTTACTGAAAAATTTGGAAGATAAATTTGTAGGGGAAAATATTGCGTTTGCCTACATCATTGCGACTCAGTCAGAGACAGTGGAAGACTCATAAGATCACTTCAACGGTATTAAAATGAGGTTATATCATTGATGGAACTAGAAATAATACAAGGGTGAAGAATTCTAATTGCATTAGCTCAAGCGATGTTGAAAGAGTACGATCTGCAGATTGAATGGTGAAAGTGGTAGACGAATTTTGCTATTCTGATAGCCAAGTAATTGGCGATAGTAGAAGAACAGAGGATTTAGAATGCAGATTGACAGTAGCAAGACAAAATTTTCTGTGAAAAAGAAATGTGTCGACTTTAGTCGTGAATATACGAGTTAAGAAGTCTTTCTTGAAAGTATTTCGTTGGCATGTAGACGTAAGTGAAATGAAACATAGACATTAAATGGCACAGACGAGAAGAGAATCGAAGGTTTCAAAAAATATTGTTACAAAAGAACGCTAGAAGTCTGACGGTTTCGTTAAGTAGCTAATGAACAGATACTGTATAGAATTAGGGGAAAAATAGTTTTATGACACCACTATACTAAAACAAAGAACAGGCTATTTTGACACATCGTGGGGCATCAAGGAATAGTTTAGTTGGTGATGGACGAAAGTGACCACGGTCAGAGTTGTAGAGGAGGCCAAGACTTTAATACAGCAAGTGATGTGATTTGATTTGTTTTCTATTGATCCCAGAAATCTTCATGCCTTATTACATCAAGTCACGTTTAAGTTAGGTGCATACGTAAGTATATACGTTTTTGAGATATTCATTTACCTACATGCATAAGTATAAACATTTTTATGGTATACAGTTATATAAAGTATACGTTGTTCATAGGTACTCATCACTCTCACAAAACGTTCACATATAGTAACCGGGTAAAGATAACAGAATAATGCCTATATACACTATTTACCTTACGTTGCTATGTGTGCTTATAAGTCCCAACAGGGTGTGGGGCGGAGGGTGGAAAATTATATTTTTAGATATATTGTTTGCCGTTCTCAACACAGGCTCTCTAACTACAATGTTGGCAACCAGAAAGTGATTAGCAAAAACATGACGAATGTAATTAGAGTTCACCGTGCCCACTCTGATGGAGAATAAAAGTTATTGATTATTGAAGTTCATTACTCTCAGGATTTAGGGTGATGTGTGGAATTCATAGAAAATCAGTTTATTATAACAATTTTCACTATATTCTGAAAACGATAAAGCGCAAAACTCCAGACAAATGATTACCCATATCAGCTATTGTGTACCATCAGAGCTGTTCAGAGTCTATTGCGCGGATCCTATTATCCCTAGGTAACGAAACTGTTCCATAACCGTTATCGATGTAAATGCTCAGAGTGAATACTCGCCAAAATATTGATGTTAATCCTCATCAAACGCCACGCTAGTAATGGTAGAAAGTCTGTCCTGTAGCGACACGTGAAAATACGACATACGCAAACTGAGAATACGAGGTGCGGCTAGAAAAAAACCGGACTGATGCTGGAAAAAACATTTATTTACAATTATTTACAATGTCATGTTATCTCCTTCAATGTACTCTCCTCCTCGGTCTCTACACCGCTCCATACGAATTTTCCACTGTTCATAGCAATGCTGCAGATCATTTTCGGTAAGTCAATACATTACTTCCGTCGCTTTTTCTTTTACTGCTTCAACAGTCTCAAATCTAGTTCCTTTCAAAGCTGACTTGACTTTAGGGAAAAGAAAAAAGTCACAGGGGGCCAAATTAGGTGAGTAGGGTGGATGATCTAAGATGGGAATGTTGTGTTTTGCCAAAAACGTCTTCACTGACAACGCACTGTGAGCTGGGGCATTGTCTTGGTGAAGGATCCATGACTTTTTTCTCCACAAATCGTTCCGTTTTCTCCGTACTCGCTCACGTAGGGTAGCCAGGACGCTAATGTAGTAATGCTGATTCACTGTTTGTCCCTCTGGTACCCAATCAATGTGCACAATCCCTTTGATGTCAAAAAAAAAGAAACAATCATCATTGCCTTGAATTTCGATTTTGACATTCGTGCTTTTTTTTTGTCGTGGAGAACCAGGAGTTTTCCAATGCATCGATTGGCGTTTAGTTTCGGGATCGTAAGTAAAAAACCACGATTCATCGCAAGTAATAACATTTTGTAAGCAGGTGGGATCATTTTCAATGTTTTCCAGGATGTCAGAACAAATCATTCTTCGGCGTTCCTTCTGTTCAATTGTGAGACACTTTGGAACCATTTTTGAACACACTTTGTTCATGTTGAAACTTTCATGAAGAATCTGCCTAACACTTTCCTTGTCAACTCCTGTTAACTCAGACACTGCTCTGATTGTTAAACGGCGATCTTGTCGAACAAGTTTACCGATTTTTTTCAATGTTTGCATCAGTTTTTGCTGACAATGGTCTGCCAGTGCGAGTGTCATCACTGGTGTCTTCGCGGCCATCTTTAAATCGTTTAAACCACTCCAACACTTGTGTTCGCAATAAACAATCATCGCCGTACACTTGTTGTAACATTACAAACGTTTCACTTGCAGATTTTCCTAGTTTGAAACAAAATTTGATGTTAACACGCTGTTTTTTCTGTACACTCAACATTTTCCGACGCACAGACAAAACGTCAACTACTTAAAACAGACGCCACGGCAGACTGAGTGCAGGAGGCAGATGAAACTCGAGCAGTAGGCGGAGCGAGAGTCACGTGACAGGCCACGTGACTTTCAGCCTTATTGCATTCGTTTTATTGTTTCACCAGTACTAGTCCGGTTTTGTTCTAGCCACACCTCGTAAATCACTGGAGTCGTTCCGTAATTAACTCTTTACCCCAGTGCGACTCATTGTTAAGTGCATATCGAGTTATGTAATATGGCATCCAAGGCTGTTCCTGGCAACTGCACAAACGCGACGCGGCTGCCGACACGGAGTACGCACTGATATGAATAAAAAAGTGAACTGGGGCCTTACTCCAGCTCTCACGCTTTTATTTATACAGTCACGGTGCGGACCGCCGAAGGAGCAGCCGATAACATTTGCCTTGCTGGCTAACTGCTCGGGCTAGCAAACACCACTTCAAGTTACTAAACAATTAATTCCTTCATTCGCTGAAGGCCAATGAATCTCTCGATTTAATTGTGCGATCAGAACACAGGTAAGTATCTATAATAAATTTCTAATGTGGCTAGGTTAAATACTTTTGGCGAGAGAATTATTTTAGTTGTACTGCACGCAATAGATGAGCTCGGAACTTGCCCTTTCGAGAGACGCTGCAGCTATAGTTTTACAGCTACCTTTTAGCTATTACAGCGTATCTCCATTCTACCTAAATCTAAACATCTTAGCTTTATCTATTCACTTACTTAATCTATCTTGCTTCCACACTTTTGGGACACAAAAACAGAAAATCATGAATTTCAACTAACATGTTATTTTGTGAGATCCAGCCTGCTGTTTCCATTAAATTACAATGGAAAAGGAATCCGAATATAAATTTTGAAGTTTCTAGCTCCTTCCTGTTGCACCAATGAATTTTTACGTAGAACATTCAAATTTCGAAAACTGTTAAAATTACTAAACTGGAACTTAACACATTATTATTTTAGGATCACTCCTGACATGCTATCAACTTTTCAGTTTATTTATTTTATTTTTAAGGTATACCGCAACATTCGTGATGTCGTAGCCAGTTACAGCGGACTGGGGTGGCACACAATGGAAAGCATATTAATTTCACATGGTGTGAGTAGGCTGATTCCCTACAAGGGAGCCAACAGTAACGTCTATTAAGTGAGAGAAATAAGTCACTTGAAAGTGAAATGGTAAAACACATATTAAAATACATTACACAAATTATTTTAGGTTAGTGTTCATAAATTCCTGTTCAAAATGGAAGTAGTGTCTCTGTAGCGTTGACTTTATTTTGGATCTAAATCTCTTCCGGCAATATTTTACACTTTGAGGTAATTTCTTGTACAGCAGTAATCTCTTGTGCCTTAGACTACTGTGGCCTTTACATAGCCGTTGATCATCTATAATTATGTCATTGGTCCGCTGCGTATTATGGTGGTGAACATCTTTAACGTAATTTATTTTTTGTAAATATATGAAAATTTTCGTGAGGGAAACACTATAGATACAAGGGACTGGTAAGATATTGTGCTCCTTAAACAGATGTCTAGTGGTGGGGGTAGGGGCACTTGTCTCATTGCCTTAATTATTCGTTTCTGCATAGCAAATATCTTCTTGTGGAAGGGGCCCCACAGAGGAATCCAGTATGCAGTTACTGATTGCACTAGTGATGTGCGGTAATGATACAAATATGGAAAGGCTCGTATATGTAACTCTAGCATAGAAAGTTCTATCAAATGGCTCTGAGCACTATGCGACTTAACTTCTGAGGTCATCAGTCGCCTAGAACTTAGAATTAATTAAACGTAACTAACCTAAGGACATCACACAATCCATGCCCGAGGCAGGATTCGAACCTGCGACCGTAGCGGTCGCTCGGTTCCAGACTGTAGCGCCTAGAACCGCACGGCAGAGTTATATCAAAGCTATCTTTGTACTGAGGACTACAACAATCCACAACGAAGATGTAATTTCAAGTAGTGTCAGTTTCCGGTAGTCTACTTCCACAGGAAACTCGTCGTTCGTCTTAATCCCGTTACACGACGGATAATCTGATTTCGTCTGACAAATTCCCCCCGCCCCCTTCACCTCTCCCATTCCTCCAAGCGCTCTCCTCTCGCTCGGCGTACCTCGAGAGCAATAAATAAGCGGAGACGGCCACTTGCAGGCTGCAGAAGAATCGGACGGGTCCGGAAGCGGCGACTTCCGCTTGCCAACAGGTATGCCCAGTCAGATCTCCGCCACTCGGCGAGATATATCGCTCGGAGCCAAAGAAGCCGGCGCGCCCTAAAACCCTGGTTCTGCGCCGTCCCGCGATTTATGGCGGATCGAGCGTCTCTGAAATATACTCAAACTTCCCGCCGAGTCTCCACTCGGATCCGGGGGCTCTGCTCTCGGCAGTGCCGCTCGGTCACGAAAGTGTGCGTAATCTCGCCATCTCCGTCCGGCCAGTTTTAGTGCGAAAGACGTTCCCATACACCCACAGCCGGTTTTAAATTAAATATTGTGGTAATACTGAGTACACTTCACCGGCAAGTCTTTTTTAAAGAAGATTAGACTTATCTTTTATGCATGTGTTCGTTGATTTTGGCACCGCCTATGAATATTCTAATGCTGCGGCTTCAGAAGCCTGATTCTCATCTCGTATCACAGAGCGGATGGGCCTTTGTTATTCAAATTAAAATATCTAATATACACACGCCCGCTCTCCCGCCTCTCTGCTCGGTGCTAAAACTGTAAGTGGACGCGTTGCGAAAGGAAAATAGTTTCCGTGGTTCCCACTTATGTTGTTCCTCGCCAAAGGAACGGAAATAGTTTGCATTGCTACTTATTATATTGTATAATTTGCTGCTAAATGTTACATTTTATCCGTTTATCACAAGTTGACTCAGACAGATTTTCTACTATCAAGATTCCTGTTGTAAAGTGCAGTAAGAGGTTTTCTGTGTGGTGTCACCGCCAGACACCACACTTGCTGGTTGGTAGCTTTAGATCGGCCGCGGTCCATTAGTACATGTCGGACCCGCGTGTCGCCACTGACAGTGATCGCAGACCGAGCGCCACCACACGGCAGGTCTCGAGAGACTTACTAGCACTCGCCCCAGTTGTACGGACGACGTAGCTAGCGATGCACACTGACGAAGCCTCGCTCATTTGCAGAGCAGATAGTTAGAATAGCCTTCAGCTAAGTCAATGGCTACGACCTAGCAAGGCGCCATTAGCATTACATAGCTTGTATCTAAAGAGTCTCACTTTTATCGTCAAGAGCGATGTACTACAAGGATGGATTAAAGTTAAGTATTCCAGGAGCTACGTACTTTTCTTTATAGCAATCATTACGTATCCTGTTTCAGACCTATCTACTAGCCTGCGTGAGTTAACGCGTGCCTTTCGGCTACTTCCGAGTGGCGTGGCTGTCTTGTTACGCCACAACATTCTGTATCTCAGTGTGCGACGGGAAAGGATGATAACATCATCAAGTGTTTCTTCATGTGACGAATTAGCTGTGGCACTGGCGTTTGTTCTCTTAATTCAGCGTCAGAACTACTGGTCACAAACATTACTGAACGATTTCCGCTTCACCGTTTATCTTCTATTTCTGCTGCCGCATACTTGTTAGACGCTATAGCGTACCTGATTGCTGTTTGCAGGTACTTAGTACTTTTCGATTATAAGCGTAAATGCTTGCGAAAGCATACTTGACCTTTTAGCAACAAATAATCCTGGATAAATAGTGAGTATCGTGAAGAATAAACGGATAAGCTACGACAAGGCAGTTGCTGCTAGGCTCTATAGCGTAACACCTACAACCATCAAACAGAAAGGCGAGGTATATCTATTTAAAAAAAACTGATTAAAATTCTCTTAACGCCTTTTTAAGAGACAGTCTTCACTCCTTCTGATCTGATCACGTAAGCGTAGGAAAGCTGTGGACTGATTTCAAACAGATAGTATCGACTGCAATTGAGGGATATATACCACATAAATTAATAAGTGATGGTACTGATACCACATACACTCCTGGAAATTGAAATAAGAACACCGTGAATTCATTGTCCCAGGAAGGGGAAACTTTATTGACACATTCCTGGGGTCAGATACATCACATGATCACACTGACAGAACTACAGGCACATAGACACAGGCAACAGAGCATGCACAATGTCGGCACTAGTACAGTGTATATCCACCTTTCGCAGCAATGCAGGCTGCTATTCTCCCATGGAGACGATCGTAGAGATGCTGGATGTAGTCCTGTGGAACGGCTTGCCATGCCATTTCCACCTGGCGCCTCAGTTGGACCAGCGTTCGTGCTGGACGTGCAGACCGCGTGAGACGACGCTTCATCCAGTCCCAAACATGCTCAATGGGGGACAGATCCGGAGATCTTGCTGGCCAGGGTAGTTGACTTACACCTTCTAGAGCACGTTGGGTGGCACGGGATACATGCGGACGTGCATTGTCCTGTTGGAACAGCAAGTTCCCTTGCCGGTCTAGGAATGGTAGAACGATGGGTTCGATGACGGTTTGGATGTACCGTGCACTATTCAGTGTCCCCTCGACGATCACCAGTGGTGTACGGCCAGTGTAGGAGATCGCTCCCCACACCATGATGCCGGGTGTTGGCCCTGTGTGCCTCGGTCGTATGCAGTCCTGATTGTGGCGCTCACCTGCACGGCGCCAAACACGCATACGACCATCATTGGCACCAAGGCAGAAGCGACTCTCATCGCTGAAGACGACACGTCTCCATTCGTCCCTCCATTCACGCCTGTCGCGACACCACCGGAGGCGGGCTACACGATGTTGGGGCGTGAGCGGAAGACGGCCTAACGGTGTGCGGGACCGTAGCCCAGCTTCATGGAGACGGTTGCGAATGGTCCTCGCCGTTACCCCAGGAGCAACAGTGTCCCTAATTTGCTGGGAAGTGGCGGTGCGGTCCCCTACGGCACTGCGTAGGATCCTACGGTCTTGGCGTGCATCCGTGCGTCGCTGCGGTCCGGTCCCAGGTCGACGGGCACGTGCACCTTCCGCCGACCACTGGCGACAACATCGATGTACTGTGGAGACCTCACGCCCCACGTGTTGAGCAATTCGGCGGTACGTCCACCCGGCCTCCCGCATGCCCACTATACGCCCTCGCTCAAAGTCCGTCAACTGCACATACGGTTCACGTCCACGCTGTCGCGGCATGCTACCAGTGTTAAAGACTGCGATGGAGCTCCGTATGCCACGGCAAACTGGCTGACACTGACGGCGGCGGTGCACAAATGCTGCGCAGCTAGCGCCATTCGACGGCCAACACCGCGGTTCCTGGTGTGTCCGCTGTGCCGTGCGTGTGATCATTGCTTGTACAGCCCTCTCGCAGTGTCCGGAGCAAGTATGGTGGGTCTGACACACCGGTGTCAATGTGTTCTTTTTTCCATTTCCAGGAGTGTATTTCACAAAACAGGTCACATCACTGTTGCAGAAGAAACGAAAAAAGCATGCCAAATTTGAAAGAAAGCAAAATCCCCAAGACTGGCAAAGTTTTGCAGAAGTACGAAATATAGATCGTACTTCAATGCGAGATATAATAATTCCACAACGAAACTCTGTCTCGGAATCTGGCACAAAACCCAAAGAGATTCTGGTCATACATAAAGCGCACCAGTGGTAAGACGCAGTCAGTACCCTCAATAAAACGGCGAAGTCACTGATGACAGCGCCACTAAAGCAGAGTTATTAAACACATTTTTCCTAAACTCCTTCGCCAAAGAAGACGAAGTAAATAATCCTGAATTCCATTCAAGAAGAACTACCAAGATGAGAAATATAGAAGTAGGTATTCTCGGTGTAGCAAAGCAGCTGAAATCACTTAATAAAGGCAAGGCCTCGGGTTCAGATTGTATACCAGTCAGGTTCCTTTCAGAGTTAGCTGATACAATAGCTCCATGTTTAGCAATTACATACAAACGCTCGCTCAAAGTAAGATCCGTACACGCTCTCTCAAAGTAAGATCCGTACCTAAAGACTGGAAAATTGCTCAAAATGGTTCAAATGGCTCTGAGCACTATGGGACTCAACTGCTGTGGTCATAAGTCCCCTAGAACTTAGAACTACTTAAACCTAACTAACCTAAGGACAGCACACAACACCCAGCCATCACGAGGCAGAGAAAATCCCTGACCCCGCCGGGAATCGAACCCGGGAACCCGGGCGTGGGAAGCGAGAACGCTACCGCACGACCACGAGATGCGGGCGGAAAATTGCTCAAGTCACACCAATACCCAAAATGGAAGTAGGAGTAATCCGCTGAATTGCCCATATCACTAACGTCGATTTGCAGTAGGATTTTGGAACATATATTGTATTCGAACATTATGAAGTACCTCGAAGAAAACAATTTACTGACACATAGTCAGTATGGATTCAGAAAATATCGTTCTTGTGAAACACAACTAGCTGTTTATACTCATAAAGTAATGAGTGCTATCGATAGGGGATCTCAAATTGATTCGATATTTTTAGTTTTCGAGAAGGCTTTCAAACACCGTGCCTCACAAGGGTCTTCTAACCAGAATGCTTGCCTATGGAATGTCGCCTCAGTTGTGCGACTGGATTCACGATTTCCTGTCAGATAGGTCACAGTTCGTAGTAATAGACGAAAAGACATCGAGTAAAACATAAGTAGTATCCAGCGTTCCCCAGGGAAGTGTTATAGGGCCTCTATTGTTCGTGATCTATATTAACGACATAGGAGAAAATGTGAGTAGCCGTCTTAGACTGTTTGCAGATGATGCTGTCATTTACCGTCTTGTAGTCATCAGATGACCAAAACGAATTGCAAAATGATTTAGATAAGATATCTATATAGTGCGAAAAGTGGCAGTTGACCCTGAATAAAGAAAAGTGTGAAGTTATTCCGAAGAGTAGAAAGAGAAATCAGCTAAATTTCGATTACGCGATAAGTCACACAAATCTGAAGGCTGTAAATTCAGCTAAATACGTCGAGATTACAATTACAAATAACTTAAATTGGAACGATCACATACATAATGTCGTGGGTATAGCACACCAAAAATTGCGATTCATTGGTATAACACATGGTGCAACAGGTCCACTAAAGACACTGCTTACACCACGCTTGTCCGCACTATTTTGGAGTATTGCTGTACGGTGTGGGATCCTCATCAGGTGGGACTGACGGATGACATCGAAATCGCGCAAAGGAGGGCAGCTCCTTTTGTATTATCGCGAAATATGGGGGAGATAGTGTCACAGATATGATACGTGAATTGGTGTGGCAGTCATTAAAACAAAGGCGTTTTTCGTTGCGACGGGATCTTCTCATGAAATTTCAATCACCAGTTTCCTCCTCCGATTGCGAAAACATTCTGTTGGCACCCACCTACCTTGGGAGGAATGATCATCGCGATAAAATAAGAGAAATCAGGGCTCGCACAGAAAAATTTTAGTGCTCGTTTTTCCCGTTCGCCGATCGAGAGTGGAACGGTTGAGAGACAAATTGAAGGTGGTTTATTGAACCCTCTGCCAGGCACTTTATTGTAAATAAAAGAGTAATCACGTAATGTAGATGTAGACGCAGATGTAGATAAAAACATCCTTTCCAACCACCAAATATCGTCTGTCAGTGTTGTTGTGGTCTTCAGTCCTGAGACTGGTTTGATGCAGCTCTCCATGCTACTCTATCCTGTGCAAGATTCTTCATCTCCCAGAACCTACTGCAACCTACATCCTTCTGAATCTGCTTAGTGTATTCATCTCTTGGTCTCCCTCTACGATTTTTACCCTCCACGCTGCCCTCCAATACTAAATTGTTGATCCCTTGATGCCTCAGAACATGTCCTACCAACCGATCCCGTCTTCTGGTCAAGTTGTGCCACAAACTTCTCTTCTCCCCAATCCTATTCAGTACTTCCTCATTAGTTATGTGATCTACCCATCTAATCTTCAGCATTCTTCTGTAGCACCACATTTCGAAAGCTTCTATTCTCTTCTTGTCCAAACTATTTATCGTCCATGTTTCACTTCCATACATGGCTACACTCCATACAAATACTTTCAGAAATGACTTCCTGACACTTAAATCTATAATCGATGTTAACAAATTTCTCTTCTTCAGAAACGCTTTCCTTGCCATTGCCAGTCTACATTTTATATCCTCTCTACTTCGACCATCATCAGTTATTTTGGTCCCCAAATAGCAAAACTCCTTTACTACTTTAAGTGTCTCATTTCCTAATCTAATTCCATCAGCATCACCCGACTTAATTCGACTACATTCCATTATCCTCGTTTTGCTTTTGTTGATGTTCATCTTATATCCTCCTTTCAAGACACTGTCCATTCCATTCAACTGCTCTTCCAAGTCCTTTGCTGTCTCTGACAGAATTACAATGTCATCGGCGAACCTCAAAGATTTTATTTCTTCTCCTTGGATTTTAAGTGGTTCCAAGATGGCCGCCGAGTAAGTGACGCCAGAAACCATTTCCAGAAAGATAAGTGATTTAGACAGTAATATAATTTAGTTTAACGCCGACAACAAATTAAATACGTGCATTAGTGTATCGTTTAGTCTTGCCATTAAAGGTTTCACTTTTCTTTGCGTATTTTTTCAGAAAACACAAAAAGATCGTAACTTCGCGAAGTCGCGCTTAGGCTTAAATTTTGTAAACGTGTTTGTTTCTTGTTTCACGGTAATTTAACTAGTTTCTCGGTAACAAATAAGTAAACTACCGCAAATAGCGTATAACTTCATTGTTTTAATACAGATTTCAGAAAAAACAGCGTAACTTTATATCAGAAACTTGCCTATATACATTTGTTTATAGGCCTAATTCTCGTAACGTTTTTGGAGAATCAAAGTTAAAGTATCTCGTTTAATTGTCCTTTTTTTCATTCCATCGAGTGAAATATATAATAAATAGCGTATACCTTCATTGTTTTAATACAGATCTCAGAAAAACAGCGGAATTTTAAATCAGAAACTTGCTTATATACATTTGTGAATAGGCTTAATTCTTGTAACGTCTTTTTTGATTTTCGGTAATTTAATTGATTTATTCTAGCTAAAGTATTATTTTTGCCATGAGTGAGAAGTGCCTGACTTGCCGTAGAATTGTTAGTTCCGGGGTTTGGTGTGATGGTTGTAGTAGTTTTTTTCACTGGGGGGACTGCAGTGGCGTGGGTGTTGGGAAAGTGGATCAGGCTCATCAGTGGTTATGTAGGATTTGCAGCAGAGATAGGAAGATAGTGGAACAGGAGGGGAAAATTGCTGCCCTTCAGGCTGAGCTAGATCAGGCTAGGGAAGATCTGGACAGGTTAAGGAGGGAGAAGGGCAAAGAGAGGTGGGAAGTGGCAACAGGTAGCAGAAGGAACAGGCCTAGAACTAAGTCTGACAGTTTTGTGGTGAATGTCAAAAATAAGTTTGACCTGTTGCTTCAGTTAGAAACTGATGAGCCTCAAGCAGAGGTAGGTGTAGACAGGACACAACAAACTTTCAATAGGAAATTGAAAAAGAATGTAGGAAAGTTATCGAAAAGGAAGAAAGTTTTGTTGTTAGGCAGTTCTCATGCCAGAGGTGTAGGCCAACTTCTGCAGGAGGAATTAGGACCAGAATACCAGGTCACAAATTTTTTCAAACCAAGTGCTAGTCTGGATCAGGTGACAGAGGATTTAGGTTCACTCTGTAAAGGATTTACCAGGGAAGACACCGTGGTTATTGTGGGAGGGCCAGGGAACAGCATTGACAGAGATCCTGGGTACAGTATAGAGTGTGACCTGGTAAAGATTGCGTCGGCATCGAGACACACCAATGTTGAATTTGTATCTGTCCTGAGACGTCATGACCGGCCTCATTTGGACTCTTCTGTTGGGAGAGTTAATTTGGAGTTGGAACGGCTGCTTGGGTCGGGTGCGGGGGCTCATATTGGTGTGGTTCCTGTTGATTATCTCAGTAGGTGGGACTATACCAGGCACGGCCTACATCTCAACAGGAAAGGGAAGGGGAAACTGGCTGGGGTAATAGCAGGAAATTTAAGGGGGGGAGGCACTGCCATGAATGGTAAAATACCAGTGGTTACAGGTGTTGGAGCAGCACCTTTTTTAGGATAGGTAAGACAGAAAGATGTCAAGTTCTACGAGAGGTCAGGATTGAAACAAATCTTCAGTTTAGGAAAGAAATTAAACAGCACAATTCTAGCACATCGGATCACCAATCACAGCTATCAATTATAAATTTTCACCAATCACCAGAAATTTTATTTCCACCAAGTTGTAGCTCAGTCCTAGGTAATTGCATTGATGAATTAAAGTCACCCAACCCAGTTGACATAATCTGCCTCTCTGAACACCGTGTGACCACTGGTATAGGAACTAGGCCTAAGCACAATGAGAAACTCAGACAGGAGAGTACTGCAAATGTTAGAATAAGGAAAGGTTCTCATAAAGGTATAATTAAAAATAATGTAAGTATATTTCATCAAAATATTGGGAGTTTAAAGAATAAAGTAGATGAGCTTCTGGTTTGTTTAGAAGATTTAGAAGCTGAGAATGAAATAGATATACTATGCCTGTCTGAGCATCACATTGTTACTGATATGGATAAGGTAAATGTAAGTGGATATAAGCTCTCTGCACATGTAATGAGAGAAAATATGGAGAAAGGAGGAGTTGCCATATATGTCAAAAGTTATCATTGTGCAAAAAGTATAGAAACAAAAAAGTTTTGTGTAGAGAAACATATAGAAGCATGTGCCTGTGAGCTTAAATTAAATAAAGGCACATTTATAATTGTAACTGTATATAGGTCCCCATCAGGAAATTTTCATCTATTTCTGAAAAATTTGGACTCCTTGTTGTGCTATCTGTCAGACAGGGGGAAGCAAATTATTATTTGTGGGGACTTCAATGTAGATTCTCTGAAAGAGGGTAATAGGAAAAATGACCTTGAAGTATTACTCGGTTCTTTCAATTTGACACCCGTTATTGATTTTCCTACTCGGGTGGTAAAGGATAGCAGCTCACTGATAGATAACTTCTTTATAGACCAAGATAAGTTTAACCAGATAAATGCTCAGCCTGTTGAGAATGGTCTTTCTGATCATGGTGCACAGCTAGTTACAATATATGACATAGCTCCATTCAGCAATACTAAACAGTCCTCCAAAGTGGTACGTTCAGTCAACGATTTAACAATTGCAAATTTCAGGGAAAGCCTACAGCAGTTAGACTGGGATGAGGTGTACCGTGAACCTGATGCCAATTTAAAATATAATTTATTTCATGACATTTTTGTAAATGCATTTGAAAACTGCTTCCCCAAGAAAATAGTTAAATATACTCGTAAGAAACCTTGTAAGAAACCATGGCTTACTAAGGGTATAAAAATATCTTGTAACCGCAAAAGGGAAATGTATCTGACAGCAAGAAAGAGTAGTGACCCAGAAACTATCAAAAATTATAAAAACTACTGTGTTATATTAAGAAAAGTTATTAAAAAATCCAGGAGTATGTGTATCATGTCTGAAATCAGCAACTCTGATAATAAAATTAAAACAATTTGGAATATTATTAAAAGAGAAACAGGTCAACCAAGAGCAGAGGAAGACAGTATTACCATCAAATTGAATGGAAACTTTACGAACAAAAAGTCAGAAGTTGAAAATATTTTTAATAATCATTTTCTAAATGTTGTGGATATAGTAGGATCCAGGTGTTCATTAGAAGATGCTAGGCTGTTAATGGAAGAGGCCATACCTATGCAATTTGATACAATTGAAATCTCACCCACTTCTCCCTTTGAAATTAGGAAAGTAATAAACTTGCTTAAAAGCAAAAACTCACATGGAATTGATGGCATTTCCAGCAAAATACTAAAAGCTTGTTCTCAACAGATAAGTAAGATTCTCAGCCACCTGTGTAATAGCTCTCTGGAACAGGGCATTTTCCCTGATAGACTGAAATATGCTATTGTTATACCTTTGCATAAAAAGGGGGATAGATCTGATGTCAACAATTACCGTCCAATCTCCCTTCTAACAGCTTTATCCAAAATTTTTGAGAAAGTAATGTATTCAAGAGTAGCTTCACATATCTGTAAAAATGAAGTACTAACAAAATGTCAGTTTGGTTTTCAGAAAGGTTTTTCAACAGAAAATGCCATATATGCTTTCACCAGTCAAATTTTGAATGATCTGAATAACCGAACACCACCCATTGGGATTTTTTGTGATCTCTCAAAGGCTTTTGATTGTGTAAATCATGAAATTCTGCTAGACAAGCTCAAGTATTGTGGCATGAGTGGGACAGTGCACAAATGGTTTAATTCGTACCTAACTGGAAGAGTGCAGAAAGTTGAAATAAGTAGTTCTCGTAACATGCAAACATCAGCACATTCCTCAAACTGGGGAACTATCAAGAATGGGGTTCCACAAGGGTCAGTCTTGGGTCCTTTGTTGTTCTTATTATATATTAATGACTTGCCATTCTATATTCATGAAGAGGCAAAGTTAGTTCTCTTTGCTGATGATACAAGTATAGTAATCACACCTGACAAACAAGAATTAACTGATGAAATTGTCAATACTGTCTTTCAGAAAATTACTAAGTGGTTCCTTGTAAACGGACTCTCACTGAATTTTGATAAGACACAGTACATACAGTTCCGTACAGTGAATGGTATGACGCCATTAATAAATATAGACCTTAATCAGAAGCATATAGCTAAGGTAGAATATTCCAAATTTTTAGGTGTGTCCATTGATGAGAGATTAAATTGGAAGAAACACATTGATGATCTGCTGAAACGTTTGAGTTCAGCTACTTATGCAATAAGGGTCATTGCAAATTTTGGTGATAAACATCTTAGTAAATTAGCTTACTACGCCTATTTTCACTCATTGCTTTCATATGGCATCATATTTTGGGGTAATTCATCACTGAGGAATAAAGTATTTATTGCACAAAAGCGTGTAATCAGAATAATAGCTGGAGTCCACCCAAGATCATCCTGCAGACATTTATTTAAGGATCTAGGGATATTCACAGTAGCTTCTCAGTATATATACTCTCTTGTGAAATTTGTTATTAACAACCAAACCCAATTCAAAAGTAATAGCAGTGTGCATAACTACAATACTAGGAGAAAGGATGATCTTCACTATTCAAGATTAAATCTAACTTTGGCACAGAAAGGGGTGAATTATACTGGCACTAAAGTCTTTGGTCACTTACCAAATAGTATCAAAAGTCTGACAGATAACCAACAAGTATTTAAGAAGAAATTAAAAGAATTTCTGAATGACAACTCCTTCTACTCCATAGAGGAATTTTTAGATATAAATTAAGAAAAAAAAGAAAAAAATATTAAAAAAATAAAAATAAAAAATAAAGAAAAACAAAAAACACAAAAAAATAAAGTTGTTATATTAACTTAAGTATGTTGTTAAATTAACCTAATTGTATTGGAAAATTCGACTCGTTCCACATCATTACGAAATATCGTATTCATGATCCATGGAACTAGTATTAATCTAATCTAATCTAATCTAATCTAATCTAATACCTACTCCGAATTTTTCTTTTGTTTCCTTTACTGCTTGCTCAATATACAGATTGAATAACATCGGGGAGAGTCTACAACCCTGTCTTACTCCCTTCCCAACCACTGCTTCCCTTTCATGTCGCTCGACTCTTATAACTGCCATCTGGTTTCTGTACAAATTGTAAATAGCCTTTCGCTCCCTGTATTTTACCACTGCCACCTTTAGAATTTGAAAGAGAGTATTCCAGTCAACATTGTCAAAAGCTTTCTCTAAGTCTACAAATGCTACAAACGTAGGTTTGCCTTTCCTTAATCTTTCTTCTAAGGTAAGTCGTAAGGTCAGTATTGCCTCACGTGTTCCAGTGTTTCTCCGGAATCCAAACTGATCTTCCCCGAGGTTGGCTTCTATTAGTTTTTCCATTCGTCTGTAAACAATTCGTGTTAGTATTTTGCAGCTGTGACTTATTAAACTGATAGTTCGGTAAATTTCACATCTGTCAACACCTGCTTCCTTTGGTATTGGAATTATTATATTCTTCTTGAAGTCTGAGGGTATTTCGCCGGTTTCATACATCTTGCTCACCAGATGGTAGAGTTTGGTCAGGACTGGCTCTCCCAAGGCCGTCAGTAGTTCCAATGGAATGTTGTCTACTCTGGGGGCCTTGTTTCGACTCAGGTCTTTCAGTGCTCTGTCAAACTCTTCACGCAGTATCGTATCTCCCATTTCATCTTCATCTACATCCTCTTCCATTTCCATAATATTGTCCTCAAGTACATCGCCCTTGTATAGACCCTCTATATACTCCTTCCACCTTTCTGTCAAAAGGTGGCCAAAATCATGCGTTAGATGACTAATATCGGCTTTTCCAGATATATGTTCTCCTATAGTGAATGTGACGCAGTAGCATAATGCAATCCTGACTACGACTGCGAATTTTGCAGCAAGTGCTTGGGCGCATGATCTCCGTCTCGTCCGGTACAGAGTCACTGTCAGACGCGTAATGGTTGTCTGACGCCTTCATTAATACACCGGCAACCGCTTTCCTCGTCAAGGTGTCAGTTTACCTCACTGGCAATACATTGATATATCTGACGGTAATATATTAGTTACAGCGAGACAGATAAAGCGCTAGGGATCACAGATTCCGAAGTGGTATGCAAATCACTGTATTACCGGACTCCTTATTTCCTAACAAACACAAATGGGAAGACTTCAGGCTGTCAATGCTTTATGTCTGCCACGTACCACCAAACTACTTACAACTTGAAGAAGGCAATCTGATGAGCTATTTAAGTGAAATACACTTCTGGAAATTGAAATAAGAACACCGTGAATTCATTGTCCCAGGAAGGGGAAACTTTATTGACACATTCCTGGGGTCAGATACATCACATGATCACACTGACAGAACCACAGGCACATAGACACAGGCAACAGATCATGCACAATGTCGGCACTAGTACAGTGTATATCCACCTTTCGCAGCAATGCAGGCTGCTATTCTCCCATGGAGACGATCGTAGAGATGCTGGATGTAGTCCTGTGGAACGGCTTGCCATGCCATTTCCACCTGGCGCCTCAGTTGGACCAGCGTTCGTGCCGGACGTGCAGACCACGTGAGACGACGCTTCATCCAGTCCCAAACATGCTCAATGGGGGACAGATCCGGAGATCTTGCTGGCCAGGGTAGTTGACTTACACCTTCTAGAGCACGTTGGGTGGCACGGGATACATGCGGACGTGCATTGTCCTGTTGGAACAGCAAGTTCCCTTGCCGGTCTAGGAATGGTAGAACGATGGGTTCGATGACGGTTTGGATGTACCGTGCACTATTCAGTGTCCCCTCGACGATCACCAGTGGTGTACGGCCAGTGTAGGAGATCGCTCCCCACACCATGATGCCGGGTGTTGGCCCTGTGTGCCTCGGTCGTATGCAGTCCTGATTGTGGCGCTCACCTGCACGGCGCCAAACACGCATACGACCATCATTGGCACCAAGGCAGAAGCGACTCTCATCGCTGAAGACGACACGTCTCCATTCGTCCCTCCATTCACACCTGTCGCGACACCACTGGAGGCGGGCTGCACGATGTTGGGGCGTGAGCGGAAGACGGCCTAACTGTGTGCGGGACCGTAGCCCAGCTTCATGGAGACGGTTGCGAATGGTCCTCGCCGATACCCCAGGAGCAACAGTGTCCCTAATTTGCTGGGAAGTGGCGGTGCGGTCCCCTACGGCACTGCGTAGGATCCTACGGTCTTGGCAAGCATCCGTGCGTCGCTGCGGTCCGGTCCAAGGTCGACGGGCACGTGCACCTTCCGCCGACCACTGGCGACAACATCGATGTACTGTGGAGACCTCACGCCCCACGTGTTGAGCAATTCGGCGGTACGTCCACCCGGCCTCCCGCATGCCCACTATACGCCCTCGCTCAAAGTCCGTCAGCTGCACATACGGTTCACGTCCACGCTGTCGCGGCATGCTACCAGTGTTAAAGACTGCGATGGAGCTCCGTATGCCACGGCAAACTGGCTGACACTGACGGCGGCGGTTTACAAATGCTGCGCAGCTAGCGCCATTCGACGGCCAACACCGCGGGTCCTGGTGTGTCCGCTGTGCCGTGCGTGTGATCATTGCTTGTACAGCCCTCTCGCAGTGTCCGGAGCAAGTATGGTGGGTCTGACACACCGGTGTCAATGTGTTTTTTTTCCATTTCCAGGAGTGTACATAATGAATATGTCACAGTTTTACTGTCAGAGATATATTGTGCGAAGTGCGAGGGCTGTTCGTTAATTTGTCCCGAGGCGGGAGCAACAGTTAAAGTCAGAAGTGTTTTACTTGCAACAGTTAGCTAGACCTTTCAGCTACTTCGCAACATAGCGGCCCCTCCGACTTAGACATCTGTCATAGCGTTGTACCAACTTTCCTGCACCATCGCCAGCAAAACCTGTGCTTTACCCCGATGCTCTACGCTCATCTCAGCTCATCGACTGTGCCAAAATATTGTCCTCGTGGCGGTTCACGTGAACAGAGATGAAACACAGAGGGAGCCTAGTCCAGGCTGTATTCCCATCGAAAAAGTTGCAGCAACGTCTTCATAGCCACCGCAATGTGCGGCCTAAAATTGTTATGAAGAAGAAATTGCATTGCAGTTACGTTATGTGGGCCGCATGAAATCGAGCGAAATCTCTCAGGAGGAACTCAAACTTGGCGGGAAACACCAATTTTGTAGGCATACTGACATGCTCACTGTGCTCTCTGAACTTAGAAAGAGCGACGCGAGGTGATCGACACGAATACTAGAGACACTGTCCATCACACCATCGGATTTTCACTGCGGTTTCCATTTCGCGACCGATCGGACCTAAACAAATGTATAACCCTCGTACAAGGTATGTGAGTTCATACATTCGTATGATAACCTGTAACGACCACCACAACGTTGTGTCACATATTGAAACTGCTCTTTGAAGAAAGGAATAATTGGTGACTCATATAACCAGTACTGTACTGTTACTTACAAGGGAACCTCCCCATCGCACCCCACTCAGATTTAGTTATAAGTTGGCAGAGTGGATAGGCCTTGAAAAACTGAACACAGATCAATCGAAAAAACAGGAAGAAGTTGTGTGAAACTATGAAAAAATAAGCAAAATATACGAACTGAGGACTGCAAGATAGGCAACATGAAGAAGAGAGTGATCTAAGGAGCGCCGTGGGCTAGTGGTTAGCGTGAGCAGCTGCGGAACGAGAGGTCCTTGGTTCAAGCCTTTCTTCAAGCAAAAATTTTAATTTTTTATTTTCAGACAATTATTATTTGTCCGTCCGACCGTCCGATGGGAAGTAACTGCGCCGTAGTATGGGGACGCTACACCTAAACGGAAAAATTTGAAATCGTTAAAAACATATGTTTTGACAGAGCACAGGGAAAACTGTACGACTGTGAAACTGTTGCATTCATTTGTTGCAGTTCATGTGACAAACTCTTTATGTTTTCATCACTTTTTTGGGAGTGATTATCACATCCACAAGAAAACCTACATCCGGCAAGGTAGAAGAATCTTTTCACCCATTCCCCAAGTGTACAAGTTAGGTGGGTCGACAACATATTCCTGTCATGTGACGCACATGCCGTCACCAGTGTCGTATAGAATATATCAGACGTGTTTTCCTGTGGAGGAAACGGTTGACCTATGACATTGCGATCAAATGTTTTCGGTTCCCATTGGAGAGGCACGTCCTTTCGTCTACTAATCGCACGGTTTTGCGATGCGGTCGCAAAACACAGACACTAAACTTGTTACACTGGAGAGAGACGTCAATGAACGAACGGACAGACCATAACTTTGCGAAAATAAAGAAAGTTAACTCTTCGCTCGAGGGAACGGTTGAACCAAGGACCTCTCGTTACGCAGCCGTTCACGCTAACCACGAGACCACAGCTCTCTGGCGTTCACATTGTCCATGATGTTGCCTATCTTGCGCATGGACTACTCAGTTTGTATATTTTGCTTATTTCTTTCATAGTTCCACACAACTTCTTCCTGTTTCTCGATTGATTTGTGTTCAGTTTTTCAAGGCCTATCCACTGTGCCAACTTATAACTAAATCTGAAGGGGGTGCGATGGGGAGGTTCTCTTGTTAGTAGTTATAGTAGCAATGATCTTTTGAAAATAATTTAGTTTCGTGACCGAAACACATTAGAACCCTACATCTACATCTAAATACATACTCCGCAATCCACCATACGGTGCGTGGCGGAGGGTACCTCGTACCACAACTAGCATCTACTCTCCCTGTTCCACCCTTTCCTTTTGCTTTTGCCTCTCAGAAAGTTTTTCATTTTACCCCTGAGGGATGATTAATCTTCCCCCCCCCCCTCTCCTTGCTTGGCAACCACTGCACCACGAAATGAGAGGCAGAAGGATTAGGGCACTGATTATGCAGCACTCCATGTCCGGTATCCTTGCGAATACTAGAAATGGCCTACAAACGAATCACATCGACCAGAAAAGAGGCAAGGCTCATTTTATGCCAGGACACGGACTGTGCGCTGAATTGGATAAAGACCAACAATATCCATTGAGCATGAGGTCTTTAGATACCTTCTGCAAGCTTCAGTAAAAGGGCGTGAAGCGCCTCAAGGAACAGTCAGATCTTTACCTTATGAATATAGTAACATATAAAAGAATTAATAACGAACTAAGGAAGTTTAGGTCCCATAGATGCTGACAGGAGGGAGGACATGTACGACAGTGTAGTTACCAGTGAAAAACAGAATGATGCTGATAGTGTCAGTAATGGCGACGTTGAGGAACAAAGTGTTGTTTTGTGACATTTTGTTCTTGTGGTCTTCAGTCGAGAGACTGGTTTGATGCGACTCTCCATGCTACTCGATCCTGTGGAAACACCTTCATCTCCTAGTACCTACTGCAGCCTACATCCTTCTGAATCTGTTTAGTGTATTCATCTCTTGGTCTCCCTCTACGATTTTTACTCTCCACGCTGCACTCAGTACTAAACTGGTGATCCCTCAATGCCTCAGAACATGTCCTACCAACCGATCCCTTCTTCTAGTCAAATTGTGCCACAAATTTCTCTTCTCCCCAATTCTGTTCAGTACCTCCTCATTAGTCAGATGATTAAATTTCTGATCTTCAGCATTCTTCTGTAGCACAACATTTCGAAAGCTTCTATTCTCTTCTTGTCTAAACTATTTATCGTCCATGTTCATTTCCATACATGCCTACACTCCATACAAATACTTTCAGAAACGACGTCCTGACACTTAAATCTATACTCGATATTAACAAATTTCTCTTCTTGAGAAACGCTTTCCTTGCCATTGCCAGTCTACATTTTAAATCCTCTTCGACCATCATCAGTTATTTTGCTCCCCAAATAGCAAAACACATTTACTACTTTAATTGTCTCATTTCCAAATCTAATTCCCTCAACACAAACCGATTTAATTCTAATTCATTTCATTATCATTGTTTTGCTTTTGTTGATGTTCATCTTATATCCGCCTTTCAAGACACTGTCCATTCCATTCAACTGCTCTTCCAAGTCCTTTGCTGTCTCTGACAGAATTACAATGTCATCGACGAACCTCAAAGTTTTTATTTGTTCTCCGTGGATTTTAATTCCTACTCAGAATTTTTCTTTTGTTTCCTTTACTGCTTGCTCAATATACGTATTGAATAACATCTGGGATAGGCTGCAACCCTGTCTCACTCCCTTACCAACCACTGCTTCCCTATCATGCCTTTCGACTCTTCTTCTTCTTCTGTAGTGGTCAATCCAAGGATTGGTTTGCAATAGCTACAATGGCAGCTTGTCTCCATTCTGTGCGTCTTTCAGCTTTCCTCTTCATTTCTTTATAGGTGTTACATCCCACATCTTTCACGATTTGATACATGTACCTCAGTCGTGGTCTTCCTCTTGGTCTTTTTCCCTCGACATATCCCTCTATGATTGTGTTCAGGAGTCCTTTATGCCTTAATAGATGGCCTGTAAATTGCACTCTTCTTTTAAAGAGTACAAATTGTAAATAGCCTTACGTATCCTGTATTTTACCGCTGCCACCTTCAGAATTTGAGAGTATTCCAGTCAACATTGTCAAAAGCTTTCTCTGTATCTACAAATGCTAAAAACGTAGGTCTGCCTTTCCTTAATCTATCTTCTAAGGTAAGTCCTAGGCCAGTATTGCCTCACGTATTCCAACATTCCTACAGAATCCAAATTATCTTCACCAAGGTGGGCTTCTACCAGTTTTCCATATGTCTGTAAAGAATTCGTGTTAGTGTTTTGCAGCCGTGACTTGTTAAACTGATAGTTCGGTAATTTTCACATCTGCTTTCTTTGGGATTGCAATTACTATATTCTTCTTGAAGTTGAGGGAATTTCGGCTGTATCATACATCTTGCTCACCACATGGTAGAGTTTCGTTAGGGCTGGCTCTCCGAAGGCTAATCGAATGTTGTCTACTTCCGGGGCCTTGTTACGACTTAGGTCTTTCAGTGCTCTGTCAAACTTTCACGCAGTATCATGTCTCCTATATCATCTTCATGTACATTCCTTCCATTTCCATAATATTGTCCTCAAGTACATCGCCCTTGTATAGTCCTCTATACCCCTTCCACCTTTCTGCTTTCCCTTCTTTGCTTAGAACTGGGTTTTCCATGTGAGCTCTTGATATTCATACAAGTAGTACTCTTTGCTACAAAGGTCTCTTTAATTTTCCTGGGGGCAGCATCTATCTTGCCCCTAGTGATATATGCCTCTACATCCTTACATTTGTCCTGTAGTCATCCCTGCTTACCCATTTTGCAGTTCCAGTCGATCTCATTTTTGAGATGTTTGTAGACCTTTTTGCCTGCTTCACTTGCTTCATTTTTATATTATTTTCTTTCATGAATTAAATTATATTATCTTATTTTACCCAAGGATTTCTACTAGCCCTCGTCTTTTTACCTACTTGATCCTCTGCTGCCTTCACTATTTCATCTCTCAAAGTTAACCACTCTTCTTCTACTGTAAGTCTTTCCCCCATTCTTGTCAATCGTTCGCTAATGCTCTCCCTGAAACTATCTACAACTTTTGGTTCTGTCAGTTCATCCAGGTCCTATCTCCTTAAATTTCCACCTTCTTGCTGTTACTTCAGTTTTAATCTACAATTCATAACCAATATATATTTTGGTCAGAGTCCACATCTGCCCCTGGAAATGTTTTACAATTTAAAACCTGTTTCCTAAATCTCTGTCTTACCATTATATAATCTACCTGAAGCCTTCCAGTATCTCCAGGCCTCTTCCATGTATACAACCGTCTTTCATGATACTTGAACCACGTTTTACCTATGATTAAGTTATGCGCTGTGCAAAATTCTATCAGGCGGCTTCCTCTTTCATTTCTTACCGCTTTTCTATATTCACCTACTATGTTTCCTTGTATTCCTTTTCCTACTATCGAATTCCAGTCACCCACGACTATTAAATTTTCGTATCCCTTCACTATGTGAATAATTTCTTTTATCCTATCATACATTTCATCCATCCCCTCATCATCTGTGGAGATACAGGGTGTTTCAAAAATGACCGGTATATTTGAAACGGCAATAAAAACTAAACGAGCAGCGATAGAAATACACCGTTTGTTGCAATATGCTTGGGACAACAGTACATTTTCAGGCAGACAAACTTTCGAAATTGCAGTAGTTACAATTTTCAACAACAGATGGCGCTGCGGTCTGGGAAACTCTATAGTACGATATTTTCCACATATCCACAATGCGTAGCAATAATATGGCGTAGTCTCTGAATGAAATTACCCGAAACCTTTGACAACGTGTCTGGCGGAATGGCTTCACATGCAGATGAGATGTACTGCTTCAGCTGTTCAATTGTTTCTGCATTCTGGCGGTACACCTGGTCTTTCAAGTGTCCCCACAGAAAGAAGTCACAGGGGTTCATATCTGGCGAATAGGGAGGCCAATCCACGCAGCCTCCTGTATGTTTCGGATAGCCCAAAGCAATCACACGATCATCGAAATATTCATTCAGGAAATTAAATACGTCGGCCGTGCGATGTGGCCGGGCACCATCTTGCATAAACCACGAGGTGTTCGCAGTGTCGTCTAAGGCAGTTTGTACCGCCACAAATTCACGAAGAATGTCCAGATAGCGTGATGCAGTAATCGTTTCGGATCTGAAAAATGGGCCAATGATTCCTTTGGAAGAAATGGCGGCCCAGACCAGTACTTTTTGAGGATGCAGGGACGATGGGACTGCTACATGGGGCTTTTCGGTTCCCCATATGCGCCAGTTCTGTTTATTGACGAAGCCGTCCAGGTAAAAATAAGCTTCGTCAGTAAACCAAATGCTGCCCACATGCATATCGCCGTCATCAATCCTGTGCACTATATCGTTAGCGAATGTCTCTCGTGCAGCAATGGTAGTGGCGCTGAGGGGTTGCCGCGTTTGAATTTTGTATGGATAGAGGTGTAAACTCTGGCGCATGAGACGATACGTGGACGTTGGCGTCATTTGACCGCAGCTGCAACACGGCGAACGGAAACCCGAGGCCGCTGTTGGATCACCTGCTGCACTAGCTGCGCGTTGCCCTCTGTGGTTGCCGTATGCGGTCGCCCTACCTTTCCAGCACGTTCATCCGTCACGTTCCCAGTCCGTTGAAATTTTTCAAACAGATCCTTTATTGTATCGCTTTTCGGTCCTTTGGTTACATTAAACCTCCGTTGAAAACTTCGTCTTGTTTCAACAACACTGTGTTCTAGGCGGTGGAATTCCAACACCAGAAAAATCCTCTGTTCTAAGGAATAAACCATGTTGTCTACAGCACACTTGCACGTTGTGAACAGCACACGCTTACGGCAGAAAGACGACGTACAGAATGGCGCACCCACAGACGGCGTTGTCTTCTATATCTTTCACATCACTTGCAGCGCCATATGTTGTTGAAAATTGTAACTACTGTAATTTCGAAAGTTTTTCTGCCTGAAAATGTACTGTTGTCCCAAGCATATTGCAACAAACGGTGTACTTCTATCGCTGCTCGTTTAGTTTTTATTGCCGTTTCAAATATACCGGTCATTTTTGAAACACCCTGTAGTTGGCATGTAAACTTGTACTGCTGTAGTAGGCGTGGGCTTTTTGTCCATACAAATTATGATATTCATGGATTTGTGCATAAATACAAATAATATTAATGAAACCCTGAAGAAACCACATCCACTTGATTGTGATTTGGTTTCACATAAATATATTACCAAATAGAGAAAGACTTTAACCTGTACGAAAGTGTGGTGAACCAAGCTTTTGTTGAGTTTCACGATAACCAGTGACTTAATTGTTGTCGTTGTGGTCTTCAGTCCGAAGAAACGTTTGATGCAGCTCTCAATGCTACTCTGTCCTAGGCAAGTCTTTTCATCTCCGTTTAACTAGGGCAATGTACATCATTTAGAATTGCTTACTGTATTCAGCTATTGGTCTCACTCTACGATTTTTATCCTCCAGGCTTCCAATCATTACGAAACTGGTGATCACTTGATGGCTCCGAACGTGTCCTACCAATCTACCCTTCCTTTATTCAGGTTGTGCGACAAAACTTTTTCTCCCGAATTCTAATCAGTATCTCTTCATTAGTTACGTGATTTACCCATCAAATCTATAGCATTCTCCTGTAGCACTGCATTTCCAGAGATTCTACTCTCTTCTTGTCTAAACTGTTTTATCGTTCATGATTCACATCCATACATGGTTACACTCCATACGATTTCTTTCAGTAAAGACTTTTTGATACTTAAATCTATACTCGACGTTAATAAATTTCTCGTCTTCGGAAACGCTTTTCTTGCCAGTGCCAGTCTACGTTTTGAATCCTCTCTACTTCGTCTATCACCAATTATTTTTCTATTCATCTTACATTTTGCTTTCAAGACACTGTCCATTCCGCACAAATGCTCTTCCAAGTCCTTTGCTGTTTTGACAGAATTTCAGTGTCATCAACAAACCTCAAAGTTTTGTTTTTTCTCCCCGGATTTTAATTCGTATTTGAAATTTTTATTTTGTTCCATTTACTCCTTCCTCATTAGACAGATTAAATAACAATGGGAATAGACTAAAACGCCCACTCACTCTTGTCTCAAACACTGATACCCTTTGTTGCCCCTCGAATCTCCTAACTGCCATCTGTATTCTTTACAAATTGTAAATAGCATTTCGCTCCTTGTATTTCATCCCAGCCACCTTCAGAATTTGAAAGAGAGTATTCCAGTCAACATAGCCAATAGCTTTCTCTGAGTCTACAAATGCTATAAACGTAGGTCTGCATTTCCTTAATCTATCTTCTATCAGAAGTAGTAGGACCTCTCGTATTCCTACATTTCCTTGGATTCCAAACTGATCTTCACCGAGGTCGGCGTCTACCAGTTTTTCCGTTCTTCTGTGAAAAAAATCATGTTTGTATTTTGCAGCCGTGACTTGAACAGATTGTTCGGTAATTTTGACATCTGTCAGCACCTGCTTTCCTTGTAATTGCAAATATTATTAATTCTTGAAGTCTGGGAGTATTTTGCCTGTTTCATACAACTTGCGCACCAGCTGGAAAGGGTTTGCGATAGCTGGCTCTCCTAAGGCTATCGGTAGTATTAACGGAATGTTGTCTACTCCCGGGGCCTTGTTTCGACTTACGTCTTTGAGTGCTCTGTCAGATTCTTTATGCCGTATTACATCTGCCATCTCATATTCATTTATGTCCTCTTCCATTTACATGCTATTGCTCTCAAGTATACCTCCATTGTATATACCTTGTATATACCCCTTCCACCATCCTGCTTTCCATTCTTTGCTTGGGGGTGGTTTTTCATCTGATCTCCTGATCTTCATGCACGTGGTTCTCTTTTATCCGGTCTCTTTAATTTTCCTATGGCAGGGATCTACCTTTCACGTTGTGTAATATGCTTCTAAATTCTTACATTTGTCCTCTATCCATTCCTGGTTAGCCATTCTACAGTTCCTGTCAGTCTCATTTTTTTTAGATGTTTGTATTTTCTTTCGCGTGTTTCATTTATTACATTTTTATATTTTCTCGTTTCATCAGTTAAATTCAATATCTCTTGAGTTACCCAAGGGTTTCAACTAGCCATACCTACTTGATTCTCTGCTGTCTTTACTGTTTCATCTCTCAAAGCTAAGCAATCTTCATCTACTGTATTCCTTGTATTCTTGTTCATCATTTCCTAAAACTCCCTCTGAAACTCTCTACAACCTCCGGTTCTTTCTGTTTATTCAGGGCCTATCTCCTTAAATTCCAACTTTTAGCAATTTCTTCAGTTTTAATCTTCAGTTCATAAGCAATAAATTTTGGTCAGAGTCCACATCTGCCCGTGGAAATGTCTTATGATTTAAAATCAGGGTCCGAAACCTGTCTTACCGCCGTATAATTAATCTGAAACGTTCCGGTGTCTCCAGGTATCTTCCATGTATAGAACCTTCTTTCATGATTCTTAAACCAAGTTTAGCTATGATTAAATAACACTCTGTGTAAAACTCTACCAGGCGGCGTCCTATTTCAGTCCCTGTTCATATTCACCTACTATTTTTCCTTCTCTTCTTTTCCTACTATCAGTACCCTATGGCATGGTTGTTAAATTTTCATCTCCCTTAACCATCTGAATAATTTCTTTTATCTCATGATACATTTCTTCAAGCTTTTCATCATCATCATCTCTGGAGCTAGTTGGCATATAAACTATTGTGGTGGATGTCGGCTTCGTGTCTGTATTGGCTACAATAGGCATTATCTGTTGCGTTCATTGTAGCTTATCGACGTTCCCATTATTTATTCATTGTTAAACCAACTCCTGCATACCTCTATTTCATTTTTTATTTATAACCCTATATTCAGCTGACCAGAAGTCCTGCTTCTCCTGCCACTGAATTTCACTAACTCCTATTATATACAACTTTAACCTATACATTTCCTTTTTAAATTTTCTAACCTGCCCGATTAAGTGACCTGACATTACACGCTCTGATTCGTAGAACGCCAGTTTTGTTTCTCTTGATAACGACATCCTCCTGAGTAGTCCCCGCCCTGAGATCCGGATGGGGAATTATGTTACCTCCGGAACATTTTACCCAAGAGTAGGCCATCGTCGTTTAACTATACAGTAGAGCTGCATGTCCTCGGGAAAAATTACGGCTGTAGTTTCCCATTGCTTTCTGGGAATCTGGAAATTTTCTTTCTGTTGTTTCTAACGGTGCAAATTTGGTGCGAATTCCTCTTGTCCAAATGCATTTGCATTAAGCGGGAAAGTACCCGTTTTAAATCCAAAAAGGTCATTTTGCATTGTTGCTGTTCTAGTATATGCAAGTCCAAACGACTAATCTATTTGGTACTGAGTTGCCATTCTTCCCGCAGGGCTCTTAAGCCATGCCTTAATTTCGTGATCGTATAAAGAGCTTCATAGTCCCATCTCAAATACCAGTATACTTCTTCAGTAAGGGATAGTTAGTAAAATTATTAGCGACAAAAATAAAGTAAAACTTTTCGGAAAATAATAGTAAGTTTTGTATGTATTTATTAATTTGTTGTAATTGAAACGTGTACACCCATGTAGTGTGCCTTTGGAAGCACGTATTTCTTGCGTTACACATATAAGTTATATTTAATAAGGAATGGGGTAGTGTCAAGTAGTTCCAGCCTCACCCCATTGCCCTAGCCGGTTTTACCCCTTATCTGTAATATTCCTTCTGCATAAGAAAGAAGGCCAAAAATCATTTAACATGGCTTATGTTCATAAGACTTGATAAAGGTATTATTCATTGTATTACTAATTTCAACTCGTTATGCGACGCTGTAAGTTCCTTATTGAACTGAAAATACCACAAACTAAGATGCACAACAACAAAATCTAACAATTTTTTTTGCTTAACGCCAACTTATCTGACACTATCAATCCTCATAGTGGTACAGAAGTTGTCCGTTGTCCTCATGGTCTAACGGCCAAAAATCAATGTTACCAACTAATAAAGAGAAATATGAGGGTTCCCGGTTGTATCCCCACACCCGATTATACCCACAACTTCTGGTATATTTCTAATTAACCATGACTAAAGATTAAAATAAAGTATCCACATTTAATGTTGTTTTGTTGTCATGAGTTACAACCCAATAGAATGATATTTTTCAGCTTACCACGCTGGTCAGTACTGTGCCAGGTTCTTCATCTCTGCATTACTACTGTAATCAACATCCCTCTAAACATAATTTCTGTAATTACAGATTGGTATGTCCTAAAAGTTTTACTTCCCTCGATAGTCAAATTAGCTCTGTCTTCATAAAATACGATGTATCCTATCAATATATACTTTCTTTTGGGCAGGCTGTATCATGAAGCATTTCATGTACATTTGGATTCAGTACCTGTCCACCACTTACATGATCAACACAACTGATTTACAGCTTTCTTCTGCAGCACCACATTTCAAAAGCCTCTTCTCTCATTTTGTCTGTACAGCTTATCGTCCACGTTTCGCTTTCATTTAATGTTACACTCCACATAAATCCTTACAGAAATCACGTAGTACCACTTACATTTCTTTTTTTTTATGAAATTACTCTCTTTGCTTGCAGTTTAGAGCTTCTTCGATTCCGTGTAACTGATTATTCCACTCCTCGAAAAAACTTAAATATTTTATTTCCTCTTGAGGAGCTGTAGTTTCTCTTCCAAATTTATCCTTGGATTCTCTTGCTACTTTGTCTACGTACATACTGAATAATGTGAGGGACAGTCGACAAATCTGTCACACTCTTTTGTCATCTGTTGTCTCCCTCACGTGCTATTCGATGTTTGTCATTGCAGTCTGGTCCATAATAGCCATAAAAATAGGTTTTCCTTTCTGCAGTCCATATTCCCCGATACATTATAGGGTTAGTTCTGCCTCCAGTACCCGCACTGACAATTACCCAGCTCATATTTTTCACTCGTTCCGTTCTTCTTTAGGTACTTTGTTTTAATGTTTTGCAACTATTACCTACTACAGTAATACTGCGGTAATACTTAGACTTGTCAGTACCGACTTTCTTTGGTATAGGGATTACTCAGTTTGTCTTGAATTCTGAGTTTGTTCGTGTATTCTGCGTACACGGTGGAACACATCAGTCATCGTCCGTTCAACCAAGCATCTTACTAATCACGAAGGAATTCTCTCTACCCAGGGAACATTGTTTCGACTTACGTATATAGTGTTCTGCCAAATCAATTTTGTAGAATCTCATGCCCCATCTCATCTTCACGCATTCAATTTCCTTTTCTACTACCGTATTTCCATCTGAACTCATGATATTCTTTCCTTTGCTTTTCTGTACTCAAAAGGTTTCTTTGAATTTCCTGTTACGCAGGGTATTTCAATATACTGAATATATTACACGACTTGCTAAACGCATATAAGAGCAGCGTTTCCGAAACCAATAAATAAAGTAATAATTCTTGCAGCGTGTATTGTTAAGTGCCATAACGAGCTGTCATCGAGTTTCATTATATTGAGTGACATTGGCTACGTTATGCGATCAGTTGTTGACAGGAGTCTCAGTTGATACTTTATGGATTTACGCACTTACAATGTGAAGAGGAATTCTCTGTGGACAGTCACTGACCGCAGCGCATGTGATCTTAACAACATACTGTATGTACACATCTTCTGACCATCCATGATTCTGTAGTTTCAACAGGTGATGTATGATTACGTGCCTGATCTATGGCATAGAATTCATATCGTTAATACGTTTCCTTGGGGGTGGCATAGTTTACACAAGTGTCTGAATAGTAACCCATTGTGAAACGTATAAGAAATGATCAACGTAACAGAAAAACTTTCTTAAGTATATAGCACGGATTATGGCGAATGTAATGTGTAAAACAGAGCATGAAGTACACACAGCCTTCCCTCTTACTGAGAAGAGATTTTATACAGTTGTTGTTATAGTGTAAGATCACTGGATCTGAGCGGGCCGCGGTGGCCGAGCGGTTCTAGGCGCTTCAGTCCGTAACCGCGCAGGTTTGAATCCTGCCTCGGGCATGGATGTGTGTGATGTCCTTAGGTTAGTTAGGTTTAAGTAGTTCTAAGTTCTAGGGGACTGATGACCTCAGATGTTAAATCCCATAGTGCTCAGAGCCATTTGAACCATTTTGAACTAGATCTGAACTGCGTGAATTCCAGAACGTAAACAGTGGCTCAAACGGTGCAAAACTTTAACTACGTGTGTATGACTTCACTACATTTGTATCACATTAGTATAAAGCTCTATTATGACACAGTAGTAAACCATTACTTTAATTATTTCTTATGTCAGTTAATTATGCCTGAAACCACTGTTGCTTTTTACAGTAACCAGCGATCGCCAGAATGCCTTATATTTAAACATAACTGGACTTCTACCTCCATAATCAAACTTGTCTGATATTACAATATTTACTCTGTTCGATGTAATTGCTGTTCTGGAATATGGTTACTCCTCCACCCCCATCTAGCTAATAGATCACCATATACATCGATCGACACCTTTCTGCTCAACATTTTGTACAAAAACAACACAGGTGTGAACAAACATTAACACTAGCATCCCATGCTTACAAAATATAAAAATTAAATTATATGAGGGTGTGCTTCCTAATTTTTATGTGAAAACTCTCAAAGCTTTTTAAACATAACAAAAACACAATTAACGTTCTGTATATTTATTCTCCATGTGTACATAGTTGCAAACCTCTACAGTTAGAGGGCTACGAACTTTAGAGTGTAACATGGGTATGTGTAACACAACTATAAGGTTCAGTCACATTTATGCGAACACCGGCTATGTTCGGCTTGAACGTGCTATAACTACTTACAGACGGTATGTGGCATCACTAGCGGTGGAGGGTGGAGGGGGGACGCTGCAGTCGTTGTAATGCGGAAATGGAGCGATTTATCTGACGCCCAAAAATGTCATAACCATTGGTTTTCGGGTCAACGGTGGAAGAATTTCCGAAACCGCTAAGTTGTAAACTGTTCGCTTGCCGAAGTGGTTAAGTTGTACCGCGAATGGAAAGATTGCGCTATCTAAAACCGGCACCTGCCAGCATTCTACCGCTTATTCCGTAGAAACAGCAGAAGAAATTGGTTGAAAGAGAATGGCGTGGGGATAAGACTAAAAAAATCATAGTTACTTTTTCACGAAGAAATGTTCCAGGTTGTCCAAACAGTATGAGGATTGGTGGAGTTATATCCCATTCACGAGTCAAGCTAATTTTACAGACATTAGAATTGACTCGTGACTAACACTGAGTATCAGAAGGGAAAAAGTTGCGAACACATTCATTTTGTAGAGAATCTCACAGAAATTAAATCCTTTAGTCAAAGGCATGGTGAAGTATTGATCCGACACCAAAAAATCTAATTTTTTTCTCTGGAAAATGGACTGTGCAATCTGTTGAATGGTGGACCTCGTATGAAAATAAAATATAGCAGTTTGGTGACTCACCAGAGTTCCTAGTCAGATAAAGTCACCAAGAAGAAAATTTGCTAATATTTGATAGTACCCTACAATATAAAGATTCTCCAAATCAGAAGACTGGAGTCAACATTTTGCTCAATACTATTACCTGATTTCGAAGAAGGTTAATACGGATGGACCCAAGACCATCGGGAGCGAAAAAGTAGGATGTGCAACATACAATCCTGCAGGAAATCATCAAACCCTATATTCTCTACCTAAGGAGGTAGCAATCTGTTACGCGGCAGTAATCGTAGTTACAGAAGCAGTAAAATAATGCAGATCTTGTAGACGAAAGCAGGATGGTGATTTTGTAGACAAAGCAGTATGGTGATATTAACAGATTCCCGAAGTGTTATAAAAAATCTGAAAAAACCAAAATAGAACAAAAATGTGTCTCCTGTAACTATAGACATTATAAATGAAGTTCTTACAAGCAGGAATAGCATCAAATTTCTTGTGTATTCCAGGGTGCAATGGAATCTTTTATATTGAAATAGTAGACAGCTTAGCGAAGCCCGCAACTAAATTACCTGAAATTCTAAATGAGAGACTTCCTTATCAAGAAATCCCGAGCTCAATCAATGAAAAAGCGAGAAACGACTGGCAGACGCAAGGGGATTCGACAAAGATATCAAAAGAGTACAGTATGATCACCTACTGCCTAAACTCATGTACGTGATACAAGACACAACAAATATCCTTTATCACCCCACTGGTTAACGCAAAGACTACTCTTGCAACGTCGGTTGCAGCGTACACCCAAAAGAGTGAACTTGTTGTACATATGACGTTGAACCACCTAAATATGTGCGACCTAAGTATGAAGATACACTGTGTACATGACGTGTGGATTTTCGTTAGGTTATGTTTTATTTTTTAAATAATTATTGCATAATCACTTTATGAGTCGGTTATTGTGTTGACATCTATCAAACGTTTATTCAAACCCTAAATACGGTGTGTTCAAAAAGTCTATCCACAGTGCCGTGTGATTGTTAGCCGCGCGTGCCGTATGCAGCAGTGAATATACCGAGATGAAACTCACTGCAGTATCGTTGTCCGTTTATTGTTTCTTTGAAAAATATGGGACCCATAATCCGACGTCTAGAAATCGAAATCAAAACTACTATTTTCACAGAATGGAGTGGTTCCTGATGAATACACAATGGATTTGCTGTACTCCACATACGAGAATTTTGCGAGTTCATGTACCCGGATAAATGAAACCATGCCTCATCAGTGAGAAACGTTTCATTAAGAATATCCCTTCCATCTTGTTGAACGAAATTTTGAACCATTGACAGTAATGCAGTTTCTTGCCATGATCAGTATTTTTCAGTTCTTGCTCGACTGTCACTTTGTATGCGAAAAGTTATAATTTTTTCCTTACACCTGTGGGGGCCGTTCCGACACTAACATCGATTTCAAAAATGGCTCTGAGCACTATGCGACTTAACAGCGGAGGTCATCAGTCCCGTAGAACTTAGAACTACTTAAACCTAACTAACCTAAGGACATCACACACATCCATGCCCGAGGCAGGATTCGAACCTGCGACCGTAGCGGTCCCGCGGTTCCAGACTGAAGCGCCTAGAACAACTCGGCCACGACGGCCGGCTCCATTGATTTCCTGAGGGAGTTTTATTACTGACTTGTTCGGGCTCGTGGACATTTTATCGGGAATATCGAGTAGTTTATCCTCAGACATAACGCTAGGGCTACCACTTCTCGGTGCATCTGTCACTGAACCCGTACTTCGGAATTTTTTAAATTAAATTTCGCACAGTAACGCGATGTGGGAGTGTTGTCTCCGGGAAAACTGAATAAAATTTGTGACGAACTGAAACTGTGTATTTACGGCCAGGTTGTTCGATTAAAAACACACGTTCTTCAATGGTTAGCATTTTAACACTGATAAAAACGAACAAAGGAACTAAACTTAAACGTTCATTTCAACACATAACGACACACACCAACGATACTACTGACGCTGGCTGAGATAAATGAAACAGTGCAATATTGGGAGAGTCCGCTTGAAGGGAAGTAACCCAGGCAGGCGAACAATCATACGGCACGCGCGGCTAACAATCATACGGCACTGCGGAGAGACTTCTTGAACACCCAGTAATTCTGTAAATGGCAACTCATGAAGTGTGTAGTTGAATAAGAGTTAAGAAATATAGTTTGTAAATGTGATGGATGGGTGTATGGCCATGACCAAATGCCAAATAAAAGAAATATATTAAAAATTCGCCGGCGAGGCAGCTGTGGTGAACTGCGGGCGATAGATGATAGCAATGAACGATGGCTGTAGAGATGTGTACGGGCGAACAGACGTGTGAGTGTTGAGCTAGTGACCGCCCAGGTGAATCAAGTGGCTGTCAACAGTGCTTCCTCAAGGACGATTCAACGGACGTGCCTGCGTTTGTGCCTCCGCAACAAGTGTCTCGTTCACGAACCCACGCTCACTGCCGTTCACCCGACGAAGGCTGGAATTTGTAAACCAATACCGCACCTTGAGGTACACTGACTGGAGACACGAGGCTTTTCCAGATGACAGACGCAGTTGGTGTGTATAGCCTAAAACGTCGGAAAGCAAACACCCTGCAACAATCATCGAAAGGGCCCAGGTGGGAGCAGGTATCGCTATACTGCGGGGAATGTTTTCGTGCTATTTCCTGTGTGGTATACTCATGCTGTAAGACGCAGTGGATCAACAAAGGTATGTATCTATACTTGCGGTCAATGTACACTGCCACAGGCAGTTTGTCTTCCAGGCTCAGGTTGGCCTCTTGGTTGTACGAGGGTAATCCCAAAAGTAACGTCTCCTATTTTTTTATCAGTACAGAACTCTGTTTGCGTGGCAGTTGGTCACACTGTTATGAAGAGTGCTTCACGTGCTGTGTATGAACATGCGCACGCCGCGCTGAGGCGCTCAGTCTTGGCTTGGCAGCCGTTGAAAATGAGCTCCCGTTGGATGTTATCGCCAAGCGCGAATTGCGCGCAGTTATTCGGTTTTTGAAAGCAAAGGGCACTGCGCCGATTGAAATCCATCGCCAATTGACGGAAGTGTATGGTGAGTTGTGCATGGATGTCAAAAATGTTCGTAAGTGGTGTGGAGAGTTTGCAGCTCTCGGACAGAAATTCACGGCGATCAAAGGAGCGGAAGACCGTCAATTTCTGAGGAGACTGTTGAAGGTTGAGCAAAGCATGCGTGAAGATCGGCGAAACACCCTGGATGATCTCTGCACGTTGGGTCCTGAGGTTTCCCGAAGCACCGCTGACAGAATCTTAACGGAAACATTGAACTGCCGGAAGGCGTGCGCAAGTTGGGTGCCACGCATGCTGACTGAGGACCACATGCGGCAACGGGAACCAGCAACTCGTTGCTGGTTCCCGCACATTTCTTCACCGCCTCGCAGCCGAACAGGATAACTTTCAGGACTCAATTGTCACGGGTGACGAAACCTGGGCATACCACTTTACACCTGTGACCGAACAACAATCACGCCAGTATCGGCATCTTTCTTCGCAGCATTGCGGCGAGCTGGTATGACATGGGCATACAAAAACTGCCACAACGTCTACAAAAATGCATCGACAGAAATTGTGATTATGTCGAAAAATAGCTAAATGTTCAAGCTGTAATGTCATGTACACCACTGTAGAAACAAAGAGGTCTATGTACACACAAAAAAATAGGAGACCTTACTTTTGGGGTTACCCTCGTAGGACAATGCAACGTGTCACCCAAATCATAGTGTAAGTGTGTGGCTCGAAGAGCACCGAGATGAATTTATCGTACACCAAACTGCCTTTATTGAAGCCCAGTCGAGAATCTGTGGGACCAACCTCAAACGGGCTGTTCGAGCCATGGATCCTCAACCGAGAAAACTAGGGCACTTGGTCTCTGCACTGTAGTTGGCACGGCTCCACATCTCTGTCGCCACCTTCCAGAACCACAATGACTCTCTTTCCGTTCGTCTCGCAGCAGTCTGAGCTGCACAAGATGGTTATTCGGCATTTTTGACGGGTGACCACATTAGTGTGACTGGACAATGTTTATCGGTGCGTGAGAAACAGTATGCTGTAACCGAATTTGGAATTCGAATAGTTCATCGACACATGGAGCACTCCGTCCTTCAGCATGACAATACCATACACCATTTACGAGCGCTGCGACAACTTCAGTATGCCGACACCCTGGTTTCACTCTCATCGATCGAATCTCATACAAAAATGGTTCAAATGGCTCTGAGCACTATGGGACTTAACATCTATGGTCATGAGTCCCCTAGAACTTAGAACTACTTAAACCTTACTAACCCAAGGACATCACACACTGTAAGTAGGCTGTTTAGGTTTTTTATTGGTAACGCCACCTCTGTATGAAAATCACTGGCTGTGCTGTGTGCAGTCTGTGGCTGCTTTGCATTGTTGTAATACTTGCCATTGAAGTGTTAGGCAGCTGGCTGTGAACAGCGCGTAGCGTTGCGCAGTTGGAGGTGAGCTGCCAGCAGTGGTGGATGTGGGGAGAGAGATGGCGGAGTTTTAAAAGTTGTCATGAATTGCTATATATATTATGACTATTGAGGTAAATACATTGTTTGTTCTCTATCAAAATCTTTAATTTGCTAACTATGCCTATCAGTAGTTAGTGCCTTCAGTAGTTTGAATCTTTTATTTAGCTGGCAGTAGTGGCGCTTGCTGTATTGCAGAAGCTTGAGTAGCGAAGATTTTTGTGAGGTAAGTGATTTGTGAAAGGTATAGTTTAATGTTAGTCAGGGCCATTCTTGTGTAGGGAATTCTGAAAGTCAGATTGCGTTGCGCTAACAAAATATTGTGTGTCAGTTTGAGCACAGTCGTGTATAAATTGTTCAAAGGGGACGTTTCAGATGGCGACCCTGCCAGGATACCTCACTGGAATCTTCTGATTTTTTTTCTTGTAGTTTTTGTAATTAGTGTAGCTTTTGTTTATTGCTAGCGCGTAATTGTAGAGAATTTCCTTTGTAGTTGCAGTCTTTCATTGTCGTACAGTAAAACAGGTGTGGCACGCATGTAGATTTGCACCAAGTATTTCGCAGCTGCAATTAACTAGATATTATTTTCAGTGTTATGTTAATGTGTTTTCTTATTTTTGCTCTTCAAATTGTGTTTTTCTGTGTTGTCGTGTGAAATACTGTGACAATAATGGCGTGTGAAAAACGTAATACTAGGCTCCAAAGTAAACTGAGAAATGACAGTGAAAACGAAAGCAGTGTGTTAGCGCCACCGAGTAATGAATTAACTGATGTTCAAAGTAGTAATTTGGTAATTGTGCATAGGGAAATGGAGCGGGCGGTAAACAATGGCGTGGACAGTGAAACAATTAGTGAAGAGGGAAGCATTATCGATCGATCGGTCGGCAACAGCTCGCCTCAGCAATCGGGAATGACAGGACACAATTTTGCAAATATTGTAGACCCAGGTTTTGGGTTCTCACCGTTTTCTCAAATGAGTCAAGACACATTTTCCACTTGTCAGAATGTGAAAGTTGCCGGTGCAAATTCACTGCCGAAAAGCACTGAAGAACATGTTTCGTACACCAGTGCATTGTTATTACAATTAATGCAACAAATGGGTCAAAAGCTTGAAAAATTAGACACAATGGAACAAAATCAGAGACAAACACAGCAAAAGCTTCAAAAATTAGATACAATGGAACAAAATCTTAAAAAGTTAGACACAATGGAACAAAATCTTCAAAAGTTAGACACAATGGAACAACACCAGAGACAAACACAGCAACAGTTAGACGCAATGGAACAAAATCTTCAAAAGTTAGACACCACGCTTGAACAAACACGTGAAGATTTAACTACTGAGTTACATAACATTGAATCGAAATGTCAAAAAGTCTGTAATGACGTAAAAACACAAATTTGTGAGCACTTCCAACCTATTTTTTCGCGACATGAAAATGCACTACAGAATCACGAAGCAGCCATAAAAGAACTGCAAACTACTGTTCACGAAAATCATGAGACCATGCAAGCTAAATTTGACTCAGTTGCATCTACCGATTCGGTTACGCAACTTGCAAAAACTCAGGAAAACTTAAAGGACACAGTAGATACTCTGAAACTTGGTTCAGAAAAACACACTGAGGAAATATGTTCACTATCGGAGAAAGTAGCCGAACTTTCGGATCAGTTCACTAACTTATCTACGAAGGTAGATGATAATCTGAATGACACAAAACCGGTAGTCTTTAATGACACAGAAGAGAGCGAACAAATTAGGAAACAGAAACAAAATCTGAATCAAATTAATACGCAACACCAAAGAGAAATCCGCGAAGTACAAGATCAGCTGACACAGGTAATACAAGAATTACGTATTTCAGAGGACACTCGCGCCCCAACACGGGAAGAGGGACTTATAAATACGGAAAAGACGCAAAATAATAACACAGGGCATTTCGGAAGTTATGAAAGAAACTGGCAATGTGCACCGAATTTTGAGATGGAACGGCCGACACGACCTAACAATGACCGATATGCGACTCGCCGACATGATGATTTTGACTATAAGCTGTTCATTACTACACGTAAATTCAAAACGTTTAAGAATTCTGCCAACGACATTCATCCACAAGCGTGGCTCGATCAATTCTCTCATTGTTTTCCTCCCAACTGGTCGTTAGAACACAGATTAGAATTTATGTGTGGCTACTTAGAGAATGAACCAGCTGTAAGAATGCGATCGGTCATTCACGATTGCCACAGTGAAGGAGAATTTTACCATGCCTTCCTCTCAGCATATTGGTCTCAAGCCACACAAGACCGAGTAAAACATAGCATCATAATGATGAAACGTTTCGAACAATCTGAATTTTCCAGTATTGTGAAATATTTTGAAGACATGTTGCATAAGAATCAGTACCTGTCAAACCCATACAGCCCCTCAGAACTCATCCGAATTTGCTTAATCAAACTGCCCGAACATTTACGACATATTATTTTGGCAGGACGTTGCAAAGACGACATTGAAGCTTTTCAAGGACTCTTACAAGAACTGGAAATTGACACTGACAATCGCGGAACGCACGAGCACAACAATTACAGATCACATCCGTCGCAATTCCGCGATGAAAGAAATAATAACTGGACACGACAAGGGTATTCTTACAACGTAAATCGTGACCAAAACAGACACCACCCATATGACAACCACTGGCAGAGTAATAGTTACAGAGAAAGATCGCATTTTCGTAGTAATGAATGTGACAGAGACAACCACAGAAACAGACAATATGGTAACCAGAACTATTATTATCAAGGGAGACAGAATAATTTCAGACGCAACGATCCAGCACGCAGGTACGATTCGGGAAGAAATTCTCCACCACATGACCGACAAGAAAGAAATTATGAAATCTACCGACATGACGACAGAAGAGATTATCATAACGACAGACGTGAATTTCATCAGAACTGGCGGGATTCTAACAGAGCTGGGCCCTCTCGGCAAGGCGAATTTATAGAAGTTAGGTCTCCTAATCCCAGTAACGACGCGCGCCGCAAAGAAACAGACAATGACTCGCACCGGAGGCAGCCACGTGCGCCCGCTGGCTCAGGGAAAAATAACATAGACGCTAACCTTGAGAAAAATTCCAGTATTCTTTACCGACGTATACCACATGATAATTGCGTTAAAGTTGAAACTCTGCATACTAGGAAGAGTAAAGGTTTACACCACATTTCACATGTAAAACCGTTTATTGAAAGATAATCTGCTTCTTAACTTTGTCTTTGCCATATAACTTTTCACTTTACATTGCTAGTAAGCTTTGTCAGACTTAAGAAACTGTAAACATGCAACAATGTTTTGAAGTTAAATATCCAGTCAAGAATCAAGAGAACTTATTTAAACAGAAATTAAGAATGCATTGTTATAGTGAACAGACGACACAGTGTTGTATTTGTACATTCTTGCTTGTTAGCTGCACGATTACGTAACGACTATCAGGCTTACATACTTAGAACATTTACCAGTACTGCTAATGAGATTTTAATGCAACATTTTGGTTTATTTGAAAATACATTCTGAATTTAAAGTGCTTTCTGAGAGATACCAGATGACACAGAGGTTAGTTTATGTGACAGCTACACGATGTTATCACGACGCTACTAATGAGTGACAATTTACAATGTTGCTTTTGCAGTGTATCTGTTTTATATCTGCACAATTTTTCTGAATTCTTCTGGAAAGTAAAACATGTTTTAGTATTTAACTTTTGTGGTATAGCTACAATGAGACAGCCTTTTCCGTGGCACAACAATACGTCACAGCACAGTACTTTCTTCATCACAACAATAAGCGTAATAACTAAGATATCTATACGCAAACATTTCACTTTTGTTTATCATGAGGTAAGTACATTGACTTCTGCAGAACTTAGCTTTCGGAGGACGATAACTACGAGACTTCCACAGAGATTATCTTACAACATGACGCACAGTTTAGCGCTACAGGACACGTATTTGAGTGATTAATTTTGTACTTAAAACATTTATTTTTTTTAAGATATTTGAAGTGCAATGATACAAGGGTTTTCCGTGATACATTTCATTCCATTGCTGTAATCTGTAACACCTGAGGGTATAATTACATTAATCCTCAGGGGGGTACACGCTTACTTTGTGTACCATGTGTTTGGCAAGCACAAGGAACCCTAGCTAATGTGGTATTTGCTTATACAACTTTACACATCGGTACCATATTTCTCTAACACACAAATTACACAGCTATCTGATTATTTACCTGAGAGAAACAAACATTTTTTTACTATATTAGTGACAGATGTTTACGTAATTACACAGTTGAATAATTTCACACTTATGAAATTGTATTTTGTCAGTACTTTGTGAACTGTTCATATTTTTTCGGAGCCATTGTGGTACTATGAGAGCTTTGAATGATGTATTTGGTATGGGATCATGATTTTTAAAGTACGTTTGAGGTTGATGACACTATTGAAATGAGCAGAGAATTTTTTTAGGTTTTGAAACTATTGGAGGAAGCTACGACGATTTTGAGAATTGACTGAGGTGTTATGATGTTATTTTTACGACGACGATGTGTATTATGCTGCTGAGGTATGTTTATGGTCAAGAAGCTGATGCTATATGAGGAATTTGATTATGCTACATATTTCATATAATGAAATATTAAAGAAGCGTCGACGAATATATATATGTGTAATAAGGTAAGGAGTAATGAGTAGCGGTTAGGGACACTGTCTTGTGAAAAAGCATGTTGGAAACCAAGAATCTTACTTTAAGAGGTAGGAAATGTGTGTAAATGCGTGAATGTATCACAATGCCGGCGAAAAATTTTTGGACACTGTTATATTTATAGGATTTTGTTTCTACACATTTGTAACGCAAATTTTCGACCTGTGAATTTTTTATATGAGACTGTCACTGTAGCGAAAACTGCTGTCGTAAATATTTCGGTATGAAAGGTAAGTGACCGTGACGTAATTCGTTGTGAGCGGCCAGGTGTGCCAGCCGCCTTGAGAAAAAGCCGTTAGGTGGTAGAAAAAAAAAGGGAGGCCATTATCCTCGCTATTGACATTCCTTTGTAGAAAGCATCGTAAATACGACACGCTAATAATAACTTGGAAACATTCTTACAACTGCACACCTGATTAGGACAAGTGTCTTTCTACGAGAGTTGAGAGAATTTCTACTAACTTATGAAATGTCACATGACTATTGAATGATATTTTTATGCTTTGGTTTGCGTAATTGCTTATTTCATTTGATATCTGGTTCCAGCTGTCTTGCAGCATTGGTTTCATAAAATAAAATTAAATGCATTTGCTAATTTGAACACTTTCTGTCAACAGATCTATTAAATAATTACTTTATGATCGACATTCTTCGAAAAAGGAGCTCTTGGAATTGAAAGAACAATAAGAAGGGACTAGTAACAGGAACTGCATACATAATTTTCTTTTCAACTACTTGGTAATTTTTTTGGTAGAGTAAGTTATCGTGATGCATCACTCTAGTGTTAAGATGTGACATGGTATTAGACATGGCCATTTTAGTGTAATATTTTTTCTGCTTGAGCTATGTCATGTTTAGAGATAAGTTTTTTTTTTTTTTTTGCTGCTGCTTTTTGCCAGGCATAGTGCTACTGAATTTTAATTTGTGTTACTCTGCTAAGCCAGATCTATTTTTCTTGTTTGCTGCTCATTGCCTTATGTTAGTTGTAATTTATGTTGCTTGCTTCGCCATTTGTATTTTTGATCATTGCTGTTTGTGTTAATTGTTGCTACTGCATTGCCTCGTCCCTTAGTTTAGCATCTGAGCTCAGTAGATTTAAGTTAGCTTAAGAGGGGGTAGACTATATAAGAAACTAACTATGATGAATTGGAAGCAATGCATTGACAAGGTATATAAAAAAAGATTTGGGCCAAAATGAGTACTGTACAATGAACCATAATTGTTTTGAAAGAAATATGGTTAGAATACAGAAAACAGGTATAGATAGGACTTTTTGGAGATAGTGAGGAACGAAGGGAGATCTCCGAGAAGTAAAGAAAGTTTTGTTTGCAAAATACTGCAGTAAAAGAAACCCTGTCCTTTCCTTGTGTTATCCCACTATGTGTTTGTGTTCCCTTGTGTATTTATGTTTTTCCTGTATTTATATGTTTATCTGATAAGACTTACGTTGTAGAATTTTTCTAATACTAAGCTACATTCACTATGATGAGGAATACTGTTATCCTCAAATATAATTGGCATTAATAATATGTTATTTACCTTGTAAATATGCTTAGACATTATTTATTCTGTTTTGTTTTAATGCTCATGTGTGAAGTCGATGTTTCAATAATTATTCTGGTCTTTCATGTAGGTACTCATGTCATAATTCCTGTGACTCTGATGTATATGTTATTTCGATTCTTTTGTAAAGCCTGTATTACAAATGTTCTCTGTATTGTTATGTTCTTTAATGATGTATTTTGTACCTTTGTAATTGTATTCTCATGTTATAAAATTGTAATTGTCACCAGTTCATCATATTATTAACTTGTAAGTTACATTTCACTGCACACGTTTCTGTTGGTCATAGTATATGGACAATATGTGAGAAGTAGGGACTGTTAGTGTTTGGACGTGTGTTAATAATTCAGCAAGGGACTGGTTAACAGCATTGCTGGTTCTAAGGACAATTCCAAAAACTTTGTGAGTGCGCAAGTGGTGGTTATGGACTTGCTATATTATCCGCAAGACTCTTCGATGGTGATTGTGCACCTGCACAGTCGCAACAGATCGCAACAGATGGCTGCTGGCCATCTCTACAAGGACTACAGTGGGTCTGCATCATTGATGACCCACCAATACCTTTATCTCTACAAGGACTACAGTGGGTCTGCGTCTTTGCTGACTCACCAGTACCATTATTTCTACAAGGACTGCAGTGGGTCTGCACCTCTGGTGGCCCACCAATACCGTAATCTCTACCAGGACTACAGTGGGTCTGCTCTGTGATGACCTACCCACCAATACTCTTCAAAACTTCGACTGACTCCGCTGTGGGTTTGCTCTGTTGTGGCCCATTACCTGTCAGCATGTCAAGAGTCAGCACTGTTTTTCCGTTGGAAGGACTACACTACTTCTTCAAGACTGCATGGAAATCCACTACTTCCGTGTGCATTTTCTTTTACTGCTCAGACTTTGGGAAAAACACTGCAATGTGATGAATGATCAGGACTGTCTTTATGGACTGTGAGAAAATTTTAGCTTTTGACCAACATTGTATCAATGAGTGTGTGCATTTGATTTCTTTGTTATTGTAATTACGATTATGAAAAATTTTAACAAATATGTATTGGCCAGTGCCCAAAAAAATTTGTAAAATTTTTTGTGGGGAGCATGGGGGCTATGTAAGTAGGCTGTTTAGGTTTTTTATTGGTAACGCCACCTCTGTATGAAAATCACTGGCTGTGCTGTGTGCAGTCTGTGGCTGCTTTGCATTGTTGTAATACTTGCCATTGTAGTGTTAGGCAGCTGGCTGTGAACAGCGCGTAGCGTTGCGCAGTTGGAGGTGAGCCGCCAGCAGTGGTGGATGTGGGGAGAGAGATGGCGGAGTTTTAAAAGTTGTCATGAACTGCTATATACATTATGACTATTGAGGTAAATACATTGTTTGTTCTCTATCAAAATCTTTAATTTGCTAACTATGCCTATCAGTAGTTAGTGCCTCCAGTAGTTTGAATCTTTTATTTAGCTGGCAGTAGTGGCGCTTGCTGTATTGCAGAAGCTTGAGTAGCGAAGATTTTTGTGAGGTAAGTGATTTGTGAAAGGTATAGTTTAATGTTAGTCAGGGCCATTCTTGTGTAGGGAATTCTGAAAGTCAGATTGCGTTGCGCTAACAAAATATTGTGTGTCAGTTTAAGCACAGTCGTGTATAAATTGTTCAAAGGGGACGTTTCAACACATCCATGCCCGAGGCAGGATTCGAACCTGCGACCATAGCAGTCGCGTGGTTCTATCCCATATAGTTCCTACTTCAACCCATTAGATTTTCATCCGTTTCAAATGGTTCAAATGGCTGTGAGCACTATGGCACTTAACATGTGAGGTCATCAGTCCCATAGAGCTTAGAACTACTGAAACCTAACTAACCTAAGGACATCACACACATCCATGCCCGAGGGAGGATTAGACTGAAGCGCCTAGAGACCGACCGGCTTTTCATCCGTTTCCAAAACTTAAAGAACACCTCTGAGGACTGCACTTACGACAGTGATGAAGCGTTGTAAGCAGAGGTAAGACTGTGACTCCGTCCACTAGGTCGGACGTTTTACAGTGATGGTATCAATAAACTGGTTCCCGTATGTTGAGAAGTAAATACGTAGACGCGAAGATTAAATGTGTAGAATTTTAAGAACGTTTGCTTCATTTAAAAATCTTTAAGGACTTTCACTTAAAAAGTTCGGAGGCACTGTTATTCAGCACGACCTTCTAATAACAATAATACACTATCTTACGTAGTTTATGGGAGTTTACGTTGTTTGCGAATCAGTGTCCATATACAGGGTGCTACAAAAAGGTACGGCCAAACTTTCAGGAAACATTCCTCACACACAAATAAAGAAAAGATGTTATGTGGACATGTGTCCGGAAACGCTTAATTTCCATGTTAGAGCTCATTTTAGTTTCGTTCTTCCACCTACGCTCAATGGAGCACGTTATGATGATCTCAAAAGGGATACTCTACCTGTGCAGCTAGAACATGTGCCTTTACAAGTACGACACAACATGTGGTTCATGCACGATGCAGCTCCTGCACATTTCAGTCGAAGTGTTCGTACGCTTTTAAACAACAGATTCGGTGAGCGATGGATTGGTAGAGGCGGACCAATTCCATGGCCTCCACGCTCTCCTGACCTCAACCCTCTTGACTTTCATTTATGGGGGCATTTGAAAGCTCTTGTCTATGCAACCCCGGTACCAAATGTTGAGACTCTTCGTGCTCGCATTGTGGACGGCTGTGATACAATACGCCATTCTGCAGGGCTGCATCAGCGCATCAGGGATTCCATGCGACGGAGGGTGGATGCATGTATCCTCGCTAACGGAGGACATTTTGAACATTTCCTGTAACGCTTACTTTCCGGACACATGTCTACATAACATATTTTCTTTCTTTGTGTGTGAGGAATGTTTCCTGAAAATTTGGCCGTACCTTTTTGTAATATCCTGTATAATGCTTCAGTGCCACTTTAGAATTATTATTGCGTTTCGATTTTGTTATTATTTCGTATACTCTGTACCATGTTTAAATTAACATAACGGCAAAGGAAAGTCACGAAACAGTAGCGTTACAAGCACAAGTCCTCTAACACGTCCGGTATAGGAAAACATAATACTTACTTTCTATATATTCCACTATTAACTTTTACTGACCATACACGTACGAAATTTGTAAGGCACTAGAATAAAAAAGTAACTTCTATGTCTGTGTACACAGTTATATTTGGGCTGGGTACCTTTACCTAGAATCTACCTCAGAGTCGCGCGGGATAGCCGCGTTGTCTTGGGCGCTTTGCGACGGTTCGCGCATCTACCCCCGTCTGAGGTTCGAGTTCTCCCTCGAGCATGTGTGTGTGTTTGTGTGTGTGTGTGTGTGTGTGTGTGTGTGTGTGTGTGTGTGTTTTGTCCTTTGCGGAAGTTACTTTAAGTTAGATTACGTAGTGTGTAAGAGTAGGGACCGATGACCTCAGCAGTTTGGTCCCATAGAATCTGACCGCAAATTTCCAAATATCTGCCGTCACAGTTGTTCACTACAAGATCAATTTATTTTCATTATTTCTTTTCCTACTATATATGAATGTTTCGATGATTATTTGATTCACTTGTACAATTCGATCTAGTAATGAAAACAATATTGAGTGTTGTCGTGACAAAATATTTCTAATTATTACGTCTGCGGTCAGCGATATTTTTCTGAGAAGTCTCACCTCTGACTGAAGACAGTTGACTGTTACAGTATATCTCTGCACCGCTCCACCGTCGCTGAGCTGAGACGCTTACACATTGGTAGTGTATCCAGGACACACTTATGGAATTACCTGTAAATTAATATACCGAAGGATGCTTTCTCAACAGTATTTCAATGTGTGTTAAACGTCTTGTATAATCAAGTGAAAATTTCGAGGTTGATTTACATCAAGTATTTGTGAAAACCAAAATATTTATCACGTAACAGTGAGTCCCCTTAGTAACATTACCGTGTATTTGCTAATACGAAGTCCCTAAGCTTCTACATTCGCTTGCTGAAGTACTACCAGAAATTGCCTTAATTTACTTTTCCGTCGGTTCTTGGTAGAAAAGAAAAGACACACAACACTGGTATTATATTTCACAATGCCTATTATTTATTTCGACTGTTACTCCATGATCAGATACAAAGACAAGTATGTGGTGCAGTGAAATTTTGCTAGATCAAACATTTTGAATTAGTGCACCTGCAGAGTATGTCTATTTTCAGAGATGAAAACTGCAAATGTTAGATTTATTATCTTGTCTTGAACTGGTCCTATAATACAGACAGATAAGATATAATAGTGGTATTAAGCAAGACAAGTCAAGTAGCTGTGGTTGTATAAATTAAAACGTTTTATCACAGGAAGTGAAGTTGTAGTAACTGAAATAAAGGAAAATCAGCCATGTAAGTAAGAGAGGTAATGTACAGGATGGCCTGGATGGGACTATAAAGCTAGAAGTGCTGAGTAAGGGAATTGTTTTTGTTCATCCACTAGTAAGCTTGGACTGATGAATGTATGTTTATTAATTTCCATTAATTCAAGATAGTTCATCTTCCTTCCTTTACGGATGTGATATGATACTTACCGTTTCACCTTGTAGCTATGACTTCCTATAAGCAGATGGTCTGAAGTTACAGTCTCGTTTTCTAAGTTTCCAACTTTTGTGATGTTCCTTCAAGAGGGCACATACTGCCTTGCCAGACTGACTATATAGAATTCGCCACAGTTACAAGTAATTTTAAATGTTTGACTCTTTTTCCAAATCAGGAGAGCCGTCTTTACTATTTGACAAAATGTCACCAACAGCGTTGTGCACGTGAAATGTTGTGCACGTGAAATTATGTTTTTACGTTCTTTGGTTTAAGCTTTCTAGTTACATCCAGTGAGACTATTCCTAAATATGAAATTGTACACAATTTATTCCGTTCTTGAGGTGGTCGGTCAAGAACAGGGCAATGGAGAGAGTATACCCATTGTTTCTGCTTTTTGTGCGTTATGATGTCCTCAAAGGTAAGAGGGCAGCCATTGTTTGATACGTTTCTTTTTTATTCCATTTAATTCCGTCTGGTCGTGACTCATGTGGATGTATATTATACGTTGTATCAGTGAGATGGGATGTATATTAGACGACGTATCAGTGAATGGGGATGTACATTAGTCAACGTATCAGTGAAGGGGATGGATATTAGACGACGGATCAGTGAATGGGGATGGATATTAGACGACGGATCAGTGAATGGGGATGTATATTAGACGACGTATCAGTGAATGGGGATGTATATTAGACGATGGATCAGTGAATGGGGATGTATATTAGACGACGGAACAGTGAATGGGGACGGATATTAGATAACGGATCAGTGAATGGGGATGTATATTAGACGACGGATCAGTGAATGGGGATGTATATTAGAAGACTGATCAGTGAATGGGGATAGATATTAGACGACGTATCAGTGAATGGGGATGTATATTAGATGACGGATCAGTGAATGGGGACGTATATTAGACGACAGATCAGTGAATGGGGATGGATATTAGACGACGTATCAGTGAATGGGGATGGATATTAGACGACGGATCAGTGAATGGGGATGGATATTAGACGACAGATCAGTGAATGGGGATGGATATTAGACGATGTATCAGTGAATGGGGATGTATATTAGTCGACGGATCAGTGAATGGGGATGTATATTAGACAACGGATCAGTGAATGGGGATGTATATTAGACGACGGATCAGTGAATGGGGATGTATATTAGACAACGGATCAGTGAATGGGGATGGATATTAGATGACGTATCAGTGAATGGGGATGTATATTAGACGACGGATTAGTGAATGGCGATGGATATTAGACGACAGATAAGTGAATGGGGATTTATATTAAATGACAGATCAGTGCATGGGGATGGATATTAGACGACGGATAAGTGAATGGGGATATATATTAGACGACAGATCAGTGATTGGGAATGTACATTAGGCAACGTATCAGTGAATGGGGATGGATATTAGACGACAGATCAGTGAATGGGGATGGATATTAGACGACGGATCAGAGAATGGGGATGTATATTAGACGACGGATCAGTGAATGGGGATGTATATTAGACGACGTATCAGTGAATCAGGATGTATATTAGACGACGGATCAGTGAATGGGGATGGATATTAGACGACGTATCAGTGAATGGAGATGTATATTAGACGACGGATCAGTGAATGGGGATGGATATTAGGCGACGGATCAGTGAATGGGGATGGATATTAGACGATGGATCAGTGAATGGGGATGTATATTAGACAACGGATCAGTCAATGGGGATGTATATTAGACATCGGATCAGTGATTGGGGCTGTATATTTGACGACGGATCAGTGAATGGGGATGTATATTAGACATCGGATCAGTGAATGGGGATGTATATTAGAAGACGGATCAGTGATTGGGGATGTATATTTGCCGACGGATCAGTGAGTGGGGATGTATATTAGACGACGGATCAGTTAATTGGGGTGTATATTAGATAACGGATCAGTGAATGGGGATGTATATTAGACGACGGATCAGTGAATGGGGATGCATATTAGACGACGTATCAGTGAATGGGGATGTACATTAGTCAACGTATCAGTGAAGGGGATGGATATTAGACGACGGATCAGTGAATGGGAAAAGATATTAGACGACGGATCAGTGAATGGGGATGGATATTAGACGACGTATCAGTGAATGGGGATGTACACTCCTGGAAACTGAAATAAGAACACCGTGAATTCATTGTCCCAGGAAGGGGAAACTTTATTGAGACATTCCTGGGGTCAGATACATCACATGATCACACTGACAGAACCACAGGCACATAGTCACAGGCAACAGAGCATGCACAATGTCGGCACTAGTACAGTGTATATCCACCTTTCGCAGCAATGCAGGCTGCTATTCTCACATGGAGACGATCGTAGAGATGCTGGATGTAGTCCTGTGGAACGGCTTGCCATGCCATTTCCACCTGGCGCCTCAGTTGGACCAGTGTTAGTGCTGGACGTGCAGACCGCGTGAGACGACGCTTCATCCAGTCCCAAACATGCTCAATGGGGGACAGATCCGGAGATCTTGCTGGCCAGGGTAGTTGACTTACACCTTCTAGAGCACGTTGGGTGGCACGGGGTACATGCGGACGTGCATTGTCCTGTTGGAACAGCAAGTTCCCTTGCCGGTCTAGGAATGGTAGAACGATGGGTTCGATGACGGTTTGGATGTACCGTGCACTATTCAGTGTCCCCTCGACGATCACCAGTGGTGTACGGCCAGTGTAGGAGATCGCTCCCCACACCATGATGCCGGGTGTTGGCCCTGTGTGCCTCGGTCGTATGCAGTCCTGATTGTGGCGCTCACCTGCACGGCGCCAAACACGCATACGACCATCATTGGCACCAAGGCAGAAGCGACTCTCATCGCTGAAGACGACACGTCTCCATTCGTCCCTCCATTCACGCCTGTCGCGACACCACTGGAGGCGGGCTGCACGATGTTGGGGCGTGAGCGGAAGACGGCCTAACGGTGTGCGGGACCGTGGCCCAGCTTCATGGAGACGGTTGCGAATGGTCCTCGCCGATACCCCAGGAGCAACAGTGTCCCTAATTTGCTGGGAAGTGGCGGTGCGGTCGCCTATGGCACTGCGTAGGATCCTACGGTCTTGACGTGCATCCGTGCGTCGCTACGGTCCGGTCCCAGGTCGACGGGCACGTGCACCTTCCGCCGACCACTGGCGACAACATCGATGTACTGTGGAGACCTCACGCCCCACGTGTTGAGCAATTCGGCGGTACTTCCACCCGGCCTCCCGCATGCCCACTATACGCCCTCGCTCAAAGTCCGTCAACTCCACATACGGTTCACGTCCACGCTGTCGCGGCATGCTACCAGTGTTAAAGACTGCGATGGAGCTCCGTATGCCACGGCAAACTGGCTGACACTGACGGCGGCGGTGCACAAATGCTGCGCAGCTAGCGCCATTCGACGGCCAACACCACGGTTCCTGGTGTGTCCGCTGTGCCGTGCGTGTGATCATTGCTTGTACAGCCCTCTCGCAGTGTCCGGAGCAAGTATGGTGGGTCTGACACACCGGTGTCAATGTGTTCTTTTTTCCATTTCCAGGAGTGTATATTAGACGACGGATCAGTGAATGGGGATGTATATTAGACGACGGATCAGTGAATGGGGATGTATATTAGATGACGGATCAGTGAATGGGGATGTATATTAGACGACAGATCAGTGAATGGGGATGTACATTAGGCAACGTATCAGTGAATGGGGATGGATATTAGACGACGGATCAGTGAATGGGGATGGATATTAGACGACGTATCAGTGAATGGGGATGTATATTAGACGACAGATCAGTGAATGGGGATGGATATTAGACGACGGATCAGTGGATGGGGATGGATATTAGACGACGGATCAGTGAATGGGGATGTATATTAGACAATGGATCAGTGAATGGGGATGTATATTAGACGACGGATCAGTGATTGGGGATGTATATTTGACGACGGATCAGTGAATGGGGATGTATATTAGACGACAGATCAGTGAACGGGGATGTATATTAGACGACGGATCAGTGAATGGGGATGTTTATTAGACAACGAATCAGTGAATGGGGATGTATATTAGACGACGTATCAGTGATTGGGGATGTATATTTGCCGACGGATCAGTGAATGGGGATGTATATTAGACGATGGATCAGTGAATGGGGATGTATATTAGACGATGTATCAGTGAATGGGGATGGATACTAGACGACGGATCAGTGAATGGGGATGTATGTTAGATGACTGATCACGAATGGGGATGTATATTAGACGACGGATCAGTGAATGGGGATGTATATTAGACGACGGATCAGTGAGTGGGGATGGATATTAGACGTTGTATCAGTGAATGAAAGGCAGCACGCTTTTGGGTCACTGAGTATTGAGAATTGGCAGATATTATGATACCTGTGGTGGTAGATTTCCTACAGATCTTGAGTGTATGAATACGGTCGCTGATGTCTATGCTTGGATCTAAATAATTTCTGTAGTTACCTCCAACCTCCATTGTGAATTATGTACTGGTGAAATTGAGTTGCTTGAGAAATTTTTCAAGTTGCCTGGTAGTAACTGTCTACAAGCACAACACATCATCACCATACCTAAACCAATATTCAACCGTGGAAGATCGTGAATTATTTTCCTTTAAACTGGGTTTCATATTTGTCCATGAAGATTTCAGCAAGGACTGAACTTAGGGAGCATCCAATAGCTATACTATCTGAATATTTAAATATCCTCCCACTGAAATGAAAATAATTTTGTGTTTGTCAAGTCTGTGTAGCTAACCTTATGTCATCTGTGACTACTTGGTTAGTTCATAACTTATCTAGTAAGTCTATGAGAATGTTTAGGCATTCGTTAACAGGTACTGTGGTGTCACCACCAGACACCACACTTGCTAGGTGGTAGCCTTTAAATCGGCCGCGGTCTGGTAGTATACGTCGGACCCGCGTGTCGCCACTATCAGTGATTGTAGACCGAGCGCCGCCACACGGAAGGTCTAGAGAGACTTCCTAGCACTCGCCCCAGTTGTACAACCGACTTTGCTAGCGATGGTTCACTGACAAAAATACGCTCTCATTTGCCGAGACGATAGTTTAGAATAGCCTTCAGCTACACCATTTACTACGACCTAGCAAGGCGCCATTATCAGTTACTATTGATAATGTGAATCATGTACTGTCAAGAGTGACGTTCATCATTAATGGATTAAAGTTAAGTATTCCACCAGCTACGTCTGTTTTTCTAAATTCCAATTTCCTTGTCCTGTTCCAGATCTCACGCCAGCCTGCGTGAGCTAAAACGCGTGCATTTCGGCCTCCTCTAGTAACACGGTGTTGGCTCTCCTGCCAACCACAACAGGTACATTAGTGAATAACTTGCCAACATCACAAGAAACTAGTCTGACAGTATGGGGGATTTGTACATCTTTAATTTGTTCACTTAGCCAACTGAATTAAGGATACTACAACTTGATTTAAACTTGGTTTTGATCTTGATCAGGTCACTAAACCTTCTGGCTGATTTGTAACATGGAATTGAGAATGAAGTCAGCACAGGGCGGATATGGAATATTATCTTGATGGAATTTAGGGAGGCCAAAATATGTGGGAGTTATAGGATTCATGTTGGTAAGAAAGCAGGCCTCAAAATCTAATATATTTTTACACAGTTTAATAACACTTTGAATTGAAACATTATAGGATTGAGTGGGATCTTTCTGTAACGGTTGGAACTGATTCATAATTACCAGAAATGTTGGAGAGTGTTCCGGGAGCTGTCAGATAAGTAACAGGATAGTGACCCAACAACGTTGAGGTGGATGTCCGAGAATATTTACACTTTGTTTCCCCTTATTGTTGCATGGAGGCGAAGGAGGCTATTACCATGGACACCACGTTCACCTGATCTCTTTTCTGAAACTGAGTTTTCATGGTTGGAGGTGGACCATTTGGTTTGTGTTTGAGACACTGACAGGAGGTGCAGTAGAAGTGGTTGTTATGCAATCATTAACACGCTGGTCCCAGTTGTGCATTAAACCAAACGGGCACCATTTTCAGCAACATCTCTAAGACAATATTGATCACATGGTATCCTGAAAACCACTTCTGAAAGTCGCTAGTGTCAAAATCTTCCTGGGCTCCTAACAGAGAAACGATACACATGTGACTTTTCAGGAATAAAAAGTTGTTTCCCTTTGTTTTTCGTTACCGCTAAATCTTGTCACGATTTTTCTGTCACCAACTTCCTCCTCCGAAGGACAAATTTCGAGGAAATGCTGAAAAGTAACGCCTCCCAATTCTTACGTTCAAGCCCTCAAGACCTTTTAAATATAATAAACGTTATTAACATTCTACATCTTTAATCTTCATATCTACATGTTGTAATGTTGTTGCATTAATTTGTTCTGATAGTGGTGGTGATATTCAAGACCATAAAAGTGGGTTAAGAGCTGTGAGCTATCTGAGGAAGTTAACCTTGCATTACTGCGCAACTGTTTCACCAGGTATTAAGTCTAGCTTACCAAATTCCCTACCAGACTAACATTAATTATATTCTTTTAGTACTCATCTTACGATAACCGGTGATGACAATTTAAATAAAAAGAAATAAATCAGTTTATATTTGGACATTTATTTTAAAATTGATCATTGTTCCGTTAAAATTTCAGCATATCAAACTTTATTCATAACTAAGCTGGTGTCTTATTTAGGATTGTGTAAATGTGAGTTTGTAATCTTGTGGAACACATCAAATAGGGAGCCAAGATTGGGAGACCACATACAACACTGCATTCATAAAATAACACACAAAGAACGTTGAAACATATGCAAGAGGAAATTAACCACAACCAACCGATTCAATTTTCACCCAAAGAAGTTACATTCGTAGCGCAATCCTGTCCGTCATGAAATTACCACACACTGGTATACTAAATTCATACTAACTCTCTGTGAAATCTTCCTGAAAAGAATAGCTGAGGGCTACTTTGATGCTTACACCACATGCTTCACGTGGTCAACTTGGTTTACACAAAGAGTGTAACTCCACAATAATTTTGATAATTAATATAAATTACATCGAAACGCAATTTACAAAAGAAAATCCTCGAACTGGTTACCATCGTCTTACTATTAACCTGATGGGTCAAACAATTGTATAAGCACGTGGTACTGGTCTTACAAAGTACACCCCACGTGGGTTGAACATAAACAAAAGTTGCTTTATTGAAAAATATTGTCAAGACGAGACGTTATAATCTCATGCACATTCGCATTTTAGATTGATGATCTTAGTTAGAGTTACTGATCAACACGTGGTTCCACTTTACTCACAAAGTAGTGACAAAGCAACTACCGGAAGATATTCTGGACTTCACACTCGAATTACACTGCGTTGCAATTTAAGATAACATTAGATATTTTAGAGCTAAACCTGAAATACAGGTGATTAAATTTTCAGCTAGGCTGAACTTAAGAAATCCATTGTCCTACAGACTTAGCAGACACGCGCTTAGCCGGAGATCTTACCACTTCAGACGCTCGCCGCGGACAGACTGCCGTGGTCCCTTGCTGAGGGTGGCTCACAAATACACACGGAAGTGGCCAGAGGGGCAGCTTCCTATACCAACATGATAAGGGACGGACAGGACTATACAAAGATTAGAAACCTCTCTGCTTTTAGAAAACGTAGCTACCTGTTCCGACGTTGGTCCTACTGTTCTCTAGCAGACAGGCTTGTCTGCTACCACCAAGCATGCAACTAGAAATATATTTGCTCATTCATCCTCTGACACAGAAGGGAAGGGGGATGACAGTATCTTATCATATACAGTATATAAAAGAAAGCAGATGTAGGTTCCGTATGAGACTGTGTGACATGAATTACATATAAACTGTGTTTTGAAGTGTAGTAGTGTGACAGATCATTCTTGTTTATGTGTAAAAGTAACACGTTCCACTGCTGTCTCCTCCCAGATAGTCAGAAACACCACAGAAAAAATAAAGAAGAGGAATTTATGCTGTAAATGACAACATATTTAAGTAATTAACGTGAAAGGAATCCAACAGAGACCTTTCAATGTTTGCATCCCTCTACTGCTAGAACGCCCCGACATGTATCGTGTAGCATGGTGGTGTATAACGTAAGTATGACGGTGGGTGAGAAACAGCTTGCCGTAATCGAGTTTCGAGTTCTAAGAGTTCATCCACAGATGGCGCACTCTCTCCTTCAGCATGACAATCCCAGACCACATACAAGCTCTGTGGCGTCTGTAACAGACCAGTGGCTTGGTTTCTCTATCATCTATTATCCTCCGTACACTCCAGAGTTGGTCCCACCCAATTTTCATCTGTTTCTAAAACTTAAGGAACCCCTCTGAGAACTTCGCTTTGATAGTGATGAAGCGGTGGAACAGAGGTAAGGTCAAACATTCTACAATGATGGTATGCACAATGTGGTCGCTCGTTGGGAGAAATGATTTCGTCGCCATCGTGGCGATGTTGAGAGATAAATATGTAAACATGAAAGGTAAAGGTGTCAATGTTAATAACCTTTGGCTTATTTAACCGTTAAACAGAAATATATGTCGATAGTATATAATTAGAAACTTCTAGTCTTGGAGACGTGATTTTTACTCCGTGATATTTTTTCATAGATGTATCACAAGTGGCCCATCGGGACCAACCGACCGCCGTGTCATCCTCAGCGGATGCGGATAGGAGTGGTTTGGGGTCAGCACACCGCTCTCCCGGTCGTTATGGTGGTATTCTTGACCGAAGCAGCTACTATTCGGTCGTGTAGCTCCTCAGTTGGCATCACGAGGCTGAGTGCACCCCGAAAAATGGCAACAGCGCATGGCGGCCTAGATGGTCACCCATCCAAGTGCCGACCACGCCCGACAGCGCTTAACTTCGGTGATCTCACGCGAACCAGTGTAGCCACAGCGGCAAGGCCGTTGCCTTTTCATAGATGTATCACATTTAAAAATTTATTTCTTCATATCGAATGATATTTTTGTTCTTTTTGTATGAAACATCAGACTCAGTATCATGTAAGTTTTATTTATTTAAAATTAACTGTGGTTTTCACAGACAGTTGCAGTGTCAGTCATCGGGAACAATGCAACAAAATATTTGTGTAATAAACAATAAAAATTTCTTTCATGCGGCCTCTTTTTCCATGTGTATTGTTAGCAAGTATTTATTCTTCATTTTCGAATATATTGCCACAATCGTGATCATCATCAGCAGCAGCACCACTGCTCTCACTTACCATCAGACTGTTACCACACTTTTATCCTCTGTGATCGTTTTCTCTCACGTCGGTAATTATAAGGTCAGATTCGGGTCTCAGTTATCATTTTCAACCCTCGATTTATCACTACCCTACAGAGCGGGGCAGCCGCTCTGTCTCGGGTGCGTTCCCACGGTTCGCGTGTGTCCCTCCGTCGGGAGTTCGAGTCTTCCCTCGGGCATTGGTGTTTGTGTTGTCGTTAGCGTAAGTCAGTTTAAGTTAGATTAAGTAGTGTGTAAGATCAGTGACCGATGACCTCAGCAGTTTGGTCCCACAGGAACTTACCACAAATTTCCAAATTTCACCACTGCTCTCCTGCAACCACTCAGCAAGTTTCTTCTCAAAATAGGCAACACTGTACGGTATTTTCTCATTCCTTGGGCACCTGTTATACATTTACGAGCGAACACAGAAGCATTATTTATTATGGAATCTTCTAAAATGTACACAAAATAGAATATTACACAACATAAAGAGTAATAAAAAATAAATTACACGTAATAAAAAACATACGCTCAAACAGATCGAGCCATTTCATAAGTAATACGAAATACGCTCTCGGATACACTTGTTGTTGTTGTTGTGGTCTTCAGTCCAGAGTCTGGTTTGATACAGCTCTCCATGCTACTCTACCCTGTGCAAGCTTCTTCATCTCCCAGTACCTACTGTAACCTACATCCTTCTGAATCTGTTTATTGTGTTCATCTCTTGGTCTCCCTCTACGATTTTTACCCACCACGCGGCCCTACAGTACTAAATTGGTGATCCCTTGATGCCTCAGAATATGTCCTAAAGAACTGATCCCTTCTTGTAGTGAAGGTGTGCCACAAACTTCCCTTGTCCCTAATTCTATTCAATACCTCCTCAGTAGTTATGTGATCTACTCATCTAATCTTCCGCATTCTTCTGTAGCACCACATCTCGAAAGCTTCTATTCTCTTCTTGTCTAAACTATTTATCGTCCACGTTTCACTTCCATACATGGCTACACTCCACAGAAATACTTTCATAAATGACCTCATTATACTTAAATCTATATTCAATGTTAACAAATTTCTCTTCTTCAGAAACGCTTTCCTTGCCATTGCCAGTCTACATTTTATATCCTCTCTGCTTCGACCATCTTCAGTTATTCTGCTCCCCAAGTAGCAAAATTCATTTACTACTTTAAGCATCTCATTTCCTAATCTCATTCCCGCAGCACCACCCGATTTAATTCGACTACTTTCCGTTATCGTCGTTTTGCTTTTGTTGATGTTTATCGTATATCCTCCTTTGAAGACACTGTCCATTCTGTTCAGCTGCTCTTCCAGGTCCTTTGCTGTCTCTGACAGGATTACAATGTCATCGGCGAACCTCAATGTTATTATTTCTTCTCCATGGATTTTAATTCCTACTCCGAAATTTTCTTTTGTTTCCTTTACTGCTTGCTCAATATACAGATCGAACAGCATTGGGGATAGGCTACAACCCTGTCTCACCCCCTTCCCAACCACTGCTTCACTTTCGTGCCCCTCGACTCTTATAACTGCCATGTGGTTTCTGTACAAATTGCAAATAGGCTTTCGCTCCCTGTATTTTACGCCTGCCACCTTCAGAATTTCAAATAGAGTATTCCAGTCAACATTGTCAAAAGCTTTCTCTACGTCTACAAATGCTAGATACGTAGGCTTGCCTTTCCATAACCTATTTTCTAAGATAAGTAGTAGGGTCAGTATTGCCTCACGTGTTCCTAAATTTCTGCGGAATCCAAACTTATCTTCGCCGAGGTCGGCTTCTACCAGTTTTTCCATTCGTCTGTAAAGAATTAGTGTTAGTATTTTGCAGCCGTGGCTTATGAAACTGATAGTTCGGTAATTTTCAAATCTGTCAGCACCTGCTTTCTTTGGGATTGGAATTATTGTATTCATGAAGTCTGAGGGTATTTCGCCTGTCTCATACATGTTGCTCACATAGATGGTAGAGATTTGTCAGGGCTGGCTCTCCCAAGGCTATCAGTAGTTCTAATGGAATGTTGTCTACTCCCCGCGACTAGTATCTTTCATGAAAGCAGTACATACCTGACGAGACAGACAAACTGAAATACACCGCTTCTGGTACGTAAATGATTTGCAAGTCAGGAGGTACTGCCGAGGGGATAACAGCAAACAGAACAGTGTTTCCATACGACGCAGTTAAAAAAATTCGGAGCGCTCAGACCGATGTTTCGGCTCAGCAATTAAAAGGCTTTAAGACTCGCAAAGTTTTGTGCATGGCTGCACGCTGAGAGACTGCGAATAGTTACAATTGAAAGAAAACAGCCCACGGTCACTATTTTTAACGAATTAACCGAGTTTCCACACTACTAGGAGTGTCTTCCTCAGAATTTAAATCAAAGAATGGTCTACAACATGGTCACAGAATTATGAAAAAAGGGTTCAAATGGCTCTGAGCACTATGGGACTTAACATCGATGGTCATCAGTCCCCTAGAACTTAGAACTACTTAAACCTAACTAACCTAAGGACATCACACAACACCCAGCCATCACAATGCAGAGAAAATCCCTGACCCCGCCGGGAATCGAACCCGGGAACCCGGGCGTGGGAAGCGAGAACGCTACCTCACGACCACGAGATGCGGGCCAGAATTATGACTAAAAACGTATGGTACAGAGTATAAGTACAGAATCATCGTGAAAGACTGACAATACTTACATGTCCTTTATGAAATAATAAATACGCCAAAAGGGCATTAGTCACAAAGATATTGAAGATAAAAAATTGTGATGGCGAGCCACTAAGGGCTGCTCGTTACTTATGCGGTTACAGGTTGCAGCCTTAGTGGCTCGCCATCACAATTTTTTATCTTAAACATCTTGGTGACTAATGCCCTTTTGGCCAATCTATTATTTTGTAAATGACATATAAGTACTGCCAGTCTTTCACGATAATTCTGTACTTATACTCTGTATCATACGTATTTAGTCGTAATTATGTGACCATGTTATAGACCATTCTTTGATTTAAATTCTGAGCAAGACACTCCTAGTAGTGTTGAAACCCGGTTAATTCGTTAAAAATAGTGACCGAGGGCTGTTCTCTTTCAGTTGTGGCTTTAAGTCTCATCACATAAAAAATTCCCAGACATTACTTTTCCTCACACGTCCGTATTACTCCACAAGCAGGAATTGTGCAGAGGCGGCTGTGTGGTTACGGTCGTCGACCGCCGCATGCTTGGCGCGCACTTGGGCGGTGGGCAAGCGAAACCGGCAGCCGGCAGCGTGCAGCAGCGGTTGACAGAACCGCTGCGCCGCCGCCGCCGCCGCCGCTGCCGCCGCCGCCGCGCAGACCGCGGGCCTAACGAACGGCTAGCCGCAGGGGCCGCGCTCCCTCAGGCACGCCGTGCTGGCCCGTCCAGGCCGGCCGCGGGCGCCGCCAGCGAGGCGCTGGAACGCGCCGCAGGGACTGCTCGGCGATCCCGCAGAGGCGTACGCAGTCGACTTCCTGGTCCACCCGTATTTCCTTCAGATGTAAACTACTGCCCGATCACCACTGTTAGGAGAAAACGGAACGGAGAATATTTTAGTGGCTGGGGAGGTAAATAAAATGAGGTCCCATAAGGTTCAACTTTTGGTCCACGTCCGTTCCTCACACTACACCTAAAAAGGAAAATTGGAGCACCGGGAAAGGGAGAAAGAAAACAAATGAGTCTTCACATGTTAAAATGGTATGTGATCCGAGACTGATCAACCAGAACACTATGTAGCGGCACCACCGTTTAGGATAGGGAAAGTTTTGTGCGATATTCTGAACACAAGTTACAGCCCGGTGCGGGCCGGATTGCAGTAAGTTACGCTGACCAGCGGTTGCGAAGTCCAATGGAGGCGCCGGCCGGAGTGGCCGAGCGGTTCTAGGCGCTACAGTCTGGAACCGCGCGACCGCTACGGTCACAGGTTCGAATCCTGTGTCGGGCATTGATGTATGTGGTGTCCTTAGGTTAGTTAGGTTTAAGTAGTTCTAAGTTCTAGGGGACTGATGACCACAGCAGTTAAGTTCCATAGTGCTCAGAGCCATCTGAACCATTTCTGCAATGGAGGCCACAGGGGTCATCGAACTGCTGAAAAGAGTAAATGCAGGGGTTCGCATGCCGCAAGCTATAGGCAGAACGAGGCCACTGGCACAACCGGGGTGTTGGGCGTACGTGACTCGGAGCGATGCGTTAGCGAAACAGAGGCGCGCAGCCGGGTATAAATAGGTGTTGTTTTCTAACGAGATTCATTCAAGTGTGGCAGCTCTCCTGGACGGCCGGCGACACACGGCAAAAGATGAAGCGACAGCGTCCCAGTCCACGGCGGGTCGTTGGTTCCACCCTCTGAGGCTGACGCGGGGTCTGCAGCCAGCCAGCGTGGGCCACTGTTCGGATCGCTGCCGCGGGCAGTTGTCTTGTCTCCTGACACAGGCCAGAGACTTACAAGGCGAGGGCCGCAGGTTCGGAAGCTGGAACAGGGCGGTCGTTGCCGCCGCGTTCCCAGCTACGCCAGCCGGGGAAGAAGCAGCGGCGGGGCAGGCCTACAGCTCCCGGTGGAGCAGCGCGGAATCAACAGGGCGACGGCCGCTGAGTCAGCTGCTGGCACAGCCATCCTGACGTAATCGGAACTCTACAGCTGGCGAACAAGGCCAGCACGACACAGCGTTTCGTTGCACAGGTCGCTGGGGCAGTGGCCTGAGCAATGCAGGGCCTGTGGCGCGGACTGAGGTGAACGAAGCTCTGTAGTGGAAATCATTTGAAAAGCTCGGACGAGTTTTAATACGGCACCGCCTGGCACCCATCCGCTACATTTGGTGTCAATACGCCACATTTGGAGTCAGATGCCACAGCAATTATGACACCCTACCTAGTAGCCGATATGTCCACTTTCGGTACGGATAACAGCGGCGCCGCGTCGTGGTGTGGAAGCAGTGGGGCCTTGGTAGGTCACTGGTGTGAGTTGCATCTGCACACACAAGTCTACATCTACATCTACATGGATACTCTGCACATCACATTTAAGTGCCTTGTAGAGGGTTCATCGAACCACCTCCACAATTCTCTATTATTCCAATCTCGTATAGCGCGCGGGAAGAATGAACACCTGTATCTTTCCGTACGAGCTCTGATTTCCCTTATTTTATCTTGGTGATCGTTCCCCCCTATCTAAGTTGGTGTCAACAAAATATTTTCGCATTCTGAGGAGAAAGTTGGTGATTCGAATTTCGTGAGAAGATTCCGTAGCAACGAAAAACGCCTTTCTTTTAATGATGTCCAGCCCAAATTCTGTATCATTTCTGTGACACTCTATCCCACATTTCGCGATACTAAAAAAACGTGCTGCCTTTCTTTGAACTTTTTCGATGTACTCAGTCAGTCCTATCTGGTAAGGATCCCACACCGCGCAGCAGTATTTGAAAAGGGGACGGACAAGCGTGGTGTACCTATTCTCCTTAGTAGATCTGTTACATTTTCTAAGTGTCCTGCCAATAAAACGCAATATTTGGTTTGCCTTCCCGACAACATTTTTTATGTGTTGCTTCCAGTTTAACTTGTTCCTAATTGTAATTCCTAGGTATTTAGCTGAATTTACGGCCTTCAGATTTGACTGATTTATCGGGTAATCGAAATTTAACGCGTTCCTTTTAGCACTCATGTGGATGACCTCACACTTTTCCTTATTTACGGACAACTGCCACTTTTCGCACCATTCCGATATTTCTTCTAAATCGTTTTGCAGTTTGTTTTGATCTTCTGATGACTTTATTAGTCGATAAACGACAGCGTCATCTGCAAACAAACGAAGAAGGCTGCTCAGATTGTCTCCCAAATCGTTTATATAGATAACGAACAGAAAAGGTCCTATAACACTATCTTGGGGAACGCCAGAAATAACCTCTGTTTTAGTCGATGACTTTCCGTCAATTACAGCGAACTGTGACCTCTCTGACAGGAAATCACAGATCCTGTCTCATAACTGAGACGATATTCCATAAGCACTCAATTTCACTACAAGCTGCTTCTGTGGTACAATGTCAAATGTCTTCCGGAAATCCAGAAATACGGAATAGATCTGAAATCCCTTGTCAATAGCACTCAACACTTGATCTGAATAAAGAGCTAGTGGTGTTTCACAGGAACGATGCTTTCTAAACCCATGATGACTGTGTGTCAATAGACCGTTTCCTTCGAGGTAATTCATAATGTTCGAACACAATGTATGTCACCTAACTGTCTTAAATTCCGGGGTGTGTGCGCCTAGTTCAATCACATCGCAGATGTATTCCATCGGGTTCTGATCTGGTGCCTTGGGGACCAGCACACCAATGAGAACTCGCCACTGTGTTCGTAGAACCACTCCATCACGCTCCTTGCCTTGTGACATGGCGTATTATGTTATTGCAAACTGCAAATTCCGCCGTGAAACATGATGGTCATGAAGGGGTGTACGTAGTCTCAAACTGATGTACGATAAGCCTACGCTGTCATGGTGCCTTGCACGAGCTCCACTGGACCCATGGATGCCGCCGTAAATGTTCCCCAGAGCGTAATGGAGCCGCAGCCAGCTGTTATCCATCCCACAGTACAGTCATTAAGTAGCTGTTGCCCTGGAGGACGACGCATTCATGCCCTCACATCGGCCCGATGAAGAATGTATCGCGATTCATCAAAGCATGCAACGCTCTGCCACTGTGCCAACGTCCAGTGCCGATGGTCTATTGCCAATTTCAGCTTGTAATATCCCCACGGAAAATTACCCTCTACCACGCACTAATTAATAATGATTAATCAAATCATCCATATTTATTTACGTTTGAAAAGTATCTGATCAGATTTTCTAGTAAGATATGCGCCGACAGCTCGTCGACGCCAAGGTAATTTTCTAGTACGTTTATTGTCTGGAACAACAGAGGTACAGATATGTATGCTCCATGGTTATTATAGTTGGGATAGAGAGAGAGAGAGAACGGATCTTTTTCAAAAAATCGGATTGCTAAAGAAGTTTTTGGGTACTCTTCTTCGCATTAAAGCGAACAAGGGAAATTTGTGCCGCTAGTGGGAGACATAAAGAAATAATGAACCTGTGAAAATAAATCTCTTGGGATTTAAAATACCAGAAAACGGAATCTGTACAACAAAGGATTTAATATAAACCGTTCATCTGAAATCAGGTTTGTGAACATTTTATTACAGAGTGAATGAAGAATGAGTTCTCTGTATGAATCATTGATGATTGTCTGGGCCTGTAATTAATTGGGAAGTTTCAGCTGTGACGAAGAGAACCTGCAATCTATGAGTTTTACAAATCGTCCAAAAAGGCTTCGTCCACATCTGAAATATTAGATCTGTCGTAAATTGAACGGATTGTTCAAACGATCGATTTTCCCAACTGAATGCAGCGCTTAATAATAATAACAAACGTAAAGATCTTTTCTAGCAAAACTGCCGCTGAATATTAAGACGAGGGGCTCTACCAGAGATTCGACGAGGCTGATCTCAAGTAATATATATCTTTATTGTACACAGATAAATTAGAGAGAGAGAGAGAGAGAGTGAATGTAATTCTAGAAATTACTTAGAATCCTCCAGTAGTATAATTGTTCGTCTGTCCTTTTACGGATCAGCCAATCATAATACACGAAGCCCTTACTTTACTGTACTGATTCAAGTGTGAGAGTGAAGGAACGATAAAGACGACAGATACACTTCTGTACAGACAAACATTACAACAAGTTAGCGGCAAGCTGCATTCAACACACAAAGACTTTCATCACGATTCAAAACATCACAAAACAATAATAAGAAAGAGTTTTAATTAGAAGCTGTAGTTACCGATGTCGTGGTATTAACATTAGTACATGCATGGGTACCGAGCGAGTTGGCGCGGTGGTTAGCACACTGGACTCACGTTCGGGAGGACGACGGTTCAATCCCACGACCAGCCATCTTGATTAAGGTTTCCGTGATATCCCTAAATCGCTCCAGGCCAGGTTCCTTTGAAGGGCCATGGCCGACTTCCTTCCCTGTCGTTCCCTAATCCGATGTGACCATTGCTCTCTCGGTTTGGTCTCTTCCCCCAAACAACCCAACCCAACCCAGCATGCATGGGTCGTCGCCTGCAGAGACCTGTCGTTACAAGGGTTCTGTGCACTGTGAGCTCAGACACACTTGAACTCTGCTCAGCATCAGAGTCTGACGTTAGTTCTCCAACAGTTCGCCGAATGTCCTGTTTTGCCAGTCTGCCCAGCCAAAGACGTCTGACATCTGTAATGAGGTGCGGCCGCCCAAACAAATGACCTCTGGACGTGGTTTCACCTTGGGTTCGTAACATGTTGAAGACACTCACCACAGCGCTCCTCGAACACCCGACAAGTCATGGAGTCGTGCAAAGCCTCTGGGCCATCACAATCTGCCCATGGTCACACTCACATAGATGGCGTGCCTTCCCCATTCTACACACAGCCAGCACGATCAAGTGCATGTGTGTCTGTCTAGCAGTCAGGTGAGTCTGCTATCTACTGGATGGGTTATATCGATGGTAGGTCGATGGTCATTGAACCGTGAATTTACTTTCAAAACCTTTTCTTAAGAATTTGCTTTATTTACTAGCGATTCATCAGGAACATTAACGCGTTTAATCACACTGTGTGAGCGTGGAAGTAGTTGCCAGTGGGTAACTGATGAAAACAAATCAACTTTGTTTCAACAAATGGAAATTTTATTCCTAAAAGCCTTTTTTTGAAACACATTTAAAATTATAATCAGAAAGCACCCTCTAAGTACTAAATACCAAGTTACCATTTATTCTGAGGCAGAAAGAACAAATTTTTGACTATATGAGCTTTCGGGCTGAGAACCTGGCCGCTCCCTTTTGACACGGCAGTAGTCACGACCGCGCACAACAACCTCTGAAAGATTACACTGGTGCAAATCTACAACACACCAGATTATTTTAAACTAAAATTTTTACTAACTCACACAAGCACATAAACTATGCACCCCATAGGAGGGATGGAAATGGTACAAAACACTAACATTAAAAGATTAACATGCCACCGAAGGTGCAACTTGATTTAAAGAAAGGTCTTACGGTGGAAGGATGGCAACTTTATATACTACAATGACCATTTAAATAAAAACACATGATATGCAGTCTTACATAAAATATACAAGGTTGGCCAAACGTGCTCTACATTACACATATACCGCCTCTCAAGATGATAGGCAAGACAAAAACATATTTTAGCAATTCGGCCGTCACACTTCAAGCAACAAATTCGTTAACACCGAAACCGACAAACATGACAGAGGCAGCTATTAACGTACGGCAGACCGACAGACAGACAGCCACTAACTCCCTAACAAATGCGGACGGGAGACAGACGAGCAAGTTGGGGACGACAGACTGACCAAGAAAACACGTAGAATTTAACAAGTAAATGAAACAACATATCACGAATCACTTAACTTGTAATAAACTGCGATGATTGGGGAAGACCTGGCGCGGCACCCTCAAATCGCTCTCCCGAACCGTCCGCTGCCACTCGCTTCAACGGACGCAGGAAGGCGCGCCGGTTTCCAGTCTCACAGCGTCGCAGCTCGCGCCACCCAGACCGATGTCGTGGCCTGACTCCTGTTGCTCTCGTGTCGGCCGCGGAGCCACTACCCCTGGCTATACGGCGCGGCCCACTGGACTGACGTGGCGATCTCACATGCGCCGGCGCTCAAGGCGGACAAGCTATCATGTGTCTCAGAGCGCGACCGACCAACCGATCGGTCCAACCGCCAATGACCGTCGCCCGAGCAACTCGAGCAGACTGCCGGCCTAACACGTACTCCCACTACAGACGACAGACAGACACTGACTGCCCCACGCGGACCCGGCTGACCAACTGACCAGACTCACCGCCTAGCGAGCTCATACAGCCCCTTAAATGCACGTTAAAAAGGCTACCTTTCCCTTTTCCCACCAGAGGGAGACACCAAAGCTGCGATTGCCACAGCGTCGCCACAGCCAGAAACGGAGGGCGACTACTTCACACTACGCGCTGCGGCGCGCTCTTCAAAACTGCAATTTTTACCACGGCTCTGTCATCATGCTCTGGCTGATCAGTGTACTACACTCATTACAAAATCGATTCAAATTTACAGGGACCTTGGCTGTACCAGGCCAGTTTTCGGTATGACATGATACTCCGTCTTGCCTTATGGTGCAAAAGGCAAGCTTGCTTACAAATGTGTAACTGATTCCGGACATCTTGGGTACTGGCAGTGGGACACAGCTGACATTCTCAGCTGTCTTTCACTTTTTCTACTGGTGGCAGACTCAGGGACATATCCGGTGATCTTGTAGTCCACTGGAGTACCTTAACACAGTTCATACGGACAGATACTATGGCTAGACAAAAATCGGACCACCATACTGTCACAAGAGAGGTAACGGATGAATATGCAGGCGGTCCATGGTGTACTATTCATCCATGAGAGTTCTCTTATTCACTACCGGCGTGACTTGAACTTGTATGCGATATGAAACTTCCTGGCAGATTAAATGGTTCAAATGTCTCTGAGCACTATGGGACTCAACTGCTGAGGTCATTAGTCCCCTAGAACTTAGAACTAGTTAAACCTAACTAACCTAAGGACATCACACACATCCATGCCCGAGGCAGGATTCGAACCTGCGACCGTAGCGGTCTCGCGGTTCCAGACTGCAGCGCCAGAACCGCGCGGCCACTTCGGCCGGCCCTGGCAGATTAAAACTGTGTGCTCGACCGAGACTCGAACTCGGGACCCTTGCCTTTCGCGGGCAAGTGCTCTACAAACTGAGCCACCGAAGCACGACTCACGCCCGGTACTCACAGCTTTACTTCTGCCAGTACCTCGTCTCCTACCTTCCAAACTTTACAGAAGCCCTCCTGCGAACCTTGCAGAACTAGCACTCCTGAAAGAAAGGATATTGCGGAGACATGGCTTAGCCACAGCCTGGGGGATGTTTCCAGAATGAGATTTTCACTCTGCAGCGGAGTGTGCGCTGATATGAAACTTCCTGGCAGATTAAAACTGTGTGCCCGACCGAGACTCGAACTCGGGACCCTTGCCTTTCGCGGGCAAGTGCTCTACCAACTGAGCCACCGAAGCACGACTCACGCTCGGTGCTCACAGCTTTACTTCTGCCAGTACCTCGTCTCCTACCTTCCAAACTTTACAGAAGCTCTCCTGCGAACCTTGCAGAACTAGCACTCCTCTGCAATATCCTTTCTTTCACGAGTGCTAGTTCTGCAAGGTTCGCAGGAGAGCTTCTGTAAAGTTTGGAAGGTAGGAGACGAGATACTGGCAGAAGTAAAGCTGTGAGGACCGCGCGTGAGTCGTGCTTCGGTGGCTCAGTTGGCAGAGCACTTGCCCGCGACAGGCAAAGGTCCCGAGTTCGAGTCTCGGTCGGGCACACAGTTTTAATCTGCCAGGAAGTTTCATATCAGCGCACACTCCGCTGCAGAGTGAAAATCTCATTCTGGTTGTATGCGATAGCTCCCCACATCATGTCACCAGACGTAACGCAGCTGTGCCTTTCCCAAACGACTTCCCAGTCCGCCGCCATAATCATCGACTATGATCACCTGACGAGACGAAGAAGCACGATTCATTTCTGACAATGTGGCGTATTTCGTCAACAGTCAATGCTTCCTGGTCATAGCATTACTCCAAACGCAGTGTGGTTTTAGTGTTAATGAGAGCCTATTTCTAGAACACTAATACGTAGTGTGGCTACTCGGGGTCGCGAGCACCAAACTGGTATAAATTAATCTTGTAGGCACTCTTTAGCCTGGACTACCTTAGTAAACTACTTCTGTAGTAATATATTTCTTTAGTAACTGTTGGAGAGATCAATTTCTGTTTACTTCTTTAGTTTTAATTGAAGTACTAACGCCTTTTTACTAAAGATGTAAGCCATTTCTGCACATTGCTGGCACGTGCATTACGTTCCCTCTCGGAAAATACTGATTGTCGGCAGGCATTATTGCATCACCTTTTGAGTATGTTCATCGCTATAATTTTAGAAGCTGAAATGGAAAATTAATGTGAATTATTAGAATTGGAAAATCTAAATGCTATTGTACTAATTAAAGATAAGATCTGAGTATTATGAAAAGGAAAAGTGATACTAATGGATGAACCTATTGATAGCCCTGCCATATACAGCTACAACGGTCCATTGTTGGTAGGTGACACGTATTAATTTAAGCGCCAGTTTGAGATACGAGCTAGCAATAACACACAGGTGGCCAGGAAACGATAAAAAAACATACCAGAAATTGAAAAAGAGCGGTTTCCTAAAATAATGAAAAAGCACATAACTACTATTGAAATTAAAAAGCACAATGTCAACATGCTAAAGAGGAAAAACGGTGCTTGGGGAAAAATACACGTTGGATACAATGCAGAAGCTCCCACACAAAGATCACAAGAGCAGCTTATAGTAATTTGGAAAGACATGAAAGCGAAATCAAAGAAAATGAAGTCGAGAACAATTTCAAACTGGCGGAGGAGTACGCGAGACGAAGATCGATGCTGGTTGTTGACATGATCCCACAAGTTTTCGAGGAGATAGCTGGAGTTAACGACAATGACACATCTGAAGATAATGTGATACTTTCAAGCAGCTTCGATGATGATAACTGCTGAAGGTGGAACTTTATCCTATAGGCATCAACCTCGGCCTGCATTCTCTGGTGGGGGCTTATCGGAAGATGTGCGCAGCAAAAGAAGGAGAGAACATGTGGTTGCAGTGAAGAACTGAGAGTTGTTGAAAAAGGCTGACAAACTTCATTCCTTAAAAATGCGTTTAACACGAGAGAAATACAATGCAAAAATGTTATTAATAGAAAGACAAAGAGGAATCTTGGTAGCAGAGCGTAACCTTAAGATGGAAATTATGAACAAATTCAAGAACGTAATTGAGCAAACTTCAGGTTCCAGTTCTTCAGCCAATATCCTCGAGAAATTTGGGTTTTTGTGAACGAATAACAAAATATTTGTATGTATAAAACATCTTTTATTTTCTTGATATGTTTTCAGATGGATAATATGTTCTTATATGGCATAATATTTGTGTTTTTTCACTTTAGCATTGGTAATAATTTTTGTTAATAGCACAGTCTAATATTTCTCTGAATTTGTAAAAATTATTTTTAGAACTAATCGAAATATTGCATGACTTTGCATACTCAATTAAGAAATAAAATAAGAATATTAATCACCTTGCCAAAGAAAAAGACAGAAACAAAAGAAGGACGTAACTATAAAATTACACATAAATAAAATAAGTCACTTTTCATTGCATTAGTGACACTCCGGTGGCTTATTTATTCATGTAAGAAGGAAAAGTCTTTACATTAACTTCTAGTTTTACTAGAAAACTAGGAACAGTTTTAATTAAAGTAATTAAGTATAATACGCTCTCTCACAGCTTGGCCTGCCGCATCTGCTTCTGGCTGAAATGCATGTTGTTCGAAATCATTCACTTCCACAGCATCAGGGTGAAACGCATCTCTAACTTCTATTCCAAAGTTGTGTAGAACTGCAGCAGCCACAATAACATTCCCACACTTCTTTGCTTTAAATCGCATTGTTTTAGTGAGAATTTGGAAATGTTTCTTCCAAACTTCGGACGTTCGCACTATTACACATCTGGTAGCAATATGGGATCTATAGTAGCCCGTTCGGCTCCTGTGTGGTCGCAGAACACAGGCATCATAAGATATCTGAAGAAAGCATATCCATTATCTCCAACAAGCAACAGATCATATTGTCCATTTTCAAATTCTGCAGCAACTCTTCTAGTCCCAAATGCATGCATCATGCGTGGAAACCGGCCAACGGCTTACCATGTTCAACATCTTGATATTGGCATCACAGATGATTTGTGTATTGATAGAAAGGAAGTTCTTGTCATTACTGTATAGTTCTGCCTGTGCTCCAGAAGGACAAAGTATGGGTATATGTACACAGTCTCTTGCCCCTATGACATTTGTGAATCCACCAGCTCGATAGAATTCCCTTTAGTCTTTTGATTAATTTTCTTGGCTCTGTGGCATAGACACACAGTGGTTTTAAGGCAATTAAATTGTTAACCACACTGTTAAAATCTCTTCCAGCAGTAATACGATGGGTATTAATGAGATCCCCTGCTACGATTTGATAAGGACCTGTGCGAAAGATTCGCAGTCCACAAAGAAGTTGCAACCTGGGAGACAAAGCACAGTTCCTCTCAGAATTAAGCTGCAGTAACGGCTCCAGCATACCAAGCAGCAACTCAAAAGATTCCTTACGAAACCTAAGCCGCTCTCTGAAATCACTGTCGCTCTACATCACAAATGGGTCTCTTCTCTCCATTACAACCCTCATTCTTGGGATGTTCACCTCTTCTTCGTCTCCATGTATTCTTCGTAGTCCAAGTAATCCATAGATTTCGAAACTTTAAACACAGAACTCGATGATCGCACCTTACTCTCTTACTTTACTCCTACTACTGCCTAGGAGTAAACTTTGATCTTATTTCCTCCTAAAGTTACTAACGTAGTAGCGTACTCCTCAATGGTGGTCTCCACCAGTAATGGAGTAAATAAATTTACTTCGGAAGTAAATAAAAAAATTTCTCCTGCAGTAAATTTCTCCTTTAATTGAGTATTATCGACTGGAACTCGCCGATTTCTTCGATCTTAGTAACTTACTACTTTAGTTTCACTTCCTTCTGGTTCGTGCTCGCCACCCTTAGCCTTCTACCAGTGGTGTGGGATGACAGAATGTTACCGAGAGACAATTACCTGTTCTCATTTCTCAGAGGCACGTGTCACTTGGTTACGATGTGCTTGCTACGCAATCGGGCGGTGGTCGGAATGGCCTAACAGCACCTTAACGATAACTATGCCTGGCGTGAGATTGCCATGCAGTCCAAAACTGGTCCACCGTCACATCCGAATGGCCCGAAAACTTTGATATTGTATGATTTGACCTGCCAGCCAAATGGACCGCCACAATGATCCCTCTTCAAATACTGTAAGGTGTTCTTAAAAATGTGTCACATGAGTACGAGGTGTGGCTAGAAAAAAACCGGACTAGTACTGGTGAAACAATAAAACGAATGCAATAAGGCTGAAAGTCGCGTGGCCTGTCACGTGACTCTCGCTCCGCCTACTGCTCGAGTTTCATCTGCCTCCTGCACTCAGTCTGCCCATGGCGTCTGTTTTAAGTAGTTGACGTTTTGTCTGTGCGTCGGAAAATGTTGAGTGTACAGAAAGAACAGCGTGTTAACATCAAATTTTGTTTCAAACTAGGAAAATCTGCAAGTGAAACGTTTGTAATGTTACAACAAGTGTACGGCGATGATTGTTTATCGCGAACACAAGTGTTTGAGTGGTTTAAACGATTTAAAGATGGCCGCGAAGACACCAGTGATGACACTCGCACTGGCAGACCATTGTCAGCAAAAACTGATGCAAACATTGAAAAAATCGGTAAACTTGTTCGACAAGATCGCCGTTTAACAATCAGAGCAGTGTCTGAGTTAACGGGAGTTGACAAGGAAAGTGTTAGGCAGATTCTTCATGAAAGTTTCAACATGAACAAAGTGTGTTCAAAAATGGTTCCAAAGTGTCTCACAATTGAACAGAAGGAACGCCGAAGAATGATTTGTTCTGACATCCTGGAAAACATTGAAAGTGATCCCACCTTCTTACAAAATGTTATTACTTGCGATGAATCGTGGTTTTATACTTACGATCCCGAAACTAAACGCCAATCGATGCATTGGAAAACGCCTGGTTCTCCACGACAAAAAAAAGCACGAATGTCAAAATCGAAATTCAAGGCAATGATGACTGTTTTTTTTTTTTACATCAAAGGGATTGTGCACATTGATTGGGTACCAGAGGGACAAACAGTGAATCAGCATTACTACATTAGCGTCCTGGCTACCCTACGTGAGCGAGTACGGAGAAAACGGAACGATTTGTGGAGAAAAAAGTCATGGATCCTTCACCAAGACAATGCCCCAGCTCACAGTGCGTTGTCAGTGAAGACGTTTTTGGCAAAACACAACATTCCCATCTTAGATCATCCACCCTACTCACCTGATTTGGCCCCCTGTGACTTTTTTCTTTTCCCTAAAGTCAAGGCAGCTTTGAAAGGAACTAGATTTGAGACTGTTGAAGCAGTAAAAGAAAAAGCGACGGAAGTAATGTATGGACTTACCGAAAATGATCTGCAGCATTGCTATGAACAGTGGAAAATTCGTATGGAGCGGTGTAGAGACCGAGGAGGAGAGTACATTGAAGGAGATAACATGAAATTGTAAATAATTGTAAATAAATGTTTTTTCCAGCATGAGTCCGGTTTTTTCTAGCCGCACATCGTATGTGGCACACCCGTAACCTTCACAGTGATCACTCACCGCCCGTCGCAGTCCACACTCCTCGTATTGAAATGGGTTTCACTTTTAGGATTGCGTGCCTCAGCAGGTAAAAACGGAAGCCTTATAGGATCTCTTTGTTGTCCGTGCGTTCCACTGTTAAAAACCCTTTCTCTCACGAATGGGTGGACCTTGAAATATTTGTCACATAATAATCTCTATGGCCCCCTGACAGTGTAAAATGAGTAGAGGCTTCTTAGTTAATGCAGTCAAAAGGTGCGGCCACTTATTTCACATATTTTTATAGCCGTAAATTCACTCATCAAAATCTGTAGGCTATTTCCCGTTGGCCTAGAATCATGTAATTTGAATAGAAGCGAAGTTTCACAGTACAACCATAGGGAAAAATCCTAAAATTGTTAATTCGTAATTCTATCACTCGGAAAAAACGACTTTTTTTCCATATGTTACCCGACGTCAAATATGAAACCAATAGTTATGCATTCATGCTGGCTGGGTGGCAATGGTAAAACTTAAAGAGCTGGTAAGGAATAACTTTGTTGCTAATATGACACGTTCCATAATACACTGCTGGCCACCGTAAATGCAACACCCTGAAGGAAGCATCCGAATCAAATGAAATTTACACCATGGGTTTGCAGCGATGAGATATGCAACTGATTAGAATTTCAGCACAGACGCACATCACGCGCGCCTGTGGCGCCACCTCATAGCGCCATTTAAGGCTTAGCGATTTCGACGAGTGTACGTTCGGCACGTGTGTTTACCTTGTGGTTGTTTCACAAGACGATCAGTTATGCCTCGTAGACAACAGCGAACATCTTTTGATCAAGTATCCGAGTTCGACAGAGGAAGGATAGTGGCTTACCGAGATTGTGGATTATCATACAGAGAAATCGCTAGTCGTGTTGGACGTAACCAAACAACTGTAATGCGGATATGTGACCGTTGGATGCAGGAGGGTACGACGGACCGACGTGGTCGATCGCATTCACCTCAGTGCACCACTGCACGTGCTGATAGGCAAATTGTGGGCATGGCAGTGACGGATCGCTCAGTGACATCCCGAACCGTAGCACAGCACATTGCGTCTGTAACGCATCATCCAGTGTCTGCGCGTACCATTCGACGCCGTTTACAGCAGAGTGGTCTGTCCGCAAGACGTCCATTGCTTCGTTTACCATTGACGCAGAACCACAGACGTCTCCGTCGCCAATGGTGTGATGACAGACGGATGTGGACGGCAGAATGGAATGACGTTGTCTTTACTGACGAGGCACGCTTCTGTCTGCAGCACCACGATGGTCGGATTCGAGTGTGGAGACACCGTGGAGAGAGGATGCTGGACAGCTGCATTATGCACCGCCACACTGGTCTTGCACCGGGTATTATGGTATGGGGCGGTATTGGATATTAGCCTCGCACGCCTCTAGCACGCATTGCCGGTACTTTAAATAGCCGGCGCTACATATCCGAGGTGCTGGAGCCAGTTATCCTTCCTTACCTTCAGGGCTCGGCCACAGGCATATTTCAACAGTATAATGCGCGACCACACGTGGCACGCATTGTCCAAATGTTCTTCGTCAATAACCAGATTGAATTGCTTCCCTGGCCGGCTCGCTCTCCGGATCTTTCGCCGATAGAAAACATGTGGTCCATGGTTGCTCAACGAGTGACCCAGATTACATCCCCAGCTGCCACACCAGATGATCCTTGGCAACGTGTGGAAGCTGCTTGGCCTGCTGTGCCCCAGGAACACATCCAACGTCTCTTTGACTCAATGCCGAGACGTGTGGCAGCGGTGATCTCCAACAATGGCGGCTACTCTGGCTACTGATTCTGGCAGGAACCACATGTCACAGACGTCTGTAAACGTAATCATTTGATACTTGGTCAACATCTTATCTACAAAATAAATCTTCTTGTGCTACCTCTTGTCTTTCTTGGTGTTGCATTTACGGTGGCCAGCAGTGTATATCCAGGAGTAATTACTGCACCTAGATATAGTGTTTAAGTTGTTTGTGGATAAACACTCGCAGACTTGTCATATGAGGAATGAAGTTTTTTCTGGCCTGGGTCTGACTTTTACCATTGGGACGCAGTCAGTCTGAATGGAGAGCTACTGATTATCATGTCTGCATAGCGTCATGTCTCATTTATATCGTCTGAATTACAATCATGAAATCCTTGAGACCGATCTGTTGCCAGTATCAGTGTCAATAACTGGCAAAGAGGTAGACCGCTCGGCTAATCCCACGCGGCTCAGACTTGACTGACAGACATTCATCATAAGGAATTCCCTCAATATAATTGCCCCATATCACTTTTCCCCACACAGATGGAGGGCGACGTACAACGTCAGCGCGTCCATTTCTTTCGATGTCTCGCAAGGACCGCCCTATGGCATGGATGATGTCTTTTTTGTGTAGCGCGTGCCACGAAGAAGTTCCTTCATGGATGTTCCAGTACCTCCCAGGAGCTCCTGCGCTGGCTTCGCAGTGTGGCATCGTGCATTGTGATTGATGGTGGAACGCAGTGCAGGAAGGCGGCGTCGCCTTCTGATTATGGAGGGTCAAAGGCGATGCTATAGAAATTGCACTAGTAGGTTCTAGTAACTACCTGCCCCTGCAGTACAACGTCATGAAGATTAACCGATGGATGTCTTAAGGCATGATAATCATCAGTTTCGCGATCAGCATCCGTCAGGGAGGCAAGGACCTCAATTGTCATGTTGCCCACTGGGAGTCGTCCAGAAAGGGACCGATCTTGAATAACATCCCTGCCGTTCGGAAACAATTTTACCCATTTCGTCAACGTACGACGTGGAAATGCTGCGTTACTATCCACATTACACAGTCCCTAAAAATAATTTTGACCGCTCCGACAACGCTCCACTTCACTCTTGATCCACGGATATTATTCCTGTTCCCTTCACAAACTGTAAGGGTGCTTGGACTGGCTTCCCGCTTTTTAGGACATTACTCGCTACAACCGGCTGAAACATAACCGTTGCGGCTCGACCTTCTGCCATCAGCTACGGATAGCACCATTTGACGCACGTCCTTCGTGTTACGGCAGAGTTGCCACTACTTCCTGTCTAATTGTTGTATATGCATAATTACGATTGTACGGTACCCATAGTCCTGCTCACACCTGGCCAATTTTTAGTATCATTACTTCCCCCTCTTATCATGTAATAATTAGACTCGTTTCCTTTTGTTGATTATTTAATGCGAGACTTTATGTTTTCATTGAGACACTACTGACGGCAGAGATTAGGGCATCTCTTTAACAACGCCAATTCAATCAATCAGCACTGAGTTTACCTGTTGCATTAGGCTCGGAAGTCAGCCAGGCCTAAGCGAGCTTCCGTAGTATAAGGTTTCGTGGTGACAGGAATGTTCATCTCTACTATGGACCGACTCTCACGACTTCTAAAGAACTACCCGCTGCTGAGGATAGCCCTCGAGCCCCCACGTCCCTAATGTCCCCCTGAGCCCTCCCCCCCCCCCCCACGCCGCGGCTGAGGGACAGTGGTCATGCATGCAGGCTGGTCCGTTCGCTTTGTAAGCAGAGCACTGCTGTGACAGCACAGGGAGGTGCTTCTCAGAGAATCTAGGCTGTCTAGCAGACAGTTCGCACATATAGCCATGCCAGTACAAAATAAAAGAACCACTGGAAACTGCGTTTGTTTACGGTCCATCCTATTCATCCATATCGCCCCCTGTAGGGCCGCTGGCCTCAGACCGGATGCTAGTCACAAGGAAAAAAAAATGTGTGTGAAATCCTATGGGACTTAACTGCTAAGGTCATCAGTCCTAAGCTTACACAATACTTAACCTAAATTATCCTAAGGACAAACACACACACCCATGCCCGAGGGAGGATTCGAATCTCCGCCGGGACCAGGCGCACAGTCCATGACTGTAGCGCCCTAGACCGCTCGACTAATCCCACGCGGCTTAGTCACAAGAGAAAGGTCTGTGGGCAACTTAGTTAACAGATAGAATCCTCAGGTGCGTGCGAACGTGGAACTGTGTAATTTTCGACCCCTTGTTTGCATAAGTGCCGCACCTTCTTTCTGGTGGCATGACACGGGGTTTTTCGAACCGTCTCCTGTTGTACAGAGTCCGAGACACTACGACTGGTCGAGCCTAGAGTTACAGGTAGAGTGGGAGACAGGGTGTTCTTTTCCCAAAAAAAATCTAAGACTGAGTTTACTCGCATCGGTCATAGCTGCAACAGTTTTCGAGTGTGGGAGGCTGTACCACATCGTTAACCTTTTGTTCAAACTTGCCAAATGCAGAGAATGGCTGGCGGATTAACAAACTTTTCGGGAGAGACAAGGCAACGTTGCTATGTAGCAACCCACTTGGAGCTCATACGATAATCCTGCAGATTGGCTGATAGTTAGTTTTTGGTCGCTTCTCCGTACATCGCTTTGAGGAGCGTCTCTCCTGGTGATTTTCCACTCAGGTGCCGCACCAGTGGCAAGACGCAATCGATACCTTTACTGCGCGATAACAACAGTGAAGTCACTGATGACAGTGCCACTAAAGCAGAGTTATTAAACACGGTTTACCGAAACTCCTTCACCAAAGAAGACGAAGTAAATATTCCTGTATTCCAATCACGAACAACTTGCAAGATGAGATATTCTCGGTGTAGCAAAGCAGCTTGAATCACTTAATAAAGGCAAGGTCTCCGGACCTGATTGTACGGCAGTCAAGTTCCTTTCAGAGTATGCTGATACAATAGGTTCATATTTAGCAATTACACTCCTGGAAATGTAAAAAAGAACACATTGACACCGGTGTGTCAGACCCACCATACTTGCTCCGGACACTGTGAGAGGGCTGTACAAGCAATGATCACACGCACGGCACAGCGGACACACCAGGAACCGCGGTGTTGGCCGTCGAATGGCGCTAGCTGCGCAGCATTTGTGCACCGCCGCCGTCAGTGTCAGCCAGTTTGCCGTGGCATACGGAGCTCCATCGCAGTCTTTAACACTGGTAGCATGCCGCGACAGCGTGGACGTGAACCGTATGTGCAGTTGACGGACTTTGAGCGAGGGCGTATAGTGGGCATGCGGGAGGCCGGGTGGACGTACCGCCGAATTGCTCAACACGTGGGGCGTGAGGTCTCCACAGTACATCGATGTTGTCGCCAGTGGTCGGCGGAAGGTGCACGTGCCCGTCGACCTGGGACCGGACCGCAGCGACGCACGGATGCACGCCAAGACCGTAGGATCCTACGCAGTGCCGTAGGGGACCGCACCGCTACTTCCCAGCAAATTAGGGACACTGTTGCTCCTGGGGTATCGGCGAGGACCATTCGCAACCGTCTCCATGAAGCTGGGCTACGGTCCCGCACACCGTTAGGCCGTCTTCCGCTCACGCCCCAACATCGTGCAGCCCGCCTCCAGTGGTGTCGCGACAGGCGTGAATGGAGGGACGAATGGAGACGTGTCGTCTTCAGCGATGAGAGTCGCTTCTGCCTTGGTGCCAATGATGGTCGTATGCGTGTTTGGCGCCGTGCAGGTGAGCGCCACAATCAGGACTGCATACGACCGAGGCACACAGGGCCAACACCCGGCATCATGGTGTGGGGAGCGATCTCCTACACTGGCCGTACACCACTGGTGATCGTCGAGGGGACACTGAATAGTGCACGGTACATCCAAACCGTCATCGAACCCATCGTTCTACCATTCCTAGACCGGCAAGGGAACTTGCTGTTCCAACAGGACAATGCACGTCCGCATGTATCCCGTGCCACCCAACGTGCTCTAGAAGGTGTAAGTCAACTACCCTGGCCAGCAAGATCTCCGGATCTGTCCCCCATTGAGCATGTTTGAGACTGGATGAAGCGTCGTCTCACGCGGTCTGCACGTCCAGCACGAACGCTGGTCCAACTGAGGCGCCAGGTGGAAATGGCATGGCAAGCCGTTCCACAGGACTACATCCAGCATCTCTACGATCGTCTCCATGGGAGAATAGCAGCCTGCATTGCTGCGAAAGGTGGATATACACTGTACTAGTGCCGACATTGTGCATGCTCTGTTGCCTGTGTCTATGTGCCTGTGGTTCTGTAGTGTGATCATGTGATGTATCTGACCCCAGGAATGTGTCAATAAAGTTTCCCCTTCCTGGGACAATGAATTCACGGTGTTCTTATTTCAATTTCCAGGAGTGTATATACAACCGCTCGCTCACAGATAGATCCGTATCTAAAGACGGAAAAATTTCTCAAGTCACACCAATACCCAAAAAGGGAAATACAGGAGTAATCCGCTGTATTGCCCATATCACTAACGTCGATTAGCAGTAGGGTTTTGGAACATATACTTTGTTCGAACATTATGAATTACGTCGAAGAAAACGACTTATTTTGACATAGTCACCACGGTTTCAGAAAATATCGTTCTTGCGAAACCCAATTACGTCTTTATACTCACGAAATAATGAGTGCTATCGACAGGGTGTGTCAAATTGATCCCATACATTTAGATTTTCAGATGGCTTTTGACACCGTTCCTCACATGCGTCTTCCAACCAAACTGTGTGCCTATGGAATATCGCTTCAGTTGTGCGACTGGATACGTGACTTCCTGTCGGAAAGGTCAAAGTTCGTAGCAATTGACGGAAAGTCATTGTGTAAAACAGCAGTAATATACGGTGTTCCCCAAGGAGGTGTTATAGGCCCTCTACCGTTCCTGGCCTATATTAAGGACATACGAGACAATCTGAGTAGCCGTCGTAGATTGTCTGCAGATGATGCTGTCATCTACCGTCTTGTAAAGTCATCAGATGACCAAAACGAATTGCAAAATGATTTAGATGAAATAGCTGTATGGTGCGAAAAATGGTGATTGACCCTCAATAAAGAAAAGCGTGAAGTTATTAAAAACCTTCATAATCACAGCGCGTCAGCAATCGTTGGTTAATATATTAAAAAAATTGAAACCCGCCTCGATTGCGAAAAAGCACCTAGTGTTAACCTAGGTTTCGGCGTAGATAACTATGCCTTCTTCAGAACAATAAAACCCACAAGCGCCTAAGAAGACCTTTGTCAGTGATTAAAAGAATACCATAGCTATACATTTATAAACGGAAAATAGGGAACACAAACAGTACATGTGTACAAAGTCTAAACCGTTACTTAACCTAATGGTGTAACGTCCACCTCACACTTGTACTGTTTGTACACTTGTACTGTTTGTGTTTCCCCTTTTTTTCGTTTATAAATGTATAGCTATGGTGTTCTTTTAATCATTGACAAAGGTCTTCTTAGGCACGTGTGGGTTTTATTGTTCTGAAGAAGGCGTAGTTATCTACGCCGAAACATAGGTTAACACTAGGTGCTTTTTCGCAATCGAGGCGGGTTTCTACTTTTTTAATAATGTGAAGTTATTCACAGGAGTATGTAATTTTTCCTCCTATCTATGTAGTTCTCAATTCGTTCGAGCAATCAGTCATTCATGATATGAAACACAGTCATAGCTCATTCACTCAAAATGATTCAGAAATTTTACTTGTTAGAATGAAATCAGGCGATGATTCTTCTTCTTTGGAGGCTCGTGCTTTACGGCAGTCTGCTAATCTGTACAAATAAAATGCCTCGTAATTTTTGGGAGCGTTGTATAATCAGTCCGGAAACCTCAGATCAAGCGAATATTTGGCTTTGATGAAGTTTAACCTTCCGAAGAAGTAATGGAGCTCTTGGATTATTAAATGCAGGTTCGTATCCAGCATTTCGGAAGTTCCCTTCTGATTAACAACTACGCAATATATCGATGAATATCATTAATTCTCAATTGTCAAATACACACCTTTTGTATAAAGGAGCAATATATATATATATATATATATATATATATATATATATATATATATATATATATATATATATATATATATCCCTTTTAAACGTACAATTTCGTCTCAGTTATCTTCTGTCATAAATCTCAATAATCAGATTACAATTCTTCAAACCAAGCTCAGGGTAATCGGCACGAAGACAATCTCGGAATTTCTTCTTTTTTTTTTTTTTTTAACAACCACCAGAGAGAATACTACAAAGAATAATTATGCGCTCATGGCATAGCTATTGTATGAAACTACTTTGCGCATGGATTCTGCGAGTATGGAGATAGAAAATTAGTAAACGTCATTCAAGGGTAGAACTGTATCAGAATAATTCATCGAATATAAAGATATATTACAAGTACTAAGAGAAATCCGCTAAATTTCGATTACGCCATAAGTCACACAAATCTTAAGGCTTTTTAATTCAACTAAATACTTAGGGATTACAATTACAAGTAACCTAATTTGGAACGATCACACAGATGATGTTGTGGGTTGAGCAAACCAAAGACTGCGATTCATTGGCATAAGACTTAGAAGCTGCAAGAGGTCTACTAAAGAGACTGCTTACACCACGCTTGTCTGCCCTATTCTGGAGTACTGCTGTGCGGTGTGGGATCCATATTAGGTGGGACTGGCGGATGACATCGAAAACGTACAAAGAAGTATAGCTCGTTTTGTATTATCGTGAAATAGGGGAGATAGTGTCACATACATGATACGTGACCTGGAGTGGCAGTCATGAAAAAAAGGCGTTTTTCGTTGCGACAGGATCTTCTCATTAAATTACAATGACCCTTTTCCTCCTCCGATTGCGAAAACATTCATTTGGCACCCAGCTACATAGGGAGAAATGATCATCACGATAAATCAGGGCTCGCACAGAAAAATTTAATTGCTCGTTTTTCCCGCCCGTTGTTCCAGAGTGGAATGGTAGAGAGACAGCTTGAAGGTGGTTCATTGAACCCTCTGCCAGGCACTTTATTGTGAAAACCAGAGTAATCACGTAGATGTGGATGTAGATGGCTTTTGCTGAGCGTCACTCTTCGTGATTCTGCTACTGGCATTTCCCTGCAGTGTGAAACGTCCCCTTAGAAAAATTATACATGACTGTGCTTAAACTGACACACAATATATTTTTAGCGCAACGCAATCTGACTTTCAGCAATCCCTACAAGAGAATGCCCCTGACTAAATTAACCTATACGTTTCACAAATCACATACCTCACAAAAATCTTTGTTACTCGAATGCTGCAATACAGCGAGCGCCACTACTGCCAGCTAAATAAAAGATTCAAACTACGGAAGGCACTAACTACTGATAGGCATAGATAGCAAATGAAAGATTTTAATAGAGAACAAACAATGTATTTACCTTAATAGTCTTAATATATATAGCAGTTCATGACATCCATTCTTACAAATGTACTGTTTCTGATGGACACACCTCCAGATTATCCATTCTCAAAAATCCGCCATCTCACTTCCCCACATCCACCACTGCTGGCGGCTCACCTCCAACTGCGCAACGCTACGCGCTGTTAACAGCCAACTGCCCAACACTACAAGAGCCAACAACAATGCAAACCAGCCACAGACTGCACACAGCACAGCCAGTGATTTTCATACAGAGCGCTACATGGCGTTACCAATATAAAAACCTAAACAGCCCACTTACAAGTGTAACTTCTGAAATTACGGATTCAGCTTCAGTCTACAACTACTTAGGGTGCAGCTCACCTTCTTGTACTGCAGCAAGCATGTAACGTCGCTTTGAAAATGCTATCGCAGGTTCATAGTTTTGCAACAGTGCTAGGCACGTTTGTTCTAAATTTGAGATGATCATGTCACGAATTACGTTATTCGTGTCGGATCACTTGTGACTCAAGGATTTGGGGTTCCTGCATGTGTTTTCCCTTTCCCCATTATGGTCGATGCAGTCACCATGTCCAGCTCCGAATTATGTATTTAATTCTATTCGGCGGAACGTAAGTTAGTACTAGACGCTTCCCTCACAACCCACGGACATTGCAGGTATTTACAGTTTTATTTTAATTGAATATTTTACGGTTTCTGTGATCCAGGTTGTCTCTTAATTTTCTATTTGTAAAAGTTGACATTTCGACAAATCATGTTTCAGCTTTCCTCTTGAATTTCATATCAATAGATGTTGGTCAAGTGGGACCCACCTATAATTCCTCCAATTATTATTAATTCTGGCTAGGACCACATTCTCGACTAATTTGTAAGCGCCATTAATTTTCAATCGGCTCCGCTGTGCCCAGTTCACAAGCACAGCCTCCTTTTAGCCCTAGCGAAGTGGCACGTTGAATTCCAACCTCGATTCCGGACGGAGCCTTGGAATATAGCCTACCGGGCCTCGTAGCGACAATAAACACAAACGACACCAATGTACCCTGGTTGCCGTTTTACCTGTCAAAGAGAATTGCAACTCAAATAATTTGCTACCTGACGACGGCATGTAAGTGAACCAAAAAACTGAAGTGATCGTATGGCTTTATTGGCCAAGGAAACCAGTCTGTAATTCAAATTTGCAAGTGTAACCGACCATGTCCTCTGGGTGCTTCACGTTTTGGTCAGGTAGTGCGTTTATGAACATCAACAAAGGTACTTTTTGTAGATGGTAGCCCGCATCTCGTGGTCGTGCGGTAGCGTTCTCGCTTCCCACGCCCGGGTTCCCGGGTTCGATTCCCGGCGGGGTCAGGGATTTTCTCTGCCTCGTGATGGCTGGGTGTTGTGTGCTGTCCTTAGGTTAGTTAGGTTTAAGTAGTTCTAAGTTCTAGGGGACTGATGACCATAGATGTTAAGTCCCATAGTGCTCAGAGCCATTTGAACCATTTGTAGATGGTAGAATTACAATTAATCGGCGTGGGGAGACAACGATAGTGATGAAAATTTGAAATCGTATGAAAATCTCACCGACTTTCTAAACAGCTTCAATTAACAGCTGTGGCTCTTATAATCGCAAGTCAGAGAACCAGATGAATCAAAAGTTAACCTATTTTGCGTGTTTCCACTTACTGTTGTCTTATAATTTTCGGGGGTGACTCAAGCTACTACACTGTCTGAAAAATGGAGTTTCGCCGTTCATTAAAAATGCTGCCACTGAAAATATGCGCTCACAAAAATATTTCATCATTCGTTCAAGAACATTAAATGTCTGGAAAGTAGCAAAGCGGATTTGATTATTCTGAAAACAGTTCTTCTCGACATAGAAGAACTGTGCGTCATTCCGTGTGTATGTGTATGTGTGTGTGTGTGTGTGTGTGTGTGTGTGTGTGTGTGTGTGTAACAAGCTGTGTGCCACAGTGGTCAGAGACCAGATTCACATTCGGATCACGTTTTTCATGGTCCTACAAATCGCTAAAGGCAAACACTGGGATCTTTCACTGAAAAAAGGATATGGTAGAATTGATTCCTCGTATTTCTTCAGAACGAACCCGTGTTTACCATCAAGCGAAGTGGGGCAGTGAATAGCACACTGCACTGGCATTCGGCAGAGCGTCGGCTTATATCAGCGTCATATGTTCCACATATAGGTTTTCCGTGATTTTCTTAAAGTTACCCAGAGAAATGCCATACTGGGAATTCTGGACGACAGCACATAGCACAAACTACACATGGCCGCGGTCGTCTAGCGGTTCTAGGCGCTCAGTCAGGAAACGTGCGACTGCTACGGTCGCAGGTTCGAATCCTACCACGGGCATGGATGTATGTGATGCCCTTAGGTTAGTTAGGTTTAACTAGTTCTAAGTTCTAGGGGACTAATGACCTCAGAAGTTGAGTCCCATAGTGCTCAGAGCCATTTGAACCATTTTGAACTACACACATAAAATAAGCCATGGGCGTCTGGAGTGAAGCTGTGCATCATGCAGCCTATTGTGCACAGTTTGAGTCGTAACACGACGTCCTGTGGCTACACGAAAATCATTATTCAACAGGGTGACGTTTCTGTCAGGGTTCCTCCAAGCCATAATCTGCAGGTAGCGGTCATCCACTGCAATAGTAGCCTGAGCGAGGCATGTCATTGACAGTTCCTGTCTCTCTGTATCCCATCCATGTCTGAGTAACATCGCTCTGGTTCACTCCGAGACGCCAAGACACTTCCCTTACGGAGAGCCCATCCTGGTACAAAGTAACAATGCGGACGCGATCGAAGCGCGGTACTGACCGTCTAGGCATGGTTGAACTACCGACAATACGAGCCGTGTACCTCCTTCGTGGTGGAATGATTGGAACTGATCGGCTGTCGGACCCCCTCCATCTAATGGGCGCTGCTCATGCATGGTTATGTACATCTTTAGGCATGTTTATTGAGATATGTGAACAGTCAATATCCACAGTCAGTGTCTATCTTCAGTAGTTCTGGGTACCGGGGTGATGAAAAACTTTTTTTTATGTGTGTATATGGGTGTTTTGGTTGATACTCTGTCGATATAAAGTATTTGGAACCGATCTGACTGTCTGACATCTGGAGGTTTGGGTGTCAGCACATGGCGTGAAACTTACGAGGTACCATCGAATAACCGGTAATTGGCATGACAGGTGTTACATTTCCTATGTGTTAAGGTCGATGGTTGTCTGCCATTTTCGAGAACTACTTGATTTTATCTTCCAACAAGATAACGCAAGCCCACTTGTTGCCCGTGCTGTCCTAACCTACCTTCATATAGAGAGAGTTCGACAGGTTCAGTGGTCCGCACGTTCTGCTGAACTCTCGCCGAATGAAAACATTTGTAATGGCTTGAGAGTATCACTTTTCTACTCACCAGTCACTAGGAATGACTGTCATAGTTACAGCGAGGAATGGCGCTCCATTATCGGTATTCAACCTCACCTCATGCTCACATGGGTTAGAGTGAGGTTGCTGCAAAAAGTGGCAACACTTTATTTCACAATTTGTATACTCCCAAATAACCTAAAATTTTAATCATTTATTCTTCTTACAATTTAGTATACGTACAGTATGTAGAATTTCGTTACATTTTATCCTTTACTAGTGTTGCAGCTTCGACGTGCAGCAGTGTATATAGAACTCAAAATAGGTAACACCTTCTAACAATACCACCATTTGCAAAGTAGGTTAGAAATCAGATTAATAATGTTGCTCACGCAGCATATGTTCGCTTTATCGGGCAACAACAAAGTTATTGACTGTGGATGGTATCGTCAGAATGGAAATAATGAAGTCACTGTAAAAAAGTCATTAATTTTGGTACTTACCTTGAATGGATTCCCACGTAGATTTCGTCGAAGTTGTTATAGCTCATCTTCTTGATTCTAGGGTGATTCCACTTTGACTGCTAGGAGGTCGAGATCTGTATTTTAGCAGTATTTGAAGACCTAACACATGCGTTTTTCAGGAAATTCTTAATGATCAAACAATCCCAGATCAGAATAATGGTACGGTAGGAATAATTTTTTACTTGGTGTTCACGATCCACATTTTTATTAAACTTCTTGTAAATTCACATATACTTCTTCTTAATTGTCACATCATCAAAAAAACAGTTTACACCAATCTTCATACACTTAATTTCCAGTTCAACCAAACACAAGACTTGACTGTTCTTTTACAAAGCGAAATAACAACTTAACTTGTGCAAAGTGAAACAAAGACTGCTCTGTGCGAATTCGCGCCAAAACGGTTACAAGTAAGTCAAAGATTATGACAGTCTCACAGAAATGAATACACACAAGAACCATATCACTGTAATATTTCGATACATAAGAGTACCTACACAGTAATATAACCAAATGTTAATATTGTCACAAAAATATGTCTGTTACTTCGCAGAAAAGTAGTACGATATTACTGGTATCGAGAACTGGGGTTGGAGTGCCGTAATGGTCACGTAAATAAGGAACCATTACAACCTCGGATTTAGTACGATTCGCATGGAACAGAGACACACGTAGAATAATTGAGTAAAGTGTGTACGTATCAGGTAATACTAGATAAATAAATGACCGAATAAATGTGTCCTCGGTTTTTGCGAAGGCTAGCGCTGCAGACGGTGGGCGCAGAGAGCGTGGGGACTCACGGCGTCGTATATCTGGAGCCCCACTGAATTTTCATGCGGGCGGCGTCGTTTACGAGGGCAGCGGCGTCGACCACGCATCCGCAGGCGCGGCGCCGCCGCCGCCGCCTCCGCCTCCGCCTCCGGCGCGTGACCGGCTTGTCTGCAGGAAGGATGCCGCCTCCTTCCTGCCGCGGGACAAGCCCGCCATCACGGTCCTTAACATGCTGCATGCTGCATGCTACAGCCACCGCGCAACACCCACCCACCCACGTATCCACCCGCACACGCACACACACACACACACACACACACACATACACACACACACGCACGCACACACACACACACACACACACACACACACACACACATACACACACACAGGCACCGCAGCGACAAGCGCTTGGCAGTATCTGGTCACACTGGCTGAACATAAAGATAATTATATCCTGGCACGAAATAATTACAGGACGAACCACCCGCAGCTTCCCTCCCGTTAGCATCGTCCTAAACATTTCCTAAAGCTCATATAAACTAAAAAGACTAAAACACTACGCACTACCAGCCATCAATCAAATGGCTCACAGTAGATGAAAACTGCAGAATGCCAGAACAAGGGTATTTTTTCGCTGAACTATATCCCACCCTTACAAAAAAAGAAATATAACCTATCGTTTCCTACGCCAGCTTAGCCCGAAATATTTGCTTCATAACCTTTTTCACCATTCCCTCCACATCGTTGAACGCAGTGGACTCTACCTCGCGTTCTCTATCCATTTGCCTACGCTTTCACAAATCCATTACTATCTCATCAGATTGCCTGCTCTTCTCACTCACACTGAAGACCTGAATATGGAAGGAAATAGGAATATAAAAAGAGGGGAGGAAGGTTTATCTATTTAGCAAGATTAATAGGTGGCAGATATCAGCCTACCTAAAGGCCTGGCCAGACAGAATGCGGCCTGGCCGTCCGGCCTGTGGCCTTGAACCGCAGCCGGCAGGCCGCATTGTTGAATCGCTCGTTGTTGTATGGCGGCGGTCAAACAGAGTGCGGCTCTGACGCACCGGCAGCCGGCCTGCCGCACCGGCCGCCGCCGGGTTGTCACAGATTACAGATTCGCCGCAAGCCGGAGCGGCTGCTCGCCTCTGTTGGCGCACTCAACCGCTCTGTGGTGACACTGTAAGCAGCGGCGGGAGACGGTTTTTGTCTTGCAGCTCGTAGTGCACGCATCATGGACACAGAAAGACTTATACACGAGGTGACACAATACAACTTTTTGTATGATACACGCGATCCTGATTTGGAGGTAGAATACTTTTGCCCACGATATACTCTTGATAGAAAGCTGAATTCTCAGAAATAGTGTTGTCCATCTTTTCCAATATCAACTACTGTAAACTCGTAGTATGGATCAACGATCGCCAGGAGAACCAGCGAAAAGAATTGTTTGTAACAGAAGAACTGGGATCCACTATCCTTCGGGCATTTTAACCTGATATGCTTTCCGTCTATGCTCCCAAGGCAGTTCAGAAACCCCCAAAGTTCTAGAAATCTTTCTTCAGATTTCTTCCACATCTCTGTTGTAGGAGAAGATCAATACTTGGGGTTGTAGAACAGTCCATATTGCCTGACACACTTGTTTCACAATTTCTGAGACTGTTGAACGTCCTAATCGAAAAGAAAAAGCTAAGGTCTGGTGAGTGTCGCATGTAGTCAAGGATCTGGAAAAGATTAAAATAAATTATGCCGATAGAAGGATTAGATAAGTTAACGACCAAAGATATGTTTGTTTAAATTCAATGACAATGTTATGAATACAATGAAACAAAACAATCTATTAAGCAGAAAGCTCTCTCTAGCGGGACATACGGAACTACATGTTACTATCGTTTGCTGTATTTGTAAACACTGCAGATATATTTATCACTCCACTCGTAACTACGTTGTGGGATAGCACTTTCTTCCGCCGAATCTTTCACATGATACAGCAAAACTAAAATGGAATAATTTATATGACTTCTGTATGAAGCACAAAGAGGCTACAAATGGTAAAATGTACCTCAAACAAATGGCTAGTCTGTGCCTTGTATCAAATGGCTTTCTCCAGTTCGTTGTGCTACCTTTTTATCAGGCGATGCAGTTCCTCGAAACATTCTCGCAACATACGAAAATATTTGAAGAACCTATCTTCGTCAGACTCTAGTTCAATACACAGACGATGGTATTCTCCTAAGCTTTCTGTCTTGCTATTAATATCGTGCACCCAACATCTCCTCTTCTTGGTGCCATTTCGTATCGCTAGTGCGACGAGTTCTTCCTCGTACGACCTACTCATTCCTGCGCTTAAAAAAAAAAAAAAAATGAATTCGCACAAAGATAACGTGTCATGCGCGAAGCTTCCAAATCGTCTAACGCCAAGACAAACGCGCTACGCATGCAAGCTTAATAATGGGGTTCGGCCCCATTCCACCCTGTAACAGCTGACGCATCAAGAGTCACTGCTGCGGCCGGCCGTTGCCTGCGTGGCGGCCCTGGCCGCTGACGGGCCCGGTCACCCGCTGCGCCGTCCGTCGCAGCGGCAGGCCGGATTCTGTCTGGCCAGGTCTTAACTGATCAAAACGAAAATTTCTATTCCGACACTGACAATGTTGAGTGTTTATAGAAAAAGTTCAAGGCAATCGTAAAATGCGTTTTAGACAGGTAAGTGCCGAGTAAAACTGTGAGGAACGGGAAAAACCCACCGTGGTTCAACAACAAAGTTAGGAAACTACTGCGAAAGCAAAGAGAAAAATTGGTTCAAATGACGCTGAGCACTATGGGACTTAACAGCTGAGGTCATCAGTCCCCTAGAACTTAGAACTACTGAAACCTAACTAACCTACGGACATCACACACATCCATGCCCGAGGCAGGATTCGAAACTGCGACCGTAGCGGTCGCGCGGTTCCAGACTGTAGCGCCTAGAACCGCACGCCCATTACGGCCGGCGAAAGCAAAGAGAGCTTCACTGCAAATTTAAACGCAGCCAAAACCTCTCAGACACACAGAAGCTAAACGGTGTCAAAGTTAGCGTAAGAAGGGCTATGCGTGAAGCGTTCAGTAAATTCAAAAGTAAAATTCTATGTACCTACTTGACAGAAAATCCTATGAAGTTCTGGTCTTACGTTAAATCAGTAACTGGATTCAAACAGCATATCCAGATATTCTGGGATGATAATGGCATTGAAACAGAGGATGACACGCGTAAAGCTGAAATACTAAACACCTTTTTCCAAAGCTGTTCCACAGAGGAAGACCGCACTGCAGTTTCTTCTCTAAATCCTCGCACAAACGAGAAAATGGCTGACATCGAAATAAGTGTCCAAGGAATAGAAAAGCAACTGGAATCACTCAACAGAGGAAAGTCCACTGGACTTGACGGGATCCCAATTCGATTCTACACGAAGTACGCGAAAGAACTTGCCCCCCTTCTAACAGCCGTGTACCGCAAGTCTCTAGAGGAACGGAAGGTTCGAAATGATTGGAAGAAGAGCACAGGTAGTTCCAGTTTTCAAGAAGGGTCGTCGAGCAGATGCGCAAAACTATAGGCCTATATCTCTGACATCGATCTGTTGTAGAATTTTAGAACCTGTTTTTTGCTCGCATATCATGTCATTTCCGGAAACCCAGAATCTACTCTGTAGGAATCAACATGGATTCCGGAAATAGCGATCATGTGAGACCCAACTCACTTTATTTGTTCATGAGACCCAGAAAATCGTGCGGTTAAAGGCGCTGCAGTCTGGAACCGCAAGACCGCTACGGTCGCAGGTTAGAATCCTGCCTCGGGCATGGATGTTTGTGATGTCCTTAGGATAGGTCGGTTTAACTAGTTCTAAGTTCTAGGGGACTAATGACCTCAGCAGTTGAGTCCCATAGTGCTCAGAGCCATTTGAACCATTTTTGAACCCAGAAAATATCAGATACAGGCTCCCAGGTAGATGCCATTTTCCTTGACTTCCGGAAGGCGTTCGATACAATTCTGCACTGTCGCTGATAAACAAAGTAGGAGCCTATGGAATATCAGACCAGCTGTGTGGCTGGATTGAAGAGTTTTTAGCAAACAGAACACAGCATGTTGTTCTCAATGGAGAGACGTCTACAGACGTTAAAGTAACCTCTGGCGTGCCACAGGAGAGTGTTATGGGACCATTGCTTTTCGCAGTATATATAAATGACCTAGTAGATAGTGTCGGAAGTTCCATGTGGCTTTTCGCGGATGATGCTGTAGTATACAGAGAAGCTGCAGCATTAGAAAATTGCAGCGAAATGCAGGAAGATCCACAGCGGGTAGGCACTTGGTGCAGGGAGTGGTAACTGACCCTTAACATAGACAAATGTAATGTATTGCGAATACATAGTAAGAAGGATTCTTTATTGTATGATTATATGGTAGCGGAACAAACACTGGTAGCAGTTACTTCTGTAAAATTTCTGGGAGAATTCGTACGGAACGATTTGAAGTGGAATGATCATATAAAATTAATTGTTGGTAAGGCGGCTGTCAGGTTGAGATTCATTGGGCGAGTCCTTAGAAAATTTAGTCCATGAACAAAGGAGGTGGCTTACAAAACACTAGTTCGACCTATACTTGAGTATTGCTCATCAGTGAGAGATCCGTACCAGGTCGGGTTGACAGAGGAGACAGAGAAGTTCCAAAGAAGAGCGGCGCGTTTCGTCACAGAGTTATATGGTAACCGTGATAGCCTTACAGAGATTTTTAGCAAACTCAAGTTGGAGACTCTGCAAGAGAGGCGCTCTGCATCGCGGTGTAGCTTGCTGTCCAGGTTTCGAGAGGGTGCGCTTCTGGATGAGGCATCGAATATATCGCTTCCCCCTAGTTATGCCTCCCAAGGAGATCACGAATGAAAAATTAGAGAGATTCGAGAATGCACGGAAGCTTCACGGCAGTCGTTCTTCGCGCGAACCGTACGCGACTGGAACAGGAAAGGGAGTTAATGACAGTAGCACGTGAAGTGCCCTCCGTTACACACCGTTGGGTGGCTTGCGGAGTATAAATGTAGATATAGACCTCCAAAAAATTGTACACTATAGGCAATGTCAATTCTTTCCCCTCCAATTTGTAATCGTTGCACGCTTCCACACACCACTTACACCATCCCTAAACTTATACACAGTCCATAACGTCTCCTAACGAAAACTATGTTAACTTCCGCTATCAAGCCCCTAGCGAGGTGCTGCGCTATAAGACAATGGAAGGCAATCAAAAATGTCGTTCAGATTTCCGTGTTTAGCTGTTAATTAAATTCCTAATTCTTTTAAGGGATATGACGGTACTGTTCCTTTAGAAAAAAAGCAGCACAATTCCTTTCCTTTACTTTCACAGCAGGATTTTATGCCTGTCTCAAGCGACCACGTTGTCGCTGAGATGTTAAATGCCCATGTTTCCCTCTGCATCTTCCTCTACTCCTTTCCTCTTGATACTGTGGCCCGGCCCGTAGACCAGCTCCGTGCATTGTCTCTCAGACACTACAGCCCATCAGACCCCATTGCTTAAATCGACATCCTACAACCCCAATAGCTTGTTCTCCATGTCTAATGACCTTGACGTCGACGGGATGCTAAACAACTATTGTCCTGCCTTTTCTTGCAACCATATAGATTAGCCATTCCTCGTTGACCTAATTCTACCAATTACCAGTTCAGGAGCTTCAAACTTTAGTAAATATGCAGTGGTTCTTTTATCATCGTTTGCCTTTCTGTCACATGCTTTTATTTTATTTCATTTTCATCTAAAGGCGGAAAATGTAAATAGTCCATTTAGTTACAACCATCGATGAAATAAGATCTAAATAATTTAGAAGAAATATGTGTTTATGTTTCACATTCTGTATTTTGTTTCGTTTCTATGTCTTTTACATCCATTTTTCTGAAATTGGGATGGTAATACCATTAATAGCACAGCCTATCCAGTATAAGGAGGGGTGCGTGATAGAATAATGAAGAAAAATAGCCCAGACACTTACAATCGTTGCCACGGACATTTTATAGGACCTGTCTGTAGCGTTTTTCTTCACTTTACTTCAGTCCCATAAACTCTCTACAAATTCTCTGAATCCTCAGTATGTCCGTGAATGTTCTGATTTACTTTTAAATCAGATCTCAAAGGCTTCCTATGAGGGTACATAGTAAGGACAACAATAGCAAAGCTCAAAGAATTATCCATTCATACTTACCGTGTTCTAATATGTTGCTACGTCGCCTGCACTGAAAAGAATCTTACTACCAAAATTCTTCTTTTGCATGTGTGTGTTTCCTTCGGCACTGGAAAAGATGACTTCACTCACGAGCAGTGGAAGTGACTAGCAAGTACACTAAATCTAAATGTCATGTGACTGGGACCTGCCGTCTGGTTGAACGTTCGCCTGGTGCAAGTCTTTCCATCTGAGGGCATTATGGCGACTTGCGCGTCGATGGAGATAAAATGATGATGATTAGGACATCACAACACCCAGTCCCTGAGCGGAGAAAAACTCCGACCAATCCGGGAATCGAACCCAGTCCCTTAGGATTAACATTCTTTCGTGCTGACCACTTTTTTTTTAATCTCATTTTGTTCTAGATTGTTCGTTTAATTTGTTCATGGTGGACGTCCAATAACCTCCGTTCAGGTTGTTCGTTGATACGTTCACTCAGTTTTTTTGTTACAGAGGGTAACTAAACCCTCTGACCGAGCACGCTGAGCTACCGTGCCGGCTGCCACTCAGCTACCGGGGTCGGACAGTAAGTACACTGTCCTGACACTTCAATGTGACCACTGGTCAGAAACCTCAATAACGACCTTTTGCATCGCTGACCACTGCGAGAAATGCAGGAAGACAGTCAGTAAGGTTCTGGAAGGTACCGATAGGGTTGTGAAACCATGCCGACTCCAGTGCTGTAGGGAGGTGAGCATCGTTTCTCGATTGAGGTCCATAGCTCGATGGACGTGGTCCCACACATACTCGTTCGGGCTTGGTGGCTAGGGAAGAACGGTAAAATAGTTGCGGTGCTCTTCGAACCCAGCTGTGTAACAGGTTGCACTGTCCTGCTGGTAGATGCCATCGTGCCCAGGAAACACTGTGTATAGGGGTGGACATTGTCCTCAAGGATAGATGCATACGTTTTTGATCCAGTGTGCCTTCCAGAATGACGAAATCGCACAGGGAATGCCACGAAAACATTCCCCAGACGATAACGCTTCCTCCTGCGGCCTGGAGCCTTCCGACGATTGTTGCAGGATGTTTATTTCCAGTCGTTTCACGGTAGAGGGCAACAATCATTCATAGATAAGGCCACTTGTGGCCACTCACTGAACGACCAGCTGCGGTATTGGCTACTGATTTGGAGACAATAGGCAGCTATGTTTATTGAACGGTCGTTGAGGAGACCCTGTTGGTAGCCCCGTAATTCATCTCGGCAGTCAGTAGCTGAACAGCTGCACGTCGATTCGCCAGTACACAACTCCACAGCCGTCGTTCACCCCTATCACCTACGATCTTTGGCGCACCACAGTTGCCTCGCCGTTGATTTTTGATAGCGTCATTGTGTCATGCACAATATACTTTAACCATCGCTACAAGCTAACAGTTCACAAACTTAGTGGTTCCTGATATGCTTCCACTCATGGCCCGGAAACCAATGCACGTTTGGATGTCAGATAACTCGCTCTGTTACCCCTTTATGACAACGACTTTACTGTATTTCTCGTCCCTCCCCCCCCCCTCCTCCGACACCCTTTATTCACCCTCCACTACTAGTGCTGCCTCCTGCCCTCTCTGCGTGTTTATTACATGTTGACGTCGAACACAGGCGGTGGTCTCATTAATGTCATTCTGTAGTTTTAGTTGTGAGACAAGGAAATCTTAGCAAACCACTCAACTTATAGGACGTACCCAGGACCAATTTTGGTATACGCCAGGGGAGAGACCAGATAGATACATCCTTCTCTGTGACTTCTGTCCCAGGCTTGATAGGAAGCACTTTTGCATGTGACAACTGGTCTTTGATGACACTTTCCATGACATGCACCACATTTTCAGAGTGAACTACGGGACTCCAGCATGTCAGTTACCTGTCATTCTGTAATGAAAAGCATTACAGCACCCCTGTACAGACCTGCATGCTGATGCACTGTTTCATGCAACTACTAGCACCCAGGAATTTGGCCCTCAGAATTTCGTTCGTAAAATGGATAAATTTTTCAATCCTTATGTCTAATTGAAAGATGTTTATTGTTTTAAAAAAGTTTTTAAGTAATTTATTAAGGTAATCACAAATCGTGCAGCCAACGCCCTAATTTTTTTTTTTTAATTTTGGGAAAGTGAAACCATTGTAAGTGTACTTCAACTACATTCTTGCAACTGGTACATCCATTAAATTTGATATTCATAAATGACTTTTTGGGGGCAGAAGGTATAAATAAATACATCGTTAGATAAATTTCTTTCCATCGTGTGTTTAATAAAATTCACTACGTAGATTAGCTTCACATAGATTATGGAAGCAATTACTACATAGCACAGGGCACCTAATATTTTACATTCATTACCTGTCACGAGATCCGCCGCCAAAGCAGAATGGTCAACACGACAGACCCTCATGGTGGGGACCTGGGTTCGATTGCCGGAACTGTGAGGTATGTTTCCTTGATGTGAGGAATGGACTATGGTATACTCAGGTTCGTGATGCTACCTGAGAGCCACCCGACTGATACTGGCCCAAGATCGGAATGCCGTAAACGGCCGCGAGTGCGATGTGCTGACGCCATACCCTTGCGATGATAAATTAATCTGGGTGACACGGCGGTCGGTCTACTATAAAGTGATCTGCAGGGCCTGATAGCGAGATTTCCCTTTACGTGCCAAAAAGAACTGCCGCCGCAGTGCATAAGGTAAGGAGGTACCTCAACCTACTCAAGCTGCTTTTCAGTGCACTATTATTAACCAATAGATCATAATATTAATACATGAACACGAGAATTGAAGTACCGATTGTTAATATTAATCATGCAACGAGGTCAATGATCCCAATATAACTTGAAAGGTACTTTGCCTTAGATGTACACAAAGAAAAATAATGTGTATGTGTAGCCGGCCGAAGTGGCCGTGCGGTTAAAGGCGCTGCAGACTGGAACCGCAAGACCGCTACGGTCGCAGGTTCGAATCCTGCCTCGGGCATGGATGTTTGTGATGTCCTTAGGTTAGTTAGGTTTAACTAGTTCTAAGTTCTAGGGGACTAATGACCTCGGCAGTTGAGTCCCATAGTGCTCAGAGCCATTTTTGTGTATGTGTAGACGTTAAGAGTGGTACAAGGAAGTAGAAGCTTTCATATTCGTAAAACTGATGATTCATTCTCTATCACGCATTAAAATCTCCAGAACATGAATATCGAACATTGAACAGTGTTGTGGTAGAAATGACACACGAAAGTAACAACATTTCTTGAAATCACATTCTAGGTGCTTACATGATTACATGGCTCATTTGCAGTAAGGTATGCATACCGGGCAGCTACTATGCGACAACTGCTAGATCGATGATGTCAGCAGTGAAAATCAACGTAGTCTGTAGTTCCACAGTTCACAGCACTAAGAATCGAACACTCGTAAGTTTTGGATGGTATTGCCAACTACAGAATGGTATCACCAGGTACTGAATGTGTGTTTGCGGTATGTATCTAAGCTTGTTGCTTTGGGCATTAGAAATTTACATTTGGCGTATCCTGAAATTATCGGTTATTTGTCAGTAGGCCTACCGTGCGGCCAGCCGGGGTGGCCGAACGGTTCTAGGCGCTACAGTCTGGAACCGCGCGACCGCTACGGTTGCAGGTTCGAATCCTGCCTCGGGCATGGGTGTTTGTGATGTCCTTAGGCTAGTTAGGTTTAAGTAGTTCCAAGTTCTAGGGGACTGATGACCTCAGAAGTTAAATCCCATAGTGCTCAGAGCCATTTGAACCATTTTGAACCTACCGTGCGAGTAGTCCATGTTTTTTCTTACACATACACACACACGCACACACACTCACGCACACTCCACACACACACACACACACACACACACACACACACACACACACACACACACAAAACTTAAAAAATAAATAATCGCTATAGACAAAAAGTACATAGTTCTAGTATGATCCATCCGTACGTATTCCTCCCCATTTTCCCAGTATAGGGACCTCAAAGCTCCCTCTGGTGTTCACGAGAATAACTAAGTCAATTTTTTCACTTGTGGTCTGTCACTAACTACAAGGGCCACGTGCTACTGTGGTGTCTTTTAACCGTTTTCTGTGAATTACGTCAGCCGAGCTGTGCGAAGCCATGCAGAGGAATACATATTATTGTATGGGTATATAATACAGAGTTTAGAATTGTTAATATAGGCGTTCATAGAAAATTTATGTAATACATTCTTTATGTATGAGATAATCTAAGGACATAAGATAAAGATAGCCCTATACCTCTCTTCAAATGAAGGATTGTTGGATCGCCCAAGTGCTTTACTAGATACGGTACTTTTGAACGTGGTAAACCTTTGCCTTCCTCTCAACTTTGAAACTAAGCAGTTACAACGACACTTTCAGTTAACGTGGACTCCAGATCAAGGATCAGCTCCACATTTCTCACATCAAGAAGTAACTGCCAGAGGTAAAACAAAAGCGGTGACAGAAACCATTCAAGCACTGAATGCGGATGAAACCGGGAAACTTTTGGGTTTGTAGAACGACGTGTATCCTGTCAGCCAGCTTGTCACACGTTCTGAAGACAGTTCAGCAGTTTGAAATTACTTACGTAACTGTCTGATTCCATTCCTCGCTTTAGTCTTTAGCCTCTGAAAATTAATTTCCCTGAAGAAAGTAACAGCAGCGACAGACAAAAGTTTTGAGGTATAGTTGATGTGAGAAATATCGTTTGCTATTCCACCTTGTCGGCAGTTCACAGCTTTCAGTCCCATAGGAGGCATAGGCCGTGGAACCACGGCTTTTCGATGACCGTGTAACCTCCCCCTCACTTATCGACCTTAATGACAGTGAAAAATTAAACCGCGTGTACCTAATGGAAATTTGGGAAAAGCAATCGTCACCGAAGTTAATCTGTCGGTAAAGAGGGAGGAAAGGGTTGCATCTAAACGAAAGGAAAAATGCAAATGAAACTGGTTGAAATTAATTTTTAAAAGAGGTAAAGTTAATAAAGAAAGTAAATGTGCGTCCGTTGCGTTAACAATTAATTGGCGTTAATTAGACATTTGAGATTTGGGGAAAATTACGGTCGCCAGTCCTATGGACAACTACTATAACTGAAAATGAAAGGTTATTGCACATTTAATTAGCACTAAAATTGTGGCAACTGAAGGTTGACACGTGTTGTGTGAAAACTGAATGTTTGTCAGAAGTAACAAATTTCGCTACATTCTGACTTAATTTAGCATTAGAATTAATAAAACTGGAAAATTTAAAGTTAATTTAGTGACTGAAAGTAATAGTGAACTTTGTTTCTGAAGCACTACGAAATTCAGTAAAATAAGGTTAGTCTTGGGCTAACTCAACAAACATTTCAAAAGCTACTTGAATCTACGCAATTTAGAAATAAGAGATTTAACTTCGAACTTGAATTAAATGATTCTGAACAATTAACAATAGTAAAATTTACTACGTACCAAGCTGAGCTGCAGTCACAGGTAAGCTAAAATATGCTAACATCAACTCGCACTCTTAATTTGTGCTTGTGTACTATAAATATTGTAGCCAGCTATGAATACCTTAACTGAACTTTCAAATTAAAGCAGTGAAATTGAATTACATTATTTTACTGCTGGCGTTTGAATTTCAACGACACTCGGGTTCATTTCGGAAAAGGAAGGGACCCTGCTTGGCAGTGCAATTGGGACAATGAGCAACAAAGGTTCATGCTAAGTTGCTGTAATTTTGTGATGCAACAGTTTTAAAAGCTGAGGTCTGCCATACAGTTCTGAAACTTTACGTGCTTTTAGTCTTCCTTGTTGGTTGATTGAAGGTTTGAAGTCGTCGATCGAGGAGGTGGCGACAGTCACTCATTGTCGGCCGTCGCTGTTGCAGAAGCTGGATGCTGGCGCGCCCTCTTCTCGACATGGTCACCAGGCGAAACGGGCTCTTGATGTGTGCCAGCTAATGCTTCTCGTCCGCGACACCGTTCTAGAAACTATTATAGCCAGTCGAGCGCAATTACATGCTGCCCAACCCCTAACGCGCGGCAACTCGCGGGAGCGTCACACAACACACCTGCTCCACTGCACTCCCCGGCCAGACCCTCTCTGCTCTGCCCGCGCTCCACGCGGTAGAGTTAACACTACCAAAGATCCTAAACAATTTCGTTCTCCACACGACCTATCGATGTATTCGTTCGATATCATAGTTTTCCCTAGGCCAGACCCAGCGTATAAATACTAATAATATTCACAAAACAAACCAATTATACATCGACATAAATGCATATATATACAAATAGTAAAACAATTACAATATACAAAGACACAGAAATGTTATATCTTCAGGTAGCAAAATAAGGAAACAAATTTGCAGTGCAATAGATGGAAATAGGAGGATATGCATTTCCGGCGTTACACGTGCCCCACATTGTCTGGGGATGTTCGTGCAACCTAAACAGACCCAGAAAATGTCCCAAAAAAGAAACAGCGGAAATGCATATGCTCAAAACATCAACAAAATTTAGGATTCGTCTAATTAAGCATAAATCAATTTTTAGACCATAATAATTGAGTGGAGACACTCCTAATCTTATTCCACTCTGTCATCTTGCACAAAATAAAACAGGTTGACAACATATTAAAAGTCATAGCAAACATAGAAAATGGTTTTGCTATTCTAAAATCGTCAAAATTCCTAACAGTACCAAGAAATGGAATTCTATTTACAAAATTAATCAGAGTACATGGTCATAAAAACAGGTAGACCAAAATACACGAATTAATAATTAATTACATAGAATACACAGTTTATATAACCTTTTCATAATTAATACTCTCGCCATGAGAGTCCACTTAACGCTAAACAAGAAAATAATATACAGCAGATCGACAAAAACATAAATATTGACAGTAGAATTCTTTCACATCGGCTGTCCGGGAAGAAAAACAACTCCACCTTCCGTACCCGCTAGTGCAAAGAATGCCGACAGCGGCACAAGAGCCGACAGCGGCACAAGAACCGACAGCGACTCCGCCCCGCCAGTATTGTTGCGCCCGCCTGTGCGGCACGCTTGATCTCACTCGACCTTGTAACGGCACTTCCAGAACGTCCGTTTCACTGAATTCTTTCGGAAAAACTCACTCCCGAGTAATCTCAAGGTGTCCATTAACACTATCACAGTGGACAACTCAACACTGTCCACTGAAACTTAAAACAGCGTCTAAGTACATCGGCAACGACAAGTAAAACACATATTCATGAAATCTTACAGCTAGTTACAAAATCATATTTACATTTCTTAATCTACTGTAACTCAGCTGAAAACTTAAACTAGCAGCTTGGATTTTTCAATTGACAAATAATCACTCTCTCTTAAATCATTTAGTCAAAATTAATTACTTATTAATTACAATTTCTTTAATGTCCTCTTGGTCAGGAAAAAGCATGGCAATCTAGCAAACCTTAAATCTTACACTCTATATTTACATACTGTACAAATTACCCATTGTGTGGTATTAATCGATCCTAGGTTGGTACAATTTCAAGTCTACAATATTCCGTATACCTAATCGTTTTTCAGAGCTTGGATACTCTAAGCAATAAGCATTTGTGTGAGGTATACCAATTACTTTATATGGTCCATTATAAACAAACTTAAATTTAGAAATTTCATTGTCTATCTCGCTCGATTTCTCATGAGCTTTTACAAGTACTAAGTCCCCTGATGTGTCGACAGAAGTGCCGACACAGTGTGATTTGAAGGGACCGCAATGCACGCTATAAACACACGAAGGATGGCGTGAGGTCTGAAACAGGATACGTAATGAATGCTATAAAGAAAAGTACGTAGCTGCTGGAATACTTAACTTTAATCCATCATTTGTATACAGCTGGAGATTGTGGCGATACAAGTGAGACTCTTTAGATACAAGCTATGTAATGCTAATGGCGCCTTGCTAGGTCGTAGCCATTGACTTAGCTGAAGGCTATGCTAACTATCTGCTCTGAAAATGAGCGAGGCTTCGTCAGTGTGCATCGCTAGCTAAGTCGTCCGTACAACTGGGGCGAGTGCTAGTCCGTCTCTCGAGACCTGCCGTGTGGTGGCGCTCGGTCTGCGATCACTGACAGTGGCGACACGCGGGTCCGACATGTACTAATGGACCGCGGCCGATTTAAAGCTACCACCTAGCAAGTGTGGTGTCTGGCGGTGACACCACATCCCCGATTGCAAACTTAGCAAAACGCGCTTTAGCGTCATGGCGACGTATGCGAGCATCGGCTTTTAGCTTCATTATTTCTCGCAAACGATCTTTTTTCACACCAATACTAATGTCAATCCGTGGAGGGAATTTGATTATCTCTTCCAATTCACTTTCTACACTTTTGTCAATGCCGAAATTCCTCACGTTACGGCAGTTCAAATTCATTCCTACGTCAATGTCATCCGGCCTGTTAACAATGTGTATAGGCTGGTATTGCCTATGCACACCGTCTCCTGCCTCGTCAAAACCAATTACCATTGTTTTATCTAGTGACATACATGTCAAAGTTTTGCTTTCGCAGTTAATCACTGCACGGTACTTTAATAGCCAATCTAACCCGATTATTACTTCCGTAGTTAAGTCTGGCACGACGACAAACTCTTGTTCAAATCGTGACCCACATATCTCGAAGTGGACAAAAATCTGTTTTGTGACCAGTTTACTGGCCTTCCCAGTAGCACCGATAATTTTCACTCCTGTTACTGGCATAACTACGATGCCAGGTCTATCTTTCAGTAACTCAAATATTTTCCCAGATACAGCACTCAATTCTGCACCGGTGTCAATCAACACGTTTAGTTGTAGGTCGTGCATATTAACAGACACTACTACCTGTCTACACTTGTCCTCCACTGTTTCTTTATTTTCCCACAGTAAATCCTCGTCTATATCCAGGTCATTCCAGAAAAAAACCATCCGGCTTTGATCCTAAATCCGGCTTATCTGGCGGCATTTTCAGCCTCTGTTCACATACAGTTTTAATTTCAACACGTTTGTCCTGAGGCTTAGTCTGTAGCTTCGCTTCCAATACCGAAACCTTTTCCTGTAACTCGTCAACTAGTGAGTGTTGCTTTGCTATCAATTCACTAATTGTCACCTTCGTTGATTCCACTTTGGTCAGATTGATCTCATCTGTCAATCTACCTGGAGGAATGTGCTCAGTAGTATCTGCAATTACTTCCTCTGGATCTGCGCAACCCACACTGCTACCGTCTGACCGTATAACGTCAGCTCTAACCTCATACACGCTGTAATCTATGTGCTTTTCTACCAATCGTGTCCGGCTATCACTAAAATTTTCGTAATCTTTCTCCTTAATACTCTCGCAATGTTTAAACTGGTGGTTTGCATCGGATGGGTCGGCTACTTCTACCACTATAACTTTCGGTCAAGTCTGCCGGTTAGGACCAGAACTTTCCGTTACTACTTCAACATCTAACTCCTGCGGGACGAAACACGACGAATCTTGCTCGTGCTCCCCATTAACATCAACTGTTTCTGGTAAAGTCCGCCGGTTAGGGCCAGAACTTTCTATCATTTCACAAACACTATCTTCCTGCGGGACGAGACGCGGAAAATCCTGGTCGCGCTCCCCATAAACACTTCTCCCATACAGGCCCCTATAATCTCTTAGTTAGTCGTATAAGCGACCGAACTGCCTTAACCAGACCTCATCCCTCTCTGCATGCCCTCGCTCGATGACGGACGTTTTATCCGAAATCTGATCTCTCAACACTTGCGAATCATTCTTAAACTCAATCTCCAGTTCCGCTGTGGGTATTACAGCTGCCACTTTATAATCGATTTCCGGAACACTGACAGTGAATGTATTTTCTACTGCCGTGTCTACAGCTGATCTACTACTTGTGGGCGCACTCCTTTCTACTAACACTGGCACACTCTCCCGCCGTTGATTGTTCCACACGGAATTTTCATAACGACGACACCTGGGTTTTCTCCTGTTATTGGGCCGCGAAAATTTCTCCACGCCCGGTCGGCCCCTCACCGGCGTAGCTAATGGTTTTCCTGTCTCGTCCCAGCAGATACGCTCCCCGGATGCTGTTGAGGCGGCTGATCACACCCTCTGGCGTTATTACTATTCTGTGAACCCCGTATCACGTTAGTATGATACTGGTTTCCGTCATTCCTGTTATTATTTGCATTTTACCGATTGTTATTACGGTCCGAACCATTATTGTTATTGCTGCCATGTTTGCGGTAGGCATTATTCCCATGGTTATCGTTGTTGTGGTTGCTGTGGTACCCGTTGTTGTTACCACGGCCTCTACCACTGTCGCGATTATTGCGCCAATTGTCCTCGTTCTCCACTCTTTCCAGGAAATCATTTATTGTCCTGTAATTGCTTCCTACGTAGCGTTTTGTATCATCTGGAAGCTTCTTGTAGAGTTCCCAGACTATTTCGGATTCCGTGCGGCGATCACGCAAATATTCCAACTTGTGGATCCAGCCCTTACAAAACTCCTTCATCGAGCCGCGCGAATTCGCATCGAAAGGCCTCGATACGACAAATTCGCGCCAGACACTTTGTTGTTTTTGCTTTGACCAGTATTCAGCCACAAACAAATTTTTAAACTCGTCAAAAGTCAGATTCGTAATGTTGAGGTTTAAGCCCCAACGCTTGGCATCACCAGCCAACACGTCAATAACCGCATTAATTTTTCTCTCATTAGTCCATGATCTGGGTGAAACTCTTTCACAATTTTTAATGAAATCCGTTGGGTGTATACCGCCTTTTTTCAAGGGGTCGAACCGCTCCTCTTTCGTCAACAATTCCGAACTATGTGCACAGATTGGCTCTGTTTTTCGTCAAGTTTCTTTTCTAATTCCGAAACTCTCGTAATTACTTGGCAAGTGGTTGTCGCAAGCGTTTCTACTTCCCTTTTTTTCTCTTCGCAGGTATTAGCCTGCTTCGTCACTTTAGCATCAACCTCGGACTCTAAAGCCTTTAAAGTTTCCACCTTCTGTTTTTCCTCTTTTTTCACTAATTGAATTTGTTCCGTCACCTTATTCTCGATGATCGGAGCAACTGCTTCTCCTACACTTTTCTCGATTCTGCTAATTTCGGAATTAAAACGAGTATTTATGCTCGCAATTTCCGCCTGAACGCTTACCATTTCCTGTTTAAGATTACCGATTTCGGTATTAATTACAACAATATCTTCTTTCATTTTATCAACTTTTGTGTTAACAACTCCAACATTGTTGTTAACAACTTTAATAGCTTTGTTCTGATTGTCTAGCTTCCGTTCAATTTTTTCAGCCTGAGCTTCTCGCTTGGCAGCCTGAGCTTTAATTTCTGCCGATTGACTCTTGATTTCATTAATCAAAACATTCAATAAATCAGTTAAATTCCCGGAAACTACCGGTATTACTTCCGTAGCGGCTTCCTCTTTAATTGTCCCTCCGTATTCGTCATCAAGGGGTTCAGATTTGATTTTCACTTCCGATCCCAAAACATTTTCTAAAGTTTGGAATTCCATTTCTGCTCTTTGTTGCGTTTCGGCGGTCGCGTCTTTCATGCTAGCCGCCTGCCCCTGAACAATGTGTACCGCGGTGCGCCTTTCCCACTGTTCGACCGATTGTTCCGTATCCAAGTCTACCAAATTTTGGTAATTGTTGCCTTCACGCATTCGTCAGCAGCAACGCGCCTGCCACCAGTGCCAAAGCGTGCCCGTCACAAGTTGGCCTACACAGCCCTCACAGCCGCTAATTGAATATTAGTGAGGCTACCCCGCCTGGTACCGTCCAATAAATTTCCTGACGTCGTTTCAGGGGGACTGATCCTGCGGACAGATCAGTCAAATTTAGTGGCGTGGCAATGACGGGACGCTCTTCTTCCTTAAAGGCGATCCAAGTAATGGCATTGATACCTCTTGTTTTTCATATTAATTCGTATGTTCAAATTTTTTGAATGATCTTCATAGAGTGAGACTAGCTAAAACGGACTCACTTTGCAAGGACTTTTTTCCATTTGTTTTGCGAATTTAAAAAAAATTGCGATTAATAATATCATTCGTATAGCATTTAACAAACTACATTATTATAAACTACTTTTAGCGATCTGCTTTTATAAACTTCTTTCAGCGATTTGCTTTTGGGTGAACAAGTCGAACACTCGAATAGGCTACGTCCATGCGAGAAACACGATCCTATCAAATTCACAACACTGGAATGTATGCACTTCTGCTATGCTGATAGTCACCTGTACGCTAATCATACCAGAAATTTTAAAGCTCTTAAACCTTAAATGTAAGTTAATTGAAATGAGTGAAATTCCTGGTACTAAAAATGAACTGCGTTTTTCTTTCCGTGTTAATACAATCACTTCTGCCATGTTGTCTAGCAGCTTTCTTGAGAGGGCATACCAGAAACATTGGGCAAATGCAGGAATTCTTTTGAAAAGTTTACATTTTCATATTGGTCCATAATTATAGCAATGGATTTAAACATTTTTTTCTTCCTGGGTTATCAGGTTTTGTTATCGTTAAAATTGTTTGCTCACTCAACTATTTTACGTTTGCGTTGTTTATGTGTGTAACCGGGTACCCTCCTCCGATGAGTTTATCATGATTCTTTATTACAATGCACAACACATCAGTTAAGACACTTTTGCAAAAGTGGAGATCAGTGCTATATTTTCCATTTCCAAGTGAATTCTACAACAATTGAGAACACTGCAGAACTTTTGATATCATTAATTAACATCCGAGAACGTGCGTAAGAGCTCTAGAACGTTATAGACCAATCTCGAAATTTCTTCCCTTAAACACCACATTATTCTGTTGAAAAAAATCTATAGGTGCTTGTATATAGTGAATAAGAAAGTTTCTTACTGTACACATATGATTCTTTGATTGCTATCATTTATCAGAAATTTGTTTCGCCTATGAGACACACGGGATGCGATGAATAGTTCACTGCCACTGTATTGTCTGCACATACAGTCGGAAGTTAGTGCTACACACAACACGTTTTCTCGAAACTGGAGAAAGATGAAGATCGCCTCCAAATATTATTCAACATGTTAGCTACACTTCATACCCTGTAAGGTATTGTAACGTTTGCTAAGGCTTGAGAAATGGAAATTGCGACCCTATAACACACCAACCGCTAGTTATCACGAAAACTGCATTTTCTTTGGGTCCCAACAATATTTCGGTTGTCAGATTTCGTATTAGTTTCGGTACTAAGTCAGATTTAATATTACAACATTTGCATTGTCAAAGTAAAAGATAATGTCAACAGTAATTCGCGTTCTACATAGACAGGTGACACTCACTGTTCCCAATCCACTGGATCGTAAATCTCACACAAATGCTCTCTGCATCAGACAGTAGGCTAGACTGCAACCATCGCCAATTTCACTCTCTTCAACTCGCCGTGATTCCTCACATTTTGACGCAGAGGATAAAAATGAGTAATCGCAAAGTAAATCCTGATACATTCATGCCACTCCTGCAGTAACACAATGCTTTGGCTAAAAACTCTGAAAGGGGTAGGGCACTTGTCTGCGAAAGGCAAAGGTCCCGAGTTTGAGTCTCGGTCCGGCACACCGTTTTAATCTGCCAGGAAGTTTCATATCAGCACACACTCCGCTGTAGAGTGAAAATTTCATTCTAGAAACATACCCCAGGCTGTGGCTAAGCCATGCACCGCAATATCCTTTCTTCCAGGAGTGCTAGTTCTGCAAGGTTCGCAGGAGAGCTTCTGTGAAGTTTGGAAGGTAGGAGACGAGGTACTGGCGGAATTAAAGCTGTGAGGACGGGGCGTGAGTTGTGCTTGGGTAGCTCAGTTGGTAGAGCACTTGCCCATGAAAGGCAAAGGTCTCGAGTTCGAGTCTCGGTCCGACATACCGTTTTAATCTGCCAGAATGTTTCTGAAAGGGGACTCTGATGGAAGAAGCCGAGTCTACGTGTACTGTACTTGAATGAGGTAAGGAATAAAGTTTCTTGCTAATTTTACTACTGAAACATTAATGAAAGGAAAATAGTAATTAACATTCAACAAATAAGTTACATCAGTTACAGACGAAATCAAACAAAAGACAACTGAGGAAGATAAGTGTAATGTTTGAAACTGTGTTCGCCTCAGTTCTGCGTAATCAGAAGTTTCACATAGTTGCGATGTCTTAATGCCACTGATTTTGGCGACATAATGTTGGGTCGCCCTTTCCTGCTCTGATGTCACACCCCACAAATTTTTTCGGAACGAAGTATGTAATGAGGGCAGAGTCAGAAATTTACAATCACTTAACGTAAAAATAAATCATTACTTCAGGTGTCTTATAAATTAACGTATTCTCACCAAACACGGTAGTTTATCGCCATTTCCCTGACGTCACTCCCCGCTAATTTTTTCGGAACGAAGTATGTAATGAGGGCAGAGTCAGAACTTTACAACCACTTAACGTAAAAATAAATCATTACTTCAGATGTCTCTTATGAATTAACGTATTCTCACAAAACACGGTAGTTTATCGCCATTTCCTACGTTTTCTGGTGTTAATTAGATACTTCTATATTTTTGGGAAGGAAATAGTCTAATACGTCTAAATGAAAGTGTGTTCTTATTGTCTTATACTCGTTCCGCTCCTTTTTTATTTCTGAAGCATCTACAATGGCACGTAATATTCGTACATATTAGTTTTTGTATATAATGACTGCAGATTTGTTAGTACATCACAGTTATTTTAGTCTTTGCCATTAGGTGAGAAATTACTTTTATAGCACAAGTTTCGTGAGGTTGAATTACTATTAGCTTCCATTTACGATATGTAAATCAATGAATATGTGCCGTCCTGGAGTTACACTTCGATGGTTTTCTTACGAAGGATGAAATCCACTCATTACTGTGTTTTGACGAGGTTCGTTTTCTGTCTGTAGTATTATCAAATTTCGGTTGGTCTTATTCGTTTGTCTTCTGTTTGTGTTGTGGTCTCTGTAAGTAGTTGGATAATATTTTGTTTGCTACATGTATTTACACTTTAGTGACGATAGTCATGGGTTATCGATATGCACATATACAGAAGGTGGTAACATTGCGTACACAAGGTATAAAAGGGCAGTGCATTTGCGGAGCTTTCATTTGCGATAAGGTGGTACATGTGAAAAAAATTTCATCGTGATTAAGGGCGCACGACGGGAATTAGGTCTTTGAACGCGGAATGATAATTGGAGCTCGACGCATGGGTCTTTGCATTTCGGAAATCCTTAGGAAATTCAGTATTTCGATATCCACTGTGTCAAGAGTGTGCCGAGGACACCAAATTTCAGCCATTACCTCTGGCCAAGGACAACGCAATGGTCGACCGAGAGCAGTGGCGTTTATGTAGGGTTGACAGTGCTATCAGACAAGCAACACTGCCAGAAATAACTGCAGGAATCAATACGGGACGATCGAAGAGCATATCCGTAAGGACAGTGCGTGGAAATACGGCGTTAACGGCGATATGGCAGCTCGTTTGGACCCTAATCGATAGGAGAACCACTGCATTCCCGATGTCAGTTGGTAGGAGGTGATGGTGGGGTTCGAGTGTGACGCAGACCCCGCAAAGCCGAGGGGCTAAGTCGTCAACAAGGCACCGTGGCAGTGGCTCCGTAATAGTGTGGGCTGTGTTTACATCGAATGGACTGGTTCCTCTGGTCCAGATGACTGGATATGATTATGTTCGGGTACTCGGGGACCATTTGCAGCCAGTCATGGACTTCATGTTCCCAAAAACCAAAGGAATTTTTATGGATGGCAGAGAACCGTGTCACCGGGCCACAGTTGTTTGCCATTGGTTTGGACAAATCGAGCCATACATTTGGACACCCACACCGCCCGATATGAATCCCATCGAACATTTATGGGACATACTAGAGAGGTCAGTTCCTGCACAAAATTTTGCACCGGCAACACTTCTGCGATTATGGGCGGTTATACAGGGTGTTTCAAAAATGACCGGTATATTTGAAACGGTAATAAAAACTAAACGAGCAGCGATAGAAATACACCGTTTGTAGCAATATGCTTGGGACAACAGTACATTTTCAGGCAGACAAACTTTCGAAATTACAGTAGTTACAATTGTCAACAACAGATGGCGCTGCGGTCTGGGAAACTCTATAGTACGATATTTTCCACATGTCCACCATGCGTAGCAATAATATGGAGTAGTCTCTGAATGAAATTACCCGAAACCTTTGACAACGTGTCTGGCGGAATGGCTTCACATGCAGATGAGATGTACTGCTTCAGCTGTCCAATTGTTTCTGGATTCTGGCGGTACACCTGGTCTTTCAAGTGTCCCCGCAGAAAGAAGTCACAGGGGTTCATGTCTGGCGAATAGGGAGGCCAATCCACGCCGCCTCCTGTATGTTTCGGATAGCCCAAAGCAATCACACGATCATCGAAATATTCATTCAGGAAATTAAAGACGCCGGCCGTGCGATGTGTCCAGGCACCATCTTGCATAAACCACGACGTGTTCGCAGTGTCGTCTAAGGCAGTTTGTACCGCCACAAATTCACGAAGAATGTCCAGATAGCGTGATGCAGTAATCGTTTCTGATCTGAAAAATGGGCCAATGATTCCTTTGGAAGAAATGGCGGCCCAGACCAGTACTTTTTGAGGATGCAGGGACGATGGGACTGCAACATGGGGCTTTTCAGTTCCCCATATGCGCAAGTTCTGTTTATTGACGAAGCCGTCCAGGTAAAAATAAGCTTCGTCAGTAAACCAAATGCTGCCCACATGCATATCGCCGTCATCAATCCTGTGCACTATATCGTTAGCGAATGTCTCTCGTGCAGCAATGGTAGCGGCGCTGAGGGGTTGCCGCGTTTGAATTTTGTATGGTTAGAGGTGTAAACTCTGGCGCATGAGACGATACGTGGACGTTGGCGTCATTTGGACCGCAGCTGCAACACGGCGAACGGAAACCCGAGGCCGCTGTTGGATCACCTGCTGCACTAGCTGCGCGTTGCCCTCTGTGGTTGCCGTACGCGGTCGCCCTACCTTTCCAGCACGTTCATCCATCACGTTCCCAGTCCGTTGAAATTTTTCAAACAGATCCTTTATTCTATCGCTTTTCGGTCCTTTGGCTACATTAAACCTCCGTTGAAAACTTCGTCTTGTTGCAACAACACTGTGTTCTAGGCGGTGGAATTCCAACACCAGAAAAATCCTCTGTTCTAAGGAATAAACCATGTTGTCCACAGCACACTTGCACATTGTGAACAGCACACGCTTACAGCAGAAAGACGAAGTACAGAATGGCGCACCCACAGACTGCGTTGTCTTCTGTATCTTTCACATCACTTGCAACGCCATCTGTTGTTGAAAATTGTAACTACTGTAATTTCGAAAGTTTGTCCGCCTGAAAATGTACTGTTGTCCCAAGCATAGTGCAACAAACGGTGTATTTCTATCGCTGCTCGTTTAGTTTTTATTGCCGTTTCAAATATACCGGTCATTTTTGAAACACCCTGTACATGCAGCATGCCTCATTCCTTCCGCAGGGGATTTCCAACGAGTTGAGCCCTCGTCACGTCGAGTTGCTGTACTAGGCTGCGCAAAAGGAGGTTCCACACGATAGTATGAGGTATCCCGCGACTTTGATCGCCTCGCTCTTAACACTACGCATATCCTGTTACTTATTAGATGTTCCGCGACCATACTTTTCTAGGTATTCAGCAAAGGTAGAACGGCTATTTTCATTTCTCTAGCTTCTTATGTGTTCTTTACATCAAATTTAGAAGCAATTGCCTGCAATTCCCTGATAGACTGATTTGCAGTCTTGACGTTCTAAACAGTCCACAACAGCTCTTTGGTACTTGTCTGTTTTTTTCTCTTGGTGTTCGTAAATGTGACTGGAGCGCTTTTCTTGGGACTGCGTGCTATTTGCAATTCTTGTGTCATGAGTATAGTTGCTATTCTTCGTGTTCATTGTGTTTGTGTGTTAAAGTGAACCATTTCTTATTGTCACGCAATAATGGGTGTTTCTGTTCTGTGTGTACTTCAGTGTCTGTGTTGTCTGTACAAAAGTTTTGGCGCTTGAGTAGAGAAGTGCTAACAGAAGAACTAATCGGTCAGGCGACCTCAGAGACTTCGAACGTGGGCTAGTTATCGGATATCACCCATGTAACAAACCCATTAGGGACATTTCAACCCTCCTAATGAAGTCAAAGTGGACTGTTGGTGACGTGACTGTGAAGTGGACACGCTAAAGAACAGCTACAGTTAAACCAAAACCATGGAGACCTCATGTTCCAACGGACAGGTACTATCTGTTATTGCGGAGGCTGGTTGTAAGAAATAGCATGAAATCAGAGGATAGAATCGGTCGTGTGTTCGAAAGTGGTACCAGTGGCCCAGCAAGCTATATGACAATGAATGTGAAGTTGAAAGTAGTGGAAGGTGACCGCCGACCAGGTCCTCATAAGCCACACGTTCAGTAGTTACCGCAAAGAGACGCTCGAGATGGTGTAAAGAGCTCACCACTTGACACTAAATGACTGGAAACGAATGATTTGGACTGATGAATCGAGTTATACCCTGTGGCGATGTCATAGAAAGATATGAGTTACGTGAATGCTTCCAGAAAGTTACGTGCCATCACGTGTAGTCCCAACAGGGAAGTAGGGAGGAGGTAGTGTTGTGGCATCTGTTCCGGCATAACGTGAAGCGCCGGCCCGCCGGTCAAGAACTGAGGAGCAGAGAGGGCTGTGAGAAGACGTCAGCCAACAGTACGCTGACCGACCCCTCTCAGACCTCTCTAGGGCGACAGCAGCGGCCTCTAGGTGAAGAGAACACACGGGCCTCTCCACCTGGCCGCAGCCCAGTTGAAGACTAGCTGTTCTACGAGCACTAAAGCAGCGACTTAGGAACTGCATAATTTCACTTGTACTAGGCATTGTGTATACTGATGAATGATGACTAACTGAGAACCTCAGCTGCCGACAGATATTGTTGATATACCTCGATGTGGACAGCTGAAAATGTGTGCCCCGACCGGGACTCGAACCCGGGATCTCCTGCTTAAATGGCAGACGCTCTATCCATCTGAGCCACCGAGGACACAGATGAATAGCGCGACTGCAGGGACTTATCCCTTGCACGCTTCCCGTGAGGCTCACATTCCCAACTGTCCACAATTCTACATATGTATTGTACCTTATAGACATTTGCCCACCCACTCATTACTCGCGCACGCTTTGGTGATTCACGTAAGAGTTTGGGCAACCTGTGCGCATTTGCACAGACGAAGGTCAATGGCTGGGTAGCCTTTAACTATATATACGAAGACAGTAACTTGTTCTCGAAAGAACAGTTACTGTTGATGACCGTGCAGTTTTCCCTGGAATAAATGATGACTAACTGACAACCTCAGCGGCCGACAGATGTTGGTGATATACCTCGATGTGGACAGCTGAAAATTTGTGCCCCGACCGGGACTCGAACCCGGGATCTCCTGCTTACATGGCAGACGCTCTAACCATCTGAGGCACCGAGGACACAGATGAATAGCGCGACTGCAAAGACTTACCCCTTGTACGCTTCCCGTGAGGCTCACATTCCCAACTGTCCACAATTCTACATATGTATTGTACCTTATAGACATTTGCCCACCCACTCATTACTCGCGCACGCTTTGGTGATTCACGTAAGAGTTTGGGCAACCTGTGCGCATTTGCACAGACGAAGGTCAATGGCTGGGTAGCCTTTAACTATATATACGAAGACAGTAACTTGTTCTCGAAAGAACAGTTACTGTTGATGACCGTGCAGTTTTCCCTGGAATAAATGATGACTAACTGACAACCTCAGCGGCCGACAGATGTTGGTGATATACCTCGATGTGGACAGCTGAAAATGTGTGCCCCGACCGGGACTCGAACCCGGGATCTCCTGCTTACATGGCAGACGCTCTAACCATCTGAGGCACCGAGGACACAGATGAATAGCGCGACTGCAAAGACTTACCCCTTGTACGCTTCCCGTGAGGCTCACATTCCCAACTGTCCACAATTCTACATATGTATTGTACCTTATAGACATTTGCCCACCCACTCATTACTCGCGCACGCTTTGGTGATTCACGTAAGAGTTTGGGCAACCTGTGCGCATTTGCACAGACGAAGGTCAATGGCTGGGTAGCCTTTAACTATATATACGAAGACAGTAACTTGTTCTCCAAAGCTGTCCACATCGAGGTATATCAACAACACCTGTCGGCAGCTGAGGTTGTCAGTTAGTCATCATTTATTCCAGGGAAAAGCTGCACGGTCATCAACAGTAACTGTTCTTTCGAGAACAAGTTACTGTCTTCGTATATATACGGATGAAATTCCTTATTTCGTGTGTCGGCCATTGCTTGCGACACAGCACTGTAAAGTCTCAAAATATTGTCATTTATCTTACTGTAATAAAAATTGATTAATACGATTTTCTTGAATTGTCGTCTAGCGATTTGAGAAAGCAGGTTTCCTAGACACCCCATATTCGATGAGTAGGCCTTATCCAAAAGTATCGGGGTGCTTTCCTGATTATGTGGCGCCGGCCGCGGTGGCCGTGCGGTTCTGGCGCTGCAGTCCGGAACCGCGGGACTGCTACGGTCGCAGGTTCGAATCCTGCCTCGGGCATGGGTGTGTGTGATGTCCTTAGGTTAGTTAGGTTTAAGTAGTTCTAAGTTCTAGGGGACTTATGACCTAAGATGTTGAGTCCCATAGTGCTCAGAGCCATTTGAACCTGATTATGTGGAGAGGACCTTCCGCCTAAGAAAACACTAGATGTTGAATCATGTGAGGTAACGGGCGAGTTGTGCCGCCCTCGAAATATTTTAAGTTCAGAGTTGGCGGCCACCTTTCGGGCCACTCGGAAAGCCGTGGCTCATTATCAAGCGCGTGATGACGCATCGCTTGGCTAGGATTTCCATGGCGACGCTGTGTCAGTGAAGGAGACATGCCGAGAGTGCCAAAGATGGCGGAGTTTTTGAAACCATCATGGCAGATATTTCGCTGTTCATGTAGAAATAAATAATAGCCAGAGGAATCATGATACCTTAAAAATAAACATTTACATCATCATTGTTTGCAGGACGATTCTGATGGTGTTATCAGATTTTCAGTATCTTTATTAGTTTGAAGTTTAGTATCAGACTGTAAATTATACACGTAACACCCAGCAAAGAATTTCCGAAATCTGAACGGTTCATCCTATTTTGTCGATCGATTTGTCTTTAGAAAGCTATTTGTGTGAAACTGAATTGGTATGAATTACAGGCATGTAACTTGAGTATTACATGAGTTATTGGAGTTCAAAGTGGCCGATTACTATTAATGGCATCAGGCCATAGTTACTCCACAGTTACAAGAAAGAAAACGGTGACAGCATGCTTATAAAGAGATTTATTCATCTGTGTCTTTCTTTATATCCGATATATACTATTTATGTGGAAATTGGTCACTTATGTACTGTGTTTTAGAAATCACAGGGACATTAGGCTACTGTCTTACTTCTGTTCTATTCCTTTGATATATGTTTATTTTATTTGTATATGTATTTAATGATGTGTGTTAGAGCATGTTTATGGTCCAGCCATAGGAACATTCATTTAATTTCAAGTTATTTAAATGTAAATTCAGTATTTCGAATGTGTTTCAATATGTTTGTGAGTTTGCGTTGGCTTGGAGACATGGAGGGAGCGCTCTAGCCAAACACAGCGCTCGTTACTACGGTAGACCACTTCAGAAGTCAATGGAGGGACAGTACGGGAAAGAACATGGGAGGGTCCTGGACAGTATGGCGCGAGGGACGCACGGTCATGAGAAAGACTTGGAGAGTGGAGCAGGTTGTGCATGGTCGTGGGAGATAGAAATATCTCGTAGTGCTGACTCGTGCACTTGTGAGATTTCCGTGGCTTCTGCAGTGAAGACGTAGTATGCGTTTAGAAGTGAATATCTCGTGAGCTATGTTGTTGTTTACAGCTGATTACGTGAGGTAGGAATCTATTGTTTCCCTGTTATTCAACGTATATTTTATGGAATCGCTGGACCATCAATAGGTGTTTTGCATTCTTAAAGGTACTTCTGCTATCGTACGCATCATTCTAAGTCGTTAAAATAGTACCTGCAGAATTTATTTAATTGCAGTATTTCATTTATAAATGTCTATATTACGTTCAAAATTTGCAATTTCCGAGTGATAGCAAACTTCGATCATTCGATTCATGTGTATATTTATATTATATACTATAGACTCAGCAGCATTTGGGTTGTAATGCGGCAACTACGTATCCCAGTCCCTAGACAACGAAACCAGCCAAAACTCTTAATATTTCATCTCTGAGTCTATGGGTACGTAGTCGAGGACCACCACCACGTCATATCATTTTTTAATTTTGAAAGCCCGCATGGATATAAACACTGTTAACAGCATTGCATACGTCATGCTAACAGTAGGGTAACGGTTCAGAGCTTATATGAACACGGCAATGCGCCCTGTCATAAAGCGGCATCTGTGACGTAATGGTTTGTGGGAAGTACCATTCCTGGAATTTACGGGCCTGTCCTGAGTCCCGATATAAATCCAGTGGAACACCTTTGGCAAGATTTAGCTCGTCGACTGCGCTCCAGAACACAGTGTCCAACATCACTACCTTCTCTGGTTTCGGCTATTGAGGAAGAAACGGATGCCATTCTTCCGCAGACCTCCAGACACAGCATTGAAAGTGTTTTCAGCAGAGCTCAAGTCATCATAAAGGCGAAGGGTGGACCTTCTGCATATTAATGTCTACTAACCGGTGCCCGGAGACTTAACATCTTATAATGTCATGAACCATGGACCTTGCCGTTGGTTGGGAGGCTTGCGTGTCTCAGCGATACAGATAGCCACACCATCGGTACAACCACAACGGAGTGGTATCTGGTGAAAGACCAGAAAAACGTGTGGTTCCTGAAAAGGGGCAGCAGCCTTTTCAGTAGCTGCAGGGGCAACAGGCTGGATGATTGACTGATCGGGCCTTGTAACACTAACCAAAAGGGTCTTTATGTGCTGGTACTGCGAACGGCTGAAAGCAAGGGGAACCTTCAGCCGTAATTTTTCCGGGGGCATGCAGCTCTACTGTATGGTTAAATGATGATGGCGTCCTCTTGGGTAAAATATTCCGGAGGTAAAATACTTCCCCATTCGGATCTCCGGGCAGGGACTACTCAGGAGGACATCGTTATCAGGAGAAAGAAAACTGGCGTTCTACGGATCGGAGAATGGAATGTCAGATCCCTTAATCGAGCAGGTAGGTCAGGAAATTTAAAAACGGAAATGGATAGGTTAAAGTCAGATATAGTGGGAATTAGTGAAGTTCGGTAGAAGGAGAAAGAAGACTTCTGGTCAGGTGAATATAGGGTTATAAGTACTAAATGAAATAGGGGTAACAAAGGAGTAGGTTTAATAATGAATAAAAAAAGTAGGAGCGCAGGTAAGCTACTACAAACAGCATAGTGAACACTTTATTGAGGCCAAGATAGACATGAAGCCCACGCCTACCAGAGTAGTACAAGTTTACATGCCAACTCGCTCCGCAGATGACGAAGAGATTGATGAAATATATGATGAGATAAAAGAAATTATTCATATAGTGAAGGGAGACGAAAATGTAATAGTCATCGGTGACTGGAATTCGGTAGTAAGAAAAGGGATAGAAGGAAACGTATTAGGTGAATAAGGAATGGTGGTAAGAAATGAAAGAGGAAGCCGTCTGCTAGAATTTTGCACAGAGCATAACATATTCATAGCTAACACTTGGTTCAAGAATCATAAAAGAAGATTGTATACATGGAAGAGGCCTGGAGATACTCGGTTTTAGATATATTATATAATGGTAACACAGAGATTTAGGAACCAGGTTTTAAATCTAAGATATTTCCAGGGGCAGATGTGGACTCTGACCACAATCTATTGGTTATGAACTGTAGATTAAAATTGAACAAACTGCAAAAAGTTGGGAATTGAAGGAGATGGGATCTGGATAAACTGACAGAACCAGAGGTTGTAGAGAGTTTCAAGGAGAGCATTAGGGAACGATTGAGAGGAATGGGGGAAATAAATACAGTAGAAGAAGAATGGGTAGCTATGAGGTATGGAACAGTGAAGGCAGCAGAGGATCAAGTAGGTAAAAAGACGAGGGCTGGTAGAAATCCTTGCCTAACAGAACAGATATTGAATATAATTGATGAAAGGAAAAAATATTAAAATGCAGTAAATAAAGAAGGCAAAAATGAATACAAACGTCTCAAAAATGAGATCGACAGGAAGTGCAAAATGGCTAAGCAAGGATGACTAGAGGAAAAACGAAAGGATGTAGAGGCATATATCACTAGGGACAAGATAAATACTGCCTACAGAAAAATTAAAGAGACTTTTTGAGAAAAGAGGACCACTTGTACGAATATCAAGAGCTCAGATGGAAACCCCGTTCTAAGCAAAGAAGAGAAAGCAGAAAGGTTGAAGGAGTATATAGAGGACAGTATTATGGAAAAGGAAGAGGATGTAGATGACGATGAAATTAGAGATATGATACTGCGTGAAGAATCTGACAGAGCACTCAAAGACCTAAGCTGGAACAAGGCCCCGAGAATAGACAACATTCTATTAGAACTACTGATAACCTTGGGAGAACCAGCCCTGACAACAATGTATTACCTGGTGAGCAAGATGCATGAGAATGGCGAAATACCCTCAGACTTCAGGAAGAATATAATAATTCCAGTCCCAAAGAAAGCAGATGTTGACAGATGTGAAAATTGCTGAACTATCAGTTTAATAAGTCACAGCTGCAAAATACTAACGCGAATTCTTTACAGGCGAATGGAAAAACTGGTAGAAGCCGACCTCGAGGAAGATCAGTTTGTATTCCGTAGAAATGTTGGAATACGTGAGGCTATACTGACCCTACGACTTACCTAAGAAAATAGATTAAGGAAAGGCAAACCTACGTTTGTAGCGTTTGTAGACCTAAAGAATGCTTTTGACAATGTTGACTGGCATAGTCTCTTTCAAATTCTGAAGGTGACAAGGGTAAAATACAGGGAGCGAAAGACTATTTACAATTTGTATGGAAACCAGATGGCAGTTATAAGAGTCGAGGGGCAGGAAAGGGAAGGGAGTAAGACACGGTTGTAGCCTATCCCTGATGTTATTCAATCTGTATATTGAGCAAGCAGTAAAGGAAACAAAAGAAAAATTCGGAGTAGGAATTAAAATCCATGGAGAAGAAATACAAACTTTGAGGTTCACCGATGACACTGTAATTCTGCCAGAGACAGCAAAGGGCCTGTAAGAGCAGTTGAACGGAATGGACAGTGTCTTGAAAGGAGGATATAAGATGAACATCAAAAAAGGCAAAACGAGGGTAATTGAATGTAGTCGAATTAAGTCGGGTGATGCTGAGGGAATTAGATTAGGAAATGAGACACTTAAAGTAGTAAAGGAGTTTTGTTATTTGGGAAGCAAAATAACTGATGGTGGTCGAGGTAGAGAGGATATAAATTGTAGACTGGCAATGGGAAGGAAAGTGTTTCTGAAGAAGAGAAATTTGTTAACATCGAGTATAGATTTAAGTGTCAGGAAGTCGTTTCTGAAAGTATTTGTATGGAGTGTAGCCATGTATGGAAGTGAAACATGGACAATAAATAGTTTGGACAAGAAGAGAATAGACGCTTCCGAAATGTGGTGCTACAGAAAGATGCTGAAGATTAGATGGGTAGATCACATAACTAATGAGGAGGTATTGAATAGAATTGGGGAGAAGATGAGTTTGTGGCAGAACGTAACAAGAAGAAGGGAGCGGTTGGTAGGAAATGTTCTGAGGCATCAAGGGATCACAAATTTAGCACTCGAGGGCAGCGTGGAGGGTAAAAATTGTAGAGGGAGACCAAGAGATGAATACACTAAGCAGATTCAGAAGGATGTAGGTTGCAGTAGCTACTGGGAGATGAAGAATCTTGCACAGGGTAGAGTAGCATGGAGAGCTGCATCAACACAATGTAGCTGAAGGAGGAAAAAGCTAAAGGAAGTGTTCACCTTGCAATACATGACAACCATATTATGGAGATGAAAATATTTAGTACAAAAAGCAATCATTTCTTGCAGCGATTATTCCCCTCCCCGAAAGAATAATGACGGAAGGTTTTTCATTGTAGTTCCAGCCTGTTTTCAAACGACACATGCGGGAACGACAGTCGGAAGTACGTGCAATTGTGAAACGTAGTGGCTTCTGTAACGAGGAACTTTTTATCACCTAGCAAAAGTTACGGTTTTTTTTGATACTATAAGCCCTTGAGCTGCCCGTTTACGTCAGCAGCTGTACAAGACCGTCAGGTATCCACAGAGAACGTCAACAAGAAATAATGAAGTGTCGACTTGTTTGAGGCCGTGTAGGAAGACTAAGGGATGAGAACCTCGCAATATCCAACACAGCACAGTGCAGAGGGAGGTGTCAGTGCGAGCTACGGCTCAGCTCAAAGGCAGACCGGCAGAATGGCTCCGTGGGGGCTGCGCAGCCGTCCCCAGGCGGGGAATTTTAATTGAGAGGAGAGCAGAGCAGAGGATAGGAGTGACTCAGAGGTCATAAAGTGACGCATTCCGCCGACCGGGAGCAGGCCTGCGTGTCACGCAGCCCGCCGGTTCTGCCCCGCAGCCTGTCGAAATTCTTCTGGGGACGAGGTCTTCGTTCGGAATTTCAGCTGGCCGTTCAGGATTATAATTAAAAAATGAGTCGAGTGTACATATTTACTTGTAACTTCGTAAAATTACATGTAGACTGGTCTGGCAAGGCAATATCCACCCTCTTGAAGAAACAGCGTAGAAATTGGGAAATTGGAAAAGGAGACTCTATAGCCATATACTGCCGATTTAAAGAAGGCCACAGTTACAACATGAAGCCCTACATAACAACCTCAAACAGAGGAAGATGAAACATTTTGAAGTAAGGGAAATTATTACCCATGCTTCCACTTGCCTAAGCTCAGTTTAGAATGATTAGACACGGTCACGTTACTCGCCATTTCTAACTGCAAATACTTTTGATAATCCTATCCAGACCAAGCTGCACATTACCTGTCCCCGTCATGTTCCCCAACTTTCCTTCATTTCAGATACTGTAGCTTCACCTGCCCTGTTAAAAATTTTTACTGTGTATACTTACAGTTGTTGCACTTAATTACCTACTGTACAGCGGTCTACTGTGCGGCTCGTCCCAGCGGAGGTTCGAGTCCTCCCTCGGGCATAGCTGAGTGTGTTTGTTCTTAGGATAATTTTGGTTAAGTAGTGTGTAAGCTTAGGGACTGATGACATTAGCAGTTAAGTCCCATAAGATTTCACACACATCTGAACATTTTTGAACACAGCGGTCTACATATGAGGAAAACCGGAAAACCGCTGTTTTACTTTCCACACGAATTTTTTCATTAGATAAAAAAATTGCAACGCTTTGGATTTTAAGATTAATAGACAATTTTGACCAACAAGTCAAAAAAATAAATAAAAACCTTTTTTTACCAAAATATAAGAATAAATTGGTTTGGCTCATTTCTGGCCCATCACACATGAAAAGTGCAATACCTAGTAGTTCACTGCTACTACATTACTTCATGACATTACTACCAATTTACACATGTTATGCAATGGCATATGATCTACAGCAGTGCTCCTTTATTCGTGCAGTATGGAACAATTTTAAACATTTTATTGCCTTATGTAAGTAAAAATGAACTTGACATTTCACACGCTGGACAAAGGAACTACCTACCCCTATATTGTGGAAATTAGTATTACTGTCGATCTCCCCACAGGCCTAGAAGTACAACATCGATTCATTTGCGGGTGAATAAGTACAGAAACTATTCCTAAATTACCCTTCCTGCGTGACTAAGGGGCTGTTGTTGTAAATCATGTGCCATTGGACAGCCTGAGCAGCTATGTCGCATAGGAAAGTAGTAGTAAACATACGTTAAACTGCTAGACACTGCACCCTACATGCATGGTGTACCACAAATGTCGAATTTACTTTTTTATTATTTTTGAAAAATGTAACTTTCTTTCCAAAACAGTTAACCTTTTTAATACAACCTCAAAAGTATATATATATATATTGAGCAATCAAACGCAATGAACTGGAATGAACTTGCAGAAGCACTGAAAAACACTATGAAATTTATCAAACCCCCAAGAAAGAGAAAACACAGATGGTGGAACAGTGCGTGTGATCAAGCACTAGAAGAAAGAATACAAGCTTGGAAAACTTTCAGTAGCAACAAAACTACAGAAAAATGGCAGGAATTTTTGAGAATACAGAATTACCTGGATATGGTAAAAGCCGACTTAAGAAAATTGAACTAGAACTTATCAAGGACAACACCAGAAATTTTTACAAAATTTTGAAAGGAAACCTAACACTGTATCAACCACATAATCTGTGCTTTCGCCGGTCCGATGAATCACTGGAAACCAACCCCAAAAAGAACTGCCAAACTTTAGCTAAATATTTTCACTCACTTCTCAACTGCGAGCCTCCGGCAGAACAACTACATTTCGAAAAACCCAGATCCAATCCCAATTCAAATCCACCATCACTTAAAGAGGTAAAGGAAATAATCAATTCTTTGAAGAACAAATTATTGAAATTAAATGACAGTAATGTCACACAAGCAACCCACTAAATTATATCAAGTATTTGTGAAACTGAACAAATACCTGCAGAGTGGAAATGTGTATCAATTCACCCTCTCCACAAAAAAGGTGCAAAAACCGATCCAAATAATTATAGGGGTATTTCACTGCTCCCTGTAATACACAAACTTCTTTCAAAGGCCCTGTTACACAGACTAGAGGATGTAATATTATTGGTATTTCCGTCCTATGAAAGCTTTGAATACCCTTTGAAAGACATTTGTTTTGTATAATTTACATAACTGTAAAGATGCGCATCTAGCGCGAACGCTAATACATCGATTGCGCAGTCAAAGAAACATTTTAACAGAAGCTGAACGACGTTCCGCTTCGATCTAAATAAAATATGACAGTAAAAAAAGTTTGTAGATCTTCAGATTTTTTTTAATGTACTTCTGCTTGTGATGTGAAAACGTAAAAGTGGTCGATTTTAAGCTATAATAGTGAGCGGTCTTGCCAGCGTGCAGACAACATAATTAATTAATAACATTCAAGTAATTTATGTTCGAAACTGTAACTCGCCAAGCTATTGTTATCAGAGGTGTTGAACAGTGTAAGAATTGTCTTTAACAAAGGAGAAAAGTAACTGTAATTTGTGACAAAAACGCGAACATAGGAGCTAGTACAGGACAGGCTGAAATCTGATCGCACCATGGAGTTAGATAATTACTTATGTAAGTTATGCTGTCTATAAAGTAGCTCTAATTGCTTGTGAGAATTATTAGAATACATTTAGTGTTTACCAGATTTATTGTTCTATTTTTTTTCCTTTATACTTTTTTATCCTCCATGCCATATTATTTTTATAAATGTCAAACAGCCTTTACTACAGCAGAGAATACTGCGGCATCCTGGTCGTAGACAGAAGGCCGCTCCTTGTCTTCTATACAACTCATAGCTGCCTCATTTATTAATGATTAGATTTGTAAATGCAATTTTTTTTTACTATTCATTGTTAAAGGTCCCTTAGATAATTATAAAATTCATACTGATTACGTAAAGAAATCCGGGTTGTTCTTTTCCAAATAATAGAAGTCCTTGCGTAATCAAAAACTAGCCTCCTTCAGACAACGATCAGGAGCCGACCAGAAGACGGACGTCTTCGACCGCTTTCGTGTCTCCTGTGGCAAAGCTGTGCCAAACTGGGAACACGACATTCTTGTATGAAACACAGATTTAAATTGTAATAATTGAAATATATTTAACCAAATAATAATAATTTTTTTATCATACTAGAAGGAACAAGCGGACCAGTTAATAGGGGAGTATCAGACAGGGTTTCGCAAAGGTCGATCTTGCATCGAACAGATATGGAACTTAAAAAAAATTTTGCAAATGAGAAGATTGAAACGTCCCCTTAGAAAAATTAATGAATTGCTGTGCTGGTAAACCTCTGACATTATTTGATTTTGAAACAGCTGAGCAAAACTGAACGTACTCAGACATTACTCCCTTTACTTATTCTGATCATCACTAAACTGACACACAATATTTTTAGCGCAACGCAATCTGACTTTCAATAATCCCTACAAAAGAATGGCCCTGACTAACATTAACCTATACCTTTCACAAATCACTTACCTCACAAAGATCTTCGTTACTCAAGCTACTGCAATACAGCGAGCGCCACTACTGCCAGTTAAATAAAAGATTCAAACTACTGAAGGCACTAACTACTGATAGACATAGTTAGCTAATGAAAGATTTTGATAGAGAACAAACAATGTATTTACCTCAATAGTGTTCAAAAGTCATAATGTTTATAGCAGTTCATGACATCCAGTCGTACAAATTTCAAAACTCCACCATCTCTCTCCCCACATCCACCACTGCTGGCGGCTCACCTCCAACTGCGCAACGCTACGCGCTGTTAACATCCAGCTGCCCAACACTACAATGGCAGACAAGAATGCAAACTAGCCACAGACTGCACACAGCACAGCCAGCGATTTTCATACAGAGCGCTACGTGGCGTTACCAATATAAAAACCTAAACAGCCTACTTACATAGCCCCCATGCTCCCCACAAAAAGTTTTACAAATTGTTTTGAGCTGTGACCAATACAGATTTGAAAAAATTTTTCATAAGTATAATTACAATAACAAAGAAATCAAATGCACACAGTTATTGACACAATGTTGATAAAAAGCTAAAATTTTCTCACAGTCCATAAAGACAGTCCTGATCGTTCATCATAGAAAAATAGCGGTGTTTTTCTCAATGTCTGAGCAGTAAAAGAAAATGTACAGGGAAGTAGTGGATTTCCATGCAGTCTTGAAGAAGTAGTGTGGTCCTTCCAACGGAAAGACAGTGTTGACTCTTGACATGCAGACAGGTAATAGGCCACAACAGAGCAAACCCACAGCAGAGTCATTCGAAGTTTTGAAGAATATTGGTAGGTAGGTCATCACAGAGCAGACCCACTATAGTCTTGGTAGAGAGTATGGTATTGGTGGGCCACCAGAGATGCAGACCCACTGTAGTCCTTGTAGAGACGGCCATCAGCCATCTGTTGCGACTGTGCAAGTGCACAATCACCTTCGAAGAGTCTTGCGGACAATATAGCAAGTCCATAAACCACCACTTGTGCACTCACAAAGTTTTTGGAATTTCCTTCAAACCAGCAATGCTGTTAACCAGTCCCTTGCTGAATTATTAACACACGTCCAAACACTAACAGTCCTCCTTTTTTTCACATATTGTGCATATACAATGACCAACAGATATGTGTACAGTGAAATGTAACTTACAAGTTACTTAATTTGATGAACTGGTGTCAATTACAATTTTATAACATAAGAATACAATAACAAAGGTGCAAAATACATCATTAAAGAACATAACAATACATATAACATTTGTAGTAATACGGGCTTTGCAAAAGAATCGAAATAAACATGTTCATCAGTGTTACAGGAATTATGATGTAAGTAAATACATAAATGATCAGAATAGCTTTCGAAACATCAACTTCACACATGAGCATTAAAACAAAACAGAATAAATAACGTCTAAACATCTTTACAAAGTAAATAACATATTATTAGAAAAATTCTACAACGTAACTCTCATCAGATAAACACATAAAGACAGGAAGAACACAAATACCCAAGGGTACACAAACATATAGTGTGATAGCACAAGGAAAGTACAGGGTTTGTTTTACTGCAGTATTTTGCAAACAAAACTTTCTTTCCTTCTGGGAGATCTCCCTTCGTTCTTTATTATTTCCAAAATGTCCTATCTATACCTGCTTTCTGTACTATTTCGTATAACTTCTCAATGTATTTCTTCCAATTGATCGCAACTAATTCTCTTATATAGTCTACCCCCTCTTAAGCTAACTGAAATCTACTGAGCTCAGATGCATAAACTAAGGAACGAGGCAATGCAGCAGCACAGAACAATTAATACAAGTGGCAATGACAAAAAAAATGAAATTTGGCAAAGGAAGCAGCAGAAGCAAATGCAATAACTTATATCTAATTATGACAAAGCTCAAGCATAACAAATATTATAGTAAAGATGACCATGTCTGATACCTATGTCACATCTTAACACTAGAGTAATGCATCCATCACCTTTACTTACTGGACCAAAAATTTACCAAGTCATTGACAAAAATTATCTATGCAATTCCTGTGAAGGGAAATTTCGTTTTGTGCTCCCTCTTTTTTTTTGGAAGTAGATCATAAAATTATTTATTTACTCGATCTGTAGGCATAAAATATTTATATTAGTACATCTATAAAATTTTGTTTTAACCAATGCTGCAGTGGAGCTAGATACTAGATATTAAACAAAATGAGCAATCTCTTAACGACAAAGACAATAGATGTAAAATGTTTCTCATCACTTCATTAGGCATTTTAGTAAATATCATAAATTGCGATCTCCACAGTGTAATCATATGTTTTCAAGTTTGAGCGTGTCGTATTTGCGATGCTTTCTACAAAGGAATGTCAATAGCGAGGATAATGCCCTGCTTTTTTCTTCACCTATACCTCTGAAAGGCACACACTAATGGCTTTTTTCCAGGTCATCTACCTTCTTTACCGAAACATTTACGGCAGCAGTTTCCACTACAGTGACAGTCTCACATAAAATAAAAAAATTCAAAGGTTAGAAATTTACATTAGAAGTGTGTAGAAACAAAATCTTATATATAACAGTGACCAAAAAATTTTCGCCGGCATTGTGACACATTCACGCATTTACACACATTTCATAACTCTTAAAGTACGTTTCTTGGTTACCAACATCCTTTTTCACAAACCAGAGTCCCTAACTTCTATTCATTATTCATATACATATAAACACGTAATCACATTCCTCATATACGATAGCATCAGCTTATTGATTATAAACATACCTCAGCAGCATAATACACAGAGTCATCGTAGTAATATCATAACTTCTCAGTCAACTCTCAAAATCGTTGTAGCTTCCTCCAATAATTTCAAAACCTAAAAAGTATTCTCTGTTCTTTTCAATAGTGTCATCTACCTCAAACGTACTTTAAAAATCATGATCTCATACGAAATACATTATCCAAAGCGCTCATAGTATCACAATGGTTCTGAAAAAACATGAAGAGTTCACAAAGTACATACAAAATACAGTTTCATAAGTGTGAAGTTATCCAACTGTAAAATTGCGTAAACATCTGTCACTGACGTAGTAAAAATTTTTTTTTTTTGTTTTTCTGTTAAATAATCAGGTAGCTGTGTAATTCTGTGTTGGAGAAATATGGTACCGATGTGTAAAGTTGTATAAGCAAATACCATATTAGCTAGGGCTCCTTGTGCTCGCCAAACACATGGTACACAAAGTAAGCGTGTACCCCCTGAGACTTAGTGTAATTATACCCTCAGGTGTTACAGATTACAGAAATGGAATGAAATATGTCATGGAAAACCTTCTTTGTAATTCAAAAATCTTTAAAAAATATATGTTTTAAGTACAAAATTAATCACTGAAATACGTGTCCTTTAGCGCTAAATGTGCGTCTTGCCGTAAGATAATTCTGTGGAAGTGTCGTAGTTCTCCTCTGTAAGCAAAGTTCTGCTGAAGTCAATGTACTCACCTCATAATAAACAAAAGTGAAATGCTATGCGTATAGATATTGTAGTTATTACATACAGTAACGTGATCAAGAAAGTACTATACTGTAATGTATTGTTGTGCTACGGAAAAGGCAGTCTCATTGTAGCTATACCACAAAAGTTACTACTAAAACATGTTTTACTTTCCAGAAGAATTCAGAAAAACTGTGCAGATATAAAACAGCAACAATGTAAATCGTGTCACATATTAGTAGCGTCGTGATATAATCGTGTAGCTGTCAAAGAAACCAAATACTAAGTCATCGGTAATCTCACATAAAGTACTTTAAATAAAGAATGTGTTTTCAAGTAAACCAAAATGTTGCATTAAAATCTCATTAACAGTGTATGTTCTAAGTATGTAAGCCGTGTATTCGTTACGTAATCGTGCAACTAACAAGGAAGAATGTACAAATAACAACACTGTGTCATCTGTTCACTATAACAATGAATTCGTAATTACTTGTCTAAGTTCCCTAGGTTCTTCACTGGATAGTTAACTTTAAAACATAGTTGCATGTTAACAGTTTGTAAGTGTGACAAAGAGTACCGGTAACGTGAAGTGAAAAATTTTATAGCAAAGACTAAGTTGAAAAGCAGATTATCTCTCAATAAGCTGTTTTACATGTGAAGTGTGGTGCAATCCTTTACTCTTCCTAGTACGCAGAGTTTCAACTTCAACGCAATTATCATGTGGTATACGTCGGTAAGAAATGCTGAAATTTTTCTCAAGGTTAGCGTCTTTTTTCGCTGAGCCAGCCGGCGCACGTGGCGCGCGTCGTTATTGGGATTAGGAGATCTAACTTCTGTAAATTCACCTTGTCGAGAGGGCACTGCCCTATTTGAATCCCGCCAGTTCCGATGAAATTCAGGTCTGTCGTTTTGTCGGTAGTTAACATAGTTTCTTTTTTGTCGGTCATGTGGTGGAGAATTTCTCCCTGAATCGTAACTGCGAGCTGAACTGTTGCGTCTGACGTTATTCTGTCTGCCTTGATAATAATTATTTTGGTTCCCATATTGTCAGTTTCTCTGATTGTCTCTGTGATAGTCATTACCGCGGAGAGGTGATCTTTCCCTGTAGTTATTACTACTCTGCCAACGGTTTTCATACGGGTGGTGTCTGTTTTGGTCACGATTTACGTTGTAAGAATAGCTTTGTCGTGTATTATTTCTGTCATCGCGGAAGTGTGACAGATGTGACCTGTAATTGTTGTGCTTCTGTTTTCGCGTTCCGCGATTGTCAGTGTCACTTTCCAGTTCTACTTACAAGATGTAGAAATACTGTGGTAAGTTTTGTTGATTTTTAAAAGGCTAGCGATTCAATTGACATGTCCATTATAAATATCCGGGCTGTTATGCCGTGGTCGGTTGATGAATTCTGTGTCGATTCCCAACGTTTCGTCTCCGACTGCGGGAGACATCTTCAAGAGGGTCCGTAGCTCGATCGAAGGTCCAATAACCCACTGGCTCGCTAGCAAGCCAGTGGGTGTATTGGACCTTCCATCGAGCTACGGACCCCCTTGAAGATGTCCCCCGCAGTCGGAGACGAATCGTTGGGAATCGACACAGAATTCATCAACCGACCACGGCATAACAGCCCGGATAAATATAATGGACATGATATTTCCAGCCGTGAAAGTGTACATTTTAGATTCAATAGATGGACGAACATTATTTCACACCTTAGAGGAGTTTAGAAGTGACAGGACAACAAGGTCAGTTACTGAACAGGCATTAACAGATACAACCTCCAAAGTTAAATTCATGGGAGAAACATCAGAAGCATTTCAAATCCATACTGGTTATCGCATAGGAGATGGAATGTCCACCCTTCTGTTTAACATGGTTCTGGAAAAAATTGTGAGGTCATGGGAAAAGGAAATAAAAGAAATTCAGCTTGGGATTAAAAAAGAGCGGAGAATTAGGGTGAAGTTTCTGGCTTTCGCGAACAATCTTGCCATTCTAACGAACAATAAAGAGGAATCCAAACTTTCATTGGAAAAACTACATCAAATTTAACAGAAAACTGGGCTACAAATCTCCTACGAGAAAACATAGTATACGGAAAACAATCCCGTAAATAATCTCCCATTACTACTCAGTACGGGAAAGTGGCACAAGTTGCCCAATTCACATATCTGAAGAGAGATAATCCAACCATCGGGACTGAACTCAGTAACCAATAAAGATAGAATCTCCAGCTTACAAAAAGCATATAAGCTCACTTGGAATCACAATAATAAGAAATATATTTGTGTCAATGAGAAACTAAGGCATTACAACGCAGTAGTCCTACCAGAAGCACTTTATGCTGCAGAAACTGCAGTGATTCATGGTCACACTAAGATAAGACAGATTTAAAAGCAGGAAAGAAGAAACCTGAGGAAAATGTATGGCCCAGTGTTTCGGGAAGGAATTTGGATGAAATGGCCAACTAGAGAGATTTACAAAGTCATAGAAACAATAACAGGCACCATTAGAAGGAGAAGGATGAAATTTTTTGGACATATCAGCAGGATGAATAAAGTCAAGCTCACAAGACACATCTTTCAGATAGTAAACAAGACAGAGTGGATCACTGAAACAGAAGAAAACATTAAAGAACTGTGGATGACACAAGACAACATAAACAATATAGAACACCCTATAAACATCATACAGAAACACACACTTAAACAAGAATATACGGAGAACAGAACGGGAAAAGGATGGTCAGAAGAACGCAAGAAAGAACACAGTGAACGTATGAAGAGAATTTGGGAAGAACGAAGAAAGAAGAATAAATCATGAGGGAATAATAGAAAATTATATATATATATATATATATATATATATATATATATATATATATATATACTGAATGTAAAGCATGCATGTGAATATGGGTTAGCTGCATAGACTTACTTGTACTCGTAATATTTTACCTGTTTCTAAAATATGACCTGTTAAGGACAGGATTATCTTCCTCAGTCAACCCCTTGAACCCACTAAAATTTTCAGTATCTTTCGGTACATAGGAGAAAAATAAACTTGGAAACACGTGTCCGAAACCGTCCTCCACCAACACAACAGAATATCGCGTCCATAGGAGACAAGGCCCTGTCAATGCAGCTGCTAACTCCTTCTCCAGTGGCGACCGTGGCAAACAGTTGCGACTACTGAATAACAACCAACACTGTGAGACCTTGCGGCTGCGGACCGTCAGCGTATAAATTGGCGTTTGCCACCGAATGGGTGGTCGGGTGGCCAGCTCTGTAGTAGCGTTGAATGACGTGCTGTACATCGGTTCCTATTCTCGATTTATTCCTCAAGACACCCTCTACTACCACTCGAAGTTTTTCGCTACATTTATTGGACAATCTGAATGTTGTTCAATAATTGCTGGAATAAGTCCTTTCGTTTTAGCTCTACATCACACATTAACAACTGTCACCTTTGGAAACCAATTGTTGTACTTTGTAGATTCATTAATTTAAAATGTCTGATCCCGCAAAAATTTCACAGTCACACCCATTTACCTACGTTCCTGAAGATGACATAACAGCCAGAAATGTGTCATCGTAAAGAAATAAACATTATAGACTGTTACACTAGTCGCGCGGGGTACCACACGTTAATATCAAACCGGTGTTGAAATCTTTGAATGTCCGTGGCACGATGGTTTTCATCTGCTCGGACACGGCAGTTTTGCGTATTCAAAACACAGTCCCTAATGAACTCACATTCATCTCAGACAGAAGTTGATGTCGAAACAGGGGTGCGTCGATGAAGATGTGCAGGAATCACTTGCAGTAGGCAGCTTGCTTTGGACCCATAGATATACTGACCAACACCCATTGCATGCGCAGCTGTTCCGAATGGTTCGTTGACGGGTTCTCTTCAACGAGATGCAGAACGTCTTCTTGAAATTCGTGCGTGAGGAGTTGGTGTGGATCATCACAGTCCTGCCTCCTCACGGTGAAGGTACCTGATTCTCGGAGCCGCTGCGTAACTTGTGTTAGAAGTTCGTGCAATGGCGTGGTACGTTGCGGAAACAGTTCATGGTGCAGCCGACTAGCAGCTCCTCCGTTACGTCGAGGTTCGCCGTACATAAGGAGCATGTCTGTGTGTTCCGAAAACGTGAACTGAATCATATTTACTGCGTCGGAGTTGCATATGGATTCAGTAGGTCTCGCAGCAAGGCAGACGTATGTGAGATCACGTGACCGTCTGACACGTCATCCTGCTTGCCTCACTGTACACCGGGACAAGCAACGCTGAGAGCTTTCTCTTTCCGGATGTGTGTTCCTATCGAAAGTATTATGTACTCTCTCCCCTCTAGAAGACCTATCAGTTTGTTAGGGGAATTTACGAACACTCTGTATATTACTATCAATAATAGAAACAAATGGTCACTACAAGAATTAGGTTTATTATGGTAAACATTAACATCTAAATTACCCAGAGATATAACTGAATGAACATTTCGTAACTGGACAAGGGATTTTGTAAGAGTAGTTAGATTGCAGAAAGAACACAGAAACGTTAGTTATGAACACCAGAAAGCTCACCAAAATGGGTAACAAAGCCACGAGCAAGGTGCGAAACGTTAAAATAGTACAGTGTGATACTAAAGGGAGTGAATTAATTTCGCATCCATATCGCATCACTGCTTGTAACGCTGGCCCATAATACCCAGCCTCATGTAGCATGAATACGGAGGACGGTAGCGATAGCGGCTCGAAATTCTGAGTGCAGGTCTTTCTCTGTACTCAATGCTGAAGTGGAGACAACTTGTATGCGACAGCAAGACTCGTCTCTTCATTCGTTTGAAAACAAGTCTTTACTTTTCCACCTCCTAGCCGCAAGTATTCTCTATCTTAACGCTATGAGTCTTCGCTGTTTCTCACACAGCAGGAATCTTGCTGGCCAATAGGAGCAACGAATGCGACTTCCGCACAGTAAAATTTAACTAACGAGATTAAACTATCACTTTTGCTTATTTCGTTTTTATTGATCAATAGTGATGTGGTCTGAGGAAGAAGCCAGCAGACTCCTCCCACTTCATGATATGATTCTGAAGCGGAAACGCTAGAGAGCTCTCAGTAGACGCACGTGGAAGGGAACGCCTTCCACTTAAAATAACCGTATGAACCAATAGAAATTTAAACGGATGTTGTTCCATAGTGTGGCTGCTGAGGCAACGCCAGTTCTCACGCTTCCCGGGATCGATTTCCGGCGGGGTGAGGGATTTTCTCTGCCTCGTGATGGCTGGGTGTTGTGTGCTGTCCTTAGGTTAGTTAGGTTTAAGTAGTTCTAAGATCTAGGGGACTGATGACCTCAGATGTTAAGTCCCATAGTGCTCAGAGCCATTTTGAACCATTTTTGAGATCTCACGCTGGCCACTGGAAAGCGTCAACTGGCTACATTTTAATCTTTCTGAAATGATTCTAAGAACAATGCTGTGTTTTTCCTCGGCAGGTACGCGTTCCCATGAATCAACAAGAGTAAAGTAAATGGGACTAGGGGGTTGTTGTTGTTGTGGTCTTCAGTCCTGAGACTGGTTTGATGCATCTCTCCATGCTACTCTATACTGTGCAAGCTTCTTCATCTCCCAGTACCTACTACAACCTACATCCTTCTGAATGTGCTTAGTGTATTCATCTCTTGGTCTCCCTCTACGATTTTTACCCTCCACGCTGCCCTCCAATGCTAAATTTGTGATCCCTTGATGCCTCAAAACATGTCCTACCAACCGATCCCTTCTTCTAGTCAAGTTGTGCCACAAACTTCTCTTCTCCCCAATCCTATTCAATACCTCCTCATTAGTTACGTGATCTACCCACCTTATCTTCAGCCTTCTTCTGTAGCACCACATTTCGAAAGCTTCTATTCTCTTCTTGTCCAAACTGGTTATCGTCCATGTTTCACTTCCATACATGGCTACACTCCATACAAATACTTTCAGAAACGACTTCCTGACACTTAAATCTATACGCGATGTTAACAAGGGGGTGGTGGTTGTGAATTCTGTGGTGGCTACCTATAGGTGAAACTGCATACCTGTCTAAAAAGTTTCTATTACTTTTAAGAAGATTCTTATCTTTTTGCAAACAGTCCGAAATCTCCGATAAATGATGGACTCCCACCGTAATAACAGAGAAGCGAAACGAAGGCAATAATAGGACAATCCTGGTGGTACTGAACGTGGCTTGCATTTATGGACCAGTATAAGATAACAAATTCGGCACACTATGGCTGCCAGTACTAGTTGCACAGTGCCTCTTGCGTTTGCCGTCAAATACACTCCTGGAAATTGAAACAAGAACACCGTGAATTCATTGTCCGAGGAAGGGAAAACTTTATTGACACATTCCTGGGGTCAGATACATCACATGATCACACTGACAGAACCACAGGCACATAGACACAGGCAACAGAGCATGCACAATGTCGGCACTAAAACAGTGTATATCCACCTTTCGCAGAAATGCAGGCTGCTATTCTCCCATGGAGACGATCGTAGAGATGCTGGATGTAGTCCTGTGGAACGGCTTGCCATGCCATTTCCACCTGGCGCCTCAGTTGGACCAGCGTTCGTGCTGGACGTGCAGACCGCGTGAGACGACGCTTCATCCAGTCCCAAACATGCTCAATGGGGGACAGATCCGGAGATCTTGCTGGCCAGGGTAGTTGACTTACACCTTCTAGAGCACGTTGGGTGGCACGGGATACATGCGGACGGGCATTGTCCTGTTGGAACAGCAAGTTCCCTTGCCGGTCTAGGAATGGTAGAACGATGGGTTCGATGACGGTTTGGATGTACGGTGCACTATTCAGTGTCCCCTCGACGATCACCAGTGGTGTACGGCCAGTGTAGGAGATCGCTCCCCACACCATGATGCCGGGTGTTGGCCCTGTGTGCCTCGGTCGTATGCAGTCCTGATTGTGGCGCTCACCTGCACGGCGCCAAACACGCATACGACCATCTTTGGCACCAAGGCAGAAGCGACTCTCATCGCTGAAGACGACACGTCTCCATTCGTCCCTCCATTCACGCCTGTCGCGACACCACTGGAGGCGGGCTGCACGATGTTGGGGCGTGAGCGGAAGACGGCCTAACGATGTGCGGGACCGTAGCCCAGCTTCATGGAGACGGTTGCGAATGGTCCTCGCCGATACCCCAGGAGCAACAGTGTCCCTAATTTGCTGGGAAGTGGCGGTGCGGTCCCCTACGGCACTGCGTAGGATCCTACGGTCTTGGCGTGCATCCGTGCGTCGCTGCGGTCCGGTCCCAGGTCGACGGGCACGTGCACCTTCCGCCGACCACTGGCGACAACATCGATGTACTGTGGAGACCTCACGCCCCACGTGTTGAGCAATTCGGCGGTACGTCCACCCGGCCTCCCGCATGCCCACTATACGCCCTCGCTCAAAGTCCGTCAACTGCACATACGGTTCACGTCCACGCTGTCGCGGCATGCTACCAGTGTTAAAGACTGCGATGGAGCTCCGTATGCCACGGCAAACTGGCTGACACTGACGGCGGCGGTGCACAAATGCTGCGCAGCTAGCGCCATTCGACGGCCAACACCGCGGTTCCTGGTGTGTCCGCTGTGCCGTGCGTGTGATCATTGCTTGTACAGCCCTCTCGCAGTGTCCGGAGCAAGTATGGTGGGTCTGACACACCGGTGTCAATGTGTTCTTTTTTCCATTTCCAGGAGTGTATAACACGAAATAATATCATCCTTATAGGAAAAAGCACTAATTATCGTAATCTCTCAATAGACCTTCAATGGCTCAGTCATCACCAGGAAGTCGTCCACAAACTAACCATCTCCTTTATTCTTCCCTGCACACTCACCTATGTTTATGGAAGTATGATTTGCCACTTCTGACGATCGGCATTTCCACAACGTTGTTTTGAAAATCTTTCCTATTAGTGTATGGCCCACAGTATACATAGAGAAGTTTGTGGATAATGAATCTGCTTTTGTTTGACCTCCTTCTCGTCATCAGTAACACATTACCGTTAACAAATTCTCTCCATCTGCAGTTATTTAATGGTAATTCACTGTACACATCACAGCAAATTATATTCTGCATCCACTTAGGTGTCCACGTACCAGTTATTAATTACTTGTTTCCTAATCTAACCGATCATATTACATACGACTGCTGACCAGTTTCATCGCGGACGTTGACTAGTATGTCCCACAGATCTTTCTCATCGTCGCTGTTCAACATTTCCATGGTTCTCTGTTCTGGTTTCATCAACAGAAGCCGCAGTTCACCTGGAGCTTTACACACGTATCCTCTCGACTTAATTGTAAGTTCCCCACTTATGTATTCTAATTCCTCTCCACCGGACTAATAATCTTCTTCTGATAATTGTATTGTTTCATTTACCCATACTTTTACGTGGAGAAACACGGTAAATATTTTTGGCTAGTATATTGTAACCTAAGCACTTTGATTAATTTCTTCATACTCTGACTCGCTAGACGAAACACCTTCCAATCTGTCATCATCCTCATCAGATTCTTCATGTTCTGGTTGATTGTTTTCTTTGAGCACTTCGATTAATACCTCTGTCTTCAGCACTTCTGCTGACGCAGGTTGTTCATTCTCTCCTCACTCCATTCATAAACATTCCTAGAACTCCTTTGCCTATTTCCACTAATCTGGTGCGTTCACTTTGCAGTAATAAGCTTCCTTCATGAGTTGTCACTCTTCCTTCCATTCCTATTTCTTCTTCACCTATTTCCTTTGCTCACATACCTTCATTTTCTAGTAATGTATTTCCCTCACTACTGAGAATGATGCCTAGCATTTCAAAATCTTTCTTGCATGAATCACCACAATAGACCTTGAAAGTTAATTTGAATCCTTTCCATCAGATCACACTAGCACATGTCTCTGTTTAAAGTGCAACACCACCTAGTAGAACGTAAAGTCGGTTCTGAGAATCACTTTCAGAGACAGGTTCCATATGATCGAAACATTTGCACTGAACATTTGTGACTGACACATAAGGTTGGTTCTTACTTGCGCCTTTATTTCTGTATAATTTATTTGTATTGTGCTGTGGACCTTTATCCCTTTCACCTTTAACAAAGACCACTTCTTATCTTTGTTACACGGGTCATATAAGTCCTTACCAAGATTAGATTAGATTTACTTTCATCCCAATTGATCCGTAGTGAGGAGGTCCTCCAGGATGTGGAACATGTCAAAAAACAACAATACATGACAAATATTTACAACTAAATCAAATAAGCTAATGTACCATTCCATAGGTCCCAAGTGGAATGATTGTCATTTTTTAATGAACACTATATGAAAGTCATTTTACAAATACTAATGCACTGAATTTAAAATAAAAAAGTTTTCTATTTATTTATAAGGTAATAAACATGTAATACAAGTACTATAATACTTATTTACAATGAACACATTACTGCACTGAAATGGTGCAGAAGTTAGATTGCACTTACACACACACAGACACACACACAGACACACACACACACACACACACACACACACACACACACACACATTTACAATGAACACATTACTGCACTGAAATTATGCAGAAGTTATATTGTATATATATATATATATATATATATATATATATATATATATATATATATATATATATATATATATATATAAATCAGTTGGTTTTACTGAGAAATTCATCAATGGAGTAGAAGGTGTTGGCCACCAATAAATCCTTTAGGCTTCTCTTAAACTGAATTTCATTGGTTGTTAAGCTTTTTATGGCTGCTGGCAAGTTATTGAAAATGTGTGTTCCTGAATAATGCACACCTTTTTGTACAAGACTAAGTGACTTTAAATCCTTGTGAAGATTATTCTTATTTCTAGTATTGATTCCATGAATTGAGCTGTTGGTTTGAAAAAGTGACATATTTTTAATGACGAATTTCATTAAGGAATAAATATATTGGGAAGCAGTAGTTTGTATCCCTAGCTCCCTAAACAGGCTTCTGCAGGATGTTCTTGAGTTCACACCACATATAACTCTTACTGCACGTTTTTGTGCCCGGAAAACTTTAGCTTGGCTTGATGAATTACCCCAAAACATAATCCCATATGACATTATGGAATGAATGTAAGCATAGTATGCCTGCTTTTTCATTTTTATACCCCCTATGTCTGACAAAATTCCCATTGCAAACAGAGATTTGTTAAGACGCTTCAGCAGTTCTGTGGTGTGCTCCTCCCAGTTGAATTTATTATCAAGCTGTAATCCCAAGAATTTAACACTGTCCACTTCTTCTATCTTCTTGTCATCGTATGTTAGACATATACTAGTGGGTCACCCCTTACAAGTTCTGAATTGCATGTAGTGTGTTTTTTCAAAGTTTAATGACAAAGAATTGGCTAGGAACCCGTGATTAATGTCCACAAATATTTTATTAGTTGATCTTTCTAAGACTACGCTTGATTTGCTATTTATTGCAATGTTTGTATCATCGGCAAACAAAACAAACTTCGCTTCTGGTAATGTTACTGATGAAAGGTCGTTGATATACACAAGAAAAAGTAAGGGCCCAAAAATGGAACCTTGTGGTACCTCACAAGTTATTAGTCCCTAGTTGGATGATGCCTGATAGCTTGATACATCTCTCTTTCCTAATAACACCCTTTGTTTCCTGCCAGAGATATAAGATTTGAACAATTTTGCAGCATTTCCTGTTACACTATAATACTCTGATTTACTTAAAAGGATATTGTGATTTACACAGTCAAATGCCTTTGACAGATCACAAAATATACCAGTTGCCTGCAATTTTTTGTCTAACGAATTAAGCACATTTTCAATGTAAGTGTAGATAGCCTTCTCAATATCAGAACCTTTTAGAAATCCGAAATGTGACTTTGACAGTATGTTATTTGAGATAAGATGGTTATAAAGCCGACTGTACATTACTTTTTCGAAAATTTTTTAGAATGCTGGCAACAGTGAAATTGGAGGGAAATTTGATGCTATTTCTTTATCTCCCTTCTTAAACAGTAGCTTAACTTCAGCATATTTTAGCCATTCAGGAAATATTCCACTGACAAATGACTGTTTACACAGATAGCTTAATATGTTACTTAGCTCAGAATCACATTCTTTAATTTGTTGATATTTTTTGATTTTAAAGATTTTATGATGGACATTATTTCTGTTGGGGTAGTGAGGGTCAAATTCATATTATGGAAGTTGCTTGAAATTTCTGGTCTAAGGTATTCCATAGCAGCATCTACTGAACCTGACAACCCCATCTTTTCGGTAACAGTTATAAAATGTTTATTAAAAAGTTCTGCAACACTATACACATCTGTCACCAATGTATCATTTACTCTTAATGCTATTTGTTCTTCTTCATGTCTGGTTCTACCTGTCTCCTTCTTCAATATATCCCATATTGTCTTTATTTTGTTATCTGATATGACTATCTTTTCTTTGTAGTATATTTGCTTTGACATCCGTATTACAGTCTTTAATATTTTGCAGTATTTCTTGTAATGTGCTATAGCATCAACATCAGAACTGTTTCGGATTGACAGATACAGTTTTCTTTTTGTTTTGCAAGATACCCCTACTCCTCGAGTAATCCATGGCTTTTTTTACACTTTGCTCTAACCTTGGTAAGTTTTGGGGGAAAACAGTGTTCGAATAAGGTAAGCACTTTATTAGCAAAATTGTTATATTTTTCATTCATTCCATGAGCACAGTAAACATCAGTCCAATGAATGTCTCTGAGGAGTGTCCTAAAATAATCAATTTTTGGCTTATTGATTACCCTCTTGAGCTCAGATTTAACAGATTTTATATCCTGTTCAGTATTAACATTTAACAGAAGGAACTGCATGTCATGGTCTGAGAGGCCATTGACTATTGGTTTTGCAATATAATTTTGTTCATTGGACTTTTCTATGAAGATATTATCAATGGTTGTTTGTGACCAAGTGGCAACCTTAGTGGGGAACTTTACAGTGGGAATTAAGTTGAATGACAGTGTTACTAACTCAAGTAAGTTCTTATTGGGAGAGTCTTTAAGGAAATCTACATTGAAATCACCAGCAACCACTATTTCTTTGTTTTTGGTTGTTAAATGGGTCAGTACAGCTTCAAGGTGGTTTACAAACAGATTAAGGTTACCTGTAGGTGCTCGATATACACTTAATATTATGAAGGATTTTTTTTGTGAAATTCTAATTCTGTTGCACATGCTTCCATATGCTGTTCTAGGCAAAATTTATGAATGTCTATGTTCTTAAATTTATGACAGATCCTAATGAATGTGGCATCACCTCCTTTCTCCATTTCTGATCTACAAAAGTGAGATGCTAACTTAACGCTGTAACACTTAGAAGTTCTATACCAGTGGTCACATGATGTTCAGAGGGGTAGATTATGTCAGCTGGGTTTGAAGACTCTAATTCATCTATGCAGATAGTTAATTCATTAATTTTATTTCTCAGTCCTCGAATATTTTGATGCAATAAAGATAGCTGACATTTCACATTGACTGAGTTAAAAGTTGGTAGAGTTATAATATCTGCTGACTGTTGAAAATTCTTAACCAATAGCTGTTTGTGGTGATGTAATAAGCTGGAATTATGTTTTTTTGATTTCTTTCTCAAACTTAAGGTTTGTCTCAGTTCTAACCTGCCTTAAAAATTGCTTTCTTTCTGTCCTCCCTACCCTAAAAAAGGGTCTTTTCTGAACCCTATAACCACCGGTATTATACCACTCACGACAGTGCCTCCCCCCTTTAACTTTCCTGCTATTTCCCCAGCCAATTTACCCTTCCCCTTCCTGTTGAGGTGAAAGCCATGCCTAGTATAATCCCACCTACTGAGAGAATCAACAGGAACCACACCAATGTGTGACCCCGCACCCGACATGAGCAGCCGTTCCAGCTCCAAATTGACTCTCTTGACAGAAGAGTTCAAATGATGTCGGTCATGGCGCCCAAGAACAGATACAAACTCAACACTAGTATGCTTCGATGCTGATGCTATACTGTACCCAGGATCTCTGTCAATACTGTTACCTGCCCCACCCACTATAACCACAGTGTCTTCCTTAGTGAAATCTCTGCAAAGTGATCCTAAATCCTCTGTCAACTGCTCCAGACCAGCACTAGGTTTAAAGAAATTGGTGACCTGGTATTCTGATCCTAGTTCATCCTGCAGAAGTTGGCCAATACCTCTTCCATGGGAACTACCTAACAACAACACTTTCTTTCTCTTTACTGATTTCCTTACATTCTTACTTTTCAATTTGCTGCTGAAAGTTGGTTGTGCCCTGTCTACACCTGCAGCTGCTTGAGGCTCACCAGCTTCTAACTGAAGCAGCAGGTCAAATCTATTTTCCACATTCATTATGAAGCTGTCAGACAAAGTTCTAGGCCTGTTCCTCCTGTTGCCTGTTGCCACTTCCCACCTCTCTTTACCCTTCTCCCTCCTTAACCTGTCAAGATCTCCCCTGACCTTGTGTAACTCAGCCTGAAGGGCGGCAATTTCCCCCTCCTGTTCTAGTATCTTCCTATCTCTACTACAAATCCTACAAAACCACTGATGAGTCTCATTTACTTCCCCTATTCCCACGCCACTGCAGTCACCCACATGGAAAAAACTACAGCACCCATCACACCAAAGCCCCGACCTAACAATTCTACGGCAAGTACCGAGACTTGACTTCTTGATTCTAAAATGCATGGCACAGTTACATCGGCTAATGAAACATCAGCTACTCAGTATGTAATATCTTTTGTTTCCTTGTCGATCTCAGTGACACCTTCTGATGGCTTCTCCTTTAAATCTTCAAAATGAACAACCAGGGCTCCTGCAAGCTTAATTCCGTCTAGAGGTGAAGTCAGAGCCTTGGCCACTAGTCAGTCTCTCCTCATGTTTCTTTCTTCTTCATCTCGTTGTGGATTACTTCACGGACTGAGGCTGTGTACTTCATAGATTTCTTTACTCTTGATCATCTCATCCTCTGATCTCTCCTAATGTCTGCTGGATACGGTGGTGACTGTAAATTACATTAATTCTGTTCCACCGGTTACCGTTTTTTCTGGGTGGATGCCTCTCCCGGCAGTTCGCATTTGGTGTCTCCCACAGTGATGAGCCATGGTGTGTTTGAACAAAGTGTACAAGTTCTCTGACTTCAGTTTGATGATCAAGACGAAATTCTTCAAGCAAAAACCAAAATGTGTCTGCATCGTTCACACCATGACTTTCTAATGCAATGTCTTTTTCAACGCTGATAACAACCTGGTCTAGCAGCCCCATATGAGTTTCCTCATTTCAAACGGTTTGTCTAACAACTGGTTTCTCGCTACCATTTCTTCGAAGTACTGTGACAGACTTCGAAATTGTGAACCTGTGTGTAACTCCATCATTAAAATGCCTAATCAGGCAAGCTACTGTTTCTCCTTCACTCACAATTCGTCCAGAAACGCCTCCTTAAACTCCTTATCCGTTTTGCTCTTTGGCACCCTTTCGCACTTAATCTTGGCTGAAAATTCATGTACACGTGTGCAAAAAAAGGTGATTTTTTAACCTGTGCACAAAGATATGGGAAGAATGTCATGGAGGTGCTCAGTTCAAATTCTGGAATGTACACTGAAGGAAACTGGTATAGTCATGCCTATTCAAATACAGGAAGACCACGGCGCTGCGCCGGCCGAAGTGGCCGTGCGGTTAAAGGCGCTGCAGTCTGGAACCGCAAGACCGCTACGGTCGCAGGTTCGAATCCTGCCTCGGGCATGGATGTTCGTGATGTCCTTAGGTTAGTTAGGTTTAACTAGTTCTAAGTTCTAGGGGACTAATGACCTCAGCAGTTGAGTCCCATAGTGCTCAGAGCCATTTGAACCATTTGAACCACGGCGCTGCTGTCGGCGACGCCTATATACGTAAGACAACAAGTGTCTGGCACAATTGTCTGATCCATTACTGCTGCTGCAGTGGTAGATTATCAAGAGTTAAGTGAGTTTGAACTTGGTGTTATAGTCGGCCGACGAGCGACGTGACACATCATCTCCGAGGTAGCGATGAAACGGGGATTTTCCGTACTACCATTTCACGAGTGTACCGTGAATATCAGTAATCCAGTAAAACATCAAATCTTCGCTATCGCTGTGGCCAGAAAATGACCCTGAAGGAGCAGGACCAATGACGAGTGGAGAGAATCGATAACACGACAAAAGTGCAACCCTTCCCCAAATTGCTGCAGGTTTCAATGCTGGGCCATCAACAATTGTCAAAGTACGAACCATTCAACGAAACATCCATATGGGCTTTCGGAGCTTAAAGACCACTTGTGTATGTTTGATGACTGCACGCCACAAAGCTTTACGCCTCGCCTGGGACCGTCAACTGCGACATTGGACTGTCGATGTCTGGAAACATGTTGTCTGGTCGGACTAGTCTCATTTCAGATTGTATCGAGGTGATTGACGTGTACGGATGTAGAGACAACCTCGCGAATCCATGGACACTGCTTGTCAGCAGGGGACGGTTCAAGAGGGTGCAGGCTCTGTAATGGTGTGGGGCGTGTGCAGTTGGAGTTATATGGGACCCCTGACACGTCTCGATACGACACTGACAGGTGAGATGTAGGTAAGCATCTCGTCTGATCATCTGCATCCGTCACGTCCATTGTGCTTTCCGACGGACTTAGGCAATTCCAGCAGGACAATGCGACACCCAAAATGTCCAGAATTGCTACAGAGTGGCTCCAGGGACACTCGTCTGAGTTTAAACACTTGCGCTGGCCACCTAACCCTCCAGACACGAACATTATTTAGCATATCTGGGATGCCTTGCAAAGTGCAGTTCAGAACAGATCTCCATCCCGTCGGACACTTACGGATTTATGGACAGCCCTGCAGGATTCATTGTGTAATTTCTCTAAAGCACTACGTCAGACATTAGTCGAGTCCATGTGACGTTGTGTTACGGCATATGTGCGTACTCACGGGGATCCTGCACGATATTACAAAATGTGTACCACTTTGTTAGGCTCTTCAATATAAGACGATCTGAGCCAAGCCACATGAAATTTGAACAGCTGAGATTTGTGAGTAGCGTGGTACTTTCCACGTACTTATGTACGTGAAGATGTTAGGAATACATGTATTGGAATTACGTGGGTCTGTGACACAGAAGCACGACTGAGTTAGAATTGTACAAACAGCAGGTGTAAATAAAGGAGTGATTGATAAAGTAGTTCTTAACGTTAGATTTAGTGAATGTTTTTGTATTTATGTTTAGAGAGTCGTCTTTGCTGTGGGTAGTTGCTACGTTAATTTCATCTTTTAGAATGGAGTAAAATATTTATTTATTATGCTGCATTAGATATATTTTTAATAACGTGTGGTTGTTTGGGGATAGATTTTGCAGGAGCATTAATTTGTATACAGAACTTCTGTATATTTGGCAACGGCCTTCCCGCAGTGGATTAACCGGTTCCCGTCAGATCACTGAATTTAAGCGCTGTCGGGCGTGGCCACTACTTGGATGGGTGACCATCCGGGCCGCCATGCGCTGTTGCCATTCTTCGGGGTGCACTGAGCCTCGTGATGCCAACTGAGGAGCTACTCGACTGAGTAGTAGCGGCTCCGGTCAAAGAAAAGCATCATAACGACCAGGTGAGCGGTGTGCTGACCACACGCCCGTCCTATCCGCATTCTCATCTGAGGATGGAACGGCGGGCGGATGGTCCCGGTGGGCCACTAGTGGCCTGAAGAATGAGTGTGCTGTGTGCTTCTATCTATTTATTTTGTCATGGTAACATGTATATGACGTTAGCACAATTCTCAAAAATGGGAGATTTTAGTTTATTTGTGGATCAATTAGAACAGTGTTTTTCGTTGCGTAGTTTTGGCATGTTATTTCCTTTGGATGAACCACAGAATTGTGGTACTTGAGATTACCTATGAAACATTGACATGTCAATCGTATATAAAAATTTTTATTTGAGTAACAATTTTTAGCGGTTTTTTAGCATAGGATGACTGGAAAAACTTAATTTTATAGTATTAAGTTTGATGTACTGCGGTCAGGAATGGCTTTATAGATTCAAATATCCAGAAATATAATTGATTTGCAATTGTTTACAGAGGGGCAGTTCGAGCTGTTGATCTGAAAGTTTGCATACACTGGCAATCAAGGAAAATGTATGCATTCTTGGCTTTGTTTAGCCATATCTTTGATTGTGAAGGATATCTGTCTGAGCGGTGAGATTTTTCAGTAGCTTGTATTTTCTTATTCTTGAAAAGCAGAAGTTGATGAAACAGAAGTGGTATGTCTTTGTTAACATTATCACATTGGAAATCTAGCGTTCTGATAGCGAATGCCATGTTTCCATCTGAAATTTTGTTTTTGGATGTGATAAGTCAGCATACGAAGCCGGTGAACTGATTCCGACCATCACTTGGGTGTCTGGACATGTGTGTTGACGAGGGACCTATCTCGTTATCTTCTTTGATTCTTGTTAGCGACGAAATAGCGTGCATCGCAGGAAAGACTGCAAAAGCGCTGATGTTCTGATGACGCATGTCATGTTCCCACCTGATATTTTGTTTTTGGTTGTGATAAGTCAGCATACCAAGCTGGTGAATTGAATCCAGCTCTCCATTGTGTGTCTGGACATGCATCTTGGCGAGAGACTCCTCTGGTTATTTTCTTTTATTCTTGGTAGCGACGAAATCGCGTGCGTCGCAGGAAAGACTGCAAAAGTGCAGACGAGTAGGTCATTTGGTAGAATGTGTCTCTATGGCAAAATGTGTGTTTCACACATACCCAGAGAAACAAGAGTTTAAGGTATACCAACCTATTATGTTTGTCTTTGTTATTCTGTGTTCATTTAGAAATTTTTTTGTTGTTTTCTTTTTGCAGAACAATACATTGCGCTATGTGGTTATGGTCTAGTATCATAGACTGCATAAATTATAGTATTTTTTGTGTTTTCCACCAATCAGAATAAGTCACATGTGGTGTCCGAAGCGCCGAGACGCGATCGCATTGATGCAAGCTGCGACTCCACTTACTGCGATGGTGGGGTTACAGGTGCGGGAAATAGAGAGGTGACAGACATATGAGAGCACAGGTAGACGCGTGCCGATTTGACAGGTGACGTGGCGTGAATCTAGCCACTGGCGAGCATACCTCGTGTGGAAGCAGCGTGCGTACCTAGCTGTTTGTCTGACCAGCTGACGACACTACAACCTCTGATATTCGAAGAACAGGCGGGGCCACGAAGTGAGCAGACTGTTATGGGTAGGAGGGGGCCAAAGGATTACTGCGAGTTGTATTCACCAGGCGTATGGCTGCCGCTGGCTTGTGTGAGGGCAAACACAGAGACCAAAATTACTTTACGGCTGCAACATCAGTAAATTCCATATTAATAAATGCACAAACCAAGCAATGGTGGCACATGAAAGACAGAAACGGGGCGGGAGAGCACGCCGTGGATATAATACTACTTTAAATACAGGGCGTATCAAAAAGAATTATCCGAATTTTAAAAAAAAAAGTCATAACCATTACGTTATTTAAGATATGTAAGTGAACAACCTTCTGTTGGAATGATAAACTCTCGAGGTTTACATGGTTGCCGCTAGGTAGCAGTAATGTGCGCCCACTTTAGTTGTAGTAAAAATGATGTCGGGACAACAGAAAGCGTTTTGTGTTCTACGTTTTGCGCAATGCGGTTCGGTATTAACTGTTCAGTGTGACTTTCGTACTAGGTATGGTGTGGCTCCTCCTTCAACACAGAGTTGTACAACGTGAGAGGTACTCTCCAAAGATTAATGTATTTAGTGCAGTTTCATGGGAAATGGTGTAAGGTCCATTTTCATTAACCGAGAGCACTGTTACACGAAGCACATATCTCGATATGCTTGAGAAGTTTATTTTCCTACACTTGTAGACTGATTCAAACGAACTGTACCAACAGGGTGGGGCACCGCCACGCTGGGATTTGGAAGTGTGGGAATTTTTAAACCAAAGTATTACTGAACCATAGATCGGTCGCATTAGTGGCCGCCGAGATCACCGGAACTGACTGTATGTGATTATTTCTTGTGAGTGGTCTATAAAATGGTTCAAATGGCTCTGAGCACTATGGGACTTAACATCTGAGGTCATCAGTCCCCTAGAACTTAGAACTACTTAAACCTAACTAAACGAAGGACATCACACACATCAGTGCCCGAGGCAGGATTCGAACCTGCGACCGTAGCGGTCGAGCGGTTCCAGACTGAAGCGCCTAGAACCGCTCTGCCACATCGGCCGGCTGAATGATCTATAAAAGACGGTTTATGCACCTCTGTTACCAACAACATTCAATGAACTGAGACATCGCACAACAGTAGCTGTGGAAGCTGTAACTCAAGACATGCTTGCTGCGGTGTGGGAAGAATTTAAATACCGCATTCACATGTGCCATGCATCTCATGGGGTCATACTGAGCACCTATGAAAAAGTATGAAAAGAACTTTTTGAGTTTCCCATTCATCAAAAAACAAAATTCATTGTATATACTTGTAATAGTCTCGAAATATAGACGTGCCATATCGGATTATTCTTCTTGATACACCCCGTATTGAAGATGAAATACATGAATTTACTTGTTTCATTTATAATTCATACAGTTAGCGAAAGGCTATTTACAATTTGTACAGAAACCAGATGGCAGTTATAAGAGTCGAGGGGCATGAAAGGGAAGCAGTGGTTGCGAAAGGAGTGAGACAGGGTTGTAGCCTCTCCCCGATGTTATTCAATCTGTATATTGAGCAAGCAGTAAAGGAAACAAAAGAAAAATTCGGAGTAGGTATTAAAATTCATGGAGAAGAAATAAAAACTTTGAGGTTCGCCGATGACATTGTAATTCTGTCAGAGACAGCAAAAGACTTGCAAGAGCAGTTGAACGGAATGGACAGTGTCTTGAAAGGAGGATATAAGATGAACATCAACAAAAGCAAAACGAGGATAATGGAATGTAGTCAAATTAAATCGGGTGATGCTGAGGGAATTAGATTAGGAAATGAGACACATAAAGTAGTAAAGGAGTTTTGCTATTTAGGGAGTAAAATAACTGATGATGGTCGAAGTAGAGAGGATATAAAATGTAGACTGGCAATGGCAAGGAAATCATTTCTGAAGAAGAGAAATTTGTTAACATCGAGTATAGATTTAAGTGTCAGGAAGTCGTTTCTGAAAGTATTTGTATGGAGTGTAGCCATGTATGGAAGTGAAACATGGACGATAACTAGTATGGACAAGAAGAGAATAGAAGCTTTCGAAATGTGGTGCTACAGAAGAATGCTGAAGATAAGGTGGGTAGATCACGTAACTAATGAGGAGGTATTGAATAGGATTGGGGAGAAGAGAAGTTTGTGGCACAACTTGACTAGAAGAAGGGATAGGTTGGTAGGACATGTTTTGAGGCATCAAGGGATCACAAATTTAGCATTGGAGGGCAGCGTGGAGGGTAAAAATCGTAGAGGGAGACCAAGAGATGAATACACTAAGCAGATTCAGAAGGATGTAGGTTGCAGTAGGTACTGGGAGATGAAGAAGCTTGCACAGGATAGAGTAGCATGGAGGGCTGCATCAAACCAGTCTCAGGACTGAAGACCACAACAACAACACAACATTTATAATTAATTACTTATGAATATCTTCAGCGATATGTATTAATAAATTATCCACAGATAGGGCTCGAACAACAGAACTTCTATGTCAGAAATGCAGTTTCAGTTATTAGCCGGAATGTTGATTCCAAGAGCTAATAATAAATTGGAAAATAATATATGATTTAGGTAATAAACTACAGTATCTATCTATCAAATGGTTCAAATGGCTCTGAGCACTATGGGATTCAACTTGTAACACCTCCGTTTATTTTAGCCGACCTGATCTGATCTGGTCGAATAGCAGCCCAATAATTATTATTAATGTGACCGTGTACCTAATGGGGCTGGCAATCGGAATTGACTGCTACGGAAGTTGTTACTTTCCAGTTCGTCCTTCTCAAATGCTGTAATAATGAAATGTCTGGTAACAAGAAAAACACCAACACAGTTTCACTAATTACGAACCTATATTCGTCTCAAAAACACAAAAAGGAGAAGAAAGCCACATCTTCGTCATACATATCTAATTACGGCTGATCTCAGCACAGGCTTCTTCATTTTTCATTATCGTCACACGTTAATCCATCACTGCAATCCAACACTGCAATCCAACACTGCAATCCAAAGAGATGCCGGCGCGGTAGACACGAAAGCAAAATATCGGCACTAGAATATCACTAATCACTTTCGTAACAATACTTCTTCACTTTCCCGGTATTATTGTAACACAAAGGGGTTAAACCGCGGCGATGGCAACTCCCTTTGTCGATAAAGCCTCGCATTACAACAACTGGCCTCAACACACCTCTACCCGCAATATGGCACTGACTCAACTCCACACTCGCTCTCGCAACACGACACATTCTATTGTTCGCCCTATCGACCTGTGCCGAGTGCAAATTTATAGTAAGGGCCTACGGACCCCTTACAAACTGCTGTGGTCATCAGTCCCCTAGAACTTAGAACTACTTAAACCTAACTAACCTAAGGACATCACACACATCCATGCCCGAGGCAGGATTCGAACCGGCGACCGTAGCGGTATATCTATCTATCAGTTGACGTTTAATTCACATTATGTATGCCATAAATAATTGTGAATAACGCTAATATTAACAATTTGAGTGAATAAGACGTAAGTTACTCAAAAGCCAAGGATTCCTGAAAAGAACTAATGTCACTACGGAAAAGCTGGTGATTTTCTAGCCCCTGGGCACATGCAGGGTATTTCCGAGATGATGTCACAGACTTTCTGGGATGGTGGAGATGGGCAAACGTAGAAATTTGAGGTAAGGGTCCCTGGTCCGGAAGAGACCGAGTCGAATGTTATAACAGAAAACAGTTCTGATACCTCTGACGGTGGAATACTCCTACCGAACTCTTGTTGCAAAGATTGTAGGCTAGACAACAATGAGACCAAAACATGAAAAAAGTGCCCAATTTACGTGGAGTCTTAAACTCCAGCTTAAGAACTACGAGCATTTGATCAGTAGAAGAGATGTGTTTCACAGCGGCGCTGATGAACAAATACTCTTAGCTCTTAAGGGGTGGATTTTAGAGCCCATGTTTATTAGACCTTATTTCTTGTTTTCGTCCACACTACCACCACTGAAAGCTGCCTACCTTACCATCTAGCCAACAACTGCACCGATTACTGTATTCCATCCTCAAAGGTATCAGAACGTATCTTCGGTTATAGCTTTCAACTCTCTTGTTTTTGGAGCAGTGTCCCTTAGCCTGAAATTGATACATGTGTCTCTCTCATCATCCCTGCTGGTTTTTAACATCACCCAGGAGTCACCATGTGTAGAAATTACAGTATGAGCGATAAGTTTAATGTATTTTTAATTGGTTGTGGCGTTCATGTGTAATAAATAAAGGAATTACACTGGAGTTTGATAAATAGATTGGTATTTTATTTTAACAGCTCAAATATATCGTCATATAAAGTGTTTATATGAGTAGTTTTTACGACAGTACTGACTGTGCCCGGCAAGCGTTGCAGTGCCTCTTGTACTTTGTAAGTAGTTTTCTGCCTGCGGCTTCGCCCGCGTACGCGTACATCACATATATTTAAGACACGTATATATTTTACAGATATTTAACGTATTTCATATATATCTGTATACACTCGTATAGTTCATCCACACCTCTAATGAATTTCCCCTTGCTGTTTCATTTGCATTTTAAGGAAACTTAATTCTACTGGAAACTGGTAGTCCTTCCGAGTAAAAGGACAGTTGCAGGTTTCCCACCATACGACACTAAAGAGGGTATTTGCGGTACTGAGCCGTATGACATGAGATTTAATCCCGAAACACGATATCAAAGTTAATGACTCGATGTGATTGATGCAGTGAACAATGCAAATAATTTACTTGTTGCTCGTCATACCTTTAAGGTATTATAGGTAAGAAAACTGCACCAAAGAAGTACCAATAGGTCGCTTTTGAATATTTCTGCACGTCATCCTTTCTCATCCACCACTCCACCCTCAGCTGTAGTAGGGACATCTTACGCCTACAAGGTTTTTTATACAATTAAAGAGTCAACTACACACAAAATTTGTTTGAAATTGCTCCAGGCGTCCGTGAGTTACGCTTTAATGTAGCCCCTTTTCACCCCAAGCACACAGCCCTAAGGGTGTTAGGCGTGTCTTATCGTCACAGTAAATTTTTCCAGACAGTAAGTGATACGTGTGCCAGTTTTCGTAGAAATTGTTCAGGCATTACAGAGAGATGCTGATTGTCACCGTCTTCCTCCAAATGTAGTGGTGAAACGTCATCGTGACCGTCACCAAAAAGTGTAGCGACAGTGAGAACTATACATTTGATACGAATATCGATTGTCAACGAGTACATCTACATGTCAAGATTTGCCACCCCCACCTCTACGTGTGGTTGGGGCATATTATCCCCACAATATTTCTGTACAAAAAACAGATAGCACATACGCAAAGTGTCACTGAAATTGCTCCAGCGTTCCTCAGTTAAGCATGTATGTCCCCTTATTTCACCCCTCCTCTCACCCTCCCAAAAACTATGGGTAGTGTGGTACCTCTTATCACATTATCAACCGCCCGCTATGGCCGAGTGGTGCTAGGCACTTCAGTCTGGAACCGCGCGACCGCTAAGGTCGCAGGTTCCATTCCTGCCTCGGGTATGGATGTGTGTGATGTTCTTAGCTTAGTTAGGTTTAAGTAGTTCTAAGTTCTAGGGGACTGATGACCTCAGATGTTAAGTCCCATAGTGCTCAGAGCCATTTGGACCATCACCTCATCACCACCGAAAACTTGGTAAATGTGTGCACGAAAACTCACCAAAGTTTATCGTAATCATATGCATGGTATAGAAACGCGTAGACGACGAACTAACACGTATTAATTTATATATATTATGCTGTAGATTCATAAATGTATATTTTTGTAGATTATTCAACGACGTACCGAGTCTATATAAGGACACAGACTGTGTAGCCCTATGGGTTCTGTTCACCTTGAAAAGTTGCCGAATACGGTTATGTCCTGAGGAGAGGCATGTCAGTCACACTCAAGGTGTTTAAAATTTTTGAGGTGACAAGTCTAGTCGGTAGAACTTTGGGAACTTGGAGTTTCCGACAGCATCGCCCGTTGAATTTAACTCTGAACCGCAGAGCAGTTAAGGAATTGCGAAATATCGGCATATCTTCGCAGACATTGAACTGCAGCGTCGTGTTTAGAGACTTCGAAAATCTCAACATAGGTACTTGGATTGTGCAAAGTTATTCACAACCGATTTTCAAACTTAGAACAACAACGTAATGTGTCTGACTTAATGCATTCTTAATCGACTAGCGGTTTCCCTCGCTGCTCTCACAATATTAAGCAAGAGCTCAATAAATATTTTTTTTTCTAATGGTATTCTCTGCATGTTAAGGACATTAGTTAATTTCGCCAACGATAATCCGACCTGTAATTTAATGAAATTATGGGAAGTTCACAGAAAAATAACTGGGTAGTGTGACAAGTGCGTCGACGTTCTCTAGACACATAAGTAGTTAACAAACTTTATAAGCTGGTGACACACTTTGTTAGCCAGTTTGACATACGGAGAAAGTGTGAGGAAAGAAATTAGTAAGTCACAAGCATGCTCGTTTCTCTTCCAGGAAATCCATACTCCATTCGCAGTGGTAATGGCCGTATTACGTGGAGGCAGCTTCGCAGAATCATGCTACTATTATGATCTCTTCCAGGAATAAGCTGGCAGTGGTACTGGCAATCTGTAAGGAAACTCGTGTCGAAACAATGCACCGCACGTGAGTAATTTCAGAACGTACGTGTATTGTACGTGCTTACTGAAAATGTAATGCACATGCAGAATGAAAACCTAGAATGGACAATTTCAGCAGGAATCATGAATCTCACAAACACGGGGGAACTCTCAAGTCAAAACATAATATTAGTACTCGTTGCACAATAGGTGCAGCAACGAACACTTTACTTTCCGAAGCAACGCGGAATCATAAATTTTACTCCACCTGACACTGAAGTGCATAGCGTTAACGAATGTAGCTCCTCTAAATTGCGTCTACACGATTTTTCTGTACGACGATTGTGTACCGACATACAGGGTGTTTCAAAAATGGCCGGTATATTTGAAACGGTAATAAAAACTAAACGAGCAGCGATAGAAATACACCCTTTGTTGCAATATGCTTGGGACAACAGTACATTTTCAGGCAGAAAAACTTTAGAATTTACAGTAGTTACAATTGTCAACAACAGATGGCGTTGCGGTCTGGGAAACTCTATAGTACGATATTTTCCACATATCCAGCATGCGTAGCAATAACATAGCGTAGTCTCTGAATGAAATTACCCGAAACCTTTGACAATGTGTCTGGCGGAATGGCTTCACATGCAGATGAGATGTACTGCTTCAGCTGTTCAATTGTTTCTGGATTCTGGCGGTACACCTGGTCTTTCAAGTGTCCCCACAGAAAGAAGTCACAGGGGTTCATGTCTGGCGAATAGGGAGGCCAATCCACGCCGCCTCCTGTATGTTTCGGATAGCCCAAAGCAATCACACGATCATCGAAATATTCATTCAGGACATTAAAGACGTCGGCCGTGCGATGTGGCCGGGCACCATCTCGTATAAACCACGAGGTGTTCGCAGTGTCGTCTAAGGCAGTTTGTACCGCCACAAATTCACGAAGAATGTCCAGATAGCGTGATGCAGTAATCGTTTCGGATCTGAAACATGGGCCAATGATTCCTTTGGAAGAAATGGCGGCCCAGACCAGTACTTTTTGAGGATGCAGGGACGATGGGACTGGAACATGGGGCTTTTCGGTTCCCCATATGCGCCAGTTCTGTTTATTGACGAAGCCGTCCAGGTAAAAATAAGCTTGGTCAGTAAACCAAATGCTGCCCACATGCATATCGCCGTCATCAATCCTGTGCACTATATCGTTAGCGAATGTCTCTCGTGCAGCAATGGTAGCGGCGCTGAGAGGTTGCCGCGTTTGAATTTTGTATGGATAGAGGTGTAAACTCTGGCGCATGAGACGATACGTGGAGGTTGGCGTCATTTGGACCGCAGCTGCAACACGGCGAACGGAAACCCGAGGCCGCTGTTGGATCACCTGCTGCACTAGCTGCGCGTTGCCCTCTGTGGTTGCCGTACGCGGTCGCCCTACCTTTCCAGCACGTTCATCCGTCACGTTCCCGGTCCGTTGAAACTTTGCAAACAGATCCTTTATTGTATCGCTTTTCGGTCCTTTGGTTACATTAAACCTCCGTTGAAAACTTTGTCTTGTTGCAACAACACTGTGTTCTAGGCGGTGTAATTCCAACACCAGAAAAATCCTCTGTTCTAAGGAATAAACCATGTTGTCCACAGCACACTTGCACGTTGTGAACAGCACACGCTTACAGCAGAAAGACGACGTACAGAATGGCGCACCCACAGACTGCGTTGTCGTCTATATCTTTCACATCACTTGCAGCGCCATCTGTTGTTGAAAATTGTAACTACTGTAATTTCGAAAGTTTGTCTGCCTGAAAATGTACTGTTGTCCCAAGATTATTGCAACAAACGGTGTATTTCGGTCGCTGCTCGTTTAGTTTTTATTGCCGTTTCAAATATACCGGTCATTTTTGAAACACCCTGTATGAAGAAGAAAATTGGTAGGAACGGGCAGACACTGCCAATAAAAAGCACACTTCCGAAAAATGTTTGCTCAACAGTATCAACATCGGTACAAACAGTGAAATACCGCTAAAAAAATTGTGTCAGCTGTTATCTGGAATTTGCAATTAAAGGGGGCCATCATCTTGTAAGCTTTAAGTATTACTTTTCTTCCCCTCAAATAGGCTTTTGACAGCACATAGTAACATTCACTGATGGAAGTTTGTCACTGTACGAGCGAGGTAGCGCAGTGGTTGATACACAGGACTCGCATCAGGACGGTTCAAACCAGCGTCGGGCCATCCTGATTAAGGTTTCCCCTGATTTCCCTAAATCGGTTCAAGCAAGTCCCCCTTCCCTATTCCAAGCTTATGCTCCGTCTCTAATGATCTCGTTGTCGATGGAACGATAAACACTAAACTCCAATCTCCACCTCTATAAAACCCAGGAAAACTTTTAATCGGTAGGATTCAGCAATGCTTAACACAACACTTCAAAGATATTTTCTGAAAAATCGAAAAGTAAGTGAAGTTCGACGGAAAGAGAGCGAGAGAGAGAAAGAGAGAGACACACGTTGTTGGTCTCAAAACAGGAGTTTGTTGATCGCTTATGGCAATGAGCTAATGACGAATCGCTTCTTCATCTTTCGCTGAAGACCCCGTTGGACTCCATAACCTACTCCGTTGTTTGTGAAAGTGAATTCTGTTTCGGAATCTGTAGCAAGTGGATTACTTGTTTTGGAAACAGAAGGATCGCAGCTGCACTTTATAACGTTTATTTAATTTATCATGTTCATTTTACAGAGACTGCTTTCAGAGTCATACCCCTTCCTTCGCCTCTCATTAGCGTTTACAACCCAGCTGTAGATCAGGAATCTAGCATCGTCAATAGGCATAACTGGACTCAGCTAACTCTCTGTAATTAATGATGGGACCAGTTTGGCAGTGTCCAGAATTAGCACTTGAGCACTGAGCTACTAGCCTGAAACCAGCCGTAAAAAAAGATACAGAAATAAATAAATAAAAGAAAATAAGGTAGTGTAACTTGCAACTTCGAATTCCTCGTTGGACTTTCAAACAGCAGCTAAACTGGCCTTAGGACGCCCACTAGTTCTTAGATCCCAGTCTTCCTACTAGGGTTCCCGTTTTGATAGTATAAGGAACTTGACCAGGCTCCCCGTCCTGCCACTCGGCCATATTGTTTCCTCAGCCACTGAGGTAGAAAAGGTTGCTATCATTGAAATCAGTGTAACATTGTGTATCACCTACAAATCGACTTCTAGATACAATGTAGTGCTGTCGACATGAATGGCGCACCTAGGCTGTAATGCTGTGACATCTCCGACAAATACACTCCTGGAAATGGAAAAAAGAACACATTGACACCGGTGTGTCAGACCCACCATACTTGCTCCGGACACTGCGAGAGGGCTGTACAAGCAATGATCACACGCACGGCACAGCGGACACACCAGGAACCGCGGTGTTGGCCGTCGAATGGCGCTAGCTGCGCAGCATTTGTGCACCGCCGCCGTCAGTGTCAGCCAGTTTGCCGTGGCATACGGAGCTCCATCGCAGTCTTTAACACTGGTAGCATGCCGCGACAGCGTGGACGTGAACCGTATCTGCAGTTGACGGACTTTGAGCGAGGGCGTATAGTGGGCATGCGGGAGGCCGGGTGGACGTACCGCCGAATTGGTCAACACGTGGGGCGTGAGGTCTCCACAGTACATCGATGTTGTCGCCAGTGGTCGGCGGAAGGTGCACGTGCCCGTCGACCTGGGACCGGACCGCAGCGACGCACGGATGCACGCCAAGACCGTAGGATCCTACGCAGTACCGTAGGGGACCGCACCGCCACTTCCCAGCAAATTAGGGACACTGTTGCTCCTGGGGTATCGGCGAGGACCATTCGCAACCGTCTCCATGAAGCTGGGCTACGGTCCCGCACACCGTTAGGCCGTCTTCCGCTCACGCCCCAACATCGTGCAGCCCGCCTCCAGTGGTGTCGCGACAGGCGTGAATGGAGGGACGAATGGAGACGTGTCGTCTTCAGCGATGAGAGTCGCTTCTGCCTTGGTGCCAATGATGGTCGTATGCGTGTTTGGCGCCGTGCAGGTGAGCGCCACAATCAGGACTGCATACGACCGAGGCACACAGGGCCAACACCCGGCATCATGGTGTGGGGAGCGATCTCCTACACTGGCCGTACACCACTGGTGATCGTCGAGGGGACACTGAATAGTGCACGGTACATCCAAACCGTCATCGAACCCATCGTTCTACCATTCCTAGACGGGCAAGGGAACTTGCTGTTCCAACAGGACAATGCACGTCCGCATGTATCCCGTGCCACCCAACGTGCTCTAGAAGGTGTAAGTCAACTACCCTGGCCAGCAAGACTCCGGATCTGTCCCCCATTGAGCATGTTTGGGACTGGATGAAGCGTCGTCTCACGCGGTCTGCACGTCCAGCACGAACGCTGGTCCAACTGAGGCGCCAGGTGGAAATGGCATGGCAAGCCGTTCCACAGGACTACATCCAGCATCTCTACGATCGTCTCCATGGGAGAATAGCAGCCTGCATTGCTGCGAAAGGTGGATATACACTGTACTAGTGCCGACATTGTGCATGCTCTGTTGCCTGTGTCTATGTGCCTGTGGTTCTGTCAGTGTGATCACGTGATGTATCTGACCCCAGGAATGTGTCAATAAAGTTTCCCCTTCCTGGGACAATGAATTCACGGTGTTCTTATTTCAATTTCCAGGAGTGTAGTGTAATGAGACCATGCACGGTACAACCAGCAGCTGCCAGTTTTCCATATTTTAGAGATTCGGGATTACTAGTGTCACATTTTACAGTTCTAAACAGTATATGGCGTTATTGAGTTGCTATTGTTTCAAAACTTGCCCTCTCCTAAAACAACGGCAGATAAATAACATTCCGAATAGTTTGTTTATAGTAAGCATTTAAAGAAACATTGTTGCGAAAGACAGACATTTCACCTGATGATTTATTAGGATATTCGTAAATACCGACCCGTATACTGGTATGTCGAATTCATTCGTTTCATATTTTGAAATGAATTGCCATCAAAAACGGTTGGACTGCAGAATTTTGGGTGGTTGTGTTTTTGTTGGCGTAGTATTTACTGAAAGTCGTCCAAATCGAGTGTTGCTCGTAAACAGATAGATGTTGACTGTGACATGATTGAATGATATCGGCGTATGACTTATGTGAAATATATAGGCTTAGCCAGAACTCCACCGACAAACATACAGAGCACTTAATATGCACCAAAACAGGACCAAAAGAAAATGCAGTAAACACGAGCTCCAAAAAGGCATATCTTCAGAGCTGAGAGCACATTTATATCTTCGCTGCTGTGTAACATACGTCTTCTACTGCAAGAAATGTGTTTTTCTTTCGCTTTCCGTATTTTGGTGTGGCGATAGTACGGACAAAAACAAGACAAAGAGTCGAGTAAACATGGGCTCTAAAATGCTTACTCTAAGAGCTGTGGCCACTTCTTCAGTAGAAGAGATTTGTTTCGCAGTGGTGAAGATGAACAAGTGCTCATAATTCTAAAGTAGAAGAGATGTGTCTCACACTAGCAAAGAAGGACAAGTGCACATAAATCTTAAGGTATGCAATTTAAAGCCCATGTTTTTCAGTCAGTTTTTCCTTATTTTGTTCCATACTACCACCTCTGAAAGTTCGTCGGCCGGGTTTTGGTACACACTGTACGTAAATCCAAAAGAATATCAGAGGCTGCAGTACATCCGATTTAGCACGAACATTTCGGTCTCAAAACGATTTGTTCCTTACGGATTTCATAGAATTTTTCCGAAGGGTTAAAATAGTCTAGTACCGATTGCTGTAATGGAATTCTCAGTAAATTAGACTGCCGCAATTGTAAAATCCGTGTACAAAATCGTTAACTAGAGAGGAGACTTCGATATATTCTTACGACCCTGAAACTAAACAGTAATGAATTGTTCAGTCTTCCCAGACAAGCAGAAATCAAAAGACGTAGTTCACTCACGAAGCACTCAAAAAATTTGCGTCATCTGTACAAGCTTTGAATTATTCTATAACCATGTTCTGACGTACCAATGTCAGAGTGGGCAAATGGTTCCAGAACTGTGTGAAACTAAAGCAAGTGTGTGCATAAATTTGCTGACAGGAAAACTGAAGCACTCAGAAGGAAAGAAGGAAAGGGAATGAGACTTCACCACTCGAGCGGTAGTACCATTTTATTTTCGTAATTATAAAACGAAGACAAATTTGCAAATATCTTCGCAGTATAAACATTCTTGTCTCTATGACGTTGTACTACCTGTGGCCTGGATGGATGGACTGGTTTGTTTGGGAAGGATGTCATAAAGCAATTGTGTCCTCTTTTGAGGCAACCTGGTCCACGATTGTTGCCGTTTGTTCTTGATACATGGGATGTAGTTGACCTGCGATCTATCAGGGACAGGATGTTTCTGGTCGAGGGAGTACCTCATCGCATATACAGTTCGTAGGGACAGGTATCATGTGTGGACAAGCACTGTCCTATCGAAAATGACACCACTATACTGGCTAATGAGAAGTAACACAAGAGGACACAGGATGTCTGTGTTGTAAGGTTGTGGGTAATGAGAAGTAACGCAAGAGGACATATGATGTCCATGTTGCAAGGTTGTGGCTAATGAGAAGTAACACAAAAGAACACAGGATGTCCTTGTTGTAAGGTTGTGGCTAATGAGAAGTAACACAAGAGTACACAAGATGTCTGTGTTGTAAGGTTGTGGCTAATGAGAAGTAACACAAGAGGACACAGGATGTCGTGTTGTCAGGTTGTGGCTAATGAGAAGTAACACAAGAGGACACAGGATGTCTGGTTGTGCCATCTGAGTTCTCTCACTCACTGTCAGACATGACCTGAAATCTTGCCTGATTGCTCCATATACAAGATGCCTGGACTAACACCACTGTGGGTCTCCAAAACAATGGTACCTGTGCCCGGGGCATCGCCAGACTCGTCGACGGTGCTCATACGTAGTAGGGTGGGAATGCGATTCATCGATGAACACAATCGATGCCATTCATCAGGAGTTCACGTTGCATGGACGCGGCACCACTTCAGACAGCCGTTTGTGTTGTGATGTTAAGGGCTGGCCACCCATGGAATGGTACTTCACAACTAGTACCCATGCCCACTCTTTTCTAAGTAGTCCAACTTCGGGCCAATTTGGCATCCAAAAATCCCACAAATCTGGACATCGATCGACTCGAGAAGCTGGTCAAATGAAGAATCACAATGGTGCCCCTTTCAAACACGAGTACTTGACGTATCTGAGCCGTTCATAGTGGTTACTCGACATCTCACCCTGTTAACACCCATTTCTTACCACACTAGTCTTGATAACGGTATTGGACATGAAGAAAGCCAATGTACTCTAGTAGCTATCCCGTGCATGTGAGAGAATTGCAACTCTAATTGTCTAAATACCTGCCGATGGTGTGTGTGTTTACGAAGTTACATCGACATCTTAACATATCTTCCGAGTGCTTCATTTATTTTGTCAGGCGTTGCATTTTAGAGGGGAATGTTTTGAGAAACAAACAAGATCGTCACAAAAAACTCTTTGTTATGCATTGTGGAAGAAACGTGGAAGGCGACCCTTGCATGTCTACATGTGTACAACAACCTGTAGTTTACACTTTTTCTTAGGTCACCGTAGTCAATTTCTTTTTTCTTTTTTCTCTGAACGGTGGTTAGATGAAATATTTTAGTACTGGTTATATTGTTTGTAGTTGAATAAAAGATATCGAATAAGCATGTAATACTGCACTTAGCCTTGCTATCATTATAAGTATGACACTATAACGTTAATTACGTATGGTACATTATACACTGAAGAGCCAGAGAAACTGGTACCCGTGCCTAATGTCGTGTAGGGCCCCCGCGAGCACACAGAAGTGCGCAACACGACGTCGCATGGACTCGACTAATGTCTGAAGTAGTGCTGGAGGGAACTGACACCGTCAATCCCGCAGGGTTGTTCATAAATCCGTAAGAGTGCGAGGGGGCGGAGATATCTTCTGAACAGCACATCTTAAGGCATCCCAGATACGCTCAATTACGTTCATGTCTGGGGAGTTTGGTGGACAGCGGAAGTGTTTAAACTCAGAAGAGTGTTCCTGGAGCCACTCTGTAGCAATTCTGGACGCGTGGGGTGTGGCATTGTCCTGCTGGAATATCCCACTTCCATCGGAATGCTCAATGGACATAAACGGATGCAGGTGATCAGACAGGACGCTTACGCACGTGTCACCTGTCAGAGTCGTATTTAGTCGTGTCAAGAGTCTCATATCACTCCAGCTGCACACGCCCCACACCAAATCCAATGTCGGTGTTGACGGCCCCAGGCGAGACGTAAGGCTTTGTGTCGTGCAGTCATCAACGGTATACGAGTGAGCCTTTAGGTCCAAAAGGCTAGTTTAATCGTTCGCACGCTGACACTTGTTGATGCCCAGCATTGAAATCTGCACCAACCTGAGGAATGGTTGCAATTCTCTCACGATGAACTATTGTCTTCAGTCCTCGTTGGCCCCGTGCTTGCAGGATATTTTTCCAACAGCAGAGATGTCGGAGATTCGGTGTTTTACCCGATTCCTGATATTCATGGTACACTCGTGAAATGGTTGTCAGGGAAAGTCCCCAGTTCATCGCTACCTCGGAGATCGGTGTCCCGTCGCTAACTGCAATCTTGATAACCTGTCATTGTAGCAACAGTGAGCGATCTAACTACTACGGCAGGGACGTACTGTCTTATACAGCCTTTGCCGATCGCAGCGCCGTATTCCGCCAGTTTACATGTCTGTGTATTTGAATACGCATGTCTATACCAGTTTCTTTGACGCTTCAGTGTATTATTATCTTGGGTATCTTTATATTGTTTACATTTGTACCATTTGAGAGGCAGTTGCTAAATACGACAAATACCAACACGGCCGGCCAGGGTGGCCGAGCGGTACTAGGCGCTACTGCCTGGAACCGCGCGACCACTACGGTCGCAGGTTCGAATCCTGCCTCGGGCATGGATGTGTGTGATGTCCTTAGGTTAGTTAGGTTTAATTAGTTCTCAGTTCTAGGGGACTGATGACGTCAGAAGTTAAGTCCCATAGTGCTCAGATCCATTTGAACCATTTTTGAGAACCAATATGGAATAGGAAATTTGCGAGGGACTTTCGTTACGTCGACTTATTTCACGTAAGTGACTCACTCGCAACTTACATCCACCTCTGTCGGAAGAGACACGAGAGGAATTCCTATGCGTTAAGACCAGAGCTATTGAGAGCACGGAAGTCGAGCTAGCACTGGTGCTTTGTGTTTCTGGTGAACACTAAACTACTCGAGGTTTCGCTACGCTGGTTAAGCGGACAGAGGATCCGACTTGCAGAGTGGGGTGGGTTAGGGAGGGGTGGGAGGGGGGGGGGATAGAGTGAGTAATTAGAGGCGTGCAGTGGGCCGCCAAGGGCAGCTGTGGCCGGAATCACGCCGCGCTATCTGTCTGCTGCTGATGAAGCCCCGGGCTACTGTTGGCAAGCAGACACCACAGAGGGGAGGGTACAGGCGTTCCGACAAGCTAAAGGGGCTTTCCCGTCAGATGACTGGAACGTCCCAGCATGGGAACCAACACTTAGTCTCACTGAAACAGTTCTGGGTGCACTTCCGCATTATTAAATACTTAAAACACCAAAATAAACGACGTTTTGGTCACGTTTCAGCTGCCTTCCTCAGGCACAGTCTGTTTTATCTGAGCAGTGTGTGCATCGTATTTGTCGTTCCTAACAGCCTCAAAAGACAAAAATGAGTGGCATATCTTAAGCATGTAAGTATTTTAGAATTTTAAATGTTTTAGGAGGTCAGGCGACAGTATACCGAGTAGTAACAGCGCACAGTTCACATGATTGTCTGTGTCACTGGTCTGTTTGCATCCATCTGTAAATTCCCCAACACAGTTTCCTAAAGTTTCTCTCTTTACCTCGCCACTGGCCCGGTACCTGCCCTCTTTGATGAGTCACACAGCATGTTCGTTGTCCCCCCCGCCACAGGTTACTTTAAGAGTGTTCTGTCGTTCTTTAATGAAATTAAAAAGAAATTAAAAAAATAAAGTTACCTTTTTTTAAAAAATTTGTTTTTTGTTATTTTACCTTTCTTTCTTTCAGTCAGTACGAACTTTGTTGTAGAACCTCTTATGTACGTGTGGTAATAAAAATTCATTTACACAGAATTAAGTACATTTAAAATTACGTGAATTCATATTAACTGATTAAGAATATTTAGTTGAGAATTAAATCCTTTACATAATTCGGCCTTGGCACACATTTTCTAAATGCAGTGTTTTTTTTTAAAATATTTACTGAATCCTTTCCCGGCGTTAGCTATGGAACACAAGACTGTCTCTATTAGCAGAAAATGGATAAATATTGCCAAGCCGACGTTTAATTATCATTGATAAAACACACTTCACTATACATTTAAGTTATTTGAAAGAACCAAAATTGTTAAATTTCAACGTTAACTATCCGCCTATGAATGCACAAATGTGAAACTAGTAATAAATTCCGTCAGTCTCAGGATCGCTGTAAAAGAAAAACATTTTCTTAATTCACTGCTAATTTTTATCTGCTCCCGATTTACGGGTTTGGTTAATTTGTCTTAGCGGAACAATTTTTTAAACTTGCCGCCGCTGCAAATCGTTCGGTCGCGGCACAGCCCAGCAACACCGCTAAAAATGCTGAAAATTCTTTAAAGAAATATTATAGATGACATGGGCAAGCTAATTTACATTAGTAATACACACTTTTGTTAAATTATAATGTATTTAGACCACAACAATAATTCAACTTACATTAGTTTGTAATTTCTCCTCTAATGGCGGCTAAATCTAGATACAGACAAAAGAAGTCTACCCATTCATAAAATGCTACGTCACAGGTTCCTCTCACTCTCAGCTCTCGAGGAAGACGACAAATAATGCACACTATGTATTCCTATTTATATCACTATAAACCGTTAATGTCTCTTTGCAGTCTGCGGCTGTATTTTACATTTTTGTTATCGCAGATATTGACACATTTCGTAATTACATTATGAGTATAGAAATACAGGGTGATTCAAAAAGAATACCAAAACTTTAAAAATGTGTATTTAATGAAAGAAACATAATATAACCTTCTGTTGTACATCATTACAAAGAGTATTTAAAAAGGTTTTTTTCACTCAAAAACAAGTTCAGAGATGTTCAATATGGCCCCCTCCAGACACTCGAGCAATATCAACCCGATATTCCAACTCGTTCCACACTCTCTGTAGCATATCAGGCGTAACAGTTTGGATAGCTGCTGTTATTTCTCGTTTGAAATCATCAATGGTGGCTGGGAGAGGTGGCCGAAACACCATATCCTTAACATATCCCCATAAGAAAAAATCGCAGGGGGTAAGATCAGGGCTTCTTGGAGGCCAGTGATGGAGTGCTCTGTCACAGGCTGCCTGGCGGCCGATCCATCGCCTCGGGTAGTTGACGTTCAGGTTTATACCAACGTTTAATACACCACCTATCAGGAGGTTTAACACCATACTTCGTTCGAAATGCAAGCTGAACAACTGTCGTCGATTCACTTCTTCCGTACTCAATAACACAAAAAGCTTTCTGTTGAGCGGTCTCCATCTTAGCATCAACTGACGCTGACGCCTAGTCAACAGCGCCTCAAGCGAACAAATGTACAACTAAATGAAACTTTATAGCTCCCTTAATTCGCCGACAGATAGTGCTTAGCTCTGCCTTTTGTCGTTGCAGAGTTTTAAATTCCTAAAGTTGTGGTATTCTTTTTGAATCACCCTGTATTACAATCATAAATACATTGAGAATATTACTACAGAAAATATTACAATAATAACGAATGTCCTTTACACAAAAATAAATAATATTTTTTGTTAAATAATTACAGTACATACAAATTGCTTCATAGCGGCGTATATAGTACATTTAAATTTTAGTTTATTAATAGTGTGAGTGTTGCCAGGGAACGTTACAATACTCAGGCCGTCACGTCACAAGTCGCATCTGCTCCCAAACTAAAACGTTTCCTCCAGCAGCTTTTTTTCTTTTCTTGCTCACTGGCATGCATGATTTAGTTTCGGTGTGATAATACCATTGACTGAGTGTCATCCCTTTGCATTGCATACTGTACATTTTAATAGACAACTCTGTTCATTTTCGCCAAAGTATGTCAGGTGACATATTCACCTTCCTGTTACGATGTATAAAATCTTTCATGTAAGGTGCGAACTTAAAATTTATTTAATCTGTCACCGTACAGTTGAGCAATATACATCCAAACCCTCTTTTTACTGTTCAACGTGAGAATGATGAAACTACTAATTTTCTGGATTTAACAATTCCGGTAGTAAAGGACAACACACATTTGCTATATACAGAAAACTTACAACAAATGATGCAGTTGTTCATGCTATGTCATGTAATCCGAAGAAATAGAAAAGAGCTTTTCCTGTACAGTTTTAAATGGAATGAATAAGCCACAACTCTCTTCATATTAAAGACAAAGACAGTTTTGTGTTCTCAAAGAAATTTCTGCTTCCAATGGTTATGATATTAAACTGGTCGATATTCTCTTCCAAAGAACACGATCACAAGAACCGCAGGTAACTACTATAAAGTATTTCTCCAAAATGGTCTACATGGAAACTGCTTCTGATACGGCCAACAGCCTGTTTAACCCTTAGCTCCGAGGCGACTTTTCTGTAACATGAACAACGAGGTATGGTCTCTGAGACCCCTACTTTTAAACGAAGATTTAAGCCACAAATAATTTGAAAATTTAATTTATGTAATATAACGTTTATGATTACGTATATATGTGTTTTAATAACTCGTTGTTAATTTTATTGGACCAAATAAAGCCAACAGTATTTTAGTTTTGTATCAAGCAAATATCACATACTTTTGTGCAGCTTTTGCAATAGTACACAAAACGAACTGTTAGCGAACTAAATTTTACGTTCTAAAAAATTATGGTATCTCTATAGAAAGCAAATTTTCGTACGCGAGTAATTTCCGGGATTTAAACTTGCATATAAAATCTGAACTCGAAAGCCAGAAAAAGAAATGCTGCAAAACTAATATTCACTATTGTGATCTACATATTTCTTTACCACTACTCAAAACGCTTTTAATTTTAACTAACACTAAGTATTTTGTTGGAGCAACAGAAAGATCCTCAACACCATTATCCTGAAGTTCTTCCTCTGAATGGCCCTCCTGTTCGTTAGCCGAATTGTGATCACTGGCTATTGAAAAATCGTTGTCTTATTCGTCTACTTCTTGTTCCATATCACTGACATCATTCTCTACCCACTGACTAAAAATTTCATCCAACTCAGAGTGTATAAAATTGTCACATTTTTGTTAACACATTTTGTACTGGACTGACGAAAGCAGGTGCGTAGTTTACGAGGCGCGGTCTAGGAGACCCCATCACATGTCGACAACGCATTTCAACAACAGTCAAATAAGGCGATAACGCAACTAACAATAATAATTTGCAGGGTTGGTGATTAAAAGAGTGTAGGTGGTGTATAAAAACTTTCCGTCATGATTGGCCTACGAGAGCGACTAGAAAAATTCTGGCGCGGTCTGAGAGACCACACCTTATGAGTTAAGGGTTCAAAGTAGTGACATACCATCAGCGCTCTCTGCTACAAATACCCTGTCAAATAAATTGAAACACACTGTTGGAAATTCCAAACATGCGTTCTCAAGGACACAGATATATAAAGGAACTTCTAAGGATTGCCATCAGATATACAATGTGTAGACTTGTAGGACTTTTAAAACAAGATTTAAGGAGCATGGGTGGGTGCATCGGTTAACAGGTCACTGTTTGAACAGCATCTGACCAAGGATGAACATTCGAAACGTGGTATAGAACTCGATCTACAAATCCTACATAGTGCCCAAAAACTATTTCTGTTTGACACTTTGTAAGAACATGGGGCTTCTTTTCACCAGAAAAATGACCCACCACTTCTTTTTAATGAACACACAGAAACCTGAGACAAAAAATATTTCCATATGTTTGAGAATACCTTTGAACCTAAGGATGTTGCTTTTTCCTCTTTTGATCTATGACTTTTACCTTGCATTGCATACTATCTTTATTTCGTGACTATCAAACTATAATATTATTTTTATTAATCACGACATGTATTTTAGCACTACTTTATGTTACAAATAAGCCTTCTCTCTCACACAAACTTTTTACTCTTTACTTTGTGATCATCCAGATTAATCTCTAGCGGTGCCGCTCTTTATGATTTTAACTCTTTTATCTTTCCATTCCTGTAAATTACTACATATCCATAGTGTACCTTAATGCTACTGAGACCATTTTGACCTCTCTACATTTATTCTATTTTTGTCGTTGGATAGGTTCATAACGGCGCGCCGTCATTTACGTACTTATGTTTCCAGCAGCCCATGCCATGAAACGTCCACTCAGTAGTCATTGAGGGTATCTTCTTTCTGCCGTTACCATGGCCAATATCGGCAATATTAACTCTAGTTTTGTGTTTTTCTAGATGGCATTTTTTTGTCAACATGTCACCCTGTCAACAGCATCTAATCTATTGCTTATTGTATCACTAGAACGTACTATTTAACAATTTTGCAGCATTTTGTGTTCTTTTTATTTCCCTTTCAGTATCTATTTTGTTTTTTGTCTTTTTTGCTTCATATTACGCCAATTTTTCAGGCGCAGGCCGTCACGTGGTACCGATAATTTACAGTTTTCCAGCATCCTATGCTATGATTCGTCGTTGAAGATACCGATCTGAGTTGTGACATTGCTTCCTTACTCATTCTGTTAGTTTGCTGTTTTTAACGTATGAAGCCTACTTTTCTGACGATCCTACATATTCGTACGTGGTCTACGAGAACCGTGTTTGTAAATTTCATAAAACATCAGCATTAAATTTTTTGGGAAGCGTTTGCCATTGGTTGGTGCTGAGGTAATACGTATTTAGCGCGGATATCGCATGCTATTTTACCCGAGCCTCTACGGCCATCAGTCGCAGTAGCGATGGTGATACTACGAGAACCGCCGTGCAGCCGCCATCACCAGCCATAGGGATAAATGCAGTATCACTTCTGTATTTTCTACTAACGCAATACATTGTAGTTCTCTCTGTAACTTTGCTACACATGCTCTTTCAGGGACTGCTTTCTGAAGATGACTTTAACTTAACGCCGAAATCGGTCATAATAAATAAACATCATTGCGTTCTAGACTTATTTTAACCAAATTATTCCACCAGATCATTGTTCTCCCATGGGCAATGTTGTCTAAATTTATTATTCGACAGTGTATTTACGTATTTATGCAGATGAAAGGAGTAGTGGGAGGTTGTTCTTCCTGTCGTGGAAGTGGTTAGCAGCGATTCATTCGCATTAATCGTCGATATGATGCAAAGTATAGATGATTGTCATTAGACGATTTATTTATTTATTTTTCGAATTAATTAGAACTACCGGCGCGCAACACATAACATTGCATGAAATATGATTTTGAAATTTATAATTAATTAATATTTTATGAAATTGTTGGTGTACTTAAGACTCTTCACAGGTAATTTACCTAAGCGCTAAACTCTCTCGAGATTTCAGATTTGTTTGTGCATCTTCGTTTCATTGAAACCGAGTACATTCTTTAGTGGCATCCAATAGACCAGGGCTTCACAACATACGTGCTCGCGGAGCAAGCTGTGAGCAGCAAGGCGCGAGCACGGAGCAGCGCGAGCACGCTACCCCCACTACCGGACCAGAGCGTAGAGTGGGGAGAGTCATGTGGGGCACACAACAGCTGCCACCAGTCGATGTAAATCCGCGGCCACCTGCAGGGATATCACTCACGAATTATTACTGCTACAAATGAAACAAATAAAGGAGAATGTACATGTGCCACATAATTTTATTAGCTTAGTGTATGTCTCTACCATCTGTAGACACTGAAACTAAAGAATTCCACGACAATCATATATTTTCAACACTTTCTTCAAAACTACTTAAAATATCACCTCCGGTTGTAGTGTTCTTCATGGCTACTACATCGAGGAGCTCCTCCCTCACCTGAAGATCTCTATTAACACCTCTAATAAATATGGCAAGCTGCGCTGTTCCAGTGATATCAACACTTTCGTCCAGAGCTAGAGAATACGCCATAAAATCTTTACAGATATTGGCAAGCTGGCTCTGGACGTCGTCTGCCATGTCCTGTATGCGACGCATAATGGTCATGTTAGATAATGGCACAATCCGAAACTGTTCAACTTCGGATGGACACAAATGTTCCGCTGCAACTACCAAACATTCTTTTATTAAATCGCCATCAGTTAAGGGGCACAGGGATTCTGCTAAAAGCAAAGCCATTTTGTAACCCACTCTGAGAGCTGCCTCAGTTGATTTTTCTTCGTCTTCCAGATCTTCTTCGGATAGCTTCCTTTTAAGTTTAATAACTTCATGTGCACGATCTGGTCAATTACGTTTTCCACGTCCGTAGTCTTTCGCGTGGTTCGACATATAATGTCGCTGCAAATTAAATTTCGTAAAAGAATTCAGCGTTTTGTGACATACTAAACATATTGCAACACCATCTTTTTCAGTAAACAGATACAATTCCTCCCAATGGGGGTTGAACTGCGAAAGCATGGTTGGGGTTACACAACGGCGACTTCATATGATTCTTAACCAGCGAAGTGACTGTTAAGAGCTGATCGTAGTACTTTAAACGTTACACAGTCGGCGCGAATTCAATAGGCACGCTGCGGCCCTATTCAAACGTGCGCGCACATTTCCCCTCCCTCCCCTCCACCCTACTCCGCGACCTTGCAGCTGCTCGCGAGCAAGTGCCTGAGCAGACGCGAGTACTCGCGCTCAAAACCGGCCAGTTGTTAAGCCCTGCAATAGACCATATAACCGCCCACAGACTTAATTTTGGGAAAAGTAACGCTGAACATTCTGTTAATTGAGACAAAAAAGGCTGCTGAAGACAAATGTTTGAGCGCAATTTCCTTGTAAATATAGCTTAACAGGGCTGACATTTTCCGAGTTTTCACGGAAATATATGGCATGTGCTATATTAGTATTTTCATGAGTAACCAAATGGCGTGAATAAGTGGCTCTGAGCACTATGGGACTTAATATCTATGGTCATCAGTCCCCTAGAACTTAGAGCTACTTAAACCTAACCAACCTAAGGACATCACACAACACCCAGTCATCACGAGGCAGAGAAGGCGTGAATAAGTACGACAAAAATAACGCGTAATTGTCATATTTTATCAATGAGTAAAATCTTACAAATATGAAACCTACAGTAATTTCGTCAGTCTTTGGGTACTAAAATTACGGAAACGTCATTACGGTGTATTCATCTGTTTATGAAATATTAGGATAAATATGACTCAGCTGAAGCACGAAATAGACGTGCGACATTTCTTTATTACATGCAGATCCGCCGGGAGCAGATTCCTTGTGATAAATATCTAGGAAAACGTACTGTATGTGATGTACAGTACACACGATGAAACAGAATTTTGTTCTACTGTGGTTACGCGCCAATAAATTCGCGTAGTACTTTGAATTCTCCCATCAAAGCAATTTACTCATGTTAGGAAGCAGTCTGTTGTAAGCAACAAAATGCGTCATTTACTGATTGCCACTAACCACAGTTAACACAAAATAACATACATTACTGGAAAACGTAGAGGTATTTGCCTTGAGACCTAGGCAGCTACAGTTACTCAGGTACAGGCCTTGTGAACTAAGATACTGACCAAAGTTCACATTGTAAATCGGGAAATTATGACTTTTTGTATATTTTTAATTATTTTTCCCCAGGCATCTGCTCCAGTGGGCTAACATATAATAAAGGCATATAATAAAGGAATACCCAGCATACATGTAAACGAAAATATATGTTGTCTAAATGGAACATAGTGAAAAGATGTCGGGCAACTATATCCAAGAATTCTGAATTTGTGCTCGCAAATGATAGTGTAAGAGTGCACAAGTACTTGTCAGAGGACGGCATTGTGTAAGGTATGTACAATTTGAGCAAAGGAGTACTTTGATACTGTTTCCTTGGCGTATGCGTGCCGCTGTTCCCAGTCTAACAACCCTACCACTACAAGGTCAAAAACTAATTATGACTGTAGTGTTGCTAACGCTGCTAAATACTGCATTTTAGGGCAACAACAAAGTTATAGTATGTGGCATGTGTCATTAGAGCACAGTTAATAAAGTCATTTCTTATAATAATTGATAAACAAGGCACTCATCTTTTCGTGTTTCCCTCGGTGGTGTCGTTGTGAACTCATGGCTCAATCGTCGAAAATCTAGGTAGTGATGATTCCAAGCTCGGATGCTAAGACGCCTAGGTGTTTTTCTGCGATATTCAAAAGTTTTATAGATGTGTTTCATAAACCATTTTTGAAGATTAAACTTTTGCAAGTTGGGACAATGGTGATGTAAAAAAGTAGTCAGAACCCCTAATTTAAGTTACACTTCTTTTTTATTACTTTTGTTGCAATATCACGTAACTCGTTCCAAAACATCACTTCACAATATAAAACATACTTGAAAATATCTTCCTCACTGTTAAAGTTCACATTTCATAAACTGACTACAATTTGCGTCTTTTTAACATGGCAACCAAAGCTTGACTCTCTAATAACCGCTTACGCGCCCAAAAATCAGAGTTACTATTACGTCAAAGATCATAGTGACAAAAGAATGAATAGACATAAGAATAATATCATTGCAATATATACATATCGATGTATCGAAGTACCTCTGCATTAATGAAATCAAATCTGAATGTTGTCACAGAAACATCTTAACTATTTTACAGAAACACAGTAGAATATTGCTGGTATCGAGAGGTTGAGGTGAGTTGCCGTAACGGTTACGTTATTCAAGTACCATAACACCAGCGACAAGGATATGCCTTCCAAGGCAAGGAAAGCGTAAAAGAAAGTTTGAGAGAAGAGAAGCTCGAAAAAAAAAATCAGTGAGTAAGTTCTTAGAATACCAACTGTATCTCATTTCGGGTTGTACATATCCTCTTGGATTCCAAGGAAGAGCGCATCTATAGCTTCAGGTCAAATTTGGCCGCCTAATCATATCCCAGCCGCAGTATTTCTTCGAAATGAACGACACAGAAGCCCAGTGCCCTTCCAGAGCAGCAAATTATTATTTCAGCATTCCCAGTAAAGTGGCAGGCGCTCTGGGGAGGACGGAGAAAAGCGAGTTACAGGCGCTAGGAAGAAGCTAACGGATCGAGTTCTCTGCCGTCTGAGACGTGTGCCCACAGGCGCTGCGTGGAAGGAGGATGTAGATCGGAAGGGAAGGGAGGAGAAAGCGAGAAGCGTAGAGCGTACGAAGTTGGAAGACGTAAAGAAGGGAGAGGCGGGGAGGCGAAGGGGCTGCGACGCTTCGCTGCGAGCCCCGGGGGTCCGGCAGGGCCGAGCGACAAGTGTTTCTATGACGCCGCCGCCGTCGCCGTCCGTCTGAATAGGATTTCCTAATGCCTCCGGGGACGCGGACTTGATGGCCGCCCCGGGCTTCGCCACGACTGGAAGGCTCTCGTCGACTGCGCGCATTCGCATCTGAAGACTTCTGGAGTTGACCGACATCACCCTGAGGCAAAGATACCGCTCCGTAGGACTTCTGCGAGCCCCACGCTCGGCGCAGAGCAAAGTCGGTCAAGTCGATTGGTTCTCACCTGTTTCCCGACCACTTTTCTATCAGTCGATATTAATGTGAATTTTTGTCTTCGCCCATAGCGTTTCGAGTCTCTCATTATACCATAGAGGAACACATTGAAGAGACGTAAGCGATAAATTATTTACATCTGTATGCATCACTTGTTCCGGTTCAGTAACTTCAGGTTGCAATCAGTTTTGATCCAAATCTGCATCATCGTCTTGAAGTTTTGCTCCCGACAGGGAACTGAGCCATTTGAGGTGTTACGAGCAAATCTCTTAATTAGTTGCCATTGGTGGTTGCAGGTTCAATACTTCGGAATACGAGAGAGAAAAGGATTGTAGGAGCAGTGCACTGGTGAGACAGTAACTGGCTTCTTCCATAAAGCTGCCTTCATTGCAATTAAAACTCAGCTTTTGGTTGGTACAAACCGTACGTATGAACAATTTTTCGAAAACTCTCAGTAACACGATACTTCAGCTGCAGAAACGAGCTTGTGTGGAAGTGATTCTGATTTAATAATGAATGAAGAGCACGCTTGACGTTCTGTGCAGAATTTAATGTGTACAATGGATTTACTAACGCTATTTATTTAGGCCCTAGCAGAGAACCTTTGTGATAGATGGCGCTGTAATAGTCACAAACATGAACAATTTCTTAGTAAATTAGTAAATTTCTTAGTAAATTAGCTTACTACGCCTATTTTCACTCATTGCTTTCATATGGCATCATATTTTGGGGTAATTCATCACTGAGGAATAAAGTATTTATTGCACAAAAGCGTGTAATCAGAATAATAGCTGGAGTCCACCCAAGATCATCCTGCAGACATTTATTTAAGGACCTAGGGATATTCACAGTAGCTTCTCAGTATATATACTCGCTTATGAAATTTGTTATTAACAACCAAACCCAATTCAAAAGTAATAGCAGTGTGCATAACTACAATACTAGGAGAAAGGATGATCTTCACTATTCAAGATTAAATCTAACTTTGGCACAGAAAGGGGTGAATTATACTGGCACTAAAGTCTTTGGTCACTTACCAAATAGTATCAAAAGTCTGACAGATAACCAACAAGTATTTAAGAAGAAATTAAAAGAATTTCTGAATGACAACTCCTTCTACTCCATAGAGGAATTTTTAGATATAAATTAAGAAAAAAAAACAAAAAAATATAAAAAAAATTAAAAAATAAAAATAAAAAATAAAGAAAAACAAAAAAACACAATAAAATAAAGTTGTTATATTAACTTAAGTATGTTGTTAAATTAACCTAATTATGTCATGTATTGGAAAATTCGACTCGTTCCACATCATTACGAAATATCGTATTCATGATCCATGGAACTAGTATTAATCTAATCTAATCTAATCATGTGGCTCACAATTTTAGATGATCAGTTGGTAACAGGTAGGTTTTTTAAATTAAAATGCAGAACGTACGTACGTTTGAACATTTTATTTCGGTTGTTCCAATGTTATACATCTACCTTTGTGAACTTATTATTTCTGCAAACGGCTTGCTGTTACAGCGTGATTACCTGTAAATACCACATTAATGCAATAAATGCTCAAAATGATGTCCGTCAACCTCAATGCATTTGGCAATACGTGCAACGACATTCCTCTGAACAGCGAGTAGTTCGCCTTCCATAATGTTCACACATGCATTGACAATGCGCTGACATACGTTGCCAGGCGTTGTCGGTGCATCACGATAGCAAATATCCTTCAACTTTCCCGACAGAAAGAAATCCGGGGACGTCAGATGAGGTGATTCGACGACCAAACCACCTGTCATGAAATATGCAATTCAATACCGCTTCAACTGCACGCGAGCTATGTGTCGGACATCTATCATGTTGGAAGTACATCGCCCTTTTGTCATGCAGTGAAACATCTTGTAGGATCATCGGTAGAACATTACGTAAGAAATCAGCATACATTGCACAATTTAGATCGTCATCAATAAAATGTGGGCCAATTATCCTTCTTCCCATAATGCCGCATCATACATTAACCCGCCAAGGTCGCCGATGTTCCACCTGTCGCAGCCATCGTGGATTTGCCGTTGCCCAGTAGTGCATTCATGCCGGTTTATGTTACCGCTGCTGGCGAATGACGCTTCGTCGCCAAATGGAACGCGTGCAAAAAATCTGTCATCGTCCCGTAATTTCTCGTGTGCCCAGTGGTAGAAGTGTACACGAGGTTCAGAGTCGTCGCCATGCAATTCCAGGTGCATAGAAATAAGGTACGGGTGCAATCGATTTCGATGTAGCATTCTCAACACCAACGTTTTTGAGATTCCCGATTCTCGCGCAGTTTGTCTGCTACTGATGTGCGGATTAGCCGCGACAGCAGCTAAAACACCTAGTTGGGCATCATCATTTGTTCCAGGTCGTGGTTGATGTTTCACATGTGGCTGAACACTTCCTGTTTCCTCAAATAACGTAATTATCCGGCTTAGGGTCGGACACTTGGATGATGTTGTTCAGGATACCGAGCAGCATACATAGCACACATCCGTTGGGCATTTTGATCACAATAGCCATACATCAACACGATATCGACCTTTTCCGAAATTGGTAAACGGTCCATTTTAACACGGGTAATGCATCACGAAGCAAATATCGCCCGCACTGGTGGAATGTTACGTGATACCACGTCCTTATACGTTTGTGACTATTACAGCGCCATGTATCACAAACCGAAAAAAATGTTCCAACCCAAACATTCATATTTCTTTATGTACTACACGAATATGTAATAGAAATGGGGGTTCCTCTTTAAAAAAACGCAGTTGATATCCGTTTGACCTATGGCAGCGCCATCTAGCGGACCAATCGTAGCGCCATCCCCCTTCAAGCTAGACGACTTTCGCTCTTTGTAGTTTTTTCGTTTGATGCTTATTTCGTGAGATATTTGGCCCAGTCACTATCAATGAACCACCCTTTATATATATATATATATATATATATATATATATATATATATATATATATATATATGAGAGGACAACCATGAACTAGACAGACGTAAAATTAAGACTGTGATATGTGGTAAGCTTTGGAAGGTAAACATACATCAGAAATAAAAAAAAACAACTAAATTACGTCAAAACGATATACTTCACCAACCGTGCTCAAATTCCAATGAATATCGTTTACAAATAAAAGCAAATCCAGGCTCACATATAAGATTTAAGTGAAGTTAAATTTCGGAAACAACCACTGTCTTGTCATACTACTAAGAATATTTCTGTATCGCTTGAAGCTAGTGAAGTAGAAATAATTAACGCATTACATTAAAAAAACGGATATCACGATGGAGAATGGTATTTCCTATCCCACCCCCTCCCCCACCCCCCACCCCCTGCTGTTCTGCCATCCGAGTATATCTTCTCATAAGTAAAATGTATCCATCGATTCTGATCTTCCGTACATGCTTTCTACACATCGATACTTCAGTTTCTCCTACCCTGGACATTCCAGCTATGCGCGGGCGCTTGAAACGCACTCCATAGGAAGTTACAGAAATACTGTCGGTATTTCGGATTGTTCACGATCTTTAGATGTTGTTCCTGTACAAAGATTATTTGGGCCATCTCTGAACAAACAGAGCACCGTCTGGCCTCGAAGCCACGTTACGGCATTCGTTTTGGTGCGTGGGTAATAATTTGCATCCGGGAAGATTATAATTCCTGGTTCAATGTTGTTTTGCACCATTCGGAGAAAGAAATCGATCATTAGTGTCACCAATCGCCACACTTCTGCCGAGGGGCCGCATATGAGGCGATGTTCATCGTTGTGCAGAGTCTGGCACTGAGGGCGCAATGGTGAATCTTCCATATGAATCGCATGGAGTCTCGGTCGGGTGACATTTTTACCATTAACTATTAGGTACCACGTTGCACGTGTCTGTGTGTCTAAGGAAACATGGTGTATCGATCGCCATACTATTTGCCAATCGATATGTGGATGCTTCCTCTCAATAGGATTCCTGTGTCATTCGGTCGTTAGTGTCCGATATATGTCACGCGCCGTTGCAGGTCGGGTTTCCGACAGAACTGTCTGAATATAGCTGTACTCTATAAATAAAGTGAGTATATGCTGGAGTGACTGGGAAATGTGCTGGACCGCCACTGGCGACATTCGAGAAACTGGTGCTACTTCTTCAATTAAGATTCCTGTCAGACAAGTCTTATGCTGTCTCCACAGTCTTAACATTGTGCTGATAATTGATGCTACCCCTGGATCACGAACATGCGCAAGACCAAGTCCACGCCTACTTGGAGGGAGGGTGAGGGCGTCGTATCTTACTTTAAACAGTAGACCTGCACTCACAAAGGAACCGAACGCCGCCAGTATTCGTCGTGCTATCGTCGCCGGCATTAGGAGCACTCGAGCAAAATGCGGAATTAGTGACGCCAGATATGTGTTAACATACATGACTCGATGGATCATGTCTAATGCCTTTGTGATGTTCCATCTAACACTAAAATGTAGACTTTCACGGCCGGAAATATCAGGTTCATTATTATTATCCGGGCTGTTATGCCGTGGTCGGTTGATGAATTCTGTGGTGATTCCCAACGTTTCGTCTCCGACTGCGGGAGACATCTTCAAGGGGGTCCGTAGCTCGATGGAAGGTCCAACACACCCACTGGCTCGCTACTGACTGCCGCTACATTCCGTGTCCGCGCGCTCCCGCGCTGCGGCGTGACGTCACGTGGTTTGAAAACGTTAGTGCAATTGGCCGCTGTCCGTCGCCGTCGATCGCCGTTGCCATCACCCAGTGGTGGACGGGTGGTACACAACTTCTTTAACACCGGCATCCACATACCGTTTAATTTGACGCCCTCCTCCTTTCGGTTGAAATTATTTGGGTGTTTAGCGATTTCGATTGCATCCCTGTAGAGCCTTTCGTAATATCCGCTTGTGGCCGCTAGTACTTGCGTCTCCTCGAAACGAATATTGTGGTTCCCTGGCTGATCGTTCCGTTTCTCCTCTTCTACAATTTCCCTTGTGTTCTTCCAAACGTTTAGAAACAGTTCTTTTGGTGGTACCCATGTACCATGGTTCCACTTAATGGTGTATTGGAACATGTAACCTCCCCCTCACTTATCGACCTTAATGACAGTGAAAAATGAAACGGCGTGTACCTAATGGGAAATTTGGGAAAGCAATCGTCACCGAAGTTAATCTGTCGGTAAAGAGGGAGGAAAGGGTTACATCTAAATGAAAGGAAAAAATGCAAATGAAACTTGTGGAAATTAATTTTGAAAAGGGGTAAAGTTAATAAAGAAAGTAAATGTGCGGCCGTTACGTCAACAATTAACTAGCGGTAATTAGATATTTGAGATTTGGGGGAAATCACGGTCGCCAGTCCTAAGGACATTTACTATAGTAACTGAAAAAGAAAGGTTATTACACATATAATTAGCACTAGAAGCGTGGCAACTGAAGGTTGACACGTGTAGTGTGAAAACTGAAAGTTTGTCAGAAGTAATAAATTTCGCTACACTCTGACTTAATTTAGCAAAAGAATTAGTAAAACCGGAAAATCGAAAGTTAATTTAGTGACTGAAGTTAATAGTGAGCTTTCTTTCTGAAGCACATCGAAATCCAGCAGAATACGGTTAGTCTTGGACTACCTCAACAATCATTTCAAAAGTAACTTGACTCTACGCAATTTAGAAACAAGAGATTTAACTTTGAACTTGAATTAAATGATTCTGAATAATTAACAATAGTAAAATTTAGTACGTACCAAGCTGAGCTGCAGTCACAGGTAAGCTAAAATATGCTAACAAAACTCGCACTCTTAATTTGTGCTTGTGTAATCTAACTATTGTAGCCAGCTATGAATGCTTTAACTGCACTTTGAAACTAAAGTAATGAAATGCAATGATAGTACTTGAATGCTGGCGTCTGAATTTCAACGACACTCGGGTTCATTTCGGAAAAGGAAGGGACCCTGCTTGGAAATGCAATTGGGACAATGAGCAACAAAGGTTCATGCTAAGTTGCTGTAATTTTGCGAGGCAAATGGAACAATTTGAAAAGCTGAGGTCTGCCATACAGTTCTGAAACTTTACGTGCTTTTAGTCTTCCTTGTTAGTTGATTGAAGGTTTGAAGCCGTCGATCGAGGAGGTGGCGACAGTCACTCATTGTCGGCCGTCGCTGTTGCAGAAGCTGGATGTTGGCGCGCCTTCTTCTCGACACGGTCACCATGCGAAACGGGCTCTTGATGTGCGCCAGCTAATGCTTCCCGTCCGCGACACCATGTCAGAAACTATCATCGCAAGTCGAGCGCAATTACATGCTGCTAATCCCCGAAAGCGCGGCAACTCGCGGGAGCGTCACACCACACACCTGCTCCACTCGCTACTCCAGCCAGACTCTAACTGCCCTGCCCGCGCTCCACGCGGCAGAGTTAACACTACCAAAGATCCTACACACTTTGATTCTTCACACGACCTATCGATGTAATCGTTCGATAGCAGTTTTCCCTAGGCAAGACCCAGCGTAAAAATACAAATAATATTTACGAAACAAACCAATTATACATCGACATAAATGCATATATATATATATATATATATATATACAAATAGTAAAACAATTACAATATATAAAGGCACAGAAATGTCATATATTCAGGTAACAAAATAAGGAAAAAATTTACAGTACAATAGATGGAAATAGGAGGATATGCATTTCCGGCGTTACACGTGCCCCACATTGTCTGAGGATGTTCGTGTAACCTAAACAGACTCAGAAAATGTCCCAAAAAATAAACAGCGGAAATGCATATGCTCAAAACATCATCAAAATTTAGCATTCGTCTAATTAAGCATAAATCAATTTTTTAGACCATAAAAATTGAGTGGAGACAGTCCTAATCATATTCCACTCTGTCATCTTGCACAAAATAAAACAGGTTGACAACATATTAAAATTCATAGAAAGCATAGAAAATGGTTTAGCTATTCCAAAATCATTAAAATTCGTAACACTATAAGAAATGGAATACTATTTGCAAAATTAATTTGAGTACATGGTCATAAAAACAGGTAGATCAAAATACGCAAATTAATTATTAATTACATAGAATACACATTTTATATAACCTTTTCATAATTAATATTCTCGTCATGATAGTCCACTTAACGCTAAACAAGAAAATAATATACAGCAGATCGACAAAAACATAAATATTGACATCAGAACTCTTTCACATCAGCTGTCCGGGAAGAAAAAGAACTCCGCCTTCCGTACTCGCAAGTACAAAGAATGCCGACAGCGGCACAAGAGCCGACAGCGGCACAAGACTCGACAGCGGCTCCGCCTGGCCAGTATTGTTGCGCCCGCCTGTGTGGCACGCTTGATCTCACTCGCCTGTGTAGCGGCATTTCCAGAACGTCCGTTTCACTGAATTCTTTAGGAAAACTCACTCCCGAGTAATCTCAAGGAGTCCCTTAATACTATCACAGTGGATAACTCAACACTGTCCATCATCACACGCATGCACTAGCCTGAAACTTAAAACAGCGTCTAAGTACATCGGCAATGACTAGTAAAACACACATTCATGAAATCTGACAGCTAGTTACAAAAGCATATTTACATTCCTTAATCTACTGTGACTCAGCTGAAAACTTAAACTAGCAGCTTGGATTTTTCAATTGGTTAAAACGTCTAATCAAAAATTAATTACTTCTTAATTACAAGTTCTTTAATGACCTCTAGGTCAGGCAAAAGCATCGCAACAGGGCACATCCTTAAATCTTACACTCTATATTACATACTGTACAAATTACCCATTCTGTGGTATTAATCAATCCTAGGTTGGTACAATTTCAAGTCTACAATATTCCGTATACCTAATCGTTTTCCAGAGCTTGGATACTCTAAGCAATAAGCATTTGTGTGAGGTATACCAATGACTTTATATGGTCCATTATAAACAAACTTAAATTTAGAGATTTCATTGTCTATCTCGCTCGATTTCTCATGAGCTTTTACAAGTACTAAGTCTCCGATTGCAAACTTAGCAAAACGCGTTTTAGCGTCATGACGACGTATGCCAGCATCGACTTTTAGCTTCATTACTTCTCGCAAACGATATTTTTTCACGCCAATACTAATGTCAATCCGTGGAGGGAATTTGATTATCTCTTCCAATTCACTTTCTACACTTTTGTCAATGCCGAGATTCCTCACGTTACGGCAGTTCAAATTCATTCCTACGTCAATGTCATCCGGCCAGTTAACAATGTGTATAGGCTGGTATTGCCTATGCACACCGTCTCCTGCCTCGTCAAAACTAACTACTATTGTTTTATCTGGTGACGTACATGTCAAAGTTTTGCTTTCGCAATTAATGACTGCACGGTACTTTAATAGCCAATTTAACCCAATAATTACTTCCGTTGTTAAGTCTGTCACGACGACAAACTCGTGTTCAAATCGTGCCCCACATATCTCGAAGTGGACAAAAATCTGTTTTGTGACCGGTTTACCGGCCTTCCCAGTAGCACCGATAATTTTCACTCCTGTTACGGGCATAACTACGATGCCGGGTCTGTCTTTCAGTAACTCATATATTTTCCCAGATACAGCACTCAATTCTGCACCGGTGTCAATCAACACGTTTAGTTGTAGGTCGTGCATATTAACAGACACTACTATCTGTCTACACTTGTCCTCGACTGTTTCTTTATTTTCCCACAGTAAATCCTCGTCTATATCCAGGTCATTCCAGAAAAAACCATCCGGCTTTGATCCTAAATCAGGTTTATCTGGCGGCTTTTTCAGCCTCTGTTCACATACAGTTTTAATTTCAACACGTTTGTCCTGAGGCTTAGTCTGTAGCTTCGCCTCCAATACCGAAACCTTATCCTGTAACTCGTCAACTAGTGAGTGTTGCTTTGCTATCAATTCACTAATTGTCACCTTCGTTGATTCCTCTTTAATCAGATTGATCTCATCTGCCAATCTACCTGGAGAAATGTGCCCAGTAGTATCTGCAATTACTTCCTCTAGATCTGCGCAACCCACACTGTTATCTTCTGACCGTATAATGTCAGCTCTAACCTCATACACGCTGTAATCTACGTGCTTTTCTACCAATCGTGTCCGGCTATCACTAAAATTTTCGTAACCTTTCTCCTTAATACTCCCGCAATGTTTAAACTGGAGGCTTGCGTCGGATGGGTCGGCTACTTCTACCACTACGACTTTCGGTAAAGTCTGCCGGTTAGGGCCAGAACTTTCCTTTACTACTTCAGCATTCAACTCCTGCGGGACGAAACACGACGCATCTTGCTCGTGCTCCCCATTAACATCAACCACTCCTAGTAAAGTCTGCCGGTTAGGGCCAGAACTTTCTATCACTTCGCAAATACTATCTTCTTGTGGGACGAAACGCGGCAAATCCTGCCCGCGCTCCCCATAAACACTTCTCCCATACAGGCCCCTATAATCTCTTAGTTCGTCGTATAAGCGACCGAACTGCCTTAACCAGACCTCATCCCTCTCTGCATCCCCTCGCTCGATGACGGACGTTTTATCCGACATCTGATCTTCTCTCAACACTTGCGAATCATTCTTAAACTCAATCTCCAGTTCCGCTGTGGGCGTTACAGCTGCCACTTTATAATCGATTTCCGGAACACTGCTTAAATTGTTCTCACTGACCGTGAATGTATTTTGTACTGCCGTGTCTACAGCTGATCTACTACTTGTGGGCGCACTCCTTTCTCCTAACACTGGCACACTCTCCCGCCGTTGATTATTCCATACGGAATTTTCATAACGACGACACCTGGGTTTTCTTCTGTTATTGGGCCGCCAAAATTTCTCCACGCCCGGTCGGCCCCTCACCGGCGCGGCTAATGGTTTCCCTGCCTCATCCCAGCAGATACGCTCCCCGGATGCTGCTGAGGCGGCTGATCATACCTTCTGGCGTTATTACTATTCTGCGAAGCCCTTATCACGCTAGCATGATACTGGTTTCCGTCATTCCCGTTATTATTTGCATTGTACCGATTGTCATTACGGCCCGAACCACTATTGTTATTGCTGCCAAGATTGCGGTATGCATTATTCCCATAGTTGTCATTGTTGTGGTTGCTGTGGTACTCGTTGTTGTTACCACGGCCTCTACCACTACCGCGATTATTGCGCCAATTGTCCTCGTCCTCAACTCTTTCCAGGAAATCATTGATTGTCCTGTAATTACTTCCTACGTAGCGTTTTGTATCATCTGGAAGCTTCTTGTAGAGTTCCCAGACTATTTCGGTTTCCGTGCGGCGATCACGCAAATATTCCAACTTGCGGATCCAGCCCTCACAAAACTCCTTCATCGAGCCGCGCGAATTCGCATCGAAAGGCCTCGATACGACAAATTCGCGCCAGACACTTTGCTGTTTTTGCTCTGACCAGTATTCAGCCAGAAACAAATTTTTAAACTCGTCAAAGGTCAGGCTCGTAATGTTGAGGTTTAAGCCCCAACGCTTGGCATCACAAGCCAAAACATCAATAACCGCATTAATTTTTTTCTCATTAGTCCATGATCTGGGTAAAACTCTTTCACAGTTTTTAATGAAATCCGTCGCGTGTATACCGCCTTTTTTCAAGGGGTCGAACCGCTCCTCTTTCGTCAACAATTCCGAACTATGTGCACAGATTGGCCCATAGCTCTGTTTTTCTTCAAGTTTCTTTTCTAATTCCGACACTCTCGTAATCACTTGGCAAGTGGTTGTCGCAAGCGTTTCCACTTCCCTCTTTTTCTCTTCACAGGTATTAGCCTGCTTCCTCACTTTGGTATCTACTTCGGATACTAAAACCTTTAAAGTTTCCACCTTCTGTTGATCGTCTTTTCTCACTAATTGAATTTGTTCCGTCACCTTATTCTCGATGATCGGAGCAACTGCGTCTCCTACACTTTTCTCGATTCTGCTAATTTCGGAATTAAAACGCGTATTTATGCTCGCAATTTCCGCCTGAACGCCTATCATTTCCTGTTTAAGATTACCGATTTCGGTATTAATCACAACAATATCTTCTTTGATTTTATCAACTTTTGTGTTAACAACTCCAACATTGTTGTTAACAACATTAATAGCTTTGTTCTGATTGTCTAGCTTCCTGTTAATTTTTTCAGACTGAGCTTCTTGCTTGGCAGCCTGAGCTTTAATTTCTGCCGATTGAGTTTCTATCTTGCTAGACTGAGCCTTGATTTCGTTAATCAAAACATTCAATAAATCAGTTAAATTCCCGGAAACTACCGGTTTTACTTCGTAGCGGCTTCCTCTTTAATTGTCCCCCCATATTCGTCATCAAGGGATTCCGATTTGAGTTTCACTTCCGATTCCGAAACATTTTCTAATGTTTGGAATTCCATTTCTGCTCTTTGTTGCGTTTCGGCGGTCGCGTCTATCACGCTAGCCGCCTGCCCCTGAACAATGGGTACCGCGCTGCGCGTATCCCACTGTTCGACCGATTGTTCCGTATCCAAGTCTACCAAATTTTGGTAATTGTTGCCTTCACTCATTTTAATAATTTTCAATATAAATAACAAATCTCAAATCTAATTAGGATTCCTCCCACTACTTAATCTCGCTGACGTAACTATCTGTTCGTAACCAATACTTTGTTACGACATTTGCACCAAACAAAATTCGTGTCCAGAACAACCTCAAATCTGAAGATTGTCCTGTCACCAGGTCGCCACGTGTAACCTCCCCCTCACTTATCGACCTTAATGACAGTGAAAAATGAAACCGCGTGTACCTAATGGGAAATTTGGGAAAGCAATCGTCACCAAAGTTAATCTGTCGGTAAAGAGGGAGGAAAGGGTTACATCTAAATGAAAGGAAAAAATGCAAATGAAACTTGTGGAAATTAATTTTGAAAAGGGGTAAAGTTAATAAAGAAAGTAAATGTGCGGCCGTTACGTCAACAATTAACTAGCGGTAATTAGATATTTGAGATTTGGGGGAAATCACGGTCGCCAGTCCTAAGGACATTTACTATAGTAACTGAAAAAGAAAGGTTATTACACATATAATTAGCACTAGAAGCGTGGCAACTGAAGGTTGACACGTGTAGTGTGAAAACTGAAAGTTTGTCAGAAGTAATAAATTTCGCTACACTCTGACTTAATTTAGCAAAAGAATTAGTAAAACCGGAAAATCGAAAGTTAATTTAGTGACTGAATTTAATAGTGAGCTTTCTTTCTGAAGCACATCGAAATCCAGCAGAATACGGTTAGTCTTGGACTACCTCAACAATCACTTCAAAAGTAACTTGACTCTACGCAATTTAGAAACAAGAGATTTAACTTTGAACTTGAATTAAATGATTCTGAATAATTAACAATAGTAAAATTTAGTACGTACCAAGCTGAGCTGCAGTCACAGGTAAGCTAAAATATGCTAACAAAACTCGCACTCTTAATTTGTGCTTGTGTAATCTAACTATTGTAGCCAGCTATGAATGCTTTAACTGCACTTTGAAACTAAAGTAATGAAATGCAATGATAGTACTTGAATGCTGGCGTCTGAATTTCAACGACACTCGGGTTCATTTCGGAAAAGGAAGGGACCCTGCTTGGAAATGCAATTGGGACAATGAGCAACAAAGGTTCATGCTAAGTTGCTGTAATTTTGCGAGGCAAATGGAACAATTTGAAAAGCTGAGGTCTGCCATACAGTTCTGAAACTTTACGTGCTTTTAGTCTTCCTTGTTAGTTGATTGAAGGTTTGAAGCCGTCGATCGAGGAGGTGGCGACAGTCACTCATTGTCGGCCGTCGCTGTTGCAGAAGCTGGATGTTGGCGCGCCTTCTTCTCGACACGGTCACCATGCGAAACGGGCTCTTGATGTGCGCCAGCTAATGCTTCCCGTCCGCGACACCATGTCAGAAACTATCATCGCAAGTCGAGCGCAATTACATGCTGCTAAACCCCGAAAGCGCGGCAACTCGCGGGAGCGTCACACCACACACCTGCTCCACTCGCTACTCCAGCCAGACTCCAACTGCCCTGCCCGCGCTCCACGCGGCAGAGTTAACACTACCAAAGATCCTACACACTTTGATTCTTCACACGACCTATCGATGTAATCGTTCGATAGCAGTTTTCCCTAGGCAAGACCCAGCGTAAAAATACAAATAATATTTACGAAACAAACCAATTATACATCGACATAAATGCGTAAATATATATATATATATATATATATATATATATATATATATATATATATATATATATATACACATACAAATAATAAAACAATTACAATATATAAAGGCACAGAAATGTCATATATTCAGGTAACAAAATAAGGAAAAAATTTACAGTACAATAGATGGAAATAGGAGGATATGCATTTCCGGCGTTACAAACAGATGGATCGAAATTTTCCTGCCGATATTTTAGAACTGTTTAAGTGTTGTTTGACGACCACATACTTCAAGTGGAATGAACAGTTAGTTATATGAGCAAACGGATGGCGTGGCTATGGAAAGCCCCGTAAGTACCGTAATTGCAAACTTCTTTATGGAAAAATTCGAAGAACAGGCCTTAGGTACTGCCAGCAAAATACCAAATGTATGGTTTCGATACGTGGATGAAACGTTTGTGCTGTTGAGACATAGTAGGGAAGAACTAAGCCGGTTCCACGAACATCTGAACAATATAAACTCAAGAATTCAGTTTACAATGGAGGAGGAGGTAGACGGCAAATTACATTTCCTCGATGTGCTTGTTTTTAGAAACGAAAATGGTAGTTTTGGCCACTCAGAGTAGCGCAAACCCACGCACACGGACCGTTATTGGCACCGGGATTCGAACCACCACCCACAGCAGAAGCGGGGTGTTATGAAGACGTTAGCGGACAGAGCTAGGAATATTTGTGAACCTGAGTTGCTCGACGCTGAGATGGAACATCTCCACAATGCACTAATGAAGAGCGGGGATATTCGTCCGCCGAAATAAAACGTGCGTTGAGGCAGCCACGCAGAAATCATACTGACGTACAGGCTACTGCAAAATCTAAGGTTTTCCTGCCGTTTGTTAAAAATGTAACGGAAAGAATAGGGATGATCTTGACGAAGCGGAATATTACCGTAATTTACAAGCCCACCAGGAAGATACAGGAATACCTTAAGCCTGCCAAGGACGCTCGCAAACCATTGGAGAAAGCTGGAGTGTATAGGATACCATGCAGCTGTGGTGATGTTTATGTGGGTACCACCAAAAGAACTGTTTCTAAACGTTTGGAAGAGCACAAGGGAAATTGTAGAAGAGGAGAGACGGAACGATCAGCTGTTGCGGAGCGTGCTTTCCAGCCAGGGAACCACAATATTCGTTTCGAGGAGACGCAAGTACTAGCGGCCACAAGCGGATATTACGAAAGGCTCTACAGGGAGGCAATCGAAATCGCTAAACACCCAAATAATTTCAACCGAAAGGAGGAGGGCGTCAAATTAAACGGTATATGGATGCCGGTGTTAAAGAAGATGTTTACCACCCGCCCACTACTGGGTGATGGCAACGGCGATCGACGGCGACGGACAGCAGCCAACTGCACTGACGTTTTCAAAACACGTGACGTCACGCCGCAGCGCGGGAGCGCGCGGACACGGAATTTAGCGGCAGTCAGTAGCGAGCCAGTGGGTGTGTTGGACCTTCCATCGAGCTACGGACCCCCTTGAAGATGTCTCCCGCAGTCGGAGACGAAACGTTGGGAATCACCACAGAATTCATCAACCGACCACGGCATAACAGCCCGGATAATAATAATGGACCTTCCATCTAACAACCGTCCGGACTGACTGTAGTAGTCTCTTACGGTTTTACGCTGCTGTGCGACATATGGCGTTGGTTAAAACGATACCTAGGCAGCTCAAGGTATCCATGAGCCGTAAGGGTGCTACACATTCTTCCGTGAGGCCAACACCAATATTCATCGGTACAGACTTGTTTATATTTATACGGCTGACAGTGGCCGTTCCATATTTGCGTATCCAATCTAAAGCCGCGCAGTCATATCGTTTTCATTCCGTACTATCAGCACCAGGTCATCCGCAGATGACTTCCACGTAAATGTGTATCCTCGCAAAGGCAGGACTGTCAAGGGGTGTCGTAGGCCGCAAAGTAACGGGGCGAGAACGCGTGCATATAATGTCGTTAATAAGGGACATCCTTGTCTGACCGAAGTCGCTACGACTAGAGACTTTGTTGTACGTCCATTGACGAGAACTTTGGAGGAGACATTGCTGAGTAGCCACATCGCAACAGCTATAAATGGTCGTGGCAATCGCATGTGTGAGAGTACTTCTGCAAGATACTTATGCCTAAATCTATCAAAGGCTTGATTAAAATCTATTGACGCTAGTGCTATACGGGAGGCGGCACGTTTTTGTTCGGGCGATCAAATAGCGATAGTCAAAAAGCTCCGTCTGGATGTTGTTATCTCCGCCGATCGAAGTTCGATCAAGTGACAGTACTTACCGCAATGCTCTTCGGACGCTTGCTGCTAATAATCTGGTAAATATTTTAAAGTCGCAGTTAAGGAGGGTCAGTGGTCGGTAGTCACGTATCAGTGTACCACCCGATGGTTTGTGTATCGGGATAATCAGCCCCTCCACAAAAGCCAGCGGTAAGGGCACGTCAGGAGACATTAATTCGCGGCAGATAGTAGTCCATCGTGGTGCGATCACACAGCTAAAGTCCTGGAGAATTCCAGAGGGAGGCCGCGTTGTCTCGGCGATTTGCTCACCGTACCCCTACCAATACAATACAGGGAGCGAAAGGCTATTTACAATTTGTACAGAAACCAGATGGCAGTTATAAGAGTCGAGGGGCATGAAAGGGAAGCAGTGGTTGGGAAAGGAGTGAGACAGGGTTATAGGCTCTCCCCGATGTTATTCAATCTGTATATTGAGCAAGCAGTAAAGGAAACAAAAGAAAAATTCGGAGTAGGTATTAAAATTCATGGAGAAGAAGTAAAAACTTTGAGGTTCGCCGATGACATTGTAATTCTGTCAGAGACAGCAAAGAACTTGGAAGAGCAGTTGAACGGAATGGACAGTGTCTTGAAAGGAGGATATAAGATGAACATCAACAAAAGCAAAACGAGGATAATGGAATGTAGTCAAATTAAATCGGGTGATGCTGAGGGGATTAGATTAGGAAATGAGACACTTAAAGTAGTAAAGGAGTTTTGCTATTTAGGGAGTAAAATAACTGATGAGGGTCGAAGTAGAGAGGATATAAAATGTAGACTGGCAATGGCAAGGAAATCGTTTCTGAAGAAGAGAAATTTGTTAACATCGAGTATAGATTTAAGTGTCAGGAAGTCGTTTCTGAAAGTATTTGTATGGAGTGTAGCCATGTATGGAAGTGAAACATGGACGATAACCAGTTTGGACAAGAAGAGAATAGAAGCTTTCGAAATGTGGTGCTACAGAAGAATGCTGAAGATAAGGTGGGTAGATCACGTAACTAATGAGGAGGTATTGAATAGGATTGGGGAGAAGAGAAGTTTGTGGCACAACTTGACTAGAAGAAGGGATCGGTTGGTAGGACATGTTTTGAGGCATCAAGGGATCATAAATTTAGCATTGGAGGGCAGCGTGGAGGGTAAAAATCGTAGAGGGAGACCAAGAGATGAATACGCTAAGCAGATTCAGAAGGATGTAGGTTGCAGTAGGTACTGGGAGATGAAGAAGCTTGCACAGGATAGAGTAGCATGGAGAGCTGCATCAAACCAGTCTCAGGACTGAAGACCACAACAACAACAACCCCTACCAATGGCCTCCATCACTTTCTCCTCTGTAATCTCCTGCAGCAGTTGTGCTTCCGCCTCTGGTTCAATGGTGCCGAAATTCATGTGGATAATTTCGTTAAAGGTCGCCATATCAGTAACCTCTGCCGTGTGAAGTTGAGTGTAATGTTCTACAAAGGCGTTGCCTACTTCTTGTTGTGATGTTAGTTGTGTGCCATCATCCGTGTCCACAGCATGTATTAGAGCTCTTCGTCGTCGTTTGTTTCCGTTAATGATGGGCGTTTTCCTGCAACCCGATCGAAGTAGCGTATCATGATTGACATTACCTTGGGGCGTTGCTCGTTGTCCAACCTCTTGCCGCTCCGCAGAAGGAATTTGTTCGGCGTATTCCCGTGGCATCGTGATATAGAAGTGTATCGTCTGATGCCGCCACACTGCCTGCTCACGACCATGTGTCATCATTGAACGGCGGAGCGCCGGTTTGGCGCAACCCATCCACCAACTTAGGGTCGTGGGATACGACCGAAGACGTCGTTCGCAAGATTTCCAAACATCTTCAGTGACGTCAGGACAAGGTGGGTCCCGCAGGTGGGCGATGTTCATTTTCCAAGGACCGCGGCTACGCCACACTTGCTGTCGCCGGAGGGAGATTGTACATATTAATGATCTATGGTCGGTATGTGGAATGTCAGATCCCTTAATCGGGCAGGTAGGTTAGAAAATTTAAAAAGGGAAATGGATAGGTTAAAGTTAGATACAGTGGGAATTAGTGAAGTTCGGTGGCAGGAGGAACAAGACTTCTGGTCAGGTGACTACAGGGTTATCAACACAAAGTCAAATAGGGGTAATGCAGGAGTAGGTTTAATAATGAATAGGAAAATAGGAATGCGGGTAAGCTACTACAAACAGCATATTGAACGCATTATTGTGGCCAAGATAGATACGAAGCCCACACCTACTACAGTAGTACAAGTTTATATGCCAACTAGCTCTGCAGATGACGAAGAAATTGAAGAAATGTATGATGAAATAAAAGAAATTATTCAGATAGTGAAGGGAGACGAAAATTTAATAGTCATGGGTGACTGGAATTCGAGTGTAGGAAAAGGGAGGGAAGGAAACGTAGTAGGTGAATATGGACTGGGGCTAAGAAATGAAAGAGGAAGCCGCCTGGTAGAATTTTGCACAGAGCACAACTTAATCATAGCTAACACTTGGTTTAAGAATCATGATAGAAGGTTGTATACATGGAAGAACCCTGGAGATACTAAAAGGTATCAGATAGATTATATAATGGTAAGACAGAGATTTAGGAACCAGGTTTTAAATTGTAAGACATTTCCAGGGGCAGATGTGGACTCTGACCATAATCTATTGGTTATGACCTGTAGATTAAAACTGAAGAAACTGCAAAAAGGTGGGATTTTAAGGAGATGGGACCTGGATACACTGAAAGAACCACAGGTTGTACAGAGTTTCAGGGAGAGCATAAGGGAACAATTGACGGGAATGGGGGAAAGAAATACAGTAGAAGAGGAATGGGTAGCTCTGAGGGATGAAGTAGTGAAGGCAGCAGAGGATTACATAGGTAAAAAGACGAGGGCTAGTAGAAATCCTTGCCTAACAGAACAGATATTGAATTTAATTGTTGAAAGGAAAAAATATAAAAATGCCGTAAATGAAGCGGGCAAAAAGGAATACAAACGTCTCAAAAATGAGATCGACAGGAAGTGCAAAATGGCTAAGCAGGGATGGCTAAAGGACAAATGTAAGGATGTAGAGGCTTTTCTCACTAGGGGTAAGATAGATACTGCCTACAGGAAATTTAAAGAGACCTTTGGAGATAAGAGAACCACTTGTATGATCATCAAGAGCTCATATGGAAACCCAGTTCTAAGCAAAGAACGGAAAGCAGAAAGGTGGAAGGAGTATATAGAGGGTCTATACAAGGGCGATGTACTTGAGGACAATATTATGGAAATGGAAGAGGATGTAGATGAACATGAAATGGGAGATACGATACTGCGTGAAGAGTTTGACAGAGCACTGAAAGACCTGAGTCGAAACAAGGCCCCCGGAGTAGACAACATTCCATTGGAACTACTGACGGCCTTGGGAGATCCAGTCCTGACAAAACTCTACCATTTGGTGAGCAAGATGTATGAAACAGGTGAAATACCCTCAGACTTCAAGAAGAATATAATAATTCCAATCCCAAAGAAAGCAGGTGTTGACAGATGTGAAAATTACCGGACAATCAGTTTAATAAGCCACAGCTGCAAAATACTAACACGAATTCTTTACAGACGAATGGAAAAACTAGTAGAAGCCGGCCTCGGGGAAGATCAGTTTGGATTCCGTAGAAATACTGGAACACGTGAGGCAATACTGACCTTACGACTTACCTTAGAAGAAAGATTAAGGAAAGGCAAACCTACGTTTCTAGCATTTGTAGACTTAGAGAAAGCTTTTGACAATGTTGACTGGAATACTCTCTTTCAAATTCTAAAGGTGGCAGGGGTAAAATACAGGGAGCGAAAGGCTATTTACAATTTGTACAGAAACCAGATGGCAGTTATAAGAGTCGAGGGACATGAAAGGGAAGCAGCGGTTGGGAAGGGAGTAAGACAGATTTGTAGCCTCTCCAAGATGTTATTCAATCTGTATATTGGGCAAGCAGTAAAGGAAACAAAAGAAAAATTCGGAGTTGGTATTAAAATCCATGGAGAAGAAGTAAAAACTTTGAGGTTCGCCGATGACATTGTAATTCTGTCAGAGACAGCAAAGGACTTGGAAGAGCAGTTGAACGGAATGGATGGTGTCTTGAAGGGAGGATATAAGATGAACATCAACAAAAGCAAAACGAGGATAATGAAATGTAGTCGAATTAAGTCGGGTGATGTTGAGGGTATTAGATTAGGAAATGAGACACTTAAAGTAGTAAAGGAGTTTTGCTATTTGGGGAGCAAAATAACCGATGATGGTCGAAGTAGAGAGGATATAAAATGTAGACTGGCAATGGCAAGGAAATCGTTTCTGAAGAAGAGAAATTTGTTAACATCGAGTATAGATTTAAGTGTCAGGAAGTCGAATCTGAAAGTATTTGTATGGAGTGTAGCCATGTATGGAAGTGAAACATGGACGGTAAATAGTTTGGACAAGAAGAGAATAGAAGTTTTCGAAATGTGGTGCTACAGAAGAATGCTGAAGATTAGATGGGTAGATCACATAACTAATGAGGAGGTACTGAATAGGATTGGGGAGAAGAGGAGTTTGTGTCACAACTTGACCAGAAGAAGGGATCGGTTGGTAGGACATGTTCTGAGGCATCAAGGGATCACCAATTTAGTATTGGAGGGCATCGTGGAAGGTAAAAATCGTAGGGGGAGACCAAGAGATGAATACACTAAGCAGATTCAGAAGGATGTAGGTTGCAGTAGGTACTGGGAGATGAAGAAGCTTGCACAGGATAGAGTAGCATGGAGAGCTGCATCAAACCAGTCCCAGGACTGAAGACCACAACAACAACAACATGGTCGGTATAGGCTGTAGGTCACATCTCTGCTTCCAGGACGTCAGCGTTAAAACTGCGTGTGACATATATTCGGTCGAGACGACTAGCAGAATGACTTGTTGTATGGGTGTATCCTGGACGGATGCCATGGACATGCTCCCAGATGTCAACCAGATGCATACTCTGCACTAACGTTCGTAATTATGGGCACATGGTATATTGAGGAAATTGATCTTTCGGTGCAGGTACACAATTAAAATCGCCAACTAGGATTTATCGGTCGTGGCGACCTTGGAAGAGCGGGACAATTTCATCTGCGAAGAACCAGGAAGGCTCTTCCTTCCTGTCTGTACCGGACGGTGCATAGATATTGACGAGTTGTACATACTTACCCCCCCCCCGCCCCCGCCCCCCGCCCCCTCGTTCGAAATAGCATGGAGCAGACCACAAGGCGACTTGAGGCCTGTCATTGCTAATCCTCGTGCCGGCGATAGGTACAGTACATCCTCTGCTATGATGCCTTTTTCAATAAGTGTTGCTATACCACTGCCAGTTTCGGAGGCGTATGACATGTATGATACTTTCCCGTACATGGCAGGAAATTCATCGACGTATACTTCTTGTAGGAGGACGATGTCGATGTTAGCTGCTTGGAGCACGTCTTCGAATAAAGACATCTTAATCTGCGATCATATACTATTGATATTGATAGAAGCAAGCCGATATGTTTGTCTTCGTTCCGTCCCATGTATATCGGCCATGTGAGCTTACGCCGCCTGCTGTTTTGCTGGCCACTACGGTCGCAGGTTCGAATCCTCCCTCGAGCATGGATGTGTGTGATGTCCTTAGATTAGTTAGGTTTAAGTAGTTCTAAGTTCTAGGCGACGGATGGCTTCAGAGGTTAAGTCCCATAGTGCTGAGAGCCATTTGAACCATTTGTTGCGCTGGCCCCGTCCTGCCTGCCATAGTTGGTTATAAGTTGAACTTTAGAGGGGCGCCGCCCCCTTCGTGTCACCAGTTGCGACTGTAGGTGGGTCCCCCTTCACATTCATCAACCCAGTCTCCTTGAGACAAGTTTTGCGTGGGCCGGGGATCGCCAGCCCCGTATTTCTGTGACTCCTCTTCTAATACTTGGGAGTGACAGTGGACTGCAAGTTGCCGGTGCGTTGTCAAATTTTTCAGGTCGCTCTTAACGTATGCTGTTGTGGTGACGGTGGTGTTCTGGATGAGGAGTCTCGGGACCCTCTGTAAGGTGGCAGCCTTCCTCGGTCGTTTCTTGATCGACATCCTGCATACGTACTAAGGAATCGTCCGACGGGGTTAGACGTCGTTTCTTGCGCCGTTTCGGAGACCGTTGTTTACGCGTGCACCCTTCCGTATCCGAATGTGGGTGAGTGTCTCTGTCACCACCGCAGTTGGACACAAAGGCAACCGTCGGCCCTATTCGACTGTCGATGACCATTTGCTCATCAAATGGTTCAAATGGCTCTGAGAACTATGGGACTTAACATCTGAGGTCATCAGTCCCCTAGAACTTAGAACTACTTAAACCGAACTAACCTAAGGACAACACACACATCCATGCCCGAGGCAGGTTTCGAACCTGCGACCGTAGCGGTCGCGTGGTCACAGACTGTAGTGCCTAGAACCACTCGGCCACTCCGGCCGGCTTTGCTCATCCGATCTCTGTACTGGCGGTACCGGTCGGTGCTAGTCGGTGGGGGGGGGGGGGGGGGGGCGCCACCGTCATCACCATTCTCGTATCGTCATCCGTCGTCATCGGCTTTTTGACCGGCCTGTCCAGCTGTTGGGCGCTGTTAGTGTTCGGTGGGGCGTCCTTCCGGAACACAGTTGCGTATGTGAGAGGGAGAGACGTAGCCACAGGTTTTGCTACAGTTTGCCCTGTCAGTATTTGTGCAATTCTTCAAAAAATTTTCAAATGTGGGTGAATTCCTAAGGGACCAAACTGCTGAGGTCATCGGTCCCTAGACTTACACACTACTTAAACTAACTTATGCTGAGAGCAACACACACACCCATGCCCGAGGGAGGACTCGAACCTCGGGCGGGAGAGGTCTGCAATTCTTCGTTGGAGATACGCTGAGCGAACATGGCCTTCCTGACCAATACCTGAGTAATTTTTCGGCTGACCGTCGTAAATGACTATCGCTCTGCAGCCTTCAATTGTGAGATAAGACGGCACGTGTTCTGATAGCTCGATTCGTATTTGTCACGCACCGTTAAGTACCGGGTACATGGTAAAGGTTGTCCATTTCTCTGCTGCGTGACTAAGTAGTACCAGTCCATAGGGTGTAGTGTAAGGACGCAAGTTCTGTATAAATGATTTTCTTTTGACATATGACCATGTGCAGACTTCGTCACCTACGTCAGTTACAACATACTTCAAAATTATTTAAGTTCTTTTTAAATTGTCTCTGAATGGTTCTTGAACGAAACTGTAAAACATCATCAAATGGCTCTGAGCACTATGCGACTTAACTTCTGAGGTCATTAGTCGCCTAGAACTTAGAACTAATTAAACCTAACTAACCTAAGGACATCACACACATCCATACCCGAGGCAGGATTCGAACCTGCGACCGTAGCGGTCACGCGGTTCCAGACTGAAGCACCTTTAAAACATCATCATTTGAGTCGTATGCGCAGGATTACGTCACTCAGTCCTATTGGTTTGCGCCTTCTGTTGCTCTTTGGCTGTCGACCAGCGACGTATAGTGGCCAGCAATTTTCTCTCTGGTCCCGGCAGTGAAGATGCTGTCTCCGTTCGTTGCGCCGCCCTCTCCGTACATGAAGCATAAAAAATAAATACAAAACTTGAGACAATTCACAACCATTTCAAATATTACAAAAATACATAAACAAAAAAAAAAACTAAATTAAACTTATATTCACCTGCAAACTGGGCTGACACTGGTGGATGGGTGACGCTTCAATTTCGCGTCCCACTACAAGGGCTGTAGTGCGTAAACCACGATCTCAGCCGGAACCTCAAGTGGTAGCTCAAATACTCTTACAGTTCTCAGTCCAAGTCCTGCATGATCAATTACTACCGTTCCGACATGGCCGTCTGAACATTTATACCTTCATCGATCTTTATGGTCACGTATTATCTTGTCACACGCCGTGTCGTTGATCATTTTGACGTAGACCACATTGCTTGTGATAGAGAAGTGGATGCCAATCATATGTTGTGGATAAATTTTAATTTCTTCACGTATAAATCCTTTTATTTCATACACCTTCGGTCGTGCAAATTCATTTTTAAAGCTGATGTGGATAGTGGATGGTCGGTACGAATGAGCCATTCTAGTTCGAAAGCACAAGCACTAGCGAAGGCTAACACGAACTAAGCAACTGCGTACCCTAAGCACCGTGGCAGGGACGTAAACAGACGTCCGCGCCAAGCGACTGCGGGAAGGAGACTGCCATCCGGCTGTACGCACATGTCTCACAGCTATATCCAAACTTCCAGATGTCGTCAGTCATGTGTGTACACCTTGCACTCGTACATCTATATTATTTATTCCCGTACAGGGGAGAAATTTTACTTCAAAGTCGCTTGTCCAGTATCGGCGGATAAATACGATATTTCAGGGCATGTGTTATTTCGAATTAAGATGTCAAGTTCCTTCGGAAATGCACGCATAAGCGGGAAGTCCGGGTTCGAGTTACGGTCCGACACAGATTTCTTTTGTCGTCATTCCATTACAGAGCTGATGTTTATCGATATTCGCAACTGCGAAAACATTTCTTGTATTTCAGAAAGGCTTCAGTAGCCGCAGTGCCTGTTCCCTCGGACATGCTTGTCTGTCCGAAGAAGCTTTAACGTTATAATTCGGAATAACACAGACACTTCAGTAACCTAATTAACTGAATTTCTTCCCTCTCTTTTCTAAAATACTTCCTGCTAAGTCTTACGTCCTCTTGAAGTCACTTCTAGCGCACCAGTCAGTGCTCATTCGGCTACTAGCTTGTCCAGGATTACGGGTCCTGTGAACATGTTAAAAACTGATCATGATTCTAGTCGCTGATTTCGCTGCAATTTCATAGCTCTATAAATTATTGCAACCAGGTATTTGTATTAGTTGCCTGAAGCAGATTATGAATAATAGGGTTTGTAATTATAGGGTACTACGTTTTTACTGAAGCTCGTAATTTTACTTTTCTGAAAATTTCAAAAAAGTTGTCACTATTTGCATCGTTTTGAAATATTACAAAATCCTAACTCATTCTTTATGTAGCGGTTTTCGGACAGCATTGCCATCCAAGGGGAAATTGGACGCTAATACTGCCACAGTCCTTGTGTACTCATTAACCTCCATTGAGTTAATTACTTAATTCATGTGAAAGACCTTCTCTAGAAAGCCTGTATCTATCAGATTTGTCAGATCTTGACAATATCTACACTCTGCCACAATGCTCACAGTTAGTTTCTTCCGTCAATTTATTTACATTCTACATCTAATACTAATTTCTTACGTAACTCCCTATAATTCTAATCAGACTATGACTAGAGTGGGAGCAGAAACCTCATTCTCCAGATGCCGCAGAATCTCCATTTCATATATCCTGCTTTACTGTGTGAGTTAAAAAGCTTCAAAGTACCAAACTGTACAACCACGACATTTTTAAAAAACTCATTCAATAGCATACTGTGTTCGGTTTCTGGAAATTATGCAGAAATTAAAACTTGACGCATTATGAAAGTAATTATAGAGATAGATCTTGGAAATTGAGTGGAGAACGTTTTGTGAGTTAAAAAGTTTGTATACACTGATCTAACGAAAAATCCTGAGAAATTATCATCTTGCATAGACTGGTTACACACATCAAACGTACATTAACAGACGCTCGGCGACTGTACTAGGAACAAAAGAGAGGGTGGCGCACAGAAGGTGGAAGTATTTAATTCCACCTTGCAAAATAATTTTACTAAGAAACATCGTTTGTACTGTTCTCTCGGTTATGCGAAAGATCTTGCTCAGCTTCTAGCAGCAGTATGTTGTTGGTTCCTTGATAAAAAAAATCCTAATGAACTAAAGAAAGAATAAGGGCCATACCGTTAACATGGAAGAGTGTTACTAACCTCCATCTAAATGCCGAAGTACAGCCCCGAATCTACGATATTTCAGAACCGGGGCGAAACCTGATAATGCTCGCCCCCCCCCCCCGCCACCTCCCTCCCATCGAGCGTTTGGGATATGACGTCAAACATTTTTAAATAATTTATTTTTTTAAAAATATGTTGATTATATAGAACACATCTTTCTAATGAGTGTGGTATCATTATTATTATTGTTATTATTACACGATAAATCAATACAAAGATTAATTAATAACAACATCGTGTTGTTTTCCTGTTATCCTACGGCACGCCTCTTTATCCAGGACATCTTCCTTGTCGATGTTGCGATGTTCTATCTCTCCATTTATGTGGTCTATCCAAGAACGTCCTGGTCCTCCGCGCTTACGTCTGCCGGGTGGTTTCCATTCATAAACCTTCTTTGGCCACGGATGATATGGCATTCTCATCATATGTCCATATCGTTTTAACCACTGCCAGATACACTGTATTCGTTAGACTCATTTGTAGTCCCCATCTATTGTATTCCTGATATAATCGTCGTATGATGAACTCAAGGTCATAATCATCTTGTGCTATAATACACTCCTGGAAATGGAAAAAAGAACACATTGACACCGGTGTGTCAGACCCACCATACTTGCTCCGGACACTGCGAGAGGGCTGTACAAGCAATGATCACACGCACGGCACAGCGGACACACCAGGAACCGCGGTGTTGGCCGTCGAATGGCGCTAGCTGCGCAGCATTTGTGCACCGCCGCCGTCAGTGTCAGCCAGTTTGCCGTCGCATACGGAGCTCCATCGCAGTCTTTAACACTGGTAGCATGCCGCGACAGCGTGGACGTGAACCGTATGTGCAGTTGACGGACTTTGAGCGAGGGCGTATAGTGGGCATGCGGGAGGCCGGGTGGACGTACCGCCGAATTGCTCAACACTGGCCGTACACCACTGGTGATCGTCGAGGGGACACTGAATAGTGCACGGTACATCCAAACCGTCAACCGTCATCGAACCCATCGTTCTACCATTTCTAGACCGGCAAGGGAACTTGCTGTTCCAACAGGACAATGCACGTCCGCATGTATCCCGTGCCACCCAACGTGCTCTAGAAGGTGTAAGTCAACTACCCTGGCCAGCAAGATCTCCGGATCTGTCCCCCATTGAGCATGTTTGGGACTGGATGAAGCGTCGTCTCACGCGGTCTGCACGTCCGGCACGAACGCTGGTCCAACTGAGGCGCCAGGTGGAAATGGCATGGCAAGCCGTTCCACAGGACTACATCCAGCATCTCTACGATCGTCTCCATGGGAGAATAGCAGCCTGCATTGCTGCGAAAGGTGGATATACACTGTACTAGTGCCGACATTGTGCATGCTCTGTTGCCTGTGTCTATGTGCCTGTGGTTCTGTCAGTGTGATCATGTGATATATCTGACCCCAGGAATGTGTCAATAAAGTTTCCCCTTCCTGGGACAATGAATTCACGGTGTTCTTATTTCAATTTCCGGGAGTGTAGCTTGATTGTCAGGAAAACTTAATGAAAATATCTGTACATCGTTGACAGTGTTTCCCGTTCCTCTACAGCTGTTCTTCCAATTTCGGAGAGCCTGTTCTACATATAAATTGAACAAAATGGGTGACCTACTGCAACCTTGTCGCAAACCTTTAGTGGCATTAACAGGTTCTGATAACTTTGAACCTCGTTTAATCTGTACCACACTATCTCTGCGCATTTCAATAATAATGTGTAAGAAGTGATCTTCCATAACTTTCCTAGCTTCCCGCAGCTTAGACCTAGGGACTGTATCGTAAACTTTTGCTAAATCTACGAAGGCAATGTGTGTCTCCTTCCCTACTGCTATAAATTTCTTCATTAGTTGTTTTAAAATAAATAGGTTCTACCTAAATCCGCTCTGGTCTTCACCAATATGGTGGCCAACATTATGTCTAACTTTTTCAAACATTATCTTGCTAAATAAGAGGCTCATTCTACAGTTGACACTAATGCCTCTATAGCGGTTTGTGTCTTTCCTATTCCATTTCTTGAAAATAGAAACCATGTATGACTTTTTTCCATTCTGAGGGAATTTCAGTCCTTTGTTCATCAGACATGTTATTCGTTTCTTCAGATATCTTCCTCCAGCCTTCAATAATTCAACAGGAATATTTCCTGGACCAGGTGATCGGCCATTCTCCATTTTAATTAATGCACAGTTCACTTCCTCTATTGTAATATTTATATTTCGATCAGTTAGTTCCGTCCCCTCTTCCTTCCCATGCTTGGGCCTATCTTCAGTGATATATAAAACATGTACGAGGTGCGACAGTAAAGTAATGAGACTGATGTGAAAAAAAGTTGCTTACCGTTTTAGTCAATTTGAGTGTTGTCTCCTTCAAAGTAGTTCCCTTCTGATTGCGCACACTTTTTCCAGCGGTTCTGCCATTGATGGCAACATTTCTGGAACTCATCTTCTGTAATATACTGCAAGACCCTCGTCACAGCTTTTTGCAATCTTATGTTGTTTGAAAATGGTGTCCGTTATCCGCCGTTTTGACTCTTGGAAATAGAAAAATGTCGCACGGAGCGATATCTGGTGAATAAGGTGACTGTGGTAGTAGTGAAATTTGTTTTGAGGTTCAAAATTGCTGTACTGACAGAGCAGTATGGGATGGCGCATTATCGCGATGCAGAATCCAATTATTACTAGATGAACCGTTTCTCGATTGATAATCAGTTTTTCTGCAATCATTTTCATGGACAATCTTCGATGAGATCGTACAGGTTCACGCACCCTGGCCAAGTTGACATCGTCCACTGCGGTCTTCTTCTTCAACATTCGTTCTGCCTTCACTAAACATTTTATGCCAACGAGATACTTGAGCTCTTGAAATAACCTCCTCTCCAAAAGCCTTCTGAAGCTTCCGTAAGTTGACGTCGCGTTTTCGCCCAACTTAACGCAAAAAAATGGCCTACCCTTGCGAAATATTATGCGGTTCCATTTCCGCGACGAGAACACAAACACGTGTTAACTTATGACAGTACAACTCATGACTGAGCAAATGCATCAATGTGCCACTTGGACTAGAAGCAGCTTATAGACCAAGGTCAAATACACTCCTGGAAATGGAAAAAAGAACACATTGACACCGGTGTGTCAGACCCACCATACTTGCTCCGGACACTGCGAGAGGGCTGTACAAGCAATGATCACACGCACGGCACAGCGGACACACCAGGAACCGCGGTGTTGGCCGTCGAATGGCGCTAGCTGCGCAGCATTTGTGCACCGCCGCCGTCAGTGTCCGCCAGTTTGCCGTGGCATACGGAGCTCCATCGCAGTCTTTAACACTGGTAGCATGCCGCGACAGCGTGGACGTGAACCGTATGTGCAGTTGACGAACTTTGAGCGAGGGCGTATAGTGGGCATGCGGGAGGCCGGGTGGACGTACCGCCGAATTGCTCAACACGTGGGGCGTGAGGTCTCCACAGTACATCGATGTTGTCGCCAGTGGTCGGCGGAAGGTGCACGTGCCCGTCGACCTGGGACCGGACCGCAGCGACGCACGGATGCACGCCAAGACCGTAGGATCCTACGCAGTGCCGTAGGGGACCGCACCGCCACTTCCCAGCAAATTAGGGACACTGTTGCTCCTGGGGTATCGGCGAGGACCATTCGCAACCGTCTCCATGAAGCTGGGCTACGGTCCCGCACACCGTTAGGCCGTCTTCCGCTCACGCCCAAACATCGTGCAGCCCGCCTCCAGTGGTGTCGCGACAGGCGTGTATGGAGGGACGAATGGAGACGTGTCGTCTTCAGCGATGAGAGTCGCTTCTGCCTTGGTGCCAATGATGGTCGTATGCGTGTTTGGCGCCGTGCAGGTGAGCGCCACAATCAGGACTGCATACGACCGAGGCACACAGGGCCAACACCCGGCATCATGGTGTGGGGAGCGATCTCCTACACTGGCCGTACACCACTGGTGATCGTCGAGGGGACACTGAATAGTGCACGGTACATCCAAACCGTCATCGAACTCATCGTTCTACCATTCCTAGACCGGCAAGGGAACTTGCTGTTCCAACAGGACAATGCACGTCCGCATGTATCCCGTGCCACCCAACGTGCTCTAGAAGGTGTAAGTCAACTACCCTGGCCAGCAAGATCTCCGGATCTGTCCCCCATTGAGCATGTTTGGGACTGGATAAAGCGTCGTCTCACGCGGTCTGCACGTCCGGCACGAACGCTGATCCAACTGAGGCGCCAGGTGGAAATGGCATGGCAAGCCGTTCCACAGGACTACATCCAGCATCTCTACGATCGTCTCCATGGGAAAATAGCAGCCTGCATTGCTGCGAAAGGTGGATATACACTGTACTAGTGCCGACATTGTGCATGCTCTGTTGCCTGTGTCTATGTGCCTGTGGTTCTGTCAGTGTGATCATGTGATGTATCTGACCCCAGGAATGTGTCAATAAAGTTTCCCCTTCCTGGGACAATGAATTCACGGTGTTCTTATTTCAAATTCCAGGAGTGTATATTGTGCCTACGCAAGCCTGCAGGGTTGCTGCATCTTGCAAAGAAAATCAGTCTCATTACTTTATTGTCGCACCTCGTATGTTCAAGGAAATGTAAGGGACGTTATTTGCTCTTAAATTTGCCGAAGTGCAGTGCCACGCCTCTTCACATAGCATTCGTCTATCGCACATAACAGTATTTCTGTGGAATTCAAAGATGTATGTTTTGCAATGGAAACCATCAAACCTATATTCATGACAGTGGAAATTAAAACGCGCTGTGGTGCCTCTACTGCTCCCAGTCGGCTGGTTTGACATCCTACCGTCCTTAACAATAATTCTTAATTAATACTGGGTGGGACTTTTGTAGTGGGGAGAATAAGAACTCTTCAGAAAATTTTCACTCTTTACAGACCATTAGCTAGTAACTTCCTCTTTTGTGCGACATAAAATTAAATGTAGGAAACATGGGACCTGTAAAGACGAGAGACAAATAAGACAATACACATGTCTTCAGTCCTAAAGTCCCAGCACTTTTTTTCTCTCTAATCTTATTACAGATTTACATGGCATGCGTTTCTTTCTGCGAAAAAATCTATTGCCTCATCAAAGTTCGCCGAGCGGTCTAAGGCGCGGCAGTCATGGACTGTGGGGCTGATCCCGTCGGAGGTTCGAGTCCTCCCTCGGGCACGGGTGTGTGTGTTTGTCCTTAGGATACTTTAGGTTAAGTAGTGTGTAAGCTTAGGGGCTGATGACCTTAGCAGTCCCATAAGATTTCACACATCATCAGAGTTCATCAAACGTTTTGCTACGTGAAAAATCAAAGGGTCGTTGTCTAATAATGAAAAAGCGGTTGTTAGGAATAGTATCAAAGACTGGTGTGGTTTCTCGAATTGATTACGTCTATTGTGTCACTGACTGCTGGATAAAACGAAAGAGGCCTTTTTAATACTGCAGCAGCCGTAACTTAGACCAATAGGCCAAATAAGCGAGATAATGTGGCACAAATTGTCATTTTTATCCATCTAATTTACATAAATAACTCGACAGAATATAATTCATAAGGTACCAATATTAAATGTCTGTTAAGCCTACCACATACAAAAAGTTGTATGTTAGGAAATAGTTTCACATTTCATTGACACGCTCCAGCTTCTCAAGCACGATGCCGAAAAGTACTAGTACGAATTTTTTATATAAATATGGAATCGTTATATTCTCCCATATACTTTGTGTAATGTCCCCGTTTCTTCTCCTTCCTCGTTCTAACAATACTTGTTGCTACTAATTCTGTAACTGTTCCCGCCATTGTCAAAACTTTTTCTCTGGTTAACTTCACTAACCGTGCCAGAATCACCGGTTTAGTTATCCCGCATTTATGCCCCAATTAGGCGTTATTACTTGTTTATACAACACGTTTTCCGCGCTGTTCCAGGAATAAAACTTAAGCGGCTGGTAAGCGGGGACTGTGAAATTGGTTCTTTGTAGTGTAGAGATCTGATAACAATTTTCTGTAAAATTTAATTTTCTTGGATACACCGAGAAGATTAATATGTAATCTTTCTTACCTGTTATTACTGTTAGTAGTTTATTTCCATTCTCGTAGTCCGAACCTATGGATTTAGCTATTAATTATAACAACACTGATAACTCGCACATTCAATCAGCCACATAAGAAACCAGCGATTGGTATTCACCAGTTCGAGTTTATTTAGATCAGCCTTTGTCTGTGTGAAAGTCTTATATTCTTGGATGCGACAGGGAACCCCTGGCAGGGACATCACGTACCCTATGCAGGCATTCGAAACTTAACTACTGATTCGTTCAGAATCAAACTTAGAAAACGTTCAAAAATGTTCAAGAACAACATGGATGCGTTTTAAAATCATGTGAATAATCGATAGACCAACATGCGCTGAATGCTAAGCGTTTTTGAAGAATATGAATTTGGCGCCCCCTGATTTTGCTGCCTGCAGGTTCGAATCCTGCCTCGGGCATGAATGTGTGTGTCGTCCTTAGGTTAGTTAGGTCTAAGTAGTTCTAAGTTCTAGGGGACTGATGACCGCAGATGTTAAGTCCCATAGTGCTCAGAGCCATTTGAAGCAGAAAGAGTTAATTCTATGAGAGCAAATACTGGTAAGGGGAACAAATTGCGGAAAACGAGAACAAGAAAAATAAAGCGGATGAAAACTGTCTGTGTATTTGCTGCTTGAAGCGATGTAACCAATCAAAAATAAACCAAGAATGGGTCCAGGGCCGTATATGTAATTGATGGGCACAGGACGAATAGGCATAAATTGCGACTAAGACATTGATAGTGAACAGGCAGTTCATTAACACCTCTATGTAGGCCATATTTTGTTACTAGTCGGAATTTTATCAAAACTTTGTTCATTGCCAGTAACATCGTTCTGTTTTACCTTGTTAATTGGTGTAAGTGTGCCCGTAACTTCGTTTACTGCCTATAAAACATATCTGAGAAGTTTAATAGTGCGATTTGTTTACTCATTATTGAGTTCTTGGTATTGGTTAATGTGTCCCTATAGGTGCGTAAACTAGCCCCATACACGGGGCACGTTTATGCACTCGACTTGTGGCTATGTAAAATTATTATGCACTGTTAAATGTAAAACTGAGTTAGGTGTATATACAGGGTATCTAGTTAAAGGTATACAAAAGCATATGTTTATATTTCAACACCTATTAAGGTTTATAGCTTTATTTTACCTATGTTGTAGACAGAAGCACAAACATATGTATAAGTTAATTTTAATTTTAATAATCAACAGCCTCAGTTCAACCGTTTACTTAGAATTTACCTAGGTTTCAGTCGGGATAACCCAACCTTCTCCAGAATAATAGAAACTACCGTTTGTCCATAGTGGACATCGTCAAGCTAAAACTACAGATCCATAAATTATCGTCAGACTACGAAACTTATAGTCTGATGACAATTTATGGATCTTTAGTTTTGACTTGACGATAGTTACCGTTATTCTGAAGAAGGTTGGGTTATACCGACGGAAACCTAGGTAAATTCTAGGTAAACGTTGCAACTGAGGCTGTTGATTATTAAAATTAAAATTAATACTTATACAGTTGCTGACAGGGCCGCGAACTGTTGAAGATATTTATATTTTTATGAGTGTTGGTACAGTTCAACAAGGACATCCCTTGTATCTCGAGAAGCAACGCACCGGTACCTCACTCCTCATAACACGTTCCTAAGCATGACAGGTGGCTATGGCCCCTACTGCGGCGTAGATCCGCTCTCTCTCCAATCCACCAGACCTCGAAACTCTGTTCTGTAAGCAATGCCCCTGATAATCCCTGATAAACTCCAATGAACTGAAGCCCACCGGAGTCAGATCAGGAAACCGAGGGGGGCAGGCAACGGGAACGCCCCACCCCCCCTCCCTCACCATTCTGATTCAAAGTTCAGGAAACGTGTCATGGAGAAGGCCAACATGTCAAGATAGCTGTGCCCTGCCACTGGTGCCCGTGCGTCTTACGACTCAACGCTGTTCAAATGGCTCTGAGCACTATGGGACTTAACTGCTGAGGTCATCAGTCCCTAGAACTTTGAACTACTTAAACCTAACTAACCTAAGGACATCACACACATCCATGCCCGAGGTATTATTCGAACGTGCTACCGCAGCGATCGCGCGGTTCCACACTGTAGCGCCTAGAGCTGCTCGGCCACTCTGGCCGGCTCAGCGCTGTTCATGAAATGGTGGTTACCACGTCTTGGAGAGGGCCTCTATCGATTGCGTATTTCTCCAATAACATAAAATGTCAAGTTCTTTCATTTTAATTATTTGGTCGTGTATATCTCTAGGCCGGACAGCCCGTGTGCCAAATTATACTCTAATAACCATTATAAGACCAAACGATTTGACATACTTTTGCATGAATACTTGCTGTCTGTTCTTTCGGACATATTCAGGACGGTGTTTATTGAAAACGTGTTGACCATCCCGGCTGGCCGACACTTCCACCTAGCTACACCAACCCGCAATCCCCGTCGACGTCCTCCATGCTCGATAAATTTTAGACTCATGCTGCAGGCCTAATCTGAAGTTAGCGAGCATGGAGCACGTGTATGAGGATTGCGTATAGGTGGCGTAGTACTGAAGTGGAGTCTCATCTTCCGGTAACAACCTTATTTGCAGAAAGATGGCCGTACCGACGTACTGAGGCCCAGGAGGGCTGCAATCTGCGACAGCTACGTGGTCATCACGCAGTAACCTGCAAGCGCTGGCTAGCGGTGACACACTTTGTACAGATCAACTACGGTTATTTCCTTGGCGCCAATTTCGTTTCAAAAATGGTTCAAATGGCTCTGAGCACTGAGGGACTTAACATCTGTGGTCATCAGTCCCCTAGAACTTAGAACTACTTAAACCTAACCAACCTAAGGCCATCACACACATCCATGCCCGAGGCAGGATTCGAACCTGCCACCGTAGCGGTCACGCGGTTCCAGACTGAAGCGCCTAGAACCGTACGGCCACGCCGGCCGGCAATTTCGTTCCATTCTTGGTTTGGATTCGTCTCCCGAACTATACAAACATTTCCAGCATTCTTCGAATATTTCCACAGTTTTGTTATTGCTTTCGTTCTTAATGAAAAATATCTTGTTATCTGACGGATGAATTGTGACGTCTGTCTTCCGTAACGTATTGATTTCTCTTTGCTCAGCCGGCAGCTTTGGCCGAGCGGTTCTAGGCGCTTCAGTCCGCAATCGCGCTGTTGCTACGGTCGCAGATTCGAATCCTGCCTCGGGCATGGATGTGTGTGCTGTCCGTAGGTTAGTTAGGTTTAAGTAGTTCTAAGTCTAGGTGACTGACGACCTCAGATGTTAAGTCCCATTGTGCTTAGAGCCATTTGAACCATTTGAATCTCTTTGATCATACTCTTTTCCGTTGTGTTTATAACCAAATTTCACTTTGTAATTCCTCACATAGAAACAAGATCTTCATTCGGCCCGAGCCAGGTCTATCGGAACCGACCGACCGCCTTGTCGTCCTCAGCCAACGGAGTAATGTGGATGCGGCGTGGAGAGACGTGGATTCAGCACAACGCTCTTCAACTGTTTTCGGCTGTACAGTATTTGGAGTTGCTACTTATGGTTCAAGTGGCTACTTAACTGGCTTCTCGAGGCTTAGTGGATCCCATTCCAGTGCTCCCGTCATGGTAACAACCCTAACCTTACCAGGAAATGAAGCCCGATCCTCTATATGACAGTCAGGCATACTGACCACGCAAGCGGACACGTTACATCAGATCCTCCAGTATTGATGAGTAGAGACGTTTTTATATTCTTGTATTTCGTTTAATATATTCGGCTACGTTCCTTTTATCATTCACTCGCATACAATGAGGTGATAAAAGACATGAGATCCTTCCTAATATGATGGAGGATCTCCTTTTGTGCGGTATAGCAGAGCATCTCGACGTAGCATGGACTCAACAAGTCGTTGGATGTCTCCTGCAGAAATATTGAGCCATGCTGCCTTTGTGGCCGTCCATAATTGCGCAAGTTATCAGTATTCAATGAACTGTGGATGAAGCCCGACCAACAGGCATTACATACATTGATCAAAAATGGTAGTGCATTGAGAATGGCTAGTTTCTAGCTGATATCTAGATCTGCCAATAAAGTTTCAAAACGACGACTGATAGCTGAAATCTATTACTTACAAATAGCGAAACTGTTGGCGGTGCAGGATTTTGTGCACAAACTGACATGTCGATTATGTACCATAAATATTCGATGGGATTCATTCAGACCAACTGTGAACAGTTTTGGCGCTGCGGACTCTCACCCATAGCATTGCCTCCTTGTTTCAGAACATGAAGTCATGAATACCTGTAAATAGTCTGTAAGATGCAGTCCATACCATTTAAATACAGCCCGCACCATTATGGAGTCACCACCAGCTTGTAGAGTGCCCTGTTCACAATTTGCGTCCATGGCTTCGAAGGCTCTACGCCACACTCGAACGCTACCATCAGCTCTTACCAAGTGAAATCAGGCCTCATCCGGCCAGGTTTTCCAGTCGTCTAGAGTCCAACCGATATGGTCGCGGGCCCAGGTGAGGTGCTGCAGGCGCTGTCATGCAGTTAGGAATGGCACTCGCGTCGATCGTCTGCTACCGTAGACCACCAACACCAAGTTTCCGCCATCTCTGTATGTGCATGTCGTTATCCCATGGCATTTGTTACCTCAGTGCACCTTGCATTTTTATTTTTATTTACACGTCAAGTTCCGTAGGATTAAATTGAGGAACAACTCTCCAAGGTCATGGAACTTGTCAGTACATGCAATTACAACATAAAAGTAATAAAAGATAAAAATAAATGTTCATGAACATGAAAAATGTCAGTCCATAAGTTCAAGTAAACGCTATCAGCAATACAGTAAGAATCAGCTTAATTTTTAAAGAAACTCCTCGACAGAATAGAAGGAGTGACCCATGTTTCGATTAGAAAGCGCGTGGATTATTGCTAAGATTTTTGAATTCTAGTGGCAGCTTATTGAAAACGGATGCAGCAGTATACTGCACACCTTTTCCGATCCAAATGCAGGTTAGATTTCTGCCGAGTATTAACCGAGTGAAAGCTGCTTATTCTTGGGATTAAACTAATATTGGTAACAAGAAACGACAATAAGGAATATACATACTGAGAGGCCAATCTCAAAATACCCAGACTCGTGAACAGAGTTCGACAATAAGTTCGTGAACTCACACCACTCATTGCCCGAACCGCCCGTTTCTGAGCCAAAAATATCCTTGTAGAATGGGAAGAGTTACCACAAAATATAATAACATACGACATAAGCTAATGAAAATAAGCAAAGTAGACTAATTTTCCTGTGGAAGTATCACTCACTCCTGATACCGTTCGAATATTACAAATGGCAGTATTAAGTCTTTGAACAAGATCCTGAATGTGGGTTTTCCACGACAGCTTACTATCTATCTGAAGACATAGAAAGTTGAACTGTTCTGTTTCACTAATCATGAGCCCATTCTGTGAAATTAAAACGTCTGGTTTTGTTGAATTGTGTGTTACAAACTGAAAAAACTCAGTCTTACTATGATTTAACGTTAGTTTATTTTCTACAAGCCATGAACTGAGGTCATGTGCTGCACTATTTGAAACCGAGCCAATGTTGCACAAAACATCCTTTACTATCAAGCTAGTGTCATCAGCAAACAGAAATATTTTAGAGTTACCTGTAATATTATAGGGCATATCATTTGTATAAATAAGGAACAGGAGTGGCCCCAACACTGATCCCTGGGGTACCCCCCAATTGACAGTACCCCACTCAGATCCCACATCACAGCCGTTATCAACATTGTGAACAATGACTTCTTGCTGCCTGTTGTTAAAGTAAGATGAGAACTAATTGTGAGCTACTCCCCGTATTCCGTAATAGTCCAACTTCTTGAGCAATATTTTGTGACCAACACAACAAAATGCCTTAGTTAAATCAAAAAATACGCATAGCGTACCAAACTTTTTATTTAGCCCATCCAATACCTCACAGAGAAAATAGAATTTTCAGTTGTTAAACGACTTTTAAAGCCGAACTGTACATTAGATAGCAAATCGTATATTATAAAATGATCAATTATCCTTACATACAGAGCCTTTTCAGTAACTTTTGTAAACACTGATGGCATAGAAATAGGTCTAAAATTATCTACATTATCCCTTTCTCCCTTTTTATAAAGCGGCTTTACTACTGAGTACTTTAATCGCTCAGGAAACTGGCCATCCCTAAAGGAAAAATTACAAATATGGCTAAATACAGGGCTAACGTGTGCAGCGGAGTACTTTAACATTCTTCTAGGTACTCCATCATAACCATGAGAGTCCTTAGTCTTCAGTGATTTAATTATTGACTCAATCTCCCTCCTCTGTATCACAGAGGAGTATTTCAGACATCAATCTCGGAGAGGCATTTGCCAAGAAAGTTGTAGATTTCCTGTAGAATGTAAATTGTTATTTAATTCGCTAGCAATGCTCAGAAAATGATTGTTAAATACTGTACATATATCTGATCTATCAGTAACAGAAATATTTTTACTGCGAATTGACTTTATTTCGTGGACCTTGTGCTGCTGACCAGACACTTCACTCACAACCGACAGTATGGTTTACTTTTTAATAGTGACCAAGTAAAATTCGAGATTTTCTTTCTTTTGCTTTATTTGGAGGTGTAGATCTTTTTGCTGTTTGTCCAAGTATCTTCGAAGAGTTACATCACTCACCTGTAAGTGTGAATTACTGTCTAGCAAGAAAAATTCTTAACTCGTACCTTATTTTGATGTCCCTTTACTTAGTTTGACCTCCCTATTGCTAAATGAATTTTCATAATTTATGTTTTGGGCTTCCTGCTCGAATTGTGTTTTCCTGTCTGCCTGTGTGAAGGTGCTTGTTATATTAAAAACCCAAATTCAGAGTACTAAATATACATAAAACTGACCAATTCCTCAAAAATATACGAGGGTTGCAACTTCAATAGTGGTAACTATTTATTTACAGCTCGTACAAAATAGATACGTGTTTCAGAGTTTTCCTGACCTTCAGAGTAGTCACCAGCATTGTGTATAACCCGTTGCCAGCGATGTGGAAGTCGCAGGACTCTGTTGACAGTTCGAGCGGCGCGGTCTGTTGCTCTGTACGTGCTTCAGTATTGTCCTGCGAAATGATTTTCAGGTCCTGCAGAAAGTGTCAGCACTTCTGTCTGTATGCTGTTCATTTTTGGAACACAACCTACGACAGAAGTGATGACACTTTCTTCAGGACTTGACCATCCTTTTGCAGGACAATGCTCAAGCACGTACAGTGCAAGCTGTTACTAATTTGTTTGACTGATGGGGCTGCTAAGTGCTATACCACCTATTGTACTCCCCTAACTTACGCCCTCGTGAGTTCAACTCTATTTCTAAACTGAAGGAAACACTTCACGGCAATCGCTTCAGAACTGCTTCAAATTCGTCGTGAAATACACCGCGCCCCTCGAACTGTCAACATAACTGGCACTGCTAAGAGTATCCTACGACTTACACATCGCTGGCATGGGTTATACGTAATGCTGGTGACTACTTTGAAGGTCAGTAAAACCTTGAAACACGTATCTACGAGTGCTATCCACAAAGTACATTACGTTTTGGAATTAAAAATAAATAAAGTATTCGAAATTTTTTTTATTATATACAGATGAAAGCCACACTTAAATACTACTTTGCTACATAGTTGCCATTTAAATTAAGGCACTTATCGTAGCGATGGGCGAGCTTGGAAATTCCTTCGTCGTAAAATTCTGCCGCCCGCGCCTTCAACCACGTGGTTACCTCTTCTTTTGGGACAGAAATGGTGTGATTTTTGTGGATTTCCTGGAAAGAGGCACTACAATAAACTCTCAAAGGTATTGCCAAACTCTGCACAACCTCAGAAGAGCAATAAAAAACAAGCGCAGGGGCAAGTTGGGCTTAAAGATCTTGCTGATTCACGACAACGTCCGGGCCCACACGGCAAATGCCACTCGTGAAGTTCTCGAATCTTTTCAGTGGGAGTTGTTTCCTCATCCGCCGTACAGTCCCGACCTGGCACCGAGCGACTTCCACCTATTCCCAGCAATGAAGAAGTGGTTGGCTATGCAGCGTTTTGATGACGACGCACAGCTTCAAGAAGAGGTAACCACGTGGTTGAAGGCGCAGGCGGCCGAATTTTACGACGAAGGAATTTCCAAGCTCGTCCATCGCTACGATAAGTGCCTTAATTTAAATGGCAACTATGTAGAAAAGTAGTATTTAAGTGTGGCTTTCATCTGTATATAATAAAAAAATTTCCAATACTTTATTTATTTTTAATTCCAAAACGTTGCATGATACTTGCTTTCCGCACCCTCGGCAGGCATCCTCATTTTTATAAATGGGACCTGTACTATAGAAGACGCCGGCGGCCATTTGCAGCAACAAGCATCAATACTCAAACTAAGGTTTCATTCGGTGGTTTTGATCAAGTTAGAATTAGAATATTATTATAATGAAGTTTTAATACCACCTTCCAGAGTTTATTAAATGAAATATGCCCATGAGTGGGACATAGATAGGTGATTAACTGAAATACGCATACCAAATATTCTGTGAAATGATAAGGGAATATGGTGTGGCTGGGAGAAGTCACTGTAACATATTTATATAATAACACAATCACATTTATTCAATAAACATTACCATCTCAAATATTCCTCACACTTAGCACGGAATGCTGGCGTGATACAAATAGTATCTAAGTAAACTTAGTTAAACATCCGGCTAACATGTGCCGTGAATCGACAATGACTACAGCCTGCACATTTCTATCATCATTTAGCCACACAGACACACACACACACTAACATTCACTCTATTCATTTTATCTAACAGATAAAAGAGGAAGGTTCCCATACACCAAGTGGGACAACATTGGGAGAGAGCACATGATTTCAACTGTAACTTTAATTCGGGCAAGTCCCGTCTTCACGTTTAACTAATTTCGCGAGTTTTACTGGATATTATGAAGGAACAGTTAAATCACACGCGTGAATTTACGTAGAAGATCCAGCTCGGTCACGAAATGTGATTACGTCGAGCTGAAGCTTCTCACCAAGAAATTCACGGGGTCTGCGGACCACGTGTTACCAATCTCTCCACAATCAGTAGTCAATAAACACATTTAAATAAAATACACTTTGCTTATATACTTCACACTCACACTGAAATGCAAATTGAGCAAGTCTGAGTATTACTCGGCAATGAGCGCCTGTTCACTCCCAAGTGCAGTGAACACAATCCCATGAAATTACTTGGCAAAAGAAATCATCTCCCTATCTCTCCTAACCGAGATGATTCTAGGAAATACCATAGTGACTTTCGTCAGCAGGGAAGCTGCTTCCAAGTTCAAAGTGAACATGGAATTCTAAATCTTCGCTAACTATCGGAGCGATAGAGCAGAGCGTGCTTACTCACCCAGGTCTTCCCAGCAACAACCCCGATACGGTCTCCCTCGTCCGGGTCCACACATCGTGGCCGCAAGGACTCAGAGATACCGCACACGGTTATTTGCCAACCTAACGAGCGCTAATGACGCACGTGGAGCTTATGCCTCTCTGGTCCAGTGCAGTCGCGCTCTACTAGATTCGAGGTTGGCTACACTTCCGCTATGCCTATAGCACACCCACAGCCGACATCTCACGCATACCTCCTCATACGTTCGCATTCACACTTTGCAGACAATTACCATATCAAATATTAAAATGATCGTCTATATTTAAATAACCCTATCTTACTAATTATCATCAGGCTCTTCCCTGAGTGTCGGAAGGGCACTCAGGTGTCTTTAGTTGTGGGGTCCAGCCGTGTAGCGGCTTACATGGAGCCGTTACAACGTAATGTACTTTGTGGATAGCCCTCGTATTTTGCGCGATCTGTAATTAAATAGCTGCTACTATTAAAGTCCCAACCCTCGTAGAAATGATTCAATTGTTATAAGAAGAAACACCGTCCGAAAAGGCCTTGAAAGCCCAATGGTGCCTACGGCCGCCACGTCATCCTCAGAACTTACGCTTCATCAGATGCGGATATGGAAAGGCGTGTGATCGGCACATCGCTCTCCCGGCCGTTGGCAGTTTTGCAACCGATGCTGCTACTTCTCAATCAAGTATCTTCTCAATTGGCCCCATTTGGGTTGAGTGCACGCCACTTGCCAACAGCAGTTGGCAGACCCAGACGGTGACCCATCCAAGTGCTAGCCAAGCCCTAAAGCGCTTAACTTCTGTGATCTGACGAGAACCAGTGTTATCACTGCGCCGAGACCGTTGGCTGATTTAATTGTTACACTATCAGATAATTTAATTACTATATTATCTAACCACATACGAAAGCTGTTGTAATAAAACCCATTCTCACACAGTCATGTGATGGACACGTACGACTCAGAGAGTTTAAGATTCCAAACATGGGTTTCCGACACCTTTAAATCGAGATTGCCCATTCCCTTACTGCAAATTCCCTGTCCCAGTTAGAAAGCTGAAGCCGATACTCGCGGAGCGGACGCAGAAAAGCGAGCAACGGTTCGTGACTCAGCGATGTTTGTCTTAGCCGGGGGGGGCGCGCTCGTGGCCTGTAATCAGTTCGTTCATTATTCACGACACGGGAAACGCGGCAGCGCCGTTATGGAAAATGAAACGATGTAAGGCTCGCGGAGCGGGCTCCTACTGTGGAGCGGGACCTGGCCCGTGCGTAATGGTCAATTACTGGATCGCGTGGACGGCTTGGCGCGATAACACCTCGTACAACACGCTGATTTATACGTTCCCTGAATATAATTCGGAAATGTGGCTCTCGAGGAATCGGGTTAATGCTGCCTCTTAGCAGAACGGCCACTTGAGAACGACTGGGGGTCACTTTAGCTCTTACGCGACTGTTACATGGCTTAATCCTGCGGTTCCTGACAGTTACGGGTTTACGCACAGAACATATGAACTCGCAATGGTCACCGATGCCATTTGACAGAAAATAATGTAAAAGCACCAAATGTGCTGAGTAACTTACCTGGGCCGTCCTGAGGCTCAAGAACAACTCGTTTTAATGAATATATTTTATCTTTTTTTTAAAGAAAGAAAATAAAACGGGTAAATCATCTTAATCCACACAATGTCCGTCACATCTGATGTCTTTTCCGTACCTCTCCATACAGTTTACGATTGTTCTGCAAGTCTCAAAATCCTCTTGCTATGTACCGGGAGATCAAAAAGTCAGTATAAATTTGGAAACTGAATAAATCACGGAATAATGTAGATAAAGAGGTACAAATTGACACACATGCTTGGAATGACATGGGGTTTTATTAGAACCAAAAAAAATACAAAAGTTCAAAAAATGTCCGACAGATGGCACTTCATCTGATCAGACTAGCAATAATTAGCATAACAAAGTAAGACAAAGCAAAGATGATGTTCTTTACAGGAAATGCTCAATATGTCCACCATCATTCATCAACACTAGCTGTAGTCGAGAAATAATGTTGCGAACAGCACTGTAAAGCATGTCCGGAGTTATGGTGAGGCATTGGTGTCGGATGTTGTCTTTCAGCATCCCTAGAGATGGTTCAAATGGCTCTGAGCACTATGGGACTTAACATCTATGGTCATCAGTCCCCTAGAACTTAGAACTACTTAAACCTAACTAACCTAAGGACATGACACACATCCATGCCCGAGGCAGGATTCGAACCTGCGACCGTAGCAGTCGCACGGCTCCGGACTGAGCGCCTAGAACCGCTAGACCACCGCGGCCGGCCCCTAGAGATGTCGGTCGATCACGATACACTTGCGACTTCAGGTAACCCCACAGCCAATAAACGCGCGGACTGAGATCTGGGGACCTGGGAAGTCAAGCATGACGAAAGAGGCGGCTGAGCACACGATCATCAACAAACGACGCGCGCAAGAGATCTTTCACGCGTCTAGCAATATGGGTTGGAGCGCCATCCTGCGTAATCATCGTACGTTCCAGCAGGTGTTTATCAGCCAGGCTGGGGATGAAGCGATTCTGTAACTTATCGGCGTACCTCTCACCCGTCACGGTAGCAGTTACAAAACCAGAACCACGCATTTCCTCGAAGAAAAAAGGTCCGATAACGGTAGATGTGGTAAATCCAACCCATACCGTGACTTTCCCGTCGTGCAATGAAGTTTCCACGACAGTTCTAGGATTTTCGGTAGCCCAAATTCTGCAGTTGTGGGCGTTGACAGACCCTCGGAGCGTGAAATGAGCTTCGTCGGTCCACAACACGTTGCTCAACCAATCGTCATCTTGCACCATCTTTTGAAACGCCCACACCGCAAATGCCCTCCGCTTCACTTAATCGCCAGGTTCATGATGCCGATGGATTTTGTACTGATAGCATCGGAGGGTACGCCTAAGTGCCAACCAAACAGTAGTGTATGAAATGCCGGTGCGACGTGGGACTGCACGAGCGCTGACTTCCCCGTGCATAGACGAACCCGCTACGGTCTCCATTTCTTCCTGAAATGTCTCAGCAGCATTACGCCTTGTGCTCGGTCGGCTATTACGGGGTCTATCGTCTAAACAACCCGTGGCTTCGATCTTCGAAATCATTCTCGCCACAGCTGCATTTGTCAGTTCGAATTCCCTTCCTATGGCGATAGGATCGTAACGCTGAACTAGCAAATTCTCTATTCCGATAATACAGCTTCACTAAAAGCGCCTTTTCAGGTATCGTCAACATGCTGCGACTGCTGGCGCATCTGGTTTTCTCTCTCATTACAGCTCCTTTTATACAGGATTGTCATGGGCAGTCACTGACGTTTTGCTGTCCAACGCCATCTGTCGGTCATTTTGTGAACTTTGGGATTTTTGGTTCTAATAAAACCCCATGTTATTCCAAGCATGTGCGTCAGTTTTTACCTCTATCTACATTATTCCGTGGTTTATTAAGTTTTCAAATTTACACTGACTTTTCGATCCGCCCCTGCTCCACGAAGGCAGCGGCGCGCTACTTTCTGCTTTATGCTTTTGACTTTGCAGATGTTCTCTCACAGAAATGAAAACATGGGTTCCAATTGAGTGGTGTTTACCACACAAATGTCCTAATTTCCCTTATGTCGCCCATTCCCAGCTGTTAACTTCTAACTTGTTTTGTTTGGATACATGGCTTGAGGACGTGTGGAAAGTCTTTGCGCCATTAAAACTAGATTATTTGTTACTCATTTTATTGTTTAATATACAACTCGTAGTGACAGCCGGTTGTTGCGCGGCTGTAGAGGAATATGCTGTCATCCGTGTCAGACTCGAGACGGCCCCAAGTCGCTACGTCAACCCGAAGCGTAGGCCGGCGACACAGTCTGGCGGGTTGCCGGCACACTGATCCGTAGGCGCTTCCTGTGCGGCACATCTGCTGCGAAGGAGACGTACCACGGTTCCTGTGTGATTGATTGCTCTGAGAGTGCTGTGTCCCTCTGTGGTCACGACCTGCAAATTCCCATAAGATGTAGCGTGGTGTTGGGTGCTCCGATCTCTGACGTGATGTTTTGTACGCTGATCCTGGCCAGCCAGTTTGGTAGTCCCTCTGATCCATATCATGCAGAAATATCAGAGCAGTTCCCGCCCTGAACCGGAATAGTGTTGGTGGATCCATGGGCTACCCATCTGTAGCATCTTCCGTTCTGGACTCCAGTGTCAGCTACCCGTTGTTACTGAACTGCTCTAATTATGCCAGACAGCACAGTATGCCAAAACTGGAAAAATCTTGCACAAAATGTTACAATACAATAGTCAGAGAATCGAGTGCAAACGACATGTAAGCCACTAATCCTAATGATCGAATGGCTTTAAGCTAGCTGGTCAGGGTATTTTCACAGTGAGTCAAAAAGGACTTTGTAACTCTGGAATGATGCAGAAAGTTATTGAGATTTCTTACAAAATCGGTAGATGTGTCATTAGGAAACAACCTCAAGTTTGATTCACGTAATGCATCAGTAACGCATTTCACTACCAATAGCGCCATTGTAGTGCACGGTTAACAGAACCACTTTCACTTGTGCAGAGCTTGCTCGCCATGTGTTTCGGTTGCATGAAACCAACTCTGCAACAACTGTTCAGCGTAAATTTCGCACCAGATACACTAGAAACCTCCAAGCAGGCCTGCAATTTGCCATTTGTAGAGATGGGTTGTTCACTGTGGCATGATAAATCACCAGATCACTCGCATGTTGATGAGATGTCGAAGGGTTATTGAGAGCTTTGTCCTCAGTACACGAAAATCAATGCGTAAGCGTTCACACTTGAAACCATACAAATTCACAATGGTAAAGCACATTAGAGATGCAGATAAGGTTGCTCACTGGGAATTCTGTGCGGAAATGTTGCATCGGACAAGCGATGACGAGACATTCCTGAACACAATAATCATTCGTTTCAGTGTCATGGCGGACACCCGCAACTCCAGAATATGGGGCAAAGAAAAGCACACGCTACCCTGTAACATGTTCATCCAAAGTTAATGTGTTTTGTACTCTTAGCAAACTGAAAATTAGCAGCCCTTTCTTCTTTGTAAGCAAAACAGTCACTGGTGTAGTGTATCTGGACAATTTACTTCCACAGATCGATGAAGATGACAGTGATGAAATAGTTTGTCACCAGAACGACCGTTCACCACCTCATTTCCTCACGGAAGTACGAGGTTTCATCGACAACTACATCCCGGGTCGGTGGATTAGCCCTGAAGGGACAATCGCAAGGCCCCACTTGACACCACTGGTTTTCTTTCTCTGCGGTTTCATTTAAGACCATGTGTATGTTGCTCCCCTACAAAACAATTTAGCCGACCTGCAAAATCGAATCTAAGCTGCTGTTGCACAAGCTACGCCTGATTTGCTGAAAAAACTGTTGATTACTAGTGGGATGCTTCCCACATCACAAATAGTAGTCACATCGAACCAAAATAGCACTTAACAGTTTTATGTGAAATTTGAGGTTGCTTGCTACAAGATGACACACCTATCGATTTTGTGAGTTATCTCAGTATATTTCTATATAATTGTAAGGTATGTTTTGATTCACCCTGTGTACTGCACTGACGTACTTACCACATCGGTGCAATTTAGGACAAGTGGTCGACGGTCTCTTGCTCTGCTACATTTGCTTAATGAGTTTCTTTCAGTATCATAATTGCTCTATTAGAACCTTGATAGGCGTTGTTACGTTCTATCTATCGCCTCTTTCTCAATGTTACGAGAGCAACGAAGGCACTTCAGTGTAACTTGTCTTACACTTTTCCTCAGAGCTCACCCGCACTTTCACACAGATGTGTCGATGTTGCACTCTTAGTGGCTGATTCTTGTCATTAACAAGAAACATTGGACCAACTATCAGACTCCTTCAGCTGAATATCGAAAGCATTAGCAGGGCAAAGTGTGACTACCTGTCACAATTTTTGCTGGACGACAATATCGATGTCGTCGCCATTCAAGAAGCTCGTGTTTCCAGCGAAGAAATATTCCGAAGCCGAGGTCGAATTCCTGGATATTCTGCACTTGGTGTAACTTACCACGAGGTGTATGGAATTGCTACGTATGTCCGTAACAACATAAACGAAGCTTCGCTGATTTCTGTAAGTGTGGAGGCAGATATACATACAATTGTCATACAATTGCACGGCATTACTATTACAAATGTTTACAAACCACCCAAAACAACATGGCCCGATTTTGTCCTACACACAGCAGAACATCCTGCAATTTACATAGGAGACTTCAATAGTCACCATGAACTTTGGAAGTACTCTCAAAATGATGAAAATGGGAGCATGCTTGCAGAATGGATCGAAGAGAATGATCTTCATCTAGAGTTTGATGCCAAAGATCAAGGCACTTTCAGGTCAGCTGCTTGGGACAAGGATTCAAATCCTGACTTATGCTTTGTTAGCTGCAACGAAACTGGCTTTCCCATCAACACCACAAGGAAAGTGCTAGATGCCTTTCCTCACAGCCAACACAGACCTGTAATAATACAAATTGGCTGCACTGTTCCTGTCATACGATCAACTCCGCATGCTCGATGGAATTTCCAGAAAGCCGACTGGATGAAGTTTTCAACGGAACTGGATAAGACCATTCGATGGATACCTCCATCACATAATAACTATCAACGCTTCATTGGTGCAGTAACAGCAACAGCTAAAAAGTGTATGCCAAGAGGATAGCGAAAAGAATATGTTCCAGGATGGAATGAGGAAAGTGAAACACTGTACCAATACTTCCAGCAAAGTGGTGACCCAGAGATAGCTACGGAACTATTGTCCAGCTTGGACATGTCTCGGAGGCAGAAATGGGCAGAAACAGTCAAAACTATGGACTTTACCCACTCGAGCAGGAAAGCATGGAGTCTTCTGAGAAAACTGGGAGGAAGTGCACCAGCATGCAGAAAAAATTCCGAAGTAACACCAGACGAAATTGCTTCCCACATCATTACCACCTCAAGAGTACCTCCTGACAAGAAACATACAAGACATATCAGACGACAGCTTCGTGACCTTAAAAAGAAGGCATCTCCCTCATCTGAGTATACCCACCCCTTCACAGTTTCAGACATTGACTCTGGACTGAAGAACCTCAAACCTCTTAAGGCACCTGGATTCGATGGTATCCACCCAGAATTCCTGATCCATATGGGAGGAAAAGCTAAGAAATGGCTGGCAGAATTCTTCACTGACATCCTGCTGACTGGTCAACTTCCATCTGAGTTTAAAAAGGTGAAGATAATATCTGTTCTGAAACCTGGCAAACCCAGCAACAGGGTAGAAAACTATCGCCCCATTTCCCTACTCAGCTGCTGCTACAAGCTTTTTGAAAGGCTAATATATAACAGAATAAGTAGCGCTATCTTAGAGAACGTTCCAGTTGATCAGGCAGGCTTCAGACCAGGGCGTAGCTGCTGCAACCAAGTATTGCCTCTCACATCCTTCATAGAGTCAGGATACCAAATGAAGCAGAAAACATCTGTGGCATTTGTTGATCTAACTGCCGCCTTCGACACTGTGTGGAGGGAAGGCCTTATCTACAAATTTCTCCGCATCATACCCTGCAGAACAATGGCTCGACTGATTAACAGCATGCTAAGTGATCGGAAGTTCCAGGTAATCACTGGAAGCAACATAAGTAAGGAGAGGAAGCTGAACAACGGATTGACTCAAGGATCAGTTCTCTCACCCTTACTGTTCAACCTATATCTATCTGATCTACCTGACACTTCGTCCAGAAAATACTGCTATGCCGATGACCTGGCTCTAGCCGTCAAACACCAGGAAATGAAGACAACAGAAGAGATTTTAGCCAATGACCTGTCTGCATTAGACAATTACTTCAAAATCTGGAGACTCCAACCCAGTGTGAGTAAAACAGAAGTGTGTTGCTTCCATCTAAATAACCAGTTGGCGAACGTAAAACTGGAGGTAAGTTTCAGAGGCAGAATTCTTCGTCACAACTGGAACCCAAAATATCTTGGTGTCATCCTGGATCGTACACTATGCTTCAAACAACACCTTCTTAACTTAGCTCAAAAGCTGAGGACTCGAAACAACATCCTCCATAAGCTATGCGGAACTACCTGGGGACCTTCAGCAACCACCCTGCGAACTTCAGCTCTGGGCTTGGTATACTCAAGTGCTGAGTATTGTGCACCTGTTTGGATGAATAGTCATCATACAAGGCTTGTTGATACCCAGCTGAATACGACAATGCGCATAATATCTGGCACAATCAGATCTACTCCAGTTTATTGGCTTCCACTGTTAACCGGTATAATGCCTCCTGATCTACGCAGATGTACTGCCCTTATGAGAGAATTCCACAAGATCTCCAGGAATTCTAACCTACCCGTGCATAGCGACCTGCCACTTTTAAATCGCAAGAGACTGAAATCACGTCATCCAACTCTGTGCGATGCTGCTGACATGGTTGCTAAGAATTTCAAACCTCTTGAAGAATGGAAAGGTCGGTGGGAAGCAGTGACAGATGTGCACCTGCATAACATCTTCTCAGGTGCTAAACTTCCAAGTGGATTCGACTTACCACGCAAGACGTGGTCTACTCTCAACAGAATCCGTACCAGCCATGGGCGATGCAGGGATGCTCTCTTTAAGTGGAAGAAGCTGCCTGATCCAGCTTGTGACTGCGGGGCTCCATACCAGACTGTTCACCACATTGTCAGTGAATGCAGGATTCGAGCCTATCACGGCGCCAATGAGGACTTCCTGCTAGCAACTCCAGATGCAGTGCGCTGGATTGAAGGACTGGATATTCAGTTGTAAAGACAAACTTAAGTTTCTTGTGTGTCAATATGTACATATGTATATGTAATTTCATGATATGTCTGTATTAGCCATACGCTAAATAAAAGTGGCTGATTAACTGTGTCGAAATGTTTATGCCTTGTGGCTGGCTTTCCTGCCACATCTCTGTGCTTGGCCAATGTTGGATTGTGGATTCTTAGAAAAAAAGTTTCTCTCCCAATCCTGTTCTGTCTTGGTGCGTAACAATAGTGAGACGGGCATTGCGAGGACGCACATTATCGTCTTGCCAGGGACTTAGGCAGTAGCAGGTAGAGCTTTTGGCCAGTCAACCTTCGAGAACATCAGCCAGAATACAACCCTCTGCATGCCAAAAGACACTGCCCACAGCTTTGCCAGCATATAAAGCTGACGTTATTTTCTCAATGTAAGTTGGAAATGGTGCCACATATCTCTCAGGTTTTGGTTTAGGTTCGTAATGATGGAACAGATTTCCAAGAATAATCTCCTCAATTTCGAAATCACTAACACTTAAGGTGGTGGATCATTCTCTGAACGTTTTAGTTTTCTGTAAATAAACGTAGTGCCCAATGGACGCAAACTTCCCAACAATGCGAAATTTGAATCATTTACTGAAGTGCACTACGTGCTATAGCATGGCTAATTCCGATTTACATCACAGTGACAATGAACTACTCAGCTCTTTCCCTTTTTCGTACTGTAGAGGCGCTTCTAGAGGCTTGTCTCACTAGGGGTAAGATAGATACTGCCTACAGGAAAATTAAAGAGACCTTTGGAGAGAAGAGAACCACTTGTATGAATATCAAGAACTCAGATGGCAACCCAGTTCTAAGCAAAGAAGGGAAGGCAGAAAGGTGGAAGGAGTATATAGAGGGCTTATACAAGGGCGATGTACTTGAGGACAATATTATGGAAATGGAAGAGGATGTAGATGAAGATGAAATGGGAGATACGATACTGCGTGAAGAGTTTGACAGAGCACTGAAAGACCTGAGTCGAAACAAGGCCCCCGGAGTAGACAACATTCCATTAGAACTACTGATAGCCTCGGGAGAGCCAGTCATGACAAAACTCTACCATCTGGTGAGCACGATGTATGAGACAGGCGAAATACCCTCAGACTTCAAGAAGAATATAATAATTCCAATCCCAAAGAAAGCAGGTGTTGACAGATGTGAAAATTACCGAACTATCAGTTTAATAAGCCACAGCTGCAAAATACTAACGCGAATTCTTTACAGACGAATGGAAAAACTGGTAGAAGCCGACCTAGGGGAAGATCAGTTTGGATTCCGTAGAAATGTTGGAACACGTGAGGCAATACTGACCTTACGACTTATCTTGGAAGAAAGATTAAGAAAAGGCAAACCTACGTTTCTAGCATTTGTAGACTTAGAGAAAGCTTTTGACAATGTTGACTGGAATACTCTCTTTCAAATTCTGAAGGTGGCAGGGGTAAAATACAGGGAGCGAAAGGCTATTTACAATTTGTACAGAAACCAGATGGCAGTTATAAGAGTCGAGGGGCATGAAAGGGAAGCAGTGGTTGGGAAAGGAGTGAGACAGGGTTGTAGCCTCTCCCCGATGTTATTCAATCTGTATATTGAGCAAGCAGTAAAGGAAACAAAAGAAAAATTCGGAGTAGGTATTAAAATTCATGGAGAAGAAGTAAAAACTTTGAGGTTCGCCGATGACATTGTAATTCTGTCAGAGACAGCAAAGGACTTGGAAGAGCAGTTGAACGGAATGGACAGTGTCTTGATAGGAGGATATAAGATGAACATCAACAAAAGCAAAACAAGGATAATGGAATGTGGTCGAATTAAGTCGGGTGATGCTGAGGGAATTAGATTAGGAAATGAGACACTTAAAGTAGTAAAGGAGTTTTGCTATTTAGGGAGTAAAATAACCGATGATGGTCGAAGTAGAGAGGATATAAAATGTAGACTGGCAATGGCAAGGAAAGCGTTTCTCAAGAAGAGAAATTTGTTAACATCGAGTATAGATTTAGGTGTCAGGAAGTCGTTTCTGAAAGTATTTGTATGGAGTGTAGCCATGTATGGAAGTGAGACATGGACGATAACTAGTTTGGACAAGAAGAGAATAGAAGCTTTCGAAATGTGGTGCTACAGAAGAATGCTGAAGATAAGGTGGGTGGATCACGTAACTAATGAAGAGGTATTGAATAGGATTGGGGAGAAGAGAAGTTTGTGGCACAACTTGACTAGAAGAAGGGATCGGTTGGTAGGACATGTTTTGAGGCATCAAGGGATCATAAATTTAGCATTGGAGGGCAGCGTGGAGGGTAAAAATCGTAGAGGGAGACCAAGAGATGAATACACTAAGCAGATTCAGAAGGATGTAGGTTGCAATAGGTACTGGGAGATGAAGAAGCTTGCACAGGATAGAGTAGCATGGAGAGCTGCATCAAACCAGTCTCAGGACTGAAGACCACAACAACAACAACAACAACAGAGGCGCTTCTGGGGAGCTCGTGTTTCCATCATTGTAGTGAACTGTTCCACCTATCTCCTAACACTGACGGCAATTATGTACACATCGTCACATGGATACTGAATTTCAAAATGATTTTCTTTCTTTTTAACAAGGGAACTGAATGAGACGGTGGTTTCAAAAAGAAATGTTGATCTGGTTGATTATATGAATATCACGTGTGATGAAATGATATACGTTAATGAAGTATCAGCGCATCAAACGATGTCTATACATTTTGATAGAGCAGTCTTTTTTTTTTACTTTGGTGATACAGATGTGCATAAATTCATCATCAAACACATTCCGCATCTCTCCGTGCCCTTTTCTCTCTCTCTCTCTCTCTCAGCCTCTGGTCGGTTATTGTGTACAATCTCAGTAACAAACATTATGGTGCAGCAGTAATTTTAGCAGACCAACTATAATGCTGCAGCGTGGTATGGAATGGTCTGTCTAAATTATTGAGGGAAACAAAAGAAACTTGTAGCATTTTAAATTTAATAACGTAGAGATACACTCAAAGCTTGAGTCGATAATCATACAGCATATTTCTGTAGTTTTTGGTGGCACAAAACGAGAAGTTACTTGGAACTATTAAATATGGTAACACAAGTATAATATAAGGTCCAAAGGAATTTTCGAGGAAGCTAGGTGTGCCGAAACGTCACGAGATTAATTGTATTTTCGAATGGTAAATTGAAAATTACAACGAAGCTACGAATATTGCGATATTGGTAAACGTTAACAATGTTCGCTGCCACACAACATGGCAGTTTTTGGAGGCTACACCACTCCATAAACTGGTTGATTTATACTTCTTGTTAGGAAGCAGCAGACAAAAAGTTACTAAAAGATCTCCCTCTTAGCATCAATAATCCTCATTTTTACTGAAGAAATGTTTTGGTGGAAATTGAATACCTAGATTCCTTGGAATAAGGAAATGCGCAGTATTCTGTGCATGTCGTGTAATTTCGTATCTTGACAGGCAGTACAACTCATTCTGTTATAGATGTAATCTGGTTGATATTTTGATCCAACTGCAAGTCAGACACAAAGGAATTAATGACATGTAGCTGCTAGTGGACACTGATTCACATCAATGGGAAAAGTTGAAAATTGGTGCCGTACCAGGATTCGAACCCGGGTTTCCTGTTAATGAGGTAGTCGCTCTGACTATTAAGCCAGCCGTAACAGTGGTCAGCGAACTGCGGAAACTACCTAGCACGTCTCCCGTCAGACCCAAATTCTCAACTTATCGACACTCTGCTGATGTTGCGCCCGCTGAGTGAGGTGGCGCAGTGTTTAGCACATTGGACTTTCATTCAGGGGGACGACGGTTGAAATCCTAATTCAGGTTTCACCTGATTTCCCTCAATCGCTTCAGGCATGTGCTGGGAAGGTTTCTTTAAAAGGGCGCGGTCGCCTTCGTTCCCATCCTGCGCTAATCCTATCGGACCGATGGCCTCGATTTTTGGCCCCATCCCCCGAATCAACCAGCCAAGCAATATAGTGCCCGCGTCCATTACCCTCTCTCCTCTCGGCACTGCGCCAGTTCTCGTAAGAGTTTGAGAGTGGTGTGCACGTGCACTGAGGGGAAAATTGGAGGCCTCGTCTTAATTATTCTAGTGTCTGTTCGTTCCGACAAATCTGAATGAACAGACACCACATGTACAAATGCAATTACCAAATGCCTTTAAAAATGGTCGTTGTTTGGGTTGATGATTTAGCTAACCATGGAGTGCGGTGACGCAGTGGGAAGATCTGGCACTGAATTTCAGTAGAGGGCTGTTCAAATTACTTTCCGGCTCTACTGATTAAGTTTTTAAGTGGTTGCTCTAAGTGATTACAACAAATGCCGAGATGGTTCCTTTAATAGGTCAAGGGAGGTCTTTTTGCCACCCTCCCTTAATCCGAGCCTGTGCAGCATCTGTAATTAATGATAATCTTAATGTTGGTTACTCCCCTGTAAGAGCTAGTCAAGTTCAGCACAGAGACGTAGACCATCGACTCACGAAACATGTACGACAGTAATATCGGTTTCCTAACGCGTCGATTTCTAGACATCAACTACCTGCTACACAATAACATGTGATTCCTACGTCAATGGCAAGGAATGTTCATCTGTATCTACATCACTACTCTGCTGTTGACACGTAAGTGCCTGGCAGATGGTTCATGGAACATGTCTTCAAGCTATTTCTCTATTTTTCCACTCTCGAACAGTACACGCAAAAAACGAATCGTTAAAATCTAACCATGCGATATCTGAGTTCTATTTAATGCACCTATCATTTCTCCCTGTGTATTTTCGCATTCGGGGGAGAACGTAGGAGACCGAAATTTCGTGACGAGATATAACCGCAATGATAAACGAACGAGTTTTAATAATTCCACTCAAATTCGTGTATCGTAGACGTGCCACCCTCTCCCCTGATTCGCACTATTACAAAACTAACTGCCTTATTTGGACTTTTTAGCTGTCTTCTGTAAGTCCTGTCTGTAAGTGTCCCATAGCACGCAGCAGTAGTCTAGGACAGGACTGACAAGTGTTTTGCCAATACATTACATTCTTTGGTTTGCCTTCCTCACAACATTATCTACGTTATCGTTCTCATTTAAGTTTTTTGTAACTGTAATTCCTAAGTATTTACTTGAATTGACAGCCTGTAGATTTGTGCGATTTATATTGTAACCGAAATTTAACGAGTTCCTTTTAGTGTTAATTGGAATTACCTCACACTTTTCAGTATTTGGGTCAACTGCCACTTTTCGCAACACATAGGTATCTTCGGTGTCAATTCCGTCTCTTACTAATTTATTTGGTATAAATCTCTGCTTTGTTGTTGCAGCTACTTCTTTGAATTTAAGCTATATCTGGTCTTTCGTATCTTAGTTCGAAAGGAATGAAGGCTTTCTATAGGAAGGTTCCAAGCGAATTTTTATCTGCTGTTTTAAATAGATACATTTTGTGTTTGTTTCTGGTGAGTTCGGATGTTATGATATTGTCTACTACAAAGAGCTAGTGGTCACAAATCATGTATGTGTATTAATTAACCCTATTGGCTTGGAGTTTTTCGTTGCTAATAGGTTGATTTTTGTTTCCTCAAATATTTACACTTCGAATGTGCTTCTGAACGAATTGTTCAAAACAATTTTCGGGGGAAGCATTTAGTACGATTTCGGACGATGTTTTATCATTTGGCTCGAGAGAAACCAATCATTAATTTATTCCGGTTGTCAAACATAACCTCTACGCATACTAACTCACGGGGAGCATCTACTTCACTGTTTTTTATGTCATATCTCCCAAACTATGTGTACGGCGACTTAATTCAGCAGGCGCATTCAGTGGTATGTGTAGATGCTATCAGCAAAATATTATGCGAATAGAGTTAACGAGAATTAAGTCATAAATTATGACGTCATGCCTGATGCGGCAGTTTAACTGCATGAACAGAGAAGATGTAGTACGCGATTAGCTTTTCCGGTTTTCATTCTGAGGGCGGTCTCAGCGAGAAGTTTCCTAATGGTTCGAAATTATGAGTAAAGTTTGTTGCAAGTCAGTAAGCGCTTTCGTTTTTCAAATACTGGATGAATAGAGTCTGTATATTTGTGCTTAGTTACTACGTTGCCTCAAAACGTATACACAGATCCCTACTGTAATACTTGCCTGTGTCAAGCCTTTAATATAAGATTATCCTTGTCAATGAGAGCATTGTAACAGCATTTTAAGTTTTTAGATTCGGTCAGTAATTATGTGATATGCTGAAAATCAAAGTAATGTGGCCCGGTGTAGGCAGCCGGCTACTAATGTTGGGTGCCTTAACCCGTGTTAGCCGTTTAGTAATACGTATTTTAATGTTCGAGCCACTGATTATTGTATGAAAGATTGTAGTCTGTGTGGATCGCTGTTGTTTATAATCGTGTGCCGTGAACGGTGTGACAGTATGCCTTTTTTCTGTACTTTTATCCCACACTATTTTCCAGTTTCTCGTTCTACAACATATTTCAGGACAGCACCATTAGGGGCGCATACTTGCATCACTAAGCACTTTAAACTAATGTTGTTTTTCGTTTACGTGTAGGTTTCAATGGATCTGCTCATTGCATCTTATACCAGTAGCAGAATGTAACAGTTACACTCAGAACACGAGAGGGAAAGATGTTGTTGTTGTTGTGGGCTTCAGTCCTGAGACTGGTTTGATGCAGCTCTCCATGCAACTCTATCCTGTGCAAACTTCTTCATCTCCCAGTACCTACTGCAACCTACATCCTTCTGAATCTGCTTAGTGTATTGATCTCTTGGTCTCCCTCTACGATTTTTACCCTCCACGCTGGCCTCCAATGCTAAATTGGTGACCCCTTGATGCCTCAAAACATGTCCTACCAACCGATCCCTTCTTCTAGTCAAATTGTGCCACAAACTTCTCTTCTCCCCAATCCTATTCAATACCTCCTCATTAGTTACGTCATCTACCCACCTTATCTTCAGCATTCTTCTGTAGCACCACATTTCAAAAGCTTCTATTCTCTTCTTGTCCAAACTGGTTATCGTCCGTTTCACTTCCATACATGGCTACACTCCATACAAATACTTTCAGAAACCACTTCCTGGCACTTTATACTCGATGTTAACAAATTTCTCTTCTTCAGAAACGATTTCCTTGCCATTGCCAGTCTACATTTTATATCCTCTCTACTTCGACCATCATCAGTTATTTTGCTGCCTAAATAGCAAAACTCCTTTACTACTTTAACTGTCTCATTTCCTAATCTAATCCACTCAGCATCACCCGATTTAATTTGACTACATTCCATTATCCTCGTTTTGCTTTTGTTGATGTTCATCATATATCCTCCTTTCAAGACACTGTCCATTCCGTTCAACTGCTCTTCCAAGTCCTTTGCTGTCTCTGACAGAATTACAATGTCATCGGCGAACCTCAAAGATTTTACTTCTTCTCCATGAATTTTAATACCTACTCCGAATTTTTCTTTTGTTTCCTTTACTGCTTGCTCAATATACAGATTGAATAATATCGGGGAGAGGCTACAACCCTGTCTCACTCCTTTCCCAACCACTGCTTCCCCTTCATGCCCCTCGACTATTATAACTGCCATCTGGTTTCTGTACAAATTGTAAATAGCACCTTAACACTAGCATGATCATAACTGTATTCTCAAGTTGGTATCTTCAGTCTAGCAGCAAAACAGAACATGTGATCACGATGCAGAAGAATCAGAGTTATTGCGAAGATGTTTTCAACTCATCGTGGGAAATTTAGCTGTGATATGTAAAACTAAAACACTCATCGCGCGATAGGTGCTGACGCTGCGTAACTGCAGCTATTGTGGAATCGTCACTTATGACAGATGCATTAGTGATGAGCTGCCTCGGTTTGACCTCTGACATCAGACTTCTGGCCGCTGTTAGTACAGGCGCGGCGGGCGGCCTCTGAATAAATATTTGATGTTATTTCCTGGCACATCCTACCCGTCCCGAATTACACACAAGCGAAATTCGTGGCTTTAGCTTTGGCTTTTCGGCAGTTATGTTCCCCTTTTTTTGCTGTCCCAAAAACAGAGAGTCATTAGTTTGGAAGTGGATTGTAATGCAAAAGCGAGAGCAGACGGAGAACGAGGAATGCAAAGGTCAGAATCAGAGTTCAAGCAACAGCGACTGAACACAGCGCCAGTAAATTCAAGCGAAGCAAAATAAGCAGTATGACGTCCTACACCTAAATTGTGTGCTTAATGGTTCAAATGGCTCTGAGCACTATGGGACTCAACTGCTGAGGTCATTAGTCCCCTAGAACTTAGAACTAGTTAAACCTAACTAACCTAAGGACATCACAAACATCCATGCCCGAGGCAGGATTCGAACCTGCGACCGTAGCGGTCTTGCGGTTCCAGACTGCAGCGCCTTTAACCGCACGGCCACTTCGGCCGGCTGTGCTTAATGCCCTATAGATATTCTACAGCGTATTTCACCGACTTAAACAACGGAATATCAGATTTAGGTAAAATTAAGTTTCCTCGACTAGAAATTGATCATAAGCTAGAACTTATGAAGGGCCGTTAATACTTCTCATTTACTGTTATAAGCAGATATGAAGCAAAAAGTTGATTCTGCACATTCATATTCATCAGTGTGTCAGGGAACCCACTTAGACGGACAGTAATTTCTGTGTGTCACTCACATTAGTATGTAGGAGAATTATTGAATGCCTTGTATCCTCACATATTATGATCTTTTTGGAGATATAAATTTCTTATATCCGGCATACTGACATATCAAGCCATCTTTATCGATAAAGCACAACAGACAACGTGGCCAAAGCTAGGAGGAAATCACAACATGAATAATGGTGCCCCCAACAACTCTGGCGTTTAGTGTGGACTGGGCTATTTGTGGGATTACTACATTGGATGACTTTGCTGTGGCATATAACCACTTCGCTTTGGATCCCTAGACATTCAGTTTAAATTATCTCGTTCTGTTTTTAGCTTAGGTGGACTTTGACTCGGAATGTATAGGTTAGGAGCCAGTTTACTTGATGTAGTGTGATTGTTGTTTCATAGCACCACTGCAGCCTGCCGATGAAGCCTGTAACCTCCCCCTCACTTATCGACCTTAATGACAGTGAAAAATTAAACCGCGTGTACCTAATGGAAATTTGGGAAAAGCAATCGTCACCGAAGTTAATCTGTCGGTAAAGAGCGAGGAAAGGGTTACATCTAAATGAAAGGAAAAATGCAAATGAAACTGGTGGAAATTAATTTTGAAAAGGGGTAAAGTTAATGAAGAAAGTAAATGTGCGGCCGTTACGTTAACAATTAACTAGCGGTAATTAGATATTTGAGATTTGGGGGAGATTACGGTCGCCAGTCCTAAGGACAATTACTATAGTAACTGAAAAAGAAAGGTAATTACACATATAATTAGCACTAGAAGCGTGGCAACTGAAGGTTGACACGTGTATTGTGAAAACTGAAAGTTTGTCAGAAGTAATAAATTTCGCTGCACTCTGACTTAATTTAGCAAAAGAATTAATAAAACCGGAAAATTGAAAGTTAATTTAGTGACTGAAATTAATAAGAAGCTTTCTTTCTTAAGCACATCGAAATTCAGTAAAATACGGTTAGTCTTGGACTAACTCAACAATCATTTCAAAAGCTACTTGAATCTACGCAATTTAGAAATAAGAGATTTAGCTTTGAACTTGAATTAAATGATTCTGTACAATTAACAATAGTAAAATTTAGTACGTACCAAGCTGAGCTGCAGTCACAGGTAAGCTAAAATACGGTAACAAAACTCGCACTCTTAATTTGTGCTTGCGTAATCTAAATATTGTAGCCAGCTATGAATACTTAAGCTGAACTTTGAAATTAAAGCAGTGAAATGGAATGATTGTACTTTAATGCTGGCGTCTGAATTTCAACGACACTCGGGTTCATTTCGGAAAAGGAAGGGACCCTGCTTGGTAATGCAATTGGGACAATGAGCAACAAAGGTTCATGCTAAGTTGCTGTAATTTTGCGAGGCAAATGGAACAGTTTGAAAAGCTGAGGTCTGCCATACAGTTCTGAAACTTTACGTGCTTTTAGTCTTCCTTGTTGGTTGATTGAAGGTTTGAAGTCGTCGATCGAGGAGGTGGCGACAGTCACTCATTGTCGGCCGCCGCTGTTGCAGAAGCTGGATGCTGGCGCGCCTTCTTCTCGACACGGTCACCAGACGAAACGGGCTCTTGATGTGCGCCAGCTAATGCTTCCCGTCCGTGACACCATGTCAGAAACTATCATCGCAAGTCGAGCGCAATTACATGCTGCCAAACCCCGAAAGCGCGGCAAATCGCGGGGGGCGTCACACACACACCTGCTCAAGCGCGCTACCCCAGCCAGACTCAGCGTATAAATACAAATAATCTTTACACAACAAATCAATTATACATCGACATAAATGCATATATATACAAACAGTAAAACAATTACAATATACAAAGGCACAGAAATGTCATATATTCAGGTAACAAAATAAGGAAAAAATATTACAGGACAATAGATGGAAATAGGAGGATATGCATTTCCGGCGTTACAAGCCAACATTCAACTGGTGGACTATTATATTGTGCCCTGCACAGGCCTTTCGTCTTGTACCTGTCTGGATTATTTCTTGGTGCACTGCGTCCACTGGATGAACTTCTTGGCACCACCAGAAGATCTTGGGGACAAATTTGATCCAATATTTCGACTGGCACTAACAGCACACCACACTCTGAACCACGTCTACTTTCGCCCGAAAGGCTTAGACGGCGAGCGCGCAATGCGTAAGTCACTTGAGAACATGCAAAGACGATCTGACGCTAGCCGAATCCGTATGTTAGAGAGGTGCCTAATTACAAAGGAATCTACAGGTATCTCCTAGTTGCTCCCAGAGGCTTTCACTGACGCCTGCTAGTCAGAGCACTGGGACCACATACACTCCTGGAAATGGAAAAAAAGAACACATTGACACCAGTGTGTCAGACCCACCATACTTGCTCCGGACACTGCGAGAGGTCTGTACAAGCAATGATCACACGCACGGCACAGCGGACACACCAGGAACCGCGGTGTTGGCCGTCGAATGGCGCTAGCTGCGCAGCATTTGTGCACCGCCGCCGTCAGTGTCAGCCAGTTTGCCGTGGCATACGGAGCTCCATCGCAGTCTTTAACACTGGTAGCATGCCGCGACAGCGTGGACGTGAACCGTATGTGCAGTTGACGGACTTTGAGCGAGGGCGTATAGTGGGCATGCGGGAGGCCGGGTGGACGTACCGCCGAATTGCTCAACACGTGGGGCGTGAGGTCTCCACAGTACATCGATGTTGTCGCCAGTGGTCGGCGGAAGGTGCACGTGCCCGTCGACCTGGGACCGGACCGCAGCGACGCACGGATGCACGCCAAGACCGTAGGATCCTACGCAGTGCCGTAGGGGACCGCACCGCCACCTCCCAGCAAATTAGGGACACTGTTGCTCCTGGGGTATCGGCGAGGACCATTCGCAACCGTCTCCATGAAGCTGGGCTACGGTCCCGCACACCGTTAGGCCGTCTTCCGCTCACGCCCCAACATCGTGCAGCCCGCCTCCAGTGGTGTCGCGACAGGCGTGAATGGAGGGACGAATGGAGACGTGTCGTCTTCAGCGATGAGAGTCGCTTCTGCCTTGGTGCCAATGATGGTCGTATGCGTGTTTGGCGCCGTGCAGGTGATCGCCACAATCAGGACTGCATACGACCGAGGCACACAGGGCCAACACCCGGCATCATGGTGTGGGGAGCGATCTCCTACACTGGCCGTACACCATTGGTGATCGTCGAGGGGACACTGAATAGTGCACGGTACATCCAAACCGTCATCGAACCCATCGTTCTACCATTCCTAGACCGGCAAGGGAACTTGCTGTTCCAACAGGACAATGCACGTCCGCATGTATCCCGTGCCACCCAACGTGCTCTAGAAGGTGTAAGTCAACTACCCTGGCCAGCAAGATCTCCGGATCTGTCCCCCATTGAGCATGTTTGGGACTGGATGAAGCGTCGTCTCACGCGGTCTGCACGTCCAGCACGAACGCTGGTCCAACTGAGGCGCCAGGTGGAAATGGCATGGCAAGCCGTTCCACAGGACTACATCCAGCATCTCTACGACCGTCTCCATGGGAGAATAGCAGCCTGCATTGCTGCGAAAGGTGGATATACACTGTACTAGTGCCGACATTGTGCATGCTCTGTTGCCTGTGCCTATGTGCCTGTGGTTCTGTCAGTGTGATCATGTGATGTATCTGACCCCAGGAATGTGTCAATAAAGTTTCCCCTTCCTGGGACAATGAATTCACGGTGTTCTTATTTCAATATCCAGGAGTGTAATTTAGTCTGACGGCCTCGTGAAGCAATGCGCAATGGATGATTGTTTCTTGCAGCACAACAAACGGACTTGATTTAGAAATCTGTGTTGTTCTTTCGAGACGGCCACATTCAACCGACAACTATCTTCCGAACCGTGAGACAGCAGCAAGGGACTTGTATTCTATTTGCATGTAGACGGAATTATCGAGTGCTTTAATATTAAACAGTGCCAGGTTCCTTTTCGTGTTGCCCTTTATATTCAAACTTGCCAGAGGGATGTTATCCCTTTCTTCTATCTTCTGGCATCAGAACTCGTGGTTACCGGCATCCCTTAATAATTTAATCACATATAAATTCTGGTGTCTTACGGGCTCTTCTCACTCGTGAGATATTTTAGTTGCTTGTATCAGCTTATCGAGTTTTCTTTGTGCTTTTACGTTCGGTGGTCGTGTTGAACGGTTTGTCCTGATACTTTGTATTAATCCATGACGAGTAACCATATATGTGTAGTCTTTCTCAAACATTATAATACTTTTTGGAAACGTCTGATCTTTGCGAATTCATTACCTTGCCCCAACACATTTCTCAAATCTCTCCATATGATTACTTAATATCAGCTTCATAAAAAGTTGGCCCATTTGCCTTACTGTTTACTTTATTTGCAGTTACATTAGGGATTAAGTACCATAAACGCCCGGGTCACGTAAATATCAACCGCACAAATTTTTCAGGATCGCTACATAATGCAGAAATTCGATACATAGGAGAGGTGTCATCGGAACTTATTCCTTCCACCACATCAGCTCCCAGATTTACAGGCTCATAAGCAATACGGGTCAAAAATGAGAAAAGGTATTTGTTCTGCACAAGTTGATCCTATAACGCTCGACTTATTGTACTGGAAACAGTATAGTACATTACTTATAGCCAATGTTCTAAACTATATTTCGCCTGTGTTACTTCCAAGAAATTTCCTCCATTTCGATGCCCATTGCTAATTTTTTTTTTCCTTCACCGCAATGTCGTCTTACAATGAGACTGCGTTAATAACGGGTCATGTTTAGTATATAGGGAAATATTCCAGGGAAAATGGCTGGTTCACAGTCAGATATGAATGCTTAGGTTCAGTATCAAAAGGAGTGAGAGGCTTTAAAACCTATTTTCACACCACCTGAGCCAAGCGCTGTAAATGATGAAGAACTTCATGGTACAGAGTAACATCCGTCGTTCTACGCGTTAACGCACACAAATAAAGGCATTTTAGCTTAATCACAAAAAAGTGAGTATTTCAGGACCAGCCCCTTCATCATCCACAGATTGTAACAGTTAACTGCTGTAATGCGGCGGAGTAGAATTATCAGAATTGGTCACTCGATGTACTACAATTACTTTGCCGGATTTCAGTGTGAGTTTCTGTATCTCTAGTTTGTGTACCTCTCTGTCGGTAGACACTACCTACAAACGAGTTCGAAGTCCCTTTCCCTGGCCTTTCCTAGCTCTTCTAGGTTTTCTTTTTCCCCGGTTTAAAACTCTTAGGTCACCTCACATTGTGTAAACAACTCTCTGGAGCGTTGTGCAATGTTCGATGCAGTTCTAAAGGTGAAAGATATTGCTTCTGAAAATAGGCTGCAATTGAACATCCCGCACCGACCGTAAATTCATACTCGCTCCAATATTTGATGATATCAAAGCGATGTGGTACGACCTACCAAAATGACCACTCAGTGTGTAACAAGATGATACCAACGAACTTCGGAGGATAGTAGAAGACACCAGTCAGTGTGTAACAAGATGATACCAACGAACTTCGGAGGATAGTAGAAGGCGTCTTGCAGGAAAATATGAGGACAGCACCCAAAGTCTGCAGACCATAGTCCAACGACACTACAGAATAGCGTAGTTACAGAATTCAACACGTCCCACTACGCCACCCTTTAGGCAACATACCTGACTTCATATGCTGTTAAAATGCAACTGGAACTGCGCGCAATGGGCAGACAGCGTTCATGACGTCACACAGCAAAAGCGTCAGCGCCTGTTGCAAGTACACCTCAGAGATAAAACAAAATTACATTTTTACTATAAGAAATTATTTCAGTAAAAGCAAGTACAAGTTATTTCATCCAGTGACCGGTTCAGATCTTTTACAGGGTCACCATCAGACCATTTGAGCCTCCGAAAGAAAGTAGTATACTTCCTCACAGGTCAAGGGAGTTGAATACAATCAACAAAATAAAATAAAAACATGGCTTATATACTCTTGGTGACAGCAGGAGATGGTGGCGTGGAGCATGATGCTCTGGAGAGGTGTAAAGAACGCTTAGTCACTGATAGCTTAATAACGAAAACTTACCCACCGCCTCCGACATAGCGTTAATAATAACCAATGGTATTGAGGCATGACTACAGCCATCAGAATATATAATTACTAGAAGTTTGATCATAGAATCAACAGCTAAGACTGTTTTAAATATTATGTATAAGAAGTGTATAATAAAAGTTCAAAAGCAGAGATAAATCATTATCCAATGGCAATGGCTCATTTAGATGTAAGCTACGTTCTACTGTTTCTTATGGTAGACGTAATCATAGCAAAGATGGCTGGTAGGATACCAACTGGTAACCTAGGAAACGAAATATTACTCTATATGTTCAGCCATCAGCCGAAGACGTGAAACCCAGTCGGAAGGAAGGACGCCAACTGGTAACCAAGGAAAGGATTTGGGAATCGACATGTACCGCTATCAGTCATAGATGCTGCGGAATTACCTGAAGCCACATTTTGATCCGACATGCACCTGTTACGGATACATACACCTACAATTAGCTGCCTGTTATATCATTAAGGTTCAGTAGATCTAAGGCTATCGTTCAAAAAACCAAACCACCGTATACAAGTAACATACCAGCATAAACCGTTACAGTATTGTGCACCAATTACACAACGACGGCTAGAATGTGCTAATGTGACATACATATATTCACCAAAAACGCAAATGACCTCAGATAATACATGAATTTTAGTCAAAAAAGAGCAACTAAATATACATTATTAGCCCAGTTGGAATGCAGTGGTTAACCATTAGGTACTATATTTACACAAAATTTCTGTCTAATGAATTCACAAAATAAAATATTATTTGTAGGAAATTCGCAGGGTATAATGTCAGTGTTGTCATATAAAATGTTTTAAAAATGAAGATATTTTAAATAATAAATAGCGCAAGAAACTAGAAAATGTACGCAACAGACAGCCAACGTTTACATAGTGCTTTGAAAGTGGACTTAAGGGTAGCGAAGGATGGTATTTGTTTATTCGCAGCCTACGAAATATTTATAGGACTAAATATTTTGCTAATTTACTGCCTCCTTTAGCGTGTATAAAAATTATGAATAAGCAACTCTTGCTTTACTAGTAGGACAAGAGAGTAGAAATGTGTACACTAATTTGCAATAAAGTTTGCCTGTCAATGTAAGCATGGAGTAAGTGTAATTTATAAAGGCAATGACCATTAAGGTGCAGGTTTATTACAGTTATATTAACCAGAAGGATAAAAGGCTTAATGTATGGATAGGCCTGACTTTATACAACATGAATAATAAAAAGTATAAACCTACAACATTATTATGAACGATAAATTATCTTGAAAGAACCATTCATTCAAATGTAAAATACTACGACAGAAATATGTGGAAAATTAATGGAAAAAGACGGTAAAATATTCATACGTTCTTGATTAAAACATGTAACAGATAACTAACGAGAGATAAAATAATATCATCTACATAGTAAGAAACTATCTCACAACTTATGAATGAGAAGAGCTGGGAATTTTAAAGTAGTTCCTCAAAAAGATCGAAGAAAAACTTCTCTTAAAAATCTGTCCGTTCATGAAGGAGAGGCAATGATTCTTTTTTACGATGGATATAAACTTCCAGTTACTTAAAAGTATTAAGTAAAATACCTTACGGCCTGTGTGAAGATTTTTGAGGTCATCAGAACTGAGTTCCTCCCGGCATATACAATGTTCACTTATCGGAATGCAGCCGGATGACATCATCGGTAACAGCCGACATTTCGACAGCTCATCACCCTGTCATTTTCTGCTGTCGACAATATTACCCAGCTGCATTCCCATAAGTTGTTGGAATTCTGACGTTATTAGCGACAGCACGCTTCGGAATGTTTGTTCTGAAAAATGTGCTGACCGAAAACCGATTTGCTACTAGCTGTTCCAGAAGTATGTTCATGATGTCTAATGTGAAAATTCCTGCCTGTTTGACCTACGTGTTGGTTGTCACAGGTGTTAAACATTGATTTATTAGCTAAGTAGTTCAAATATTTGCTATTAAAATTGTCAGTAATATGTCTTAATTTCTGAATAGGTTGTTTATTGGAAAGTCTATGCTCAGTTGTGTGTTTTTAAATTATTTATTTACTTTATTCCCCCATGAACCATGGACCTTGCCGTTGGTGGGGAGGCTTGCGTGCCTCAGCGATACAGATGGCCGTACCGTAGGTGCAACCACAACGGAGGGGTATCTGTTGAGAGGCCAGAGAAACATGTGGCTCCTGAAGAGGGGCAGCAGCCTTTTCAGTAGTTGCAGGGGCAACAGTCTGGATGATTGACTGATCTGGCCTTGTAACAATAACCAAAACGGCCTTGCTGTGCTGGTACTGCGAACGGCTGAAAGCAAGGGGAAACTACAGCCGTAATTTTTCCCGAGGACATGCAGCTTTACTGTATGATTAAATGATGATGGCGTCCTCTTGGGTAAAATATTCCGGATGTAAAATAGTTCCCCATTCGGATCTCCGGGCGGGGACTACTCAAGAGGACGTCGTTATCAGGAGAAAGAAAACTGGCATTCTACGGATCGGAGCGTGGAATGTCAGATCCCTTAATCGGGCAGGTAGGTTAGAAAATTTAAAAAGGGAAATGGATAGGTTAAAGTTAGATATAATGGGAATTAGTGAAGTTTGGTGGCAGGAGGAACAAGACTTTTGGTCAGGTGATTACAGGGTTATAAATAAAAAATCAAATAGGGGTAATGCAGGAGTAGGTTTAATAATGAATAAAAAAATAGGAGTGCGGGTTAGCTACTACAAACAGCATAGTGAACGCATTATTGTGGCCAAGATAGACACAAAGCCCATGCCTACTCCAGTAGTACAAGTTTATATGCCAACTAGCTCTGCAGATGATGAAGAAATTGATGAAATGCATGACGAGATAAAAGAAATTATTCAGGTAGTGAAGGGAGACGAAAATTTAATAGTCATGGGTGATTGGAATTCGTCAGTAGGAAAAGGGAGAGAAGGAAACATAGTAGGTGAATATCGATTGGGGGAAAGAAATGAAAGAGGAAGCCGCCTTGTAGAAATTTGCACAGAGCATAACTTAATCATAGCTAACACTTGGTTCAAGAATCATAAAAGAAGGTTGTATACCTGGAAGAATCCTGGAGATACTAAAAGGTATCAGATAGATTATATAATGGTAAGACAGAGATTTAGGAACCAGGTTTTAAATTGTAAGACATTTCCAGGGGCAGATGTGGATTCTGACCACAATCTATTGGTTATGAACTGCAGATTGAAACTGAAGAAACTGCAAAAAGGTGGGAATTTAAGGAGATGGGACCTGGATAAACTGAAAGGACCAGAGGTTGTACAGAGTTTCAGGGAGAGCATAAGGGAACAATTGACAGGAATGGCTGAAAGAAATACAGTAGAAGAAGAATGGGTAGCTCTGAGGGATGAAGTAGTGAAGGCAGCAGAGGATCAACTAGGTAAAAACACGAGGGCTAATAGAAATCCTTGTGTAACAGAAGAAATATTGAATTTAATTGATGAAAGGAGAAAATATAAAAATGCAGTAAATGAAGCAGGCAAAAAGGAATACAAACGTCTCAAAAATGAGATCGACAGGAAGTGCAAAATGGCTAAGCAGTGATGGCTAGAGGACAAATGTAAGGATGTAGAGGCTTGTCTCACTAGGGGTAAGATAGATACTGCCTACAGGAAAATTAAAGAGACCTTTGGAGAGAAGAGAACCACTTGTATGAATATCAAGAGCTCAGATGGCAACCCAGTTCTAAGCAAAGAAGGGAAGGCAGAAAGGTGGAAGGAGTATATAGAGGGTTTATACAAGGGCGATGTACTTGAGGACAATATTATGGAAATGGAAGAGGATGTAGATGAAGACGAAATGGGAGATAAGATACTGCGTGAAGAGTTTGACAGAGCACTGAAAGACCTGAGTCGAAACAAGGCCCCAGGAGTAGACAACATTCCATTAGAACTACTGATGGCCTTGGGAGAGCCAGTCATGACAAAACTCTACCATCTGGTGAGCAAGATGTATGAGACAGGCGAAATACCCACATACTTCAAGAAGAATATAATAATTCCAATACCAAAGAAAGCAGGTGTTGACAGATGTGAAAATTACCGAACTATCAGTTTAATAAGTCACAGCTGCAAAATACTAACGCGTATTCTTTACAGACGAATGGAAAAGCTGGTAGAAGCGGACCTCGGGGAAGATCAGTTTGGATTCCATAGAAATGTTGGAACACGTGAGGCAATACTAACCTTACGACTTATCTTAGAAGAAAGATTAAGAAAAGGCAAACCTACGTTTCTAGCATTTGTAGACTTAGAGAAAGCTTTTGACAACGTTAACTGGAATACTCTCTTTCAAATTCTGAAGGTGGCAGGGGTAAAATACAGGGAGCGAAAGGCTATTTACAATTTGTACAGAAACCAGATGGCAGTTATAAGAGTCGAGGGGCATGAAAGGGAAGCAGTGGTTGGGAAAGGAGTGAGACAGGGTTGTAGCATCTCCCCGATGTTACTCAATCTGTATATTCAGCAAGCAGTAAAGGAAACAAAAGAAAAATTCGGAGTAGGTATTAAAATTCATGGAGAAGAAGTAAAAACTTTGAGGTTCGCCGATGACATTGTAATTCTGTCAGAGACAGCAAAGGACTTGGAAGAGCAGTTGATCGGAATGGACAGTGTCTTGAAAGGAGGATATAAGATGAACATCAACAAAAGCAAAACGAGGATAATGGAATGTAGTCAAATTAAATCGGGTGATGCTGAGGGGATTAGGTTAGGAAATGAGACACTTAAAGTAGTAAAGGAGTTTTGCTATTTAGGGAGTAAAATAACTGATGATGGTCGAAGTAGAGAGGATATAAAATGTAGACTGGCAATGGCAAGGAAATCGTTTCTGAAGAAGAGAAACTTGTTAACATTGAGTATAGATTTAAGTGTCAGGAAGTCGTTTCTGAAAGCATTTGCATGGAGTGTAGCCATGTATCGAAGTGAAACATGGACGATAACCAGTTTGGACAAGAAGAGAATAGAAGCTTTCGAAATGTGGTGCCACAGAAGAATGCTGAAGATAAGGTGGGTAGATCACGTAACTAATGGGGAGGTATTGAATAGGATTGGGGAGAAGAGAAGTTTGTGGCACAACTTGACTAGAAGAAGGGATCGGTTGGTAGGACTTGTTTTGAGGCATCAAGGGATCACAAATTTAGCATTGGAAGGCAGCGTGGAGGGTAAAAATCGTAGAAAGGAGACCAAGAGATGAATACACTAAGCAGATTCAGAAGGATGTAGGTTGCAGTAGGTACTGGGAGATGAAGAAGCTTGCACAGGATAGAGTAGCATGGAGAGCTGCATCAAACCAGTCTCAGGACTGAAGACCACACCAACAACAACATTTACTTTATCAGAGATATTGTCTAGGTAGACCACTTTAGTATACTTATAACTACCTGTAATCGTGGTTTGAAGTGATTTTGATAAGACTTCTTAATTTAGTAAATAGGGCATCAATATATTTGGTGTCACACTTATTATCTGTAGCGCTCTATTTCAGTACGTTCAATTCCTTACGAACTGCATGTGTTTCTACTGGCAGATTTAGAATCCCACAAAATCATGGACTGGACAAAATCCCTTGTTATTTCCAAATGGATGCCAGGGATGTGGTGCTAATAATAACATCAGGAGTTGTGATCAAGACTGCTGTATTGAAATAATTTTCGCAAAAATGTATCGATCGCTGTTTTTTATTTCACGGAAAATGTTCCAAAAAATTCTTAATACACTATTATTAATTGTTTTGTTTATTTGCAGGTCCTTGTCTGCAGTCCTGGTATACACTGAAATCCCTGCTCCAAAGTGCTACATCACGTCGCAAAAGCAGACAAATAAAATGGCGCATCCCATTAATGAGTTGAAGTTCCTGTGGCAATTGGTTTTATGCTTTTGTGCCATCTGACGACCCACTGGTTAGGTGCTGCAGACTGCTCTGGTGTCGTCAAAAGGTCTGAGGGTCGTAGAACGAAGTGGCAGATCATTTCCGTGTGAAAAACTGGGAACTGGAAGGAAAGTGTAAGCTCTTATATACTCTACTTGCGTTGGCGACTTCAGTATCAGCGTCTGTTTGTATGTAACTGTACACGGCGGAGTCGTCGTCGGAGATGTGTAAGTCCGTCACAGTTCGTGGCTGTTGATCTGAAACCCACAAACGTGCTCTTTCAACGATGTCCCTTTCGCTGCAGTGGAACTGCTGGTCGTGGTCTCGTCAGCTATTGATGTGGAGGTACAGCTGCAGTGGAGAATTGTGAAGGGAATCCTCAGTTGCTACAGGTTTTGGCAGTCAAAGTCGTACTACGACTTCAAAAGGGATGCCAATTAATCATCCATTTACCCTTTAGTGTCGTCACATACACTGCATGTTACACTATATTCGTTACATATTAACATACCACTCTGCAACTGTGGGAAGGTTACACAAGACTCTTACACACACGTCCTCACAATAGCGGTAAATGTGTTGTAATGATTTGTTCACCACTGAATTCACCGATATGATTCTACTTTTAACGCAACAAATTAAACAGTTTATCTAATGAGCAGGAGATTCAGCTTACACACATCTGCTCACTAAGGCCTCCCGTCCCTGACTAACTTTCCAGCTATGACCTTCAAGCTACGACAAAAGGTATTGATCTGCTGCCTTTTCCTAAAGCCAGTCAGCGCCCCAGACATTTAGTTTCATCGTATATAATGCTGCCTAGCTCAGCCAATAGCGGTCTCTTACGTAGCTGCCATGAAGCCACGTCACCCAGGTGCCTTTCTGGAAGTGCCACTGTGGGGCGGCGGATGGAAAAATTTTTATTTCTTGTATTTCTGTCGTTCTCAACACCGGCTCTGTAACTACAATGTTGGCAACCAGAAAGTGATTAGCAAAACCGTGATGCCTGCAATTAAAGTTCACTGTGCCCACTCTGATGGAGAAAGAGAGTTATTGATCATTGAATTTCATTACTCTGAGGATTTGGGATGATGTCTGGGATTCATACAAAATACAGTTTACTATAACAATTTTCACTATATTCTGAAAACGATAAAGCGTAAAGTTTCAAATAAATATTTAACGAAGCAATGCTTCTATCAGCTATTGTACTATCAGAGCTGTTCAGAGTCTATTGCTGATCCTATTATCCCTAGATAACGAAACTGTTCAATAATCGTTATCGACGTAAATGTTCAAAGTGAATGCTCGCAAAAATTTGATGTTAATACCCATCAAATGCCATCCTAGTAATGGTAGAAGGTCTGTCTTGCAGCGACCTGTGAAAATACGACATACGGAAACAGAGAATAAATCACTGGAGTCGTTCCGAAAATTAACACCTTACCCCAGTGTGAACTCATTGTTACGTGCATACCGAGTTACGTAATACGGCATCCAAGGCTGTTCCTTGCAACTGCACAGACGCGACGCGGCTTCCGACATCGAGTGCACGCTGATACGAATCTAGAAGAGAACTGGGGCCTGACTCTAGCTAGCACGCTCTTATTTATATAACCGTGGTGCGGACCAGCGAAGGCGCAGCCGAAAAAATTTGCCTTCCTAACTAGCCGCTCGGGCTAGTAAAGCACCACTTCAAGTTACTAAATATTTAATTGCTTCATTCGCTGAAGGCCAATGAAGCTCTCAGTTTATTAGTGCCATCAGATTGGTTCAAATGGTTCAAATGGCTCTGAGCACTATGGGACTCAACATCTGAGGTCATAAGTCCCCTAGAACTTAGAACTACTTAAACCTAACTAACATAAGGACATCACACACACCCATGCCCGAGGCAGGATTCGAACCTGCGACCGTAGCAGTCCCGCGGTTCCGGACTACAGCGCCAGAACCGCACGGCCACCGCGGCCGGCTTGTGCAATCAGAACACAGGTAAGTATCTGTAATAAAATTCTGATGCGGCTAAGCTAAATACTTTTGGCGAGAGAATTATTTTAGTTGCACTGCACGCAAGAGATGAGCTCTGAACTTGCCCTTTGGAGAGACGCTACAGCTATAGTTTTATAGCTACCTTTTGGAAACTTCTCACATCTTTGTTATTATAGCGTACCTCCATTCTACCTAAATCTGAACCTCCTAACTTTATCTAATCACTTACTTAATCTATCTTGCTTCCGTACTCTTAGGACACAAAAACAGAAAATCTTGAATTCCAACCAAAATATTAGTTTGTGAGATCCAGCATACTGTTTCCATTAAATTACAGTGAAAAAGGAATCCGAATACAAATTTTGAAGTTTCTAGCTCCTTCCAGTTGCGCCGATGATTTTTTACGTGCAACGTTCAAATTTCGAAAACTGTTAAAGCTACTAAACTGAAACTTAACACATTATTATTTTAGCATCATTCCTGACATGCTGTTAACTTTTCAGATTATTTACTTTACTTTTAAGGTATTGTGCAACATTCATGACGTCATAGCCAGGTACAGCGGATCATGCTGGCACACAATGGAAAGCATATAAATTCTATATGGCGTGAGTAGGCTGCTTCCCTATACCACGTCATTCTAAGTTATCTTACATCTCTATCTTACAGTAGGTTGGCACAGTTTTGTACAACATCACGCAGTGGTAGGTACCTTTTTTTTGGCATAAATCCTACACTATGGTGCTGTACAACGGCCGCATCAAAATCAAGGTGATAATGAAAAAAGTGAAATGTGGCCTTGGGTCGGTTTCCGACGTCTTTGTCGAAATCTGCACGACAAAGTTCGGCGGCAGATGGGTTCCGCGACCACTCACTCCTATTCAAAATCCTACCGAACTGCAGCAGCCCGGTATTGTTGCAGCTGTACCTAGCCAATCCAAGTGACCCCTTTAGCCACCTAATCAGCATGGACGAGTGCTGGGGGTATCACTATCACTCCAACTCAAAGGATCAAAGGAAGTAGTGGAAAGAGGCGAATTCGTGACTCACATAATCACCTGACGAGGCTGCCAGGGGTTATCAGGACGAAGCGTCGCAGGCAGCTGTCCAAGGAGGTGTTTCAGCTCTGCAGCAGTGTCTCAGCTCATGGTATAGGTGACAGCCGCACAAGTTGCTCGTTGGGGCTGTCGAATTGCCCCCTCCCATTCATTGTATTCTGTCACGGTACCCAGTGACTTCTTCCTTCCTTATATGAACATATAATCGTGTGGCAGGCATTTCCAGAACGACAATAATGTATCTGAATGACAGTCAGGTGCTTTTCGATGTAGAACGCTTCCCTAAGAAGCGCAATGCTGAACTCTACAAACAAGATCTTCACCAAATGTTCTGTCCCTGGTAAAAATGTGTCACATTGAGGGGTGAATATTTTGAGGAGGATCAACACAAACCTTATTTCGATGAGTGCAATTACAATCTTTTGAGCTGATATAAAGTTGTAGCTATCCATCATGAGCATAGTGCAGATCGAGACACTGGCATACAAAGTCATGTTTACTGCCGAGAGAGTTATTTTGCATTAGGTGTCCAACGTATCGTCAGTGGATGATATTTCTGGGTGTAGTTTTCTATCCTTGATCTGCCCCTCAACACACTGTCTACTGCAACCCTTGTGAGGCGTCAGCTGAGGAATTTAGCACATCCTTTAGATGCTTTAGATGCAATGGCCCCACAGCGACAGAAAACTCCGAATTAAAATTGCAGATTAAACTAAGACAAGGTCAGGGAATGGATAACGGCTTATCTAATGAAACTGGAAAGGATGGCCCAATTAAGCATGAAAGTATGGGTACGTCACTACACAAAATGATATTGATTCATCAAACTAGGAATGGATACTATGGGTCACTGTAACAATCTCATTTATTCCTAAAAGACATCAAAGTCTGTTAATCCCCGAATCATGATCGCAGTCAGTTATTAAGCAACCGAGTGACTGAAAACAGGTATGACAGCGTTGGCAGAGGTGGGTGGGTACATGATAGAAGCGATTAAAACAGTATCGCGAATTTCATCACTGACTGCGGGAAAAGTTAATGAGTTAAAGGAAGGTCCCAGAAATGAATAACATCAGTACTCCCGCTTAAGTGCATGGTATTTGCAGCTAGCTGGCTGTGAACGTTATATCAACAAAACGAAACCCTGAACCTAGATAAATGACTTCATCTTCGTGTTATCTCGATGGATGCAAATGACATTAATCGTGTTCTTACTCTCCTCTAGAAAACTTAGCTGGTTGTGCCAGCGTCAGAATCACACTGGCCAGTTGCAACAGGCCTTGAAAGATCCCATTTAGATGGAGCAATCCTCTACACAATTAAGTCATAGAGAACTATGTATCCCCATCTGTTCCACCAAATTTTAGTATTGAAAATTTCTGCCAGATTAAAACTGTGTGCTGGATGTGGCTCTCACAGGCAAGTGCTCTGCCAACTGAGTTAAGCAAGCCCAGCTAATGGCCCATCAGCACAGCTTTACTTCCTCCAGTACATCTTCCACTACCTTCCGAACTTAACAGAAATTCTTTTGCGAAACATGGACTAGCACTGCTAGTGAGAAATGGCTTACCAATAGCCTGGGGATATTTCCAGAATGAGTTCTACAAATATTAGTATTATGTGATAGGGTCTATGAGCACAAAAATTTGATATCGATGATATTTTTGATTCGTTCCAAGATATTTACATGAGCGAATGTATTTCTTGTGACTATTATCAAATTTAAAAGTAATTAAAATGTTTCGTCCAAACTGCATAATGTGTGACATTGAGATGTAACTGAAGCGTTATGTACATCTAGGTTATGAGCCAAAGACGTACCAATCCGGAGGACTTAGTTGTACATGCTAACTACCTGTTTCGCGAAACAATTAATTGATTTTTTCTGATTCACTCTGCATGAAAGAAACGCAGAAACTTCCTCTTACGGAACTGATAATCTTACTCTCTTTCTCAGAGGGATTGTTCAGACTCTCTACGAGGTAAATACTTCAACTCTGGCCCTTCTCCGATCCGTCTCTTTGTGGCACAGGTATTCAACAGCATGAACCGAATGCCGTATACCGCACTATAATACGTATCGCGCCATAGAAAGCTATAGACTGCTTATAAAGGTCGACTGGTCGCCTAGAACTTAATCTCTGTCTAGCGAAAGCACCTTTCACTACTCGACGTGTAGGTGACGACTGGGTCTGGGGCGTCGCTGCTTGAAAGGAATGTAATATCGGCAGTTCGCACGCTCGTGGGATGTGGTGTCAGATGTGTGCTCCATATTGGCTCACACAGAGGAGTGCAAGAACCGGTTAGCGTCCGGTACAAGGTAGTCGGAGATTACGCTGCAGTTCATCCTTGAAAGCTTTGAGGCACTAGCGGATTACTGATAAATTGACAGTCTGCGAAGCACATAGAGGGGGTATACAGGGTGTTACAAAAAGGTACGGCCAAACTTTCAGGAAACATTCCTGACACACAAATAAAGAAAAGATGTTATGTAGACATGTGTCCGGAAACGCTTAATTTCCATGTTAGAACTCATTTTAGTTTCGTCCACCTACGCTCAATGGAGCACGTTATCATGATTTCATATGGGATACTCTACCTGTGCTGCTAGAACATGTGCCTTTACAAGTACGACACAACATGTGGTTCATGCACGATGGAGCTCCTGCACATTTCAGTCTAAGTGTTCGTACGCTTCTCAACAAAAGATTATGTGACCGATGGATTTCTAGAGGCGGACCAATTCCATGTCCTCCATGCTCTCCTGGCCTCAACCCTCTTGATTTTCATTTATGGGGGCATTTGAAAGCTCTTGTCTACGCAACCCCCGTACCAAATGTAGAGACTCTTCGTGCTAGTATTGTGGACGGCTGTGATACAATACGCCATTCTCCAGGGCTGCATCAGCGCATCAGGTATTCCATGCGACGGAGGGTGGATGCATGTATCCTCGCTAACGGAGGACATTTCTGTATTTTAATTTAAAAAACCTACCTGTGACCAACTGTTCGTCTAACATTGTGAGCCGTATGCTTGTGACTATTACAGCGCCATCTATCACAAAGAGAAAAAGGTGGTCCAAGTAAAACATTGATATATCTTTACTTACTACACGAATATGTAATAAAAATGGGGGTTCCTGTTTAGAAAACGCAGCTGATATCGTTTGACCTATGGCAGCGCCATCTACCGGGCCAACCATAGCACCATCTAGTTTCCACCTTCAAGCTAGCCGAGTTTCGTTCTTTGTAGTTTTTTCGTTTCACGCTTATTTCGTGAGATATTTGGCCCGGTCACTATCAATGGACCACCCTGTTTTCAGAGAGCTCCCCAAAGAGTCGTAAGGCGCATTTTGTCTGGTGTCTGGGTATATATTAGTATTTCTTTGTAAATGGTGTCCAGACTCGTTGCTGTTTGATATTAATTTTCATTTCTTTCATTTTCGCTACAGATCTGTTTCGTCTGAACGGACATTATCGAGTCAAGACAGAAGGGAATTAAGGACATTACCTGCCTGTGGGCATTGATTTATGTCAATGGGGCAAGTTGCAAATTTATGCCAGATTGGTATTCGAACCAGGTGTTACGCTTACTAAGCAGACGCGCTGACCACTACGCCAGCAAGACACAGGAGTCAGCACAACCGCGCAACTACCCTAGCACACGTCCCGCCAAACCCAAATTCTCAGCGTATACCATTCACTACTGATGTAATTCCCTTGCTCATTAGCATAATTACCCGCAGTAACTCTCCAATTGCCGTAAGAATTCGAGCTCGAAGTGCATTTGCACTTAAGCCATCACTGGCCGTCATCAACGTAATTTTAGACATATAATCAAGTGACCTGCAGTACAATGTGGCTCATATTCCATTTACATTTTAGTTTTATAGCAAAAAGTTGACCAGTTATTGCTAATTACGTATGTATTGTGCAGATGGATTAATATATATATATAACATGATGGTAACTGTATTTTGACTGTCGTTCTATATTTGCTATGTGGCAGAGCGGTTCTAAGCGCTACAGTCTGGAACTGGGCGATTGCTACGTTCGCAGGTTATAATCCTGCCTCGGGATGGATGTGTGTAATGTCCTTAGGTTAGTTAGGTGTAAGTAGTTCTAAGTTCTAGGGGACTGATGACCTCAGAAGTTAAGTCCCATAGCGCTCAGAGCCATTTGAAGCATTTTTTATATTTGCTATATTAAGGTAGTGATTATTTTTTTATGACAGTAGTTTGACAGTTTAGCAGCTACAGTGTCATATGTTTATTTTGTGTGTCATTGTTTTGATACTTTCATATTATACTGCATGTCTATTTTGTTATTATCAGGGATCCTTTTTCTTTGTTAAAATGTACTAAATTATAGAGATAGGACGTAGGATATCGTCAAACTATATGCTTCGGGTAGCTCTTGTTTGAAACAGAGAGGGAAGCAAATTCAGATGAAGTTACGAGTGTGTGTGTTAATTCAGTATTTTCCAGTTTCGAAGGAATAGCAGTATGATTCACTGTTCTTAATTATCTGACGATGTAAGCAGAAGAGCTACTGGGTTGCCAAAGACAGAGCCTTACAGTCTGCCCAACTAGGATGGTTCAAAGTAGTAATTAGGATGTGTAGTACAGTTGTTTTGAGGTAAGACAGAAGCAGCCGAATGTCAGAGGGAAGCGTTGTCGCAATAAACGTAGTTTCAGACAGAGGGCATGCATTGAGTTTACTTGGTATGTTCTCCGGAAATGGTGACAGTAAGCTGTTACGAGCAAGGGAAGCTAAGAGGTATGACAAGGATACAGCTACGAGGTAGCGGAATGCTAATCAGTGATCCGCCATAGCAGGTACTACCTTGCCTCTTCCCGCTAATATCACTGGAACGACTGTCATAAATCTACACAACCAATGTTGTATTGGCCAGTGAAGCCAGTAGATACGTTGTCAGCACAGATCATAACCTTTCTAAATGAGACCTTGAAAGTAGACCCCTACATTCCATAGATGAATTGATAGCATCAGTGCAGAGCAAATGCTTCAATAAATGCAACAACATCGCGAATCGTCTACGCTGTGGAATCTCATTTAATGGAGTATAATAGTATTCAGTGATGAATCCCGCTTAGAACTGAGACCCAATAACCAGGGACAAAGTGTTTGGTGTCGCCCCGGACGGTCTGACTGTGGTCCGCCATACGGCTCTCTCAGCAGCTGTGATGGTCTGAGGTGCAGGACCCTCAGGTTGTCATCTGTGTCATGCTTGCAGCACAGCGACACGTTGACGATGTTCTAGGCCTCGTTTTGTAGTCCTTGATGGCAAATCATCCTGGGCTTACGTTTCAGCAAGCACAAACGGTGGGAGTTTCACCAGCTTGTCTTCGTGCTTGCTGAACCTTCATTGGCCAGCAAGATCGCGAATCTCTCCCCATTTGGGAAAGTTTGGAACATTGTTGGCAGCGTCCTCCAACCAGTCCTGGCGTCGATCTAACGCAACAGCTGGACAGAATGTGGCACAAAATTCTATAGTAGGACATCCAACAGCTCTATCAAACAATGCCAAGTTCAGTAACTACATGCATAAAGGTCATAGATGACCATCACGTTATTGACTTACTCAATTTGTGAAGCTCTTTCTGTTGAATAAATTGTTAATTATTTCTAAATCTGTAGTTATTTGTTTGTCTCTGCATGTACATCACATGAACCGATTTCCGTCCCATTCCAATAACTCCTTCGCAGTGTGGCACTCTTTTTACACTCTCTTTCTCTTCCAGTGTACCAATCAAGAATACGGTGCACTGCATTTGACTTACAGAAACATACTTACTTACGCTTTCTCAATCACTGCGAATTCACTGCCAGCTTACTTTTAATTCCGTGCTCTTAAATTACGTGCAAACTGTATTTCTGAAAATGTTTCACCCTTTTTTTACAATGGTTTCATTTTTATTGATATTAAATGTTTTTCTTTTACAGGAAATGGTAATGGATACTGAAAATATGTGAGCCTGTGGTTTCACATTTCTGACCTAACCCTTGCTATAGGATGTGGCTTATAACATTTGTCAGCGTCACCTTTACTCCTTCCTTCTTTATTTCCTCCCCTCCCAAGAATGAAAGTAACAGATGAGAGCCTAATTCGATTAAAAGAATATAAGTTTTCAGGATACAATTTGCGAATGTTATTCGGCTCCCTTCCATTGAGTCTTTCAGTGACCGTGACTATAAACTAAGATAATCAACAGTTACACTTCCGAAATTCGGTGAGCTAGATACGTAATTTTTGTTACGGTGGTGTGTGCCGGTCATAAGTGGTCGTTTCGCTTTATCATACCGTCCTATGGTATTTTGGTTCTCTTACTTTGTATCGTGACTCGTCAAACCAATTTCCTTAAGAAGGTGCCCTATTGTAGCGTGTAACACTCCCATTCCCGAAACTGTATTTTATTTTATTTTATTTTATTTTTTTTTTTTTTTTGTGTTCAAAGCAGCAGGTACAACCACTGATTTTACTAAAGTGCGCGCTGCTTCTGATCAGTTTTAACTGAACTCTAAAGATCTGAATCATGACTGTTTATGTCTGTTTCTTGAGTGGTGAAAAGCACTGTAGCTTAGACATTTCAACATAAAAACCGCCTAACATCTTTCAACAAATCTGTGGTGTCACCGCCAGACACCACACTTGCTAGGTGGTAGCCTTTAAATCGGCCGCGGTCCGCTAGTATACGTCGGACCCGCGTGTCGCCACTATCAGTGATTGCAGACCGAGCGCCGCCACACGGCAGGTCTAGAGAGACGTCCTAACACTCGCCCAGTTGTACAGCCGACTTTGCTAGCGATGGTTCACTGACAAATTACGCTCTCATTTACCGAGACGATAGTTAGCATAGCCTTCAGCTACGTCATTTGCTACGACCTAGCAAGGCGCCATTATCATTTGTTATTTATCTTGGGATGCATGTACAGTCAGACCGATGTTCACCAATTATGGATTAAAGTTAAGTATTCCAGCAGCTACGTACTTATTTTACTAGTCTCAACTCCTTTAACTGTTCCAGACCTCACGCCACCTGCGTGAGCTTAAACGCGTGCCTTTCGGCTTCCTCCAAACCCCGTGAATTGGCTCCTTCCAATTCACAACAAAAACAATATTATTAAAAGTAATTTATCCGACTGATTTCCAGTATGGTCGTTCTTTTCTTTAGCATCAATATCATTTTGATAACGTGATACTGTCTGCCACCTAGGCAGCAAACGCATTCACCATCTATCTGTCCGTTTGCGCCAGCACCTACGCTAAGCAGCCAGCATTGTCTGACGCTAAAAGTAAGAGGTATTTTTTTCAGCGATTACGAATTTAATTGTTGTTCCGTAATTTTATACCCGCTTCCGTAGTTGAGTCGTTAGCGTAGATGGATGCCATGTGGAGAACCTGGGTTCGATTCCTTGTTCTGTCAAGGATTTTTCTATTGTGAGGGGACTGGTGCTGGGTGCAATCAGCCTTGTGATACCAGTCGAGGAGCTACTTGACTGAGTAATTCCAAGGCCTGGAAAGTTTGCTAAATGGCCGGGAGAGCTATGCTGACAATTTCCCTGCATATTGCGTCCGCATGGTGCCACGAGGCAAAAGATGACACGGCGGCCGGTAGACATCCCGTGCGTGGGTTGGTTAGTTGATTTGGGGAGGGGACCAAGCTGCGAGGTCCTCGGCCCATCGGGGTAGGGAAGGATGGGGAAGGAAGTCGGTCGTGCCTTTTTACAGGAACCATGCCGGCTTTTACCTGAAGCGATTTTAGGGAAATCACGGGAAACCTAAATCAGGGTGGCCGGACACGGATTCAAACTGTCATCGTGCCGAATGCGAGTCCAGTGTGCTAACCACTGCGCCACCTCGTTCGGTCATCCCTTGGACCTCCACGACCTGGGAGGAGCTCATTTAGAACATTAAGAGGTGTGCATCTGGAAATAGATAAATAAGTGATATTGGGATTTATTGTGTAGCAGCAACGACGGCCATATAGTTAAATGGGTTAAGGGGTTGAGATGTTATTCAGACACGTTTGAGACATGCTGGACGTATGTCACACTGGACATTAATGAGCACAATAAACAAAGAAAAGCCTTCCTGTGAGAGTGTGTCAGAATCTGGGAAAGAACTAATGCATGATCAGCTGAAAATGCAGAAAGGCTATGCAGGACTGTCTGCGTACAGGGGAGTAGAATATATACACTACTGGCCATTAAAATTGCTATATCAAGAAGAAATGCAGATGATAAACGGGTATTCATTGGACAAATATATTACACTAGAACTGACATGTCATTACATTTTCACGCAATTTGGGTGCATAGATCCTAAGAAATCAGTACCCAGAACAACCACCTCTGGCTGTAATAACGGTCATGATACGCCTGGGCATTGAGTCAAACACAGCTTAGATAGCGTGTAAAGGTACAGCTGCCCATGCAGCTTGAACACGATACCACAGTTCATCAAGAGTAGCGACTGGCGTATTGTGACGAGCCAGTTGCTCGGCCACCATTGGCCAGACATTTTCAGTTGGTGAGAGATCTGGAGAATGTGCTGACCAGGGTAGCAGTCGAACATTTTCTGTATCCAGAAAGGCCCGTACAGGACCTGCAAGCCGGCCGGAGTGGCCGTGCGGTTCTAGTCGCTACAGTCTGGAGCCGAGCGACCGCTACGGTCGCAGGTTCGAATCCTGCCTCGGGCATGGATGTGTGTGATGTCCTTAGGTTAGTTAGGTTTAAGTAGTTCTAAGTTCTAGGCGACTGATGGCCTAAGAAGTTAAGTCGCATAGTGCTCAGAGCTATTTGAACAGGACCTGCAACATGCGGTCGTGCATTATGCTGCTGAAATGTAGGGTTTCGCAGGGATCGAATGAAGGATAGAGCGACGGGTCGTAAGACATCTGAAGCGTAACGTACACTGTTCAAAGTGCCATGCCGGGTGATACGCCAGTACGGCGATGACGAATATACGCATACACGCTTCTAATGTGCATTCACCGCGATGTTACCAAACACGGATGCGACCATCATGATGCTGTAAACAGAACATGGATTCGTCCGAAAAAATGACGTTTTGCCATTCGTGCACCCAGGTTCGTCGTTGAGTACACCATCGCCGGCGCACCTGTCTGTGATGCAGCGTCAGGGGTAACCGCAGCCATGGTCTCCGAGCTGATAGTCCACGCTGCTGGAGACGTCTTCGAACTGTTCGTGCAGGTGGTTGTGGTCTTGGGAACGTCCCCATCTGTTGACTCAGGGATCGAGACGTGGCTGCACGATTCGTTACAGCCATGCGGATAAGATGCTTTTCATTTCGACCGCTAGTGATACGAGGTCGTTGGGATCCAGGACGGCGTTCCTTATTACCCTTCTGAACCCACCGATTCCATATTCTGCTAACAGTCATTGGATCTCGACCAACGCGAGCAGCAATGTCGCGATACGATAAACCGCAATCGCGATAGGCTACAATCCGACCTTTATCAAAGTCGGAAACTTGATGGTACGCATTTCTCCTCGTTACACGAGGCATCACAACAACGTTTCACCAGGCAACGCCGGTCAACTGCTGGTTGTGTATGAGAAGTCGGTTGGAAACTTTCCTCATGTCAGCACGTTGTAGGTGTCGCCACCGGCGCCAACCCTGTGTGAATGCTCTGAAAAGCTAATCATTTGCATATCACAGCATCTTCTTCCTGTCTGTTAAATTTCGCGTCTGTAGCACGTCACGTCGTGGTGTAGCAATTTTAATGGCGAGTGGTGTATATGAAGCAATGAAGTGAGAAAGAAGGGTTCGCATTTAAACTGGAAGTTAACTCGACCTGACTGCGCCCTCTAGAGAAAGTTCAAGTCTAATACAGTAGTGAACGCGCCAGCAAACTTGCACCAGCTCAGTACTCTTCTGGCAATGGGTCCCCATGGGCCACTCCTCTTTTTTATTTTTTTATATTTTTTATGACAAATGGGAAACAATGAACACTTTCGAAACTAACTGATAGCTTAAAACACTGTGCTGGACCGAGACTCGAACCCAGAACTCGCTTTCAACGTGCGATATGCGTAAATACTGTGATATTCGGACACGATTCATGACCTCCCTTCCGTACAGCTTCCCTTCCGCACGTATCCCTTTTCTACCTTTCAGACATCACAGAATAACAAAGGGAAGGAACCTGATAGTGTGTGGTTACAAGTATGTTTGTGAACTTTTTTGAACATGGAAAATCGTAAAAGTAACTATGGGTAATGCTAAAAAGTCATCTGAAATGGGACGATGACGTGAAAACAGTATTAGGGAAGTTACATGGAATGTTTCCAACAAAATGCACTGCATCTGTGAAGGTTAATTGGACACGAGACGCTACTGCTTCAAATTCGAGAGTGTTGTCCCAGTATTTGGTGTCCTTATCAAGTAGTCATGACAACAGAAACAGAAAGAATTCAGAAACGCAATGCCAGCATAAAAATAGCTGGTCGTTATAACCTACAATTATCAGACCAGCTGCCAGCCACAACTGAGCTGCATATGAGAACACGTGCATCTATGGATCGTGCTACAAGAGCAGCTACACGGTATACACGGTATCCAATGTTTACCCTATACAACAAAATACATAATTTTTAACATTATATCCACTGATGCAAAAATGATGTCCCACACCCTCCTAGGGGACGATATTTTTCTTCCGCCTAAGTAGTCTTCGTCAAGGTTCAGATTTAATCAAAATCAGTTCAGCACTTTAATAATAGGAACGTAACAGGCGAACACGTTACGGACAGAGTTACTTCCCAATTAATGACATTAATATGAATTAAACACTTTGAAAATATTAATAAGCATTATGTTAACTACATTACACCATATTACGTACAACATCTCAAGCAATGAAAGCATTTTTCCAAGTATGATTCAGTTCAAATGTCAAACAATAAACCGCTTCTCCAGAGAGTAAATATTTTGCCTTAATTCGCATTATATTACTAAATTCAATAAATATGTTATATTACGCACTCTTTAAGGGCCTATGTTCTTCCTCAGCGTTCGAGTTACCTCCATACCAAATTTCGTCAAACGCGGTTCAGCGGTTCAGTCGTGAATAGGTGACAGGCAAAGTTACTTCGTCATTTAAAATACTGGTATGGATTCGAAACCCGCCACCCCTGAATTTTGATTAGTAATCAGCATTGTCGGTCGAAGACTTCCGGCAACTTCCGGCATAAGAAATCAACCTCATTCTGCCAACGGCCTTGTCAAAGAGAGCGGAGGAGCAGACAGAGGTTCAGGGCAGTCTCTTGGCCTTGTGGTGGGAAACTGCTCCTAAAGACAGGAGAACTAGCAATGACCAACGGCATGAGGATGCAGAGGGCAATGGAATCCATTGCGTTAAAGACACATAATGTCTTTCCACAGGCCTACAATTGCAAAAGTGTCATGATGACCTCTTCATTGGCAAATGATTCCGGAATGGCCCTCATTCGCATCTTTGCGAAGGGACTGTCAATGGGCGGATGACCATGAGAAAAAGATTGAATAACCAACGAAATGATAACGCTCTACGAGTTGGGCGTAGAACGTATGAAGCTTGAATTTGGTAAGGAAGCTAGAAAATCTAAAAGAGAAATGCAGATTCTCAATCTAGATATAGCTGGGGTCTGTGAGGTGAAGTGGAAAGAAGACAAGGTTATCTGGTCAGATAAGTATAGGGTTACATAAACAGCAGCAGAAAATGGTATGACGCGAGTAGGATTCGTTACGAATAGGAAGTTATGGCAGGGAGTGTGTTACTGCGAACAGTTAAGTGATAGGTTTGTTCTTATCAGAATCGACAGCTAACCAACACCAACAACGATAGTTTAGGTGTACATCCCGACGTCGCAAGCTGAAGATGAAGAGACAGAGGAAGTATATGAGTATATTGATAGGGTAATACAGTACGTAAAGGGAGATGAAAATCTAGTATTCATAGGAGACTGGAATGCAGTTGCATGGGAAGAAGTAGAAGAAAAGGTTACAGGAGAATATGTGCTTGGGACAAGAAATGAGAGAGGAGAAAGACTAAATGAGTTCTGAAATAAATTTCAGCTGGTAATAGCGAATACTCTGTTCAAGAATAATGAGAGGAGGAGGTATACTTGGAAAAGGCCGGATGATATGGAAAGATTTCAGTTATCTCATACAGAGATTCTGAAATCAGATTCTGGATTGTAAGGCATACCCAGGAGCAGATATAGACAGATCACAATGTAGTAGTGATGGGGAATAGAATGAAGTTCAAGAGATTAGTCAGGATGAACGAATACGCAAAGAAGTGGGATACAGAAGTACTAGGGGATGACGAGATATGCGTTAAGTCTTCTAAGGCTGTAGACACAGCAATAAGGAGAAGCTCGGTAGACAGTACAGTTGAAGAGGAATGGACATACCTAAAAAGGGCAATCACGGAAGTTGGAAAGAAAAACATAGATACAAAGAAGGTAAATGCGAAAAAATCATGGGTAAAAAAAGAAAAACTTCACTTGATCGATAAAAGAAGGATGTACAACATTGTTTAGGGAAATTAAGGAGTACAGAAATATAAGTCGCTGAGGAATGAAATAGATAGCAAATTCAGGGTAGCTAAGAAGAAATGGTCGCAGGAGAAATATGACGAAACTTAAAAAAATGACTGTCCGAAGATCTGACTCAGCACACAGGAAAGTCAAAACCGCCCTCGGTGAAATTAAAAGCAAGGCTGATAACATTAAGAGTGCAACCGGAAATCCACTGTTAACTGCACAGAAGAGAGTGGATAAGTGGAAAGAGAGCATTGGAGGCCTCTATGAGGGGGAACATTTGTCTGATGTGGTAGAAGAAGAAACAGGAGACGATGGGGATGCGATAGGGGATACAGTATTAGAATCAGAATTTAAGAGAGCTTTGGAGGACTTAAGATCAAATAATGCAGAATGGGTAGAGGACATTCCATCAGAATTTCTAAAATCATTGGGTGAAGTGGCAACAAAACGACTATTCACGTTGGAGTGTAAAATGTATGAGTCTGGCAATATACCGTCTAACTTTCGGAAAAATATCATCCACATAATTCCGTAGAATGCAAGAGCTGACAATTGCGAGAATTATCGCACAATCAGCGTAATAGCTCATGCATACAAGTTGCTTACAAGAGTAATGTACAAAAGAACGGAAAAAATGAGGATGTGTTAGATTATGCTCAGTTTGGCTTCAGGAAAGGTAAAGGCACCAGAGAGGCAATTCTGACATTGCGGTTGACAATGGATGCAAGACTAAAGAAAACTCAAGGAACTTTCATAGGATTTGTAGATCTAGAAAAACCGTTAGGCAATGTAAAGTGGAGCAAGATGTTCGAAAGTCTGAGAAAAATAGGGGTAAGCTACACAAAGAGACGGGTAATATACAATGTATACAACAGCCAAGAGAAAGTAATAAGAGTAGACGGCAAAGAACGACGTACTCTAATTAAAAAGAGTGTAAGACAGGGACACATCGAAGAAGCACTGACGGAAATAAGGTTCGGGCGTGGAATTAAAATTCAAGGTGAAAGGATACCAGTGACGCGATTCCCCTGATGACATTGCTATCCTGAGTTAAAGTGAAGTAGAAATACATGATCTGCTGAATGGAATGAGTACGGAATATAAACTGTGAGTAAATCGAAGAAAGACGAAAGTAATGAGAAGTAGCAGAAATGAGAACAGCAAGCAACTTAACGTCAGAATTGATAGCCGCGACGCAGATGAAGTTAAGTAATTCTGCTACCTAGGCAGTAAAATAGCCAATGACGCTTGGCACAAGGAGTACGTCAAAAGCAGGCTAGCACTGGCAAAAAGGGCATTCCTGGCCAGGAAAAATCTACTGGTATCAAACACAGGCCTTAGTTTGACGAAGAAATTTCTGAGAATGTATGTCTGGACCACAGTCTGAAATGTGGACTATGGGAAGACAGGAGCAGAAGACAATCGAAGCATTTGAGGTGTGATGCTACAGACGAATGTTGAAAATTAGGTGGACTGATAGGGTAAGGAATGAAGTGGTTCAGCGCAGAATTGGAGTGGGAAGGAATATGTGGAAGACACTGACAAGGAGAAGGGGCAGAATGATAGGACACCTATTAAGACATCATCAGGAAATTACTTCCACGGTATTAGAGGAAGCTGTAGAGGGCAAAAACTGTAGGGGAAGGCAGAGATTGGAATACATCCAGCAAATAATTGAGGACGTAGGCTGCAAGTGCTACTATGAGATAAAGTGGCTGGCACAGGGGAGAAATTCGTGGCCGGCCCCATCGAGCCATTTTTTAAATTTAAAATCACTAATATCTGTTTATAATACCAACCTTGAAGGTCATTTAAGATTGAGGAAATAAATAGTACCCCCCGTAGGTTGACATGATAAAACTAGTATTTCGTAACACAGTTTCTGCCTTAGATTTCGTTATTTAAATGGGAGAGAGCAACTGAACTGACCTAGTGCAGTATAAGTAAAAACGTTACATATGGAAGCTGGTAATTCGCTACGGGCGGCAAAGTTTCTGCAGCTGACGTTGCCGGAAATGAGTTTGGTGTGTTCTTCGCACGGAATATCGGAAGATAACGAGATTGTTCCAGAATGTTGGTCACGTATGTAGATGTTGGGTGACGTGACTATGTCGAAAGGAACTCCCCGTAACAGGACAGATTTGCGATGATTTGATGTATAACTTACGTGAGAAAGTAGCCCAGTTAGTTTATCGACACTGCAGGCTATAAATATTTATTTTAATAGTAGATTAAAGCAACTAACGGACAGCGAAATCTAAAGGTGATTCCCTGTATTACATGTAATGTGCACTCACTTATTTCCAACATTGGGAATGTCTAACGTAACCCATGGTGCACAAGCGTACTTAGAGTGTCGATGGGTGCCCGCCAATGCGTTGGCGTGCTTTCAAACACGAGTCGTAACATCACCTCCCCAGAGGCAGAAATGTTAATTTCTGAGTTAATGCAGTACTTTCCGAGGTACTAATGATTTTCAACCCTCTTTCAATCTTCCGGAATAGCATCAGAATAGACATATCTTGCTCTTTCGCACAAATTACACGAACGTAAAGTGACAAGTAGAAAGTAAGTCTTCACGATGTGTGAAATTATTCTTTCTCATTGGGAAAATATCTAAACGACGATAGTCCCATGTCCTGAACTCAGAATGCAACAAAGTCAAGGCGGTTAAATGATAATACCGCCTAGTCGTGCGCTTGTTAGAATTTCCGCTGCTTGTCTTTGTTTCTTGACTACACACTTGTCCAACTGATCATTTGTTTAAAGTATCAAGTCTCGATTCTTTAATGTAATGTTCGCGCTAGGAATGTGTAAATACCTGTGCGGGAGAGCAGATTTTTATTTATGACTAATTTTCAGTGTTATATATTCTTAATTCCAACTTGTTGTGATAGATTTCTATCTCCCGACAACCATCTAACGTGTGGATAGAGTATTTCTATAATGAGTGATTGGTTAATGATAAAGTTCTTAAACATGATTGAAAGACATTCCTTAAATGGCACACAAAAGAAAGTGTCCACAAGATACACTACTGGCCATTTAAAAAGCTACACCACGAAGATGAAGTGCTACAGACGCGAAATTTAACCGACAGGAAGAAGATGCTGTGATATGCAAATGATTAGCTTTTCAGAGCATTCACACAACGTTGGCGCCGGTGACGACACCTACAACGTGCTGACATGAGGAAAGTTTCCAACCGATTTCTCATACACAAACAGCAGTTGACCGGCGTTGCCTGGTGAAACGTTGTTGGGATGCCTCGTGTAGCGAGGGGAAATGCGTACCATCAAGTTTCCGACTTTGATAAAGGTCGGATTGTAGCCTATCGCGATTGCGGTTTATCATATCGCGACGTTGCTGCTCGGGTTGGTCGAGATCCAATGACTGTTAGCAGAATATGAAATCGGTGGGTTCATGAGGGTAATACAGAACGCCGTGCTGGATCCCAACGGCCTCTTATCACTAGCAGTCTAGATAACAGGCATCTTATCCGCATGGCTGGAACGAATCGTGCAGTCACGTCTCGGTCCCTGAGTCAACAGATGGGGACGTTTGCAAGACAACAAGCAACTGCACGAACAGTTCGACGACGTTTGCAGCAGCATGGATTATCAGCTCGGAGACCGTGGCTGCGGTTACGCTTGACGCTGCATCACAGACAGGAGTGCCTGCGATGGTGTACTCAACGACGATTCTGAGTGCACGAATGGGAAAACGTCATTGTTTCGGATGAATCCACGTTCTGTTTACAGCGTCATGATGGTCGCATCCGTGTTTGGCGACATCGCAGTGAACGCACATTGGAAGCATATATTCGTCATCGCCTCACTGGCGTATCACCTGGCGTGATGGTATGGGGTGCCATGGTTACACATCTCGGTCACCTCTTGTTCGCATTGACGGCACTTTGAACAGTGGACGCTACATTTCAGATGTATTACATTTCAGCAGGATAATGCACGACCGCATGTTGTAGGTCCTGTACGGCCTTTCTGGATATAGAAAATGTTCGACTGCTGCCCTGGCCAGCACATTCTCCAGATCTCTCACCAATTGAAAACGTCTGGTCAATGGTGGCCGAGCAACTGTCTCGTCACAATACGCCAGTCACTACTCTTGATGAACTGTTGTATTGTGTTGAAGCTGCATGGGCAGCTGTACGTGTACACGCCATCCAAGCTCTGTTTGACTCAATGCCAAGGCCTATCAGGTCCTTTATTACGGCCAGAGTTGGTGGTTCTGGTTACTGATTTCTCAGGATCTATGCACCCAAATTGCGTGAAAATGTAATCACATTTCAGTTCTAGTATAATATATTTGTCCATTGATTACCCTTTTATCATCTGCATTTCATCTTGGTGTAGCAATTTTAATGGCCGGTAGTGTATTAATGTCATGCATGAGGTGTCACAAAATTCCGGTACAAGACACAACTAATTATCAGTCCCTTGCTAATATGTAGTACAGATGCAGAAAAGAACAAAGTGCCTCTAAATTAATCTGGTCCCTAATAGCTGGAGGTTGTCGCTACCCGTCTACTTCCCGCGCGCTAGCCTTTTAATAAGCTTATTTCACAATAATTACAGAGCGTAGCAGCGAGAGCGCAACAGCAGGGCTATCGTTGAGTATATACTGTAGAAATGGTGCTTAGTCTGCCTAACTAGGTGCGTGGCGACCATTCACTCTAATATCTGTCCGCTAACGTGAAGCTGATACCTGTTCTGCTGCCTTGGTGGTTCGTTTATTTTCAAGGAAAAGTGCTCTTGCACTTATAGCGAGAGACGCTCTGGCATTAATTAACAATTGTAACACCTCAACAAGCCTGCTACTTTTGAAATAAGTAGGAATGCGTGGAAGGAAGTAAGGGAATTGTGTCTGCCACACTCGTAAACTTGGGTTACCTGGCGCTATCAGACGAGTCTGACAATCTGCAACATGAGGTGCCATTTTTCCATAGCGAAAGCATTGTCGAGTTGCACTCGCAATGTTGCAGCACACAGCGTGCAGGCATACAAATAGATAAATGTCTGGGTATAGAAGTGTTGGTCGGATCGTTAAGGTGGGGATCAGTGATAGTAAAAGGTAAAGACAATATTGAGAAGAAGAACTGTATCAGAGATTCTAGTGACTGTTAATTATGATTTATCATATATTTGAATGTTAAGCAGAAACAGCTGGAGTTAGCACTACTAGTGAGAGTGCAAGTAAGGTTACTGAATGGAAATTATGTCTGTCAAGAACCTAGAGGAGACTGTAAAAAAAGTAATGAATAAATAAAAAAACGTATCGATGAAAGCATCAAGACCAATTAAATTACAGATTACCAGTGTGGGTCTGATCCAGGTCGGGCACTAATTTTCAGCTTGCCCCACTGATATAAATTAATGCCCACAAGCAGCGAATGTCGTTAATTCTTCGGAGCCTTACTGGGGTACGTATTTTTTCTGAGAGCTGCTGCATTATCCTGTGTTGTGTGCCAAGTAAGAAGTACGCAATAAGTACCGCTAGCGACTGTACCGACACAGGTACAACCACTCCGTAGGCACCTCTGCATTGTGTGCAGCAGTCTCCAGATGGTGCCCACAAACATGGATCTCTGCTTGCTTACACGCCACTTGCTCCGGCGCCCATGTGGGCTGACATGAGAAAAGTCGTGGGATACCAACTAATACCGCGTCGGACCTCCTTTCTGCCGGTGTACATCTACATCTACATATACATCTACATGGATACTCTGCAAATGACATTTAAGTGTCTGGCAGGTGGTTCATCGAACGACCTTCACAATTCTTTATTATTCCAATCTCGTATACCGCGCAGAAGGAACGAACACCTATATCTTTCCGTACAAGCTCAGATTTCCCTTATTTTATCTTGGTGATCGTTTCTCCCTATGTAGGTCGGTGTCAAAAAAATATTTTCGCATTCGAAGGAGAAATTTGGTGATTGGAATTTGAAAGGTGGCTACACTGAGCCACAGCGCCAGAGTTCGCGCTAGAGAGTATTGTTTCGCCGCCTCCACTGGCAGTTCTTGTCGAGACGAGGGAGTAGGCAGTGATTCTTGAGAACTCGTAGTAGTCAGTGATTATTGATATGTCGTAGTGGGCAGTGGTTGTTGAGAACTCGTTGTAGTCAGTGCTTGTTAAGAACTCGTAGCAGAGAGTGTTTGTTGAGATGTGCTAGTAGGGAGTGCTTGCTGAGATGTGATACTGAAAAGTTCTTGTTGAGATGTGGTAATAGCGAGTCGGTGTGGAGATGTATTGTAATGATTAGAGTGTTTTTGGTCAATATATGAAGGTAACGAAACTTGATTTATTTTTCATTATTTAATGTCGTAAATAATGCTTCATTACAGGTTCAGTCAACAAAGCATCTGGCTTGTGTTCTGGGATTAGAGTGTAATTCTGGTTCTCTTGAGTAATTATGGTATTTTTATTTTCTTTAATTAATTCAGTATAAATGATATTTAAATTTTCTTGTGTTATTGAAGAAGAACCGTGCCAGATGCGTACGTTGAGTCATACTTCCACACACAGAACAGTTATACTTGTGCTTTGGTTTCGTAGGTTTTATAGTTGCTGGGGACTTAATTAATTAATTGTGTTAATGAAAATTTCCATTTCATTCTTTGTTGTTGTTCTATGCAGTCAGATTGCGTAATAATACTAGTCAGGGCCAACCATTTACGAGACTTCGTAATCGGACAGACAGCTACTAAAGCAAAAAATTAAAATTATTTGCACTCTATTTTAATTAAGCCCCCATGCACGTGGCGACCGCTGCTTCGGATCGTCCCTTGGAATCTTCTGACTGTAAAAATAGTAGACAGTAGTATTGTTGTAGTAATTTGTAGTTTAGTAATTGTAGTCTATTTTGCATGTGTAGATTTGGTAATTGTCATTCTTCTAATGGTATTTTTTTCTCAGAATTTGATTTGTTGTCTTGTATACGCGTTTGACGATTTAGTGCAATTATTTCAATTGTTCGTTAATCGTGTTTGAGGGAAACATTTCGAGTGAATGGTATTGTTGATGATAAAGAGTCATTGTGTGTAATTTTCGTGCAGTGACGAGTTTTGTATGTTTTGTAAACGATTACGCGATCAATGAAAAAGGCAAAAATGATGAATAGTGAGAATGACGAAATTGTTAACATGGCGAACTCGCCAACAGGGGAAAACAGTATGATGGATAATGAAGTGGAAAATAATTTAATAAGTCGGGAAAATAGTCCGGAACCATTTCAAAATTTTTCACAATCAAAAAATTTTCAGAATCCGAGATTAACGACAGAAGATTCTGGAATAGTATCGAACTCAGATGGCTTTACAGATATGCAGAAGGAAGTTAGTTTTGCGGGAAATGTTAGGGGCGAAAAGAATTTCGAACCGGGTAATATGAAGCAGTTGATGGGTGCTATATTACATTTGGGATCACAGATGGGAAATTTGGGATCACAAATAGGAACAATTAAAACTGAGATGGGAACTTTGAGATCTGAATTATAACAGAGATGGGAACTTTAGGATCTGAATTAAGAACTGATATGGGAACAATGGAAACACGGTTAGACTCACTGGGATCACAGTTACGATCTGAATTAAAAACAGATAGGGGAACAATAGAAACGCGGTTAGACTCACTGGGATCACAGTTGGGATCACAAATAGGAACAATTAAAACAGAGATGGAAACAATGGAAACACGGTTAGATTCACGAATAGGGACATGTTTCAAAAACATGAAAGATGAATTAAAGAAAGAAATTAGAGAAGAAGTACAACCGATTTTGAATTCTCACAATAATAGATTAATTGCAGTAGAGATTAGACAAAGGGAACAAGATAGAGAACAGGAAGAAAGACATCGCGTGATAGTACAAAAATTTTCAGAGTTAAATTTACAACGTGCACACGATAAGGAAGAACTATTTGAGAGAATCGAGGAATCCGTACCAAATGACAGAATAAATAACCTAACACAACCATATGAACAGTTAACTACCAAATGTGTTAATACTGAAACCCGAGTCGCGACACTTACGGAAGACGTCAATAAACAGAAAGAAAAAATAGGTGACTTATCGGAAAGAGTTGAGGAGATTTTAAATAAATTGACAAATCTTAGTTTACATGGGGTCAGAGAGTCGGATGATACAGCTCCATTACCATTTGCAGAAACCGAAGAGTTCCAGAACATAAATAAGCATGTTGAAAATCAGGGAAAATTTAATGAACGTGTTAAAAGGGAAGTTGAGGCATTACGAAAGAAAGTCAAACAAATTGAAGGGGAAATTGTAGGAAAAGACAGCAAAAGAAATTTGCAATCACAGATAGCAGAGGGGTTTGAAGAAAATAATTTATTTCATTTACGGGATGCAACAAGAGAGCGCCAGGCGCGCGAACTTGACAATAATCGACATTCAAACTGGGACAGACGCGGTAGGTCTTTGTCGCCACGAGGCGAAAACTTTGACTATAAACACTTTTTGACTGTTCGGAAATTTAAGATCTTCCGCAATTCTAAGAATGACATACATCCATGTGCATGGTTAGATCAATTTATGTATGCACTCCCACCAAATTGGCCACTAAGTCACAAACTGGAATTTATGTGTGGATATTTAGAAAACGAACCGGCGACGCGGATGCGCGCACTCATTAGAGATTGTAATAATCTGCATGATTTTTATCATGCATTTCTATCGGCATATTGGTCCGAAAACACACAAGACAGAGTCAGACATAGTCTGATTATGCAGCGTAATTTTAAACAGTCTGAGTTCCGCACGCCGGCAGAATACTTTGAAGACATGATTCGAAAGAATCAGTTCCTGTCCAACCCTTATAGCCCGACTGAATTAATTGGCATTTGTTTAACTAAGCTGCCACAATCCATAAGACAAATTGCTTTAGCTGGAAGATGTAAAGACGACATTGAGACTTTTAAGACTTTGTTACAAGAACTTGAGTATGACAACGACGACGGGACTTCTTGTAACTTTTTCAGTAACAGTAATTATAATAGATTTTCAGAGAAAAGGGATAGTGATCGGAACGGGCGTTATATGGGTAACTTTGAGAATGACAGACGTAACAGACAGGTCAATAGATACCAGCCTTATGACAATAACAGACGTTCTAACAGAAATTACACAGACAATTATAATAACGGTAATTCGTACCGGAATGATCAATCATACGGAAACAGTAATCGGTATCATCAAGACAGAAATTATCCATACAGTAATAGAAATTCTTACTACAGAAATAACCAGGGTAGTAGGTCTAACAGTAATTTCAGAAGTGACAGTCGAAATTATACAAGAAGTAGTTATGCAGACAGACAGGAAAACAGAAATTTTAATAACAGACACAACCAAGAATTTGCATCTAACAGACAGGAAGGACCTAATTGGCATCCTCCGCGTGACAGAAATGCAGAGAGACAAGTGGAAATAGTAGAAATTGATCCGCGAAATGACGCGAATAATCAAAGACGTGACGCAAACAATCGACCATGACTTGCAGCTTCGGCTTCTGGCAGCAATATAGACGGTTCAGAAAGTAATGACGCCTGGAAGATATGAGAGACATTTTGCTAGGCGAAAAGGAAAATAATGTAGACGCATTTTTACGTCCTGTTATTGAAGTATGTGTGGGTAAGAATAAGTTCACTGCAGTTTTAGATTCTGGGAGCCCATTGAACGTCATTAGTGAATCAGTTTTTCGTATATGTGAAAGAACTATTGCCTGTCCTGTGTTACCTATTTCTAAAACTACAATTCGAGGAGCGATTTCTGGAAAAAGCGTGGAAGTTAAACAACAGACCAACCTAAAGTTCATTTGTCAAGGATACGAATTTTCTGCTAATTTTATAATTGTTCCATTACTCAACACACAAATTATATTAGGTATGGAGTTTCTTAACACACATAAGGCAATTTTGAACTTTAAAGAAGGAAATGTGAATTTGACTGTTGCCGGAATGCCGAAATGTTTGAAATTTTTCGAGTGTTTAGGAAGATCTGAATCAGATACAAAATGTTTAAGGTTTCTTACTTCTGATGTTTTCGTTGAGCATTATGACGACAATGTGTTTATTCATGACAATGACAATAGATACAGAGATGCGATGGATGATGTAATTAATAGCGAAGAATTAATTAATGAAAAGGTTAAGAAAGCTGAAGTGCCAGATGACGTTGCAAGAGAAGAGTTGCACCACATTTTGACTTCACATGCTACAGTGTTTAGTCATCACACAGGAACTATACAAGGTTTACAATATTTATTTAAAGTGAAAGAACACATACCATTTCGAGGAAAAACGTACGCTATTCCTTTGGCTTACAGAGACAAGGTTAAGAATGAACTTCAATACATGTTAGATCAGGGCATTATTGAGCCACCAGTCAGCCCTTATACCAGCCCATTACATGTCGCTCTTAAAAAGGATGGATCAATTCGTTTGGTTCTGGATTCCAGACAGATAAATAATATTATTATTCCTGAAACTGACCGTTCACAAAATTTAGATGAACTTCTTCAACATTTCCATGGAATTAAAGTTTTATCCACGATTGATATGCGCGCAAGTTTTTGGCAAATAGAACTCCACCCTGATTGTAGAAAATACACTGCCTTTTTAGCCTTTGGTAACAATTACCAGTTTCGGAAATTACCGTTTGGACTTACTGTATCTTCTGCAGCATTCATTCGTAGTTTAAATGAAATTTTACCTGTTTATCTTCGTGACAATATTACTTCATATGTTGACGACATTCTTATTGCTAAACGTTCTTGGAGTGAGCACAACAAAATTTTGGATTCATTATTACGTATCTTTGCAAGAGTTGGCATTACAGTGAACTTGGAAAAATCTGAATTTGGTCGTTCTCAGGTGAAATTTCTCGGTCACATTATTTCTACAGAAGGTATTCTTCCTGATCCAGAGAAATTAGACGCTATTCGTAATTATGCTGTTCCTACCACAAAACGTGATGTTCGTAGTTTCCTTGGTGTCTGTAATTTTCTTAGACGTTTGTTAGATTGGATGATTTGGCCACACCTCATTTACACATTTCAGTTATGCGCACTTTGGTCCCAGAAAATGCTTTCATAAAATACGAGAAAATTGCTACTTCAATAATATGGAAAAACGTATTCGATCTGTTCTTGCCAAATGCAAATTATGTCAACAGGCTAAGCCGCCAACTGTTTCTCACAGAGCACCGTTGTTTCCTATCATTCCAGCGAAATTAAAGGACATAGCTGCAGTCGATTTGTTCGGTCCAGTGGTTCGTTCTACTAATGGTTTTGCGTACATTTTCGTAGCAGTGGAATTGACATCAAGATATGTGTGTTTTACACCTTTACGCAAAGCAACAGCTCGTTCAGTATCTAATGCTTTTATCAAACATTTTCTTAAAGAAGTTGGTCATGTTTATAAGGTTATATCAAATAATGGATCACAGTTTCGCTCTAAAATTTGGCTTCGTACTCTACGGCGTCGTAAGATTAAACCAATTTTTATTTCACTTTTTCACCCTCAGTCTAACGCTTCAGAAAGATGGATGAAGGAAATCAATAAATTGTGTCGTCTTTATTGTCATCAGAATCACAGAACGTGGGATCAGTATCTTCATATTTTTCAAAACATTCTGAATGAACTTCCTAATGACTCAACTTCTTTACCGCCTCTATTGATATTAAAAAATAAAGCACCGACAAATCGCATTTCTGAAATCGTTCCTTTTCCGCCTTCACGGAAACTGCGGCATTCTGAAGTTGTCAACCTGGCTCTACGAAATATTGCGTCTACGGCTGTGAGAAGAGAGAAATCAGCTAAACGTACTGGTCGTTTAAAAATCTTGTCAGTTGGTCAAAAGGTGTTAATTAAGTCTCATCGTTTGTCTCATAAAGGAAAAGGCTTGTGTCGCAAATTTTTTCTGCTTTATAACGGTCCATATAGGATTCGCAAAATTATACATGATAATACTGTTGAAGTAGAAACTCTTAAATCTCGGCGCTCTAAGGGAATACATCATATATCGAACGTAAAAATTTTTGTGGAATGACATACTTTTGAGAAACCAACAGTTATACGTAAACAGGTGGAGAATGCAAGGATACCGCGCCGTGTTCCGGCGGCGGCAGATACTCAAAGCAACAGTGAAGTCTGCGCGCCGCAAAAGGCAGTCGTTGACCGCAAACAATTACTTCATACGTGACGCGCCTACAGCTGATAAGCGCACAGTGTGAATGCACTGACAGCCGTAAACAAATACACAGTCTAATTTTTCCGACTAAATTCTGTATAAAGCTATGGTGACTTTATAAATTATGTTATTAACGTTCAGTATTTTTCAGGATACGGTTGTATAAAATATTTAAGACCTTCAGGTAAATTCTGTGCATGTCCGACGTTAAGACGACTTACTATGGAGAAAATTTCAGGAAGAATGTAATTTCGAAGAAAAAAGTAATAAACTAAAAAGGGTAACTATTAATTGAGTTTATTTTTCAGGTAACATAATTCCACTTAGGTACGTATTTTAGATGTAATTTGCTGCTTGCGTTTACGTGACTCATACTTTGTGCTAAATTTCATGTTCTATGAATATACTTGTGAAGCGACGTGCTTGTGTACATTTCCTGATTTTGACAATGTTTTATTAATGAACAGTGTTATTACTTGCGTATATTATGCATCGCTTGGCTGCTATGCTCTTTCACTGATGTCATATTTTTTTTTTATTATGTGCCTGCTGTGCTTATTTATTTAAATTATAATTGTCACCTGATTAATTGTGCTGACTGTAATTAGGTATGTAGGTTACACTTTGTGATTTATCTGCTTGCGCCTTCATGTTTACTTATTAAGATTACGTATGAACATTTATTTGCTTATGCTGTTTATTATGTAAGATACATATTTGCTGCTTTGCGTATGGATTGCATAATTACACATTTCAGTTTGTTGTCGTAACTATTCTTTAATTTGCTATATATAGAAATGCTGATATGAGGTGTACGTACATGGAGTTTAGGCCACAGTATGGTGTTAATTATACACTCCTGGAAATTGAAATAAGAACACCGTGAATTCATTGTCCCAGGAAGGGGAAACTTTATTGACACATTCCTGGGGTCAGATACATCACATGATCACACTGACAGAACCACAGGCACATAGACACAGGCAACAGAGCATGCACAATGTCGGCACTAGTACAGTGTATATCCACCTTTCGCAGCAATGCAGGCTGCTATTCTACCATGGAGACGATCGTAGAGATGCTGGATGTAGTCCTGTGGAACGGCTTGCCATGCCATTTCCACCTGGCGCCTCAGTTGGACCAGCGTTCGTGCCGGACGTGCAGACCGCGTGAGACGACGCTTCATCCAGTCCCAAACATGCTCAATGGGGGACAGATCCGGAGATCTTGCTGGCCAGGGTAGTTGACTTACACCTTCTAGAGCACGTTGGGTGGCACGGGATACATGCGGACGTGCATTGTCCTGTTGGAACAGCAAGTTCCCTTGCCGGTCTAGGAATGGTAGAACGATGGGTTCGATGACGGTTTGGATGCACCGTGCACTATTCAGTGTCCCCTCGACGATCACCAGTGGTGTACGGCCAGTGTAGGAGATCGCTCCCCACACCATGATGGCGGGTGTTGGCCCTGTGTGCCTCGGTCGTATGCAGTCCTGATTGTGGCACTCACCTGCACGGCGCCAAACACGCATACGACCATCATTGGCACCAAGGCAGAAGCGACTCTCATCGCTGAAGACGACACGTCTCCATTCGTCCCTCCATTCACGCCTGTCGCGACACCACTGGAGGCGGGCTGCACGATGTTGGGGCGTGAGCGGAAGACGGCCTAACGGTGTGCGGGACCGTAGCCCAGCTTCATGGAGACGGTTGCGAATGGTCCTCGCCGATACCCCAGGAGCAACAGTGTCCCTAATTTGCTGGGAAGTGGCGGTGCGGTCCCCTACGGCACTGCGTAGGATCCTACGGTCTTGGCGTGCATCCGTGCGTCGCTGCGGTCCGGTCCCAGGTCGACGGGCACGTGCACCTTCCGCCGACCACTGGCGACAACATCGATGTACTGTGGAGACCTCACGCCCCACGTGTTGAGCAATTCGGCGGTACGTCCACCTGGCCTCCCGCATGCCCACTATACGCCCTCGCTCAAAGTCCGTCAACTGCACATACGGTTCACGCCCACGCTGTCGCGGCATGCTACCAGTGTTAAAGACTGCGATGGAGCTCCGTATGCCACGGCAAACTGGCTGACACTGACGGCGGCGGTGCACACATGCTGCGCAGCTAGCGCCATTCGACGGCCAACACCGCGGTTCCTGGTGTGTCCGCTGTGCCGTGCGTGTGATCATTGCTTGTACAGCCCTCTCGCAGTGTCCGGAGCAAGTATGGTGGGTCTGACACACCGGTGTCAATGTGTTCTTTTTTCCATTTCCAGGAGTGTAGATTGTTTGCTTGGCAGAGCCTCGTTGTGGGGATTGTGCTGCATCCACTTGTTGACGTTCTGTTCTCTACTGGTATATTTACTCGCTATTGCATGTTTTGCTTATGCTCAGTGCCTTATATTTTTAAGATAAGAAAATGAACTGCTATAATTCGACGAACGACATTAGTACGAGAAACTTCATAGAAGTCACATGAGCTGGAGGTTTTATGAAGGCTGTATAAATTTATGCTAATAGGAAGGAAGCTAACGACATGACATACCAACACTAGGTTTAGACCATTGACATTTATTACACTGCATTCTTCGTGAGGAATTGAAATAGGAAGTGACAATTGACACAAAAAATACTCCACATGTTTGCTTCTGCCATGATTCTTGAAGTGGTGTACACACTGTGAAATATTGTGATCATTCACACTCCGTAATCGTACTTAATTACTGAGAGTTATTCGAACTAAAGGCTGTTAGAGGTCATGTATGCATTTCTTTTAAGTAATGATGAACAAGGAAACCAAAATGAATTTTATGATTCATAATGAGTAGAATATTTGGATCAGATGGATTACACAGAGGTTGTGAGTGGACACTGTGTCTTCGGATTGTATGGGATGCTGAATTGAAGTTGCACTAGGATTTTGTCTGTACTTGTTCGAGGAGAGTGACTAGAGGAAAGAGTTGTTATGGAAGTGAAATGATATTGGTGCTGAGGTTCATATGTATCGACGTATTATTGAGGTATTGAGATTATGTGAAGTTGATGATTATTGGACTTTTGATGGACAAGAGGTAAGGTAAGTGATATTGATGAAGGTTTATATGTATCGACGTATTGAAGATGTATTATTGAAGTATTGAGATTATGTGATGCTGATGATTATTGGAGTTTTGGTGGATAAGAGGTAAAGTAAGTGAGGAGCATATTTTTTTGTTGGTCTATATGGAACAAGGAGGATGAAGATAGCAGACTAGAACACTAAAGTGGAAGGAAGATTGTCTACACACACTTTGTTAAATCAATAAGCAGTACATACTTTTTTTTTTGGAGAGAGGAAGTAATTGCATATCTTGGCTCACTGACAGTTGTTCAGCAACCGTACATTTTGAACCGGCTTGGCAAACATTGGTCTTGACATGATGACTATGACGTTGACTAACTATTATTGACTGTTATACATTGTTGCCACTACTACTTGATACACATGATGAACATAAAATTTTGACAGAATTGCATTTACACAGTAACACTATTCAACTACACAGGAGCACTAAATGTGGATGAAAGATGAGTGAGTGTGTTTTGTGTGTTTTCCTTTTAAAATCCCAGAGAAGTGATCCCAACCTATCTCCTAAATATTATGTTACTTGTTGTTGTGGCTTTTACTGACACCCATAAATATTATAGGTTTACTGCTATTTGTGTATTGTAATAGTTAATATGACAACTACCTGATATCATTTGTGCGTTTATTATGATTTGTATGTTTAGTGTAAGAGCATTGATAATAATTTTGTTAATTGCGTGTGCACTCAAACTATTGTTCATGACTGAACTGTCTCATTAGTTATAGTGAATATTATGGACTGTTACCTGCACTTGTTCAACATAATGGGTGCCACTTGGAAATGTTTAATTTGTGCTAATGAACTTTGAGTAACTGACTGATTAGTGATAGGGAATATTATGGACTGTTATTTGCACTTTTTCTACATGATTGTTGCCACTAGAACATGTTTAATTTCTGCTGATGAACTGTGTGATTAGTGATAGTGAATATTATGGACTGTTACTTGCACTTTTTCTACATGATTCGTGCCACTAGGACATGTATAATTTCTGCTGATGAACAGTGTGATTAGTGAAAGTGAATATTATGGACTGCGGTCAGCACCTGTTCAACATTGCTGGTGCCACTAATGGAACTGCTTATACTGAAATGGTGTTACTTGTTGGTGTCTGCACCTGTTCAACATTACTGGGTGCCACTGATGGACTGCTTCTACTGAAATGATGTCACTTGTTGGTGTCTGCACCTGTTCAACATTGCTGGGTGCCACTGATGGACTGCTTCTACTGAAAAGATGTCACCTGTTGATATGTGCACCTGTTCAACATTGCTGGTGCCACTGATGGAACTGCTTATACTGAAATGGTGTTCCTTGTTGATGTCTGCACCTGCTCAACATTGCTGGGTGCCACTGATGGATTGCTTCTACTGAAAAGATGTCACCAGTTGATATCTGCACCTGTTCAACATTTCTGGTGCCACTAATGGAACTGCTTATACTGAAATGGTGTTACTTGTTGGTGTCTGCACCTGTTCAACATTGCTGGTGCCACTAATGGAACTGCTTATACTGAAATGGTGTTACTTGTTGGTGTCTGCACCTATTCAACATTACTGGGTGCCACTGATGGACTGTTTCTACTGAAAAAATGTCACTTGTTGGTTTTGCACCTGTTGACCATTGCTGGGTGCTACTGCTGGAACTGTCAACTACTTGTTTCTTGGGCTATGGAAAGCGTTTATGTGAATATTTGTATAAACTGATTTTTTGTGTATTACTGTTTGTGAAAAGTTATGAGACTCTTACCTGCACATATTCGTCATTGCTGACGCTATTGATTGAACTGTTTAACCACGTAATACTTGTGTAAACTGTTATGTAAAGTCACATGTATGAAATAATTTGTATTGCTTACTGTATTTTATATATTAGGTTATTGAAAGGTCAGTGCAAAGCCTAAATTTTATCTAGTTGTAAGTAGGCTGTTTAGGTTTTTTTATTGGTAACGCCACCTCTGTATAGAAAATCACTGGCTGTGCGGTGTGCAGTCTGTGGCTGCTTTGCATTGTTGTAATACTCGCCATTGTAGTGTTAGGCAGCTGGCTGTGAACAGCGCATAGCGTTGGGCAGTTGGAGGTGAGCCACCAGCAGTGGTGGATGTGGGGAGAGAGATGGCGGAGTTTTGTAATTTGTCATGAACTGCTATATATATGATGATATCAAGGTAAATACATTGTTTGTACTCTATTAATATCTTTCATTTGCTAACTATCCCTATCAGTAGTTAGTGCCTTCCATAGTTTGTATCTTTTATTTAGCTGGCAGTAGTGGCGCTCGTTGTATTGCAGTAGCTTGAGCAGCGAAGATTTTTGTGAGGTAAGTGATTTGTGAAAGGTATAGTTTAATGTTAGTCAGGGCCATTCTTTTGTAGGAAATCTTGAAAGTCAGATTGCGTTGCGCTAAAAATATTGTGCGTCAGGTTAAGCACAGTCTAGTAAAATTGATAAAAGGGGACGTTTCATATGTCGACCCTTAGCCGAGGATACCTCACTGGAATCTTCTGATTTTTTTTCTTGTAGTTTGTGTAATTAGTGTAGCTTTTGTTTATTGCTAGCGCGTAATTGTAGAGAAAATCTCCTTTGTAGTTGCAGTCTTTCATTGTTGTACAGTAAAACAGGTGTGGCACGCATGTAGATTTGCACCAAGTATTTCGCAGCTGCAATTAACTAGATATTATTTTCAGTGTTATGTTAATGTGTTTTCTTATTTTTGCTCTTCAAATTGTGCTTTTCTGTGTTGTCGTGTGAAATACTGTGACAATAATGGCGTGTGAAAAACGTAATACTAGGCTCCAAACTAAATTGAGAAATGACAGTGAAGACGAAAGCAGTGTGTTAGCGCAGCAGAGTAATGAATTAACTAATGTTCAAAGTAGTAATTTGGTAATTGCGCATAGGGAAATGGAGCGGGTGGCAAACAATGGTGTAGACAGTGAAACAATTAGAGAACAGGGAAGCATTATCGATCGATCGGTCGGCAACAGCTCGCCTCAGGAATCTGAAATGACAGGAAACAATCTCGCAAAAATTGTAGACTCTGGTTTTGGGTCCTCACCGTTTTCTCAAATGAGTCAAGACACATTTTCTGCTTGTCAAAATGTGAATGTTGCCGGTGAAACTTCACTGCCGAATAGCACTGAGGAACATGTTTCAGACAGCAGTGCACTGTTATTACTATTAATGCAACAAATGGGACAAAAGCTTCAAAAGTTAGACATAATGGAACAAAATCTTCAAAAGTTAGACACAGTGGAACAAAATCTTAAAAAGTTAGACACAACACTTGAACAAAATCAGAAACAAATAGGACAAAATCTTCAAAAGTTAGACGCAATGGCCGGCCGAAGTGGCCGTGCGGTTAAAGGCGCTGCAGTCAGGAACCGCAAGACCGCTACGGTCGCAGGTTCGAATCCTGCCTCGGGCATGGATGTTTGTGATGTCCTTAGGTTAGTTAGGTTTAACTAGTTCTAAGTTCTAGGGGACTAATAACCTTAGCAGTTGAGTCCCATAGTGCTCAGAGCCATTTGAACCATTTAGACGCAATGGAACAAAATCTTCAAAAGTTACACTCATTGGAGCAAACTCTTGAACAAACACGCGAGGATTTAACTACTGAGTTACATCACATTGAATCGAAATGTCAAAAAGTCTGTAGTGACGTAAAAACACAAATTTGTGAGCATTTCCTACCTATTTTTTCGCGGCATGAAAATGCACTACAGAATCATGAACCAGCCATAAAAGACCTGCAAACTACTGTTCATGAAAATCATGAGACCTTGCAAGCTAAATTTGACTCAGTTACATCTACCGATTCGGTTACGCAACTTGCAAAAACTCAGGAAAACTTGAAGGACACAGTAGATTCGATTTCAACACAAATGGACACTCTGAAACTTGGTTCAGAAAAACACACTGAGGAAATGTGTTCACTATCGGAGAAAGTAGCCGAACTTTCGGATCAGGTCACTAACTTATCTACAAAGGTAGATGATGATCTGAATGACACAAGACCTGTAGCCTTCACTGACACAGAAGAGTATGAACAAATTAGAAAATTCAAACAAAATCAAAATCAAATCAATACACAGTACAAAAGAGAAATCCGGGAAGTACAAGATCAGTTGACGCAGGTAATACAAGAATTACATATTTCAGAGGACACTCGCGCTCCAGTACAGGAAGAGGGACATAGAAATACGGAACAGCCACAAAATAATAACACAACGCATTTCGGAAATTATGAAAGAAATTGGCAAGGTGCACCGAATTTTGAAGTGGAACCGCCGAAACGACGTAACAATGACCGATATGCGACTCGCCGACATGATGACTTTGACTATAAGCTGTTCATTACTACACGTAAATTCAAAACGTTTAAAAATTCTGCCAACGACATTCATCCACAAGCGTGGCTCCATCAATTCTCTCATTGTTTTCCTCCCAACTGGTCATTGCAGCACAGATTAGAATTTATGTGTGGCTACTTGGAGAATGAACCAGCTGTAAGAATGCGATCGGTCATTCACGATTGTCACAGTGAAGGAGATTTTTATCATGCCTTCCTCTCAGCATATTGGTCTCAAGCCACACAAGACCGAGTAAAGCATAGCATCATAATGATGAAACGTTTCAAACAATCTGAATTTTCCAGGCTTGTGAAATATTTTGAAGACATGTTACACAAGAATCAGTATCTTTCAAACCCATACAGCCCCTCGGAACTCATCCGCATTTGCTTAATCAAACTGCCTGAACATTTACGACATATTATTTTGGCAGGACGTTGCAAAGACGACATTGAAGCATTTCAAGGACTCTTACACGAACTGGAAATTGACACTGACAATCGCGGAACGCTCGAGCACAACAATTACAGATCACATCCGTCGCAATTCCGCGATGAAAGAAATAATAACTGGACGCGACAAGGCTATTCTCACAACACAAATCGTGACCGAAACAGACACCATCCGTATGACAACCGTTGGCAGAGTAGTAATAATTACAGGGAAAGATCACCTCTCCGCGGTAATGACTATCACAGAGACAATCAGAGGAACAGACAATATGGAAACCAAAACAGTTATTATTACGGGAGACAGAATAACTTTAGACGCAACAGTTCAGCGCGCAGTTACGATTCAGGGAGAAATTCTCCACCACGTGACCGACAAGAAAGAAACTGTGTAAACTACCGACAAAACAACAGACCTGAATTGCATCAGAACTGGCGGGATTTAAACAGGACAGGACCCTCTCGGCAAAGTGAATTTGTAGAAGTTAGGTCTCCAAACCCCAATAACGACACGCGCCAACAAAGAGACAGACAATGACTCGCGCCGCCGGCACCCACGTGCGCTGGCTGGCTAAGAGAAAAATAACATAGAAGCTAACCTTGAGAAAAATTCCGCTGTTCTTTACCGACGTATACTGCATGATAATTGCTTTAAAGTTGAAACTCTGTGCACTAGGAAGAGTAAAGGGTTACACCACATTTGATATGTAAAACCGTTTATTGAGAGATAATCTGCTTTTTAACTTTGTCTTTGCTATAAAATTTATCACTTCACACTACTAGTATGCTTTGTCACACTGAGAAACTGTTAACATGCAACAATGTTTGAAGTTAAATATCCAGTCTAGAACCTAGGGAACATTTTTAAACAGAAATTACGAATGCATTGTTATTGTGAACAGACGACACAGTGTTGTTATTTGTACATTCTTGCTTGTTAGTTACACGATTACGTAACGACTATCAGGCTTACATACTTCGAACATGTACTGGTACTGCTAATGAGATTTTAATGCAACATTTTGGTTTACTTGAAAATACATTCTGGATTCAAGGTGCTTTCTGAGAGATACCAGATGACACAGTGGTTAGTTTATTTGACAGCTACATGACTATATCACGACGCTACTAATGTGTGACACAATTTACCTTGTTGCTTTTGCGGTGTATCTGTTTTACATCTGCACAGTTTTTCTGAATTCTTCTGGAAAGTAAAACATGTTTTAGTAGTAACTTTTGTGGTATAGCAACAATGAGGCAGCCTTTTCCGTAGCACAACAATACGTTACAGTACAGTACTTTCTTCATCACAACAATAAGCGTAATAACTATGATATCTATACGCAAAACATTTCACTTTTGTTTATCATGAGGTAAGTACATTGACTTCTGCAGAACTTAGCTTTCGGAGGACGATAACTGCGACACTTACACAGAGATTATCTTACAACAAGACGCACAGTTTAGCGCTACAGTACACGTATTTGAGTGATTAATTTTGTACTTAAAACGTTTATTTTTTAAAGATTTTTGAATTATAAAGAAAGTTTTCCGTGATACATTTCATTCCATTGCTGTAATCTGTAACACCTGAGGGTATAATTACATTAATCCTCAGGGGGGTACACGCTTACTTTGTGTACCATGTGTTTGGCGAGCACAAGGAGCCGTAGCTAATATGGTATTTGCTTATACAACTTTACACATCGGTACCTTATTTCTCTAACACAGAATTACACAGCTATCTGATTATTTACCTGAGAGAGACAAACATTTATTTTACTACATCAGTGACAGACGTTTACGTAATTACACCGTTGGATAACTTCACACTTACGAAATTGTATGTTGTTTGTACTTTGTGAACTGTTCATATTTTTTCGGAGCCATTGTGATACTATGAGAGCTTTGAATGATGTATTTGGTATGGGATCACGATTTTTAAAGTACGTTTGAGGCGGATGACACTTTTGACATGAGCAGAGAATTTTTTTTGGTTTTGAAATTATTGGAGGAAGCTACGACGTTTTTGAGATTTGACTGAGGTTTTATGATGTTATTATTGCGGCGACGATGTGTATTATGTTGTTGAGGTATGTTTATTATCAATGAGATGATGCTATATGAGTAATCTGATTATGCTACGTATGTTACGATGAAATATTGAAGTGTCGACGAATATGTATATGTATAATAAGGTAAGGAGTAATGAATAGTGTTTAGGGACTGTGGTTTGTGAAAAAGGATGTTGGAAACCGAGAAATCGTACTTTAAGGTTATGAAATGTGTGTAAATGGGTGAATGTATCACAATGCCGACGAAAATTTTTTTGGACACTGTTATATCAATAGGATTTTGTTTCTACACATTTGTAACCAAATTCTCGACCTGTGAAATTTTTATATAAGACTGTCACTGTAGGGAAACTGCTGTCGTAAATATTTCCGTAAGAAAGTTAAGTGACCACCTGCACGTGCGTCGTGGGCACACAGCTGTGTCAGACACCTGGAGAACAAGCCATTAGGGTGTGCCTTTCCGGAAGCACAGGTAGAGAAAAAAAAAAGGGAGGCCATTATCCTCGCTATTGACATTCGTTTGTAGAAAGCATCGTAAATACGACACGCTAATAATAACTTGGAAACATTCTTACATCTGCACACCTGATTAGGACAAGTGTCTATCTACGAGAATTGAGAGAAATGCCATATGGCTTGCTTTATGTATTTATTTACTCATTTTGTTTAATATCTAGTTTCTAGCTGCACTGCAGCACTGGTTAAAATAAAATTTTATAGATGTACTAATATAAATATTTTCTGTCTCCAGATCCAGTAAATAATAGTTTTGTGATATATTTCCAAAAAAATGAGGGAGCATAAAAAGACATTTCCCTTCACAGGAATTGCATAAACAATTTCTTTACGATTTGGTAACTTATCTGCTAGTGTAAGTTCTCGTGATGCATCACTCTAGTGTTAAGATGTGACGTAAGTGTTAAACATGCCCATTTTTACTGTAATATTTTTTCTGCTTGAGCTATGTCATGTTTAGGTATAAGTTGCTGCTGTTTGCCAGGCATAATGTTACTGAATTTGACTTTGTATTACGCTGTTCAGCCAGTTTTACTACTGATTTATTTTTCTTGTTTGCTGCGCATTGCCTCATATTAGTTGTAATGTTGAATTGCTTGGTAATTTAGATTTACTGTAGCTTGCTTTGCCAGCTTCAAATTTTTGTCATTGATGTTTGTGTTACTTGATTTGTTCTGCTGCATTGCCTCGTCCCTTAGTTTAGCATCTGAGCTCAGTAGATTTAAGTTAGTGTGTTTTCCTTTTATAATCCCAGAGAAGTGATCCCAACCTATCTCCTAAATATTATTTTACTTGTTGTTGTGGCTTTTACTGACACCCATAAATATTATAGGTTTACTGCTATTTGTGTATTGTAATAGTTAATATGACAACTACCTGATATCATTTGTGCGTTTATTATGATTTGTATGTTTAGTGTAAGAGCATTGATAATAATTTTGTTAATTGTGTGTGCACTCAAACTATTGTTCATGACTGAACTGTCTCATTAGTTATAGTGAATATTATGGACTGTTACCTGCACTTGTTCAACATAATGGGTGCCACTTGGAAATGTTTAATTTGTGCTAATGAACTTTGAGTAACTGACTGATTAGTGATAGGGAATATTATGGACTGTTATTTGCACTTTTTCTACATGATTGTTGCCACTAGAACATGTTTAATTTCTGCTGATGAACTGTGTGATTAGTGATAGTGAATATTATGGACTGTTACTTGCACTTTTTCTACATGATTCGTGCCACTAGGACATGTTTAATTTCAGCTGATGAACAGTGTGATTAGTGAAAGTGAATATTATGGACTGCGGTCAGCACCTGTTCAACATTGCTGGTGCCACTAATGGAACTGCTTATACTGAAATGGTGTTACTTGTCGGTGTTTGCACCTGTTCAACATTACTGGGTGCCACTGATGGACTGCTTCTACTGAAATGATGTCACTTGTTGGTGTCTGCACCTGTTCAACATTGCTGGGTGCCACTGATGGACTGCTTCTACTGAAAAGATGTCACCTGTTGATATGTGCACCTGTTCAACATTGCTGGTGCCACTGATGGAACTGCTTATACTGAAATGGTGTTCCTTGTTGATGTCTGCACCTGCTCAACATTGCTGGGTGCCACTGATGGATTGCTTCTACTGAAAAGATGTCACCTGTTGATATCTGCACCTGTTCAACATTGCTGGTGCCACTAATGGAACTGCTTATACTGAAATGGTGTTACTTGTTGGTGTCTGCACCTATTCAACATTACTGGGTGCCACTGATGGACTGTTTCTACTGAAAAAATGTCACTTGTTGGTTTTGCACCTGTTGACCATTGCTGGGTGCTACTGCTGGAACTGTCAACTACTTGTTTCTTGGGCTATGGAAAGCGTTTATGTGAATATTTGTATAAACTGATTTTTTGTGTATTACTGTTTGTGAAAAGTTATGAGACTCTTACCTGCACATATTCGTCATTGCTGACGCTATTGATTGAACTGTTTAACCACGTAATACTTGTGTAAACTGTTATGTAAAGTCACATGTATGAAATAATTTGTATTGCTTACTGTATTTTATATATTAGGTTATTGAAAGGTCAGTGCAAAGCCTAAATTTTATCTAGTTGTAAGTAGGCTGTTTAGGTTTTTTTATTGGTAACGCCACCTCTGTATAGAAAATCACTGGCTGTGCGGTGTGCAGTCTGTGGCTGCTTTGCATTGTTGTAATACTCGCCATTGTAATGTTAGGCAGCTGGCTGTGAACAGCGCATAGCGTTGGGCAGTTGGAGGTGAGCCGCCAGCAGTGGTGGATGTGGGGAGAGAGATGGCGGAGTTTTGTAATTTGTCATGAACTGCTATATATATGATGATATCAAGGTAAATACATTGTTTGTTCTCTATTAATATCTTTCATTTGCTAACTATCCCTATCAGTAGTTAGTGCCTTCCATAGTTTGTATCTTTTATTTAGCTGGCAGTAGTGGCGCTCGCTGTATTGCAGTAGCTTGAGCAGCGAAGATTTTTGTGAGGTAAGTGATTTGTGAAAGGTATAGTTTAATGTTAGTCAGGGCCATTCTTTTGTAGGGAATCTTGAAAGTCAGATTGCGTTGCGCTAAAAATATTGTGCGTCAGGTTAAGCACAGTCTAGTAAAATTGATAAAAGGGGACGTTTCATAGTATGTGATATTTACGTATTAATATTATCTTTTGTTTTTGTCTGTATTTTTTTTTTTGACGAATTTGGTGGTATTTTCACCACCAATGCTGGCAAAAATACCATCAAATTCTAGCCCGTGGAGGAAGGGCATATGAAAGGTGGCTACACTGAGCCACAGCGCCGGAGATCGCGCTAGAGAGTATTGTTTCGCCGCCTCCACTGGCAGTTCTTGTCGAGACGAGGGAGTAGGCAGTGATTCTTGAGAACTCGTAGTAGTCAGTGATTACTGATATGTCGTAGTGGGCAGTGGTTGTTGAGAACTCGTAGTAGTCAGTGCTTGTTAAGAACTCGTAGCAGAGAGTGTTTGTTGAGATGTGCTAGTAGGGAGTGCTTGCTGAGATGTGATACTGAAAAGTTCTTGTTGAGATGTGGTAATAGCGAGTCGGTGTGGAGATGTATTGTAATGATTAGAGTGTTTTTGGTCAATATATGAAGGTAACGAAACTTGATTTATTTTTCATTATTTAATGTCGTAAATAATGCTTCATTACAGGTTCAGTCAACAAAGCATCTGGCTTGTGTTCTGGGATTAGAGTGTAATTCTGGTTCTCTTGAGTAATTATGGTATTTTTATTTTCTTTAATTAATTCAGTATAAATGATATTTAAATTTTCTTGTGTTATTGAAGAAGAACCGTGCCAGATGCGTACGTTGAGTCATACTTCCACACACAGAACAGTTATACTTGTGCTTTGGTTTCGTAGGTTTTATAGTTGCTGGGGACTTAATTAATTAATTGTGTTAATGAAAATTTCCATTTCATTCTTTGTTGTTGTTCTATGCAGTCAGATTGCGTAATAATACTAGTCAGGGCCAACCGTTTACGAGACTTCGTAATCGGACAGACAGCTACTAAAGCGAAAAATTAAAATTATTTGCATTCTATTTTAATTAAGCCCCCATGCAAATTTCGTGAGAAGATTCCGTCGCAACAAAAAACGCCTTTCTTTTAATGATGTCCTGCCCAAATCCTGTATCATTTCTGTGACACTCTCTCCCATTTTTCGCGATAATACAAAACGTGCTGCCTTTCTTTGAAATTTTTGATGTACTCCGTCAGTTCTACATGGTAAGGATCCCACACCGGGCAGCTGTATTGTAAAAGAGGACGGACAAGCGTAGTGTAGGCAGTCTCCTTAGTAAGTCTGTTACATTTTCTAAGTGTCCTGCCAATGAAAAGCACTCTTTGGTTATCCTTCCCCATAACATTTTCTATGTGATCCTTCCAATTTAAGTTCTTCGTACTTGTAATACCCAGGTATTTAGTTGAATTTACGGCTTTTAGATAGTGTAGCAACTCATCGAGTATGGGTTCAACAATGGAGAAATATTGACTCATGCTGCTCTATAGCCGTCCATAATTGTGCAAGTATTACTGGCACAGGATTTTATGCCCCAAATGCCCTCTCGATTATGCCGCATCAGTGTTAGCTGGGGCCGGCCGGGGTGGCCGAGGGGTTCTAGGCACATGTTCGAATCCTGCCTCGGACATGGATGTGTGTGATGTCCTTAGGTTAGTTAGGTTTAAGTAGTTCTAAGTTCTAGGGGACTGATGACCTCAGAAGTTAAGTCCCATAGTGCTCAGAGCCATTTGAACCATTTTGTAAGCTGGGGTTCACGTCAGGCTATCTGGGTGGCGAGATCATTCTGTCGAACTGTCCTCAAAGTTTTTCCAACCAATCGCGAACAACTGTGGCCCATTGACTTGGCGCATTGCAGTCCATAAAAATTCCATCGTTGTTTGGAAACATAAAGTCTATGAATGGTTACAAATCGTACACATGCAGCTGAACATAATTTACAGTCAATGAGCCGTTCAGTTGGACCAGAGGACCCATATCATTACCAGTAAACACAGCTCACATCTTTATGGAGCCATCACCAGCTTACACAGTGCCTTGTTGACAAACTTGATTACTTTTCTTCGTGGGGTTTGCGTCACAGTCGAAACCTACCATCAGTTCTTACCGAGCTATATCGACATTCTTCTGACAAGGTCACGGTTTTGCAGTCGTCTAGGGTCCAAATGATGACCAGGAGCCCAGGTGAGGTGCTGCAGGCGATGTCGAGTTGTTTACCAGAGACTTTTGCGTCGGTTGTTTGTTGCCATAGCACATAATGTCATATTCCGCCGCACTGTCCCAACGGATACGTTCCTCGTATGTCCCACTCTGATTTTTGAGGTTATTTCACGCTGCGTTGCTTGTCTCTTAGCAATGACAACTCCACAAAAGTTAAGTGTAGGCCATCAGCCACTGCGTTGTTTGTGGTGAGAGGTAATGCCTGAAATCGGGTATTCTGGGCCCACTCTTGACAGTATGGAGGGTGGATTATTGAATTCCCAAGCTATTTTCGAATTACAATTAAACATGTGTTTAAATTCAACTACCAATCCACGTTCAGACATCGTGCCGCCATAATAATGTCGGAAAACCATTCACAAGAATCACCTGAGTACAAATGACAGCTCCGTCAGTCAACTGCCGTTGTGTACCTTTTGTACACGGTACTACCGCCATCTGTATAGTTGTATACCGCTATCCCACGACTATTGTAATCAAAGCGTAAGTACGGCAACAACATGGCCAGCCAGTAGGGAACGAACTCAACCGCCGACCACTTTGATTCCGCCTTGTACTGGCGGACTGGCATATCCTTCCGCCGACAGACGCCAAAACGATACGCCGCAAACACTCATTTACGGTACAGCAGCTGGACAGTTTGGTTCAGCGCCTGCGGCCAACTCATTGAAGTACTTTGAAGGCTATCTTCCGACTTAGCAGTCGCTATTTATAGATAACTTGGAACGTTATATGGTGTCTGCAACATAACTTTAAGTTGTATTGTATTGTATTGAACTGGGGACCTAAAAACGACGGAGAGGCTTCGTCCCCGCCGTAGCCCTCAGTGGTACACAACCAGACAACAGGCTACAGCAGTCCACCCACCCCACGGCCGCCCCACACTGAACCCAGGGTTATTGTGCGGTTCGGCTCCCAGTGGACCCCTCGGGAACGTCTCGCACCAGACGAGTGTAACCCCAATGTTTGCGTGTAGGGTAATGGTGGTGCACGCGTACGTGAAGGAAGTGTTTGCGCAGCAATGCCTACGTAGTGTAACTGAGGCGGAATAAGGGGAATCACCCCGCATTCGCCGAGGCAGATGGAAAACCGCCTTAAAAACCATCTACAGACTGGCCGGCACACCAGACCTCGACACTAATCCGCACGGCTAACCTGTGAGCTCCAACTGTCAATTGTTTATAGACTATCAAGAAGCAGCAAAATTAATTAGATGTGATTTTCATACGTTTAGGATATCAAGCGGCACACGCACCACACTGTTCCAAAGTTAAACTCCGTCCGAACAGGCCTTGGGTGGCCCAACGGAGCCGACCGATCGCCGTGTCATCCTCAGCCCATAGGCGTCACTGCATGCAGATGTGGAGGAGCATGTGGTCAGCACGCCGCTCTCCCGGACGTATGTTAGTTTACAAGACCGGAGTCGCCACTTCTCAGTGAGGTAGCTCCTCAATTTGCCTTAACAAGGGCAAAGTGTACCCTGCTTGCCAACAGCGCTCGGCAGACCGGACGGTCACCCATCCAAGTGCCCGACGCAACTGATTTTATAACATACTCTTTATAAATATTATTTCTAATTTCCTACGGTGTTCCCACATCTGTGTTGTAGTGCTGTCCTATCAAACAAGTGTTAACTACCAAGTGTGCACATATTCTATGAATAACACTTCAAGGCATATTTCTGCTACCGTGGACCTTAAGGTTGAATTAATAGTGACACTGAGTTACTAGATTCAGAACACCGTGTGTTATGTGTTTCACATTTTAGTGGTTGCATATTACAGGACTTTTGCTATTGTGAAGTAGTTTGTTCAAATGGCTCTGAGCACTATGGGACTTAACATCTGTGGTCATCAGTCCCCTATAACTTAGAACTACTTCAACCTAACTAACCTAAGGACATCACACACATCCATGCCAGAGACAGGATTCGAACCTGCGACCGTAGCGGTCGCGTGGTTCCAGACTGAAGCTCCTAGAACCGCTCAGCCACACCGGCCGGCGGATGCACAATAACAATAAATAATGTTTAACATTTTCAGTGACTCAGAGTATTTTGATATTAAAATTAAATATATCATTTGAATCGAGTGTGTGCGGTATTCTGTTCTTTTATTACGTACTCTTTTGTTTTCTCTGTATTTCATAGGTCGTACCACACACGTCGGCTGTAGGTTTAGATGCAAATGTGGAGGCTACAAAGTATTTTTGAATCCCTTATTCGCTGTTTCCTTACACGCACTATTCAAATGCATTTGCACACCTGTATATGCGAAACGTAGCAGCGTGCTATTTCAGCTGATTGGTAGTCGTTCCAGTGATTCAAACTGTGCGCAACAGCACAGAGAATACTCTGGCAAGCGTGAACAGACCTGAGTGCAACCACAGATCGACGCAAGGAAAACAAAATAAAAACGAAACAAATGGGCTTCTGCACTCTGTCCACGTGCGAACACAGATATTAATAAATAGTCGAAGTGTTTAACGAAGTTTATACAGCTTCACGCGCGGACCTCTGAGTTTATTTTACAAACAACACTCTGATGTTGTGGGGCCGGACTTTGGTTCAAATGGTTCAGATGGCTCTGAGCACTATGGGACTTAACATCTGAGGTCATCAGTCCCCTAGAACTTAGAACTACTTGAACCTAACTAACCTAAGGACATCACACAACACCCAGCCAGCACGAGGCAGAGAAAATCCCTGACCCCGCCGGGAATCGAACCCGGGAACCCGGGGGTGGAAAGCTAGAACGCTACCGCACGACCACGAGATGCGGGCAGGCCGGACTTTGCTGCGATAGCCATGTCATAGGCAGTGTCGCAGTGATGTTTGCATACAAATAAAGCGTGTATCAGTTCGAGCAGTAAATATTTGAGAGAGACATGCTATAACGAGTCGCGAATTAAAAAGAATAAATTCATACATATATCCAGTTGCATCCAGATAAAAGAGAAAATGTAACATTTTTCATTTATTTTCGTTCGAAAGAAAGTGAGAAAGCAAGATTTGTGGTCTACGTCCCAACGACGACGACGTGTGAAGCGGAGCACAAACTGGCATTGAACAATGATGGATGTGCAAATCGCCAGCCGGAGTGGCCAAGCGGTGCTAGGCGCTTCTGTCTGGAACCGCGCGACCGCTACCGTCGCAGGCTCGAATCCTGCCTCGGGCATGGATGTGTGTTATGTGCTTAGGTCAGTTAGGTTTAAGTAGTTCTAATTTCTATGGGAATGATGACCTGAGAAGTTAAGTCCCATAGTGCTCAGAGCCATTTGATATGCAAATCGGTTGTGTCCTTTTAAAGGGAACCATTCTGGAATTCGTCTTGAGCAAGTGGGGAAAAATCACGGTAAATGTAAATGAGGATGGCTCGAAGTGAGCTGTCTGTGCCACTGCGCCACCAATATTGGTATATGCAAGCGAATAATTCTCAGCATCAAAACCAAAATTTCAAATATTCGCCTAGAAAATTCGCTTACCTATACAGTTCTCTTTGCAAATACACGAGGGTCACTCCAAAAGAAATGCACTTTATTTTTGTAAAAATTATGTTTCCATTCTGCATGTGTGAAAGTTTTACAGTGTGTAGATACATCCTCCCCGCTTGTTTTCAAACTTAGTTCAACCTGTTGCCGGGAGTGGCGCCGTCACAGCATGTCTTCAACATGGTTGCTACACTTGACGTTCGTCAGAAGCAACGTGCCGTTATAGAATTCCAGTGCTGTGAAAACTAGACAGTGAGAAACATCCACAAGAGGTTGAAAAAGGTGTATGGAGATGCTGCTGTTGATTGCAGTACAGTCAGTCGGTAGGCAAAGCAGGTTACGTGATGATAGCGGACACGGCAATATTGAGGATTGTCCTCGCAGCGGCAGGCCTCGTACTGCACACACTCCAGACAATGTGCAGAGAGTTAACGAATTGGTTACTGCTGACAGACACGTCACAGTGAACGAATTGTCACGCTACGTTGGGGTTGGGGAAGGAAGTGTTTGCAATATACTGAAAGTGTTGGCATTAAAAAAGGATTGTGCCAGGTGGGTTCCCAGGACGTTGACAGTACCTCACAAAGAAACAAGAAAAACGGTATGCAGTGAACTTTTGGAACACTACGAGAATGGTGGAGATGAATTTCTTAGAAGAATTGTGACAGGTGATGAAACATGGCTCCATCATTTTTCACCAGAGACGAAGAGGCAATCAATGGAGTGGCATCATGCAAAATCGCCCAAGAAAAAAAAAAAAAAATTCAAAACCACACCTTCTGCTGAAAATGTTATGACTACGGTGTTTTTAGATTCCGAAGGACTCTTGCTCGTGTACATCATGCCAAGTGGAACCACCGTAAATTCTGATGCATATGTGACGACACTGAAGAAACTTGAACCTCGACTAAGTCGTGTTCGACCACATCGGCAAAAGCTGGAGGTTTTGGTGTTGCACGACAATGCACGGCCACATGTCAGTCAAAAAATCATGGAAGCGATCGCAAAACTCGGATGGACATCACTGAAACACCCGCCTTACAGTCCTGACCTGGCTTCATGTGACTATCATCTCTTTGGGAAACTAAAAGACTCTCTTCGTGGAACAAGGTTTGAATATGATGACTCCCTTGTGCAAACAGTGGCTCCAACAGGTTGGTCCAGAATTTTACCGTGCGGGTATACAGGGACTGGTTCCAAGATGGCGTAAGGCAGTTGAGAGGGATGGAAATTATGTGGAGAAATGAATATATTGTTCCTAAAGGATGTATCTACACACTGTAAAACTTTCAAACATGTAGAATAAAGGATGGGTTTAAAAAAATAGTGTGCGTTTTTTTTTTGGAGTGACCCCTGTATTTGCTGATTCTAATTTCCCTGTCTTACAGAAAACGGATAGGTCTAAGATGACATGGCCCGATGTCAATACAACACCGTACACTTACATATCAGGTATGTAAACTATTATAGTTTGTAACGTCCCCCCTTGTTAATAAATTAATGCGACAATAAGACCGAGTTCGCGTATTCCTAATGAATCTGATTTTGAACATGGCTCTCCGAAGAAAACTTTTGACCGATCAGTGGAGGGAAGTATATAAGAATTGTTCTAATGAACAAAAGACTCTTCTGCTGCACTATCTACTCATTTGGTTCTGGTTTCATCTTTAAAACAGTGTTATCACTCACATAAAATACGAAACAAAAAGGGGTACCACATAACACAAAGAGTCCACAATAAGTATAATTGAAATCAAATGGAAATAAATTAATACATTCTCCAGCCCAATTGACCACTGTCTGTCCAATATCTGTTCAATAATGTGGACAGCAGTGAATGTGTGGAGGGTTGACACACGTCTCTGAGAACATAACAAGTTACAAAATAATAATGAACAATGAAAGCAATTCTCATATGTCGTTAATACTAGTATATGTTAATTTGGAAGAGGATATTTAAACTCGTTATTGAAAAGTAAATGATTGGCTGGACGTCGCTCTTATGTTACGAGAATAATTTACGTAACTCACAATTAATATTTACCCGGGTGTAATTCATTCCTGGACATGCCAGGCTAGGTACTTTGAAAAGTTTGTAATTACTATGAAAATTTACTGGATCAAGCAAGCTACTGTTGACTTTCAACAGACTGACAGCACTGAAATATGAACCAAGCCAGTATACAAGATCATCATTACAATAAGCACACTATATGCAGTTCTGATATTATTTTTTTCCTTTCTTTGACTTTCATGCGCCAGAATTACTTTAATTTTAAGTTACTTTACTTTGTCTTCACTCAATTATCGACAGTGGCATGGCCTCTGAATATTATTGAATAACACTTTTAACTTATTGAGGCTTCATTGTTAATTACTTTCAAGTATGTGTTTAGCAAACAAAGAGAACTGGCAATGATATTTTATTAATTTTCTTTAGCTGTTTAAACAGGGGCTCTCAGGTATTTAGTACCTGGAGATGAATGGGGCCGTAAGCAGGTGACAGCCACAGAGGATAATGACCAGATAAGGTACATGCAGTTCTTACGTACAACACTTAATATTCAAATAAAATTCACTGAGAATAGCGCTGGGTAATGCCTCATACAGTTTCTAACGTGAGTGAAAATTAAACAGTCTTACAGATCGTTACAGATGTTAAGCCGTCGTCTTCGTTATCGTCTACAATGATCACACGGCTCCATTTAATATTACGGGCACACGTAAGTTCACAATGACCAATTATGGGACAGGGTCTTGATGTCGTTGACGCCTGTTAAATCTGCCCAAACTCGTCATGCTGTTGGTGTCTCGCTAGTAACAACTGCGTCCCACATAGGCCCGACAGTAAACGCCACCAGCATGTGTTTACTCTTACGTCTCACAACAAAGTAAATCTCCCGTGCGCTCTGCTCTGACGTAACAATAGCGTCAAAAGACAGCGCTCTATAACAAGTATTTACTCCATCGATATTGCTTTTCCTAACTTTCCCTTACGACATTAACCCAGAGAAAATATATCATAATACAAAATAATCTATACAGACTGCAGCACGAATCACATTTTTAATTAATATATGGTATCGAAGTCAACGGCCTTGCCGCAGTGGTAACACCGGTTCCCGTCAGATCACAGAAGTTAAGCGCTGTTGGGTTGGGATAACACTTGGACGGGTAACCACCCGGTCTGCCGAGCGCTGTTAGCAAGCGGGGTGCACTCAGCCCTTGTGAGGCAAATTGAGGAGCTAGTTGATTGAGAAGCAGCGGCTCCTGTCTCGTAAACTGACATACGGCCGGGAGAGAGGTGTGCTGACCACATGACCCTCCATATCCGCATCCAATGATGCCTGAGGGCTGAAGATGACACGGCGACCGGTTAGTACCGTTTGACTTTCATGGCCTCTCCAGACCGAGTTTTGTTTAGTTTAGTTTAATATGGTATCTAAAGATTTGTGGAATAAAATAAGTTCAGAATATTTACAATAAACATAATGGGCGAAAATATTAATTAGCACATCTGTATTATAGTGCCACATGTTTCAATTCTCTATGACAGGTAGAACAGCCATCAAAGTGCGTGTTTTTCCTGTTTAGGGTCTGTAAGGGGTTTGAGCAGAGTCATAAATTGTGAGATCACTGTGAAGGTCACGAGATGTAGCGTACTCGTGTGAGACAGCGTTATGAGCACCTAACAAAGTTTGAAAGAGACCTTATTGTGTGTCTCCATTTCGCTAGCGAGATGAATTGTGCAATATTTAATTGTATGAGGGAGGCTTTTGGACGTGACAGTGGCTGGATGTTATTCTCCATGAGGACGTGAGGGCAGACATACAAGTTGCGAAATATTTCGTCAAGTGTCGTCCAATGTCTGATCATCACAAGAGATAATCGCCGTATTGTGCATCAAGCATGTCGTAACCCCTTCACATCTGCGTCTGCCATCGGAGAACATGCTGTGGACTCCCTGAAACATCGTGTGCTACACTGTACTACTGGTCAGAAAATAGCAGCACTGGACTATTGAATTTCTGTCCCATGTGTAGGCTGCTATTAACGCATATGTAATAGTGCCGTAATCCGGGAATCATGGACTACTGCTGACTGGTATTGCACTGTATTGAGCTACGTACCGCAGTCGTGCATTACCCCCGCAGCCTACTGTCGGCGAGTATGGTGGCGACCTCTGGAGAGGTCCCATTCGCACAGCAGTGTTACATTTTGTGTTGCGGTGTGGGGACCCATCGGGTATGACTTCTGGCCAGGGCGTATAGTGATGGAGGCGATTATGACGGCAAAGCAGTACGTCACGGACAGACTGTGTTATCATGTATTACCACTAATGCGATAGTATCGCGGCGTTATTTTCCAATAGGACAATGCTTGTTCACACACGGCAGGAGTCTCTGAATAGATTTATGTTGATGTACATGGCCAGTAAGATTGCCAGACCTGTCGCCGATACAACGTGTGTGGGACCAGTTCGGATGCAAACTCTATTCTAGTGCCAGTACCCAAGATATCAACTACCACTTACAAAATCTGTTGGCCATATTGTCTCAGGAGAGGATAAAACGGCTTTGTGGCTACAGTTCCTGGAACCAGCCAGAACGGATTCAGAGATATACTGATCAGTGGTCGCTTGCTTCTCTTTATGTATTCGACGTGAATTTGTAGTAACTGAAGCAACGTCGAATACCATTTCAAAGCATGCAAACCATAAAGTAGCATTTCATTTTACTTACCCTTCTAGAAGCTTGACATGTCTTTGTCTGACGGTGTATATCAAATCCCATGTCAATTTTAAAGACTAAGGTATAAGAATTGTAATTCAAAAGCAAATAAACACATTTATTTATTTTTATTTACACGTCAAGTTCTGTAGAACCAAAGTGAGGAGCAAATCTCCAAAGTTATGGAACGTGTTAGTACATGAAATTCCAACATAAAAGTAATAACAGATAAAAGCAAATGTTCTTGAACCTGAAAAATGTCAGTCCATAAGTTTAAGTAAACACAATCAACAATAGAATAAGAATCAGTTCAATTTTTGAAGGAACTCCTCGACAGAATAGCAGGAGTGACTGATGAGGAAACTCTTCAGTTTCGATTTGAAAGCGAGTGGATTACTGCTAAGATTTTTGAATTCGAGTGGTAGCTTATGGAAAATGGATGCAGCAGTATACTGCACACCTTTTTGCACAAGAGTTAAGGAAGTTCGATGCAAATGCAGGTTCGATTTCTGCCGAGTATGAACTGAGTGGAAGCTGCTCATTCTTCGGAATAAGCTATTGCTGTTAACAAGAAATGACAGTAAGGAATATACATATTGAGAGGCGAATGTCAAAATAGACCAGACTCGTGAACAGAGGTCGACAAGAGGTTCGTGGACTTACACCACTTATTGACCGAACCGCCCGTTTCTGAGCCAAAAATATCATTTTAGAATGGAAAGAGTTACCCCAAAATATAATACCATACGCCATAAGCGACTGAGAATAAGCAAAGTAGATTAATTTCCGTGTAGAACGATCACTCACTTCTGATACCGTTCGAATAGTAAAAATGGCAGTATGAAGTCTTTGAACAAGATCCTGAACGTGCGCTTTCCACGACAACTTATTATCTATCTGAACACCTAGAAATTCGAACTGTTCAGTTTCACTAACCATATGCCCGTTCTGTGCAAATTGTTGAATTGTGTGTTAGAACTGTGATTTAGCGTTAGTATACTTTCTATAAGCCATGAACTTAGGTCACGTACTGCACTATGTGAAGCCGAGACAATGTCCTTCACTACCAAGCTATCGTCATCAGCAAACAGAAATATTTTAGAGTTACCCGCAATACACCTCTGATGTCATATGCCAGTCAAATGTAGTGTTGCATTGTTGTGTCCGTCATTGTAATAATGCGGCTGAACACTCTGAAACGTACCAAACACTATATTGTTTTGTTGTGGTCTTCAGCCCGAAGACTGTGTGATGCATCTCTATATGCTACTCTATCCTGTACAACGCTCTTCATCTCCGAGTAACTACTGCAACGTACAGCATTCTGGATCTTCTTACTTTATTCATCTCTTCGTGTCCCAAAATTTTTACTCGCCACATCCCTCCGAAGTAAATTGGTAATCCATTGATGTTTCAGAATATGTTCTATCAACCGACCCCTTATTTCAATCGAAGTGTGCCACAAAATTACTTTCTCCTCAGTTCTATCCGGTACCTCCTCATTAGTTATGTGATCTACCCATCTCACCTTCAGCATTCTTCCGTAGCACCACATTTCAAAATCTTCCATTCTCGTCTTGTCTAAATTGTTTATTGTCGATGTTCCATTACCGTATATGACTACTTTACGGACAAATACCTTCAGAAGAGACTTCTTGACACTTGACTCTAAATTCGATGGTAACAAACAGTTCTCCCTAAGAAACGCATTACTGGCCATTGGCAATCTACATTTTATATACTCTCTCCTTCGACCATCCTCAGTTATTATGCTGCCCACATAGCAAAACTCATGTGTAAGGTTTTTTAATCTAACTCCAGAATCACCTGATTTAATTCGATTACATTTTATTATAATCGTTTTGGTTTTGTTGATGTTTATCTCATACCCTCGTTTCGTAACACGGTCCGTACCATTCAACTGTTCTTCCAAATCCTCTGGTGTCTCTGAGAGAATTGCAATGTCATCGGCAAACCTCCAAGATTTTATTTCTTCTACCTGGACTCTAATTCCTACTCAAAATTTTTCTTTTGTTTCCTTTACAGCTTTCTCAATGTCCAGAATGTGTAACATCGGCCTTAGATTACAACCCTATCTCACTCCCTTCTCAACCACTGCGTACCGTTAATAGCCCTCATCTCTTATACCTGCTGGCGGGTGTCTTTGCAAGTTGTGAGTAGCCTTTCGCTCCCTGTATTTTACCCTTACTATCTTCAGACTTTCAAAGAGAGTATTTCAGTTAACATTGTCAAAAGGTTTGTCTAAGTCTACAAATACACGTAGGTTTGCCTTTTCTTGACCCAACCCAACCTAACGCTATAGAATGATTAAAAAATTACTTACAATATGGGTATACGTAATTTCGTATCCTGTAGTGTCTCTCTCTCTCTATCTCTCTCTCTCTCTCTCTCTCTGTAGCATTAGTACATTTTATCAATATTTACTGGCAGTCGGAGTAGTAATGGCCCCCAGCTGGTTTGTAAAGTTCTCCGTGTCTCACTGCAGTGTCTTTCGAATGCTGGGTATGAACCGAGAGCAGTCTGCTGGTAATTTGAAGATAATCTGAGGCGCAGCTCTGAGTGGGACGGCTTAGAAACTCGCCCAGAACAGGCTACTTAGAGATGAGAAAGGTAGTAGCAGGTTTGGTTTGGGTTTTAGATTCTGAAATAGAAGGTTCTTGGTGTTTGGGCTCAGAAGGAAGCAGATGCAAGACTCTGATGTTAGTAGCATTGCGACCATTGCCATCGGACGTGGAGAAAATCATCTCCTGATGGCTGACAGTACTGATTTCAGAGATGGCACCGAGGGCGTGATGGTAGGCGCAGCTCTGTATGTTGTGTCTTAGGTTCAAATAGACATCGTTCATTCTGAGCGCAAGTTTTAGCTAGACCAATTTTGACAATCTCATTAAATTACTGACTCTTAGCTAATGAACGGATTACGGATCAGTTAGTATCCACTGCAGCCGCCCTCCGCTTGTCTTCGACAACTCTGACAGAAGATATAATGTTATAGCCTACTGTACATGCTCGGCTTTTAGCTAGCCCTACACGTGAGATGGAGCAGCCACTAACATCTTCACTGTAATGGCGACTAAATTTCGGGTTTTATAACAATTAATGTTAACGTTTTAGCTCAGTCGATCACAGCGTTACCGAAGGCAATGTAGTTAGTAACATCATTGGATGTTAGTTATTATTCACTAATGCAGACGATGTCATGGAAATTACTTTATGTTTCTAATTAACAACATTCAATAATAATTAAATGACCATGAATGATTGCGTTTTCTATAGAGGGAAAAGGAGGGTTGATCCTAAAACTACTAACATCCGTGATTTTTACAGTACGTCAATCAAAGATATTATAGCAAGGACTGTGGTCCCTTACTATACTTTGATACAGTCTTTCAAACTGCGTACGCTTTTATTTTCACAAAGGTAAGTGTCCAGTCCCGTTCTTACATTCATTTCACCGTTCTTTAGTATAGTCCACAGATCCAATTATCAATTATTCAGCATGTACTAGAATTTAATACTAAGCTCTACTTTTTGTCGCGCACACAATTCCTCTGATATTCTTAGTCCGTGACCTCAAGGCAAATGTCTGTCCCGTATAAATTAACTATACTTAATTTTCTTGAAATTTAACAAAAGTGCCCTTTCCCTTCCGTAGCATATCACACGGAAATGCCCGCTTTATTGCAGGCCCCAGCTACATAGACTTATTCAGAGTGCAGAAAACAAGACAAGGGAAGTAACATTGCCCGCTTATAACATGTAGATGGTAGAAATGATAAACAAAAGTAGCGACGTTAATCTGTCTTTGATTTCCCTGAAGCGCTACTTTGCTGCGGGCTTATTCTGAGGAGAGATTATACATCTATAATTTTAATTAAAACTTTTTCAGCGCTACTAATTGTTAGGAACATTATCGATAACCTTTCCCCTATATGAAAGTAGGCCTGATAGAATTGTTCTTAATTAAAAAAGCAGTTATACCAGTCTCGTTTTGATGATGGTTTCCGAGTATTGTTCCTCTCACGTTTATGAATGTGTGTGCAACATTCTTTAAAGACATTAGCGTTTGGCGATGGTAGATGATGTTTACTGCTCAGTGGCATCACAAATTCAAGTAAGGAAGATATTTACACATACTTACATCTTATAAACTCAGCTGTTTACATCCAATAATAAACGCAAGTTAGTGCTGTAAATTAGTAGCATTTTAGCAAATAGTTGGCATGTTAACAGGAAAAATTTCACTCACTTGCTTATTTTTCTCGTCCAACACTATGAAATACGTTGCGAACGCAGCGAATTTGGAAGAATCAATAACGAAACCACTTCAAATGTCCATCGAATCTCGTAGTACAACAAACAGCTGACTGACGAAGGAAGAGCAGCCAGCTAGCCGGTATCTCGGTCGAGCCAATAACGAACGTGCCACAACAAGTGACCGGCTGTGATTCGCCGTCATTGCCGAAAGCGCGAGACTTCTAAAAGAATGTCATTATTAAATTCGCTGTAGTCTCCACCGCGAAGTGTTATGTGTTATAGCATAATTTATAATCTAGGTATATATTTAAAAATTAGTAGTCTACCGGGTCAGTGATGTTAAGTTTTAAAACACCGTAATTTCCATGACGGTCATAACCGTAACCTCCCTGTTTTTACATGCATACCCTCAGAATGGGCCACAATGGATGAATGGAGGTAAATAATATGCAATAGTCTTCTAGTCATGTTAGCAACAAGTTTACTTTTAAGTAAAAACGCAGTAACATGGTTCAGACGGCTAAGAAGGTAAGTCCCTTGATAAATGCAAAAACTTTAAAAACGACACGCATTTTGTTCGTGTCCCTGTTAGGCTGAATGCTTATTTTTGAACCTAGTGGAAAAAGGAAACACATAAAAATGTGCGCTCACACAGCAGAATTTTCGGTCTTTATTCATCATAACTCCCACTCTGTACGTCACCGTTTTGGCGTTGATACACTTGAGTGTGTAGGACGGTATGTGGTCGGTTGACGTGGTATGCTAGTCCCTTTCTGCAACTCCACGTATAGTAATTGTCGCTCCTATAGTCAAGGTCGCGTCGTTGCAATACGTTGAGTAGTAATTAAAATAAATAGTGTTCCAACATTACCTAATAAACTAACATATCAAAAGTATCTGGACACCCAAATGTAATGAAGAAATGACGACCAGATATCACGAGAGGCGGACTCGGCAGTCTCGCCGGCTTACAGTATCGTGTTGTCACTGTCGACGCAGTAACACACCCCATCGAATAAGTTTGCGTGTTACACGCCACTTCTGGGAGAGGGAGATCAAGGACGACTGCCGGTGTACTGACCAGCCTCGATGTGCTTTTTAGAACGTTTCCCCCATCCGACTAGGTGAATGCCGGGCAGGGTACACAAGTTCCGCCTGAAACGTAACAGCTTATTTTTCATATGATTCCAGGAACTAATTTAGCTTGTCTTTTACACGACATTAAAGCTAATTCAGGTTGCTTAATTAACTGTTATATTATTAGGTAGGACCCATACAGGCAATTTCACCTTTTGGACACCGAAATGTAATTATCAGTAACATCATGTCAGAGTCCTCGTCAATACTACATGCATTCATTGCCAGGAACAGGTATAATCAGTTCGATTAGCTACAATTAGAACCAGTCAATTACGATCAATCAAATAATAAAATAGAGACCAAAAAATACAGTTTTATTATGCTTTAAACCTGTAACAATTCTCATTAACATATGTCAGCTTACTTTGCAATTGCCAATCATAACAACACGTAGCAATTACCGATACTCATAAAACTAAGTCTTACTGACGATATAAACAAAGCGAATATTTGGACGATATTGTATTGAAATCCTGTTTGCACAAAAAAATAATGTACACACATTTGAAACGAGAAACATGTTAGGAATATTTGGGATGGAGTAGTTTCTGTGTAATTTACAATGGAGAGTTTATTCAAATCGTTTCGTCAATAATTCATTAAAAACTGGAGAATTGTGCTTGATTTTGTATCGTATTCTATGCATCTCATTTGTAACTACCGGATGATGTCATTTTTTGTAACTACCGATAACCTTTGTAATTAGTGAGTTTGCTGTATGTAACAATGTAGTGATTCTTATAAAAGATATATCAAGAATGTAAGAGGGGGAGTAGCGGCTGCATGTACGTTGTAAGAGGACGACGATGTCTCTGTGGCGTAATAAATAATACACCTAAAACAACTGTCTTGAAAAGCATACAGTTCTCCGTCTGTTTTCACTTAACAAACTTCCAGGAAATAACATCTGCAGCCAAGCCTCAAGAGCGTCAAGAGCAAAGATAAGTTGACAGCATTTATTATTATGCTGAACATACTGAATTACATCTACTAAATTACAAAAACTTTATTTAAAGCTACCATTAACGTTACGAAAAGACGATTAACTCTCATTTTCTTCTCTTTTTGGGACAAATTTCTTTTATCCCCAGCACTGCAGTTACGCCGAAAGCCTGAGGTACACGTATCACAAATATTTAGAAAACATTCGCAAGCTATCACATGGATAAAACTACGCAATGACGGTTGGGGTTCACGTATTCTACAGAGGGGGTGGAGGGCGGATGTTAGGGGGTAGGTAGTCAGTGGGGATGGGAAGGGCATCCGGCCATCCCTTAAGGGGAGACGGAAGGCAAATGGGCTTGTTTAATATATATACGACAGTTTTTTCGCAAGTTACGATGGTTTTCCTAACGCTCTGGGCTCCGACATTTAAATGCCACGCTTTCTTTCTTGCGCCATGCAGAGATAACACACAGGTGTTTTTTATTCCTTGTACGTTGTTCCCTTCTTCGATTGTTTTAGCGTGTCAAAGTTTGCTATCCTGTATCTGCTACCAGTACTCAATGTTCCGACAGTGTTTGCTATTCTTATCGACTGCTATTGGTTGAACTTAATGAAGTTTGTTGCGAATGAGGTAAGTGTTGATTTACATTTTCTCTGGTTTCAGCCATTTCTATAAAAATGCAGCGAATAAAGAAATTCTCACGTAAATTAAAATTAAGAGGAAATAAATACGTGATGGTAAACGGAAAACTCCGTCATTGTCATTGCCCGAATGATCTTGACACTTGGTTCAAGCATAGTAGAAATTCAACATACGACCATACACATTCTTTACCTGCAACAGGAGTGAATGAAATAAAACCTGTATTAAAGATCTTAGTAAAGATGCTTTGTTGAAGAAAAGCCCTCATAGGAAATCGCAAAATTTAAATGAATGTGTGAATTCTGTTAACAAAACCTGTATTTGTTCAGATTCAGCCTTCAAATTTGGTGTTTATGATGCTATTTTATGAATCAGTGATTGTGTGAGAAGAAAACTGGATGTTTTGGAAATATTGGGCGTAAAATATAGGGAAAATACGGCAAAATCTTCGATGTCAATAAATAAAGAAAGAAACCGCAAGGCAGAAAGTGCTAATTTAAAATGCACAAAGGAATGTAGACAGAAAAGAAGAGGTACCAGGAGGAGAAAAGAAGATCAGTATGGTTTAGATAATGCTCAGTACGGTGCAGGAAAATATCAAGTGGTAAGTAATTATCGTCAATAGCCGGCCGAAGTGGCCGTGCGGTTAAAGGCGCTGCAGTCTGGAACCGCAAGACCGCTACGGTCGCAGGTTCGAATCCTGCCTCGGGCATGGATGTTTGTGATGTCCTTAGGTTGGTTAGGTTTAACTAGTTCTAAGTTCTAGGGGACTAATGACCTCAGCAATTGAGTCCCATAGTGCTCAGAGCCATTTGAACCAATTATCGTCAATAACTATACTAAAATTGGAATACTAAACTTTAAATTGATTTTTCTCAAAACTACATTTTCTGACTTGCCGGTACCATTAATTTCTAAACTAATTGAGTAGGAAAAATTAAATTTGGTCTGTTTGTATTACAAGTAAATTGAGAACCACCAACCCAATCGAACAGTTTCTGGTTAATTATAATAATTAATGTATTTAAAAACGTGAAATCTTATTAGTGAAAGAATAAATAAAGTTTTCTCCAAATTTATAAGAGGTGTTTTGTCTTCACTGCCCCTGCAGAGTGCGGCTGAGAACTGCCATGAAGAAGGAAGGGGCTGACAGTTGTGTTAGGTGGGCGGCACTCATTAAGGCGAATACTCTCAGCGGCCACTCCTACTTGGCGTGAAACATCGTCGTTCTAGGCACCTTTACTCGCTCACAGTGGGCTCATCTGGAAAGAGCGTCTTGATACGATCGTCTGTCATACTAGAGACACTACCCAACACATCTGTGCAAAGCTTCATCGCGTTTACACTGTGATGTCCATTTCGCGACCGATCGGAACTTACTTTCTGGGCATCCCTCGTAGTTCTGAGACAATAACTGCGTCATGAGAATCCATTTTGTCAAAACTCAGCATCTGTCAGGCAATGAGTTCCTGAATGGACTGGCCTAACCAGAGTCCGATCTCAATCCAGTGGAAAATCTTTGAGGTGAGTTATAATGTCGACTTCAGTCTACAACGTCATTGCCTACTCTGGTTTCGCTCTTGAGAAAGAATGGGCTGTCGTTTCCCCACAGGCATTCAGACTCACTGAAAGTGCCCCAGCAGAGGTCGTCACAAAAGGGAATGGTGAAGACACTTTACATCATAATTATGCCCCCTAATAGATATCTGGAAACTTTTGTTCGTATAGTGTATTTGCTCATTCCCATATACCAATCTTTAGTGGCCTAAACACCTATATGAAACCTCTAACCAGTCTACATAGTATATTTTTCTTTCTATTTTGTCTTTTGCTGTGTATTCATACTCCTGAGTCTTGAAAATGCGCTGTAGCGCAGTGTCAGCATTGGACGTGTGCCTATTGAGCAAGGGCGCTCTGATCGCACACAGCATTGAATGAACGGTATTTCTGAACAACCAATTGTGAAGCGGGAATCCCGTTGTGTGACAGGTGGCACGCCATCCCATGAACACAATAAAGCCGACAGCTCTCTCTCCGCTTCCTGATATCGACGAGAACTATCGCTTCCGGAGAGAATCTCCTGTGTCCCCACTTATGTCCGTGGACATTTTATTTCAACGGTTTATGAAGCACCACTAAGTTTACTAAACTTCAGGTGTCGTGCCTGAGGTCACTCGCAGTTCACCTGTTAATACTGACAAGCCCATCTCCTCTTTATAAGACTGGATAGATAATTCTTAATCATGAATTATGTTGTTGTTGTTGTGGTCTTCAGTCCTGAGACTGGTTTGATGCAGCTCTCCATACTACTCTATCCTGTGCAAGCTTCTTCATCTCCCAGTACCTACTGCAGCCTACATCCTTCTGAACCTGCTTAGTGTATTCATCTCTTGGTCTCCCTTTACGATTTTTACCCTCCGCGCAGCCCTCCAATACTAAGTTGGTGATCCCTCGATGTCTCAGAGCATGTCCTACCAACCGATCCCTTCTTCTAGTCAAGTTGTGCTACAAGCTCCTTTTCTGCCCAATTCTATTCAATACTTCCTCATTAGTTACGTGATCTACCCATCCAATCTTCAGCATTGTTCTGTAGCACCACATTTCGAAAGCTTCTATTCTCTTCTTGTCTAAGCTGTTTATTGTCCACTTTTCACTTCCATACATGGCTACACTCCATACAAATACTTTCAAAACGACTTCCTGACACTTAAATCTATACTCGATGTTAACAAATTTCTCTTCTTCAGAAACGCTTTCCTTGGCATTGCCACTCTACCTTTTATATCCTCTCTACTTCGACCATCATCAGTTATTTTGCTCCCCAAATAGGTAAACTCCTTTACTACTTAAAGCGTCTCATTTCCTAATCTAATTCCCTCACCATCACCCGAGTTAATTCGACTACATTCCATTATCCTCGTTTTGCTATTGTTGATGTTCATCTTATACCCTTCTTTCAAGACACTGTCCATTCCGTTCAACTGCTCTTCCAAGTCCTTTGCTGTCTCTGACAGAATCACAATGTCATCGGCGAACCTCAAAGTTTTTATTTCTTGTCCATGGATTTTAATACCTACTCCGAACTTTTCTTTTGTTTCCTGTATTGCTTGCTCAATATACAGATTGAATAACATTGGGGAGAGGCTAGAACCCTTTCTCACTCCCTTCCCAACCACTGCTTCCCTTTCATACCCATCTGCTTTCTGTACAAATTGTGAATAGCCTTTCGCTCTCTGTATTTTACCCCTGCCGCCTTCGGAATTTGAAAGAGAGTATTCCAATCAACACTGTCAAAAACTTTCTCTAAGTCTACAAATGCTATAAATGCTAGAAATGAATTATGTACCAAGTTCGATATAATAACCTTGGTAATAGACGGTGAAGCTGCTTATCAGTGTACTTCAATTACCAGCTGCAACAGGATAACATTTCAGCTTTCACTAAAAGATTGAAACTGCCGACTGACAAATTCAATTATACTCGGTGCTCTAAGGAGACGATGTACAGAGTTGGACCACATGTTCGGAAAAGTATCGTTTTCAAGTTACTGCGTATTTGTTAGGTAGGTACGCAACAGGGTAGTCGTGGTGGGGGGAGCTCACGTCGGATCGGGTGATGTCATTTGACTTCTATCCTACCTCTCTCACCTGGTTCTAGACTCATTCACGTGCCTGTGAGCGTTGGAGCAATGCGACTGAGTACTCGTTTGCAGAATACACCGACAGGGCCCTTGTGTATGGCGAAGCTCAAGGTAATGGAAGAGCTTTTAGTCGCCTTTATCAAGACCTTATCCACTCCATCGCATGCTCTTTTCAGCATAATTTTCGCCTTCGATAAAGGGGTACCTTCACCGTCAGTTCGTCTGACTGTGGTGCTCCAAGGAGTCGCCGCAGACCCGTACTGGCAGAGGCCGTAGCGCATTTACGAGTACACCAGCAAATGGCCGTGCAATGGATGTTGTTCCCAGCACCGTCTCACTCGTTCTGCAAGGCCGACACCTACATCCATAGCACCTCCAAAGGACTTTCCAAATGGTTGTAGCACGGAGACGGTATGTTTTCGGTCATGGGTTCCAGTTCGAATTATTGTCTACTCAGGCCCCTCTACAAATCCTAGGAGTCTGTATGGGGAGTCTTAGAGTACACTGTATATCTGCCGTGAAACATATGATTGATTACCAAACAGTTTCTACTAAGTTTAACCATTGGTTGTCGTGTAACAGACATTCAAATTCTCTCCATTCATAATGTGACAGTTTTATGCAGTTCATGTTCAGTAGCGAACTTTATAATATAGAAATCGACCCAAGATTTCTTTCCACAACATAAAATTCGGTACCAAACAGCAGTTTATATTAATAAGTGTTGTCACGTAGCAATGACTTCGACATCTGTTATATTTGTTCACGGATTTTATCTTCCGGTTTGACTGGTACCTATTTTAATCCTTTCGTGGAAGTCAAAGTGACATTTATCGCCACATAATTCCGCTCGCGAGCAGCATGTCTTCAAGAATGCGCCGCCTCGTGCCTCAACATGACCGTAATACCAATATACCACTGTTTAATGGTTTGTGTAAACGTTGAGTTATAACCAACATTACGGAGATGTAATGATAAACCATTCCATATGTTGCATGATCGGAAATCACATTTAAAACTGTCATAAATTCAAATCTGATCTATACTTCTATTTAATCACAAGTCGTTGTTTGACATTGTTATCAATTATCTCGTAAAGTACTTGACCGATTTACTTCAAGTGCTTTCATGATACACTAATAAATATTCGGGAGGGCGCATATAGTGGAAATGTTGTTAGCAAACATCTCGAAAAATTCTTGATCCATTTACTTCAGTTTTTACACGTTACTCTCATAAACGTTGGGGCGAATATAGGCTACATATTTTTGAATATATCTGCTATATAAATAGATGTGTAATATATAGTGGGAAAAAGTTTTCAACAATAATCTCCAAAAGCTCTTGGCCGATTTACTTCAAATGTTAAATGATACTCCAACACGTGTTTGGCGGACATGGGCTACATATTTTTTGATGTATGTCACATATAAAAAGCGTAAAATAATACATAAAGAGGGAACAATGTTAGTCAAAATTTGGAGAAGTTGTTTACCAAAAATGGTTCAAATGGCTCTGAGCACTATGGGACTTAACATCTGAGGTCATCAGTCCCCTAGAACTTAGAACTACTTAAACCTAACTAACCTAAGGACATCACACACATCCATGCCCGAGGCAGGATTCGAACCTGCGACCGTAGCGGTCGCTCGGCTCCAGACTGTAGCGCCTAGAACCGCACGGCCACTCCGGCTGGCAGTTGTTTACCGATTTACTTAAGATTTTTACACGATTTTCCAATAATTTGGACGGACATTGGATATATGTGTATTTTTACAAGACAATGTACATGTGTTCTGTTAAAATCGGTTGAGAGAAAGAAAATGCTGTGCTATCCATTGCTGTGAAAAAGTGCTGTTTTTTTTTTCTCGCGGTCAGCTTTAACTGCGACAACAGGGCATTTATACCATTAGACAGATTGTTTCTCCCATATAATGTATATGTAATTTTAAACAAAAGTTGTATAAACAACTGTGTGTTGTATTGTCTTTTCCTCACAGTTCGGTTTGAACCCAAAACAGGAAAGTTATATTTACGACTTAAGGGCTTACGATCAAAACACTACTACGGAATCTGAATAGTACGAAATTCTGTAATGCTATCCATTTGCACATTAGAACTATGGGCAATACTGGTAATGAAGTTAAAATCCTCACAGATGCAGCAGCAGAAGGGGTCTCTCATACCTCGTATATCAGTACTACAAACGAATTTACTCATTTATTTTTAAGCGACTTCATTTCTCAATCATGTTTTCGTTGAATATAACCATAAACAAGGCTCAAGGTCAGCCAGTTGGGGAAGAGCAGATGGACAGAAAGAGAAAGGAGGAGGATTTGGGAACAGATTATAAGAGGGGCAGAAGGATAGAGAGAGACAGAAAGAGAGAGACAGACAGACAGAAAGAGACCGAGAGAGATAGACAGACAGAGAGAGATACACAGAGAGAGAGAGAGAGAGAGACAGACAGAGAGAGATATATAGAGAGAGAGACACAGAGAGAGAGAGGGGGACAAAGAGAGAGAGAGAGAGACAGAGAGAGAGATAGACAGAGAGAGAAAGAGAGACAGAGAGAGAGACACGGAGAGAGAGAGAGAGAGAGAGAGAGAGAGAGAGTGAGGAAGTGATGGACAGAGAGAGGGGGAAGAAGATCAGGGCGTATACAGGGTGTTACAAAAAGGTACGGCCAAACTTTCAGAAAACATTCCTCACACATAAATAAAGAAAAGATGTTATATGGACATGTGGTCGGAAACGCTTAATTTCCATGTTAGAGCTCATTTTATTTTCGTCAGTATGTACTGTACTTCCTCGATTCACCGCCAGTTGGCCCAATTGAAGGAAGGTAATGTTGACTTCAGTGCTTGTGTTGACATGCGACTCATTGCTCTACAGTACTAGCATCAAGCACATCAGTACGTAGCATCAACAGGTTAGTGTTCATCACGAACGTGGTTTTGCAGTCAGTGGAATGTTTACAAATGCGGAGTTGGCAGATGCCCATTTGATGTATGGATTAGCACGGGGCAATAGCCGTGGTGCGGTACGTTTCTATCGAGACAGATGAGGTGTCCCGACAAGAAGACCTTCGAAGCAATTAATCGGCGTCTTAGGGAGCACGGAACACTCCAGCCTATGACTCGCGACTGGGGAAGACATAGAACGACGACACCTGCAATGGACGGGGCAATTCTTCGTGCAGTTGGCGATAACCCTAATGTCAGCGTCAGAGAAGTTGCTGCTGTACAAGGTCACTGTATGGAGAGTGCTACGGGAGAACCAGTTGTTTCCGTACCATGTACAGCGTGTGCAGGCACTATCAGCAGCTGATTGGCCACCACGGATACAGTTCTGCGAATGGTTCATCCAACAATGTGTCAATCCTCATTTCAGTGCAAATGTTCTCTTTACGGATGAGGCTTCATTCCAACGTGATGAAATTGTAAATTTTCACAATCAACATGTGTGGGCTGACGAGAATCCGCACGCAATTGTGCAATCACGTCATCAACACAGATTTTCTGTGAACGTTTGGGCAGGCATTGTTGGTGATGTCTTGATTGGGCCCCATGTTCTTCCACCTACGCTCAATGGAGCACGTTATCATGATTTCATACGGGATACTCTACCTGTGCTGCTAGAACATGTGCCTTTACAAGTACGACACAACATGTGGTTCATGCACGATGGAGCTCCTGCACATTTCAGTCGAAGTGTTCGTACGCTTCTCAACAACAGATTCGGTGACCGATGGATTGGTAGAGGTGGACCAATTCCCTTGCCTCCACGCTCTCCTGACCTCAACCCTCTTGACTTTCATATATGGGGGCATTTGAAAGCTCTTGTGTACGCAACCCCGGTACGTTCTGCTGCTGTGTGTTTCCATTCCATGATGAATGTGATTTGAAGAGAAGTAATAAAATGAGCTCTAACATGGAAAGTAAGCGTTTCCGGACACATGTCCACATATCATATTTTCTTTCTTTGTGTGTGAGGAATGTTTCCTGAAATTTTGGCCGTGCCTTTTTGTATCACCCTGTATACACCTTATATACATATTTAGCGATCGCGAAGCATTGCCGGGTACACTAGTTAATAATGTTACGCAAAAAATAAATGCTACATGCGATGCTCTAGCTAATACACAGTTCTACTTGCATTTGTATAATACTTATACAGGAAAAAAGCTGAGCTATATTCAAGCTCCAACATATATCTGCTTTTTACAATTTCGATTCTGTATTTCCAAAGAGAAAATCTTGACTTCAATATACGTACAACATAGTGATAGACAAAATTTAGGAAAACAATTACATCCACTGAATGTTTTGATATGGTAACCGGTTGAGAAACAGAACGCATTACACTAACTGGTGGCTCATTTCACGTCATCCACTTGCTATTTGAAATATCAGACGCACACAGTCTAGTACAGTCGCAGATTAACTGACGTTTAGCAACTTTCTGTACGTGCCAATGAGCTTGATTTCATTCTACGGGAAATTTCTAAGCACTCGTGGCATTTGTAAACAGTCCCAGTCGGTTCTGCCTACACAGGTCAAGAGTCTCTGTGTCATCGCAGGCATACAACTGGGAAACACTGCATTCTTTTCGTTATTACTGAAGTTCATTTAATACAAGTTCCTAAAATATCAGTAACTGCAGCCTGAAGAAGTGTCCCGCCACAGTGTCAACACATAAACTACTTCCTAGGTTTTCAGTTGCGGTGCAGGAAGATTCCACAGTGTCTTTCATCAACGTTTTGCTTGGGTAGCGGTGCCAGTTAGCGGGAGGTTGTGCCGCTAAGCGCCGACCTGCGTGACATGACAGCACAGGACATGACAGCCCGCTCACGCCCGTTCTGTCATTTCGGAAGCGGTCATTGCAGACGCGTAAGTAGATTACGTCACGGCAAGTCACGCGAGCTGCGTGTGTTAAATATGAAACAGCAGTCTGCCTGCCACAGTGGCGACGCCCTGGCGAAGGCACCTGCCAATCTAATACTGCTGTGGAAAACCAAATTACCGAATGTGTTTGCGCATGTATGGAGGTGGGGAGGACAAAATGCTTTTGTGTGTTGCAACAGAGTGTCCTTTCCTTTTTCCACTGCTCTCATTTCGATCCTGTGTTCGATGAACATGTTCCACTGTGTCATATGGAGTCTTTCGTTACAATGTTTGAGGCTAAAGAAAGAGGTCAACAGAGACATTTTCATCCTCAAAGGGCAAAAATCTGCCAGAAAAGTACAGAGGCACCATAATTATCCTCACAAACTTCTTAACAGCCTGTACAATAATGTGCAAATGACGATTTTAACAAATATTTTTGTCGGAAAGTGAATAACAGCATGATTACAGGTACAAAGATATGGCACAGTAGTTCCTCATATGCTTCTACAGAAGTGTGAAAGAGAGACAATAACACTAACTACAATAACTGGAATTATTATATTTGTAGCTAAATAAATTAACTGGTAGAAATAAATTGGCCTAAAGAACACGCAGTCACTCCCTCTCCTACCGCAACTAAAATGAAGCTGGTACCATTCAGCAGGTAGCATTTCTGGGGCATACCTGCTCTTCCCCTTTCCACCCACTCCCTCCTGTCTTTTCCTCTTTCTGCAGCCTGAAGTGTCTTTTTCCTCTTTCTTCGCACATTATCCGTTCTCCTTGACTGGACTGTGCTGTCTGTGTTGTTCCTCCCTTGATATTTGCCATCCTAGATCATGGCACCGCTGACCTAGCTTTTTGGTCTCCTTCCCCGAATCAGCCAACCAACCAATCAAGTCTACTAACCCGAATGTTAACTGTAGCTCTTACGTCCACATTCGGGCACTGTGCACAGATGGTTACATCAGAATGTAAATACCTAATCTGCGTCCATGCTCTCGGTCACCATTTAACTAGTATCTAACTTGGCACAGGTGTGAATTTTGTTAGCTAGTTAGTCATGGCAGTATTAATTCTGCTCTCCTTCACAAAAAGCCATTTCTATCGTAGTTTAAATGCATCTGAAATTTTGCAAATGGTAATTTTCGTGATTGTTTTAGGAGATGTAAGTACACTGAGGTGACAAAAGTCATAGGATACCTCCTAACATCGTGTCGGTCCTCTTTTCTCCAGATTAGTGTATCAATATGACGTAGCATGGACTCAACAGGTCGTTGGAAGTCCCCAACAGAAATATTCAGCCATGCTGTTTCTATCATTGTAGTGTAACGACGTAAGTTTTGTACAAATGATTTTCTTTTGACATATGACCATGTGCAGACTTCGTCACCAACGTCAGTTACAGAACACTTCAAAATTATTTAAACTCTTTTTAAAGCTGTCTCTGAATGGTTCTTGAACGAAACTGTAATTAAAACATCATCCTTTGAGTCGTATGCGCAGAATTACGTCACTCAGTCCAATTGGTTTGCGCAAACTTTTTTCAATTTAGATGTCGTTTGTTTCTTCTCAGAAATTATATTAATGCAAGTTATCTGCTTCAATAAATATTAAAGCCACATGGAATAAACTTTTAAGACTCAAACTCGCGATGAATGTTGTCAAAAATTAATAATCAGTAATCCTTCTTCCTTAATATAATTCTTCATAAATAAATTCTCGAAACACGTATTTAAACTTTTGTAGTATATACTAGTTTATTATCTTCATATATACTACATATAGACGTGAACCTGAGCCTTGACAAGATAGGACTGAACATTTACAACATGATTAAACTTTCTATGACGGCATTGTTGTAGAAACATTACAAATTCTTATTTTTTCAGTTTTTTAGAAGCACGACGCAACAACTCGGTTTCAGGATCTTCTGTTACTCTTTGGCTGTCGACCCGTGACGTATAGTGGCTAGGAAATTTCTCTCTGGTCCCGGTAGTGAAGATGCTGTCTCCGTTCGTTGCGCCGCCCTCTCCGTACATGAAACATAGAAATAAATACAAAACTTTAGATAATTCACAAACATTATAAATATTACAAAATACATAAACAAAACACTAAATTAAACTTATATTCACCTGCAAACTGGGCTGACACTGGTGGATGGGTGACGCTTCAATTTCGCGTCCCACTACATCATCCATTATCGCTGAAGTGTTGCTGATGCAGGATTTTGGCACGAACTGACCTCTCTATTATAACCCATAAACCTTCGACGGGCGATCTGGATGGCCAAATCATTTTGGTGAACTTTCCTGAATGTTCTTCAAACAAGTAGCGCAATGTCATCCATAAAAAATCCATCGTTGCTTGCCTGCAAACGGTCTCCAGGTAGCCAAACGTAACTGTTTCCAGTTAATTATACAGGGTGATTCAAAAAGAATACCACAACTTTAGGAATTTAAAACTCTGCAACGACAAAAGGCAGAGCTAAGCACTATCTGTCGGCGAATTAAGGGAGCTATAAAGTTTCATTTAGTTGTACATTTGTTCGCTTGAGGCGCTGTTGACTAGGCGTCAGCTTCAGTTGATGCTAAGATGGCGCCCGCTCAACAGAAAGCTTTTTGTGTTATTGAGTACGGCAGAAGTGAATCGACGACAGTTGTTCAGCGTGCATTTCGAACGAAGTATGGTGTTAAACCTCCTGATAGGTGGTGTATTAAACGTTGGTATAAACAGTTTACAGAGAATGGGTGTTTGTGCAAAGGGAAAAGTTCTGGAAGGCCGAGAACGAGTGATGAAAATGTAGCACGCATCCAGCAAGCATTTGTTCGCAGCCCAGGAAAATCGACTCGCAGAGCTAGCAGAGAGCTGCAAATTCCACAATCAACTGTATGGAGAGTCCTACGAAAAAGGTTAGTTATGAAACCTTATCGTCTGAAATTGGTTCAAGCACTGTCTGCAGCTGATAAGATTAAAAGAATCGATTTCTGTGATTTTATCCTTGCTCAAATGGAAACAGATGAATCTTTCGTTTCAAAGATTGTGTTTAGTGATGAAGCAACTTTCCACACTAACGGGAAAGTCAACCGTCACAATGTCTGTATATGGGGCACTGAGAATCCGCGGGAAACAACTCAGTATGAACGTGACTCGCCTAAGGTGAACGTTTTCTGTGCCATTTCAGCCAATAAAGTTTTTGGTCCCTTTTTCTTCGAAGGTGCTACTGTAACTGGACTACAGTATCTGGAGATGTTAGAGAATTGGCTGTTCCCTCAGCTCGAACAAGAAGCACAACAATTCATATTTCAGCAGGATGGAGCGCCACCACATTGGCACTTATCTGTCCGTAACTACCTGAACGTCAACTACCCGAGGCGATGGATCGGCCGCCAGGCAGCCCGTGACAGAGCACTCCATCACTGGCCTCCAAGAAGCCCTGATCTTACCCCCTGCGATTTTTTCTTATGGGGATATGTTAAGGATATGGTGTTTCGGCCACCTCTCCCAGCCACCATTGATGATTTGAAACGAGAAATAACAGCAGCTATCCAAACTGTTACGCCTGATATGCTATAGAGAGTGTGGAACGAGTTGGAGTATCGGGTTGATATTGCTCGAGTGTCTGGAGGGGGCCATATTGAACATCTCTGAACTTGTTTTTGAGTGAAAAAAAACCTTTTTAAATACTCTTTGTAATGATGTATAACAGAAGGTTATATTATGTTTCTTTCATTAAATACACATTTTTAAAGTTGTGGTATTCTTTTTGAATCACCCTGTATGTTGAGTTGGACCAGAGGAACCAGTCCAATCCACGCAGGCACAGTCCACACCATTAGGGTCCAACCAGGAACGGTCTCGAGCCCAGAAGAGGCGCGATAGGCGATTTTGTGCTGTTAGCAAAGTCACTGGCATTGGTCGTCTGCTGTCACAGCTCACTAACGCCGAACTGCACCACACCATCCGAACGGATAAGTTCGTCGTACATCCCGCACTGATTTCTGCGGTTGCGTGTCTATTATCACTGCCAATTCTACCCAAACGCCGCTGCTCTCGGTCGTCAACTGAAAACCGTTGGCCACTGTGTTGCCGTGGTGAGAGGTAATGCCTTAATTTGTATTCTATGCACACTCTAAACATCGCGGATCCTGGAATAGTGACTTCCCTGACGATTTCCCAAATGGAATGTCCCAGTTTCCACCTCCAACTACCAATCTGCGGTCAAAGTCTTTTAATTCTCGTTGTGCGGCCATAATCACCTCGGAAACCTTTCCATATGAATAACCTGAGTGCAAATAGTAGCTCACCCAATGCACTGCCCGTTTCTACCTCGTGTATCGATACTATCGCCATCTGTAAAACTGCATATCGCTATCCATTGACTTTTGACATCTCAGCGTATTCTGACTAGTTTAATAAGATCTACCTCGATTTGCCATCCAGCCTCATCAACTCACACTAGCACCTCTACCCAAAGTCTTTAATTATGTGTGAAATACGCAGTACTGAATTACGTGGAGGTGATCTCGAGGATGCGTGTCGTTTAACTTTCTGAATCCTCAGACAGAAAAAAAACCACATTTTCTCTACATTAAAAGGCAAAAAACATACATAAGTGACTTTGTTAGCGAAAGCGGGTAGTGATGTTTGTTTTGGTCAATATCTTGGACATTTGTCAATGCTATGCTGGTATCTCTCTTATGTGTCATGGCTGCCAATATCACCGTCTTTTTGAAACCTGAGTAGATTATCGACATGTACAATATTACTGAAATCGTTTCGCAGATAAATGTTACGTCCCATGTAAGTAAATAATAGTCTTACGTGGTTGCGTTTAAAAATATGTTTCAAAAGGGCACTGCTTTCATTGTTATGCAGTGATGTCATAATACTGTTTCTTCATTTCCGTATTCATTGGTGAAGAGGTTAAGGCGCAGTGTAGATTCTACTACAATTTCACAGTCGAAATGCTGTGTTTCTCTTACTGAGTGAATATAAAGTTTGAGTTTTTAGAGGGTAATGACGAAACTGACAGAGTTGGTGAAAGCAGGGAAAGGAGTGGAAATGAAACAGCATTTGCTGAAAATGTGGAGTACTCCTATACTTACAAGGGGAGGCCGCCAATTGTGAAATTCAGATTCGATTCATACTGCGCATAATAAAAGCTCATGGCCAGAGGTGTAATGTGGCAAAGCACCAAGATGCACTTCTCAGCCGTTGTCGAGAAAATCGACAGTTAAAAGAAACCGTTGCGGAGAAATACTCTCTACGATTGGTAATTGACTACAGCGTCGTGGCGCAGCGGTAAGCTCTCGGGTTTGTAATCTGAAGGTCGCCGGATCGAATCTCGCGCCATGCAACCTTCTTTTTTTTTCTTTTAGTATTTGTTTTTTGTAATTCAAATATATATATATATATATATATATATATATATATATATATATATATATCTATTTGTTTTTTGTAATTGAAATATATATATATATATATATATATATATATATATATATATATATATATATATATATATATATATAATTCCCGGCAATCAGTTGCAACAATAATGCATATAATAAGTTGTTGAAAGTCGTTTCTCGTGGAAAAACTGGCGACTTCGAACATCATTATGTTTTCCACAAACAAAGTTGTATTTCACAAATGTTATTAATTGTCTTCATAATGTTAACCACGTATAGTTAACGGAAGACGTAGAGACGATATTCCGAAACGAATACGTATAGCGTAAGTCAAACGTTCGAATTCGAATAGAGACCCCACGAACACAAATTTGCTGTGGCAGGTATGAAATATAAACTCCGTTACTCGCTCGTTACCCTTGAAGGACAGTTGAATGGGCCGAAACGGGCCGCCGCATAACAGCGTAGTTACCTGCTAACTTCGAAAGAAGGTAGATGCGGTCCCTAGCGCAACTTATAACATCGTCGAAAATCAGTGCGTACGGGAGAGCTTTGGTACACCCTGTTAAAAAAACGGAAAAATGGAGGCGGTACAATTGGAGAGCGATCCGCCTTCACCAACATGCATAAGCAATTCATTAATAGTATATATATACATACATTTCAATTACAAAAAACAAATACTAATATATATATATATATATATATATATATATATATATATATGAATTACAAAAAACAAATACTAAAAGAAAAAAAAGAAGGTTGCATGGCGCGAGATTCGATCCGGCGACATTCAGAGTACAAACCCGAGCGCTTACCGCTGCGCCACGACCCTGCAGTCAATTAGTAATCCTAGAGAGTATTTCTCCGCAACGGTTTATTTTAACCGTCGATTTTCTCGACAACGGCTGAGAAGTGCATCTTGGTGCTTTGCCACATTACACCTCTGGCCATGAGCTTTTATTATGCGCAGTATGAATCGAATCTGAATTTCACAATTGGCGGCCTCCCCTTGTTAGTTCGATTGCGAACTTCGTGACTTTTTATACTGGAATGGAAAAAAGATTTCTGTAAGGAGAATGGGCTGTTGATAATCAGCAAACAAGAAACAGGGGGGCAAAAGTTGTAAGAAAGATGGGACACTGGGGCAGAAAGAAGTAAACAAGGAATGAAAATTTCGTAAAAGTCTTCAATAATTTCATTGTGATACTTTGGAGAAAACAAAACAGAATCGATACGATCTCTCCAAAAGAAAATCTTTAAACAACATGATAGCCCAGTTCATAAGGCCGCTTTGAAAATATTATCTGCGGTAGTTGAATAATTTTCGGACTCTGTCTGTGTTAGAACACTGAAGAATAACAAGTTAGCACAGATATTTTTTTCAGAATTGCCTACAACGTTGCCAAAAGCGTTCAACCGTTAAATGATTTGAATTTGGAAATTGATAAACGGAAATTAAATGAAGTGCACATAGGTCTATTCTTCATTCCACTTTAGCATATGTCAAGATATAAAGTCATACTTCTTCCGAAATAAAAGCCAAAGTCATTAAAAATAAAACTGAATTGCATATCAAAATTTCTTGATAAACCGTGAAAGTTCAACAATCAGCCAGCTGTCTTCATTGATTATTTATATTCGAACTATGATACCTGATATGACGGAACCAGGTAGTACATCCCAAGGTTTGACTGAAATTAAATGCACGACAGCTGAAGGTCTATTGAATTCCGCAATGAATAACTTCATGTCTTCACGTTTTCACCAAGAGGTTTTGAATGAAACTCTCGTTTCTTTTTCCAATGATGGCGGAACACTTTTATTTGGAAAAAAGGTGCACCTACATTTCTGAAACAATGTTTTCCACCAATTTTAGCCTGTCATCGTGACAACCATAAGCTAGACCTATGTGTTGGTAACGTTATAAGAACAGCTTTTCCTCCAGAAATGAATCATTTTAAATCTTTGTGGATAAGATGTATAATCTTTACCAGCAGTCGCCCAGAAACCCAGAGACCGAAGAAGACATGCAGAAGAACTTGAGACAATTATTAAAACTGCCAGAGTCTTCTATACTCGGTGGGTTACGTCACGCTTTAGAAATATTTCAACCGTTTGAAGAAATTACGAGGCACAAGTTATCTTTTTCCTAGTTCTAAGAGTGATACAGCCAGAGATAATCTTCTTCTTCTTCTTTTGCTTGTGCTTTTGTCCTGCAGTTTTCGCAGGGTCGGCATGGTTACGATTAGATATGGCATGATTAATTGAATAGCAGTCTCATGCCAAATTGAAACGAACGCAGTCTCCAAAAAGAAACCTGCCAGAAAATCCAAAGAGTTTCTTATCATATGCAAAATATACTAGCACAAGACACAATCAGTGTCTTCTCTGTCCAATAGCAATGAAAATACAGTCGTTGACACAGCTACTAAATCAAATTATTAAACACAACCTTTCGAAATTCCTTCTCCAAAGAAGACAAAATAAATATTTCAGAATTCGAATCAATAACAGCTGCTATCAGAGTAACTTTGAAGTAGATATCCTCAGAGTAGTGAAGTAAATCACTTAATAGAAGCAAGCTTTCCAATCCAGACAGCATACCAGTTAGGTGTCCGCCTCCGTAGCATAGCGGTAGCGTTACCGCCCACCACACAGGGGCCCGGGTTCGATTCCCAGCAGCGGACTGGGTGTTGTGTGCCCTTCATCATCAGTTTCATCATCACTGTCTCCCAAGTCGCCGAAGTGATGTCAACTAAACAGGATTTTCAATACGTCGGCCAAATTCCTCCGAACGGGGCCTTCCGACCACCAATGCCATACGATCATTTCCATCACCAGGTAGGTTCCTTTGAGAGTGGCAATAGCTCACTACTTAACACTCATATACAACCGCTGGCTGGACGAAAGATTAGTAACCAAAGAATAGCAAGTTGACAGGTCACACCATTATTTAAGAAGGGCAGTAGGAGTAATCCACTGAGGTACAGCCCCATATCCTCAACGTCGATATACAGGGTTTTGGAACACAGGTTGTGTTAAAAAATTATGAATTATCGTTAAAAGAATGTTCTATTGACACATAGTCAGCACGGATTTAGGAAGCATCGTTCTATTGAAAAATAACTAGTTCTTTACTCACACGAAGTGCCCAGTACTATCGACAAAGTTTTTCAGATTGATTTCGTATTTCTTTTGACACCGTGCCTCACAGGCGTCTTATAATCAAATAGCGTGCTTATGGGATATCTTTTCAGTTAGGTGACTGGATTCATGATTTCCCGTCAGAGAAGTCACAGTTGAAGGAAAGTTATCGAGTAAAACAGAAGTGATTTCTCGTGTTACCCAGTACGGTATTATAGGTCCTCTGTTGTTCCTCACATTTATAAAAGAGTTAGGAAACAATCTGAGCAGCCGTCTTAGGTTGTTTGCAGATGATGCTGTCGTTTACCGTCTAGTAAATCGTCAGAAAATCAAAATCAACTACAAAACGATTTGGATAAGGTGTATGTTTGGTGAAAAAATTATCAGTAAACCCTAAATAATGAAAAATGTGATGTGATCCACGAGAGTGCAAAAAGGAACCCGTTGAACTTCGGTTATACGATAAATCACTTAAATCTAAAGTCCGTAAATTCTACTAAATACCTAGGAACTACAATTACGATTAAGTTAAATTCTAGAGAACCCATGGAAATTGTTGTGGGGAAGGCAAACCAAAGACTGCGTTTTATTGGTTGATCAATTAGAAGGTGCAACAGATTTACTACAGAGACTGCCTGCACTACGCTTGTCCGTCCTCTTTTGGAGTACTGCGCGGAGTGGGGTTTTTACCAGACAGCGTTAACGGAACACATCGAGAAAATTCAAAGGAGGGCAACACTTTTGTACTATCGAGAAGTAAGTGACAGTTTCACGGATAAGATATTGGATTTGGAGAGTATATCACTAAAAGAAAGGCATTTTTGGTTGCGGTGGGATCTTCTGATGAAATTTCAAACACCACCTTTCTCCTGCAAATGCGAAAATATTTTTTCGACGCCGACGTACATAGTGAGAAACCACCATCATCATAAAGTATGGGACTTCGTAAACCGCACGGAACGAAACAGGCGTTCTTTATTTTCCGAGTGCTGTTTGAGAGTGCAATGATAGAGAATTTGGGTGAAGGTGGTTCGATGAACCCTTTGTCAGGCAGTAAAGTGTGATCTGCAGAATAGTCATGTAGATGTAAATGTAGATGTAGATGATATCACCTTTCAAACTGCGACGAAAAAGAAGGAGAAGCAACTGAGTGTGGTTGAGGAGAGAATGGTAAATATATGTCAATGTTATAATAACCTCTCAAAGCAAAGAAACTGTTAAAGGGGTTTTCTCTTCAGAAAGGAAATGAAAAGTGGTGTTCCGCTAGGCCAGTGACGTAACTGGATTCTAAGGAAAGCTTATGCAAGCGAATGGAAGTGTGAAGAATAGGTGGATCCTACTTACTGGCCTGACATACCTCCAGTAACTTTTGATGAGGAAGAAATAAAAAAAATGACAAAGATTTACATTTCCTGGGAGAAAAGTAATCAGAGGCTTCCGAGTGTTCCTAGAAGCACAGGAAAGTCCAGGTGCTCTACGGCCTCTGATGAACACAGTGAAACGCATGCCATATCGAACAGTGAAAGTGACAGGGGATTCACAAATGAACATTATTTAACCCTACTGGCAGCTGCACTGCAGTTGAAGCCTATTGCCAACTCGATGTTGGTCAAATGGGTAGGACCTCCTTTACAACTGTTCAGCCCAAATCTGTATGTGGGGATCGGAAATCTGAAATGAGGGCTACAGAGAGCAAAGCAAGAAGCACAAACTGGAGAATGTGATAGTGATATTCTGATCCCGATAAGGGACCTGCTTTAGACAACCATGTTCATCTGCAAGGTAACTCTCTTGTAAGTAGGCTGTTTAGGTTTTTTTATTGGTAACGCCACCTCTGTATGAAAATCATTGGCTGTGCTGTGTGCAGCCTGTGGCCAGTTTGCATTGTTGTAATACTCGCCATTGTAGTGTTAGGCAGCTGGCTGCGAACAGCGCGTAGCGTTGCGCAGTTGGAGGTGAGCCGCCAGCAGTGGTGGATGTGGGGAGAGAGATGGCGGAGTTTTGTAATTTGTCATGAACTGCTATATATATGATGATATCAAGGTAAATACATTGTTTGTTCTCTATTAATATCTTTCATTTGCTAACTATCCCTATCAGTAGTTAGTGCCTTCCATAGTTTGAATCTTTTATTTATCTGGCAGTAGTGGCGCTTGCTGTATTGCAGTAGTGGGAGTAACCAAGATTTTTGTGAGGTAAGTGATTTGTGAAAAGTACAGGTTAATGTTAGTCAGGGCCATTCTCTTGTAGAGATTAGTGAAAGTCAGATTGCGTTGCGCTAACAAAATATTGTGTGTCAGTTTAAGGACAGTCGTGTATAAAATTTTCAAAGGGGACGTTTCATATGGCGACCCTGCCAGGATACCTCACTGGAATCTTCTGATTTTTTTTCTTGTAGTTTGTGTAATTAGTGTGATTTTGTTTATTGCTAGCGCGTAATTGTAGAGAGAATCTCCTTTGTAGTTGCAGTCTTTCATTGTTGTACAGTAAAACAGGTGTGGCACGCAAGTAGATTTGCACCAAGTATTTCGCAGCTGCAATTAACTAGATATTATTTTCAGTGTTATCTTAATGTGTTCTCTTATTTTTGCTCTTCAAATTGTGTTTTTCTGTGTTGTCGTGTGAAATACTGTGACAATAATGGCGTGTGAAAAACGTAACACTAGGCTCCAAAGCAAACTGAGAAATAATAGTGACGACGAGCGTAGCTTGCCAGCACCACTGTGTAATGAATTAACAGACGTTCAAAGTAGTAATTTGGTAACTGTGCATAGGGAAATGGAGCGGGCTGCAAACAATGGCGTAGGCAGTGAAACAATTAGTGAGCAGGGAAGCATTATCGATCGATCGGTCGGCAATAGCTCGGCTCAGGAATCCGAAATGACACGACACGATCTCTCAAATACTGTAGATTCAGGTTTTGGATCCTCACCGTTTTCTCAAATAAGTCAAGACACATTTTCTGCTTGTCAAAATGTAAATGTTGCCGGTGCAAATTCAGTGCCGAAAAGCATAGAGGAACCGATTCCAGACACTAACACATTATTATTGCAATTAATGCAGCAAATGGAACAAAATCAGAGACAAACACAGCGAAAGCTTCAAAAGTTAGACACAATGGAACAACACCAGAGACAAACACAGCAACAGTTAGACACAATGGAACAAAATCAGAGACAAACACAGCAACAGCTTCAAAAGTTAGACATAGTGGAACAAAATCTTAAAAAGTTAGACTCATTGGAACAAACTGTTGAACAAACATGTGAAGATTTAACTACTGAGTTACATAACATTGAATCGAAATGTCAAAAAGCCTGTAATGACGTACAAACACAAATTTGTGAGCATTTTCAACCTATTTTTTCGCGTCATGAAAATGCATTACAGAATCACGAAGCAGCCATAAAAGAACTGCAAACTATTGTTCATGAAAATCATGAGACCTTGCAAGCTAAATTTGACTCAGTTGCATCTACCGATTCGGTTATGCAACTTGCAAAAACTCAGGAAAACTTAAAGGACACAGTAGATACTCTGAAATTTGGTTCAGAAAAACACACTGAGGAAATAAGTACACTATCGGATAAAGTAGCCGAACTTTCGGATCAGGTCACTAACTTATCTACAAATGGAGATGATGATCTGAATGACACAAGACCCGTAGCCTTCACTGACACAGAAGAGTATGAACAAATTAGGAAATTCAAACAAAATCAGAATCAAATTAATACGCAACACCAAAGAGAAATCCGGGAAGTACAAGATCAGCTGACACAGGTAATACAAGAATTACGTATTTCAGAGGACACTCGCGCCCCAACACGGGAAGAGGGACTTAGAAATACGGAAAAGACGCAAAATAATAACACAGGGCATTTTGGAAGTTATGAAAGAAACTGGCAATGTGCACCGAATTTCGAGATGGAACGGCCGACACGACCTAACAATGACCGATATGCGACTCGCCGACATGTTGATTTTGACTATAAGCTGTTCATTACTACACGTAAATTCAAAACATTTAAGAATTCTGGTAACGACATTCATCCACAAGCGTGGCTCCAGCAATTCTCTCATTGTTTTCCTCCCAACTGGTCGTTAGAACACAGATTAGAATTTATGTGTGGCTACTTAGAGAATGAACCAGCTGTAAGAATGCGATCGGTCATTCACGATTGTCACAGTGAAGGAGATTTTTATCATGCCTTCCTCTCAGCATATTGGTCTCAAGCTACACAAGACCGAGTAAAACATAGCATCATGATGATGAAACACTTTGAACAATCTGAATTTTCCAGTCTTGTCAAATATTTTGAAGACATGTTGCATAAGAATCAGTATCTTTCAAACCCATACAGCCCCTCAGAACTCATCCGCATTTGCTTAATCAAATTACCTGAACATTTACGACATATTATTTTGGCAGGACGTTGCAAAGACGACATTGAAGCTTTTCAGGGGCTGTTACAAGAACTAGAAATCGACACAGACAGTCACGAGATGCGAAAACAGGAAAACAATCACTACAGGTCACATACGTCGCAATTCCGCGATGAAAGAAATAATAACTGGACACGACAAGGCTATTCTTACAACGCAAAGCGTGACCAAAACAGACACCACCCATATGACAACCACTGGCAGAGTAACAATAGTTACAGAGAAAGATCGCATTTCCGTAGTAATGAATATGACAGAGATTACCATAGAAACAGACAATATGGGAACCAAAACAATTATTATCAAGGGAGATAGAATAACTTCAGACGCAACAGTTCGGCGCACAGTTACGATTCAGGGAGAAATTCTCCACCACTTAACCGACAAGAAAGAAACTACAGGAACTACCGACATGACGACAGACGATGGGATCGTAACGACAGACCTGAATTGCATCAGAACTGGCGGGGTTTAAACAGGGCAGGGGCTTCTCGTCAGAGTGAATTTGTAGAAGTTAGGTCTCCTAATCCCAATAACGGCGCGCGCCAACAAAGAGACAGACAATGACTCGCACAGCAGGCAGCCGCGTGCGCCCGCTGGCTCCGAGAAATATAACATAAGACGCTAGCCTTGAGAAAAATTTTAGCATTCTTTACCGACGTATACCACATGATAATTACGTTCAAGTTGAATCTCTGAGTACTGTGAAGAGTAAAGGTTTACACCACATTTCACATGTAAAACCGTTTATTGAAAGATAATCTGCTTTTTAACTTTGTCTTTGCCATAAAACTCTTCACTTCACATTTCTAGTATGCATTGTCAGACTTAGAAACTGTTACCATGCAACAATGTTTGAAGTTAAATATCCAATCAAGAACCAAGAGAACTTATTTAAACAAAAATTACGAATGCATTGTTATAGTGAGCAGACGTCACAGTGTTATTGTGTGTGTACATTCTTGCGTGTTAGTTGCACGATTACGTAACGACTATAAGGCTTACATACTTAGAACATTTACCAGTACTGCTAATGAGATTTTAATGCAACATTTTGGTTTATTTGAAAATACATTCTGAATTTAAAGTGCTTTCTGTGAGATACCAGAGGACACAGTGGTTAGTTTATGTGACAGCTACACGATTTTATCATGACGCTACTAATGAGTGACAATTTACAATGTTGCTTTTGCGCTGTATCTGTTTTATATCTGCACAGTTTTCTGAATTCTTTTGGAAAGAAAAACATGTTTTAGTAGTAACTTTTGTGGTATAGCAACAATGAGACAGCCTTTTTCGTGGCATAACAATACGTTACGGTACAGTACTTTCTTCATCACAACAATAAGCGTAATAACTAAGATATCTATTCGCAAAGCATTTCATTTTTGTGTATCGTGAGGTAAGTACATTGACTTCTGTAGAACGTAGCTTTCGGAGGACGATAACTACGACACTTCCACAGAGATTATCTTACAACAAGACGCACAGTTTAGCGCTACAGTACACGCATTTGAGTGATTAATTTTGTACTTAAAACATTTATTTTTAAAGATTTTTGAATTACAATGATACAAAAGTTTTCCGTGATACATTTCATTCCATTGCTGTAATTTGTAACACCTGAGGGTATAATTACATTTATCCTCAGGGGGGTACACGCTTACTTTGTGTACGATGTGTGTGGCAACCACAAGGAACCCTAGCTAATATGGTATTTGCTTATACAACTTTACACATCGGTACCATATTTCTCCAACACATAAATTACACAGCTATCTGATTATTTGACAGAGAAATAAACATTCTTTTTACTACGTCAGTGACAGATGTTTACGCAATTACACAGTTGGATAACTTCACACTTACGAAATTGTATGTTGTTTGTACTTTGTGAACTGTTCATATTTTTTCAGAACCATTGTGATACTATGAGAGCTTTGAATGATATATTTGGTATGGGAGCATGATTTTAAAGTATGTTTGAGGTAGATAACACTTTTGACATGAGCAGAGAATTTTTTTTAATTTTGATATTATTGGAGGAAGCTACGACGATTTTGAGAGTTGACTGAGGTGTTATGATGTTATTTTTACGACGACTATGTGTATTATGTTGTTGCGGTATGTTTATGATCAATAAGCTGATGCTATATAAGGAATGTGATTACGTGTTTATATGTATATGAATAATGAACAGAAGTTAGGGACTATGGTTTGTGAAAAAGGATGTTGGAAACCGAGAAATCGTACTTTAAGGTTATGAAATGTGTGTAAATGGGTGAATGTATCACAATGCCGACGAAAATTTCTTTGGACACTGTTATATCAATAGGATTTTGTTTCTACACATTTGTAACCAAATTCTCAACCTGTGAATTTTTTTATATGAGACTGTCACTGTAGCGAAAACTGCTGTCGTAAATATTTCGGTATGAAAGGTAAGTGACCGGGACGTAATTCGTTGTGAGCGGCCAGGTGTGCCAGCTGCCTTGAGAAAAAGCCATTAGTGTGTGGCGCAGGTGGTAGAAAAAAAAAGGGGAGGCCATTATCCTCGCTATTGACATTCGTTTGTAGAAAGCATCGTAAATACGACACGCTAATAATAGCTTGGAAACATTCTTACATCTGCACACCTGATTAGGACAAGTGTCTATCTACGAGAATTGAGAGAAATGCCATATGGCTTGCTTTATGTATTTATTTACTCATTTTGTTTAATATCTAGTTTCTAGCTGCACTGCAGCACTGGTTAAAATAAAATTTTATAGATGTACTAATATAAATATTTTCTGTCTCCAGATCCAGTAAATAACAGTTTTGTGATATATTTCCAAAAAATGAGGGAGCATAAAAAGACATTTCCCTTCACAGGAATTGCATAAACAATTTCTTTACGATTTGGTAACTTATCTGCTAGTGTAAGTTCTCGTGATGCATCACTCTAGTGTTAAGATGTGACATAGGTATTAGACATGGCCATTTTTAGTGTAATATTTTTTCTGCTTGAGCTATGTCATGTTTAGGTATAAGTTGCTGCTGTTTGCCAGGCATAGTGTTATTGAATTTGACTTTGTATTATTCTGTTAAGCCAGTTTTACTAATGATTTATTTTTATTGTTTGCTGCACATTGCCTTAGATTAGTTGTAATATTACAATTGCTTTGCTAATTTCTTAATGCTGCTTGCTTCGCAAATCTGCGTTTCTTTTCATTGCTGTTTATATTAATTGTTTTATGTGATGCTGCATTGCCTCATCCCTTGGTATATATATCTGAGCTCAGTAGATTTAAGTTAGCTTAAGAGGGGGTAGATTATATAAGAAACTAACTATGATGAATTTATAAGAAATGCATTGAGAAGCTATCAGAAAATGGTTTGGCAAAAAAAAAAAGGATACTGTACAGTGGAGAAAAACTATTTTTGACAGAGGATGTGAACAGAATACAGAAAACAGGCTTAGATAGGACTTTTGGGAATAATGATGAACGAAGGGAGATCTCCATGCAAAATACTGCAGTAAAACAAACCCTGTCCTTTCCTTTTGTGTTATCCCACTATGTGTTTGTGTACCCTTGTGTATTTGTTTTCTTCCTGTCTCTGTGTAGTTTCATAGAATTTTTTCTTCTTCTAATACTAAGCTACATTCACTATGATGAGGAATACTGTTATCCTCAATATAATTGGCATTAATAATATGTTATTTACTTTGTAAATATGCTTAGACATTATTTATTTTGTTTTATTTTAATGCTCATGTGTGAAGTTGATGTTTCGAAAGTTATTCTGATCTTTTATGTATGTACTCATGTCATAATTCCTGTAACACTGACGTATATGTCTATTTCTATTCTTTTGTAAAGCCCCTATTACCACAAATGTTATCTGTATTGTTATGTTCTTTAGTGATGTGTTTTGTACCTTTGTAATTGTGTTCTTATGTTATAAAATTGTAATTGACAGCAGTTCATCAAATCAAGCAACTTGTAAGTTACATTTCACTGCACACGTTTTTGTTGGTCATAGTATATGGACAATATGTGAGAAGTAGGGACTGATAGTGTTTGCACGTGTGTTAATAAATCAGCAAGGGACTGGATAACAGCATTGCTGGTTCTAAGGACAATTCCAAAAACTTTGTGAGTGCACAAGTGGTGGTTATGGACTTGCTATATTATCCGCAAGACTCTTCAATGGTGATTGTGCACCTGCACAGTCACAACAGATGGCTGCTGGCCATCTCTACAAGGACTGCAGTGGGTCTGCACCTCTGGTGGCCCACCAGTACCGTAATCTCTACAAGGACTACAGTGGGTCTGCGTCTTTGCTGACTCACCAGTACCATTATTTCTACAAGGACTGCAGTGGGTCTGCGCCTCTGGTGGCCCACCAATACCGTAATCTCTACCAGGACTACAGTGGGTCTGCTCTGTGATGACCTACCCACCAATACTCTTCAAAATTGCGACTGACTCCGCTGTGGGTTTACTCTGTTGTGGCCCATTACCTGTCTGCATGTAGAGTCAGCACTGTCTTTTCGTTGGAAGGACAACAATACTTCTTCAATACTGCATGGAAATCCACTACTTCCGTGTGCATTTTCTTTTACTGCTCAGACTTTGAGAAAAAGACTGATATTTTACTGTGATGAACGATTAGGACTGTCTTTATGGACCGTGAGAAAATTTTAGCTTTTGGCCAACATTGTATCAATAAGTGTGTGCATTTGATTTCTTTGTTATTGTAATTATGAAAAATTTTTTCAAATCTGTATTGGGCACTGCCCAAACCAATTTGTAAAATTTTTTGTGGGGAGCATGGGGGCTATGTAAGTAGGCTGTTTAGGTTTTTTTTATTGGTAACGCCACCTCTGTATGAAAATCACTGGCTGTGCTGTGTGCAGCCTGTGGCCAGTTTGCATTGTTGTAATACTCGCCATTGTAGTGTTAGGCAGCTGGCTGCGAACAGCGCGTAGCGTTGCGCAGTTGGAGGTGAGCCGCCAGCAGTGGTGGATGTGGGGAGAGAGATGGCGGAGTTTTGTAATTTGTCATGAACTGCTATATATATGATGATATCAAGGTAAATACATTGTTTGTTCTCTATTAATATCTTTCATTTGCTAACTATCCCTATCAGTAGTTAGTGCCTTCCATAGTTTGAATCTTTTATTTATCTGGCAGTAGTGGCGCTCGCTCTATTGCAGTAGTGGGAGTAACCAAGATTTTTGTGAGGTAAGTGATTTGTGAATAGTACAGGTTAATGTTAGTCAGGGCCATTCTCTTGTAGAGATTAGTGAAAGTCAGATTGCGTTGCGCTAACAAAATATTGTGTGTCAGTTTAAGGACAGTCGTGTATAAAATTTTCAAAGGGGACGTTTCACTCTTAACAAGGACGTAGCCTGTGGATGGTTTTTAACAAGGACGTAATCAAAGTGGGTGTCCGGTGGTCTGAAACCCTCCTATCACCTAAATGAAAATTAGACCCCACTTACTGGGCTGCCGTTTTGTGAGACTGAAAGCTATTTCTTTTTTCAGTCATTTGGCGAAAAAGGGATACGCATTTTCGATATTGTACTACGCATGTGTGCATAAAGGCGGCTCACTTGTGGAGCGGCGATGTACCACGTCTGAAGTTTCACTACAAGAACGACGTTCTGCTGCGAAATGTTGTACTCGTAATATCATTGGAACAGTGCATCCATTCGTCACTGCTCTAACGTACTTACAAACGTCACATAAACGTATGTCGTACATCGCAGAGGAGGTTATTAGCATCAAAGACTGTATTATCATGGATCAAGACAAACTCATTTATGAGAGCGCAGATATTAGAAGTCTAGTGGAAATCAATGTGCGAGTCAATGTTGAGTCCCAAAACTACAGCTCACAGTATTTATCTATTCCACTATGTTTTACAAATGTATTTGGTTGCTATAATATCAGGTTGACTGTTGAAACAATTTTTAAAAAGTTCTTGATAACTTCAGAAACTTGCATTTCAATTTTAGTACATAACAATAAATAAATGTGTTGTCACAATAAATGAAGAACATGAGCCTTTTTAAGGCTTCCCTCAACAAATTCCCCCCCCCCCTTTTGACAAAATCCTGGATACGTCCTTGCTCTAATATTTAATTCTAGATATTGTGTGCCAATCTGAATTATATCCTTACTGTAAGGTAAGCGTTAAAAGTAAATTATGATTCCTTGCAGCAGAATTTGTAAATAGACATTGACAACTGGTCATTCAGAGTTGACTTGTTTTTTTTTTTTTCAAGAAAATCCGTACTGGATGTACGAGGGCAGTTCAATAAGTAATGCAACACATTTTTTTTCTCGGCCAATTTTGATTGAAAAAACCGGAAATTTCTTGTGGAATATTTTCAAACATTCCCGCTTCGTCTCGTATAGTTTCATTGACTTCCGACAGGTGGCAGCGCTGTACGGAGCTGTTAAAATGGCGTCTGTAACGGATGTGCGTTGCAAACAACGGGCAGTGATCGAGTTTCTTTTGGCGGAAACCAGGGCATCTCAGATATTCATAGGCGCTTGCAGAATGTCTACGGTGATCTGGCAGTGGACAAAAGCACGGTGAGTCGTTGGGCGAAGTGTGTGTCATCATCGCCGCAAGGTCAAGCAAGACTGTCTGATCTCCCGCGTGCGGGCCGGCCGTGCACAGCTGTGACTCCTGCAATGGCGGAGCGTGCGAACACACTCGTTCGAGATGATCGACGGATCACCATCAAACAACTCAGTGCTCAACTTGACATCTCTGTTGGTAGTGCTGTCACAATTGTTCACCAGTTGGGATATTCAAAGGTTTGTTCCCGCTGGGTCCCTCGTTGTCTAACCGAACACCATAAAGAGCAAAGGAGAACCATCTGTGCGGAATTGCTTGCTCGTCATGTGGCTGAGGGTGACAATTTCTTGTCAAAGATTGTTACAGGCGATGAAACATGGGTTCATCACTTCGAACCTGAAACAAAACGGCAATCAATGGAGTGGCACCACACCCACTCCCCTACCAAGAAAAAGTTTAAAGCCATACCCTCAGCCGGTTTGGTCATGGTTACAGTCTTCTGGGACGCTGAAGGGGTTATTCTGTTCGATGTCCTTCCCCACGGTCAAACGATCAACTCTGAAGTGTATTGTGCTACTCGTCAGAAATTGAAGAAACGACTTCAGCGTGTTCGTAGGCACAAAAATCAGAACGAACTTCTCCTTCTTCATGACAACGCAAGGCCTCACACAAGCCTTCGCAGCCGAGAGGAGCTCACAAAACTTCAGTGGACTGTTCTTCCTCATGCACCCTACAGCCCCGATCTCGCACCGTCGGATTTCGATATGTTTGGCCCAATGAAGGACGCAATCCGTGGGACGCACTACGCGGATGATGAAGAAGTTATTGATGCAGTACGACGTTGGCTCCGACATCGACCAGTGGAATGCTACCGTGCAGGCATACAGGCCCTCATTTCAAGGTGGCGTAAGGCCGTAGCATTGAATGGAGATTACGTTGAAAAATAGTGTTGTGTAGCTAAAAGATTGGGGAATAACCTGGTGTATTTCAATGCTGAATAAAACAACCCCTATTTCAGAAAAAAAAATGTGTTGCATTACTTATTGAACTGCCCTCGTATCTCTGCTTTCCCGTAAAGATTTTGTTGTGTTCGCTCTGAACCGCCAGGTTGGCCGAGGGCGCTGATGCGCTGCTTCCCAGACTCGGGTAGGCGCGCCGGCCCCGGATCGAATCCACCCAACAGATTAACGACGAGGGCCAGTGTGCCGACCAGCCTGGATGTGGTTTTTAGGCGGTTTTCCACTTGGTGAATACGGGGCTGGTCCCCATGTCCCGCCTCAGTTACCCGATTCGTAGACATCTGAATACATTCACAATAATCCATGGATAACACTAGACGCAGACAGCTGTGGTACACTAGTTCTGTCGCGGGTGGTACGGGATGGCGGCAGGAAGACTATCCAGCCACCACTTACCATTAACTTTGCCAAATCCGATCCTAACCATGCCGACCCTTGTAACCTCCCCCTCACTTATCGACCTTAATGACAGTGAAAAATTAAACTGCATGTACCTAATGGAAATTTGGGAAAAGCAATCGTCACCGAAGTTAATTTGTCGGTAAAGAGGGAGGAAAGGGTTACATCTAAATGAAACGAAAAATGCAAATGAAACTGGTGGAAATTAAATTTGAAAAGGGGTAAAGTTAATAATGAAAGTAAATGTGCGGCCGTTACGTTAACAATTAACTAGCGGTAATTAGATATTTGAGATTTGGGGGAAATTACGGTCGCCAGTCCTAAGGACAATTACTATAGTAACTGAAAAAGAAAGGTTATTACACATATAATTAGCACTAGAGGCGTGGCAACTGAAGGTTGACACGTGTAGTGTGAAATACTGAATGTTTGTCAGAAGTAATAATTTTCGCTACACTCTGACTTAATTTAGCAAAAGAATTAATAAAACTGGAAAATCGAAAGTTAATTTAGTGACTGAAATTAATAGTGAGCTTTCTTTCTGAAGCACATCGAAATTCAGTAAAATACGGTTAGTCATGGACTACCTCAACAATCATTTCAAAAGCTACTTGAATCTACGCAATTTAGAAATAAGAGATTTAACTTTGAACTTGAATTAAATGATTCTGAACAATTAGCAACAGTAAAATTTAGTACGTACCAAGCTGAGCTGCAGTCACAGGTAAGCTAAAATACGGTAACAAAACTCGCACTCTTAATTTGAGCTTGTGTAATCTAAATATTGTAGCCAGCTATGAGTACCTTAACTGAACTTTCAAATTAAAGCAGTGAAATCTAATGATGCTGGCGTTTCAATTTCAACGACACTCGGGCTCATTTCGGAAAAGGAAGGGACCCTGATTGGCAATGCAATTGGGACAATGAGCAACAAAGGTTCATGATAAGTTGCTGTAATTTTGTGATGCAACAATTTTAAAAGTTTGAAAAGCTGAGGTCGGCCATACAGTTCTAAAACTTTACGTGCTTCCAGTCTTCTTTGTTGGCTGATTTAAGGTTTGAAGCCGTCGATCGAGGAGGTGGCGACAGTCACTCATTGTCGGCCGTCGCTGTTGCAGAAGCTGGATGTTGGCGCGCCTTCTTCTCGACACGGTCACCAGACGAAACGGGCTCTTGATGTGCGGCAGCTAATGCTTCCCGTCTGCGACACCATGTCAGAAGCTATCATCGCAAGTCGAGCGCAATTACATGCTGCCAAACCCCGAAAGCGCGGCAACTCGCGGGAGCTTCACACAACACACCTGCTCCATTGCACCACCCCAGCCAGACTCTCTCTGCTCTGCCCGTGCTCCAGGCGGCCGAGTTCACACTACCAAAGATCCTAAACACTTTTGTTCTCCACACGACCTATCGATGTATTCGTTCGATAGCATAATTTTCCCTAGGCCAGACCCAGCGTATAAATACAAATAATATTCACAAAACAAACCAATTATAAATTGTCATAAATGCATAAATATATACAAATAGTAAAACAATTACAATATACAAAGACTCAGAAATGTTATATCTTCAGGTAACAAAATAAGGAAAGAATTTGCAGTGCAATAGATGGAAATAGGAGGATATGCATTTCCGGCGTTACACCCTGCGTAACCGCAGGATTAAGACACAATCGAAAGAAAGAAAGAGAGAAAGATTTTGTTGTGTTCGCATGTGCCGCGATAACCGGGATGATGATGGATGTCGTCGCGTTGGCTTCAGTTATGAATCGCGATTCTGTACTACCTGAGACGACTCTCATCAGCGAATATCATGGCGACCTGTGGATGGGTCCCATATTCACTGTTTTGGAGAGCCATAGTGATGTCATTCTTGGCGTCATGATGTGGGGAGCCATCAGGAATGGATATGTGGGCAATGATCCTTGTAAGTTTGACTCAGTTTCGTAATCACTGAAATAACTTCTCGTGTCATGTTTGTCTCACTATAACGTATCATTACATGTAGTTTCTTTACGGCAGGTCTCTCAAGTGGCGAGCTAATGAACTACGTCTGCTTTTACTTCTTACATGCAACTTCTCTGTTCTTTTGTTTTAACACTGTATCATGTAGGGTTTGGGTAGAAGAAACAACGAATTACTCGTTGAGACTATTGTACCGAAGCTTCAGTTTCCAGTGGAAAAAATTGTATCAGATTGTCCTCAAAATCAAGAATTGTGCCTTTGTCAGAAAATGGCGAAATGGGACAAATCCTCGCAGTTGATTTGGGGTAAATCCCTGCAATTCCAACATTGTGACGACAATTCTTCAATGATAACCCCCACAAAAGATGACATCCAACACACACTGCGTAGGATTATCTCAGCTAAAGGCCTAATTCCGTTGTCTAAAATAGAGAGTTAACGAAAGCTCACTGGCAAATGACTGAAATCTGTGCATCTTGTAACGCCGGAAATGCATATCCTCCTATTTCCATCTATTGCACTGAAAATTTCTTTCCTTATTTTGTTACCTGAAGATATAACATTTCTGTGTCTTTGTATATTGTAATTGTTTTACTATTTGTATATATATGCATTTATGTCGATGTATAATTGGTTTGTTTAGTGAATATTATTTGTATTTATACGCTGGGTCTGGCCTAGGGAAAACTATGCTATCGAACGAATACAGCGATAGGTCGTGTGGAGAACGAAAGTGTTTAGGATCTTTGGTAGTGTTAACTCTGCCGCGTGGAGCGCGGGCTGAGCAAAGAGGGAGTCTGGATGGGGAAGTGCAGTGGAGCAGGTGTGTTGTGTGACGCTCCCGCGAGTTGCCGCTTTTTCGGGGTTGGGCAGCATGTAATTGCGCTCGACTTGCTATGATAGTTTCTGACGTGGTGTCGCGGACGGGAAGCATTAGCTGGCGGACATCAAGAGTCCGCTTCGCCTGGTGACCGTGTCGAGAAGAAGGCGCGCCAACAGCGACGGCCGACAATGAGTGACTGTCGCCACCTCCTCGATCGACGGCTTCAGACCTTCAATCAACCAACAAGGAAGACTGGAAGCACGTAAAGTCTTAGAACTGTATGGCAGACCTCAGCTTTTAAAACTGTTCAAATCACAAAATTACAGCAACTTAGCATGAACCTTTGTTGCTCATTGTCCCAATTGCATTGCCAATCAGGGCCCCTTCCTTTTCCGAAATGAACCCGAGTGTCGTTGAAATTCAAACGCCAGCATTAAAATTATATAATTCAATTTCACTGCCTTAATTTCAAAGTTCAGTTAAAGTATTCATAGCTGGCTACAATATTTAGATTACACAAGCATAAATTAAGAGTGCGAGTTTTGTTAGCATATTTTAGCTTACCTGTGACTGCATCTCAGCTTGGTACGTACAAAATTTTACTATTGTTAATTGTTCAGAATCATTTAATTCAAGTTCGAAGTTAAATCTCTTATTTCTAAATTGCGTAGATTCAAGTAGCTTTTGAAATGATTGTTGAGGTAGCTCAAGACTAACTGTATTTTACTAAATTTCGATATGCTTCAGAAACAAAGTTCACTATTAATTTCAGTCACTAAACTAACTTTCAATTTTCCAGTTTTATTAATTCTTTTGCTAAATTAAGTCAGGGTGTAGCGAAATTTATTACTTCAGACAAACATTCAGTTTTCACACTACACGTGTCAACCTTCAGTTGCCACGCGTCTAGTGCTAATTATATGTGTAACAACCTTTCTTTTTCAGTTACTATAGTAATTGTCCATAGGACTGGCGACCGTCATTTCCCCCAAATCTGAAATATCTAATTACCGCTAGTTAATTGTTAAAGTAACGGCCGCACATTTACTTTCTTTATTAACTTTACCCCTTTTCAAAATTAATTTCTACCTGTTTCATTTGCATTTTTCGTTTCATTTAGATGTAACCCTTTCCTCCCTCTTTACCGACAGATTAACTTCGGTGACGATTGCTTTTCCCACATTTCCATTAGGTACTCGCGGTTTAATTTTTCACTGTCATTAAGGTCGATAAGTGAGGGGGAGGTTACAATCTGACGTCGACACCCAGTAAATAACGAACGTAAGATCAATGCTTGGGGAAAGAGAGCTTACCATTGAGAAGGAAAGACGTGCCAAAGAAAGAACAGAGCCTGATGTAGAAAGGAAATGACGTAAGCTTGATTTCATTATACATTCCATCAAGGGGAAAAAAAAAATAGAAAGATGGGAACACATCAAACAACTACAGTTGCATTTTTTTCTTGTTGATAGCTTTCTTACCAATGGAAGTGTGTGCCCATACGAAATATATTACAACAAAGTAATCCTTTCTCGGATACATTTATGATAGCCTTTAACCTTACAACAACTTGGCGTAAGCAAGCATGGTTGAATTCACAGCAGTGTTTGTTTCACTGTTAATCTTTTGTCGTAGTAGTACTTTCATAATTAGTTGGTAATACTGTTATCTGTAAAATATCTTCTACTTCTTTATAGTACCTTCGTTATTGTGCTCCAATGTTTCTCTCATTATGAGGCTCATTACAACGCTCTAAAGTAGCACCGGAGCATGACAGATTTAGAGATGAAACAGCATCAGTTTTCAGCTTACTTTTCGAAGAAATATTCAGCAGTTCACTTTTCAAAGCCATTTCATAATCCGAATGAAATGCATTGAGCTTCTTCCATCCGGAGTTGGAGCAGAAAACTGAGATGGAGGCATCTGGATGACTGCAGCACGTGGAACACCCGCCCGGATGAGGGGCCCATTCCCAGATGATAGTGCGTGTTGAGACGACGACGACCACGGAAGTAGTTCGGCTTCCGTCGGCTCTGGCGCGTAGCACTCGGGAGCCGGAAGCAACGAGGGATACTGCGTCCAGGCAGGCACATAGTCTGAAAGCACAAAGCCTGCGGCAGAATCACGAAGCTCAAAGTGACGAATTTCATTCTTGTGGCGTCACAACAATCCTCTCGGTCCCTGCAGGAGAAACATACACTCCTGGAAATTGAAATAAGAACACCGTGAATTCATTGTCCCAGGAAGGGGAAACTTTATTGACACATTCCTGGGGTCAGATACATCACATGATCACACTGACAGAACCACAGGCACATAGACACAGGCAACAGAGCATGCACAATGTCGGCACTAGTACAGTGTATATCCACCTTTCGCAGCAATGCAGGCTGCTATTCTCCCATGGAGACGATCGTAGAGATTCAGGATGTAGTCCTGTGGAACGGCTTGCCATGCCATTTCCACCTGGCGCCTCAGTTGGACCAGCGTTCGTGCTGGACGTGCAGACCGCGTGAGACGACGCTTCATCCAGTCCCAAACATGCTCAATGGGGGACAGATCCGGAGATCTTGCTGGCCAGGGTAGTTGACTTACACCTTCTAGAGCACGTTGGGTGGCACGGGATACATGCGGACGTGCATTGTCCTGTTGGAACAGCAAGTTCCCTTGCCGGTCTAGGAATGGTAGAACGATGGGTTCGATGACGGTTTGGATGTACCGTGCACTATTCAGTGTCCCCTCGATGATCAACAGTGGTGTACGGCCAGTGTAGGAGATCGCTCCCCACACCATGATGCCGGGTGTTGGCCCTGTGTGCCTCGGTCGTATGCAGTCCTGATTGTGGCGCTCACCTGCACGGCGCCAAACACGCATACGACCATCATTGCCACCAAGGCAGAAGCGACTCTCATCGCTGAAGACGACACGTCTCCATTCGTCCGTCCATTCACGCCTGTCACGACACCACTGGAGGCGGGCTGCACGATGTTGGGGCGTGAGCGGAAGACGGCCTAACGGTGTGCGGGACCGTAGCCCAGCTTCATGGAGACGGTTGCGAATGGTCCTCGCCGATACCCCAGGAGCAACAGTGTCCCTAATTTGCTGGGAAGTGGCGGTGCGGTCCCCTACGGCACTGCGTAGGATCCTACGGTCTTGGCGTGCATCCGTGCGTCGCTGCGGTCCGGTCCCAGGGCGACGGGCACGTGCACCTTCCGCCGACCACTGGCGACAACATCGATGTACTGTGGAGACCTCACGCCCCACGTGTTGAGCAATTCGGCGGTACGTCCACCCGGCCTCCCGCATGCCCACTATACGCCCTCGCTCAAAGTCCGTCAACTGCACATACGGTTCACGTCCACGCTGTCGCGGCATGCTACCAGTGTTAAAGACTGCGATGGAGCTCCGTATGCCACGGCAAACTGGCTGACACTGACGGCGGTGGTGCACAAATGCTGCGCAGCTAGCGCCATTCGACGGCCAACACCGCAGTTCCTGGTGTGTCCGCTGTGCCGTGCGTGTGATCATTGCTTGTACAGCCCTCTCGCAGTGTCCGGAGCAAGTATGGTGGGTCTGACACACCGGTGTCAATGTGTTCTTTTTTCCATTTCCAGGAGTGTAGAATGCCCAGTATGTCGTACAATGATGCCCCGCTCCCAGCGCCTCTGTCCGCCTTACAAAAGACACTTTGCCTGCCTGTGCGGAGTGGGTACCACCCGTCGGGTAGCAACTGAAGCAAGGTGTGGTGGCGCCATTCATGTAACAACCCCGCCGGTGGTAGACTGTCGCGTAGCTTGGAGCGGTAGGAAGACAAGAAGAGCTACAGAGCTTGATTCCGTGTGTGGGAGGCAAGACGTTTGTCCATCAGCTGCATAAATATTCGTACAAAGCTGTCAGATTCTGTATGGATCGCGGGTGGAACAGTGCTCTCATGATGTGGGGATACCAAAGGTGGTGCAAAACTGTTCAAACTCGAAGGCAACAAATTAACGTCCATTGTCAGACACAGTAACGTCACGCAATCTCTCGCGCGAAAGACGACGGCCGGACCTGCAATGGGGAACGAGCGGTAGTAGAGTGCATAGGAACAAAAAAGGGAACGAGCGTTCTCAACTTGAAACAAATTTGCATTTATCCGTTTTCGTTCCAACTCATTGTTTTCAGTAAATAGTCGAAATAAATGTCGAACTTAATTGTTTGTTGTGGTAGTACAAAACACGATCAATGAGAGAAGCACTATTTTTCACTGCAAAGTTTACTGTAAAAAAACACGCAGTACATTAATAATTATGGGGTAAATTTCTACTCAATCGCCAATCACCAATAAAAGTTCATACTGCCGTTAACAGAGTCGCTTTCGCTCGTAAATGGAATCACAACACAATACATAATGGCATTAGCGGGCTACCGACTCGTGAGTGCTACTTGGATTCAATCCGTCGTCAGCGGCGCGGCTTGCTACTTTGCGTACACCTCGTGATCCCTACCATGTGTTCATTCCAGTATCCGTGCCAGCCTGTACGCCGTACCAACTCGCAGTGTCGTGCGGACGCCGTCTGGGGTGTACACGAGGGTCTCTGTGACGCACACCGACGCTACACCTTCACTGCTCCAGGAAACCGACTACAGTGGAGCCGAATAACCCTGCTAGGTCCCGTTTAAAACCTCCCTTGAAGCAAGAACGTAGCAGACTTGGCAGAGTAGACATTATTTTCTATTGCCGTAGGGCTGTTGATAAGATATCGGTATACACATATATTATACAGAAAATATCTATATATATCGGCTATATTTATTTCACCGATACATCGAGTGCTGATAGTTTCATTTTATAGTATACTTCCTTCGAAATTTTCGGTAAGTGTATGATATCGTTCCATTGAATTTGTAGGAGAATATAATTTTACTTCCGCTGAGTGAAGGACCCTTAATACTTTTTGAGCTTTCATCACATCTAGTCTTTCTCTTTGACTGTGTGAAGCAAGTGTAGATGGTACAAAGAAGAGGACCGACTGCATTGTGGTGTGGCGGTGTGAATGCAATAACAAGATATTCGATGTGAGGAAATAGCGCTTCTTCACTTCGTCATTCATCAAAAACTGTTGGTGACAATGATGAACCAAAATCTAAATGACAAGACTGATCTTTGCTGTCTGCGGAGACGTGTGAGGGGAAATGCTGGCGTAATCGGCGCTCGGCGCCTCCAACGGAATTCGCAACGTTTAACTGCACCACGCATTTTTGACACTACAACTTGTAGATATGTGGCGTTTTCAGAAATAAAATAAAAAAACCAGGAAAGTCGACATGAAGTGTTCTGGAAAAATCCGATATGTGACGGAAACTAAAGACAGACCCATTCAAGACATTCTGTTGTGCCGCTTATCTGCAGTTACAAACCATGGAAAATCCAAGTTGGAATGTAACAATATTATGAGAAGGAAAGTTGCTACTCACCATAGGGCCGATATGCTGAGTCGCACATAGGCATAAAAAGACTCTCACACTTAAGGCTTTCGGCCATTAAGGCCTTCGTCAACGATAGTAGACACACATATGCACACGCACACCCATAAAAATGCAACTCACACACAACTGCAGTCTCAGGCAGCTGAAGCCACACTGTGAGCAGCAGCACTAGTGCATGATGGGAGTGGCGACTGGGTGGGGGTAAGGACAAGGCTGGGGTGGGGAAGGCGAGGGATAGTTTGATGGGGGTGGTGGGCAGTAAAGTGCTGCAGGTTAGACAGTGGGCAGGGGAGAGGTGGGGAGGGGGGGAGGGGGGGAGGGGAAGTAGGGGAAAAGGAGAGAAATAAAAAGACTGTGTGTGATGATGGAATGACGGGTGTGTAGTGCTGGAAAGGTAACAGGGAAGGGGCTAGATGGGTGAGGACAGTGACCAAAGAAGGTTGAGGCCAGGAGGGTTATGGGCACATAGGATATATCGCAGAGAAATTTCCTTCACAGCCTGTGCCATAAGGATCCCTCCAACCAACACCAGTTTTTCTGCTTTGCAGCCTGTGCCTTAAGGAACCTTTCCACCAACACCAGCTATTCTGGCTTTACATCCTGTGCCACACGGATCTTTCCCACCAACACCAGCTTTTCGGCATGAATGGCCACCGAGAAACTGTGTCCAAGGAATAAGTGGACCATCATTTTGCTGAACGCACTGCCAAACATGATATCCTTCATATCAATGACTGCTTCACAGCCTGTGCCATATAGATCCTTCCCACCAACACCAGCTATTCTGTGACAGGCAACAAGCTGTCTGTCTGCATGAATGGCCACCGACAAACTGTGGTCCAGAAACAAGTTGACCACCCTGTTGTTGAACACGCTGCCAAACATGATATCCTTCATTTCAATGACTGCTTCGTAGCCTGTGCCATGTGGAACCTTCCCACCAACACCAGCTTTTCTGAGTTGCACAGGTGAGAACTTCTCCTGCAATACATCCTACATTCCTGTAAGCCTCCTGGCCTCAAACTATGTTAATCACTGTCCTCGCCCACCCAGCCCCTTACCTGTTTCCTTTCCAGCACTACACAGCTGTCAGCCCACCACCACAGCCAGTCTTTTTATTTCTTTCATTTTTCGCTACTCCCCCTCCCCCCTCCCAACCTCTCCCATGTCCTCTGTCTAACCTGCAGCACTTCACTGTTTGTCACTCCCACAATACTATCCCTCGCCCTCCTGACCCCATCCTCGACCTTACCAACACCCAATCACCACTCCCATCATGCACTTGTGCTGATGCTCGCAGTGTGGTTTTAGTTGCCTGAGACTGCAGTCGTGTATTGCGTTTGCGTGTGTGTGTGTGTGTGTGTGTGTGTGTGTGTGTGTGTGTGTGTCAGTCGTGTGTGTGAGTTGCGTTTGCGTGTGTGTGTGCTCGTGTGTGTGTGTGTGTGTGTGTGTCTACTTTTGTTGACAAAGGCCTTAATAGCCGAAAACTATAATTGTGAGAGTCTTTTTGTTGTGCCTATCTGTGACCCAGCATCTCCGCTCTATGGTGAGTAGCAACTGCCCTTCTCATGATATTGTTATATGCAACTACCATTGTTGACAAAGTGGTTATCGCCAATCGTGAACTTCTATCGTTGTCCTTTCGATTCTTATTATAAGGGGGATAAGCAGACTGCTATCTTTTTGGTGTACAACAATGAAAGCTGTTGATTCAATAAACAGATACCTGTTGATTCGTGTCCGGAATGAGATAGACTGTCGTTTCGATGTTTCTCCGGCAACACATGGTGAGTATATTGTATAGTGCGTATGTGAATATAAAGCTTTGAACCTTCCCCTACAAAGTGATAGGTGCAATGTGCTTCTTTCATAGTTTATCTGTATGAGCAATTGAAATTTGTTCTTTCTTTTCGAACCACGCTGTATAAAACCGTGGTGAAACAAGTGTAGCGATCTGAAAATGGGCATGATATCCTGAAATCGGTATTACCATTAAAACAAAGTTTTAAAAATGTATTTGTGACTTGTCTTGTTTTCAGTCATTAACTGAACAACAATCACGGAACACATCAAGAACCAACCTGGATGAAATGTTCCAGCCTCGATAAAATATTGGCTTACTTCAAAAGTTTGTACCATTGGTCCCTAAGTTTAATAAACACAACAAATACACATAACAGAAACTCTAGTTATCAGTAATATCTTTCTTTCAGTATTTACAAAAGTTTGCCAACGCTGGGGTAAATTTTCCATTCAGCTACTGTAGAAACTACGTGGTTTTGAGACGGAGAACTCGTCGACCCACGTTCAGAACATATTTTCATCAGGGAAGGAAGAATCTTTTAGGTTTCCCGATAGAAAGCGGGAAAGGTGGAAATCTCAGGTTAACAAACTCAGTTTAATAATGTAGATCAGAATGTCTTCCCAACCGAACTCATGTACGGTGTTTTTTTTGTATATGTAACAGAATGCGGCTTCCGCCGGAGGTTCGAGTCCTTCCTCGGGCATGGGTGTGTGTGTTGTTTTTAGCATAACTAAGTTTAAGTTAGTTTAAGTAGTGTGACTCTAGGGACCGATGATCTCAGCAATTTGGTCCCTTAGGAATTCACACACATTTGAACATCTGAACCAAATTCAGGAGGGAGTTATCGTGGAATAGCATCACTTCATACAATCTTCGGTATCTTGGGATTGCTTCTGCAAGATGTCTCAATAGCTGACAAAAAAAGTCAGCGGTGATGATCACACCTCGAGGAAGCAGTTCTTAGTACACCATACCGTCGCTGTTCCGATAGATGCATAACTAGTTTTCGTGGAGGCGCACAGGTACTTATACGAGGGGTTGCTGCTTTGATTGGGCTCAGCCATTTCTTTCTTTTCCTTATGTTAGCCTGAAGACACCATTTGTCCTCGCCAGTAATGGTAATGGATAGCAATGGTCGATGTCGTTGACGAGCCAACTGTTGACGAGGAAGCAGAGATATGCATATGGCACCTGCTGATTTTTTGTGATTTTTGACTTACAGCATGCAGTACCCATGCACTCGATTTTTGAACCTCCTCCAATGTCGCACGATCCTGAAGTGACCACAAATCATCGCATCTGGCAGTTCTCAAGTCCATAGTCATGGGTCATTGTGGATTAATGCGACTGAACAATCTTCATCAAACCCTGAAAGTCTTCCTGATCGGGGAGCGTCACTAATATCAAAACGAACCTCCTTAGAATGTGAAAACCATTTTTTGGGCGTGCTTTGTCCAATGGCAATATCCCCATATATGTCGCAAATGTTCCTGGCTGGTTCCGCTGCTGTCACTCCTCTACTGTCCACCCCCAGTAGCTAAGTGGTCAGCGCGAGGGAATATCATGCATAACGACCCAGGTTCGATTCTCGGCTAGGTCAGAGATTTTCTGCACTCAGGGACAGAGTGTCGTGTTTTCCTTCTCATCATTATTTCTTCACCATCGTCACGGACGTCACCTAAGTGGCGTCAACTCGAAAGACTTGCACCAGGTGAGCGATCTACCCGACGGGAGGTCCTAGCCACACGGCATTTACTCCTCTACTAAACTCAAATGAACAAGTCGAAAATGATATTACTACACTACTGGCCTTAAAATTGCTACACCACGAAGATGACGTGCTACAGACGCGACATTTAACCGACAGGAAGAAGATGCTGTGATATGCAAATGATTAGCTTTTCAGAGCAGTCACACAAGGTTGGCGCCGGTGGCGACACCTACAACGTGCTGACATGAGGAAAGTTTCCAACCGATTTCTCATACACAAACAGCAGTTGACCGGCGTTGCCAGGTGAAACGTTATGCGATGCCTCGTGTAAGGAGGACAAATGCGTACCATCACGTTTCCGACTTTGGTAAAGTTCGAATTGTAGCCTCTCGCGATTGCGGTGTATCGTATCGCGATACTGCTGCTCACGTTGGTCGAAATCCAATGACTGTTAGCAGAATATGGATTCCATATTCTCGTATGACTAGGAGTCGAGATGACAGGCATCTTATCCGCATGGCTGTAACGGGTCGTGCAGCCACGTCTCGATCCCTGAGTCAACAGATGGGGACGTTTGCAAGACAACAACCATCTGCACGAACAGCTCGACGACGTTTGAAGCAGCATAGACTATCAGCTCGCAGACCATGGCAGCGGTTACCCTTGACGCTGCATCACAGACAGGAGCGCCTGCGATGGTGTACTCAACGACGAACCTGGGTGCACGAATGGCAAAGCGTCATTTTTTCGGATCAATCCAGGTTATGTTTACAGCATCATGATAGTCGCATCCGTGTTTGGCGACATCGCGGTGATGGCACATTGGAAGCGTGTATTCGTCATCGCGATACTGGCGTATCACCCGGCGTGATGGTATGGGGTGCCATTGGTTACACGTCTCGGTCACCTCTTGTTCACACTGACGGCACTCTGAACAGTGGACGTTACATTTCAGATGTGTTACGACCCGTGGCTCTATCCTTCATTCGATCCCTGCGAAACCCTACACTTCAGCAGGATAATGCACGACCGCATGTTTCAGGTCCTGGACGGGGCCTTTCTGTATACAGAACATGTTCGACTGCTGCCCTGGCCAGCACATTCTCCAGATCTCTCACCAACTGAAAACGTCTGGTTAATGGTGGCCGAGCAACTGGCTCGTCACAATACGCCAGTCAATACTCCTGATGACGTGCTGAAGCTGCATGGGCAACTGTACCTGTACACGCCATCCAAGCTCTGTTTGACTCAATGCCCAGGCGTATTAAGACGGCCAGAGATGGTTGTTCTGGGTACTGATTTCTCAGGATTTATGCACCCAAATTGCGTGAAAATGTAATGACATGTCAGTTCTAGTATAACATATTTGTCGTATGAATACCCGTTTCTCATCTGAATTTCCTCTTTGTGTAGCAATCTTAATGGCCAGTAGTGTATTTCTAGCGTCCACAGCTCCACTCACTTTCTCAAAATGAGAGGACAACAATATGTAAACTTAAATAGAAACAAAGAACTACAACTAAAAATATGACACGAAAGAAGTAAACCCGTAGCAACAGGAATACAACATGCAAAACAAAAGGCTACGAACTTATGCACAAACGTAATACACTCCTGGAAATGGAAAAAAGAACACATTGACACCGGTGTGTCAGACCCACCATACTTGCTCCGGACACTGCGAGAGGGCTGTACAAGCAATGATCACACGCACGGCACAGCGGACACACCAGGAACCGCGGTGTTGGCCGTCGAATGGCGCTAGCTGCGCAGCATTTGTGCACCGCCGCCGTCAGTGTCAGCCAGTTTGCCGTGGCATACGGAGCTCCAACGCAGTCTTTAACACTGGTAGCATGCCGCGACAGCGTGGACGTGAACCGTATGTGCAGTTGACGGACTTTGAGCGAGGGCGTATAGTGGGCATGCGGAAGGCCGGGTGGACGTACCGCCGAACTGCTCAACACGTGGGGCGTGAGGTCTCCACAGTACATCGATGTTGTCGCCAGTGGTCGGCGGAAGGTGCACGTGCCCGTCGACCTGGGACCGGACCGCAGCGACGCACGGATGCACGCCAAGACCGTAGGATCCTACGCAGTGCCGTAGGGGACCGCACCGCCACTTCCCAGCAAATTAGGGACACTGTTGCTCCTGGGGTATCGGCGAGGACCATTCGTAACCGTCTCCATGAAGCTGGGCTACGGTCCCGCACACCGTTAAGCCATCTTCCGCTCACGCCCCAACATCGTGCAGCCCGCCTCCAGTGGTGTCGCGACAGGCGTGAATGGAGGGACGAATGGAGACGTGTCGTCTTCAGCGATGAGAGTCGCTTCTGCCTTGGTGCCAATGATGGTCGTATGCGTGTTTGGCGCCGTGCAGGTGAGCGCCACAATCAGGACTGCATACGACCGAGGCACACAGGGCCAACACCCGGCATCATGGTGTGGGGAGCGATCTCCTACACTGGCCGTACACCACTGGTGATCGTCGAGGGGACACTGAATAGTGCACGGTACATCCAAACCGTCATCGAACCCATCGTTCTACCATTCCTAGACCGGCAAGGGAACTTGCTGTTCCAACAGGACAATGCACGTCCGCATGTATCCCGTGCCACCCAACGTGCTCTAGAAGGTGTAAGTCAACTACCCTGGCCAGCAAGATCTCCGGATTGTCCCCCATTGAGCATGTTTGGGACTGGATGAAGCGTCGTCTCACGCGGTCTGCACGTCCGGCACGAACGCTGGTCCAACTGAGGCGCCAGGTGGAAATGGCATGGCAAGCCGTTCCACAGGACTACATCCAGCATCTCTACGATCGTCTCCATGGGAGAATAGCAGCCTGCATTGCTGCGAAAGGTGGATATACACTGTACTAGTGCCGACATTGTGCATGCTCTGTTGCCTGTGTCTATGTGCCTGTGGTTCTGTCAGTGTGATCATGTGATGTATCTGACCCCAGGAACGTGTCAATAAAGTTGCCCCTTCCTGGGACAATGAATTCAATTTCCAGGAGTGTATAAGACATACTGATGATGAGGCTGTCACTTGCAGATCTGCCTCGGGCCTATGATCGAGCGTCACTTTCCGTGTGCACATTCTGCTTCGAAAAGGCGCGCTGCCACATGGCGTGGCGCTCGCGGCAAGCCAGGCACTCGCGCTGGCCGCAGTTTCGTCCCGAATCCGGGCGCGCATTATCGCGGGTGTTAGCGCCGTGCCGCAGAAGCGCCGGCTCTGCCAAATCGCGGACCCGCCGCCGTTGGAGCCCCGCTGCGCTGCGCGGTTCGGTGCGATGCTGTGCGGTGCTGTGCTGTACATTACGGGCGCGGTCTGTACCCTCCGTCTGTACAGGCTGGGCGGCACGCGCCGCCGCCGCCGCCGCGCCAGCCATTATTCCTACTCGTCCGCTATTAGCGCTGCGAGAATAATGGACGCGATTCCTCACAATTATCTTCGAAGGACGCCATTGTCACGGAGCGCCTGCTATTGAATTCGGCGGCTCCAAGTTAATCAGCGGTGTCTTTGCGAGCTCGTTCATTATACACGGCGCAGTTCTGCAGATAGGATGAGGCGAGGGACGAGTGAAAGCAGAGCCACGTCTCCTTCACGCGTCAACATAGCGCGGCAGGAGTGATTCAGAAACAAAGTAAGCCGAGTCTCGTCGCACTAGCGTTTCACATTGTCTTCCCTTCTGGTGGGAAACTGAATTGGGTTTCGTTCAGTAATGGGGCTATTCTTCACGACACGACCACTCTCTCTCTCTCTCTCTCTCACACACACACACTCACACACGCACATGCACACACATGCACACACATGCACACACATACATACCAACGACACAGGTGGACTGAGGAAAGAAAATATCCCATTTTCGTCATTCTTTAGTTATGCATTAATTTTACGTGGTGGGATTAAAGCCTTCACTTCTTATCGTATATCTAACCACACATCCTCACGAGGTTAGGCTGCAATACACATTGCATGAGTCTCACAGAACAGTAATAATAATAGTATAATTATAATAACCAAAGTTAAATGATGTATAGGTATTGCTGTATTTTATTATCAATGTACTACGTAGTTTTCTGATGACAAACGTCCTTGAAAAATGAGAGTTACGACATAATGACAGAAATGCAAGACAGGATTATAAATAGAATTAGATCGCGAGAAAAGAAGTTGATTGCTACGGTAACAGCCACAAATAACACAATACTGTTGGCTTACGATTTGAAGAGCGAAAAGCAGATAGAGATAAAGATGAGGGTGGTTGGGGCAGTGTTGACAGTCTCACATACTGGTTCCCCAATGGATAGAAAGACGACACCTAGGATTTACTGACAATGGAATTACGCCAATGATAAAAGAAAAAAAAAATAGATCACCTCTTGAAACTTCCTGGCAGATTAAAACTGTGTGCCGGACCGAGACTCGAAATCGGGACCTTTGCCTTTCGCGGGCAAATTACATTGCTATAACAATCGTTGCTACAATGAAGTAGAAATGGAAATCGGTGTTTGACGTCATTGGCCGGGAGGCCCCTTGCGGGGCAGGTCCGGCCGCCTTGGTGCAGGTCTTATTACATTCGACGCCACTTTGGGCGACCTGCGCGCTGGATGGGGAAGAAATGATGATGAAGACAACACAACACCGAGTCCCTGAGCGGAGCAAAACTCCGACCCAGCCGGGAATCGAACCCGGGCCCGTAGGACGGCTATCCGTCACGCTGACCACTTTTTTTGCCGGCCGAAGTGGCCGTGCGGTTAAAGGCGCTGCAGTCTGGAACCGCAAGACCGCTACGGTCGCAGGTTCGAATCCTGCCTCGGGCATGGATGTTTGTGATGTCCTTAGGTTAGTTAGGTTTAACTAGTTCTAAGTTCTAGGGGACTAATAACCTCAGCAGTTGAGTCCCATAGTGCTCAGAGCCATTTTGAACTTTTTTTATTTATTATTTTTTTTTTACCACTCAGCTATCGGGGAGGACGCTACAACGAAGTGTTTAATCAGGAAAGATACATTTTATGAAATTAATAATATATGAATCCTATTAACAGTGCTATCTTAAGGGAATGCCATCATCAGAAGGTTATGATGAAGTGATAGAGACCAGCTTGAGGTTATTAAACAACGCATTTTCAAGCTGAGTTCGAGTCTGCAGTACACCTCTGCGTTGCCAACTTCGTCTTTCTTGGAAGTTCCACAGCTAACTAACAGTTAAGCACAACTGCCGGTGTGCGGAGACTTCAGAATGACCAAGTTTCAGACACGGAAATGCGTCGAGGTGGGATATTTATGTGCTTGAACTGGCTACGTTAGCGTATTTAAATCGTTCGCTGGGAGTGTTCACGGAGATTACAGATCTCAAGAGACACTTACCGGGTCGTTTACAGCTGGGTCTCATCCACAGCGCCACAGATTCCATTGACGAGTTTTTAGATTTAATTGAGAAACTTGAAAAGTCGTCGAAATTCAAGCCACATAATGGGAACAGTAAACAGGGAAATGGGTATCAGAAACGACAGTATAATAAGACATAGAAATCGGGAACAAAGATTTCAGGAGTGGGAGTCTCACGAAATACAACGCCAGAATACGAGGTCGTCAAATGAGAGAGCGCCGTATCTCAGGTCCGGAGGTGGTGAAATAAACTGTTGTTGAAAAGGACACTCTATTTTAATAATTCTTTTGGCGTCGAAAATTCGGCAAAGAAACCACGAATGTTGGGGACGGAGATTACAAAAAAAAAATAAATAAAATAAAGTGGGGAATCATTTTAAGAAGAACAATCATAAAGAGGGCGCAAGAAATATGGAAAAAATTTGTAGAAGTGTGTCTTAATGATGATGTGGGGCTGAAAAATTTATTTTGTCAAAAGGAAGTGATTGATCGAATGAATGCATGTTTGTTGATTCTGTGATCAGAAGTGAGACTGAAGTGAATTTAAGTTTAGTTGAGATAGAATGTATAACGAATTCTATGAGGTACTAGTGAGTAGCAACAATTATAGTACTATAGGTGAAAGTAATGTAGATTCTTTTGTATCGGAGGGTTAGGTGAAGCTATCTGTGAAGACGGTGAAGCTGTAATCTCGTCAGCTGGAGTAAATTCTGTGGTGGATCGACGGTAGTATGAGAAAGTCTTTATGAAGGATGCGTAGCAGTAGTCTCCTCAGCTGATGTTAAATTTTGTTATTTTTCGGCTGATGTGGGTGATTTAATATTAAAGGGGGTCAGAGGTGAAGTTTTAGATGCTGAAGTTGCGAAGGCTGAAGCTACTAGTTTAGATATCTCGCAGGAAGTAACTTGAGCATTTATTTCTGTTGGTGGAAGTCAACCGATGGCTTTGGATGAAAGCATGAATGATGAATGGTTGTGGGAGTACGAATACGAAAGTAATCAGCAATCTGAGAGTAGAGAAACTGTAACGGAGACAAAAGTAGGTCCGAATTTGGCGCAGTTCGAGTGTTCTGTAAATTATAATGCGGAACGATGCAGTAGGGACATTTATAGTGTTTCGGCGGAGGCTAACGGACTTACTAGTGAGGATTTCTATAATGTATCGACAGATGTAATGGACGTTTTAAGTAAAGAAATTTATCAGTTGTCTGTGGTTAATCAGGATAAATTTTATATTGATAGGCGAAAATAAACTAGGATTTGTTTAAAAGAGAGGTCTCTGTACGCTGCGTGGTTTATTGTGAGAATGTAGCAGCTAGTTATATCGTTATTCAGAGGAAGCGAACAGAATATTTGACGCTTACAAGGATGATGACACAACGGGTTTTGAGGGTGATTTAAATCCCACACTTGAGTTGGAGGTAGATCAGGAGAACGGAGGAATGGATAATGAGATTGATGGTTGTTCTGGAGTTATAATGTGTACCATAAATATGCAAGAAGAAGGAAGGGACGCCGAAAATGATCTTTTGAGAGAGCAAAGTTTGGAGAGGTTTGAATTTAAAAATGTCCATCCTATAAATGAAATAGTCGATGTTGACGAAGAAAGAAAGTGTGCGCTTCTCGAAACTAAAAATGGTGTTCCAAGAGTAATCACAGATTTTGTCTCTAAACGTAAGCGTCCGTTGATGAAATACGAAAGGGGCCTCGAGTTTCAGCAATTCAAAAAACATAAAAAAGTGAGATTCGGAAGATATTCACACTGGCTGGATAAATGTAAGCGGCAAAAGTGGCAGGGTTGCACCCTGTAAAAGTAAATGGCACGTGTGTTACTAATTCATTTGTGTGTGTTTTTGCGTGTGTGTGTGTGAGTGCGTGTGTGTTTGTGTGTGTGTGCGAGAGAGAGAGAGAGAGAGAGAGAGAGAGAGAGAGAGAGAGAGAGAGAGAGAGACTGTGTGTGTATGTGTAACTTTCATACGTAATTTATATAAATTTTGGGGGCTATTTCCGTTTGGTGTTGAGGGTAGAAATGGTAAATGTAAGAAGTAAGCGGTGAACTAAAGAAGCACCTTTTAGTGCAAGAAGGGAGTAAACATTGGCCGCACAACTGCCGGTGCGCGGAGGTCGGCTGACAGTAACTGGTTCTCTAAGTGAGAAATGTAATTTGTGCAGATTTTGGGGAAAATTGCCGGGGCCAATTTAAATGTGTTATTGTAGTATTTTGGATGATTTCTCATATACTTGACGTAGTTTATTTGCCATTATCGTTCGTACAATGTTTTGTGCGTGGAAGTCATCAGACCTCATTAAAATTTTAATTTCTTGTGGGTGGTGGTGGTTAGTGTTTGACGTCCCGCCGACAACGAGGTCATTAGAGACGGAGAGCAAGCTCGGGTTAGGGAAGGATTGGGAAGGAAATCGGCCGTGGCCTGTCAAAGGAACCATCCCGGTATTTTCCTGAAACGATTTAGGGAAATCACTGAAAACCTAAATCAGGATGGCTGGAGACGGTATTGAACCGTCGGCCTCCCGAATGCGAGTCCAGTGTGCTAACCACTGCGCCACCTCGCTCGGTTTTCTTGTGGGAATAAACCGTGTAGTTACACGGTTTGAGCTAAGTTTTTGGGCGTATGTTGGTGGTTTCATTCTATGATCTTGTTATTTTGGATGGGTTCTGAATAGATTTGTATGTAAAAGTTTGGGGACAACTTTGCAATATGTTTCGGAGAATAATTGTGTGTGTAGGAGTATAATTATGCAAACAGGATTTTTAAAAATGTTTAATGCAGTTATATGCTTGATTGAAAGGAAAGTTAAACTGACGATATCTGCACAGGGTAATATTAGTTTCAAAGTTAGCAATTAGAGACAGTAAAATTGTAGAGAAATGATAAAATGTTAGTTCACTTATGGTGTCAAACAAATTTCACTACATGAAAGACATGTTTTCTAGTACGAACATGGACAGTGCGTCTGAAATATCGAGCTGAATCAGATGTCTTGCCTGCCCTACAAATAATTATTTCTGGTTATCCTGTTTGTGAATGTATCTGTTGAACTGAGGAGGACGTTCAGTGCCTGGTCTGTGGAGATTCGGTAAGTCATATTATTATTGGTAACCGCGCTACAGACGTATTTAGATAGCTACCGTCCTTCATCACTGGCGGTGACTGTCGATTGACGCATGTTCCAGCGTAGTAAATGGCCAAGGCGATCATGAAATTTTACGGAGGCGCCTCGAGTATGGACGATCTGAATTTCGACTTCAGAAAACCGATAACTTGCTGTGTTTGTGCTTGTGAAGTTTTCGGATGTGATCAAAACAAAACGTGCTATCAGATAAGTGCAAAAACCCCAAAAACTTTTGAAAAGATAGGGCTGTCTCGAAAGTTATTTGAAAATTTATGTGTTTATTTTGATATTTAACTAATGACATAATTTTATTACTTGTGTTACATTCATAAAATTTAAGCTGATAGTATGACATATCCTAGGAGGTGCATGTTGTTTCGTATACCACCATGAAGGTGGTATACGATTGCGATAAGAAAGTTTTTTATGCATGTATTTTTTTATGTTAAACCTACATAACCACGCTGAAATTAGTGCGCCTTAACGAGCCAAAATATCGAGCTAATGTTCCACATTATGTGGAGATATGTAAAGTTATGTTTATTTAGACGAGCTAATCGGCAGCCCAGTAATGGTAAGAGAAGAATTTTTTTTACGGTTGGAAGTAAGCGGGCCGAGATGTCTGTGCGCACTGTGGCAGCTCCAACCGTTAAGAGCGAGTCCACGTACAAAGACTAGCAGCGTCGTCAGAAATGCGGAAAATTCAGAAGTTGGGAAAGGTGATGGCTGTTACTCGCATGATCTTTGTGCGGGAGATGCTCCAAGAAGTGGCATAGTATCAGAGATAGTTAAGTTACAACTCTGTGCTATTCGACAATCACTCACATCAAATATTAAGGAGAATCCGAATACATTTGCGACTTTAGAAAAAATAAGGTGCATACAGTGACACAGCAGTATCTAAATATCTTTAAAACTACAGAAGTTCATACTTCATTGTGAATAAAAAGTTACAGAATGAACCTCTGAATTAAAAACTTTTAAACGTTTCATATAATTTCACTAGACGGTATCTCATATGACTGCATTGCACTATAGCTGCCACCGCTGGAAGCCACTAATCTGTATCTACTTTATTTATTGATTTACGACGTCTTTTGTATTGTTTCACTACGCAAATGTTGGTCAGAACATTGTGTTCTCCACGTTTATACAAAAAAGAAGCATAGTTTCAGTACCTCATATTTTGTCGTACTTGCGTCTGTATTTAATGAACATTTAGTATCTTGCCAGCAACTTTATTTAAATATTGATAGTGAGTGCTATTAAAAAATCTGTGCAAATTTGAAAGCGGTCAGTCACATGTGTGAGAACCTGGTAAGACCGACAACGGTGTAATTTTGATGGGGACGGCCTTCAGTCAGTGAGAGTCGGACAGTGGCGGAACTGTTCAAATGTTCAAATGTGTATGAAATCTTATGGGACTTAATTGCTAAGGTCATCAGTCCCTAAGGTTATACACTACTTAACATAAATTATCCTAAGGACAAACACACACACCCATGCCCGAGGGAGGTCTCGGCCGCACAGTCCATGACTGCAGCGCCTGAGACCGCTCGGCTAATCCCACGCGGCTCAATATTTCATTGCTAGAGGTCTGAATGTGCTCCACAGTAAGATTCTAACTTTTGCCGCTTGATTTACGGAACTGAACACAGAGAATGAGTTAGTATTCTTCATATCGCGTGTGTTATATGTGAATAATCATATTGAACTCGGAACTGTTTTGGCTGGAGAATCTATCGTGTGTTGTGATCACGAAATGGACTTAGTTCCCGCGAGTCTTTGATAATTATTTGGTTCGGGGAGTTTGCTATCATTGTAATCTCTGTAACTTTACTGCGCTGGATAAGGGTACTTTCTGTCTGTATCGCACAACCACTTCCCGTTAAATTGAGATGTCGTTTCTTGAATAAACGTTATTCATCATAATTATCCGTCGTCTTCACCAATTACAGACGTTAGAACAGAGCCCTTTTTATTAAATTATTCGTTTGGTTTTATTTTCTAGTATCTCGGGTACTTCTGTCAGGAAGTTGACGTGAGATTGTATGGTAGCTAGAATAAAAGGCTAAACTTTAAAGTATAAGAGGTAAAAAATTTTCATTGGAAACTTGTTCTGACTATTTACAATACTGATTAAAGTAGAAGAGGCAATTTTTTTTAGTTAAAACGTGTTCTAACTATTTGCAATACTTGTATACAAACAATATTTTTCATTTTTTTATCAGGGGTGTACATGCGCAAATTTTTCGAATTTCCTAGTACGTAGAGTTGACCATGAGAGAAATCTTTGATTCCTATGCCGAAATATTTTAAAGTTTGTCCTTGCTCTTTGTTAATTGTAAAACAGTAGGCTAAATTGGCTGGAAACCGCAGTCTTTTAAATTGCAGTGGCAGTTCAGTAGAGGTCAGTGGTTGTCTGGAGATAAATTGTGTATCCTTTGTACCTTGTAGTCATACTTTCTGCTTCGATGATGTTATTAGATAGCTGTTTGCCGATCATCCTTGTTCTATTACCTAGGTTTGTGATTTTAGTATTCTGAATAGTATGATCCGAGATTCAATTTTAAGTCGAAGTCAGTGTAATGGCATTCCCGGTACTTGCAAAGAGTTTAGAAATTCTGTAGGTGGGTTTACACTTTCTTCAACGTTTAGCGTCGTGTCGATCGATTTGTATATTCTCTCTTCTCTGGGAATTTTCTTTTGAATGTTATGGCTAATAACGTCGACACTATTATTTTTGGTTGCAAAAATTGCCCTTTCAAATAGCCTGTCCAGATGGTATAATTGTGAACAACGTGTAGATAAATTTGGTAGATAAGTTCGTTTTGCTATATTTCAGAAATCACTCTTAAGTTTAGAGAGGCCAGTCATCTGGTCAGTGGGATATGTGCCTTTGCCTATTTGTAAAAGTTGTTGAGCAGAAAGTACTGTTGTTTCGTCTTACGATGGTTAGACTCTCAAATTTGTTGTTAGTCGTAGCATTTCTATACGTGGCCAGAGATGTGATTTTTTTAAAGAATTCATTGGCCTTATCTACTGGCGTTGACATAGGGATAACTGCAAGTGTTTGTCGAAAATTTCCTGAGAGTATGAGTAGAGTTTCTTTCATCACTTCAGAGCTTCCTCTCTAGTCTTGTATTGTTCTCTCCATGGCTTCGAACGATTTTTTATGTGACATTGTGCATTCGTCCAGAAGGTAATTTTAGCTAGCTTTAGAAATTCACCCCGTCCAGATGCTCTTGAGATTTTACATACGGGGCTGTATTCAATGTTAATTGTAGGGCTGAATGCGCAATTCGTCCTCCCCCTTAAATCTGGCTGCAGTGCAAAATGATGCCAGTGCAAGTGCGATATGTTGTTTAGTACGTCCTTCCGCCAGCAATAGATTTATTAGAAAATTTTACCTCGGTGACACCTGGTTCGTCCAACTAAATAATTCCGCCATTGTTGTTGTTGATAAGGTCCATGATAAAGTTGTAAATTTCCTTTTGACTGTCGTGAAGGAACGTATTGAAGCCATGTAATACACTCCTGGAAATTGAAATAAGAACACCGTGAATTCATTGTCCCAGGAAGGGGAAACTTTATTGACACATTCCTGGGGTCAGATACATCACATGATCACACTGACAGAACCACAGGCACATAGACACAGGCAACAGAGCATGCACAATGTCGGCACTAGTACAGTGTATATCCACCTTTCGCAGCAATGCAGGCTGCTATTCTCCCATGGAGACGATCGTAGAGATGCTGGATGTAGTCCTGTGGAACGGCTTGCCATGCCATTTCCACCTGGCGCCTCAGTTGGACCAGCGTTCGTGCTGGACGTGCAGACCGCGTGAGACGACGCTTCATCCAGTCCCAAACATGCTCAATGGGGGACAGATCCGGAGATCTTGCTGGCCAGGGTAGTTGACTTACACCTTCTAGAGCACGTTGGGTGGCACGGGATACATGCGGACGTGCATTGTCCTGTTGGAACAGCAAGTTCCCTTGCCGGTCTAGGAATGGTAGAACGATGGGTTCGATGACGGTTTGGATGTACCGTGCACTATTCAGTGTCCCCTCGACGATCACCAGTGGTGTACGGCCAGTGTAGGAGATCGCTCCCCACACTATGATGCCGGGTGTTGGCCCTGTGTGCCTCGGTCGTATGCAGTCCTGATTGTGGCGCTCACCTGCACGGCGCCAAACACGCGTACGACCATCATTGGCACCAAGGCAGAAGCGACTCTCATCGCTGAAGACGACACGTCTCCATTCGTCCCTCCATTCACGCCTGTCGCGACACCACTGGAGGCGGGCTGAACGATGTTGGGGCGTGAGCGGAAGACGGCCTAACGGTGTGCGGGACCGTAGCCCAGCTTCATGGAGACGGTTGCGAATGGTCCTCGCCGATACCCCAGGAGCAACAGTGTCCCTAATTTGCTGGGAAGTGGCGGTGCGGTTCCCTACGGCATTGCGTAGGATCCTACGGTCTTGGCGTGCATCCGTGCGTCGCTGCGGTCCGGTCCCAGGTCGACGGGCACGTGCACCTTCCGCCGACCACTGGCGACAACATCGATGTACTGTGGAGACCTCACGCCCCACGTGTTGAGCAATTCGGCGGTATGTCCACCCGGCCTCCCGCATGCCCACTATACGCCCTCGCTCAAAGTCCGTCAACTGCACATACGGTTCACGTCCACGCTGTCGCGGCATGCTACCAGTGTTAAAGACTGCGATGGAGCTCCGTATGCCACGGCAAACTGGCTGACACTGACGGCGGCGGTGCACAAATGCTGCGCAGCTAGCGCCATTCGACGGCCAACACCGCGGTTCCTGGTGTGTCCGCTGTGCCGTGCGTGTGATCATTGCTTGTACAGCCCTCTCGCAGTGTCCGGAGCAAGTATGGTGGGTCTGACACACCGGTGTCAATGTGTTCTTTTTTCCATTTCCAGGAGTGTAGTTGTGAGCGATGCATTGAAGTAGTTCGTTCATGTTCTAGCTTTCTTCCCTTTGTGGTTGCGAAGTTTAGCACCCTGATAGCAGTTTTTTGTGGCCATGCATCCCAAATCGTACTAGGGTCTGGTTGTTTAATGCAAAACAGTTATCATCTAGGCGAATGTAGCTGTTGAATTTGATGGTCAGTTTGGGATGAGTTTGTCGGATTGTGTGCAGTACGTCATCACTCACACTCTCTTTGAACGAGTCCCATACCTGTTTTGGATTCCATGCGTTACATGTTCTTAGAATTATGGCGAATAAGTTTCTCATTTGTTCAGCTGAGACTGTGAGTGAGGCTCCTTGTAGTGTTAATTCCCGCTGGTTGTTATTTTCCGATAGTCCTAACCGCTGTCATGCTCCTCTGTATGTTTGGCATGTACAGCTGTCAACAGTCAGGAGATCTGTGAAACTTGTTGGTCCTCGTATTTCGTACAGAAACATCCGGAGATGAAACTTTCGGCGTTGTTCGGATGTGCGGTGTATACTCGGCCTAGTGAGACTGTTTTCATGATTCTTGGCTGATCATCTACTGGAGTTCCACATGTAATAGTGTAAGAGGTCCATGATTAAGGAATTTGTTGCTAGCGCACTCGAGCAGATATAATTTCGATGGATTGCTCACGCGCTGCCTGCGATATGTAAGATATTAGAGAATCTGAGACCAAAGAGCAGTGTTGACTGCAGTAGGAACTGTGTAGCAGTAGCAGTAAGTTGTTGCTAGAGAGCAATCTGGTGTATCGTGTTGGCTGGGCCGGTCGTGGTGCAGCGATGGCGGAGCCTTTGCGTTGTAGCATAAGGTAAAATCAGCCTTGCGCATATGTACTATTGTTATATCAAGTCCCAAGTAAATGTTTAAAAAAAATCTCTTAATAATAATCTTTCTCGTAAAAAGTAATTTTTGACAATCATTCATTTTAATTTAAAGAATTTACTAATTTCTCCAATCCTTGGTCATCCCGATTATTGCAAAGAAAAACCAGTTGTTCCTTTTATAAATGACAAATCTATCGGCCAGAATTGCACAGGGCTGTGCCAGAATAATTTATTGTAAGAGCAGATATATATGCGTTATCCGGCGACCCAATTGAGGTAAGAATTTTCTATGTATTCAGAATGATATTTCAGGGACATGACGCAGCACTGCTGACGTCCAAAATTCACCAGTATAAATTCACAGTCAGTTATTGAAAGGTTATAAGTGAGCCACAATTTTTTATTAAAATATTAGTCACATTGTAGGTTAAGGAACATATTTTGTGGGGAGGTTACACTTTGCAATAATCGGGATGACCAAGGATTGGAGAAATGGCTCCGGCATCGCTGCACCACGACCGGCCCAGCCAACACGATACACCAGACTGCTCGCTAGAAACAACTTACTGCTACTGCTACACAGTTCCTACTGCAGTCAACACTGCTCTTTGGTCTCAGATTCTCTTATATCTTACATATCGCAGGCAGTGCGTGAGCAATCCATCGAAATTACATCTGCTCGAGTGCGCTAGCAACAAATTCCTTAATCACGGACCTCTTACAATAGGTAGGGACGTCGACATATAATAATATTTTCTCGAATGCATCCGTTTGGCACGGTCGGTAAAAAGCTGTTAATGTTGCGTTTTGAGGTTGTTCGCTTGCGATTTTTCTGGTGGTATCTTTTTTGAAGAAACCTTTTTGTCCGTACACCAAATGTACTTCTAGATGTTGAACAGTTAGTTCGAGTTCGTGTATGGGAAAACCGAAAACCTGGCCACTGCTTCGCTACTATTGATGTATCTTCCCCTTTGGCACGTGAGGATCTCGTAGTTCCTGTTTTGTTATTTGCTTCAAAAATAGTTCAAATGGCTCTGAGCAATATGGGACTTAACATCTGAGGTCATCAGTCCACTAGAACTTAGAACTAGTTAAACCAAACTAACCTAAGGACATCAAACACATGCATGCCCGAGGCAGGATTCGAACCTGCGACAGTAGCGGTTCCGCGGTTCCAGACTGAAGCGCCTAGAACTGCTCGGCCACATCGGACGGCTTGTTATTTGCTGTCTGTGGTTATTTGAAATACAGCAATGTCACTTCCTTTATTCTCATACTTACAGACATGTTTGATGGATCTTATGTTTTGTGTGCTTGGAACTGTAGTGTCCTGCAGTCGGCAGCCAAGAACTAACGATCAAGTTTGAACACACTTTATTTAACTAAAACGCCTTTTGGTGTGCACTAATTTTCAAACTCAAGAAGAACAAGAAACACAATAAATCTTGTGATGGCAAATTCCAGATGAAAGTTACAAGACAATGAAAAGAAATAATAATAACCAAAATACTACGCTACATAGTTCCAAAGTGTCGTTATGCCCAACAAGATACAAATTACTACAGAAAGACTGCGGCGAGTGTCTACTGGGCTAGGGTCACCGTAGGTATTGTCCGGAGCTGTCCTAGCTGTAGGTACACACTGCCGGTCTGACTCTGCTGGCGTGCTTATAACACCGACTCTTCAGAGTGCAACACTTAGTCACATTAGTTCCAATTGGTGGATCTCTATCACATTGCTTTTCACGAAGTAGTGCCATACTTATGCGGAAAGCTTGTTGATGTTTACATTCACTGGCGATGTTTTGAAATGGGCTGTTGAAGGGAGGTCGGCAGCCCACCTTGCTTGTCTGCTGTGAGGGCCCTCTAACTGATAAGGGGCCACTACAACAGGATCATTTTGGAAAGTTATATGTTTCATAATACTACCCATTGATTATCTATTTCCTTTTTGTCATTGCGTCTTAGTCGTATTTTTGATGTGAAGTCACCGTTGTCGGGTGACAGTCTCCTGTATTTAGATAGCCATCAACTCCGGTTTGTGTGTCGTCCAAGCATGGTGTTGGGGTACGTTTTTGTACATTTTCCATCACTCATGGCGAACTGTGGTTTAATGTCCAACATGGGCCACGAATCACATTTTTCATTAATATGTCGTACTGTTTCGGATCTTCTTTTGGATTGGGAAGTTCAGCTTGGATGTTTTCTCGATATCCACAGGATGAATTCTGTCGTTTTGCCATATGAGATTGTGTGAGTGAGACAGACCTCGTTTCTGCCATTCGATTCTGTAAATCCAGCATCTAACGGTTCATCAACTATGATATTTTGTGACGAATTCAATAAATCCCATATGTGGTTGTCGGAAAACTCAGGCTATTATGTCATGTCAGTGCTTGGAAGCTTCTCCATATCCTAGTTGACCTGGTCAGGACGAGTTACATATCAATGTTTTGAAGAGGTCAGGTAGCCTGTATTTTCTTATGTTGGTAATGAAACCTTGAGTGTAGTCATGTGTGTGTCTCGGACTTTCGATGTATGATGAGGGTAGAACTAGCGTTGTTCCAATGTCGTTAATGTTTCCATCATTTATGATTGGGTCTGGAAGGTGACTGTTCTTCCGTGCGCAGTTTCCTATGATCCCGTCTTATGTAAAGCATCTATTCTACTTCTATTTTCTCGTCTCAGTCTTCTGATACTTGTACGTGCGCCCTAAAACACTAATAATCATCATCTGATACTTGTACGCCACTAATCATTTTCTTTTCCTTCTTTCCCGATGAAATATATTTGCAGAAATTTATGGTCTTCGTTGGATAGTGGTAGTAATGATCCCACGTTGTGATCAATTTATCCTTCGATGGAAAGAACATAACCGATTTCATCTCTGTTGGTATCGAAAGAAGTCATTTCGAAGCATGCGTTGTAAGCAGTTATATTCTGAAGAAAGTGTTTTGATTCAAGCGATTCCCTGGTCATGTAAAGTAAACGTTCGTGCGGAGAGGGTTCCAAATAGATTTTTTCCATTCAAACAACAGAATCCTGTTGTTCCTCTAGTGAATTTTGTCACCATGTTAACGTGACAGATACTGTCCATTTTTCCTATTGCGATGCAATTAATTGTGTTATATTTTCTCGTTGGATCATAGTCGGATGCTTCATTTGTTAGAATGTTCTGTTTACTTGTCCTCGTCCGCGCTTGCTTGAGTTTGCAGCCGATTATAGTACGATTGTTTCTCAATTCTTGATTCTCGAAGCCGCTAATTTCGCTGTTCTTCTGTTTCTGTGCTTCTCACGGTGCTCATTATCGTTCGTTGGGAACTTTAACGTGCTTCGTGCTCTTCGCCTCTTTCGTTTTCTCTCTGTCCTTTTTTGTTTTCGCCTTTTTGATTCAGAACTGGCAAGATCTCCTCCTCTTTCACGTTTTGGGAATTATCTAAACCATAACTCAAATCAAAGTTGTACTAACAATTACGCTAAGTACACATTACATACTTTTCACACTTTATTTTCTATTTGTATTCAGTCACTGTATCACTTTCACCACTTACAATTAATTTTTTGTTTTTATTCACTCACTGTACTGCTTTTTCGCTTCCTCTCTTTCTTCGCTGATAGGAAAGAGACACTCTAACCCACACTGGTCTTGCTTTATATACCCCTACCAATGGGTAGACCCACCAGTGGCAATTTCCAGAACATACCAAAAATGCTTCGAAAGGTCCACAATGTTCTAGATCCTCTCACAACAATCGTCAGTGTTTTGGAAAGTTCCATAATGATCTGGGATGTACCGGGATTTTCCCGAACATCCTGGAATCTTCCTGAATGTTTCACACTGTTTCCGGACATTCCAGAACATCCCGGATCATTGTGGAACATTCCGGAAAATTCTGGAATGCTCTGGAATGCTCTCGAATACTCCAGAATATTTTGGAATATTCTCGAATACTTTCTAGAGGGATCATGTTCCCAGTTGTTATACCTTCAAAAGCACGTCGTTGGGGTAAAACTGGGGACGTTCTTCATAGATGGGGGATAGAGGGTACCAAGCCATACAGCTCTCTTGGTCGTACCTGGACTCGTTTCTGAGTTTTGGCGGCACGCACATTGTGCACTTAATTTTGTATGATATGCTAATTTCTAATTTCCGTGTATTTTACTAACCCGCAATTCCAGCCAATGTATAGGCTATTTGACTGCTGGACCACAGCTACAGGTTGTTATTTGCAGCGAATTAGCTGCGGGGGATAAAAGCAGACATGTGCCGCTCGATCCATTGAGTATATATATATATATATATATATATATATATATATATATATATATATATATATATATATACCAGTACCTGAAGTATGTGTAACGGCGATGGGTAAAGAGGCAGCTGGTTTGATCGTATGGGACGCTGCTAGTAAGAGTAACTACTCAGCAGTAACCGCTAGGTACCGTCGCATATGAATATGTATAAATATGCAACCTCTCGATAAAGAGCATTTCGCAGCACTAGATGTAATGGAAGGAGATGAAGGCACTGAAGATGTGTTTGTTTCTAGAAGGGGCTATAATTTTCCGCTGAACGACCCAAAGCTGGGCAGCGCCGACATTACAACACTTTGGACGTTGACACCTGCCCTAATGAATGGTGGGAAAGGCCCAAGGAATGATGAGAAAATATTCAGAACAGTAATAGAGTTACTTTTGTTATTTATATCACCAGAAATTTTGTGCGATATTATCATGGGAACCAACAGGGAAACAAAAAGAGAAAATTCTGAATGAACTGCAACTCGTTCGTTCAAAAACAAAAATGATGGATGTAACAGCTGCAGTAACCGATCAGCACGCTGCATTAGCAATTCTTATGAGAGCTGGTTGAACTCATGGACATCACACTAGCGCTTCAGTTCTGTGGGGAGACAATATAGTTTTCGGCAGCCTTTTATTCCTGCTGCCATGTCAAGAAACAGATTATGGTTCATACTGAAATTCTTGCGACTTGACAAGAGAGATACAAGATCTCAGAGAGTTGAAGATACCGATGACAAGCTATTAGCCGTTAGGGCAGTGTTTGACACATCAAAATCTAATTTCTGTAACAGTTTCTCTTCTCATAAATGACTGTTAACGATGAACGATTAGCAACATGATGACGAGATTGCTCTTTTAGGGTTTATAGGAAGAGTAAGGCTGACAAGTATGGCATTAAAATTTTGGTTTTCGTTGATTTGAATACATCTTGCCTACTACGACTCCAAGTAGACCTGGAGATGATCACAATGTTTGAGAAGAGAATCAAGGACAAAGAGGTTTTTGTTTATGGATTTGATAGAACCATTCTTCAAAAAAATCATGGCATGACAACTGATATTTTTCTCACAAGCTTTCCCTTGATTGCTGAGCTATATATAAGAAATGCGACACTGTATGACACATTTCATTCCAAAAACAATGAATATTTAAGGAATTTTTCACCGACAAAATGAAAGAAGTTTAGTCTCCAATGTTTGGTTTCATATATGACTTGACTGGGGTCCCGTATGTTTCAAAAAGTGGCAAGTCTGCAGTCTTGCTCTCTACTGTGCATGACGAGAGGCAAGTGAATGGCGAAGAGAGTGGATAAAGTTCTGAAACCATATTCCACTGTGACAAAACGAAATGTGTCGCAGATAATGGAGAGAAAATGAGAAGACAATACTGCTCTGCTAGCGGAACCAAGCGATGGTAGTAAAACCTTCCATGAAGATAGTTGATACTGCCGCGCTGAAAGCATATGTTCTGCACGCACAAAGATTTCCTGGGTGGCAAGAGATTAATCAGAACTGACGGAATCTCTTTATGATTGAGCTGTCATTCAGTCTTAGCAAAGGCAACCGTGGAGGAAAGAGCTAGAAAATATCTACTGTTTTCATAAGGATGCACAAATCGCACTGAAAGCATGTGATGCTGAAATTCCTAGTTACCAGCTCGACTATGGTGTCAACACTGCACGAGGACCGAAGATAAGAAAACGAGATTCTGTTGTGCAAGAAACCTATTTCTAATATTCTCAGAGTGCATGTTGTACCTAAGTGTTACTGAATGGACAGTTTAAAAGCGTAATTTCTTATTTTGCGGCCAAGTTCTAATCTGTATGTATGTATTAAACCGGGAACCAAGAAACCATAGAGAGGCTTCGTCCCGCCGTAGCCCTGAGTGGTTCGCAACCCCACAACAGGCCACAGCAGTCCCCCCACCCCACCGCCGGCCCACACCGACCCCATGACTATTGTGCAGTTCGGCCTCCAGTCGAACCCCCTCCCCCCTCCCATCCCCTGGAACGTCTCATACCAGACAAGTGTAATCATAAATGTTGGCATGATAGAATAATTATGGTGTACGCGTACGTGGAAATGGTGTTTGCACAGAAATCGCCGACACAGTGTAACTGAGGCAGAATAAGGGGAACCAGCCCACGGTCACCGAGGCAGATGGAAAACCACCTTAAAGACCATCCACAGGGCCGGCTGCTGTGGCCGAGCTGTTCTAGGTGCTTCAGTCCGGAGCCCAGCTGCTGCTATGGTCGCAATTTCGAACAACAACAACAACAAAAAAGTTAGTAACTTAGAGTTAACTGTCTCTTCTGTACAACTGTCAGACACGCCTGCAGCGTATAACCAAACACAATACAAGGCACGCTAATCTGTCCTCATGGCCAAGTCATGCAACAATGCGATTGTAAATAGATCTCCTGTGAGTTAGTATGGGCAGAGGTCATTGTTGGCAACCGGAATAAAATAATAATTGGATCCTTTTACCGACCTCCCAATTCAGATGATACAGTTGCTGATAGGTTCAAAGAAAACTTGAGTTTGATTTCGAACACGTACCCGACTCATACGTTAATACATGGTGGTGACTTTAATTTACCCTAGATATGTTGCCGAAAATACATGTTTAATTTGCGAGGTACGCATAAAATATCATCCGAAATTGTGCTAAACGCTTTCTCTGAAAATTATTTCGAGCAGTTACTTCATGAGCCCACGCGAATAGTAAACGTTTGTGAAAACACACTTGACCTCTTCGCAACAAATAATCCTGAGTTAATAACGAGCATCAAAATCGATTCAGGGATTAGTGAACACAGAGTTGTCGTAGCGAGATTGAATATTGTAATCCCCAAATCCTAGAAAAATAAGCGAAAAATATACCTATTAAAAAAAGCAGATAAAAATTCACTTGACGCCTTCCTAAGTGACAATCTCCACTCGTTCCAAATTACACAAATTACAAATTAAGTCTAGACCAGATGTGGCTTAAATTCAAAGAAATAGTATCGGTAACAATTGAGATGTTTATACCAAATAAATTAACAAACGACGGAGCTGATCCTCCTCATACACAAAACGGAATAGAACACTGTTGCAGAAACAACGAAAGAAACATGCCAAATTTAAAAAGACGCAAAATCCCCGACATTGGCGATCTTTTACAGAAGCTCGAAATTTAGCGCGGACTTCTATGCGAGATTCTTATAACAGTTTCCGCAACGAAACTTTGACTCGAAACCTGGCAGAAAATCCAAATAGATTCTGGTCGTATGTGAAGTATGTTAGCGGCAAGAAACAATCAACGCCTTCTCTGCGCGATAGTAATGGAGATACTGTAGAAGACAGCGCTGCCAAAGCAGGGTTACTAAACACAGCCTTCCGAAATGCCTCAGCAATAGAAGACGAAGTAAATATTTCAGAATTCCAATCGAGAACAGCTGCCAACATGAGTAACGTAGAAGTAAAAATCCTCGGATTAGTGAAGCAACTAAAATCACTTAATAAAAGCAGACTGTGTACCAATTAGGTTCCTTTCCGAGTATGCTGATGCATTAGCTCCATACATAACAATCTTATACAACAGTTCGCTCGACGAAAGATCGGTACCCAAAGACTGGAAAGTTCCACATGTCACACCAATATTCAAGAAAGGTAGTGGGAGTAATCCACTAAACTACAGGCCCATATCGTTAACGTCGATATGCAGGAGGATTTTAGAACATACATTGTGTTCGAACATTACGAATTACCTAGAAGAAAACGGTCTATTGACAAGCAGTCAACATGGGTTTAGAAGACGTCCTTCCTGTGAAACACAACTAGCTCTTTATTCACAGTTTTGAGTGCTACTGACAAGGGATTCGGGTTCCCGGGTTCGATTCGCGGCGGGGTCAGGAATTTTCTCTGCCTCTTGATGACTGGGTGTTGTTTGATGTCTTTAGGTTAGTTAGGTTTAAGTAGTTCTAAGTTCTAGGGGACTGATGACCATAGATGTTAAGTCCCATAGTGCTCAGAGCCATTTGAACCATTTTTGACAAGGGATTTGAGATCGATTCCGTATTTCTGGATTTCAGGAGGGCTTTTGACACTGTACCATAGAAGCGGCTCGTAACGAAATTGCGTGGTTATGGAATATTGTCTCAGTTGTGTGACTGGATTTGAGATTTCCTGTCAGAGAGGTCATAGTTCGCAGTAATTGGCGGAAAGTGATCGACTGAAACAGAAGTGATTTCTGGCGTTCCCCAAGGTAGTGTTATAGGCCCTTTGCTGTTCCCTATCCATATAAACGATTTTGGAGATAATTTGAGCAGCCGTCTCCGGTTGTTTGCAGATGACGCTGTCGTTTATCGGTTAATAAAGTCATCAGAAGATCAAAACAAGCCGGAAAACGATTTATAAAAGATATCTAAATGGTGCGTAAAGTGGCAGCTGACCCTAAACAACGGAAAGTGTGAGGCCATCCACATGAGTGCTAAAAGGAACTCGTTAAACTTCGGCTCACGATAAATCAGTCTAATCTAAGAGCCGTAAATTCAACTAAATACCTAGGTATTACAATTACGAACAACTTAAATTGGAAGGAACACTTAGAAAATGTTGTGGGGAAGGCTAACCAAAGACTGCGTTTTATTGGCAGGAAACTTAGAAAATGTAACAGACCTACTAAGGAGAGTGCCTACAGTACGCTTGTCCGTCCTCTTTTTGAATATTGCTGCACGGTGTGTGATCCTTGCCAGATAGGACTGACGGAGTACATCGAAAAAGTTGAAAGAAAGTCAGCACGTTTCATATTATCGCGAAATATGGGAGACAGTGTCACAGAAATGAAACAGGATTTGGGCTGGACATCATTAAAAGAAAGGTGTTTTTCGTTGCGACGGAATCTTCTCACGAAATTCCAATCACCAACTTTCTCCTCTGAATGCGAGAATATTTTGTAGACACCGACCTACATGGGGAGGAACGACCACCACGAAAAAAGAAGGGAAATTAGAGCGTGTACCGAAAGATATAGGTGTTCATTCTTTCCATGCTCTATACGAAATTGGAATACTAGAGAATTGTGAAGGTGGGTTGATGAACCCTCTGCCAGGCACTTGAATGTGATTTGCAGAGTATCAATGTAGATGTAGATGTAGATGTCTAATGCTTGCTGCAGACGATGGATTTGATTAGTACGGTGTGGTAGTTGAATATTCTAGTTCCCGTCCTCTTCGTTTCATGTGAAGTTACGAATCACTTGTATTTACAGTTCACTGTTGAGCTCCACTGCGCCGCGCGGAATTAGCCGAGCGGTCTAAGGCGCTGCAATCATGGACTGTGCCGCTGGTCCCGGCGGAGGTTCGAGTCCTATCTGGGGCTGGGTGTGTGTGTTTGTCCTTAGGGTAATTTAGGTTAAGTAGTGTGTACGCTTAGGGACTGATGACCTTAGCAGTTAAGTCCCATAAGATTTCACACACATTTGAACATATTTGACCTCCACTGCAAGAAATACACTGTCTTGTACTCATGCCATCTATTGAACAAATATCTCTTCCATTTGCAGTTATTCTATTGTTTTAAATTTGATCAGAATATTGAAACAAAAATAGCTCTTGTTCACCTTCAGTACAAAATATCAATCTTCTTCAAAAGCATCGTCCATTCATGAGAAAACTAACAGATAATTGTACAGAGGAAACTGGAAATCTAAAAATAGTAATCAGCAAAGGAGGGTACTGAAAACTTACACCTCCACCTTTTTGTTGCTGTTCCTAATACATTTCGCCAAACTGTCAAATCTGAAGCACTTTTATATCTTGTTGTAGCTAGTTCATAGTCTGTGCTCACGCTCCACGAGATGTTCGGGCAGCTGTCGATACTGTATCTAGTACTGTATCGGGAAATCTCGAGCCCATTCGGAGACCACTATCGCTCGCCCTGGCACTGCCACGAAGGAAACGCCACGCTCGGTACGAGAGGTCCACGTGGAGCGCGCGCGACTGTACCGCTGGAAGCGCAACGGCATTATGCCGTGCGCCGCAGCCCACCAGCTACAATGGCGCCTATTTATTGGCGCCCATTATTCACACGAGCTGCTAGCGCACTCCTTTAGGAGACTGTTCTCTGCCGAAAACGCTCGCAACCCGGCGCCGCCCTCGGTCTGCCACGTCGGACGTTCGCTGCTGCCTGTACAACACGGCACATGTGTCGTCTTATGTAACCGCCTCAGTGAACAGAGGGTGCGTTTATTCTTCCACGTGAGCGGTACCCACTGCCCTACTTCGGACAGCAAATTACATACCATTCATGAGCCGTGTCTAATGCTGTAATGCAGAGCATTGGTAGTAGTGAATCGTGGATTTATTTTCAAAAAAATACTCTTAAGAATTTACTTTATTTACTAGCGATTCATCAAGAACATTAACAAAATGGTTCAATTGTTCTGAGCACTATGGGCCTTAACTTCTAAGGTCATCACTCCCCTAGAACTAAGAACTATTTAAACCTAACTAACCTAAGGACATCACACACATCCATACCCGAGGCAGGCGAACATTAACACATTTATTAACAATATGTGAGCGTGGAGGTAGTTGCCATGGAGTAACTGATGAAAGCGTAATCAAACTACTTTTAACAAATGGAAAATTTATTCGTAAAAGCGTTTTTTTTTAAAAAAAAAGGAAACAGATTTAAAATTACAAGCAGAGAGCACCCTCTAAATATCGAGTTACAATTTATTCGGAGGCAGAAAGTAACAAATTTTTGAGTGTACGAGTTTTCGGGCTGAGAACCTTGCCACTCCCTTTTGACACGGCCGTAGCCACGACCGCTCACAACAGCCTCTGAAAGACTACACTGGTGCAAATCTGCAACACACCAGATTATTTTAAACTAAAAGTTTTAACAATTGACACAAGCACACAAACTGTGCACCCCGTAGGAGGGATGGAAATGGTACAAAACACTAAAATTAACAGATTGTCTTGCCACCGAAGGTGCAACTTGATTTTAACTTCTAAGGAAAGTCTTACGGTGGAAGGATGGCAACTTTATATACTAAAATGACCATTTAAATAAAAGCCCGTGAAATGCAATTTTATATAAAATTATACAAGGTTGGCCAAACGAGTTAACATGCTCTGCAGTACACATATACCGCCTCTTAAGATGATAGGCAAGATAAAAACATATTTCAGGCATTCGGCCATTACTCCTTAAGCAATAAATTCGTTAACACACCGAATCCGACAAACATGACAGAGGCAGCTCCGAACGACAGACAGACACTAACTGCCTAACAAATGCGGACGAGAGACAGACGAGCAAGCTTGGGACGAGAGACTGACCAAGAAAACAAGTAAAATTTAACAAGACTAAATCAAACAACATATCACCAATCACTTAACTTCTAATAAACTGGGATTTCTCGAGAGGACCTGGCGCAGCACCCCCAAATCGCTCTCACTAATCTTCCGCTGCCAGCTGCTTCAACGGACGCAGGAAGGCGCGCCGATCTCTCCCACTCACTTGTAGACTCAAGGCGGTGGAAATACTGGCTCGGACCCAATCATGCAGAGGAAACACGCTCACTGGCAAAACGACATCCCTGCACCAGGAAAGGACTGAGCCAAGCTCCACAAGATGGTAACTGAAGGGGCCCAGAAGCGCTCGGAGAACCAGTTACACCACGGCCTCGCAGCTCGCACCGTCCAGACTGATGTCGTGGGTTGACTCCTGTTGTTCTCGTGTCGGCCGCGAAGTCACTACCCCTCGCTATACGGCGCGGCCCACTGGACTCACGTGGCGTCCTCACATGCGCCGGCGCTCAAGACGGACAAGTCATCTTGTGTCTCAGTGCGCGACCGACCAACCGATCGATCCAACCGCCAGTGACCAATGTCTGACCAAACTCGAGCAGACTGGCGGCCTAACGCGCAGACTCAGATGCAGGAACTAAGCCCCGACCTGACGACCACTCGCTGAGCTCTCTTACTGTCGGAGTTGGAAGACTCTCATATTGCCGGCTTTAAAGGTTGATCCGAACGAAAGACATACTAGCACTCCGGACGACAGACAGACACTAACTGCCTCACAAATGAGGACGAGAGACAGACTGACAAGATGGGGACGAGAGACTGACGCAGACTGACTGCAGACTGACCAAGACTGACCCACTGGCGAGCTCATAGCACCCCTTAAATGTACGTGAACAGGCAACGGTTCCCATTTCCCACCAGAGGGAGACACCAAAGATGCGATTGCCACAGTGGCGCCACCGCCAGAAACGGAGGGTGACTTCTTCACACTACGCACTGCGGTGCTCTCTTCAAAACAGCAATTTTTACCACGGCTTAAGTAGTAGTACTATTAATCTACGGATCACGTCTCCAGGGAAACTGGACACGTCACAGTATTACAGCATGAGAAGGAAAGAAACTTGATTCCTGTATAGAGACTTTTACATAATCACAGGCCAAGTTTGAAGGTTGTGTCAGCGCTGTTATGGACGCTATAAAAATACATGAAAGTCACAGTTGTGTTGTGAACACTTTCTTCAGTTACACAAATGGTTCAAATGGCACTAAGCACTATGGAACTTGACATCCGAGGTCATCAGTCCCCTAGACTTAGAACTACTTAAACCTAACCAACCTAAGTACATCACACACACCTATGACCGAGGCAGGATTCGAACCTGAAACCGTAGCAGCAGCGAGGTTCCGGATTGAAGCGCCTAGAACCTCTCGGCCACATCGGCCGCCTCTTCAGTTATACGTTACGATTTATAAATCGTCATGAGATTAATGCAAGTTGACATCAACACGTCATACACAAGTGTGGAGTCATGTATCTTAAGCATAATACTATGTATTTATAAATCTTAACTCCTAATGAAAGAAATTAGTCACCATACAACCTGTGACTTCCTTCTATTTTTTTAGCTTCATTATAGCACTGATACAATGTTCGAATTACGTAAAACTGGCGCTTACCTCTTATGTAGCTTCACGTCAGACTTCTTAGGTCTAGTTTGTTAAGGAAGACTGGACATCAGGTAGTCGGCTGTGGCCTTATAGTAGGAACCATCCTGGCATTGGTTTTAAGTAATTTAGGGAGAACATGAAAGACTTTAATCATTGGAGCCTCCATTCTCCGGGATACAGGAGCAGTTAGTTTAAGAAAGCACAATAACTTCAGAATCCCTCCATAACAATAGAGATGCTGTTCATTAACAGGCTAAGTTAGTAGTATTATTCACTGCAGAGTAAGGTTTTCGAGAAAAGAAGTGCTTGCAAAAGTGTGGTGAGAAATGATAAAGATTATAATATTATATTTATTATCATTATTTATTTGTCTAACAATTTCTTTGGCCAAACACCTGTAGTACCTACGTAACACATTATTCTGTACAGGGTCGTCACAAAAGTTCTGAAAGGCTTTTAAGGCTTTTGCAGGGTTGGTTGTACGGGGAAATAATAGTTAAGAAAAAAATTCCTTACTGATGTAGATGCAGATATGAAATGAACAACATTTAGAATTTGCCATCAAGGATTATAAGAGCATTAGACATTTAAATTACGAAGTTTAAGATGATGGATCAGCTTGCTTTTGAGATGAAAGTTTCTATGGATGTGATACAATAGCAGAAAGAGCCACTTTGCTTGCATTTTGCTTTGTCCGGTAGTTCGATTTCATAGCTACTAAAGCTGAAAAGCCAGCCATACTCAAGTAGGTTGTTGCAAAAGAAACCAGGATCTTCATTGCATTCTGGCTCAGCGTTGGGAATTTCTTGCTATTTCGTATCCAAAACGACAGCAAAGACACTTAATTAAATTTACTTTTCGGCGAAGTCTCACAAGTGACATCAACAATTGGTTCTTGCTCTTTTATGTTTAGACATGATGGTCCATCAGCATTTTTTAGAGGATTTTTGAACCATTTTATCAAAATCGTCACTGACATACTTTTCAAGTGAAATTTTAGTGTTGCAAGATGATGAAGAAGGCATGCTTTTCAGTGACGCTAGAATAGAGAACATATCTACCGCGCCAATTTCCATTGGATTTTGCCACAGCTCTAATTCGTTTACGAGGTGGTACAGTTATATGATTACCTCGAAGTGAAATGTTCGGAATATTTAGTTTCTCAAAAATGTGAGTGGGGTAATCCCCTTTCGACCTAAAATCTCCGTTGCTGGAACATTCTGCACTGACTTACTTTTCTCCTTTAAGAAATAGAATACATCATTCCTCAGTTCATTCTCATTAGTACTGTACCACTTGAAATCAATTCAGCAGTGTCCTGTACCCGTCCCCTCACGTAGTACTGTAAGAATCCTTGAATTTATAGATTTTGCCGTCAAAGTATTCTGTGTTCCTATAACCACTTGCTGCACTTCGTGAGGGGGTGGGCTACGTTCGTTAGCAACCAGAACCTCCCGATGCATCATGCAGTATGTACAAACCGCATAGGGAGCTACAGCTTTAACTTTTGCTTGCTGTCCGCCAAGAATTCCAGATATTGGGCGAGCTCCGTTTGCGCATATCCCAAGGCACCTATTTCATGACATCCCATTTTGATTGCAAAAGTAATGACCATGTGAAAAAAGCTATGAGTTGTAGCTCTAGCAGTTCCTATCGAATGTTAAAGTCATCAACAAAACGAACATAAGCAATCAAATGAGTACCTCTATGAGAATTAGTCCCTTTGTCCACTTTATATGCAAAACAATTGTTACTCAGTCTATCATTAACTGCTCGAGTAAATGTCAGAAATGTCTAAAATTCTTCTACGTACTGTGTCATTAGACAGTAACATATTTCAGCTTTTGAGCAAACGAGTCACCAAACATCGTTCATACTATAACGATGGCAGCTGACAGAACCGGCGTTTCTGTCACCATGTGTGGTTTTTGTCATTTAGCTTTCAGCACTCGTATGCGAAACCTGGTTCAAATGGCTCTGAGCACTATGGGACTTAACGTCTGAGGTCATCAGTCCCCTAGAACTTAGAACTACTTAAACCTAACTAACATAAGGACATCACACACATCCATGCCCGAGGCAGTATTCGAACCTGCGACCGTAGCGGTCGCGCGGTTCCAGACTGTAGCGCCTAGAACCACTCGGCCAATCCGGCCAGCTGCGAAACCTGGTAAAGGGCTAGGAGGACCTTGAAAGTCACATTTGTCGCTTTAATAAAGTTCCTCTGGGTACGCAAAAAAAATTACGTTTTTCCGTTAATTCAGGATCTTTGGTTTCAAGATCTCTCTTTAATTTGTTAGGGTTCATGCTATCAGCAGCTAAAATAGTTGAACAAATTACGGTCTGCGGAGGTTCTTCACCACTGCTTGTAGTTTTCAGGAAGCCTAGGAATAAACAGTTGTCATCATACTTCCTTGTTTTCGCCTGTGGAGCATCTGCCTCCCCTCCGTCAGGCGAAGGACCACCGATATCTTCATGTCCGACACTAACTAGGAACCGCTTCATAATGCAGTCAAATGTGTACCTCGCTGAGGACTGTAAGGAAGCGTCGACATAGGCGAGCCAAACCTGCGCTGCGAGCGATAGTTAATGGTACAGTCACAATACGGCCGACAACGGGCGATTCTGCCAACGGCCGATGTTGCCTAGCTCCTCCGATCATGTCAAGCACTGCTAAAAATATGACCGCGGATTCACTGCTCTTACCTACGTCTGGCGTGACAGCGACGTCGGGTGAAACTCACTCCAGATCAGCGACATCTTCATTGTTCGAAGGAAAATATAAACGTAGTCTTTTTGTTACTAGAAACTTTTTAATTTTATATACCGCGGCCCCCTTGCATACTGTTTGCACCCCACAGTTTGAGAATCGCTTGTGTTCATGATAGCGTACGAGACTGCTCTGCTTTGGGACGGGTTCGATCCTTAATACCTTCCCATGTCCTATTTTTTTTGTCACTCTCTTGTGCAATTTTAGGAAACTAAAGAAGAACACGTTTGGCGACACCACCTCTGGAGGACCGCTTGAATTTGCGCACGCAATAGCCTGATTGGTTAACTTCAGCGCTAATTAATTCGGAGACGGTTCAACGAATGGAGTTTATTTTTCTTAACAATTATTTATCAGCTCTACCTAGTCTGCAGCTCCCTTACAATCTTTTCAGACCGTTCGTGACGACCTTGTATAAGGCACATCTTGACATGTATTTTTAACTGCCTCTTTAAACACTTGTTTGACTTGTCCCTTTAATCGTTTTGGGCAATTTATTGTACATCGTTATTTTTTTTAATACAAGATGCTATTTTGAGATTTACGTTTATTCTTCCTGATAAATTAGTTTGCTAACCTGTTGCGGGCAGTTAATTATACAAACCGTGGAAGATAAGCTGTATAGGTGAACTTTGAATACGTCTTGCTATTGTCTGTTAAAAACTTACTGACGTAAGTCTGTCATTGCGAAATTAGCAGTACAGTGTATTTCTGGAGTTACAATTATTGAATTGTGTTATGCCGGAGCCAAGGTAGCTCCTGATGGCCAGCAACCCATATTACACCACAGAGGACGGCGTTGTCTATGTCCAAGGCGTACCAAAAGCACCATGGTAGACACCGGCTATTTACATACAAGATAAATGAAACAGACATTTCGAGCACTACTTCCTGCAGAGGGAGCTCGAGCCATGGAGACAGCTATTTATGTGCTAGAACCTGCCCCGAAGTTCAGTTCACTCCAGATGCCAACCTCGAGTACTTCGACCACCGAAGATAACGTCTTCGTCTCTGAATTGGACTCTTACTAGTGTGTTTGTGTTATCAAGAACCTTTGTGGAAAATTAGAAATAAGCTTTTGTTTGCCTCAATTAAGAGACTTTTACTGGCATCGTCATTTCGTTTGTTGTTCAGTCATCAACCTTGTGAACTTACCTAAATAGAAGTTGTGTTTGTGAAAAATTGCGAATTGTCAGTCACAACAAATTGCTTCCTGCTTGAAAACTCGTGGAAACTTTTATGTAGATCTCAATCTGTGTATAGATACAAACGGTTTATTAGCAGGCTGTTGGTCGTATTTTAACACTAAACGATAGGTTCGTCGTGGAATGGACAATTACATGCCAATATACAACAGCCAAAAGCGAATATACGAACTAATTCTACGGGAAGGACGCTATACCGGAATGCGTTACTGGGGAACGAAACGGAGGGATCAGCTTGTCGTCTGAAATATCCGAAAAGCTTTCAAATGGATGTTTCACAAGAAGTGCTGCCTTTCGTCATCGTGTTCCTTAAATCCGTCTCGGACACTTCCAGAAATAGCGGACGGTATGTTCAGCACGAAACGAAGTTTTCAGCACTGTATGAGTATGGTCACCCATAATAGTGACACAGTGCCACCCTGAAAGCCTCCTATGTGGGGTAATAAATGAGCCAGGTCCACGACGCGACGTCATGCCTCACAACATCGCTTAACACCCACCATTCTTAACGGTGGGATCGAGACTCGCAATATCAAAGGATACTAATGACTTTTTAAAAATTTTATTTGCATTTAGGTCTCCACCCCCACAGTTGCATACGTAGAATTTCTCAATCTTGTACTCAGTTCCGAAAGTGTTTAGCGTGTTTTAAGGTGCTGTAATTGGTTCTCATACAATAATTACTCCTTTTGTACTTGAGGTACATAGCTACTCGGACATCGCTCTGTTGAAGAGCAATCGGAGATGGCGATTGCATCTTTCAACACGATCGCGCAGGTCATACACCATTAAAAATGTTCAAATGTGAATTCCTAAGAGACCTGACTGCTGAGGTCATCGGTCCACAGTCTTACACACTACTTAAACTAACTTAGACTAACTTTTGCTAAGAACAATACACACACCCATGCCCGAGGAAGGACTCGAACCTCCGAGAGGGGAAGCCGCACGAACCGTGGCAAGACGCCCTAGACTGCGCGTCTACCCCGCGCGGCAGTCAGTTATTGTTGAGGATTGTTGTCTTTGACTGTTGCATCGAAGGAACAGTTGGTGCACATCCTCCGTAATTCCGGAACCACAAAGCGACGGACCAACAGCGTGAATGAGATGTAGATGCTGCCTACAGTATTCGTGATTGAAACTCCATCGTGCTGTAGAGAACACAAACTCACTGCCATAGCATCTCCTGGTTTAGTCCGAATTTTCACAGACAAACGAAGAGTGGCAAATGTAAAAATCAGGTGTGAAATCGACCAGTACGAAATGAAATATTGCAAAAACGAATAAATTTTGGTTGAAAGAAATCCTGATGATTAAAAAAAATATTAATCAATAATTTGAGAGACAATGTTTTCCGAATTTTCTTAGCTAAACGACGAGTGGCATGTGGACAAACGAGATACCAAATTCATCAGCGTGAGGTCTGGTTTCGAAAAAAAAAAGATAATTGTTCGAAAGTAACCAGGAAAGTTAAGAAAACTTGGACAGTGATGTGAGGGAGAATTTAAATATTCCACGAACAGCTGAAGTGTCAAAACATTCGTATTTTCAAGGCCTAACTAATTAGCAAATGCTACGTTGCATTGGTGTGATATTTAACTGTCAAAAAGTGGCTTCCTTGGAATCAAGTACAAAATTTAGGACACTGAAAGACAAGTAGATATCAGGAAGACAAACAAAGTGACAAAAATTTTATCTTTTCGAGGAGTAGATAGTATGTGTATAAACAGCTACATCGTTGGGATATTGAACTGTCAAGCGGTTTGCATTCAATTAAGTACTGAATTTAGGACATTTTGAAAAAGAAAAGACGCTAGGAACACAAGCGAAATGTCAATAAGATTACGATTTCTCACTAAAACTTGCAAATGTAAAAAAAATCAAAAATATGTGGTCAAAAGTTTTGTGAAATATTTATCTAAAAGTAAGGTAAGAAACAGTTTAGAGATACATTCGATGTGCCTTTGAATGATACTAGAAATCGTGTACAGCAAATGTATTGCTTCAAATGTTTCTGCAAACTATGTTATTTTTCAGTTTTAGACAAGACGTTTAACAATACATTTGACCGAATGTATTTCAATTTTGTTTTTGTTTTGTATATAGCCCTCCGCCGATACTTCAAGATGTTTTTCCTCGTTTTCGTGTAGTATCTGCTTTGCCAGAGTATCTGTTGTTTCCGTTACGCTGTGATGGCGTTTTCAAATCGAACAGGAGGGTTACTAGGCTACCTCTGCCACTAACATTGTCAGATCACATTACTACTCATATCCCGTGAAGACAACGGATATGGGCAACATGTTGCCACGGTTGTTTCGACTGCGCTGCACAACTTTCACTGAGAACTCTTTGCACATCCTCCATACAAGCCCGATCTCTCCCCGTGCGATTCCCATTGTTTTGGAGCCCTGAAGAAAGATATTGTTGGCCGCCGATTTGCTTCGGACGAAGAACGTGCACGCCTGGGTACAAACTTGTTTACGTATTCAACGCAAACATTTTTGCTTGAAGGCATTGTTCCTCTTGTCTCACAGTGGGATAAAAATAGTAACAGTTATTACGATTACCATTGCAATGTGGACTGTGCGGCTGATCCCGGCGGAGGTTCGAGTCCTCCCTCGGGCATGGTTGTGTGTGTTTGTCCTTGGGATAATTTAGGTTAAGTAGTGTGTAAGCTTAGGGACTGATGACCTTAGCAGTTAGGTCCCATAAGATTTCACACACACCATTGCAATAATGAACAATTTACTTACTTTTTTCGATGTGTCCAGTTTTCATTTGACTGTCCCTTGAAGCATTTGTAGATTTATATAAAACTCTTCACAATATTGACTGGAGTACCCTCTTTCAAATTCTGAATGTGGCAGAGAGAAAATACAGAGAATGTAAATACAGGGAAAAAAATACAGGGAATGAAACTTGTGCAGAAACCATATTGTAGTTACGAGAGTCCGACATGAAAGGGAAGCAGGATTAAGAACGGAGTGAAGACAGTGTTGTACCCTATTCCCCATCCCATTCAATCTGTATATTGGTAGAGTTGAGTGGGGATCCAGGGTGAAGTCCAGGGAGAAGAAATAAAAGGTTTGAAGTGTTCTGATGACATTGTATAATTCTGTCAGAGACGACAAAAAACTTGGAACAGCTGAACGAGTGTGAAATGAACTTCAGTGAAAGTAACACAAGTGTAATGGAATGTTGTCGAATTAAATCAAGTGATGCTGATGAGGTATGAATAATTGATTAGTTTTACTACTTCCACAACAAAATGATGGATCATGGCCAAATCTGAGAGGACGTCAAATGCAGATTGGCAATACGAAGAAAATTGTTTCTGGAGAATAGGAATCTGTTATCATCAACTATAAACTTATGTTCTGGGCGTAATTGTCTCCAGTGTAATACTGTACGGAAGTGAAACGTTGGCAGTAGACAGTTCAAACAAGAAGTAGGCAGAAGGCTTTGAAATGCGGTGTTACAATGCTGAAGATTTTGCTTGTAGATTGCGTAACTAATGTGGAGGTACTCAATGAAACTATGGAAATACGACATTTGCAGTACAATTAGCGTGAAATAACGGATCGGTTGTGCGTCACATCCTGAATCATGAAGTTATAGCCCATATGGTAATGGAGGAAAGTGTGAAGTGTAAAGTTCGTAGGGAAGATGGACAGAGGGCAGATTCAAATGGATGTAGGTTGCAGGAGTTACGCAGATATGAAGAGGCTTGCACAGGATAGAGTGGAGAGCTCTGTCAAACCAGTCTTCGAAATGAAGATCACAGTAGCAAAGAAATAAAAAAAGAAACGGAAAAAATATATGAGAGTGAGCTTATTAAATTTGCACAGGAACGGATGACTGTGTTAAACGAAATTATAATCGCATAACAATGAAACCATGTAAACCTTTTTCACATCAATAGTACTCTGATTGTGAAAAGCTTAATAGAATAAGGCAGTGCGTATTTTTTGGGAAGGAAATATTGTATGAGTCGTATAGGAAAAGCTATCACGCTGAGTCAGCATTGAGAATCCACTAGTATGTTTTAAAAATTTCTCTACAGTTGCATTGCTGGAAAAAAGTAACTGAAATCCATTTTATCTCCGAAAGATTTTTTAAACTTATTCATGTTTTTATTGCTAATCTCATCCTCAACCAGGAAAGAGACGCTTCCCGCGGCGTCTGGGTTTTTCGCGTAAGAGATAAAAATCTTCGTCTCCTTACACGGTATCATCCTTTATTCATATTCAGAGGTTCATAATTTAGACCCCCATTTTTCCGCCTGCCGAGAACTGAATCCATTTTCCAGCTTGTAGCCATCCATTCATTCCTGGTGGCGGCACGGGCGCCGTGGTCGGCCCATATTTCACTGCCTAAAGCGTCGCCCGCACTCGATTATCTGCGTGAGGGCCGTGGAAGGGGTTGTTGGAGGGGTAGGGGGATAGGGTCGCGACTCTTTGCCGGCCTCTCTACTGTCAGAACTCCCCCTGCAGACCAGGTCGCTCGGGGCTGTCCGCGAACAAATAAACGCCGAACAAGTGCGCTGCCGGATATTCCTCGCTAATATCGAGATTAAAGTATTCGGAGGGCTTGCGTTATATTCTAGGCGGTGCACTCGCCAATGAAGCCTGTCTTTTTATCTCCTAGCCCCGTTTTTCTAACCCTCAAGAATCTCCTCTTTAATTCGGTGTAATAAACAATGCTTCAGCCTTTACCGAGAATTAATTCATCGGCTGAGAGCAATTTATTATCAGAGTGTTTAACGTGCACTTTTAGTGGTCTTTGGAAGCAGCTTGACTAGGATCAAGTTTCTACACGAGCTCTTTACGTTATGCTTAGTGACCCAACAACTATAACACACACTTAAACAATAACCATTTTAAGAACGCTTTCAATACAAAAATCGATCAATTGATCTTGAACTATATGAAGAGGATAGTACTGGAGATATCTTTGTAAACTTGTGAAATGTTTTATTTTTATACGTATACTATTTTTAAAATATGACAACTAATGTAATAGTATTTATCGCATTGTACGCGGCTGCTCTGCTCCGAGGGTTTAACTGATGCTGTCTCATGCGAGTCTAGGTGGACCAAACACTTGTTATCAAACTTCAGTCGGTATCTCATGAAGTGCGATCTACGTCTCTAGTCTCAAAGGTTCTAAACACGAACGTGAACAGCCATTCGGTTGCCTTACTCCCCTCCCAGCCAAATGACCTAAGAAAGCCCGAATGAATGTAATCTATACTTTCTGCCTCATTTAACTGTAATTTTTTCCAAAACTCTGTCGAACTGCAGCTATAATTCCGGATCATCTGTTCATCAGTAACTGACTTCTTTTTCTCCCTCCCCCTGGTAAAGGCGTTCAGTGTACTTTCCATCCACGTTCTCTAACCCCTACTTTTAACAGCTGAATTTCTCCTACATTCTTCATGTTGACACCTTTGTCTTTGATGTCACCGAAGATGGTTCTGACTATTCCGTATACTGAATCTCCTCTCCAGTGACCATTCCTTCTTTTCAAATTCCCTAACTTCTTCCTTAGGTACCCTGCATTTCATATTAATTTCATTCCTAAGGGACTTATATAATTGTACTAGCCCTGTGCCCACAGTTTCGCACGTGTATCCCTTTGTCATACATATTGCACATATCTCCTCCTTGTCCTCTCTCTGTACATCTCTTAATGCCTCCTTTCTTTCTCTCTCACTCTCCTCTTTCTCCCTGTTTCTGTTGATCTCCTCCTTCTCCACTCTCCAACCACCTCTTGGTTCCCCACCTCTGTCCACCTCCTCCTTTCCCCTCTCTCTGGACATCTCCTTCTTCCCATTCTCCCTATCCACCTTCTCCTCCATTCTCCCTATCCACCTTCTCTTCCCGCTGCTCTCTATCCATCCTCCATCTCTCTCTGTCCATCTCCTCTGCCCCCGCATTCTGTCCATACCCTCGTCCGCCATTTAGTATCCTCCCTTCGCCCTACCCCCCCCCCCCCCCCCCCTCCTGGCTCGGCACGACCATGGCCAGCTGCTTGTGTACTGCGTGCACTGCATTCTGATACTACCCACACAACATGCCTGTTCTGCAGGAAATCCAATTGGACAGAAGGTTCCCTGTGTACTCCACAGTAAGGAAGATCTACTTTCACCACCCATCGCTACCTCCAGGGGGGGGGGGGGGGGGGGGGATGGTATTCTTAATCCCCGACAGCGCATTCTAGACAGCTAGTGATATGTTTAATAAGTTAGTTTGAAATCTATCCAGTTGTTTAGAAGGAGACGTGGAATATACATACATACATTGATATATTTATATACAGGGTGGTCAGAAAATGTCTGAAACGCTTGTAGTGATATTGTAGGGAAAGTTGTACTGAGACATAAACGTAAGAAAAAAATTCCATACGTTGCGCCGTTTCCGAGTTATTTAGCATTGAAGTTAGCCAATCAGATCGTCGCGCGTGTAAATTCAAGTTTCAGCTAACGAGACAAAGCACTCGTTGCACAACACCGCTCCTGGCAGGCCGCTTGAGTGTGAGCGCGCGACGCCCCGATTGGCTAAATTCTATGCTAAATAACTCGGAAACGGCGCAAAGTATTGCATTTTTTTCCTGACATTTATGTCTCAGTACAATCTGCCCTACAACATCACGACAAGCGTCGCAGACATTTTCTGACCACCCTGTATATATACATACACAAGTATTTTGGTCCAGAAATTATACCAATTAAGTTCCATCCAGCGTACGCTGATGCAATAGCTTCATACTTAAGAATCATATACACCCTCACGCTCGATGAAAGGTCCATACCCAAAGCCTCGAAAGTTGCACAGGTCGATGAAAGATCCGTACCCAAAGGCTGGAAAATTACGTAGGTCACACCATATTCAAGAAAGGCAGTAGCCGTAATTCACTAAATTACAGATCCATATAGTCAACATCTATATCCTGCAGGATTTTGGAACATATATTGCGTTCGAACATCATGAATTACCTCGAAGAGAATGGTCTATTGACATAAAGTCAAAATGAATTTAGAAAAAAACGTTCTTGTGGATCAAAACTAGCTCTTTGTTCACACGAAGTGTTTACTGCTGTTGACAACGGCATTCAAACTAATTCGCCATTTCTTGGTTTCCGGAAGGCTTTTGACACTGTACCGCACAAACGGCTTGTGGTCAATTGCTTGCTTATGAAGTATCGTCTGAGTTATGCGAATGGATTCGTGATTTTCTGTCAGAGAGGTCACAATTCGTAGTAACTGATGGAAAGTCATCAAGTAAAACAGAAGTTATATCTGGCGTCTCCAAGATAGTGTTACAGGCCCTGTGTTGTTCCTCATCTATATAAACGATGTAGGAGACAATCTGAACTGTCGTCTTAGATTGTTTTCAGATGACGCTGTCTTTCATTGTCTAGTAAAGTCATGAGAAGATCAAAACCAATAGCAAAACACCAACATGAGGTGTCCGTATGGTACGAAAACTGGAAATTGACCGTAATAATGAAAAGTATGAGGTCATCCACTTCAGGGCTAAAAGGAATCCGTTAAGCTTTGGTTGCACGATAAATCAGTCAAATCTACAGGCGGTAAATTCAACTAAATACGTAGGAATTACAATTACGAACAACTTAAATGGGAAAGAACCCATGGAAAATGTTGTGGGGAAGGCGAACCAAAGACTGCGTTTTATTAGAAGATGCAGCAGATCTGTTAGAGAGGATGCCGACGCTCGTCATTTCTCTCTGGGAGTACTACTGCGTGGTGTCGGATCCTTACTAGATAGCATTAACGGAGTACTTCGAGAAAGTTCGACGAAGGGCAGCACGCTTTTGTATTACCTATAAATAGTGGAGAGAGTGCCAGTGGCATTACACAGGATTTGGGATGGATATCATTAAAACACATGCGTTTCTCGTAGCGGTTGGACCTTCTCATGAAATTTCAGTCACCAACTTTCTCCTCCGAATGTGAAAATATTATGCTGACGCCGACCGACCTAGGGAGAAATGACCATCATAAAACATAAGGGAAATTAGAGCGTGCACGGAAAGATTGAGGTGTTCGTTTTTTTAGCTTGCTATTCAAGAGTGGAATAACGGAGAATTATTGTGATGGTGGCTCCAATGAGCCCTCTGCCAGGCATTTAAATGCGATTTGCAGAGTAGCATGTACAATTTGATGTATCCGTAGATTAGTTATTATTTCTCGATATGACAATAACACTCAACTGAAGCAAAAAATCCCATGTGGGCATACGCCGTATTCCGAATTGCTTCTGAGATAGAACGTATTAACGTAAAACTGTTTTTGGGCCAATGTTACCCACGTGCATGCGTGTCTTACCTACCCAACCTATATGACGTTTTGTTGTAGCCCAAACCAACTCGTTGCTTCAACCTCTTTGCTCGGGACGTCCTTCATCCATTAAACTATCCTGCTGAAAGTGTAGTTTTCTATGGTGCATTGTGACTGAACTAATAGGATGGACTGAGTGTGTATCTGTTTGCACAAATACCGCTAATCAACTCTAACGATGAATGTGCTGTTATGGTGTACTTTTACGGCTTCTACGACGGTTATGCTCCTGATGCTACCGGAGAATACTGCCTACGTTTTCAGACACGTCGTATTCCTGCACGTAGAGTTTTACAAGAGGTTTCAGCACACAGCATGAATTAGGTATTCTCCCAAGTTCACATATTCCTTCTGCAATAGTAGTTCAATAATCTGTGCCTGAAAAGAAACACTTTGTCGAAATGATGTAGTGTAATCCTACTACCAGCACACACCGACTTTCTGCACTTATCTTTAATTCACTAAGACGCGTATGGTGAACAATACACGTGGAAAACTTGTAACCACTTCAAGTACAGCGTGTACACGATCTACACATGGGCAACAATGCCACACGATTTGAATATTGTCACTGATTAAATGAAGGTCCTCGTTTCCTTCCATTACTAACAATCAGTGGTGAAGACATCTTCAGACGAAATGGAATCAACAACGCAATTAGTAATCATCGAAGGTCGCAGGAAAATCTACGTTCTACAGTGGGAACCAATTTCAGAGTTCGTTTTTCGATCAATGTTTGGTGCGGCATGATCTGTAACATGTTGGCTGGTCCAGTTATTTTAGAAGAGCGAATGACGGAGCAGAATTCCTTGCATTTTTTGGAGAATTCATTTACTGGAAACCATTAGGACGTTCCTTCAGCCGCACGGACTGCCGTGTGCTTCCAGAGTGAAGGAGGCCCTCCATATTTTACCAGACGTTTGAAGAAACATCTAAACCGCAGATACAATTAATTGGCCTCCAAGAGCGCCAAAACTTACGCCATATAATTTTGTTCATAGAGTGTAGTGAATTCTTATGTGATCAAACGAAAGGTGAATACGTGAGATGAACTGCTTGCTGGCATGATAGACGCTGCCACACTAATTAGGGAACTTGCAGAGACATTCAGACGAGCAACGTAACATGTGCTCCCAAGTGTGCATAAATGCACTGAAGTTGTAGGTAGGCTATTAGAACATTTATTGTGAACTTTACAAAAGCTTTAATGTGGTATGCACAAAAATGCTTTGAGGTGACTGTATTAAAAACACGTATTTTTCAATTGATACTTTCTCAAAAGCATGTTGTAAGGTTTAGTAACTATTATACAAGTGAAAACCAGACGATGTACTGGATAACAAAGGAAGTAACAATATACATTAAACGTGTGTTATTTAAGAAACAGTTCGTGTAGGCCACATGTCCACATGAAGTTTTTCAAATCAAAATGGGTTCAAATCTCTCTGAGCACTATGGGACTTAACATTTGAGGTCATCAGTCCCCTAGAACTTTGAACTGCTTAAACCTAAATAACCTAAGGACATCACACACATCCATGCCCCAGGCAGGATTCGAACCTGCGATCGCAGCGGTCACGCGGTTCCAGACTGCAACGCCTAGAACCGCACGGCCACGCCGGCCGGCTAAAGTTTTTCGTTTCACGTGGTAGTTTCTTGTCGTATCGTGAATATTAACCATTCCTCCGGTTATATCCTGTATAGGTATCTCTGTCTTTCCTAAGCATTTCTGTATTTCCTCATTACGTCCATTAATCGAAGTATTTATTCCGTTAGCCCCGGTTTCTTCGCAGATGCCGTCCTTGTGCCTACATTAATCGCCTGTTCAACTTCTGTGAGCGCATTTCTAGAGACATCCATTCCTCTAACTGAACCTGTTTACTGAGATATCCGCTATAGCAGTTTCGTGTACTCAGAGAAACTGAGATGCAAAATGTAATTTCTGCATACTTCAACATCCAACTCGTTTTGACGTTGATTCTTTCTGACAATTCTCTAAACTTCAGACTGCTCTACATCATTCGTAAATTTTTATTAGAGTGTGTTTATCTTTCTGGGTACGCCTTACAGTCCAACATCTGATTTCAAAAGCTGTGTCTCACCATGATGTTGTGTAGGTATTTTCCCATGCCTCCAGCATTTTCCTAGTACACTTACTCCTCTTACGATTTTGTAACGGTGTATTCGCTATTATAAGCTTAAGCTTCCTGCAGAACTCTATCTCATCTCCCATTCCTACTACCATTCCCATATTCTCCCAAAACGTCGTTTTCAGTTCATTGCGCTACTACACCGTTCCAGACCCCCATGATTCTTAGATTTCCTTCTCCCTTTACATATATTTGGCTCGTGTATGCCTGCCCCCACGCTCCTACACATTCCAACATCGAGCCACTGTCACATCATTGCACCCCACAAATCTGGACACTGAAGGATTGGACCGGCCGAGCCAATGAAGGCACAAAATCAAATTCTTTTCACTCTCAAGTGCTGAAAACGCCGCCTCACACGTGCACGTGACATAGCCGTATCCTTCAGAGCGATCATTCTTCATCTGATGCTATTCAGGTCCGTTATGTCCCATACGAAGCATTTTAAGGACACTAAACACCAACACTAACGCACTCTGGTGGCCATTTTGCCTGTCACATTGAATTGCAAACCTTAATCATTTACATGTTCGCTGGTAGTGTGTACACGTACGAACTCACATTGACATCCGACCATGTCTTCTGTGTGCTTCACTGTCTTTGGCGAGATGTGTTTCCGAATGAAGGACTGCTTCGGAATCTATTGCCAACGGAGAGATCGTCATGTCAATTTTTCTATTAAATGTTACTTGTTGTAGAGAATACATATTAAATACCTTGAACAGAATAGATTCTCTTGCCTTCTGCATCCTTATGCAACTGGCTATTAGTGATACTTCCACCTTTTAAAGATGATTTCCCACCCCAAAGGCAAGAGCATGCCCTAACACCTTGCCTGTTCCTCCGCCCCCTTGGTAGAACAAGTGGCTCCTTATACCGGAAGTTCTGCGCCACCATTGTTGATGATTTTTATTTATAATTTAAGTAGTATCTCGGGTTTATCCCGGGACTCAAGATGGTGCTACGACTAGACCACAGCAACAAGCAGTTATGAAAGTAAGAAATCTAAAATTTTTTGGAGTCTCCATATCTCTTCCATCTATCCAGTATACGTTCACGATTCCCAAAACCAAGTGTCTGTAATAAACGTACAGTACTCTGTATAGAATTCTGCGAGGCAGCCTCCCCCTTCGTTCCTTTCCCCCGAGTTCATGCTCTCCTACGGCTTACCTTTCTTTCCTATTATCGAATTCCAGTTCGCCATCATAATTGAATTTTTGACTCTCATTGTTCTCCCTAATAGTTTATATCATTTCATTCATGCTTTCAGTCTCTTCATAAGGAAATATTAGGCATACATTCATCGTCTATTGCTTTGGATCTTCGCTCTGTGTTTATCGTGGCTACGATAATGCTTTTAATCCTATTCTTTTTCATTAGCAATGTTTGTTGCTGCGAATTTCTGCACAAGGGCGATCAGAATCGCTGGTTTTTGCTGTTACTTTAATGTTACACTTGGCTCTTCGTAAGTCGTTTTATGGTAGATAAATCCTGTTCTCCAGGGACTTCAGTTGATGGTAGGCCTGTAGTTTTTCAGGTAGAGTTTGCCACAATTTCGAAATCAGCGTACTTAGGAAGAAACTTTTCCTAGTATTCTTGTTGACCTGACCAAGTGAAGCAAATGGTGCGATCGGCGTGGTTCCCTGCAGTATTAAGCAGTGCTGTTGTAAGGCTGACTCACACTAGAAGTTCCTGAACGGAACGAAACGTCAAAACTTTCCACAATGCATTTGAAAAGGGGGCGGGGGACAGACAGGCCAACAACGGGATGGAATTGGACGGGACGTAAACGTGGAGGGCTCGCATAAAGAATGTTTTCGTCCTGACGTTGGTGAGGGGAGAGAGGCTTCTTCTGTTAACATCGAAAGTAAATCTATCCCAGCGTCATTCACTCATGTTGCAATAGAGCATTTTGTCCTGTTGCGTATTTTTAGTCTTTATGTTACTGTGTGCGTGGATAGGGTAAAATACCCTTTCAGTTACCATTTAAATATTGTTTGGTGTGTTTTGTATGCATATATTTTTTCTAGCAAATTAATGTTTGGACGTCACTTGTTGTCTTGTTTCACTTTTCAGCAATTAACCACGCAGCTTTTGTCAAGGACATCAGTTATAGATCTTGCTTTGGGTGTTAACAAACTGTAACTGCAGGTTCCTCAATTTTTTTACAACATTGCAACTTTTTCTGTCACGACTGGTATCGCATGGCTTCATTTTCTACATCTACATCTACATCTACATTGATACTCTGCAAATCACATTTAAGTGCCTGGCAGAGGGTTCATCGAACCACCTTCACAATTCTCTATTATTCCAATCTCGTATAGCGCGAGGAAAGAACGAACACCTATATCTTTCCGTACGAGCTCTGATTTCCCTTATTTTATCGTGGTGATCGTTCCTCCCTATGTAGGTCGGTGTCAACAAAATATTTTCGCATTCGGAGGAGAAATTTTTTGACTGGAATTTCGTGAGAAGATTCCGTCGCAAGTAAAAACGCCTTTCTTTTAATGATGTCCAGCCCAAATCTTGTATCATTTCTGTGACATTCTCTCGCATATTTCGCGATAATACAAAACGTACTGCCTTTCTGAGAACATTTTCGATGTTCTCCGTCAGTCTTATCTGGTAAGGATCCCACACCGCGCAACAGTATTTTAAATGAGGACGGACAAATTTAGTGTAGGCAGTCTCCTTAGTAGGTCTGTTACATTTTCTACATCTACATCTACGTGATTACTCTGCTATTCACAATAAAGTGCCTGGCAGAGGGTTCAATGAACCACCTTCGTGCTGTCTCCCTACCGTTCCACTGTCGAACGGCACGCGGGAAAAACGAGCACTTAAACTTTTCTGTGCGAGCCCTGATTTATCTTCTTTTATCGTGATGATCATTTCTCTCTATGTATGGGGGGTGCCAAAAGAATGTTTTCTCAATTGGAGGAGAAAACTGGTGATTGAAATTCCATGAGAAGATCCCGTCGCAACGAAAAACGCCTTTGTTTTAATGATTGCCACTCCGATTCACGTATCATGTCTGTGACACTATCTCCCCTATTTCGCGATAATACAAAACGAGCTCCCCTTCTTTGTACTTTTTCGATGCCATCCGTCAGTCCCACCTGATGCGGATCCCACACCGCACAGAAATATTACAGAATAGGGCGGACAATCGTAGTGTAAGCAGTCTCTTTAGTAGACCTGTTGCACCTTCTAAGTGTTCTGCCAATGAATCACAGTGTATGGTTTGCTCTACCCACAATATTATCTATCTGATCGTTCCAATTTAGGTTATTTGTAATTGTAATCCCTCAGTATTTAGTTGAATTTTCACTGTTCGGAATGTACTGAGCCAACTCACCGTGCGTTGACGTTGTGTCTGATGTGAACACACAAGCACTCCGGAGTGACTTTGCATTCCGTTGTGTCCCACTCCTTCGATGACTTAAGGCAGTCGACTTTTCATGGGACACTAACAAGGTGAGAAATGCCGTCACCGCCCAACATCCATTTAGTTCCGTCTCCCGACCCTTACCCACAGTATGAGGTCGCTGCGTCACTGCCGGCGGAAGCGTGGCTTAGCACAGACTGAAGTAGAGGCTAGCTCTACGTGAGAAGAGAGTTATAGTGAGCCCGGCAGTACTTCTGGGAGGTGGCGAACAGCCAATACCCCTTTCTATCGAAACCGTACAAACAGCAACGCACCGTGTTAAATGGGAAAACTGTAACTCACATTCAATAATAACGATGAACTACAGGGTGATTCAAAAAGAATACCACAACTTTAAAAATGTGTATTTAATGAAAGAAACATAATATAACCTTCTGTTATACATCATTACAAAGAGTATTTAAAAAGGTTTTTTTTCACTCAAAAACAAGTTCAGAGATGTTCAATATGGCCCCCTCCAGACACTCGAGCAATATCAACCCGATACTCCAACTCGTTCCACACTCTCTGTAGCAGGGGGTAAGATCAGGGCTTCTTGGAGGCCAGTGATGAAGTGCTCTGTCACGGGCTGCCTGGCGGCCGATCCATCGCCTCAGGTAGTTGACGTTCAGGTAGTTACGGACAGATAAGTGCCAATGTGGTGGCGCTCCATCCTGCTGAAATATGAATTGTTGTGCTTCTTGTTCGAGCTGAGGGAACAGCCAATTCTCTAACTTTCTCTAGCTTTCTGTTGAGCGGTCGCCATCTTAGCATCAACTGACGCTGACGCCTAGTCAACAGCGCCTCAAGCGAACAAATGTACAATTAAATGAAACTTTATAGCTCCCTTAATTCGCCGACAGATAGTGCTTAGCTCTGCCTTTTGTCATTGCAGAGTTTTAAATTCCTAAAGTTGTGGTATTCTTTTTGAATCACCCTGTATTTTCGTACATAAAACTAAGCGTGTCGTCGGACCAATAACGTGGGGTCTTACAGTCGGTACAGCAAAAATTGAAGAAGATGACTGTTTCAACAATACACATTTTCGATAAAACCGATTTATTCACTCAGTATTTCCTCTGACGACGGAAATTAAGAGATACACAGTATACAAATGAAGCCAGTACATTCCAAATACAGCACACACTCATAACTTGAAGATATCAAAATATTTACATTATCATTACGAGGGTCACTCCAAAAGAAATGCACACTATTTTTTTTTAATCCATCTTGTATTCTACATGTTTGAGAGATTTACAATGTGTAGATACATGCTTTAGGAACAATATTTTCATTCCTCCCCATAATTTCCATCCCTCTCAACTGCCTTACGCCATCTTGGAACCAGCGCCTGTATACCTGCACGGTAAAATTCTGGACCAACCTATTGGAGCCACTGTTTGGCAGCGTGCACAAGAGAATCATCATCTTCAATCCTTGTTCCACGAAGAGAGTCTTTCAGTTTCCCAAAGACATAATAGTCACATGGATCCAGGCCAGGACTGTCAAGCGTGTGTTTCAGTGTTGTTCATCCGAGTTTTGTGATCACTTCCATGGTTTTTTGACTGACATGTGGCCGTGCATTGTCGTGCAACAGCAAAATATCCTGCTTTTGCCGATGTGGTCCAGCACGACTCAGTTGAGCTTGAAGTTTCTTCAGTGTCGTCACATGTGCATCAGAATTTATGGTCGTTCCACTTGGCATGATGTCCACAAGCAAGAGTCCTTCGGAATTGAAAAACACCGTAGCCATAACTTTTCCAGCTGAAGGTGTGGTTTTGAATTTTTTTTTCTTGGATGTATTTGCATGATCGCACTCCATTGACTGTCTCTTCGTCTCTGGTGACAAATGATGGAGCCATGTTTCATCACCTGTCACAATTCTTCCAAGTAATTCATCTCAACCATTCTCGTACTGTTCCAAAAGTTCGCTGCATACCGTTTTTCTTGTTTCTTTGTGAGGTACTGTCAACATCCTGGGAACCCACCTGGAAGAAACCTTTTTTAACGCCAACACATTCAGTATTCTGCAAATACTTCCTTCCCCTATCCCAATGTAGCGTGACAATTCGTTTACTGTGATGCGTCTTTCAGCTAACTCTTTGCACATAGTCTGGAGTGTGTGCAGTACGAGGCCTGCCGCTGGGAGGACAATCTGTAAGTAGGCTGTTTGGGTTTTTATGTTGGTAACGCCACATAGTGCTCTGTATGAAAATCACTGGCTGTGCTGTGTGCAGTCTGTGGCTAGTTTGCATTGTTGCAGTATTTCTACTGCAGTGTTGGGCAGTTGGCTGTTAACAGCGCTTAGCGTTGCGCAGTTGGAGGTGAGCCGCCAGCAGTGATGGATGTGGGGAGAGAAACGGCGGAATTTTGAGAGCGGATGATCTGGACGTGTGTCTATCAGAAACAGTACATTTGTAAGAATGGATGTCATGAACTGCTATATATATTATGACTTTTGAACACTTTTAATGTAAATACATTGTTTGTTCTCTATCAAAATCTTTCATTTGCTAGCTATGCCTATCAGTAGTTAGTGCCTTCAGTGGTTTGAATCTTTTATTTAGCTAGCAGTATTGGCGCTCGCTGTATTGCAGTAGTTTGAGTAACGAAGATTTTTGTGAGGTAAGTGATTTGTGAAACGCATAGGTTAATTTAGTCAGGGCCATTCTCTTGTAGGGATTATTGAAAGTCAGATTGCGTTGTGCTAAAAAATATTGTGTGTCAGTTTAAGAACAGTCATGTATAATTTTTCTAAGGGGACGTTTCATAAATCGTCAATATTGCCGTGCCCGCTTTCATCACGTAACCTACTTGCCCACAGACTAACTGTACTGATATCGACAGAAGCATGTCCATGCACCTTTTTCAACCTCTTGTGGATGTTTCCCACTGTCTCGTTTTCACAGTACAGGAATTCTATAACAGCACGTTGCCTCTGACGAACGTCAAGTGTAGCAGCTATCTTGAAGACATTCTGTGACGGCGCCACTCACGGGAACTGGTTGAACTAAGTTTGAAAACAAGCGGGAAGGATGTATCTACACACTGTAAAACTTTCACACATGCCGAATGAAAACTGTATTTTTACAAAAATAGTGTGCATTTCTTTTGGAGTGACCCCCGTACCATCCTAATTATTCAAAATTTTAATATAAAGTGATCTAGCTAGTAAATGTACGCTTTCATAAAACGGCAAAGGAAGACTGATGTCTTCCAAAAGGCGTGGATGGTAATCAAATTGTAAGAACATCACCATTTAGAACACAAAAAGCAGCATCAGATACTCGTACATATGAAATGCTTGTGGATAGTATAATAAGGCAGACTGTTTTTTTATGGAAAAGGGAATTGCTCCAAATAATAATCGGCCAGTTGAATCTTCTATGCAACAACCCTGAATGCAAATATGAAAATCAAATGCGACAGTCATGGTTTTCAAAGCAGTGCATAAAGCAATAACAAAGACTTTGGAATGCTGCCAACCGACAGAACAAGTGACTATTTTCAGTCATCTGCACTAAAATATAACATGAACTATGACAAAAATGTAACGCAAAAAGTAAAATGCATACGTTTATATAGATATTTCAAACATTGAACATAAAATTTTTTATAAGAAGACGGAAATTACTAAATTAAAGTATCTATGTCAGGACTGGGTCCATACTAAATATGAAAAATCAAATATAAGAACTAACGAAATAACTGCATAAATTAAAACTTGTAGTCTACCAGACAGAAGAGGATCAGCAATACTAAATACACACCTCTCAGTGGTAAAATGCAGCAAAAAAAAAGAAAAACTGGAAATACCTTTAAGTCGACACACGATGAAGTGAAATCAACTGAAGGACCCACCCACTTAGCTGGAACGAGGCGAGAGACGAGCAGATACTACTTGTGCCGCGACACTTGGCAATTTCGAGGATCGCATGGTGTTGAACACACACTATATCATCAAGCGAGTGATTACAGAATACCCACACAAGTAATGCAACTAACTAATCCCTGAATCGGGGAATCAGAAAGTTATAATTACTATATCATCTTTAGTTATTTTTACCTATATAAAAATTTATGTTTTTAATTGATAATTAAGAAGTTTTCACTAGCGATTTTATAAAATAAAGTTCCAGATTCAGAATGGTATTGTGTTACATTATCTTAACATGATAAACGAACTAATAACAGTTACTGAAAAACTGAGGGTGCACTATCACCACTTACCTCGCTTCTCACAAGACTCCGTCAGTTGATGAACCTTTTTTATTTTAAGAATTTCAGGCATGACCCATCTTCAGACTATCTGAAGAGAGACTACAGTGTCAAGTAACGTAAGTCATTACACTGGTGCTCAGTCGTAACATTTGTGCTCACTGTTTTGCACCAATGTAACACAAAATACTCTGTATTATTTGTCTGTGACATTCTAATCATGGGCTATGATTGACGATGAAAGAAATAAAGTTAGATGCACACTAACTGGACTAAAACAACAACTCTTCTATGTATATGCTGTTTCATGTGTTAGCTGTATTCCACAACCGACTGAATCGACAGTCATAAATGTAATTGCAGGCATAGTTACACAGCTCTGAACTCTGTTATATATTGCGCATATACACAGGAAAAATAAAGAAAGCTGACTGAAATTTGTCAGACGTGTAACATTAACATAAAAAAGAAACAGGACAGGACAAACAATGTAAAATAGTGAAGAGTCCAGTAGGTTTCTGGTTTCCTGCTCGGCACGTGCACCACTGCTAATTCCGTAACGAAGACAATAATTTACTAACCACAAGGATATGTATCTTTTGATAGCCTGAAAGTTGTCTATTCGTTCGACACATTCATTACTTTCCATTATATTTTGCTTTTAGTAGACCGCGTAAATTATCTTTGCAATACTTTAGTTAGTCTGCTATAGTCATTTTCGATAAATCGATACAAGCACTGCAGTAACCTCTTTCCTTGGACACGGAAGCAGTTTTACGTCTTTGGGGATGCAGTTTGCTTTCGACCAATTGGAGTCTTTCGGGGCGAAGAGAATCCGCCGCTACTTTACAATCGAGCCTATGTGTTGTTTGTTGTTCCGGGCAGGGGAGCTGTGTTCGAGTGAAAACTGCGTTGGAGTGGTGGAGTTTCATGATGTCGAGCAGATTCTACAACGAATGAGGTCATATCTAGTTACGACACCTGAGGATGGGCTTGTAACAGTCCGAAACTGGTAGTGTGAAGATAAAGTAATTTGCGACTTAAGCGGTACTTTCAACCTCTGCTGGAATGAGGAAATGTCGGAGACCATTTTAATTTACTTTCCGTGGGGGAGCTTACTTATTGTGGTGATGTTAGACTGATATTGTTTGGTTGTGGTCAATCTGCCAGTAACAATCGGCCCGTGAGTTGAGCATAATAAAATGGAAGCTGACAAGTCACTCAGATTTGGCTGAATAGAAGCTGATTGTAAACTGTTTTTTCACTTCGTCATGATGTAAATTCAAAGATGTTACCCTCTCCTGATGTAGAAAATGGATTCTACGTATTGAGTAACCATCATATTCATACTGCGTGGATTAAATGCAAATTTTGTACTGGAAAGTTTCAGTATACCTTTGGGGGTGTACAGTCATTTCTTTTTTGACCAGACGAAACTGCAATCGTCCAGCTATCATGATAGGTTCTTTGATTGCTCTAGGAGGAACCTCTTCAATCCAGAACATATGAAATATTTACTTTCTTACATACGAGAATCAAAGATTTACTTAACTTTTACACAGTTCTTTGCCACAGGATTGCTTGATAATTGGCAACTGTTTCTGGGTAGGAAAGCATCACATGCTTCACAGATTACACTGTTCTCTTACAGTAAAAAATGCAACACCGCGAAAGTACGTTTCACCAGAAAGTTTAACAGTCACTGTCCTACACAGTTATGTTGACTGCTGTAGATGAGGTTTCGAACTGGGCAAAGCTCTTGCATACTCGATACTACACTCCTGGAAATTGAAATAAGAACACCGTGAATTCATTGTCCCAGGAAGGGGAAACTTTATTGACACATTCCTGGGGTCAGATACATCACATGATCACACTGACAGAACCACAGGCACATAGACACAGGCAACAGAGCATGCACAATGTCGGCACTAGTACAGTGAATATCCACCTTTCGCAGCAATGCAGGCTGCTATTCTCCCATGGAGACGATCGTTGAGATGCTGGATGTAGTCCTGTGGAACGGCTTGCCATGCCATTTCCACCTGGCGCCTCAGTTGGACCAGCGTTCGTGCTGGACGTGCAGACCGCGTGAGACGACGCTTCATCCAGTCCCAAACATGCTCAATGGGGGACAGATCCGGAGATCTTGCTGGCCAGGGTAGTAGACTTACACCTTCTAGAGCACGTTGGGTGGCACGGGATACATGCGGACGTGCATTGTCCTGTTGGAACAGCAAGTTCCCTTGCCGGTCTAGAAATGGTAGAACGATGGGTGCGATGACGATTTGGATGTACCGTGCACTATTCAGTGTCCCCTCGACGATCACCAGTGGTGTACGGCCAGTGTAGGAGATCGCTCCCCACACCATGATTCCGGGTGTTGGCCCTGTGTGCCTCGGTCGTATGCAGTCCTGATTGTGGCGCTCACCTGCATGGCGCCAAACACGCATACGACCATCATTGGCACCAAGGCAGAAGCGACTCTCATCGCTGAAGACGACACGTCTCCATTCGTCCCTCCATTCACGCCTGTCGCGACACCACTGGAGGCGGGCTGCACGATGTTGGGGCGTGAGCGGAAGACGGCCTAACGGTGTGCGGGACCGTAGCCCAGCTTCATGGAGACGGTTGCGAATGGTCCTCGCCGATACGCCAGGAGCAACAGTGTCCCTAATTTGCTGGGAAGTGGCGGTGCGGTCCCCTACGGCACTGCGTAGGATCCTACGGTCTTGGCGTGCATCCGTGCGTCGCTGCGGTCCGGTCCCGGGTCGACGGGCACGTGCACCTTCCGCCGACCACTGGCGACAACATCGATGTACTGTGGAGACCTCACGCCCCACGTGTTGAGCAATTCGGCGGTACGTCCACCCGGCCTCCCGCATGCCCACTATACGCCCTCGCTCAAAGTCCGTCAACTGCACATACGGTTCACGTCCACGCTGTCGCGGCATGCTACCAGTGTTAAAGACTGCGATGGAGCTCCGTATGCCACGGCAAACTGGCTGACACTGACGGCGGCGGTGCACAAATGCTGCGCAGCTAGCGCCATTCGACGGCCAACACCGCGGTTCCTGGTGTGTCCGCTGTGCCGTGCGTGTGATCATTGCTTGTACAGCCCTCTCGCAGTGTCCGGAGCAAGTATGGTGGGTCTGACACACCGGTGTCAATGTGTTCTTTTTTCCATTTCCAGGAGTGTATATTGACCTCAGTGGGAGTACGCTGCTAAGCTGACAGGGAGGCGTTGTCTTCTGGAGTGCCTTCCACTGGGCGTTATAGATTGCAGCTAATGTTCACTAATGTCTGAGGTATCTATTCACTTTGTCGACTTCGGTGTGATTTGGACGATACCACACTTGCTTATCAATACACTTCTGCTGATTTACTTGTAAATGTACATTTTCATTCATCGTATTAAGCCATTGGAGTGTGCCACGTTGAATGGGCACTAACTTGTTGAATCTTGTGGCATTGATTTCCGATCCACAACGACTCACTGAATTCCAAACGTACAAGATAATAAGCGACTTTACTTTACATGCCAATCAAGGCAGATGAATAGGACCTGTTTCGCCAAATCATTCTACGTACACGTTGTGAAGATAGATTTCGTATATATTATGTTTGTACTACACGAGGTAATATTCATGAATTACTTTTTGAATCCGATGGTTTATAGATTCTCCATATACTCAGACCATAATCACAAAATTGAGGACAGATTTTTCTTGCACAGCTGGACGATGCCATCTGAAATCTAACACACGTTCACCTTAATTCACAGTCGTTTACGAATCAGAGCTCACTGTGAGATATTTAAGAATATGCTATGAAGGCTCTGTTTGTTCGAAACTGCGCTGCGTGTATGAAAGTCCATGTGTGTGTGCGACTGTATCTACTCCACATCACAAGTCGTATAGTGTTTCGAAACCTTTTTGAGGGACATGAGAAGTGTACATTTTTCCCACTTGCAGGTTCAGGGCTTGAACGGCTTTCAAGCCGCATACTGTCTTATTGCACACGGATATCCTCTGTAGAGAGGGTGATAATTTCATTGTAATTACTGTTGTTAAGCCTACTGTTGACGGGTCAGCTGGTTTTGGCTTTTCTTAGGCCATATCTCGGAAATAGGCAACAATGTTACATGTTCTCTTGCTCGGCAGATTTTGTGTAGGTAAGTGTCGCTCAAGATTGTTTTGTAACGATAATAAATAAAAAAAAGAAACAAATTCTTGAGGAGAAGAATTTAAATGAAAGAACTTAATTACCAAATCTTGATTAATGTGTGCTTCATTTTCTTACACATATTATACAAACCTAATTTTTGCATCAATAATAAAACACAAATGAACAAATTACGTAGACTCAAAAGTATTTTGTTAGAACTACAAAGAATAAAAACAATAATGAAGTCTTGATACATGATGTTCTTAGCTTAATACTTGATTACATAGGCCGTTGCGTGTGTTACTGCAGTACATTTGGATGGCATAGCGTCAGGAATCTTCTTCCATTGCTCAGACAATTCATTGTAGAATGCCTCCTTGTTGGTACAGCATTGTTGAAGAGCTCGTTCATGCAGCTGGCCCCAAAGTTGTTCTGTAGGGTTCAAGTCTGCTCTTTGCCCTGGTGATTTGAATACCTTTAATCTGTGCGGCCTCAGAACTCTCTTCACACAATCGTAAGAGTGCTTCGGATCATTCTCATGCTGGAAATGCCAATTACGAGGCATAATTCGTCTTCTGTGAGGTATTATGTGGTCTGCTGATGTTTCATCATATTTCAGAATTTCGACGAGAGGGCGTACACTACTTCGTGAGAAACGACCCTGCACCTTCATACTTCCACCTCTCTTGCTTCATAGGAGTACTTGATAGTTTCTATCACTCCTCTTGTTTTTCGACCGTCGGAAGTTCTGTATCCCGTCTGAGTAGAAGAGATTAAACTTGCTTTCATCACTCCGTGGAATTTTTGACCAGTCTACAATGGTCCATGAAGAGTACTTCTTAGCAAACGGTAGTCTGGCCTTCCTATTTTTCGCACTTTTTATACGCTTCCGAGAATGTCACCTACCATTCAGATCTATAGCTGCCAAGCGAGACTTAACTGTCGAAACGTGGACCTCCACCCCGTGTTTTAGCTGTAAATCATTACTGACTTTTTTGTGATCAGCCATCAGTTGCCTTTGGATGATCCTGTCTTCTTCTTGGGTGGTTTTCCGGGGCCGACCACTTCGTGCATTGTTCTCTACCGCTCCCTTTTCCTCTGAAGCTGGGTCCAGACACTCAGAAGGTGAATGGGGACGGGAAACACCTTCGCAACGAAGGACCGAGTTTGTCCTTGACTCAGTGCTGTTAAGGTAGCTTGTCTTTCACCTGCTGAAAATTCTTTTGTTTTAGGTATTGCTGTAAATAAATAAAAATCTTAGAATTAGATTTGCCTGATGTCTCTAGTGTTTTTGTAGTCTTCCTATTACACCTAGGACTTTTTAAACCTCTTGGAAATACTGTTTGCGGCTAAAATCCATGCCTACCTGCACTGAGGAATCAGTACGTGTAGCTGCCGCGATGTAAAGCCGTCTTCTGTCTTAACAACCTCTTTGTTTTGATTCCGGGTACTGATGAAGACGCTTACCGACCAGCTCGTTTAAGTACAAAATACTTTCGAGCTGTACTGTAAATCGAAGAGGTTTGGTCGTCTGCCTAACGCCAACGACCAGTGAAGAGTTTGTAGCTCGCACGTGTCCTCTCACAGCTGGTCGCAGTCTGCGCGCAGTGGCCGAAGCTCCCGCCGACTCTTTGCGCGAGCGAACAAGAAAGGCGGACAGCGGCCACGGGGAACTGGACACAAGAAGCAGGCGCAGCCCGAAGAACCGTAGGAGACCCCGGAGAGAGTGCAGGATTAAAGGGCGATCGCTTTCCACTGCCGGCCGGCGCGGGTGGCAAAGGCGAGAGATCGCCGGTGCGGTATCTGGCGGAGCATCTGCCGGCGTGTAAGAAGCGATACGGCGCTCAAGAGAGGCCGGGCATGTGTGAAAAGCAGGGACCGTGGAGGTCTTACAGCCCGAGGACCCCGACGGCTGTACTGGAAAAGTATGCGAGGAGTACTGTAAGTCGACTCACACATTAAAATGTGCTTAGTGGGGAAAGGACGGTGTATTATACACATTCGGATATTAGGAGAAGTGTGGTGTAGTACAGAAAGCAGAGAAATGCGTAAATACGAAAATGAACACCTCTCAACATGTATGTGTCACGGTAAGAAACTTTAAAGGATAAAACGAGAAGAGAAATACAGATATAAATTTTATAACGTCATAGCACTACTCACAGTACAACAAGGAGCAGAAATCTGAACATTAAAAAGACGTAAGACAACCTGAAACATCAGAAATGAAGTTAAATGAAACAACAAGTTTACTGTTACCAGTCATCGTTTTATTTATTTCCACGACGCGTTTCAAAGGTTTAAACCTCCATTATCGGCTGGATTTACATTAGTTAGTATGACTTTTGTGGGTGTGTTGTGATACGCTTTTTTGGAGGAAATTGTGGCACTGCCTCCAGTGGTTAGAGGTTCCTTTCGCTCTCGTAACACATCACACGTATACTGTTACGACAGCGAAAGGAACCTGTGACCACTGCAGACAGTGCCACAAGTTCCTCCAAAAAATCGTAACACAACACACACACAAACGTCATACTAACTAATGTAAATCCACACGATGGTGGAGGTTTAAACGTTTGAAACGTGTCTTGGAAATAAATAAAACAGTGACTGGTAACATTAAACTTGTTGTTTCATTTAATGTCAATAACAGTCACGGTTAAGCCTAACCTAAAATGTTCGCATTTAAAGAAATGAATTTCCTCGGATCAGTGAAAGGATGCACAAGAGAAGAAACAAATAAAAGATGAAGAAATAAGTAAAGAATTTGGGGTACAGTCCTTAACTGAAGAAGTGTTCAGCCTAAAGCAGGATTGGAAAGAGCAAGTATTGCGTATGTCACCACGGAGAATCTCTGCACAAGTAATGGAACACAGTCTTATTAGAAGGAGTGTGGGAAGGCCGAGGCAGAGAGGCCGCAACGGGCCATAAGCTCTAATCCTGCACTAGCAGAATAAGAAATATTGATACATTGCATCGAAACAAGTGTCAAGTTCATAGTGCTGCGAAATGTGCGAAAAAAACCGCAAATTGGCATTTAGAAGAAGGACAACAACACCAAAAAATCAACGGGAGCGTAATATGTAGGAAATCGTCCACGCAACCTGCCACTGAGGAAAATGGTTCAAATGGCTCTGAGCACTATGGGACTTAACAAAAAAATGGCTCTGAGCAGTAAGGGACTTAAAATCGTAGGTCATCAGTCCCCTAGAACTTAGAACTACTTAAACCTAACTAACCTAAGGATATCACACAACACACAGTCATCACGAGGCAGAGAAAATCCCTGACCCCGCCGGGAATCGAACCCGGGAACACGGTCGCGGGAAGCGAGAACGCTACCGCACGACCGCGAGCTGCGGACACGGCCACAAAGCATGCCAGCAATGAACACCGCACAGTGTGTGGGATCTAACTGGATAAAGCATGAAGTGCCTAGGTCAATGAGACATCTAGTATCGTAGACTATAATTTACGACAGTATTCCAAACTTTAGTTGAGCAGTGTTGTAAGCACGAAAGCGGCAAGGAGATGCTCGGTCAAGTCCTGTGGCATACGCTGCGCGGGAGGCGTTCTGCATGGCGGTGTTGTTTACTGTTAAAATTTCGAAAATTCGTAGAAGAGTCAACCAATATATTTCTTCCTCCTATCAAGGGAACCTCCCCATCGCACCCCCCTCAGATTTAGTTATAAGTTGGAACAGTGGATAGGCCTTGAAAACAGGAAGAAGCTGTGTGGAACTATGAAAAAAAAATAAGCAAAATATACAAACTGAGTAGTCCTTCTGCAACATAGGCAACAACAAGGACAATGAGAGTTTCGCAGCGCCGTGGTCCCGTGGTTAGCGTGAGCGGCTGCGGAACGAGAGATCCTTGGTTCAAGTCCTCCCTCGAGTAAAATATTTACATTCTTTATTTTCGCAAAGTTATGGTCCGTCCGTTCGTTCATTGACGCCTCTGTTCACTGTAATAAGTTTAGTGTCTGTGTTTTGCGACCGCACCGCAAAACCGTGCGATTAGTAGACGAAAGGACGTGCTTCTCCAATGGGAACTGAAAACATTTGATCGCAAGGTCATAGGTCAACCGATTCCTCCACAGGAAAACACGTCTGATATATTCTATACGATACTGGTGACGGCATGTGCGTCACATGACACTAATATGTTGTCGACCCACCTAACTTGTACACTTGACGAATGGGTAAAAAGATTCTTCTACCTTACCCGATTTAGGTTTTCTTGTGGATGTGATTATCACTCCCAAAAAAATGATCGCATCGGACGGACAGACGGACTGAAAATAATTGTCTGAAAACAAAAAATTAAAGTTTTCACTCGAGGGAAGACTTGAACCAAAGACCTCCGTTCCGCAGCTGCTTACGCTAACCACAGGACCACGGCACTCCTGACCGCGCATGACCTTTGAAGTTACCTATCTTGCACATGGACTACTCAGTTTGTATATTTTGCTTATTTTTTCATAGTTCCACACAACCTCTTCCTGTTTTCTCGATTGATCTGTGTTCAGTTTTTCAAGGCCTATCCTCTCTGCCAACGTATAACTAAATCTGATGGGGGTGCGATGGGGAGGTTCCCTTGTAAGTACAGGGTGTTTCAAAAATGACCGGTATATTTGAAACGGCAATAAAAGCTAAACGAGCAGCGATAGAAATACACCGTTTGTTGCAATATGCTTGGGACAACAGTACATTTTCAGGCGGACAAACTTTCGAAATTACAGTAGTTACAATTTTCAACAACAGATGGCGCTGCAAGTGATGTGAAAGATATAGAAGACAACGCAGTCTGTGGGTGCGCCATTCTGTACGTCGTCTTTCTGCTGTAAGCGTGTGCTGTTCACAACGTGCACGTGTGCTGTAGACAACATGGTTTATTCCTTAGAACAGAGGATTTTTCTGGTGTTGGAATTCCACCGCCTAGAACACAGTGTTGTTGCAACAAGACGAAGTTTTCAACGGAGGTTTAATGTAACCAAAGGACCGAAAAGCGATACAATAAAGGATCTGTTTGAAAAATTTCAACGGACTGGGAACGTGACGGATGAACGTGCTGGAAAGGTAGGGCGACCACGTACGGCAACCACAGAGGGCAACGCGCAGCTAGTGCAGCAGGTGATCCAACAGCGGCCTCGGCTTTCCGTTCGCCGTGTTGCAGATGCGGTCCAAATGACGCCAACGTCCACGTATCGTTCAAATGGTTCAAATGGCTCTGAGCACTATGGGACTCAACATCTTAGGTCATAAGTCCCCTAGAACTTAGAACTACTTAAACCTAACTAACCTAAGGACGTCACACACACCCATGCCCGAGGCAGGATTCGAACCTGCGACCGTAGCAGCCCCGCGGTTCCGGACTGCAGCGCCAGAACCGCACGGCCACCGCGGCCGGCTCCACGTATCGTCTCATGCGCCAGAGTTTACACCTCTATCCATACAAAATTCAAACGCGGCAACCCCTCAGCATGTGGGCAGCATTTGGTTTACTGACGAAGCTTATTTTTACCTGGACGGCTTCGTCAATAAACAGAACTGGCGCATATGGGGAACCGAAAAGCCCCATGTTGCAATCCCATCGTCCCTGCATCCTCAAAAAGTACTGGTCTGGGCCGCCATGTCTTCCAAAGGAATCATTGGCCCATTTTTCAGATCCGAAACGGTTACTGCATCACGCTATCTGGACATTCTTCGTGAATTTGAGGCGGTACAAACTGCCTTAGACGACACTGCGAACACCTCGTGGTTTATGCAAGATGGTGCCCGTCCACATCGCACGGCCGACGTCTTTAATTTCCTGAATAAATATTTCGATGATCGTGTGATTGCTTTGGGCTATCCGAAACATACAGGAGGCGGCGTGGATTGGCGTCCCTATTCGCCAGACATGAACCCCTGTGACTTCTTTCTGTGGGGACACTTGAAAGACCAGGTGTACCGCCAGAATCCAGAAACAATTGAACAGCTGAAGCAGTACATCTCATCTGCATGTGAAGCCATTCCGCCAGACACATTGTCAAAGGTTTCGGGTAATTTCATTCAGAGACTACGCCATATTATTGCTACGCATGGTGGATATGTAGAAAATATCGTACTATAGAGTTTCCCAGACCGCAGCGCCATCTGTTGTTGAAAATTGTAACTACTGTAATTTCGAAAGTTTCTCTGCCTGAAAATGTACTGTTGTCCCAAGCATATTGCAACAAACGGTGTATTTCTACCCTGTATATGCCGTGAAGAGACCATGAAGACATAATTAGAGGACTGGACCCCGCACGGAGGCTTATCAACAATTGTTCTACCAGCGAACCATGCGCGAATGGAACAGGAAAGGAAGAACTGACAGTAGTACACAAAGTAACCACGCCACAAACCGTAAGGTGGCGTGCGGTTTACGGGGAGGCCAGAAACGGACTGAAAAGCTTGAAAAGCTTGTAAAAGCGTTGCAGGGTAGGTTTCGCTGAGAAATAATTGTTAAGAAAAAAATCCGAAACGTGGCGCTGTTTCCGAGTTAATCAGCATTGAAGTTAACCAACCAGCAGGTTAAGCACACAAGTTCAAGTAGCCTGACAGATACAAGTGGTGTCAATTTTTCTCATAGCGTAGATGATAGCACACAAGACTGCTGAGCTTTCGGCTCGGGTTCGATCCTTAGTGCCACCATTTGCGCAATTTTTGCATCGCTGTCTCGTTCGGTTTTACGATACCAAACGAAGAACACTTTTGGCGATACCGTCGTAGGCGGAACGCTTGAATTTGCAGGCACGCTGGCCTCATTGCCTAACTTCTATGATACTTAACTACGGAACAGCGCAACGCATCGAATTCTCTCCTTAGCAATTATTTCTCAACGCAACCTACCGTACAACACAATTACAAGCTTCTCAGATTGTTTCTGACAACCCTCCCTCATACAGGGTGGTGCATTGATCGTGACCGGGCCAGATATCTCACGAAATAAGCGTCAAACGAAAATACTACAAATAACGAAACTCGTCTAGCTTGAAGAGGAAACCAGACGGCGCTATGGTTGGCCCGCTAGATGGCGCTGCCATAGGACAAACGGATATCAACTGCGTTTTTTAAAATTGGAACCCCCATTTTTTATTTCATATTCATGTAGTACGTAGAGAAATATGAATGGACCCCTTTTTTCGCTTTGTGATAGATTGCGCTGTAATAGTCTCAAACATATGGCTCAAAATTGTAGACAAACAGTTGGTAACAGGTAGGTTTTTAAAATTAAAATACAGAACGTAGGTCGTTTGAACATTAAATTTCGGTTGTTCCATTGTGATACATCCACCTTTGTGAACTTATCATTTCTGAGAACGCATACTGTTACAGCGTGATTACCTGTAAATACCACATTAATGCAATAAATGCTCAAAATGATGTCCGTCAACCTCAATTCATTTGGCAATACGTGTAACGACATTCCTCTCAACAGCGAGTAGATCGACTTCCGTAATGTTCACACATGCATTGACAATGCGCTAACGCATGTTGTCAGGCGTTGTCGGTGGATCACGATAGCAAATATCCTTCAGCTTTCCCCACAGATAGAAATCCGGGGAAGTCAGATCCGGTGAACGTGTGGGTCGTGGCATGATGCTTCGACGACCAATCCACCTGTCATGAAATATGCTATTCAATATCGCTTCTACCGCACGCGAGCTATGTGTCGGACATTCATCATGTGTTGGAAGCACATCGCCATTCTGTCATGCAGTGAAACATCTTGTAGTAACATCGGTGGAACATTACGTAGGAAATCAGCATACATTGCACCATTAATTTGCCATCGATAAAATGGGTGCCAATTATCCTTCCTCACATAATGTCGCACCATACATTAACCCGCCAAGGTCGCCGATGTTCCATTTGTCGCAACCATCGTGGATTTTCCGTTGCCCAGTAGTGAAATTATGGCAGTTTACGTTACCGCTGTTGGTGAATGACGTTTCGTCGCTAAATAGAACGCATGCAAAAAATCTGTCATCGTCTCGTAATTTCTCTTGTGCCCAGTGGCAGAACTGTACAAGGCGTTCAAAATCATCGCCATGCATAGATATATGGTACGGGTGCAGTCGATGTTGATGTAGCATTCTCAACACCGTCGTTTTGAGATTCCCGATTCTCGCCCAATTTGTCTGCTACTGATGTGCGGATTAGCCGCGACAGCAGCTAAAACACCTACTTGGGATCATCATTTGTTGCAGGTCGTGGCTGACGTTTGACATGTGGCAGAACACTTCCTGTTTCCTTAAATAATGTAACTATCCGGCGAACGGTCCGGACACTTGGATGATATCGTCCAGGATACCGAGCAGCATACATAGCACAGGCCCGTTGGGCATTTTGATCACAATACCCATACATCATCACGATATCGACCTTTTTCGTCATTGGTAAATGGTCCATTTTAACACGGGTAATGTATCATGAGGCAAATACCGTCCGCACTGGCGGAATGTTACGTGATACCACGTACTTATACGTTTGTTACTATTACAGTGCCATCTATCACAAAGGGAAAAAAGTGGTCCAACTAAAACATTCACATTTCTTTACGTACTGCATCAATATGTTATGATAAATCGGGTTCTTATTTTAAAAAACGCAGTTGATATCTATTTGACCTATGGCAACGCCATCTAGGGGGCCAACCATAGCGCCATCTGGTTTCCCCCTTCAAGCTAGACAAGTTTCGTTCTTTGTAGTTTTTTCGTCTGACGCTTATTTCGTGAGATATTTGGCGCGGTCACTATCAACGGACCATCCTGTATATGCAGATGTAGATGACTTAGTTTACTCATTCAGTTCACCACGGAAATGAGCCAGGATGTTGGTTTCAAAATTCTGAGTGACCAGATGTTGATCTTTCTTCTACATGTTCATAACCAACATGCTGTCGACACTCAAGTTCCTCTTCAAGCTCCAAACCTTCGCCCTTCCCATTAACTACGTCCGTCTGATCGGCTCCTTTCTCTCCCACCGTCCTTCCTACGTCACCATCCATAACACGGATTCCTACACCTTTTTTCCCTCCGCCGGTGTGCCCCAAGGCTCTGTCCTCTCCCCCCTTCTATACCTTTTGTATACGGCGGACATGCCGTCACCGTCACCCACCATCCACCTTCTCCAATTTGCCGATGACACCGCCTTCCTTGCCCTTGCCCTCACCCTGCAGCCCTCCCAACACATTCTCCAATTCCATCTTGACCGGTTCACTGCTTGGTGCAACCAGTGGTTTCTCAAGGTCAATCCCTCCAAAACCCAGGCGATTATTGTAGGCAAAATCACCCCTTCCTTCCGCCTCCTTGGTTTCTATCTCACCGTCTATGGCCGTCCTATCGCCCTCACCCCCACTCTCAAGTACCTTAGCGTCACCCTCGACCGTCGCCTCTCCTGGACCCCCCATCTCCGGACAATCCAAGCCCAGGCGCACTCCCGTCTCCTCAAGCTCCTTTCCGGCCGTACGTGGGGTCTGGACCCCTCCACCATCCTCCACACCTATAAGTCCCTCATCCGCCCTATCCTTCGTTACGCCCATCCGGCCTGGATCTCCGCCCCCTCCCCTACCTTTTATAAATCCCTTCAAATCCTTGAACGCCATGCTCTCTGTCTCACCTATCACATCCGTCTCCCCTCCCCCACGTGGATCCTGTACCATCTCATTCTGTTCCCCCATCTCCTCCTTTTCCTTGAAAGGATACGGATCCTGTACACCTCCCGCAAACTCTATCCTCCTCACCCACTTGTCTCGCACATCCTCTCCCACCCCCGCCCACTGCTGTGCCTGTATTCCCGCATCCCACCCGGTCTCCACCTCTCCACCCTCCTTACCCTCTCCCAAGGTGGCTTCCGCCCGCTCCCCCTCCCTGATGATGTCCTCCTCCCCTCCATCTACCCCTCCTATAAACTTTGATCCTCCCCGCCCCCACTTCCTGTGTCCTTACCTTTAGGCACCCTCCCTCCCTTCTCTTTCCTTTTCCCCCGTCCCCTTTCTCCACCCCTCTTCCCCCGGGAATCCCCTCCCCCTTCCTCCCTTCCCCCTATCTCCCCTGCCCATGGCATCTGCTCTCCCTTCTCCCTCTCCCACCCCCTTCTTCTCCTCTCTTGGCAGGTCCACGGACTCGTACACGGTTAATGAACATTCGTGCACCAGAGATCAACGCCTCGTGTTTCTGTGTGTGCCCTCGTTTTGTGCTTATGTGGTTCAGTGTTATTCGTTTTGTGCACCTACGTTCACGTGTGACAATTTTCGTCTATGTATGTGTCCAAGTGTCTGCACAGATTTTATCTTGGACTCTATGCCCGTGAACGGCTCCATGTATTTTAAAAGTGTTTATATCCCATTATATGTCCACCATATTTTTTCTCTCTAGTTGTCTCCATTTGTATCTTTTGTGTATCTCTGAGGCCAAAGAGCGGCGTCGTGTGCTGCTGCAGGCCTGCCTGTAAACAGGTTTAAAAATAACAATAAAGAAAAAAAAAGACACTCAATCCTTCCAGAATGACAACAATCGTGTTTATTTGTTGCACACCTACGTTCCTGGTACGATGAACTCATGCAAACCTAGCTCACCTCGAATGGCCTGTTAATCGGCCGATCTTAATCATACAGAAAATGTCTGGGCGTGTTTGGAACACCGATTGGACCGTACCGATGAATACTCCAGCGATTCTACACTACTGGTCATTAAAATTGCTACGCCAAGAAGAAATGCAGATAATTAACGGGTATTCATGGGACAAATATATTATACTATAACTGACATGTGATTACAAAAGGCTCTGAGCACTATGGGACTTAACTTCTGAGGTCATTAGTCCCCTAGAACTTAGAACTACTTAAACCTAACTAACCTAACAACATCACACATATCCATGCCCGAGGCAGGATTCGAACCTGCTACCGTAGCGGCCTCGTGGTTTCAGACTGTAGCGCCGATAATCGCTCGACCACTCCAGCCTGTGACATGTGATTACATTTCCCACAATTTGGGAAGTACCCAGAACAATCACCTCTGGTTGTTAAAACGGCCTTGATACGCCTGGGCATTGAGTCAAACAGAGCTTGGATGGCGTGTACACGTACAGCTGCCCATGCAGTTTCAACACGGTAGCACAGTTCATCAAGAGTAGTGACTGGCGTATTGTGACGAGCCATCATTGACCAGACGTTTTCAATTGGTGAGAGATCTGCAGAATGTGCTGGCCTGGGCAGCAATCGAATATTTCCTGTATCCAGAAAGGCCCGTAAAGGAACTGCAACATGCGGTCGTGCATTATCCTGCTGAAATGTAGGGTTTTGCAGGGTATGAAGGGTAGAGCCACTGGTCGTACGATATCTGAAATATAACGTTCACTGTTCAAAGTGCCGTCTATGCGAACAAGAGTTGACCGAGACGTGTAACCAGTGTTCCCCCCATACCATCACAACGGGTGATACGCCAGTATGGCGATGACGAATACACGTTTCCAATTTGCGTTCACCACGATGTCGCCAAACACGGATGCGACCATCACGATGCTGTAAACAAAACCTGGATTCATCCGAAAAAAATGACGTTTTGCCATTTGTGCACCCACGTTCGTCGTTGAGCACACCATCGCAGGCGCTCCTGTCTGTGATGCAGCGTCAAGGGTAACCGCAGCCATGATCTCCGAGCTGATAGTCCATGCTGCTGCAAACGTCGTCGAACTGTTTGTGCAAATGGTTGTTGTCTTGCGAACATCCCCATCAGTTGACTCAGCGACCGAGACTTTGCTGCACGATCCGTCACAGCCATGCGGATAAGATGCCGGTCATCTCGACTGCTAGTGATACGAGGCCGTTGGGATCTAGCACGGCGTTCCGTATTACCCTCCTGAACCCACCGATTCCATATTCTGCTAACAGTCATTGCATATCGACCAACGCGAGCAGCAATGTCGCGATACGATAAACCGCAATCGCGATAGGCTACAATCCGACCTGTCGCGATACGATAAACCACAATCGCGATAGCCTACAATCCGACCTTTATCAAAGTCGGAAACGTGATGTTACGCATTTCTCCTCCTTACACGGGGCATCACAACAACGTTTCACCAGGCAACGCCGGTCAACTGCTGTTTCTGTATGAGAAATCGGTTGGAAACTTTCCTCACGTCAGCACGTTGTAGGTGTCGCCACCGGCGCCAAACTGATGTGAATGCTCTGAAAAGCTAATCGTTTGAATATCACATCTTCTTCCTGTCGGTTAAATTTCGCGTCTGTAGCACGTCATCATCGTGGTGTAGCAATTTTAATGGCCAGTAGTGTAACACATACGTGGTATGTAATCAGCAATGAGTGGCTTCAGCTGAGTCCAGGAAACTTGAAGATACGTGTGGACTCTCTTCCTGGCCGAATTCAGGCCATTTCGAGGCTACGCGGTGTTAACGTGATTTTAGCTAGGGACAATTGTTTTTTTTCTTTGACCTGTGTGATTATTTCGTTGAAGAAAGAGGCTTTGTGCCTTACACGTTAAGTTCCTGCGCTACCTTGCAGCCGTCCACGGCAGGCAGCAGCGTAAAACACACACCGAGTCCGCTGCGCCGTGGTGGGGCGAATGGCGATGGCCGGCGATTCCTCTCTCGCCTTCAGCGTTAGCCGGCCGCCGTCCCTTTTTTGCGGCTGCTAGGGAACAGCACTCGCCACCCCTCCCCGCACCCCCTACTTCCTCACGCCTCACTATTTCCTCTCTTTATCCGGCGGACAGTCAACGCGACTTTCTTCCCTCTCCGGCCGCTCACTTTTGTTCCAGATAGCCGGGTGATTCGGCAGATTCGCTCGCTAGAAGTCAGCTGCCCTCTTTCACACTGTAGCAAGGCCGAATGAAGGAAGCTTTCCTCGTTTAATATAGAGACCTTTCTTCTACACTCGTTCGCTAACGCTCAGTTTCTTTCGCCGGCTTCTCCTTTCTCCATTTAATTTATCCCTGGAGCATTACTTCTGTCTCTCTTTTCAGCCATATGGTTTTTTTTAATGTGACAGTAATTGGGTTATTAACGTAACTACAGCTAGTAACCGACCAAGCGGAGCGTATGTTAAGACATTGCATATTTTTTATACATCTGCGTATACACAGGGTGTTTTACAATGTTTTACGATTTCAGAATTGTATAACGTGCGCTCGAAAACACCCCACAGCAACGGTGGCGCTGTCTATTAGTAGTGCGAAGTGTCAGGTTTCATCCCATATATACACCACAAATGATGTCTGGTCGAAGCAACATCATGCATTCGCGGTAGATTACTATTTTCACTACGGCGAATCCATCTTGAGCATGCAACGTGCCTTTCGTAAGCATTCCAAGATTCAGTCACTATATTCAATTCCTGCTCATGGCACAATATTGAACAGGCAAGTAAACTTCCGTGCAATAGCCAGTGCATCGAATCGAACGTCAACCAGCTCTCGGAAAACCGTTCAAATCAAATGTCTCTAAGCACTATACGACTTAACATCTGAAGTCATCTATTACGTAAACCTAGCTAACCTAAGGACATCACACACATCCATGCCCGAGGCAGGATTCGAACCTGCGACCGTAGCAGCTGCGTGCTTCCGGACTGAAGCAGATAGAACCGCTGGGCCACAGCGGCCGACGAAAACCGTTCCAGCTCCACAAAACATTCAACGCGTGCACAGCAGTTTACAGACAAACCTTCGTCGTTCGCAACGAAATTTTGGTTCCAACAAGACGGCGAGACATGCCACACATCCTACAACACCTTGTAAGTTCTCCGAGCAACGTTTGGTAGTTGCATAATTTCCAACCGCCTCGCCCTCCTGATTCAAGCAGAATCTTTACGAGGGTTGACTGAAAAGTAACGATGATGATGTTGGGTTTTTGGGGTTATCAGTGCCTGTACAAATTCCCAACCTTAGCTCAGTCCAGTTTCGTCACATTCAATAATGATTATAAAATGATGATAACAACACAAACACCCAGCCATCTCGAGGCAGGTGAAAATCCCAGCCCCTGCCGGTAATCGAACCCGGGATCCTGGTCTGGGGAAGCGAGAACGTGACCGCGAGACCACGAGCTGCGTACATGTAAAGTAATGCCTCTGCTATATTCGTTAATTGGGCTCAGATGGGAAAATTTTAATAAATCAAACGCAGAAATAACACTTAGAAAGTGATCTCTGATTATCAATATTCACTTTTCCACATAAATACCAGCCAATTGAATACATTTCTGCCAACGATGAACAAGTTTTCTGAAGCCGTCACGGAAGAAGTCGACACTCTGTTTCCACAACTAGTATCACAATTCTCTCAACGTCTTCATCAGAAGCATAATGATGTCCCCGTAGATCGTCTTTCATTATCGGGAACAAATCAAATGGCTCTGAGCATTATGGGACTTAAGATCTGAGGTAATCAGTCCCCTAGAACTTAGAACTACTTAAACCTAACTAAGCTAAGGCCATCACACACATACATGCCCGAGGCAGGATTCGAACCTGCGACAGTAGCGGTTGCGCGGTTCCAGACTGAAGCGCCTAGAACCGCTCGGCCACTCCGGCCGGCAATATATGAATCAGTTGACAGTACTCGTGTAATATCCTATGTACATCTCGGACTACTTTTAGTCTCAATCCACTGATATTTGTGCATTATCGATCAATTTCTGTTTCTTCATTTCTGATGAAATATAATTGCAGAAATACGTAGTCTTCGTTGGACATTGGTAGCAATGATCCCATGTGTGATAGATTTGTCCTTGGCTGAAAAAAAACAAGTGTCACCGAAAGAAGTCATTTGGAAGCAGTAGTTGTACGCTTTTATGTTTTGAAGAAAGTGTTTTGATTTTGGAGTTTCCCCGGTCACGTAATGTAAAAAGTCCTGCGGAGGTGCTTCCAGTGGTGGTAATTAGATTTTTCCAGCCGGCCGGGGTGGCCGAGCGGTTCTAGGCGCTACAGCCTGGAACCACGAGACCGCTACGGTCGTAGGTTCGAATCCTGCCTCGGGCATGGATGTGTGTGATGTCCGGAGGTTAGTTAGGTTTAAGTAGTTCTAGGGGAGTGATGACCTTAGAAGTTAAGTCCCATAGTGCTCAGAATTATTTGAACCATTTTTAGATTTTTCCATTCGTGCAACATAATCCTGGTGTTTCTCTACTGAATTTTTTCTCCTTAGCAAAGTGGTCAGATGTTATCCATTTTCCCAATTACGACGTGTTTATGTCTGTTATATTGTTTCATCGTGTAGAAGTGGAATGCTTCATTTGTTAGTTGTACTGTTTACTCGTCCTCGTCTGCGCTTGTCTTGGAGTGGTTTTCATGGCTGGCTTGAGTTCTCAGTCTTTCATTATAAGATTGTGTCGCAAATGTTGATTCTTAAGTCGGTTTATTTCGTTGTTCTTCGGTTTCTCTGCTTGCGACGGTGCTCATTCTCGTTCGTTGGGTACTTAAACGTGCTTCACACTCTCCGTGTGTTTATTTTTGGCTGTCCTTTTTGTTTTCATCGTTTTACTTCACAACTGGAAAAATCTCCTCCTATTTTCTATTTGTGCATTTTCTAAAATATTAATCAAATGAAAATTTATTAACAAATACGCTAAGTACACTTTGACTACTCACACTTCACTGTTTGTTTTTATTCACTTACTGCACTACTTTTTCGGTTCCTCCCTTCGTCACTAATAAGGAACTCACATTAGAACCTACTGCGGAGCTTCCTTTATACACCCCAACCAATGGGTAGCCTCACAGTGGCGAATTCCAGTACATAAGGCTTCGAATAGGCCACAATGTTTGAGAACATTCCGTAACATTCGATAGTGTTCTTGAATATTCCACAATGTTTCTGAATATTCTGGAATCTTCCCGGAGGTTCCAGACCATTCCGGAACATTCTTGAACACCTCGGATCATTGCTGAACGTGGAGGAACGTTCTGGAATGCTGTGGAATACTCACGAATACTCTCGAAATTTATAGTGGGTGCAACTAAACAGCCCTTATATCTTCAAAAGCACGCCCTTCGGGTAAAAACGAGAGCCTTCTTCATGGATGGACGATAGAGGGTTACCACACCATATAACTCCTTTGATCGTACCGGGACTTGTTCCTGAGTTTATCGCACATTTTACAGTTACTTTTAAAATATATGTTGACTATTTATTCACCCTGATCTAATTAGAGCCATAAAGGCCTCTCTTACAATGCAACAGGGTTTCATACATACTGTACCTTTTCTAGATCGTAGTTACATAGGTAATTTATCGCACAGCATTCGTCGAATAACAATCCTCAGAGTTGACACAAAGTTTCAGGAGAGCATTTTCTCATTTAAGTTCTCCGACAACCTACGTTACAGTTTCGTAACATATGTATAGTCGTGTTACGATACTAGTGGTACGGGTCTAAATTCGCTCTCTCTTTGCCGTTACGCTTATCTTCTTAGATTTCCAAATTCACACTAATGTGTCCCTCGTCCATCTGCGTCGCTAACAAATGGAAGTCCTCAGAAATGGCCAACCGATTCGTTTCGTATGTCGCAGGTCCCATAAGCAAGATCTGAAATGGTTAACAAATTTTCGATCAACTCCTCTGTCTTTGAGAAAAGCACCTCTAAAGGCCATGACTCAAATTTATAAGGATTGATAAATAACTGAAAATTAAGCATTTTTCATCATGTACAGGTTACTCACACGCATATTCTCCTAGAAATCGAAGAAAGAAACAGTTACGACAGCCTCATAATGTAAATACTGTTCAGAGAAAGCGCCGCTGGCGTTGTAAGTGGGAAACTTGTGGTCGATTCTTAAATGCACCCTGCAGCTTTTTATTTTTATTTTTTTTTTCTAATTGAAATTAATAGGAAGGTTAACGAGGTTAGCAATAAGGACTAGTAACAAAGCAGGCAAATTAATTTCTCAGATGACATGTATTAGTAAATAATTAAAATTATAAGCCTTCATGTCTCACAACAGTTCCGAGTAAAACTTCTGCGAATTCATCACGCGTAACTACAGGCAGCCGACCTCGCGATGCTTCTTTATGGTGATGCGAGGAATAGAACTTGATTCGGAGGTTTCAAAATTGCAATGCGCTTCTGGGAAGGCAGAGTGAATTGCATACCACGAGCAAGCAACAACGATTTGTAGCGTAATTTCATTCTCATCTTTCAGTACCGACTTTTCTGGCGATGTTATCGTATACGTTGTAAGCATTAAAACTAACTGCCAAAAATAAAAAAAAGTTTAAATGCAAATCAATATTGTTTCCGCCAAATTATCGGAATGGACGACGTAGCGGCGTGAAGACTTCACTCAGTACATGTTATTGGTGCACAGAGCGTACTTTCTTCTAATGTTTATATGACAAGTATCATACATGTAGTTGTTCGATGGAGAGTGACGATCTGTAAGAGAGTAAGTGAAAGAGCCATTGTAAGGCAACCCGTATTATAATTTTAATTTTTTTCTAATCGAAGTCGCTTGAGAAATTTATTTGCCCACTTTGTTTATTATTTCTATCAATTTCGATATGGAAAAAATACAAGCAGGAAACTGCAAAAGGCATTTTTAAATCGAACGTAGGTACTTGCACCGCAGTCAGATGCTTTGGTCGCTACACAAACGCCGCATTCTTTTAACACCGTGTAGCTTGTGTGTAAATCAGCGGCAGTAATGATAGTGTTTTTCCTCGATTTCAAGGAAAATACGCGTTTGCACACTCCACAAATGACGAAAAATTCTCACATTTCAATTGCCCGTCGATCCCGTCTGTTTTGAGTCGATTACATTTCGTGAAATATTTGGCGGTAGAAGGGCGTGCGGGGGGGGGGGGGGGGGATGCGTGCTAGAGGGCGAAGTGGGAGGTGTGAATCCCAAGTCAACTGAGAATTGTCAACTGAGAATTCTTTTTGCCTATTTTCTTGTCATTCCTTATTACCTTAATACCCCATCTATTTCTACCAATTTTGGATTCGGAAGGATAAAATACCTTGGAGACCCATTTCAGGTTGTACACAGCCAACCCACCAAATATGAGCCGAACTGGTTGGCCGTGTCTCAGGCCTTCCCCTTGTAAGCCGCCAACAACCGTAACTGCTGTGCTGAGGACCCGGGATCGATTCGCATTACTGACGGTGATTTTCCTTGGTGGGACTCTGGAGCGGGTTCTCTCAGGGTTTTCCTGACACCTGAGGAGCGGCTTGTGTGAGAAGGAGTGTTTCCAAAGTGTGGGAAGCCGGTAACGCCTGAGAGAGCAATGTGCCGTCCCCATGCTCCTCCAAACGTATCAAAATGACGACGATGGCGGACGATGACATGGCGGTCGGTCGGTACTCACTGGCCCTATAGGGGAAGTAGGTGAAGCTTCAGCTTTAGTGTGTTCCTTGCCATTTCCCTTTCGCGACTAGTACGACCCAAATCCTCTCCTCACCACCCTGACTGAGGTTTCTCAAGGTATCCGTAAACTTTTATGTGGGAATGAGAGCATGGCGTCTTAATTACGGAATTTCTGATTTCTCCCTTAAGCCATTCGAGGTTCGTGGAGCACATATGTCTAACTAAAATACGGTTAATACACAGTTTTGAGCCTTGTGCGTCTGTCTTGTACCTGTCTAGTCGTCGAAGAAGTATCTGGTCTGGGCAGCCGTGCGAGCTAAACCACCGTTTCCGTGACGAGAAGATGCGCCAGCTCCTGATCGAACCCGCTCGTCGGATTGACGACGAGGGTTGGTTCAAATGGCTCCAAGCGCTATGGGACTTAACATCTGAGGTCATCAGTCCCCTAGACTTAGAACTACTTAAACCTAACTAACCTAAGGACATCACACACATTCACGCCCGAGGCAGGATTCGAACCTGCGACAGTAGCAGCAACCGGGTTCCGGACTCGAGCGCCTAGAACCGCTGGGTCACAACGGCCGGCACGAGGGTTCGTGTGCTGGCCATTGCAAATGTGGTTTTCAGGCCGTTTCCTGACACCTGATTAGGTGAATACCGTTATCCAAGCTCCACCTCAGTTACGCGATTTGCAAACATTTAGAAAACATTTCTGCACTCTTAAATAATACTAAATGCCGGAAGTTGGGGTACAGACATTCCGTCCGGGGTGGTGGGTGTACTGCAGTGGAGACAGGAAGGACATCCAACTTCCTCTTTAATTAGCCACACGAAATCTGCTAATAACAATGCTTTCACTGTGCAGATGTGGGAGAAGCGTACAAGGAAAAAGAAAGAAAAGAGAAGTCATCTAAAAAGAAACTTTCAGAAATTGGACAAAATTACTACGGAGCATAAGAGGGGTACACAACCGGATGTAAGCGATAAAATGGGTGGTATCTGTTTGTAGTTAGTACACTGTATGTGTTTCTTGAAAATCGTATATCACCATCTTATCAGTTATAAGAAAGTCTTACATGACTGTCACATAAGACTTCATAGCCATTGTTTGGAAACATTATTACACTTCTCAGTGATTCTGGTGATTTGACTTAATTAATAGGTAGCTGGTCATGTATGGACTAGCAAAACTCCACAGAACATAAAAAAGTGTTCGTATTTGATATGTCATAGCTGTCTTTAAAATTTAATGCTAAAAGTATGTATGCAATATTTAATAGGTTGGGGGTGGAACACATCTACGGTGATCGGCGGACACGGGTAGTGCTCTATTATGGGCAGGTTAGCAGCAGGGCGACAAGTAAATGTCTGGCAGTCGTGCGACATGTGGTCATAAGAACGTCATTGTTGAAACATTCAGTTAGTGTTTATCAGCTGGAACAATTGCGATGATGTCAAGTCTACGCCTGCAGGACATAAGCTGCGTATGAATGGGCAGCGATCAGGTGCAATCTTCAGTGGGCGCCCTCACAGCTAGCCAAATTGGGCGGCCAGTGATTGATGACGGCAGCGTGTTTTCAAGCATGCTAACAGCAGGAGTGGGTAGTCACTTGCAGTGCAGACCAGAAACTTGCTGTCAGCTTAGGAAGGGCCGGGCAGGGGCGCAAAGAGTGAATGCGTGGCTCACAGCTGTCTACATGAAGAGGCGGGCGGCAAGGAGTTTGTCTGAAAGGGTGATAGCAGGTGAATGATTGCACTGACCCGAGATCGAGCTGTAGACCTCCAGAGCAGTAGGTCGGCGGCAGCTGCAGTGGGTCCTCAGTTGTCCTCCAGTTGAAGGGCTCTTAGTCCACAGCAAGGGACTAGGTGCAGGCTGTACTGTTACAGCCAGCAGTGGCAGAGTCCAGAGGTAGAGGCTGATTGACCCATGGAGACTCATGGACTTGCAGTACGTCGCACATCACCTACGCCCCAATTTTATGTCTGGTGGTTGTGAGACAACGATACCTATAACTGAAAATTACGAGTATTTATCCGGACACGGCCGTCCTTGTTTCGCTGCAATATCGGTATCACAAAAGCCACAAACCATGGTTTGGATGTGAAGCAATTAGGCCACCAGTGCTGCAGCCGCTCAGCTTTTGTTTTGTTTCAGTGATACTTCAGCTCTGTCCCTCGGCTGGCACTGTGACGAGGCAAACGCCTGCCGTCATAGCGGCAGTTCTTGTTGTATCAGCAGGCAGTCCCTGACGTAATGGCGCCTAGACGGTTCCGGTATGACTGGCTTCAAAAATGGTCTGAGCACTATGGAACTTAACATCTATGGTCATCAGTCCCCTAGAACTTAGAACTACTTAAACCTAACTAACCTAAGGACGTCACACAACACCCAGTCATCACGAGGCAGAGAAAATCCCTGACCCCGCCGGGAATCGAACCCGGGAACCCGGCCGTGGGAAGCGAGAACGCTGCCGCACGACCACGAGCTGCGGACTGACTGGCTTCCATGGCTTCTTGTGATAGCCATGGCATGTGTCTCAATTTTACTCAGCTGTATCCAGTAAATTATTTCTGGTCCTCCGAATATACGTTTTCAATTTTCATGCGAGTAACTGTGATTCGACTCTGATTTGTTATACTTACTGATATTTGCTATCCTGAAAGTGTTATCCAAAAACAAAAATTTAATTTGAAACTTATAAATTCAAATAGAAACATGGACATAGTTTTGGATCGTTGGACACATGTTTCCCAACTGACTATTTTCAGAATCGATCAACTCACTGAATTTTGTTGCTGAATGTGTAATGTTGATACTTCCATGGATCTCTCGTGTGTACTGGTGGCTCCAATAATCGGAGGTCCACGGTATTTCGGCGAATAACTATTCCGCCATCATAAGGTGGTGCTGGTGAAAAAATGTGGGCCGGCCAGTGTTGCCGAGCGGTTCTAGGCGCAGTCGCCTGGAACCGCGCGACCTCTACGCTCGCAGGCTCGAATCCTGCCTCGGGCATGGATGTGTGTGATGTCCTTAGGTTAGTTAGGTTTAAGTAGTTCTAAGTTCTACGGGACTGATGACCTGAGATGTTAAGTCCCATAGTGCTCAGAGCCAAATGATGTGGATGTGGTTGCAGTGGGAAGGGTGGATGGGTGGGGTGGTGGGGGGGGGGGGGTAGGCAGTTGTCTACCAATCGCTGTCCCTACGGTCCTACGGTTTCCTGGAAATTGAAATAAGAACACCGTGAATTCATTGTCCCAGGAAGGGGAAACTTTATTGACACATTCCTGGGGTCAGATACATCACATGATCACACTGACAGAACCACAGGCACATAGACACAGGCAACAGAGCATGCACAATGTCGGCACTAGTACAGTGTATATCCACCTTTCGCAGCAATGCAGGCTGCTATTCTCCCATGGAGACGATCGTAGAGATGCTGGATGTAGTCCTGTGGAACGGCTTGCCATGCCATTTCCACCTGGCGCCTCAGCTGGACCAGCGTTCGTGCTGGACGTGCAGACCGCGTGAGACGACGCTTCATCCAGTCCCAAACATGCTCAATGGGGGACAGATCCGGAGATCTTGCTGGCCAGGGTAGTTGACTTACACCTTCTAGAGCACGTTGGGTGGCACGGGATACATGCGGACGTGCATTGTCCTGTTGCAACAGCAAGTTCCCTTGCCGGTCTAGGAATGGTAGAACGATGGGTTCGATGACGGTTTGGATGTACCGTGCACTATTCAGTGTCCCCTCGACGATCACCAGTGGTGTACGGCCAGTGTAGGAGATCGCTCCCCACACCATGATGCCGGGTGTTGGCCCTGTGTGCCTCGGTCGTATGCAGTCCTGATTGTGGCGCTCACCTGCACGGCGCCAAACACGCATACGACCATCATTGGCACCAAGGCAGAAGCGCCTCTCATCGCTGAAGACGACACGTCTCCATTCGTCCCTCCATTCACGCCTGTCGCGACACCACTGGAGGCGGGCTGCACGATGTTGGGGCGTGAGCGGAAGACGGCCTAACGGTGTGCGGGACCGTAGCCCAGCTTCATGGAGACGGTTGCGAATGGTCCTCGCCGATACCCCAGGAGCAACAGTGTCCCTAATTTGCTGGGAAGTGGCGGTGCGGTCCCCTACGGCACTGCGTAGGATCCTACGGTCTTGGCGTGCATCCGTGCGTCGCTGCGGTCCGGTCCCAGGTCGACGGGCACGTGCACCTTCCGCCGACCACTGGCGACAACATCGATGTACTGTGGAGACTTCACGCCCCACGTGTTGAGCAATTCGGCGGTACGTCCACCCGGCCTCCCGCATGCCCACTATACGCCCTCGCTCAAAGTCCGTCAACTGCACATACGGTTGACGTCCACGCTGTCGCGGCATGCTACCAGTGTTAAAGACTGCGATGGAGCTCCGTATGCCACGCAAACTGGCTGACACTGACGGCGGCGGTGCACAAATGCTGCGCAGCTAGCGCCATTCGACGGCCAACACCGCGGTTCCTGGTGTGTCCGCTGTGCCGTGCGTGTGATCATTGCTTGTACAGCCCTCTCGCAGTGTCCGGAGCAAGTATGGTGGGTCTGACACACCGGTGTCAATGTGTTCTTTTTTCCATTTCCAGGAGTGTAGCATCAGGATGTCTCGTTTTGCTATGATAGGGCTTATTATTAGTTCCCATGCCGTGCTCAAGTTAGAAGCCTATGTCCCTGTTGATTAAATTATGAATCTCACAGATTTTAATCCTTTATTTGAAGACAGAACCCCATAATTTACCGTACATAATCACTACACTCAAGAGCATAAAATTTACAACAGAAGAAGACCATCAAAACATTATACTTTGTAGATATAGCCATTCTAAAATACAAACACATACTTACCTGTAATACAAACAGAAGACTCGGAACATCAGATAATAATAAATGCAACTTCAAACCACGCACAGAATCACAAACAAGTTGCAATCACATACATGTTAAACCATCTCTATAATAACCGGTTTCGGTCAATATTTGACCATCCTCACACCCTCATACTGAAATGTGAACGTTGAATGGATGTAGAGGTATGTCTAATAATAATATATCATTTTAAATTCATCAGGGACAAGAAAATAAAAGATGAAATTATACCTCTGAGCGCTCTTTCTCCGCGAGAAATGTTCTCGGAAATTACGGACTCAGTAAGATTCCCCTAAAGACTTCAAATCATCAAAAAGCGCTAGCCATTACAAAATGAATAGCATTAAAAGTGCATAAGATAAAACACTAGCAAATAAAATTTACAGAAAAATAAAGACACAAATAAAACAGGGAAACCAAATCACATAAACACATATTAGCAGTACAATCACAACAAGACGGCATACAGTGACCTGTTAAAACAAATTCACGAAGGGAGTTGGTAATATAGTCAAAAACAGGGTAAGAACATTTCCTACAAAACAAATAAAGCAATAAAAAAACATAACCCTAAACAAGAATCAAAACCAGACAGATACCAACAATCTGGTATCTAGTAGCTCAGTAGCAGCGGTTGTGAAAATACCCACATAGGGGTGACTTGCAAGACATTGGACGCCAAAGAGAAAGATCAGGTGAGGGCATGGAAATACGGTACAACCCACAGAACATTTTCAGATCACCTTAAACAATAATAGCACAGACCAAGCATTATAGAAAATGATGCGAACATCATAAAAATCAGTAAAGATAGACACCTCCGCCATTTTCAAGAAAGCTTCCGTATACATAAAGCATTAACACACAATAAACAGTTACTCAAAGACCAAGTGCGTTAGAAATCAGACTCTATACAAAATAATTAAAAATCACATAGGAGAAAGACTCCTCCCTTTCTGCGTCCTTCACTCTTTTTCTCAGTTTACCTCCCTCTACCTCCAATCTTGCTCCTCACCCTTTGCCTTCAACTCACTCTCCATCCCGCTACTTTGCAGTTGTTATTCACTCATAGTTTCCTCTCCCCTCCCCCACCCTCCATACCTAAACACGTACACTAATGTAGATTTCAACTCCGTCACTACTTCGTTTCCCTTACACATTAAATAAATACATATGAACTTAATTAAATGGAATGACAGACAATTGACGTACTGCAAAGAAATGTTTTTGGCAATGTTGTCAATACTACGCAAAACACCCCATACGTATTTAGCCAGAAGGGGACAATAAACAGTGATAGTACTATACTACGTTGGGTTTAACATAAAAATGCGTAGTTCAGCAAGCCAGAATCGTCAAGATCAAACGAAGAAATGAGCGTAAAAACGTGCAAGCAGACGGCTTTTCCTGATGCGAACGGAAAACCAGGCACGAAATACTGCAAGCAAAAATCAACATCATTTAACGAACTGTTTTTCGATCTTGAAAGCAAGTCAAATTGCAGATATTTTTTCATTACAAACCGCTTACGACGTGACATTTCAATAAAAGAAAACCCACTTGGTGACAAAACACGCATTTTTTGTAGTTGCAAAGACGGAAGTAACATATCCTCAATAAATGTTTAAAGAGTTTAACATTTTCTTTCGCATGAATACTGTATTGGGAAAGGTGTCTTACAGTGCCTTCACTTTTATGGCTCGCTGGCTTAGCTCCTTTACTAGAGTTTCGCGTTGTAGTAAAGTGTTCCGATTACTCTGGCAGCACTGGTTTCTAGCCACCACAGGGTAGTACTGCTCCATGACTCACGCTACTTACTTAAGGGGCTCCGGAACGCCCTATACTTGCAATGTTAAAATAACACTTATAAATTACATCTTTCCTCACAAAGTATTTGAGGTAGGAAGTTGAACTTTTTACAGATTATTTATTGGAATATTGGCTACAACATAACACAGGGATTTTACAAAATTTTAGTTCAGTTATTAAAGATGATTTTTTTTTCAATTGTAATGAAAATTCACAACATTTTTTTGCAATTTTTTATTTATATATTCAAAAATATACAATTTTTTGGAAAAAAGGCTGTGTTAAATTATGCAGAAGGTACTGTGTAACATTTACTGAAAGTTTGAAACAAATATGTTTGGAAGATCCTTAGAAAACATGTAATTAGTATGAGAAAATAAAAGTTTTGGGAATCGAGCGACAAAGATTGGATTAACTTTTTAGTGCATTCCAGGTCCATAGGATGGATTATCTTCATCCTCTGCAAACTCCTCCTCAAGCTTCCTCTTGTTCCTCCTCCTGTTTACTCTTGCTTGTATTTCTAGACTCTTTACAGCCCTGTCTGCAGCCCGAAGGCGTTCCTTGTCTAAAGCAAGCATCGCTCGTACCATGTTAGAACCTATCTTCATTCCCATATTTCTAAATACCTTTGGCTTTCCAACATTTCTCCTTTTCTTAAAAGCCTTCAGAGGATTTCTAATAACTTTACTTTTACTCATTATTATACTTCAACAAAACAGAGACTCAAGAAACAGAATTAATTACGAATATTTTCGAGATAACGACAGAGTAAATAAACATGAAACAATCGACAGTCACACCAGCGATATATATTGAACCATCACAGGTTAGCCACAACACATACTTTATCTCACATCACTAAAATGTACCTGATGAACACGGACGTTAATAATAACACCATTTGACAGCAGTTTAACAGCGCCACAGTGGGTCACGCCCATGTAGAACACATTTCAAAAAAAATTTAAAAATAGTTGTAGTCTTCGGAATTGAATAAATTATATATCTATTAAAAGGTAATAGTCTGCAGATTCAGAAAACGCAAAAAAGTAAAAATTGAACTTTTCATGATTTTGAGCCTTTCCGGAGCCCCTTAAGAGAATAAATACATCTCAAGGACTTTGCTGCTGCATTCCAGACGTGTGGCTACGCCATCCACCTATGACTGCTCTGCTTCTGTGACGTCTACCAGACGGCCGCTCATCACTTGTTTACAGCATGCCAACGGCAACTAATTCCGTGCTCGCAGGGTGTCGTAGCTTTCCCTTACAGCCTCTCCTAGTTTCTGGAAACTTCCAACAACAAAGTGAGCTGTAAACATGCGTAGCTTTACAAGTAGTTCCGCGTTTCATCTCCTGCGTCGCACCTGTTACCTACAGACCTGTTATCGCAGTGCGCTGACCATCCACTTCGCGTATCGACGCCACTACGTTAGCTCGCTTGAGCGCCTTCTGTCAGTCTTGTGTAACTTACAGTGTGCGATACTTTATATCTACCATCAATGAAACGGCAGCCATGACAGCGGCATCCGAAACACGTCTTCTCTCCGCCGCAGTCACCAGCCAAGTACTTGATCGCACAGAGACTTTACGAGCAATGAAAACTGACGCCACATTCCCAACCAGCGTCACAGAGACAACATAGTAATACAGGGACGGTTCGGCCCCAAACATTTTCCTGCTTCAGGTTCATCGGTAGAGTAAGGATGTCTTTGATTCAGAGGACGTTTCGTCCGAGGAACCAGTTAGAAGGGAGGGTGAAAACCTACTCCTGTGCTCACACTCTGCCACTTGGCGAATAAAAAGTTGCAATGCTCTCGTACAAGACCAACCATATGCGACTGTACGGATAACTGATGAAAAAACTTGTTTACACAATTTAATTGTTCATTCAGTAGGTCGTGGGCCCACATGTACGACTGCATTCATAATAAACTGTAAATGAGAAACTCACTGTTAATAGGGGCTCAAATGCGTGGTTAGATTTTTTAAGTGTTGGCCACGCAATAGCGTAGGGTCAACCAACGCATCTGACACATTAATCCTAAGACAACTAATCACAAAGTTCAGCAAATGCAGGTAGGAATCTACGGTGAGAACAATGCTCACTACTAAAACGGTTTAGATTTTCACAAAACTGAGTCTATTTCCATTAAATTAACATTTATTTTTTGTCAATGAAATAACAAACGTCTTAGTGATAGCTCAAATAAAACATAAAATTTTCTCATTTTCGTATAAACTTCCAGGAAAGTCACGGAGAAATGCTGAAAGTTCCCTTAGCGCAAGACTAAAAGTGTTACGACTGCAAGCTAATCAAATTCTAAGAACAGATCACTCAGAAAAGTAGCTTCAGTTAAGCTTTTTACAGTCAGACTAGATCGCCTAACGCTCAGTATCCAAATTCCAGATGTTGGAATTACGTTAGAGTATCGACAAAAGTAAAATAAGACTAATGGAATGTACTGTGGTCGAATTAAATCAGTCGCTGCTGCGGGTGTTAGATTAGGAAATGACACACGAAAGTGATACACGAGTTTTGGCATCCGTTCAGTGAGATAATCGATGATGGCCCAAGGAGAGAGGATACGAAATCAGACTGGCAATAGCAAGGAAAGCAATTTTGAAAAGGAGGGACTTGCTACCGCGGAATATAAATTTAAGTCCTAGGAAGTCTTTTCTGCAGGTGTTTGTAGTGTAGCCCTGGACTGAAGTGAAACTTGGACGATAAACAGTTCAAACTCGAAGAGAATAGAAGCTACTGATAAGTGCTGCTAAAACAGGTTGTTGAAGATCAGATGGGCGGATTGCGTAATCAATGAGGAGGTACGAAATCTGATTGGGGAGAAGAGAAAATTATGGCACAACGTCACTGAAAGAAGGGTGGGTTGAGAAGACACATTTACGTCTACATCTACATGGACACTCTAACACACAATTCAACAAAACCTGACGTTTTAATTTCGCAGAATGGGAATTATGATTATGAAGTCCCATACTCCTTGAAAGAGCGTAGAGGAACGATGCGGGAGACCCGCACCGCCGTGCTAGGTAAGGTCCTGGTGGAGGTGGTTTGCCATTGCCTTCCACCGACCGTAATGGGGATGGATGATGATAATGAAGACGACACAACAACAACCAGTCATCTCGAGGCAGGTGAAAAGCCCTGACCCTGCCGGGAATCGAACCAGGAACCCCGTGCTCGGGAAGCGAGAACGCTACCGCGAGACCACGAGCTGCGGACAGAGAATGGGAATATTATAAACCAAACTAAACAGTTCAGATTTCTAGGTGTTCAGATAGGTAGTAAACTGTCGTGGAAAGTCCACGTTCAGGTTCTTGTTCAAAGACTTAATGTAGCTATTTTTACTGTTCTAACGGTATCTGAAGTGGGCGATCGATCGACACCAAAATTAGTCTACTTTGCTTATTTTCATTCGCTTATTACGTATGGTATTATATTTTGGGGTAACTCTTCACATTCTAATAGGATATTTTTGGCTCAGAAACGGGCGGCTGGGGCAATAAGGTGTAAGTTCACGAACCTCTTGTCGACCCCTGTTCACGAGTCTGGGTATTTTGAAATTAGCCTCTCAATATATACATTCCTTAGTGTCATTTCTTGTTAACAGTGTTAACTTATTCCGAAGAATGAGCAGCTTTCACTCAGTTAATACTCGGCAGAAATCAAACCGCATTTGGATCGGACTTCCTTAACTCTTGTGCAGAAAGGTGTACAGTATACTGCTGCATCCATTTTCAATAGGCTACCACTCGAATTCAAAAATCTTAGCAGTAATACACGAGCTTTCAAATCGAAACTGAAGAGTTTCCTCAGGGGTCACTCCTTCTATTCTGTCGAGGAGTTCCTTGAAAAATTAAACTGATTCTTGTTGTATTGCTGATTGCGTTTACTTAAACTTATGGACTGCCTTTTTTCGGGTTCACAAACATTTTATTTTTATCTGTTATTACTTTTATGTTGTAATTTCATGGATTGAAACGTTCCATGAGCTTGGAGATTTGCTCGTCAGTTTGGTCCTACGGAACTTGACGTGTAAATAAAACAAATAAATTAAGCAAATCACATTTAAGTGCCTGGCACAGGGTTCATCGAAGCGCCTTCACAGTAATTCTCTAGTAATCCACTCCCGAACAGAGTGAGGAAGAAACGGAAACCTATATCTTTCCACGCGAGCTCTGATTTCCTTTGTTTTATTATGATGATCGTTTCTCCCTATGTAGGTCGCCGTCAACAAAATATTTTCGCGTTCGGAGAAGAAAGTTGGTGATAGAAATATCATGAGAAGATCTCTCCGCAAGGAGGAACGCCATGTTTCAATGATGTCCGTCCCAAATCCTGCACCATGTCCATGACACTCTCTCTTCCGTATCTCGATAATACAAAACGTGCTGTCCTTCTTTGAACATTCTCGATGAACTCCGTTAATTCTTCCTGGTAAGGATTCCACACCACGCAACAGTACTAGGACAAAGAACGGATAAGCGTAGTGTAGATGGTCTCTTGTGGATCAGGTGCATCTTGTAAGTGTTTTGCCAATGACTCGCAGTTCTGATTTGCCTTTCCCACAACATTTTCTACTTGTTATTTCCAATTTAAGTTCTTCGTAATTGTAATATCTGGATATTTAGTTAACTTACGGCCAGTAGATTTCACTGACTTATCGTGTAACGAAAGTTTAACAGATTCCTTTTGTCATTCATGTGGATGACCTTACACTTTTCATTATTTAGGATCAATTATTCGGGTGCAATTGGAAACGACAGCACCATCCGGCAACAACCTAAGACTGCTGCTGAGATTGCCTTCCAAATCGTTTATATAGATAAGGAACAGTGGAGGGCCTGTAACTCTACCTTGGCGAACGCCAAAAATCAAGTCCGTTCCATTCGATAACTTTTCATCAGTAACTCCGAACTACGACCTCTCTGCCAGGAAATCACGAATCCAGTCGCATAACTGAGACGGTATTCTGTAAGCACGCAATTTGATTACAAGCCGCGTGTGAGATACATTGCTAGAAGCCTTCTGTAAATATAGAAATACGCAATCAATTTGAAATACTTTTCCAACAGCACTCATCACGTCGTGTGGAAAAAGAGCTAGGCGTTCTGAGCCATGTCACTTTCGCATTGGTGGGAAGGGAGGAAGGGAAGGAAAGGGTGGATAACATCAGTAGAGTGAGACCAAGGGATGAACACATTAAGCAGATTCAGTTAGGTGTAGGCTGCAGTAATCATTAGGAAACGAAGATTCTTGTACACGATGGAATAGGGTGGACTGCTCCATCAAACCATTCCTTGAACTGAAGACCGCAACAATAACAACTGTTACCTTCAAAACTGCAAAATCAGTTCCATATCGGTTATAGGAGAAAATTACAGGGCACTATTGATACACTTGCAGACTGTTGTGCCACGCAATCGCCAGTCCGTTCAATGAATGTGGCGAGCCGTGCAGCAAGCTTATTTATGTCACCCTCGAAGAACTCTCCTGCCAGCTCACTTCAGAACATCTTTCGGCACCTGCTCGTCAGTTGAAAATTTTATTCCACTAAAGTGTGCCTTTAGGAAGCTGAGAGGATGATAATCTGAAGGCGCTAAGTGTGGTGAAAAAGGGGATGGTTCAAATCAATCAACTGAGTCTAGAAGCGGCTAAGGATGTGTGAGGACAAGCGTTGTCGTGCAACAAGCACACTTCACTCGTCAGCACTCCCCTGCTTTTGTTTTGAATGCTCCTTCGATTTTTGTAGGGTCTAAAATACACTAAATTATGGCTTTTCGGCCATAAAAAGCTGAGTAATGGTTTTTTTCCAAAATCTGTGGTTTTGAATTTTTTGGCAGACGAGGAATTGGTGTGACGTCTCTGTGACGACTGTCTTTCCGTCTCAGACGTGTGACGAGCCATCCACATCTCATCTCCAGTCACAACAGAGCACAGAAAATTATAATATGCCAGTTCAAGTCGCTGAAGAAACTCGCGGGAGCTACTGACAATTTTTCTTGCCCTGCTCTGTTAGCTGTTTTTGACCCATCTTGTTCACGGTTTCCATTATCCCAAAATTTCTGTGAGTGTCTTGGATAAGAGAGCTCTGGAAAGTTGTCGAAACATCGCAGAAATTTCGTCCACTGTCAATCGGCGGTATTCCCGTAGAGTTTCCTCGATTATTGACCCCAACTAATCAGTCAAAATGGAAGATGTAATTCTGCAGGCCGTATGGCCGTTGTCACTGAAGTTAAAATCTTATGGATTTATTAAGCCGCGTCATATTTTTACTAAAATGATCGACGTTTCGACCTCTCTGATCGGATCTTCCTCAGGATCTTCTGGTGTCCACTACTGCTAGAGTATAGATTGTTCTAGCACTAGTGGACACCAGAGGATCCTGAGGAAGATCCCAGCAGAGGGTTCGAAACGTCGATGATTTTAGTAAAAATATGACGCGGCCTAATAACCCAGAAGATTTTAACTTCAAAATGGAAGGTGTTGTAGTTCTCTGTTCGCCATAAACAATTGTTCGACCTCCACTAAACTCCCTACGCAGTCGTTCTGTTCATAGCGCCGTCGTCGTAAATCGTTTTGATTCGTTAGCTGTCATTCCATCACGTGGTGTGCACTTTGCGGAACTTTCTTTACCAACTTCTTTCACACAACTGGGTTCTACAACGTGGTTTACGTACTACCGTGATCCTGTGATGCACCCTGTAGTCAGGGGCTATGCAGTCAGTGAATTCCCCCCCCCCCCCCCGCCCACATACGGCCGGGCGGTGTGGCCGAGATGTTCTAGGCGCTTCAGTCTGGAACGGCGTGACCGCTACAGTCGCAGGTTCGAATCCTGCCGCGGGCATGGATGTTTGTAATGTCCTTAGGTTAGTTAGGTTTAAGTAGTTCTTAGTTGTAGGAGACTGATGACATCAGATGTTAAATCCCATAGTGCTCAGAGCCATTTGAACCATTTTGAATTCCCCCCCCCCCCCCCCCGGCTCTCTCCAATCAGTGTTGCCGACCCCCAAACACCTAAGAACCAAAGCCGTTACTGTGAGTCAAGAAGGGACGTCGAATAGATATACAGAACTGTAGACCTATATCTCTAACGTCGATCAGTTGTAGAATTTTGGAACACGTATTATGTTCGAGTATAATGACTTTTCTGGAGACTAGAAATCTACTCTGTAGGAATCAGCATGGGTTTCGAAAAAGACGGTCGTGTGAAACCCAGCTCGCGCTATTCGTCCACGAGACTCAGAGGGCCATAGACACGGGTTCACAGGTAGATGCCGTGTTTCTTGACTTCCGCAGGGCGTTCGATGCAGTTCCCGACAGTCATTTAGTGAACAAAGTAAGAGCATATGGACTATCAGACCAATTGTGTGATTGGATTGAAGAGTTCATAGATAACAGAACGCAGCATGTCATTCTCAACGGAGAGAAGTCTTCCGAAGTGATTTCAGGTGTGCCCCAGTGGAGTATCATAGGACCGTTGCTATTCACAATATACATAAATGACGTTGTGGATGACATCGGAAGTTCACTGAGGCTTTTTGCAGATGATGGTGTGGTGTATTGAGAGGTTGAAACAATGGAAAATTGTACTGAAATGCAGGAGGATCTGCAGCGAATTGACGCATGGTGCAGGGGATGGCAATTGAATCTCAATGTAGACAAGTGTAATGTGCTGCGAATACGTAGAAAGATAGATCCCTTATCATTTAGCTACAAAATGGTAGGTCAGAAACTGGAAGCATTTAATTCCATAAATTATCTGGGAGTACGCATTAGGAGTGATTTAAAATGGAATGATCATATAAAGTTGATCGTCGGTAACGCAGATAACAGACTGAGATTCATTGGAAGAATCCTAAGGAAATGCAATCCGGAAACAAAGGAAGTAGGTTACAGTACGCTTGTTCGCCCACTGCTTGAATACTGCTCAGCAGTGTGGGATCCGTACCTGATAGGGTTGATAGAAGAGAGAGAGAAGATCCAACGGAGAGCAGCGCGCTTCGTTACAGGATCATTTAGTAATCCCGAAAGCGTTACGGAGATGATAGATAAACTCCAGTGGAAGACTCTGCAGGAGAGACGCTCAGTAGGTGGGTACGGGCTCTTGTTAAAGTTTCGAGAACATACCTTCACCGAAGAGTCAAGCAGTATATTGGTCCCTCCTACGTATATCTCACGAAGAGACCATGAGGATAGAATCAGAGAGATTAGAGCCCACACAGAAGCATACCGACATTCCTTCTTTCCACGAACAATACGAGACTGGAATAGAAGGGAGAACCGATAGAGGTACTCAAGGTACCCTCCGCCACACACCGTCAGGTGGCTTGCGGAGTATGGATGTAGATGTAGATGTAGACGGTAAACTTACTTCCTCAACATGCCTCGTATGCTGCATGCCGCTTTCCTGGTATCGCAGCTTTATCGGCTAGAGGTGGATTTGCGAGCTGTAAGCGAAGAGCATAGAGCGGATGCTGCTGACCGTGACCTCGCCGCCGGCTGGTCGGCGCTTCGCCTCTGCGCTCCGGCAGGCAGCTGCAGCAGGGCGCTTTCTCTCTCTCCTCCTCTCTCTGTCTCTCTCCCTCTCCTCCGCTCTCTCCCGCTCGCGGCTTTCGCCCGCAGAAGGCGGCCACTGTGCTGTGTTTGTTGTCTGCGGCCCTCCGCCCCCCCCCCCCCTCCCCCTTAACTGGTCACCGTGACACGGCGGGCAGTGAGCTCTTCATCCCGCCCGTGTCCCGCCGCCTACCGCCATTCCCTATATATGCGCGGCGGAGGCCAACAACCGAGCGCCACTTGTCAGTCTGAAGCCACCAGCATCTACCGAGCCTGCTGCGATGTCCACCGCTGCGAGGGTGAGTTTCACTACCACGATAACGCTCACTGTTGCTTTAACGAATACTTAAGCTATCAGTTAAATGAAACAACAAGTTTACTGTTACCAGTCACCGTTTTATTTATTACCACGACGCGTTTCAAAGGTTTAAACCTCCATCATCAGGTGGATTTGCATTAGTTAGAATGACATTTGTGTGTGTGTTGTGCTACGCTTTTTTGGAGGAACTTGTGGCACCGCCTAGTGGAGAAACAAGACACTAGGTAGTGCTATAAGTTCCTCCAAAAAAGCGTAGCACAACACACACACAAATGTCATTCTAACTAATGCAAATCCACCTGATGATGGAGGTTTAAACCTTTGAAACGCGTCGTGGTAATAAATAAAACGGTGACTGGTAACAGTAAACTTGTGGTTTCATTTAATATCAATAACAGTCACGATAAAGCCTAACCTAAAATGTTCGCATTTAAAGTTTAGCTATCGAAATGGAGCTTCTACTGGCCAACAGTTACACTAGTCCAAATTCTTCTTCTGCCTTTTGCAAAGTTGAGTTATCTACCTTTTCTGGCATCAGTTCCATCTTAACTGGCCATTTATGTCCCTCTTTCGTACGTGCTGTGTTGCAGCAGCGCGAAATTTTATTTTCCGACAGTAGCGTATTAAATGATATGGCGGCAAGTGTCTAATTATCGCAGATTCCAGATTCCCGAGCACTCTATTCAGCGTAGACCTATCTTCACGTGCTGCAGAATCACTTTTTCCACAACTTCAGGAGGATTCCGATTACTTAATTTTCTAACAGAATGGAGGTCCACCACACTGGTACAACAACATAATGCAATTTCTCAACGAAATTCTTGCTCAACGCTGGTAGAGCTCTTGGTATTCCAAGACACTCATTGCGTTCTTGCTCTCCGAGATCGCATAACATGACCCCATGCGATTCTTCTGGGGATATGTGGAGGAAAGTGTGTTCATCTCCCCTTTACCTCCTGACAGAGAAGAAGTGACGAATAGAACATCAGCCGCCACCACTTAGGAAAAAGCAAATACGGTGTAAAGTTTATCACCACTTCAGCTATCGTCTAGATGTTGTTCGTGCCGCTACCGGTGGGTATTTACACAATTTGCAATACAATAGCTGAAGCTAAGGATTTTGTGAGTATTTTGCTGTTCAAATGGTTCAAATGGCTCTGAGTACTATGGGACTCAACATCTGTGGTCATCAGTCCCCTAGAACTTAGAACTACTTAAACCTAACTAACCTAAGGACAGCACACACATCCATGCCCGAGGCAAGATTCGAACCTGCGACCGTAGCGGTCTCGCGTTTCCAGACTGACGCGCCTAGAACCGCACGGCCACACCGGCCGGCTATTTTGCTGTTCATCCCGTGTTTCTAGTATGTTTCCATCAATAAATATGGAATTTGAAAATGGGTCATTCTTTTTGAAACACACTGTATATTAATGCAGAATCTTTCAGCTATGGAAGTCGAATTTTGGGCACTAAGTCGTACCTTTATTATTAGAGATGTGCAGTCAGTTAAACAGCTTAACATGTGGCGCTTAAGGATTGACTCTGTTAAAATTTTCACCAAAGATATTAAAATTCTGCCACGCACCTATGTGTTGTTAAGTATCTGCACATGTAATATCAAGGTTCCCGTAAAATGAAATTACGATTATAAGTCCTTCATTCAACATGGATTTGGCTTAATCGTTATATCACATCACGTTTTACTGATGAGCAAAGTATAGTCTTATCCTTTCATAAACGGTAGATTTTCAGTAAGTAAACTCCACCTGTCGTAGCTATGAACAATCAAACATTCCTTTAGCACACTCACTGATGAAGAGAGTAATTATTACTTGAATAACATAGTGTTTTAATTTTAATCCCATGAGCAATATAATCACTTAATAGAAAATGCAGCTGAGTCAGCCTTCACTATCAGAAAATGCCTGTAGTGGATGACCAAAGAAGGTGTCTGTCAACACTGCAGCGTCATCATTAATTAGTGTTTCGACTTGATATACTTGATGAATATCAAAAAGGCTTTGATATATGATTCTCCAAGTATTTCCAATATTAACTTGCTATAAACTATCTTCACGAATAATTAATGTAGGTTAATTCTTCACGAACATTTTCATATTCATTTAAACACTTTTAGCGTTTATGTAAATTCCTGACAATGTAACATATTTTCATCACGTAAAGAATCAAAATCAGTTGTCTCGCCTACGTATTTTTGCTTCATACAAATCTTGCTCGATACAAAACACAACAGTACTGAAAATACACCGTTCGATGTAATATGCTAAGTAAAGAGATCCAAAGTGCTGCGATGCGTTTAGAGTTTCATTGGTTCGCGATAACCATATTTAGGCTACAGTGTCATTTTCTAGCTACCTGCGAATAATACAAGTTGTCGTTAACCTTTATTTCTACTCATAATTATTTACAATATTGGATGATGATACAACAGTACTTACGTCCAGCTTTAATGATCGCTTTGACCTTTCATTATATCATTAATGCACGTAAAGTACGATGTCCGAAGACGGTCAGTTTCTGTGTCTCAAGGAATCTAAAAAAGAAACATGTTTTTAGCTCTTGCATTAATGCACAGTACATACGTCATACAGTCATCTAATGTCATACGATATCACTGTTCAGGTGGCGCGTCATGAATGTCACCTTTCGTGCATGATATCCAGACAGTCGTAGGAAAAGGTCTCAGGCTATTGTCGTATTCATTGACTGCCAGAATTGATTCATAAAATTCCGCTTTGTCACGGAGTAAACAAATAGACGAGCTTAGGGAATATCGGACGAGCTTTATGACTGGATTCAGGACTTCATAGCAAATACAGGGTGTTTCAAAAATGACCGGTATATTTGAAACGGCAATAAAAACTAAACGAGCAGCGATAGAAATACACCGTTTGTTGGAATATGCTTGGGACAACAGTACATTTTCAGGCAGAGAAACTTTCGAAATTACAGTAGTTACAATTTTCAACAACAGATGGCGCTGCGGTCTGGGAAACTCTATAGTACGATATTTTCCACATATCCACCATGCGTAGCAATAATATGGCGTAGTCTCTGAATGAAATTACCCAAAACCTTTGACAACGTGTCTGGCGAAATGGCTTCACATGCAGATGAGGTGTACTGCTTCAGCTGTTCAATTGTTTCTGGATTCTGGCGGTACACCTGGTCTTTCAAGTGTCCCCACAGAAAGAAGTCACAGGGGTTCATGTCTGGCGAATAGGGAGGCCAATCCACGCCACCTCCTGTATGTTTCGGATAGCCCAAAGCAATCACACGATCATCGAAACATTCATTCAGGAAATTAAAGACGTCGGCCGTGCGATGTGGCCGGGCACCATCTTGCATAAACCACGAGGTGTTCGCAGTGTCGTCTAAGGCAGTTTGTACCGCCACAAATTCACGAAGAATGTCCAGATAGCGTGATTCAGTAATCGTTTCGGATCTGAAAAATGGGCCAATGATTCCTTTGGAAGAAATGGCGGCCCAGACCAGTACTTTTTGAGGATGCAGGGACGATGGGACTGCAACATGGGGCTTTTCGGTTCCCCATATGCGCCAGTTCTGTTTATTGACGAAGCCGTCCAGGTAAAAATAAGCTTCGTCAGTAAACCAAATGCTGCCCACATGCATATCGCCGTCATCAATCCTGTGCACTATATCGTTAGCGAATGACTCTCGTGGCCGGCCGCTGGTGGCCGAGCGGTTCTGGCGCTACAGTCTGGAACCGCGCGACCGCTACGGTCGCAGGTTCGAATCCTGCCTCGGGCATGGATGTGTGTGTTGTCCTTAGGTTAGTTAGGTTTAAGTAGTTCTAAGTTCTAGGGGACTTATGACCTCAGCAGTTGAGTCCCATAGTGCTCAGAGCCATTTGAACCATTTTTTGACTCTCGTGCAGCAATGGTAGCGGCGCTGAGGGGTTGCCGCGTTTGAATTTTGTATGGATAGAGGTGTAAACTCTCGCGCATGAGACGATACGTGGACGTTGGCGTCATTTCGACCGCAGCTGCAACACGGCGAACGGAAACCCGAGGCCGCTGTTGGATCACCTGCTGCACTAGCTGCACGTTGCCCTCTGTGGTTGCCGTACGCGGTCGCCCTACCTTTCCAGCACGTTCATCCGTCACGTTCTCAGTCCGTTGAAATTTTTCAAACAGATCCTTTATTGTATCGCTTTTCGGTCCTTTGGTTACATTAAACCTCCGTTGAAAACTTCGTCTTGTTGCAACAACACTGTGTTCTAGGCGGTGGAATTCCAACACCAGAAAAATCCTCTGTTCTAAGGAATAAACCATGTTGTCTACAGCACACTTGCACGTTGTGAACAGCACACGCTTACAGCAGAAAGACGACGTACAGAATGGCGCACCCACAGACTGCATTGTCTTCCATATCTTTCACATCACTTGCAGCGCCATCTGTTGTTGAAAATTGTAACTACTGTAATTTCGAAAGTTTGTCCGCCTGAAAATGTACTGTTGTCCCAAGCATATTGCAACAAACGGTGTATTTCTATCGCTGCTCGTTTAGTTTTTATTGCCGTTTCAAATATACCGGTCATTTTTGAAACACCCTGTAGAATGTAGCAGATCATTCCTAACGGGAATACATAATCTGCGGGTAAACGTAGGTAAAACTAAGAGGCCATCTATTTTATGCAGGAAAGCTGCAACGCTAAAAAACTGCAGCGAAATGCAGGAAGGTCTGTCAAAGTTAGAAGCATGATGCAGGAAATGGCAGTTGACTTCCTTCGTTAATAAATGTAACGTACTACTAATAAATAGATGAAAGACCTAATACTGTTCGAATAATTATAAGCGATAGTGAGTGGGTTTGTATACTTAACATATTTTTAGGAATATCCATCTGGAGCAACCAAAAATAGAATGACTGCATAGTACTGGTTGTAGGTAAAGCAGTTTTCAGAGAGAGAGAGGTGCATTGCAAGGCCACTATGGAAATCAGATTAATTCGCGAAAGATGTAGCTTTAAAAACACTCGTTCGACCATTCTTGACTATTCATAACTGCTCGTCAATGTGGAACCTTCAGCAGGTAGAAGAAATACGCGGAAACGCTCCTGGGAACAGTCAACGATGGTTGATTAACCCGTGCCATGGACCAGGAGTGGAGGAAACGTGTATTTACGAAACGGACAAAACTATAGCACCTCAGTATATCATTTTATCTGATGATTACCTTTCGGTTTAATGTCAAAACGTAGAGTAACTTTACACTTACATTCGGTATAATACTCGAGAATTTTTCCTTTAATATCTTCAACAGGAAAGATTGATAATACACTTTAAGAGAATATATCGATTCAGACACCCTTTTAATGATAATCCCCATAAATCCGAATCACGTGGAAACTAAAATGTGAGACCAAACGTCAAAATAATTGAGAATATATATTCATGACTTTCAGTGTTTCCATCTCAAGATTGTAAATTTCAGATGATTCTCTTTCAACAAAACAGTCATTTACAAATGGCATTGGACTATTGCTGTAATCTTTGTCCTTGTTTCCGTTCCTATTTATAAAGGAATGGATGGAAGTGTTTAAAATCCTGCCAAGGAGTCTATAAGAGATGGACGTTTCTAACTATATAAAAAGCTGAAAACATTAACGTTTCTATTCTACAAATAAAAAGAGCCTGGCATTTACAGTACAACTGCAGAATACGGCATCCAAAGCTTACTCCTAATGAATAATTTATGTGTTCTAAATATAGTCTGATAAGTGTAGTTTGATACGTACTTAGATCACACAGCTTGTAATTTAGCATAAGTCGTGAACAGTTTCCGTTTCCACATTTAGTGTGAAAACTCGTTATTGAATATGCACAAGATATAAAAAAATGGCTTTGAGCACTATGGGACTTAACATCTATGGTCATCAGTCCCCTAGAACTTAAAACTACGTAAACCTAACCTAAGGACAGCACACAACACCCGGTCAGCACAAGTTATACCTGGACTATATTTTAAATGTTGATACATTTGTTAACCATGCTTTTGTTGTCATAATGTTGACAATACGGTACTGTTGTAATAACTATAGCTATTAGAATTAGAAGTATTTAGGTAGGTTAGTACCTCCAAGCGTATGTAGCAAGAGTAAGCCATTCATGCTTATTTATCCCTGGGTAGCAGGTCAGGTGTTGAAGCGTGGATGCGTGAACAGAAAAACGGTGAGTCTATACTGACACGCTTAGTCCATTTAGGTATGCAGTTACGACAGTGCAGATAACATCAGATAGTAAATTATGTGAAGTATTTGCGGGAAGGCTGGTAGTCATAGAGAAAAATCAAACAGCTAACCCACTGAAAGGGGTACTTTTTAAAGTTCCAATGATCACAGTATCTGCACCTATATCTCTAACACCCTGTACAGATTTTATTTCAAACTGTTCTGTCACACCCGTCAGAATAAGAGCATGGCTGTGTCTCGCAGTGTACATAAGTGTATCTGTCTGAAATGCTCAATGTTTGTTCGTCTCCCGCCAAAGAAAGGAAGAGAGTAGGTTGACTGTGAAAACCCGGTATAAAATATCTTTCAAATGTGGGTGCCACATGTATATTAATGGGACACAAAAATGCTGCATAACCTGGCGCTCAGATGGTACATCGAGAGCGGCATATTAGCCTCTTCCAGCATCCAATGCGTCATTGGAAATATTTCTTGTGTTTACTGTTAACACACAGATAACAGTTTTATGCGTTCCTGGAGAATACCTCAGCCCTAATTTGTCATCATAGTTCTACTGTATAGGTTATACCACTAAATTTGTGTGTTGCAGGTCCTGTTTGCTTTGTTGGTTGCCACGACTATCTTACTGGTAGCGGCTGACGGGGGAGGTGGCCACGGTGGACAGTAAGTACTTTTCTAACGTAGTGATAATCGAATACAAAGTATTCATCTGGCCAGGGCGTTATGGTTCAAATGGCTCTGAGCACTATGGGACTTAACAGCTATGGTCATCAGTCCCCTAGAACTTAGAACTACTTAAACCTAACTAACCTAAGGACATCACACAACACCCAGCCATCACGAGGCAGAGAAAATCCCTGACCCCGCCGGGAATCGAACCCGTGAACCCGGGCGTGGGAAGCGAGAACGCTACCGCAAGACCACGAGATGCTGGCTCCAGAGCGTTATGGTCCGACCACTAGCTGACAGTTAGTACCGATACGTCCATAACGTTTAAATAAAAAGGAAGGTAAAGGTTGCTTCGGCAACGACGTCATGAGGGGTGAGGTAGAGGCAGGGATTAGAAAAGGATACTGAAAGAAGTCGACAGTTACCATCTGAAGGAACCAATCTAACACTTACCTTGAGCGACGAATGGAAATCTATATGTTTTCTCAGGAGAAATCATGGCAACAACACCTATCTCAACAGCTGCTGAGCGGACAAAGGAAAAATCTAAGTCAGCTGCGAACCAATACCTTCCTCCGTAGCCGAGATTGTTAACCTGTGCCTGGGCGGGACTACTTTACTCGGAGGTAGGCTTCCCTGATACTGAAGCTGAAGAAATTTTTCATTACCAATACTTGGACACGAACGGTAGATGAGCTGCTGCTGTATAAAGTACGTGATCACTAGACTTCGCTCCAATTTTCTGGCATAAGTTCCACTTATCTCAGCATTGTCTTATTGAGTGAGAGACTATGACACTGTTGATGGCAGATAGTCAGTCGCATGGGGAAGCTACACTCACCAGATCTACTTTATACATGCATCACAAGGTTCAAAAATGGTTCAAATGCTCTGAGCACTATTGGACTTAACATCTGAGGTCATCAGTCTCCTAAACTTAAAACTACTTAAACCTAACTAACCTAAGGACATCACACTCATCAATGCCCGACGCAGGATTCGAACCTGCGACAGTAGCAGCAGCGCAGTTCCGGACTGAAGCGCCTAGAACCGCTCTGTCACAGCGGCCGGCGCACCATAGGGAAGAGGCCATTGACCGTAGGGGAAGAAAACCTTTCCCGTGTAGGGATCTGAGCCTTCTCCTCTGGTTCATTCAGTCAACAATTCCGTACATATGTTCGTTTCTTTTCCGTACAAATCTCTGAAATACTTCTCTTTTTCTTTTTACGACCGAACTTTAAATGCCACTACCATCCTTTTATTGATTCAGATTTCAGTATTTATTCTTCTGCCAGCAGGCGCATCTTATTTGTGGTATACTGTAATTTATTTTGAGACAACGGCCTTGCCGCAATGGTAACACCGCTTTCCGTCAGTCCACCAAAGTTAAGCGCTGTCGGGCTGGGCTAGCACTTGGACGGGTGACCATCCGGTCTGTCCAGCGCTGCTGGAAACCGAGATGCACTCAGCCCTCGTGAGGCAAACTGAGGAGCTACTTGATTGAGAAGTAGCGGCTCCGGTCACGAAAACTGACAACGGCAGGGAGAGCGGTGTGCTGACCACATGCCCCTCCATACCCGCATTCAGTGACGCCTATGGGCTGAGGATGACCCGGCGGCCGGTCGGTACCGTTGGGCCTCCATGGCCTGTTCGGACGGATTTTAGTTTATTTTAATTGTGTTTGACGATCAAATTTACTTACAATACACCGTATATAAGCTGCATCTGCTGGACAATATCTAAACATCGACTAAAGAAACGAAAGTAATGATGGTTAAAGGATTTGATCAAATAAAAAAAAATATCGTCAATAACAGAATAATATAACAAGTTGCTTTAATTGTTTAGGAAACTACATAAGTTACCAGTATAACAAATATACAGGAAACAAACTTCGTCACTTTGACGATATTACGTGGCACTATTAACAGAACCGTAAAGAACGGAGTTCAAAAGGAAACAAAAATACCCTTTTGGCAGTAACACGTCTACTGTACAAGAGTGAAACCTGGTTTCTCTTAGTGATCCTTTAGTTTAAAATACAGGCAACGGAAACAAGATTTCCGAGAACTGCACACATCAAGCCGATTAGGTATGAACGACTTAAGAACTGAATGTCGAGAGGAACAAGAAACCATGATTGTTCCAAAATAAGAGAGGCTCAGTAATATCATCACAAGATGGAACAGGCATTCAGCTTAATGCCTGGATGTGAACGTGATGATGATGCTGATGATCCTGCAAAGAAACAATACCTAAAATCTGAGAGCGACGAAGCAGGCGAGAGGCGGAAAGTAAACTTGTGTTGAAGTGAAGTAGTTGAAACTCTCGTCCATCGTTTTTGTTAGATTATATAGGAAATAACTGTTGTTGCTGTTGTAGTCTTCACGCCGAAGACTGGTTTGATGCAGCTCTCCATTCAATTATGTCCCGCGCAAGCCGAATAACTACGGCAACTTACATCCTTCTGAATCTGCTTTCTCTATTCATCTCTTTGTCTTCTTCTACAATTTTCCCCCCCCTCCCAAACCCCCGCTCCCCCCCCCCCCCACACACACACACACATACGCTTACCTCCAACACCAAACTGGTGATTCTGTGATGTTTCAGAATGTGTCTTACCGAAAATTAATTACTTAAAACAAGTTCTGGATTGGTTCCTTCAAGAAGCGCACGGCTACCTCCTTCCTTAATCTAATCGAAAACTTACTTCCTCCTCTACAGTTTGGTGTGACATACTTTTACTAATGATGATAGAATCAATGTCGAAATACTCAGAATTTATTTGGGTAACCATGCGTCGTTCCTTACGTCGTATACTAATCTTTTTACACCTAAACATTGTAACCCTGCAAAGTAATTGTTCATGTTATCCGTGGTGGATGTTGATGAAACCCACAGATGTTGGTTAACAACAGATTGTCAAGGTAGACAACAACCAGTCACAACGCTGTGGCTCGTCGCGGTCTCCTTCAAAAGCACTTGTTCGTCCATGTTCCGAAAATTCGTTGTACTGTGGGCTCAGGCAGTTTTCGTTTCAGATGGATTGGGAGGTCATTTTCAAATAAGGCATTTAGTGGTAAGATTCATCTTAGTCTTCAATAGACTACGCCATGAACTGCGGTCACCAGCCGGAGTGACCGAGAGGTTCTAGGCGCTACAGTCAGGATATGCGTGACCACTACGGCCACAGGTTCGAATCCTGCCTCGGGCATGGATGTGTGTGATGTCCTTAGGTTAGTTAGGTTTAAGTAGTTCTCAGTTCTAGGGGACTGATGACCTTAGCAGTTAAGTCCCATAGTGCTCAGAGCCGTTGGAACCATTTGAACTGCGGTCTTTAGTTATGGTATCTACGTTGCTCGTGCATATTTACTAAAGGCACCTAACGAGCTTCCATTACATCGTCGTTTCCATTTTTCCTTAGCTCGCGGATTCGAGCAAAGAAATTACTTGGTCTATCTGCTACCTGACCATCTGGTAATATCTCACACCCATCTCGATTTCGTTTCCATTGCAGTCATCATTACGCCTTATACTCCTGTCTGTTCTTTCATCCACTTTTTTATTTACATATGTATTTCAAGACGCACACCGACCAAAATCCGCTTTAACAGTGATTCACAAATGCTTTACTTCTATCGAAATTCATCTCTTTCAAAATGTATACCTGTTTTGCTATATTTACCGAATCACTCACTAAAAATTCTACGAACTTGCTTACAAAGTTCTATATTCTCTGTGTTTGATGAGCTACACGTTAATGATTCAAGACTTATCCTGGGTTTGATCTCCTTATTCTTAAGCCTTGGTATTCATCAACTTGCGCATTCAGTTGCTTTCCCATCCTGTCCCGCAGAGCTTTTGAGAATAACTTATTCGACATCAAATGAAGCAATTCTAGACGTCATCCTCGCCTGGCCTGACTTTTATAAATTAGAATTAAAATTCTCTCAGATGTCACCAACAAAATATAACTAATCTGTGTGAAGTTTGAGCTCTACATACAAAAAAGTTGTTTAGCAGGGCTTTAGTGAATGGCAACATAAATTTCGCGCAAGTTCTGCGACAAATTTGGTCATATTTGAAACATGTTAAATTTGAATCTACTTCTACTCCAAGGTAGGTACGACCATCAGATGGACATCTTTCTGTGCCCTGCTCACTGTTACAACTTTAAGCTAGCGACATTCGCCATTCTTGTGTTATAAGAAGTGAAACATGGAAATAAATCAATTGTGAAAAATTTTCAACCATTTACGATTGGAGTAATATTAGAATAAAGTAAGTATACTAACTGCACATCAGCAGTACCACAGAAAATTGATTTGTTATTGGTTTTACCAAGCTGTAGGAGTTACTTAGGAGTATTCTAAAATTTCTTCTTTCGATGACACCAAAGAGTTTTGCCTCATATTCGAGTAAACCATGATGCTGTATTTCTAAACATTATCGCCCTTTTTTATTTTACTTTCATTGGAACGATGACGTATTTTCGTACTGGGAAAGGAGTAGTTTGTTTTGACAACCCTTTGGATAAGGTTAACAATTCAGCCTGAAAATACTGACGACAAACATTTTCTAACTATTGTTTCAGTAAGTGTTTCATATATTTGTGTTATTTTTCAGATGCTGTGTACTTTATAATACTTTTATTATTTTACGTTAGTATTTGCGCAACTAGGAATGTATTATTACAACGAAAAACCAGGATGAAAATAATAAAACAAGAACATGCAACTACTCACTTGTACATGAATGTGAAAACTTCTGCAAGTAATAGAAACGTCCACAAATTGTCATTTTCAGGCGCACAGTGAATACTGCATGTTGCGTTTAAATCGATGGATGACCTTCTCGTCAAGGTGGCAACTGCTGTTAGCTATCAGTAACAATTAAAATGCAACACACATCAGCCACAGATTGTCTGTAAACGACTGTGTGTGCATGTGTCTAGTATCCAAGTAAATTTATAGAATGACGTAGAAGTGAGTGGTAGCACGTTCTTTTCTAATCATAATCAATCAATTAGTTCAAAGACACACTGAGCAGCTTTTTGCTAACCTGGGTATCAAGCACGCAAGTACAGTAGAGCAATTTTGTACAGCAGGTAACTCGAGTGTTTTGTAACACAGGAGTGCCTAATTAAAATTATTTTGTGTAGAAGATACGGATGTGGATATTGGCATGTTGGCTCTGAGTTACTGCTTCGCAGAATCGGTTACTCGGACATTTGAGGCTAACCTGCCGAGCCTTGTCTCAGTAATGGTATAAAAAGCCTCGAACACTGAACGACACTGGAAGAATTGCAACATTAACGAAAACTGCTGCTTACATGAAGTTCTAGTTACGATACTGGAACGGTTTCAGTCACATACTTCTGTTGTGAAGACTCCCTTCTCACTCAGTTCGAATTCTTGCAAACAACTGCTGCAGTATTTTCGAAAAGAATATACAGGTTATGTCTACACAAAGAGCTTACGTGATTCGATAAGGTAAAGCCAGATAGATATGGAAGTCCACAAAATATAGGGTATTAATTTTAACTGAAGACATTGAAATATCTCGAAAACTAAACAACGGATCAAAACCAGCTATGATTCTAATTTGTTCCTCTCGGAGGGGGATATCTAATGATACCACACTCGACCCCCAACTCACCCCGAGAGTGGATGACGGGGGGCTAATTGGAAATCTGCGATGGGAGCCCACGTTTTTTATTGCAGATCCATCAACCAGTGTAAACACGGTCTAATATCTCCGTTGCTTCAACTGCATATTGCGCTTGGCGACCGACATGCTGAAACCACATACGTTGTTGAACGTCTGAACGTCCAGGACAACATTCTGCAGTAGTACCGGTAGTTCCTGTACATTCAACGTGCAGTCGACAAAATACGGGCGAGTAAGTTTGCTCCCCCTTAATGCCACACCGTACGTTAACCGACCAAGGACGTTGATGGTTAACTTTCAGTAAACATTGGGGATTGTCTACACTCTAGGCGCTTCAGTCTGGAACCACGCGACCGCAATGGTCGCAGGTTCGAATCCTGCCTCGGGCACGTATGTGTGTGATGTCCTTAGGTTAGTTAGGTTTAAGTAGTTCTAAGTTCTAGGGGGCTGATGACCTGAGATGTTAAGTCCCATAGTGCTCAGAGCCATTTGAACCATTTTGTCTAAACTCTAGTAACACATGTTATGACGGTTATAGCTACCATGGTTTGTGAATGTAGATTCATAGGGAAACAGTATCTCCGCAAAGAACGTGGGGGTCGTTTGCACATTTGTTGACGCGCCCGTTCACAAAACACTTCCTTGTTTTGGAAATATGTGTCATGAAGTTCTTCATGCAGTGACACATATTATAGATGATACTTATGACTATGCAGCATTGTGACAATATAACCTACATCTACATCTACATCTACATCTACATCCATACTCCGCAAGTCACCTGACGGTGTGTGGCGGAGTGTACCTTGAGTATCTCTATCGGTTCTCCCTTCTGTTCCAGTCTCGTATTGTTCGTGGAAAGAAGGACTGTCGGTACGCCTCTGTGTTGGCTTTAATCTCCCTGATTTATCCTCATGGTCTCTTCGCGAGATATACGTAGGAGGGAGCAATATACTGCTTGACACCTGGGTGAAGGTATGTTCTCGAAACTTCAACAAAAGCCCGTACCGAGCTACTGAGCGTCTCTCCTGCAGAGTCTTCCACTGGAGTTTATCTATCATCTCCGTAACGCTTTCGCGATTACTAAATGATCCTGTAACGAAGCGCGCTGCTCTCCGTTGGATCTTCTCTATCTCTTCTATCAACCCTATCTGGTACGGATCCCACACTGCTGAGCAGTATTCAAGCAGTGGGCGAACAAGCGTACTGTAACCTACTTCCTTTGTTTCCGAATTGCATTTCCTTAGGATTCTTCCAATGAATCTCAGTCTGTTATCTGCGTTACCGACGATCAACTTTATATGATCATTCCATTTTAAATCACTCCTAATGCGTACTCCCAGATAATTTATGGAATTAACTGCTTCCAGTTGCTGACCTGTTTATTGTAGCTAAATGATGAGGGATCTTTCTTTCTATGTATTCGCAGCACATTACACTTGTCTACATTGAGATTCAATTGCCATTCCCTGCACCATGCGTCAATTCGCTGCAGATCCTCCTGCATTTCAATATAATTTTCCATTGTTACAACCTCTCGATATACCACAGCATCATCCGCAAAAAGCCTTAGTGAACTTCCAATGTCATCCACAAGGTCATTTATGTATACTGTGAATAGCAACGGTCCTAAGACACTCCCCTGCGGCACACCTGAAATCACTCTTAGTTCGGAAGACTTCTCTCCATTGAGAATGACATGCTGCGTTCTGTTATCTAGGAACTCTTCAATCCAATCACACAATTGTTCTGATAGTCCATATGCTCTTACTTTGTTCATTAAACGACTGTGGGGAACTGTATCGAACGCCTTGCGGAAGTCAAGAAACACGGCATCTATCTTGGAACCCGTGTCTAGGGCCCTCTGAGTCTCGTGGACGAATAGCGCGAGTTGGGTTTCACACGATCGTCTTTTTCGAAACCCATGCGGATGCCTACAGAGTAGATTTCTAGTTTCCAGAAAAGTCATTATACTCGAACATAATACGTGTTCCAAAATTCTGCAACTGATCGACGTTAGAGATATAGGTCTATAGTTCCGCACATCTGTTCGACGCCCCTTCTTGAAAACGGGGAGGACCTGTGCCCTTTTACAATCCTTTGGAACGATACGCTCTTCTAGAGACCTACAGTACACCGCTGCAAGAAGGGGGCAAGTTCCTTCGCGTACTCTGAGTCAAATCGAACTGGTATCCCGTCAGATCCAGCGGCCTTTCCTCTTTTGAGCGATTTTAACTGTTTCTCTATCCCTCTGTCGTCTATTTCGATATCTACCATTCTGTCATCTGTGCGAGAATCTAGAGAAGAAACTACAGTGCTGTCTTCCTCTGTGAAACAGCTTTGGAAAAATACATTTAGTATTCGGCCTTTAGTCTGTCATCCTCTGTTTCAGTACCATTTTGGTCACAAGAGTGTCTGGACATTTTGATTTGATCCACCTACCGCTTTGACATTATACCAAAATTTCTTAGGATTTTCTGCCAAGTCAGTACATAGAACTTTACTTTCGAATTCACTGAACGCCTCTCGCATAGCCCTCCTCACACTACATTTCGCTTCGCGTAATTTTTGTTTGTCGGCGAGGCTTTGGCTATGTTTATCACGGTTTGTGAATGTAGATTCAAAGGGAAACATTGCCTACGGACATCCTGGAATCTTGGTTTAATTGCCGGGCGCTTATCCGTCGGTTGTGGTGCACTGCCGCTAGTACAGCTTTTTCATTATCTTCTCCCGTATCACGTTTGCTTCCTTTCCTTTTGCCGGTCTGCACACCGCCATTAGACCTAAAGGCTTTCACAACCTTGTAAAAGAACGATCGAGAGCTAGCTATCTATGGAAAAGGCTCGGCATACAAAGTAACAACAAGCTCAACATGTCTCCTACGTTTTCGGTAAATCAGGATCATCTCAATTTTTTCTTCTATGGTTGCAACATTCATCGTACACTTGTACGCCTGTTCCCCAAACGATAGGCAGGCATGCAGGCAATGAACACTGAGCAAGTATTGTAATGTTTGGAGCCGCTATATGTTCCACGTCTGCACGATATACAATCTCCGGTCACAGTGTACTGCCTGTTATGATGTGTCGTAGCACGCTACACGGTGGCGCATAGAGTAGTTGTTCCCTGTTCGGTATGTTGGAGGAATACAACATTGTGAATGGTGTTCCTAATTAGCAGTTATGAAATACTGGCCTGACCTACACTCGCAACATGGACTTGGTGTCCCACGGGCCATTGGATATTCAAGAGCTATTGAGTAGCAAGTCGTAAATTACTATTGTATACCCATTTCTGTTCCCCCGATTTCAGGAGAATCTGTAGTGAGACGAAGGAAACGCTTCGGACAAAACGGATATATATTTTACTGTAGAACCGTAATTTGTAATAAAACAGGGGTTACTCCACCACCCACGCACGGGGTGGTGTGGGAGTCGAATGTGGTATCGTTGGCTGTTCCCCTCCTAGCAAACAAATTGGAATTATAACTTTGTCTGATCCGGTGTGTAGTTTCGAGGTATTTTACTGTTTTCACTTAAAGTAACACCCTGTACATTTATTTACCTACCGAAATTTGGCCCAGTTTGAAAGAATGAGGTTAACAAGAGACTTGATGCTCTGTTATCTTCCTGAAAGGTTTTAGAGGCTGATAGACGTGAGCAAATGGAAACTCAGCGATGGTCAATTCAAGTTTATGAGGTCATGAATAGTCTCCTCTAAAGTACTAGAAACTCTCAAAATAATATTCAAGAGGTTACATAAACAAGAAGAGAAATTTGTAGACGGATTGCTGTATCGTTGTAGCTTAAACCAGATACCGTTAGTATGTGCAGTGAATTTCCAATGATTAGCAATACCGGCATTGTCGAATACCATTACCTACAGAGTGAATTTGAACAAAACTTGCTGGATTCCCCTGATGCTGAGATTTGCTCCAACAAGAACTGATGGATGGCAAGAGTGGCTTCTGAATTTACAGCCTAAAAGATAATGGTTAAAAAAGCTAGAAAACTTACACAGTAAGTGGCTGTGTTAACAAAGCCTGGCACGAAGATGGGAGAAAGTCCGTCTTGATAAAACACTTGTCTGGGATTGTACATAGCTTCATAGGCGACAGATTTCATTAGAAAATAAGGCACTATGTAGTCCGTGCAGTTATGGAACTCCAGTATGCCGGGATGGCGTAGTGGTTACCCGCATCTCCCTAGTGAGCAGAAGACCCGAGTCAGAATTCGGGCCTTGGTACAATTTTTCATTCGTTGCTTGAGTCTGCATACACACATCATAGATGTTGGAGACTTGAAAACATCTCTGGAACCCTACAGTTTCATTTGATTAATGTAATTGTCCATGAACCATGGACCTTGCCGTTGGTGGGGAGGCTTGCGTGACTCAGCGATACAGATAGCCGCACTGTAGGATCAACCACAACGGAGGGTATCTATTGAGAGGATAGACAAACTTGAGGATCCTGAAGAGGGGCAGCAGCCTTTTCAGTAGTTGCAGGGGCAACAGTCGGGATGGTTGCCTGATCAGGACTTGTAACATTTACCAAAACGGCCTTGCTGTGCTGGGACTGCAAACGGCTGAAAGCTAAGGGAAACATCAGCCGTAATTTTTCCCGAGGACATGCACCTTTACTGTATCGTTGAATGATGATGGCATCCTCTTGGGTAAAATATTCCGGAGGTAAATAGGCCCCGATTCGATCTCCGGGTGGGGAGTCCTCAGGAGAACATCGTTATCAGCAGAAAGAGAACTGGCGTTCTACGAACCGGAGGGTAGAATGTCAGATCCCTTGATCGGTCAGGTAGGTTAGAAAATCTAAAAAGGGAAATGGATAGGGAATTAGTGAAGTTCGGTGGCAGAAGGAATAAGATTCGTGGTTAGGTGAATACAGGGTTATAAATATAAAATCAAGTAGGGGTAATGCAGGAGTAGGTTTAATAACGAATAAAAAAGCTATTACGAACGGCAAGCCAAGACAGACACAAAGCCCACGCCTTCCATTGTGGTATAACTTTATACGCCCACTAGCTCCGCAGATTATGAAGGTATTGAAGAAATGTATGATACGATAAAAGAAATTATTCAGATAGTAAAGGGAGATGAAAATTTAATAGTCATGGGGGACTGGAATTCGACAGTAGGGGAGGAAGAGAAGGAAAAGTAGTAGGTGAATATTGACTGGGGGTAAAGAGTGAAAGAGAAAGCCGCCTGGTAGAATTTTGCGCAGAGTATAACTTAACCATAGCTAACACTTGGTTTAAGCATCATGAAAGAAGGTAATATACGTGGAAGGGCCTGAAGACACTGGAAGATTTCAGATAGATTATATAATAGTAAGACAGAGATTTAGGAACCAGATTTTAAATTGTAAGGCATTTCCAAGGGGAGATGTGAGCTCTGACCACAATTCATTGGGTATGAACTGTAGATTAAAACAGAATAAACTGCAAAGAGGTAGGAATTTAAGCAGATGGGACCTGGATAAACTGAAAGAACGAGAGGTTGTAAAGAGCTTCAGAGAGAGCATTAGGGAACGATTCACAAATACAGGGGAAAGAAATACGGTAGAAGAAGAATGGGTAGCTTTGAGAGATGAAATAGTGAAGGCCGCAGAGGATCAAGAAGGTAAAAAGACAAGGGATGGTAAAAATCCTTGTGTAACAGAATAGATATTAAATTTAATTGATGAAAGGAGAAAATATAAAAATATAGTAAATAAAGCAAGTGAAGAGGAATGCAAAGGTCTCACAAATGAGATCGACAGGAAGTACAAAATGGCTAGCAAGAATAGCTAGAAGACAAATGTAAGGAAGTAGAGGCATATATAATTAGAGATAAGATAGATATTACCTACAGGAAAAGTAAAGACACATTTGGAGAAAAGAAGACCTCCTGTATGAATTTCAAGAGCTTAGATGGAAAACCAGTGCTAAGCAAAGACGGGAAAGCAGAAAGCTGAAAGGAGTATATAAAGGGTCTATATAAGGGCGATGTACTTGAGGGAAATATTATGGAAATAGATGAGGACGTAGGTGAATATGGAATGGGAGATATGATACTGCGTGAAGAATTTGACAGAACACTGAAAGAACTAAGTCAGAAAAAGGCCCCGGGAGTAGACAACATTCCATCAGATCTACTGATAGCCTTGGGAGAGCCAGCCGTGACAAAACTCTACGATCTCGTGACCAAGACGTATGATAAAGCCGAAACACCCACAGATATCAAGAAGAATATAATAATTCCAATCCCAAAGAAAGCAGTTGCTGACATATGAAAACTATCGAACCATCAGTTTAATAAGTCACAGCTGCAAAATACTTACACGAATTCTTTACAGAAGAATGGAAAAACTGGCTGGAGCCGACCTCGGGGAAGACCAGTTGGGATTCCGCCGAAATATTGGATCACATGAGACAATACTGACCCTACGACTTATCTTACAAGATACATTAAGGAAAAGCAAAACTACGTTTCAAGCATTTGTAGAATTAGAGAAAACTTGTGACAGTGTTGACTGGAATACTCTCTTTCTAATTCTGAAGTTGGCTGGGGTAAAATACAGGGAGCGAAAGCTATTTACAATTAGCACAGAAACCAGATGGCAGTTATAACAGCAGAGGAGCATGCAAGGGAAGCAGTGGTTGTGACAGAGTTGTAGCCTATTGTCGATGTTATTCAATCTGTGTATCGAGCAAGCAGTAAAGGAAACAAAAGAAAAATTTGGAGTAGGAATTAAAATTCATGGAGAAGAAATAAAAACTTTGAGATTGGCAAATGACATTGTAATTCTGGCAGAGACAGCAAAGGACCTGGAGGAGCAGTTGAACGGAATGGACAGTGTCTTGAAAGAAGGATATAACATGAACATCAACAAAAGCAAAACAAGAATAATGGAATGTTGTGGAATTAAATCGGGTGATGCTGAGGGAATAAAATTAGGAAATGAGACAGTTAAAGTAGTAGATGAGTTTTGCTATTTGGGGAGCAAAGTAACTGATGATGTTCGAAGTAGAGAGGGTATAAAATGTGGACTGGCTATGGCAAGGAAAGCGTTTCTGAAGAAGAGAAAGTTGTTAACATCGAGTATAGATATAAGTGTGAGAAAGTCTTTTCCGAAAGTATTTGTGTGAAATGTAGCCATGTATGGAAGTGTAACATGGACGATAAATAGTTTAGACAAGAAGAGAGTAGAAGATTTCGAAATGAGGTGCTACCCAGAAGAATACTGAAGATTAGATGGGTAGATCACATAACTAACGATGAAGCACTGAACAGAATGGGCGAGGAGAAGAAATTGCTGCACAACCTGAATAAAAGAAGGGACCAGTTGGTAGGACACGTTCAGAGGCATCAAGGGATCATCAATTTAGTATTGGAGGAAATCGTGGAGGGTAAAAATTGCAGAGGTAGACCATGAGATGAATACACAAACAGATCCAGAAAAATGTATGTTACAATAGTTACTCGGAGATGAAAAATCTTGCATAGGATAGAGTAGCATGGAGAGCTGCATCAAACCATGACTACAGCAACAAGAACAATTGCTCTGTGTAAAAACTATGAATATTTTTGCAAAAGCTGTTCTTAACACTCAAATTAAGGAACGTGCGTACTATACAGTCAATTTTAATCTTCTTACACTAAATATCCTTTTCTGACTTATAGTTTGTGAATGTTTGGCAGTAGTATTTTCAATCTCCTTGTTTTAGCCTTATCCAGAGTCTCTAAAACAAAATAAATTTTTGCTGGTATAAAAACACTTCCCCCCTCTAATGAGATGAATACATAGAAAGCAGCAGGTGATAATATTCAGCAATATGACATGAAACTAGTCACAAATTTGATACAAAAATATTGTGATGCTATGTCCGTGTACCAGCACCTTATTAGAAATTCACAAGTAGCAGTTTCGAAGGACTGGTTATCAATTTATGTTTATGCTAAACTACTAACGGTCACACAACGTATCCTTTTTGCCCAAAATTTTTTCCAGTGACAAGATATTTTTAAACCTGTCACGACTGATTTGTTTGCCAGAGCTAAAATTATGTAGCACGATAAACCTACGTTATAGCTCACATAAAATTTTGCAGCCCATAGCTGAAAGGCTAATAAAATCATAAGTTTTTTTGAATCTTGAACTGAAATTTTTCACAGTTAAGTTTTTTCCCCCCGTGTGCAAAATTTTATTAAAATAAAAAATTCGTATGTAGTTTCCAGGCTCCGACTTAGCTCCTTTACGGTTTGTAGCAAATATTACTGGGAACGTAGTAAAATATTTTTCTGTTAATAATCCATTACAGCTTCCGATAGCAACAGAATTTCTGAACTAATTTGCAAAGAAAGCCAAATGCTGAGAACAATAAGTATGGAAAGAAGGTGTAGCGTGGTGAATGTAACACACAGAGGGCGCAAGTTTCTAAGGGAATGAGCCGCGGCTCATGAATGCACCTAATTTTTTTATCGCCGCCCCCGTTCATTCTGGCTGCCGGACATGAATATCCGTGTGGTCTGCGGTAGGCGCTAAGCCTACTTCGGCCATTGGCCAGAGCTAAAGCCACGGCTGGCGCTCGCTAGCAAGATTGCATCCAGCATTGGTGCGCAACCAACCCGGCATCGGGCCCGGATTGACGCCGATTCGCGCCGTTCATAGGCGATTGAGGGTAGCATTCGAAGCGCTGAATCCGTCCGCGGAAGCGCGAAATGTGATTGCGCCGACCGAGTGCTCCAATTGTGTCACTGTGTACCGCCTGGTCCACTCATCTGACCCCCGATGACGCTGCTCCTAGTGTTTTGCTATACAAACAAAAGCTTTCAGCGCGCTTCATTGTTTGAGTTCGGCGTAACGCTATTGCCGCATCATTAACTTGCTCATAAATAAGGGAAAATCCTTCCGTCTGATCGTACCCACACATACATCCGTCCGTACGTGCAACGATGTATCTACGTAATGTTGGTAGGCCTTCTATCATACTAAAGGGGATGAGGCCAGTTTATCGAACGATTTTATTAGATTAAATATATACCAACAGAGAAGATATTTAGTCACATCATCGCAGACAAAAAAGGGGGAATAGATTTTACGTCGCCCTTAGGGGCAATGAATCAAATTACACTAGTATGGTATATATACTAGTATTGTACTTCTACATCTACGCTGTATAAATCACTGTGAACTACGTGTCATGCCATACGATTTCATCCAGATTCATTAAATGGTGGAGCACTAGAAGAATGACGGTTTATTTGCCTCTGTGCGAACATTTATTTGCCTAATTTTAGAGGATGATATTTGCAGGGTAGATACGTCGAAAACTGCAGAATATTCGTATTTCCTCCCGTGGAAATATACTCTTGTAGTTATCGAAGCAGGTTTTCTAGATGTGTGCGACGTCTCTCTTCGACTGTCTTCCAGTCAAGCACTTTTAGTATTTCTGTTACACGTTCTCATGCTGTTCTTCTTTGTATACAAGCAGTATCTGATCTAATATTGGTTCCATAAACTTGAGAGGGTTGTTCGAGTATTAGCCGTATGCATCTTCTTTCTATGCAGTTTCTCTCGTCTCTCTTTTGTAGACAAACTGTTGTCCCAGGATTGCCATCTGATTCATCCATACCTGAAACTGTGTGGTTGTTCCACTCCATGTCTCTCAAACATTTACGAGTATACGACCAGCGATCAGCGACAGATTCTCATGACTGAGTAGCTACGGACGGAAGACTTACGCGGATTATATAAATCTACATCTGCATTTACAGACATACTCCACAAGCCACCATATGGTGTGTGATGTAGGGCACAGTGTCCCACTACTAGTGATTGCGTTTGCTGTTCCACTTGCCAATAGAGCGAAGGAAAAACGACAGTCTATACGCCTCCGTACGAACCCTAATTTCCCTTTTATCGTGGTCCTTACCCGAAATGTACACTGTGCTGCAGTCTGCTTCAGACGTCGGTTCTCATAATTTAATTCCCGAAGCATATCCTTAATAGTTGCGTACTGTTCGAAACTAGCGGTAACAACGGTAATTAGCGCCTCTGAACTGCTTTGATGTTCTCTTTAATCTAACCTGCTGCGGGTTCGAGACACTCACACAGCACTCAAGAATGTGACTCACTAATATCATAGCCGAGAGGTCTGGGCGCCGTGCTAGGGTTCGCTCGGCTCCCCCCGTCGGAGGTTCGAGTCCTCCCTCGGTCATGGGTGAGTGTGTTGTCCTAAGCGTAAGTTAGTTTAAGTGCAATTAAGTAGTTTGTAAGCCTAGGGACCGATGACCTCAGCAGTTTGGTGTCATACGGACTTACTACCACCCACTAATGTCCTATATGCTGTCCTCTTCAATAAAATTCTTCAGGGTATCAGACCGCATCGTCATAATTTAAAATGCGCCAACGTTTCGGCCAGCGTTGCAGCTAGCCTTCATCAGGGCCTTACGTTAACTGCTAAATGAACACACTTGGTTCCTTAAATAGCTGCACGAGAAAACCGTGTCGTTACTTGATTGGCTGTAAAAGGAGGAGGAGGAGGAGGGGTGAAAGGTATGCTTTATTGGTGTTTCCTTTATTATCTGCCATTGGCTGAAATAGCTGTTTTCTATTGGTCTTTATATTAATCCACCCCATTGGAGGAGACGGACGAATAGCGAACAGGTGATGGCTGTGACGTCACACTGTTTCCATGCTGTCCAGAAGCCGGCTGCGGCGTGCCATTGCTTTGTGTGCTCGCGACCACTACTGCGGCTCTCCGCGTGTCTCCATGGGACGCCACGGCTCTGCCGCCGCTCCGTAGCCCTGCTATTGCAGGCAGCCAAGACCTCGGAAGCTTGTACCCGTCCTCTCTATTCATGTTGGCGGGTCTTTTGGCTATTTCTATCACCTCTCTAATCTTTCTTTTGAAAGTGAGAGGCTGTTTCGCCAGGACGCGGGCTTCTTGAAAAAATATTGGTTTCCCGCACTCGTCTCGGTGTTCCGCCACTGCTGACTTAGTGTGTTGTTTCAGGCGGATATATCTTTCATGTTCCGAGAGCCTTGTGCTAATCGGACGTCCCGTCTCACCTATGTAGACTAATCCTATATGCTGTCTTACTTAGAGATGAACCACACTTTCTTAAAATTCTCCCAATAAACCGAAGTCCACCATTCGCCTTCCCTGCTACAGTCCTTATAAGCTCTCTCCATTTCATATTGCACTATAAAGTTACGTCTTGATATTTAATGGACTTGATTGTGACAAGCAGCACAGTACTTACACTGTATTCTAACATTACGGGTTTGTTTTTGCTACTAATCTGCATTAACTTACAGTTTTCTACATTTGAAGCTGCCACTGATCATACCAACTAGAAACTTTTTTCTATATCATCTTGTATCTCCCTACATCCACTCAACACCACAGCATCGTCAGTAAGTACCCTCACATTGCTGCCCACCCTATCCGCCGGATAATGTATGTATCTAGAATATAACAGCGGTTCTATTACTCATCGGCAACGGCCTTCCCGCAGTGGAAACACCGGTTCCCGTCAGATCACCGAAGTTAAGCGCTGCCTGGCGTGGCCGACACTTGGATGGGTGACCGTCCGGGCCGCCATGCGCTGTTGCCGTTTTTGGGGGTGGACTCAGTCTCGTGATGCCAATTGAGAAGCTACTCGACCGAATAGTAGCCGCTCCGACTGGGAGAGCGATGTGCTGACCACATGCCCCTCCTATCCGCATCCTCAACTGAGGATGACACGGCGGTCGGATGGTCCTGGTGGGCCACTTGTGGCCTGAAGACAGAGTGCATATTACGCATCACTCAGGCACTCCTGATGCTACCCTTGCCTCTCATGAACACTACTCGACGCGGATAACGTAAGGGGTTCTTGTACTTAAGAAGTCTTCGAGCCACTCCACATCTGAGAACCATACCATATGCTCGTACCTTCGTTAACAGTCTTCAGTGAGGCAAATGCTGCTCCAGCATCTACGCTTGAAAGACTACAGACAGGACGGTCATATTCACAGGACATGTGCATTATTATGTTTTACGCAAACGGATAGCATTTCAGTCACCTCGGTTCAGAAAGTGTCCTGTTCCCTAGTAGACACATATCCGCCATGGGCCCTGATAACTTGTTCCCTGCACGGTAGCACCGACGCGTGTTAGGTGCGAATGGCGTCCTGCCGTATATTCACCTATGCTGCATTCACTTGGTCCTAATGTCACATGTGGTGGTTGACTTTGGGTCACAGCGTTGCACCGGTCGTGTTCACCATACCCCACACATTTTCGACTGGCGTCAGGTCGGGTGATCTGGCGGGCTAGGACAAAAATCTGATATCCTGCGGCACCAAGAAGGCACGTGTTCCTACAGCAACATGTGATCGCGCATTGTCTTGCTGAGAAATGGCGTCTAGGGTGTTATGCAGAAACGGGTTGTTGTTGTGGTCTTCAGTACTGAGACTGGTTTGATGCAGCTCTCCATGCTACCCTATCCTGTGCAAGCATCTTCATCTCCCAGTACCTACTGCAACATACATCCTTCAGAATCTGCTTAGTGTATTCATCTCTTGGTCTCCCTCTACGATTTTTACCCTCCACGCTGCCCTCCAATACTAAATTGGTGATCCCTTGATGCCTCAGAACATGTCCTACCAACCGATCCCTTCTTCTGGTCAAGCTGTGCCACAAACTTCTCTTCTCCCCAATCCTATTCAATACTTCCTCATTAGTTATGTGATCTACCCATCTAATCTTCAGCATTCTTCTGGATATTATTCACCTAGGTCACAATAGCCCTGGACACACACCAACTCATGTGGTTATACCCAGTAGCACCCCGCACCATAAGGCTTTGTGCTGGCGTTGTAAGTCTTGTGCGAATGCAGACACTCTGATTCCTCTCTTTCGGTTCAAACAAACAGAACCTGGATTCGTCCGGAAACACTCTCTGATGCCATTCCTGTCCCCAGTGACGTCTCCGCATACGCCATTCCCGTCTAACATGTTTCCCGACATTCGTCAAAGATAGGTGGAGAAGTGGACGACGCGCACGTAACTCATCCCATAATAAACGGCGAAGGACTCTCATCCCTGATAGGGTATGACGTGTTGCACTGTTCCACTATTGCGCCACAGCCAAGGAGGACGCAGAACTGTGCTGCAGTGCCATTCGGATGAGGTGTCCAACTTCCCGGGGGGGTTAGTCTGGGTGGTGCAAACTGACCCATCTCGTCGTGTTCTACGGGCTTCTGTGAACCATTCTGCACACACTGGTTGCACTACCGAAACACTTCGTCCCACAGAAGCAGCAATTTCGCAGATGGATTCAACACATTCTTTCATGCCAATAATGCCACTGTTTCAAAGTCACTGATATGACGGTACGGTGCGTGCATACGTCTGCGAGGCATGCTGCAGGCCTGCTCAAGTCACACTGATACATTACCTCGGTTTATAGCGACGACGAGAGCGGCAGGCACGTTTTACCGGTACGTGGAGTTGCATCGCGATATCAGTATCGACTTTGAACCCGCGGGCCGACGTGGTTCAAATGCTAATCATCTCTGCAGACATATTAGTTTACATGTTATGTGAATATGATCTTTCTATCTCTATTCGTTCAAGGTGTTCGGTTTTTTTTTCTGAACATGAGTGTAGAAATATGAAATCTGGGTGTTCTCCTACATCCATAGTTCACTGGTAATCATGAGAGAAAAGAGCAAGTGGAGTTTCGCACGAGTCTTCGTTTCTAAATCCGTGCTGATTTGTGGACAGGAACTTTTCAGTCTCAGGGAAGTTCATATGCTTGAAATGAGAATATGTTCAAGAATTCTACAGCAGACCGATGTTAGGGATGCTGGTATTTAATTTTACGGGCCCGTTCTTTCATTCTTCTTACTTATGTACGAGGTGTGATTGGAAAGTTTTAAAAAAGGGCTTGTAATTGTACAGTGGTGGTACTTACATGCTACTGTGATGCATCTTCTTCAAAATAGTCCCCTTTTGACTGAACACACTGACTCCAACGGTGTATCCACTTTCGGAAACATTCCTGGAATTTTTTTTTTCCCTGAGGTGTGTTAAGGACGCTCTCCATATTTGTCTGGATGTCTTCAATCAAGTCAAATCGCTTCCCTTTCAGTAAAAACGTCATTTTAGGAAACAGTTAGAGCCGGCCGCTGTTGCCGAGCGGTTCTAGGCGCTTCAGTCCGGAACCGCGCTGCTGCTACGGTCGCAGGTTCGAATCCTGCCTCGGGCAAGGATGTGTGTGAAGTTCTTAGGTTAGTTAGGTTTAAGTAGTGCTAAGTCTATGGGACTGATGACCTCGTATCTCAAGTCCCATAGTGCTTAGACACATTTGAACCATTTTGAAACAGGTAGAAGTCCGCAGGGCCCAATTCATGGCGGTTGTGTAAGCACAGGAAATTTGAATTTGCCGAAAAAGTCAATGATGGAGAAGGCACGATGAGCGGAGCATTTTCATGGTTTAGCACCCAACTCAGATCTTCAGTTACAATTAACTAAACTGCATAGAAACTTAAATTAAGTTCATAGTTCATCAGCAATATCCTTAATTGTAATTCTACGATCAGAGCGCACTAACTCGCGAACTTACACAACCTTTTTCATTCGTTTTTGAGGCGGAAGGACGGCCGTATCGTGGTTCATCTTCAAATGATTTGCTGCGATTTTTAAATCTGTTTAACCAGATAAAAACATTTGACTGGCTCATACATTTCTCTCCAAAAGCTGTTTATAATCGTTCGTAAGTCTCAGAAGCTGATTTCCCCGTTTTAAAACAAAATTTCACACAAACTCGTTGCTACGTTTTTATTCACGCAGACAGGATCCGGCAACAAGCCCAAACATACCCGCACTCAACCAGCTGCTACAACGAACTGAATAAAGGAAATGCAGTTTCCTGTCAGAGGGCATTCAAGGACAAGGTAATGACTCACTCCCCATCCTCCGTGTGCCCGCCCGCCAAACCAGTAAGCAGTAGCGGTTCCATACTTAAAATTTTCCAATCACACCTCGTATGTTCAGAAGTCATCTGCGCTTTTCTCGAGTCACTTTTCACGTTGCACTGGGCGAATAATTGGGGATAAATGAAAACTATGTAAAGAGTCCAGTGCTGTAGAACATTGTTTGTAAAACCAAACTAGGATTCCATCGGGGGTCAGGCGACGTACTCACTTTCAACTCTTTCAGCTGTTTCCCTACGCCACAGATGCATATTACAATGTCCTCTTAGCGACATGGTCAAACGAAGGTATGTTTATATCATTCTTTTGCGTGAATGATTTCTTAAATGCGAAATTTACAACTTGGGCTTTGCTCTCGCTGTCTTCTATTGCCACACCAGACTGGTCGAAGTGTGGCTGGACAGAAGCCTTAGACCCGCTTATCGCTTTTAAGTAGGACAGGAAATTTCTATGTTTTTCGAAAAGATCTTTTGTTAAAGCCTCGCGTATCACTCTTTTCACTGACACGCCGAATTTCTACAGACTTTTCTCTGTCGTCATTTACGAGTTTTATTTTGAAACGAGAGTGGGACAGTCTTCCCTTACTCAGCATTTTCCGAATTTCGTTAAGATAAACCTTCCTTGTGTGTCAATCTATTCATGAAAATCGAATCAAACTCCCTGCAGAAGTTCCCCAAATTAGCTTTCACATACAGACAGAAAACCGCAATGAGATCTTCAGCTTATAACATATATAGATGACAAACTCTTTTTATAATTTATTAATCAAAAAATACTAGGCTTCTATTCTTCATGAATGAAACTTCGCATTTCTCAACGTGAGGGGCTGTTTTCGGTCTTTGTCTCGGGCTAACATTTTGTCAAAATCTATAATTTTTAGTAGATAGCTACATCATCCGCTGAGAATGAGAACTGCTAAGAAAGATATCCAGTAAGTCATTAGTAATGAACAGTAAACAAGAGCTGAGTGGGTACTGGTTAGTAGCAAATAGAGGGTGGTTCCGTGACGAAGTCATAAACTTTCAGGGATGGTGGAGAGGTAAATGTACCAGCCTGAGGTGCGGGACGCTGGTCCGGAAACGACCGGGTAGAATTTTATAAGCGAGAATCCGACAGTGGAATACATGCACCAGCACTGTGGTCACTAAGACTGTTTGATACCCAAGTCCCTGGAACATGCCCCACTCATTATTCGTCAGCTGATTTGGTACCGGCGTGGTGGAGCTGCACCTCGCTTTGGACTGCCGTTCGTCAACACCTGGGCCAGACATTATCTTAAAGTCTGATAGGCAGAGAAGGCCCGGTTTCGTAGCAGCTACGTTCGCCTGATCTCACTCCCATTGATTTCTTCTTGTGGGATGATGTGAAAAGTCTTGTGCACGAGATGCCTGTTGAGGCCGTAGAGGATCTCCTCGCAAGAATCTGGCTGCCTCTACTAAAGGACTCTGAGGATCGTATGACGATGCCCTGTCGGTACTGACGCTGAGCACTGCAATTTCGTGCCCGTGTTGTAAATGTAGCATCTTGTGAAATTTGTGCGGGTTAAAGAATTCATTATTTCTGTACCGTAAGATTTTCGATCTCTCTGACTTCCAAGTAAAGCACACCGTTACTAAACCATCGACAGGGGATGTAATTGGGGATATTCAGCGGAAATTCTGTAAGTCGCGATGGAGTTTCGGAAGCTGAGACCCTTAGTATTAGAGTTGCGCGAGGATAAGGCGGGACTAGAGCAGATTTGCGTTTATATCTTTCGACTCAGTCGCTTTTCGGAGTATCATGCGTTAGATGAATTTTATGCCTTTACCCTTCTCCATCATCCAACAAAGTTTTTAACATAATCATGGAGTCAACCAGTATATTACACAGGTAAATGTCTCTTGCAACAGTAACCGAAAAGTGTATGACGGGGTAACGTTATCGGAAACACTTGGATATAGTCACTGCTCTGTTGGAAAGATGAACGAATAGGCTGTTGGAGCACTTTGCTATTAAGCTTAATGAACAGTGTTTAATAAGAGATAAAAAGAATCCTACTACCAAATAAAGAATGGAGAAACGAAAATGTCAGTGGTTGATTCCAGGTATGGAAAGACAATGCACCCCACCAGACCAGTCTCATTACTTACGTAGGAACTATAGAAAGTAAATTACGTATGTCGTCCCACGCGAAAACCATTGCACAATAATAGCAGCAGTTTGTCAGAAGAGATTATATGCTCGAAATTTCCATCAGACATAGTTCTGCTGCAGTACGGATAACAGGAGCATCACACTGTGGTAGCGAAATTGCGCGCAACTAGAAACGTACGCCAAAGTTGAAGCACGCTGGAGGTTCGATTCTTGTGGTCAAAATTTCTAAAGTGCACCCAGATTCACTGTGAAATTCTAGCGTTATATATACCAATGCTACGTCATTGTGAAATGGTGCCAACAGTTTGGACAAAGTTACACTGACGTGGGTGGCACCATGAGATTTTCATCGTTTCATCTTCCGAATACTAAGCGGAAAAAGTGATAAGAGGAAAATAAAAGTGAACAGATAAGGCATTAGACATTGGGGAAGAAGGCAGTAACGTCAAGAGTTAACAAATATGCGTAGCTCTGACGTTAAGCTAGATAAGTCGCATAAAAGGTCTCACAGCAGGTGAAGAATAATTTTATTGATCACAAAGTATGCATGACACGTTTCAGAATTATTTCCATCTTCAGAAATCTAAGTGCAAAAGTATCGCAAGGACAAGAACGATAACAGTTGTGTAGATATCGTGAGATAACAAACTACAAGAAAGAAATTCTCCATAGAATAAGACGAGTGAGACGTGAGACGAGCTGTAAGTTTATAGTTAACCTCTGTAAGTTCAAGAGCAGATGACATTTACAAGGAATAAGCAGTTTCTGCGGAACCCATGACTGATGAAATGAAGCGTGTATTACGGGGAAACCTTGAAAGAAGAAGCAGGAACAATGACACGATAATCTGCAAAGTAGAGTATGGTATGAAAATATGCTTGAAAGATTACGTGATGAAAGAGGGCTATCAGGAACCATTTACGAGAGAACGGACTTGTCTGTAAGACATTTACATCTACATCTACAATCCGCCATACAGTTTTAAATGAGTGGCGGACGGTAGTGGTGATCTGACAGTGATTTAATCCATTTCCAGTTCTAGTAACGAAATGAACACAAGAAGAAACCTATCTGTAAGCCTGAGCATGAATTTCAATTCCCTTTTTTTTTTTTTTTTTCTTCCACGTGATCATTTCGCGAGGCGTACGTAGGAGGATGCGAGCGGTCGCAGTATTTGACTGTAACCCTCTCCAAGGGGCAGATCGCCTCTCATCTATTCCTAGCGAGTGGAGCTACGTCATCTCTCTGACGACCACACGACTAATGAACGAAAAGAGCGGCGGTTATTTGTATCTTTCCTGCCGTCTCCATTAATCCTATCTTAGGCACCATACTTAGCAATCTGTCTGACAAGCTACCTCTTTCGTGGGTCACTCACTACTTTTGGAATCCCCACAATAAACTGATGCTGTTAACAGCGGTTCCTTCAACTTGCTGTTTGCGGCGTCCCACTTAAGGCCGTCTAAATTTTACCGTTGTTCCTGTTTCTCTGATTAATTGCCCTTCGTGTAATGTAACAACAAAGTGCGTCATCGCATATTTATAGTCAATTTTTACAAAGGACTTTCAAAAAGTAAAGCAACACATATTTTTTCTGAAAATAGGTTTTGTTATTTAGGATTCCAAAACATCATATTATTCCCTTTTCTCTTGGCAACAAAATCCTATTTTTCACCATAATTTACGTGAAATACGACAGCTTTACGTCAGCTTACAGGAAGGACCTGTACGTCCGCCTGCTTCCACTCTACTGGTCGACATCGGAGTGAAACTGCTGCATCAACAGCTTTACCGTCATACACGTACTACTCCCATGGAGTGCGTCCTTTGTTGCGCCGCACAGATGTAAGTCGGAAGGTGCGACCAGTGGGCTGTAGGAAGCGTGAGGAAGAATAGTCAAACGAAGTTTTGTGAGCTCCTCTCGGGTGCGCAGAATTGTGTGAGGCCTTGCCTTGTCATGGAGAAAGAGAAGTTCGTTTGCATATTGGTGGCGACGAACATGCTGAAGTCGTTTCTGCAGTTTCCTGGGAGTAGCACAATCCACTGTCGAGTTTATCGTTGCACCATGAAGGAGGACATCATACGGAGAATCCCTTCAGAGTGCCTGAAGACCATCGCCATGACTTTGTCGCCCGAGAGTGCAGATTTGAACGTTTTCTTCGGAGGAAAGGTAATGTGGCGCCACTCCATGGATTGCCGTTTTCTCTGTGGATCGAGCCTACGAGTCCATTTTTCCCCGCCTGTGACGATGTTCGACAAAACATAGCCACGATCAGCCATGTAACGCGCAAGCAATTCCGCACAGAAACTCCTTAATTGCTCCTTATGATCCTCTGTTATGCGGTGAGGAATCCAGCTGGCATACACTTCTCACAAGGGAACCTCCCCATCGCACCCCCCTCAGATTTTGTTATACGATGGCACAGTGGATAGGCCTTGAAAAACTGAACACAGATCAATCGAGAAAACAGGAAGAAGTTGTGTGGAACTATAAAAAAAATTAGCAAAATATACAAACTGAGTAGTCCATGCGTAAGACATGCAACATCAAGGATATAATGAGGTCAGAAGCGTCGTGGTCCCGTGGTTAGCGCGAGGAGCTGCGGAAAGAGAGGTCCTTGGCTCAAGTCTTCCCTCGACTGTATATTTTAATTTTGTTATTTTCATGTTATGTGACAAACTCTTATGTTTTCATCACTTTTTTGCGAGTGATTACCACATCCACAAGAAAACCTAAATCGGGCAAGGTAGAAGAATCTTTTTACCCATTCGCCAAGTGTACAAGTTAGGTGGGTCGACAACATATTCCTGTCATGTGACGCACATGCCGTCACCAATGTCGTATAGAATATATCAGACGTGTTTTCCTATGGAGGAATCGATTAACCTATGACCTTACGATCAAATGTTTTCGGTTCCCATTGGAGAGGCACGTCCTTTCGTCTACCAATCGCACGGTTTTGCGGTGCGGTCGCAAAACACAGACACTAAACTTATTACAGTCAACAGAGATGTCAATGAACGAACGGACCGATCATAACTTTGCCAAAATAAAGTAAGAAAACTTTTCACTCGAGGGAAGGCTTGAACCAAGAACCTCTCCCTCCGCAGCTCCTCACGCTAACCACGGGACCACGGCGCTTCTGTCCTCACATTACCCTTGATGTTGCCTATCTTACACATGGACTACTCAGTTTGTATATTTTGGTTATTTTTTTCATAGTTCCACACCACTTCTTCCTATTTTCTCGATTGATCTGTGTTCAGTTTTTCAAGGCCTATCCACTGTGCCAGTGTATAACTAAATCTGAGGGGGGTGCGATGGGGAGGTTCCCTTGTGAATACCCCAGCCGGTGGACGAGTGTTTCAGCACTACGAACATAGATGTCCAGCTCTGCAGCGACGTATTTCATTGTGATCCGTCGGCACCTAGTTTGAGTGTCCGAAAGATCCAACACTGAAGGAGTCACGGCTATGTGCGGCCAGCCAGCATGCTGGAGATCGAACAGGTTTGTGTGATCCTGTTGCTATGGTGACAGACGCTTCGCCCAACGACTCGCCGGTTTTCCGTAGACATTCTGTAAGCGCCTCTGGATATCTGTGATTTTCTGGTTTTCCGCCAAAAGATATTCAACGACAGCTCTGTTCTTCTAACGCTACTCTGTTACCGCCACCTGTCGGACTTCATGAAACTATACAGGCTGAAACAAAGGTCGCGAGTTCGAGTCTCGGTCGGGCACACAGTTTTAATCTGCCAGGAAGTTTCATATCAGCGCACACTCCGCTGCAGAGTGAAAAGCTCATTCAGGAATATTTCACAATGTCCCGCAACAAGTTTCACATTCTTTCAGCCGAATCTCGCCCAGAAGAAAGAACGTGTTACGTTACTTACTGAGCGCGTCTCATATTATTTACTTTTTTGACTCACCACTCTTCTGACTGGTCTGATGCGGCCCGCCACAAATTCCTCTCCTGTGCCAACCTCTTCATCCAAGAGTACCACTCGCAACCTACGTCCACAATTATTTGCGGGATGTATTCTGATCTCCGTCTTCCTCTACAGTTTTTGCCCTCTACAGTTCCCTCTAGTACCACGGAATGATACTCTGATGTCTCAGCGGATGTCCTATCATTCTATCCCTTCTCCTTGTCATAGTTTCCACATATTCCTTTCCTGTCCGATTTTGGGCAGAATCTCCTCATTCTGTACCTTAGCAGCCCATCAAATTTTCAACACATGACTACAGCATCACATCCAAAATGCTTAGATTCTCTTCTGTTCCGGTTTTCCCACTGCCCATGTACCACTACCATTCAATGTTGTGCTACAAACGCTCATTCTCAGAAATTTCTTCCTCAAATTAAGGCGATGTTTGATACTAGTAGACTTCCCATTTTGCCAGCGCTAGTCCGCTTCTGATGCCTTCCTTGCTGCGTCCGTCATTGCTTATTTTGCTGCTTAGACAGTAGAATTCCTTAACTCTATCTACATCGTTACCATCTATCCTGATGTAAAGTTTCTCACTGTTCTCATTTCTGATGCCTCTCATTACTCTTGTCTTGCTCTTAATCCATATTCTGTACTGTTCATTCCATTCAGCGGATCATGTAACTGTTCTTAACTTTCACTCAGGATAACTTCGTCATCAGTGAAACGTACTATTGATATCCTTTCACCTTGAATTTTAATTCCACTCCTGAACCTTTCTTTTATTTCCATCATTGCTTCTTAGATGTACTGATTGAACAGAAAACGCTAAAGAATACATTCCTGCCTTATACTCAATTTAATACGATCGCTTCGTTCTTGGTCGTCCACTCTTATTACTCCCTCTTGGTTCTTGTATATATTGTACATTACCCGTCTCTCCCTATAGCTTAGCCACGTTTTTCTCAGAATTTCGAACATCGTGCACCATTTTACATTGACGAGCCATTTTCCAGGTCCACTGATCCTATCAAGATTTTTTTTTTTTTTAAGTTTTGCTTCCATTATCAGCCGCAACGTCAGAATTGCCTGTTTGGTGACGTTGCCTTTCCTAAAACAAAACTGATCGTCTTCCAACACATCCTCAGTTTTCTTATTCAATTTTCCATACTTTATTCTTGTAAACAACTTGGATGCATGAGCAGGTAAGTTGATTGTGTGATAATTTTCGCACTTGACAGCTCTCGCAATTTTCGGAATTGTGTGGATGATATTTTTGCGAAAGTCAGATGGTATGTCGCCAGGCTCATACATTCTACACATCAATGTGAATAGTCGTTTTGTTGCCCCTTTCTCCAAACGATTTCAGAAATTCAGATGTAATTTTGTCCATCCTTTCGGCCTTATTTGATCTTAAGCCCCCAAACCTCTCTTAAACTCCGATTCTAATACTTGATCTCCTATCTCATCCATATCAACTCTAGTTTCTTCTTCTATCAGACCAGACAAATCTTTCTCCTCACAGAGGCCTTGAATGTACTCTTTCCACTGTCCGCTCTTTCCTCTGCATTTAACAGTGGAATTTCCGTTGAACTTTGAATGTAACCAACCTTGATTTAATTTCACCGAATGTTGGTTTGACTTTCTGGTATGCTGGGTCTGTCCTTCCAGCAGTCATGTGTTTTTCTATTTCTACACATTTTTCCTGTAACAATTACGTCTTAGGTTCCCTGTTTATTTCAATGCTCAGCGATTTATATTCCTGTATTCCTGAATTTCTCAGGACATTTTTGTACTTTCTTCTTTCATCGATCAACTAAACTACTTCTTCTGTTACCCGCGGCTTCTTCGCAGTTACCTTCTTTGTACCTGCATTTTTCTTTCCAACTTCTGTGTTTGCTCTTTTTTAGTGATATCCATTCCTCTTCAACTGTACTACCTACTGGGCTCTTCTTTATTGTTGTATTTACAGCTTTAGAGAACTTCAAGCATATCTCGTCATTCTTTAGTACTTGCGTATCCCACTTTTTTGCGTATTGATTCTTCCTGACTCACCTCTTAAATTTCAGTCTGCCCTTCATCACATTGTGATATGAGTCTATACTTAATCCCAGGTGCGCCTTACAATCCAGTATCCGGTTTCGGAACTTCCCTCTCACCATGATGTTGTTGTGGTCTTCAGTCCTGAGACTGGTTTGATGCAGCTCTCCATGCTACCCTATCTTGTGCAAGTTTCTTCATCTCCCAGTACCTACTGCAACTTACATCCTTCTGAATCTGCTTAGTGTGTTCATCTCTTGATCTCCCTCTACGATTTTTAGCCTCCACGCTGCCCTCCAGTACTAAATTGGTGATCCCTTGATGCCTCAGAACATGTCCTACCAACAGGTCCCTTCTTCTCGTCAAGTTGTGTCACAAACTCCTCCCCAATTCTATTCAATACCTCCTCATTAGTTATGTGATCTACCCATCTAATCTTCAGCATTTTTCTGTAGAACCACATATCGAAAGCTTCTATTCTCTTCCTGTCCAAACTATTTATCGTCCATGTTTCACTTCCATACATGGCTACACACCATACAAATACTTTCAGAAACGACTTCCTGACAGTTAAATCTATACTCGATGTTAACAAATTTCTCTTCTTCAGAAACGCTTTCCTGGCCATTGCCAGTCTACATTTTATATCCTCTCTACTTCGACCATCATAAGTTATTTTGCTCCCCAAATAGCAAAACTCCTTTACTACTTTAAGTGTCTCATTTCCTAATCTAATTCCCTCAGTATCACCCGACTTAATTCGACTACATTCCATTATCCTCGTTTTGCTTTTATTGATGTTCATCTTATATCCTCCTTTCAAGACACTGTTCATTCCATTCAACTGCTCTTCGAAGTCCTTTGCTGTCTCTGACTGAATTACAATGTCATTTGCCAATTTCAAAGTTTTTATTTCTTCTCCATGAATTTTAATTCCTCCTCCAAATTTTTCTTTTGTTTCCTTTATTGCTTGCTCGATACACAGATTGAATAACATTGGGAAGAGGCTACAACCCTGTCTCACTCCCTTCCCAACCACTGTTTCCCTTTCATGCCCCTCGACTCTTAAAACTGCCATCTGGTTTCTGTACAAATACACTCCTGGAAATTGAAATAAGAACACCGTGAATTCATTGTCCCAGGAAGGGGAAACTTTATTGACACATTCCTGGGGTCAGATACATCACATGATCACACTGACAGAACCACAGGCACATAGACACAGGCAACAGAGCATGCACAATGTCGGCACTAGTACAGTGTATATCCACTTTTCGCAGCAATGCAGGCTACTATTCTCCCATGGAGACGATCGTAGAGATGCTGGATGTAGTCCTGTGGAACGGCTTGCCATGCCATTTCCACCTGGCGCCTCAGTTGGACCAGCGTTCGTGCTGGACGTGCAGACCGCGTGAGACGACGCTTCATCCAGTCCCAAACATGCTCAATGGGGGACAGATCCGGAGATCTTGCTGGCCAGGGTAGTTGACTTACACCTTCTAGAGCACGTTGGGTGGCACGGGATACATGCGGACGTGCATTGTCCTGTTGGAACAGCAAGTTCCCTTGCCGGTCTAGGAATGGTAGAACGATGGGTTCGATGACGGTTTGGATGTACCGTGCACTATTCAGTGTCCCCTCGACGATCACCAGTGGTGTACGGCCAGTGTAGGAGATCGCTCCCCACACCATGATGCCGGGTGTTGGCCCTGTGTGCCTCGGTCGTATGCAGTCCTGATTGTGGCGCTCACCTGCACGGCGCCAAACACGCATACGACCATCATTGGCACCAAGGCAGAAGCGACTCTCATCGCTGAAGACGACACGTCTCCATTCGTACCTCCATTCACGCCTGTCGCGACACCACTGGAGGCGGGCTGCACGATGTTGGGGCGTGAGCGGAAGACGGCCTAACGGTGTGCGGGACCGTAGCCCAGCTTCATGGAGACGGTTGCGAATGGTGTTCGCCGATACCCCAGGAGCAACAGTGTCCCTAATTTGCTGGGAAGTGGCGGTGCGGTCCCCTACGGCACTGCGTAGGATCCTACGGTCTTGGCGTGCATCCGTGCGTCGCTGCGGTCCGGTCCCAGGTCGACGGGCACGTGCACCTTCCGCCGACCACTGGCGACAACATCGATGTACTGTGGAGACCTCACGCCCCACGTGTTGAGCAATTCGGCGGTACGTCCACCCGGCCTCCCGCATGCCCACTATACGCCCTCGCTCAAAGTCCGTCAACTGCACATACGGTTCACGTCCACGCTGTCGCGGCATGCTACCAGTGTTAAAGACTGCGATGGAGCTCCGTATGCCACGGCAAACTGGCTGACACTGACGGCGGCGGTGCACAAATGCTGCGCAGCTAGCGCCATTCGACGGCCAACACCGCGATTCCTGGTGTGTCTGCTGTGCCGTGCGTGTGATCATTGCTTGTACAGCCCTCTCGCAGTGTCCGGAGCAAGTATGGTGGGTCTGACACACCGGTGTCAATGTGTTCTTTTTTCCATTTCCAGGAGTGTAGTAAATAGCCTTTCGCTCCCTGTATTTTACCCCTGCCACCTTTAGAATTTGAAAGAGAGTATTCCAGTCAACATTGTCAAAAGCTTTCTCTAAGTCTACAAATGCTAGAAACGTAAGTTTACCTTTCCTTAATCTTTCTTCTAAGATAAGTTGTAAGGTCAGTATTGCCTCACGTGATGTATCTAACAGAAATCTTCAGGTATCATCGTCCTTTCCCAAGTACACCTCCTCCTCTTGTGGTTCTTGAACAGAGTATTCGGTATTACCAGCTGAAATTTATTTCTGTCTTTCTCTTCTCTCGTTTCTTGTCTTAATTCCATATTCTCCTGTAACCCGGTCAATATCCTCATTTACTTTCTCTGTCTCTTCATTTTCAGCCTGCGACGTCGGCATGTATATCTGAACTGCGTTGTCGGTTTGCTGTCGATTCTGATAAGAAAAACCGTATCACTAAACTGTTCACAGTAACAGACCCTCTGTCCTGCATTCCTATCTCAGCAAATACTACTCCACTTATACCATTTTCCTGTCCTGTTGATGTTATCCTGTACTCATCTGAGCAGAAATCCTTGTCTTCTTTCCATTTCACTTCTCTGACCTCTACTATATCTATATTGAGACTTTGCATTTCCATTTTGAGGTTTCCTAGCCTCCCTGTCACTTTCAGGCTTCTGACATTGCACGTCCCGTCTCGTAGAACGTTACCCTTTCATTGGTTGGTCATGCTTTCTCTCTTGGTCACTTCCCCCTGGCATTCCCCTCCCGGAGATCCGAATGGGGGACTGTTCCAGAAGCTTTTGTCAATGAAGAGATCATCATGACAATTTTTCCATTACCGACCACATGTCCTGTGATACACGTTATGCGTCTTTAATGTAGTGGTTCTCATTGCCTTCTGGATCCTGCGTCTTTAATGTAGTGGTTCCCATTGCCTTCTGCATCCTCATGCCGCTGATCATTGCTGATTCTTCTGCCTTTACGGGCAGTTTCCCACCGCAAGGACCAGAGAGTGCCCTGCTGCTTCACCGTCGTTGACAAGGCCGTTGGATGGCTTCTTACGCTGCAAGTCGTCTGCCGCAAATGCTGATTATCAAACGAAATTTAAGCGGCGGCGGTTTCTAACCCGGGACTGAGGACGTTTTGGTTACTAATCAAAGATGCTACCTCTAGACCACTTACTAATACTAATTATCAGAGGCCAATTCATGCAAAAACCCTCATGCTCTGTGTCTTTTTCCGTTTCGCCATAAATATCCGCCGTTGTGAATTTACGACATACAGTATAATCTTCAGTAGACAGCCACGCTGAGCTTCCATGCTATGCACCACATCATTCATATATATTGTCAAAATAACTGCTACAGTATTAATTTGGGCACTCACAATATTGCTTTAATGCTAGACGCTATCGACCCGTTAAAGTGTCCTTAGCCCAGCCACCAAGTCGTTCCATATTCTAACTCTTTGCTCGAAGAGCAAATGAGTTTGCAATAATTACAAATGTAGACTAAGATTTGAATGTGTCAGGTATAGTGCATAGGCGAAGAAGTTTAGTGTGGAAGAGATGATGGACTGTATCCGATACCTGAGTTTCACATAAACAAGCAAGTTTCCGGTTTCTCAGGATACATCAGCAATTTGAAGCAAATACCCAGGACGTATTTCTAGATAAAGAGAGGCTGAGGTAAAAGAAATGGAAGCGAACAAATGATTATGTATTCAGAGCAATACACTGAATTACCGAGCGTTTTACCACAGTACCGCAGCATTTGGTAATACAGAATTAAGTTGGATAAAGCCTTGTCCTTAGGTGGAGAAAAAGGTGTTTTGTTAGTAGCTCGACAGTGGGGATGGGGGGCATTTATTCAGTAATAAGCGCTTGTTGGTGTGCTCAGGGCGTGACGAAACCACATTAAAAAAAAATACTGCCAGACAGTGGCTGGGAATAGCGATTCTGCCTGCTCGGGTGCGCGAAATAATAAAGGCTTAACAGCACAACAGTTGTAATATCAGATCAACTACAGGTTGATTAAAACAGCAAACAAACGACCTGATCTCTTTAATACACGTTTCAGAGTTAATCTACAACGGTGGCAAAATTTGTTCTTCCCCCACTCTGTCCGGTTTCGCTAATTGAAACAAGTAAAATGAACGTAATGCACTCTAAATGACATCTGTAAATTTCGCGATGATATGTTACTTAATAAAACGAGATACATTTATTGTCCACTGCCACAGTTTAATACGCATCAAGCATAAGGACCGTAATTAATTATCTGGGTGAAAGCAGTAATTACATTTGATTAGGTCCTCGTTTTTCATGTGTGGCAGATACTGTTGCTCATACCGATGATATTTGATTGTGATGCTTTATTACCACCCCAGTGACTCTAGCACCAGAAGCATATTTCCAATCGCCTTCTATAATTTTTCAATCGTTTGCAATTCCTGCACAAAATTTTGTTGTGCGTTGAAACAATTACTCACGGGAATATCTTGTGGGAGATTACTCCACGTGCATATAGATCAAAAGGAAAATGAATCTCCTTTAGAATGAGTACATTACACATTCCGGTTAATGTTGTAACTGAATTTTATTAGCATTTGCAAAAGATATTAATTAGATTTATGGCCGGCCGCGGTGGTCTCGCGGTTCTAGGCGCGCAGTCCGGAACCGTGCGACTGCTACGGTCGCAGGTTCGAATCCTGCCTGGGGCATGGATGTGTGTGATGTCCTTAGGTGAGTTAGGTTTAATTAGTTCTAAGTTCTAGAGGACTTATGACCACAGCAGTTGAGTCCCATAGTGCTCAGAGCCATTTGAACCGTTTGAATTAGATTTATGTCTCATATATTTCGTCAAAAACACTTTTATTCTCTTTTCTTTTGTTATTCACACACGTTTCAATACCGGCATCACATCTCTTGTGAGTCTCACTTAATTTTTTATCGAATATTATGTCTTCAATTTACATCGAGGAATCTTTCATAGGTGTTCTTAGCGTGCTGAACTTCAGTATGACGACAGTTTAGATGCAACTCTCTACGCTGCTCTATGCTGTATAAGCGTCCACGTCTCACTTCCACACAGGCTACACTGCATACAAATACCTTCAGGAAAGACGTCCTAATGTTAACACCTTTCTCTTTTTCAGAAGCGCTTGTCTTATTGTGATTTATGTGTGATTTATATCCTTTCCGCTTTGATCGTTCTCAGTAATTTGGCTGCCTAAATAGCAAACCTCATCTGCTACTTTTAGTATCTAGTTTTCTAATCTAATTTCATCAGCATCTGATTTAATTCGATTATATTTCATTACTATTGTTTTACATTTGATAATGTCCATCCTGTACTGTCTTTATACGGAACGATCCGTTCCTTTCAACTGTCCTTCCTAGTTGATTGCCGTCTTTGGCAGAATAACAATGTCATTACGGAACCCAAAGCATTTTGTTTGTTTTTACTGAGCTTTAATTCCCTTTCTGCAGTTTCACCTTGACTTCTTTCGCAACTTTCTCAACGTAGATACTGAATAACATCGGCAAGAAGCTATGGTCCTGTCTCAATCCATTCTCACAACTACTGCTTCCCTTTCATGTCCGTTGGCTGTTTACAACTGTTGTCTGCTTTCTTAACAACTTGTAGATCACATTTTCCTCTTCCTATTTTGCCCTTGCTGACTTCGTACACAGTATTCCAGACAACATTGTTAAGAGATTTCCCTAAATCTACAAATGCTAAAAATATTTGTTTGATAACCTCCAATCTATATTCTGACGTAAATCGTACTATATTTGAATTAAAAGCAGACTTGATTTCAATTTCTTTTGTTAACAACACGTTCCGCTTTCGTCGTGCTTCTTCAGATTATCTAAAGGGATGGTAAAATGTATCAAAATTAGTGTATGGTCCTGGCTAGCACGATTCAAAATGTAGATGAGGAATTTTTACTGACCTCAAAATTTTCGCTATGAAATCTTCAGGGGTTATCAGCCGCGTCGTGTCGTCTTTTAGTCGCAACGTTTCAATGTATGCTTCTTCAGATTATCTAAAGGGATGGTAAAATGTATCAAAATTAGTGTGTGGTCCTGGCTAGCACGATTCAAAATGTGGATGAGGAATTTTTACTGACCTCAAAATTTTCGCTATGAAATCTTCACGTGTTATCAGCCGCGTCGTGTCGTCTTTTAGTCGCAACGTTTCAATGTATGCTTCAGGCGGAGACGATGGACACACAGTCCTTTAAAACGCGGCGACTACAAGACGACGCCACTGGGCTGATAACCCTTGAAGATTTCATAGCTGAAATACGCCGAGAAAGCCTGCCATTGCACTTAAAATTTTCCTTTCACAACATTAAAAACAAAAACCAAAAATGAGCTTCAATGAAGCACATGTAGAACCAAACGGACAAGCGAAGTTCTCTTCCAAAATTTTAAGTAAACGTAAAAGATTCTGTGTAGACTGAAGCACGTCTCGAATCAGATGAACCCGCAGAGACCCAATCAATAACAACTAACATAATGTGTAACCACGGGATAGCATGCTAAATAAATAATCCAACTGAAAGAGATATATCTTAATAAAGTTGTACAGCAGGCGTGAATGGTGCAATGGAGGGCACACATACAGAAAGAGGTGTACATATTTGAACATAATCCACAGAGATGCCGCCGTAACTTCTGATTCTCACTTGCTTCAGTATAGGAAACAGCCGTTTTATTCATTTTTAACATGTAAAAAGAAGGTGTCTTCAGTCTAGCGCAGAGCTGTTTTGTGGTTTTTAACGTTGTGAAATGAAAATTTTAAGCTCAGTAACAATTCCTCAACCACATTTATAATCGTTGAAGCTAGGATCATACGGTAATTTTTGCAGTTTCTGTTATCCCTACAGACAATCTGATGATGCCTCACGAAGTTGAAACACGTTGTTAATAGAAGAATAAATTGCAACAAAGACTGTTTTTAATTTATAATTTTACATACTGTTGGTGTGCCAGACGGCCTCTCGAAGTGTAAGATATGCCAGTAAATCGTAGTGTCAGTGCGTCACCCGAGGTCCTACATTTCTCGGGAATCTAAACCAACCCTCAGCGAGTTCGTGTCATACAGTTTTCCCGTCTCCTCCAGATAATTTTTGTCATAGTTTGCAACCCCGACTTACTACCCTGCCAATTCCGTAGCACTCACGTGTCTCAGCGCGTGCCTTCGTTGGAAAAGGAACTGTTACATTCATCAGTTCACTGACATAAAATGGACGTCAATGCTGCACGCACAATCAGTTACGGTACAAGGGAATTAAATGATATCAGCAAAGTAACGCTTAGTATATGCAATAAATGTATCGTGAATAATGAAAATTATTGTCGGACCACAATACGAAAAAGGATATCTTGTTTGTGGCGAGCAATACCCAAAACCTCTGCCGGCCGGAGTGGCCGAGCGGTTCTAGGTGCTTGAGTCTGGAACTGCGCGACCGCTACGGTCGCAGGTTCGAATCCTGCCTCGGGCATGAATGTATGTGATGTCCTTAGGTTAGTTAGGTTTAAGTAGTTCTAAGTTCTAGGGGACTGATGACCTCAGATGTTAAGTCCCATAGTGCTCAGAGCAATTTGAACCCAAAACCTCTAAACTACGAGTATCTTAGCACGCCTTTTGGCCTATCTCCACTTGCCATTACGGTTTTTCAGCCTATGATTTGCGAACTCTACACTTATTAGTTCTACCACTGGGCACTGGGTGTGTGGGGATACCACGTTTACTGGGGAACCGGTAGGGATGAGAGCCACAACTTATCAGGTATCTTCAATAGTCTCAACGCATTCTTTCATATATTTTAAAGAGTTACCGCAAACAATATTTCATTACGCTATCTTCGTTCGGCACCTTATTTTACGGGTCCGTCTTTATCAAATGGCTCTGAGCACTATGGGACTCAACTGCTGAGGTCATAAGTCCCCTAGAACTTAGAACTACTTAAACCTAACCAACCTAAGGACATCACACACATCCATGCCCGAGACAGGATTCGAACCTGCGACCGGAGCGGTCTCGCGGTTCCAGACTGCAGCGCCAGAACCGTGCGGCCACTTCGGCCGGCTCCGTCTTTATCACACAAACAAACTTTACACTTCACTATTACCGGTTTCGGCTACTGCCATCTTCAGATCCATTAAAAAAAATAAAAATAAAAAAAACTACACTATGTAACCAACTATGTTTAGTTTGCTGATGCTAAATCTATAAATGTCCTAATACTACGTAAGAAAGATAAAAAGTGTTTATGTGATTAACAGCCACGTATATCAGCAAAACATACAATATAATATTCTAATGTAGTATCAATCGTCAAACTAAACATGTAGGTATATAGTAAGTGCTGGTGATGGTCATAATGCGTCTGGTATTTATGTAAGGAGACTGAGGCCAACAAGGGGCACTATATGTGGGGGTATATGATTAACCAATATCGCAACTGTAATGGTTAAAATTCGGTATGCGTAGTCATTAAGTAAAATTACTTCACTTGGCAAAACGAGCGTTTTACAATAAAACATGTACTGCCATACTGTTCTTGGAACTGGATCCATACTTCAAATCCAAACAAAAATAATCGTAAAACCCACATAAAAAGTGTAAATATTAATAATCTGAGGCTCGTAGTCTTGCGAGGTAAAACATATATAAAAGCCAGTATAAAAAGTGTAAGACTAAAAACACCTATAAAATAAAATCTTCCAGCCTGACAGATCAATTACCGTAAACGTAATTGTAAAGTAACTAACGAAGCAGTGACTATTGAGTAAAAGTTAAAAAAATCGATAGTCAATAATGCATCCGGAGTGTGGTCTCCATAGCGGCACGTCCTGGCTTCTCTGTATGACGTTATTGTCTTCCTGCGACGCAACTCGTGGAGGAAGGCCGAGTCTCCCCGTCGCCGGTGTACGACGCACACGACCGCACGCCAATGCGGCGGGGCGCTAGGCGCTGCTCAAACTCGTGCGTTTCTGAAAACATCAGAATAAGCATTTGTGTTAAACGCATTCCGTTCATTCTGCAGTAATTCCGGTTGTCGTTTTCTGTGCCCATAAATCTCCATTTCCTCGAGTACATTGAGTAACTGTCCCTTTGGCGCCCTATGCAACATTTTCATCCGATGTTAACGAGAACCTCCTCATTCCTTATGGGGCCACTTAATTTTGAGGAGCCTTCTATGATGTCACTTTTCAAGAGCTTCGCTTCTCTTCGTTTCTCATTTTCCCAGTCCATGATTCTGTTCTATTCAGTACTCTACTGCACACATACATTCTCAGAAAATTCTTTCTCAGATGAAGATATGTGTTTTGAAACGTCGCCTTAGAAAAATTATAAATGATTGTGCTTAAACTGAAACACAATATTTTTTTAGCGCAACGCAATCTGACTTTCAATAATCCCTACAAAAGAATGGCCCTGACTAACATTAACCTATACCTTTCACAAATCACTTACCTCACAAAAATCTTCGTTACTCGATCTACTGCGATAAAAAAAAAATGTTTCATATGGGTCTGAGCACTAAGGGACTCAACTGCTGAGGTCATAAGTCCCCTAGAACTTAGAACTACTTAAACCTAACTAACCTAAGGACAACACACACATCCATGTCCGAGGCAGGATTCGAACCTGCGACCGTAGCGGTCGCGCGGTTCCAGACTGTAGCGCCAGAACCGCTCGACCACCAGCGGCCGGCGTACTGCAGTACAGCGAGCGCCACTACTGCCAGCTAAATACAAGATTCAAACTACCGAAGGCACTAACTACTGATACGCGTAGTTAGCAAATGAAAGATTTTGATAGAGAACAAACAATGTATTTACCTTAATAGTGTTGAAAAGTCGTAATATATATAGCAGTTCATGACATCCATTCTTACAAATGTACTGTTTCTGATGGACACACGTCCAGATCATCCGCTCTCAAAAATCCGCCACCTCACTTCACCACATCCACCACTGCTGGCGGCTCACCTCCAACTGCGCAACGCTACGTGCTGTTAACAGCCAACAGCCCAACACTACAACGGCGGACAACAATGCAACCAGCCACAGACTACACACAGCACAGCCAGTGATTTTCATACAGAGGGCTACGTGGCGGTGGCGTTACCAACATAAGAACCTAAACAGCCTACTTACAGTTTGATTTTGGTCATACATATGCTCTCCAAAACGAGTCTTGAAATTCCTTCCTGTCTGACGGATATAAAAGTTGTCACAGACTTGGCAGCTGATCTTATAGACACCAGATTCCAGATATTTGTTGCTGTTGTTGCCAGCTTTGTGGCATAGCCTACAATCAACTGTACTTTTCGTTTGAAATCCAATTTTCATTTTCGTTTGTCTGAAAGCCTGCTCAATTCTGTCGAGAAATGTACCATTGTACGACATAGCAACAAAGGTGGAAGAATTAAGTGTGATTAGACAAGTAGCCTAGGCAAACCGATATAAGGATTGTGATGTAATGAAACTTTATAATGAACTAACATCAAAAATATGTGATGAGAATTAGACAACAGAACCAGTGGGCGAGAAAATTATTCCTAGGAAATGGAGATTTATGTGCACAGAACACGACAACCGGAATTACTGCTGAATGAACGGAATGCATTTAACACAAGTGCTTATTCTGATGTATTCAGAAACCTACTCGTTTGAGCAGCGCCCAATCCCCAGCGCACTGGTCTGCGGTCGTGTGTGCCGGACACCGGCGACTGGGAGACTCGGCCTTGCTCCACGAGTTCCGCCGCAGGAAAACAAGAACGTCATACAGAGAAGCCGCGACGTGCCGCCATTGAGACCACACTCCAGATTTTTTAAAAGTTTAATTAATAGTCACTGCTTCGTTAGTTACTTTACAATTACGTTTACGGTAATAGATCTCTCTGGCTAGAAGATTTTATTCTATAGATGTTTCTAATATTATACTTTTTATAGTGGCTTTTATATGATTATAAGTTTTACCTTGGCAGACCAGGAGCCACACATTATTAATATTTGCACTTTTTATGTCGAATTTACGGTTATTTTTATGTGGAATTTAAATACGGATCCAACTCCACGTATAGTATGGCAGTACATGTTTTACCGTAAGACGTTCGTTTTTCCATGACTTTTTACTTAATGACTACGCATACTGAATCTTAACCATTACAGTTGCGATATTGGATAATCATACATCCCACGTATAGTGCCCTTTGCTGGCCATAGTTTCTTTGCATAAATACCAGACGCATTATGACCGTCCCCAGCACTTACTATGTACCTACATAAATCAGAATATTTTATGGTATGTGTAGCAGGAATACATGGCTGTTAATCACATAAACACTTTTTATCTTTTGTATGTAGCACCAGGACTTTTATAGATTTGTTGTTGTGGTCTTCAGTGCAGAGACTGGTTTGATGCAGCTCTCCATACAGTAAAGCTGCATGCCCTCAGAAAAATTACGGCCGTCGTTTCCTCTTGCTTTCAGCCGTCTGCAGTACCAGCACAGCAAGGCCGTTTTGGTTAGTGTTACAAGGCCAGATAAGTCAGTCATCCAGACTGTTGCCTGTTGCCCCTGCTACTACTGAAAAGGCTGCTGTCCCTCTTCAGAAACCACATGTTTGTCTGGCCTCTCAACAGATACCCTCCGTTGTGGTTGCACCTACGGTACGGCTACCTGTATCGATGAGGTACGCAAGCCTCCCCACCAACGGCAAGGTCCATAGTTCATGGGGGGAGGTTTATAGATTTAGCAACAGCAAACTGAACTTAGTTGGTTACATACTGTTTCTTTTTTTTTTAACTGATCTGAAGATGGCGGTAGCCGAAACCGGTAATAGTGAAGTTTAAAAAAGTTTGTGTGATCGAGACGGATGGACCTGTAAAGTAAACTGCCAGAAATATAATCACGGAATCATTTTCAGACTTCTTGCATTCAATTGATATATTCATTTGGTGCGACGTTTCCTTGGGCACTCAGTTGTTATTCCCCATACCATTAAACAGTTCACTGTTGCACTGAATTCATTAGTATACTCTAAGGATCGACCGGAACAACGATACAGTACACAGTAAAGCGAACTGTTTTTCTAGTTTTTCATAATTTATTATTCGTTTGTGCGTTACAAGGACTATCGACAATTGCGGTGCTGTTGTCGGCTTACTTGGGACTTCTGCATGTTGTTACACAGACTGAAATTTTCCTTCAACAACGAAATTAGTGATCTAGGGCATAAAAAAAATTGTTACTGAGGACTGCGAATGGAATTTTTTGAGTGGACAATTTTAGGGCTTAATCTCACGTCACATTCGTTTCAATGTATACAATTTCTTTACATGTTTATTACTCAAATACGTATACAGGGTGTTACAAAAAGGTACGGCCAAACTTTCAGGAAACATTCCTCACACACAAATAAAGAAAAGATGTTATGTGGACATGTGTCCGGAAACGCTTAATTTCCACATTAGAACTCATTTTAGTTCCGTCAGTATGTACTGCTCAATGGAGCACGTTATCATGATTTCATACGGGATACTCTACCTGTGCTCCTAGAACATGTGCCTTTACAAGTACGACCCAACATGTGGTTCAAGCACGATGGAGCTCCTGCACATTTGAGTCGAAGTGTTCGTACGATTCTCAACAACAGATTCGGTGACCGATGGATTGGTAGAGGCGGACCAATTCCATGGCCTCCACGCTCTCCTGACCTCAACCCTCTTGACTTTCATTTATGGGGGCATTTGAAAGCTCTTGTCTACCCAACCTCGGTACCAAATGTAGAGACTCTTCGTGCTCGTATTGTGGACGGCTTTGATACAATACGCCATTCTCCAGGGCTGTATCAGCGCATCAGGGATTCCATGCGACGGAGGGTGGATGCACGTATCCACGCTAACGGAGGACATTTTGAACATTTCCTGTAACAAAGTGTTTGAAGTCACGCTGGTACGTTCTGTTGCTGTGTGTTTCCATTCCATGATCAATGTGATTTGAAGAGAAGTAATAAAATGAGCTCTAACATGGAAAGTAAGAGTTACCGGACACATGTCCACATGACATATTTTCTTTCTTTGTGTGTGAGGAATGTTTCCTGAAAGTTTGGCCGTACCTTTTTGTAACACCCTGTATGTGTGTGTGTCATGATAAATTTGATGATTTAACGCAGGCCATAAGGTAATAGTAACCGATATTTTTCTTCAGCGATCATGTTGTCATCTACGCGCCGTCTCACATCAAGGAAATCAAGCACACGCACACGATCTACAAGATCATCGAGCACGACGGGGGCGGAGAACACAAGCACGAGTCCTTCCACGGCGGCGGCGACCACTCTGACGAAGACATCGACCACGTGGGATACGGTCACTGACCTCTGACGGTGCGCTGCAGTGCTGTTCACCGACGGTAGTGGCTACACACGAGCAACGGGACACGTTCTTCACGATGATATCGTCTCTCATAATAGTTTCGTGCCTTACATAATTTCATTTGAACCTACTCCTCTGATTAGGTGACGATTTAGTTACGATCATGACCATCAGCATCACATACATGATCGTTATCACTACTATTCTAACATCCTGTCGTCCTTCAAATAAACTCAGGAAATGTAGTATATAATTACGAACTAAAGTAATCATTATTTATAAAGCCGCAGACAAGTGAAGTTTCATCAACTTTATGGTGTAGTGAGTGTACATAAGAAAATTTGAGACCTATCAGTGTATACATGAAACATAAAAATATGAAAGGAAGAAGAAAAACAAACTGGCGCAATTTCCATAGCATACGTGTGGTGCAGGTCACGCTGCGACTCGGTTGTTTCCTGCACTGCTATGTAGCTACTTGATTCTTCTGAAGTCGGGCGGTACTTTGAATTATATACAGTTAAGAATCCACACGCAATCAGAAACTTTCTCGTTCAGACCGTATCTGTGTGTATGAAAGCTGGTCAATAATACACTCATGTTAAGATGAGTTCTTTTGTTTGTAAGAAACACCTTCCGCGCTACAGCTGACAGTAAAAGAGACAATTTTCCGAATGATCAGTTCCTGGACTGATTTTTATCATGTGTGTAGTCTCAATTACTTACCAGATACTTTAACGGAGAGGAATATTTACTGTGATAAAAACCATCAGTCACTTCTTTTGTAATCTTTTATATCAATTTGGTAAATTTTCCTCATCGATTCCAATGCTTTTCGACGTAGATGTCAGCCTCAGAATATATCTGAGCTAAAACGGTCTCTGTTTACCTTTTTTTCGTTCTATAGGCAGGCAGTTTCCAGCTCATTTCACACCCATCGTTAAGTGCGTTAACATGCTTAGAACTAGAAATCATCTACAACTGCACCACATTATTAGGCACTGAGAGAAGTAGTGGGATTGTATATCCTTGCAAAATATTTTTTTTCGATTGGAGAAAAGATTGTATAGATTGATGTGTTAAGTACTACAGTTATTGTAATTGTTACACGCGAAAGCGCGAAAAGTATTAATTTGTAATAAAATGTTAAGAAAACGTGCTGTTTTTGTCATTTGTTGCCGCACTATCGTAATGCAACTTTATTATAAGAAGCCTTTTATCTTCACGACTGCTAGCATTAATTGTGAGATATATGTTGCTATGTATTATCGATGTCCTTAAATGACCTCATCCCAGCCTTGTAAGCATTCCATAGTTAACAGATCCACAACTGAGTAAGTATTAATGACAGTTGTTGATATTATAGTACTCTAGTACATTGGTGTTTTCTAACTCTGTGTAATATATGGCTGCCCTTATGATATCAAATTTAAGTTTACTTTTATCGATTCCTACTACTCACCAGTGTAATAGTAAATTCACACCTTTTAAGACAGCAAAGCATTTCAGAGTAGGCAGAAGCTAACATTTGGTCATCCTGATAAGTATAAGCCCAGCGTTTTCGAAAGAAAATGCTTGCATTAATAACTTGCGTGTAAAACAGATGGAATGGTATTTCTAGACGGTTTTTCGCGCATTAAATTCTTATTTAATTTACAAACGACTTTCCCTGGATCTACAGCGGTCGAGTTTCAAGAAAAGCGCAACTCGAACTTGGTGATTTCCCTCGAGGCAGCCGGCACTTTCTTCTTCACAGTGTTTCAGAATGAATTACTTAGGAATCTAAAATTCAATTACGCTCAAAGAATTTCTCGTACATAACTACACCGAAAATATAATGCCTAGAGCTTGAGATTAATGAACAGCTCACGCAGATTACCATTTGACGGTTTTTATCTGATGAAAAATGGCGTTGTCACATGGGTGATGTTAAACTGGAGGTCAAACTCCCTTCAAGAGAAAAAAAAAGAGTCTGCATTGCATTCGGCAATCGTGCCTCTACTCTTTATAATCATTCCACATCTCTTGAGATTGTACACAAAGCTATAAAAACGAAATACAATGTGTCCCCCTCGCTAATACCGGAGCGTTCTGTTTTCCCATTGTTACAAGTTACTGGCAGTCGGTACCTACATAATATGAGACGGCATGTGATCCTTATGTAGTACAGATTCAAAGTCAGCAGTTTCATTGCTAAAAAATCGTTGGTTCGTTCTAATGACAAGTGATTAATAAAAAGATAGAGAGTTAAATTATCACGAGCTTATTTTGTAAATATGTAGAGAAACCTAACATGAGAAGCTCGCGAGTTTCGATGCGAGCGGCACTGCTGAGATACAGTGACGGTTCGACTATTGCCGTGTAGACTAAAATCCTACACAGACAAGTACCTGCAGGTGACGAGCTGCAACTAACCGGTGAAGTCATGCAAATGTAACCATTCCGGCTCATAGGGCGCGCGTCATCTGTGATAAGGAAATCTTCCCAGCCGACTTATACCAGCAAGTGGTTCAAATGGTTCTGAGTAATGTGGGACTTAACTTCTGAGGTCATCAGTTCCCTAGAACTTGGAACTACTTAAACCTAACTAACCTAAGGACATCACACACATCCATGCCCGAGGCAGGATTCGAACCTGCGAGCGTAGTGGTCGCGTGGTTCCAGACTGTAGCGCCCAGAACCGCTCGGCCTCACCGACCGGTTATACCAGCAAGTGTTCCGTCAGAAAGGGCACAGATTAAATGGCCGTTCAAGGAAAGGAGAGATGCAGCAAAGTTGTAAAAAGAGGAAGGACAGAAAGGGTTCGGTCTTCAATTGTATATGCGGCCATTCGCAGCTGGGATCAGATCGCTGCTTGGAAAATGCGAAATCGAAACCGTTTGGCACATCCACTACAGATGAAAGATATTCTTAGGTCCCCAAAGGAACCAATGTCCAAATACCAGGCATCTGTTTCGCTAAACTTGTATGAGCACGCACTATCTAATACGTTCCAAAATACCGCCTATATAAATGGGATTCTTCCACGACACGTATCTCGAGTTGTATTGGTAATAGTAAGTAGGATCAATTATTCTTGCTAGCCGGTGGACTAGGGACGATTCATATACCCAACATAAAAGTCGTGTTAGTCTCACTACACTACGGTACAAGTTCAAAGTTTGAAGACCACAGCCGCGTGGGGTAGCCGCGCGGTCTGGTGTGCCTTGTCACGGTCCGTGTGTCTACCCCCGTCGGAGGTTAGAGTCCTCCCTCGAGCATGGGTGTGTGTGTCGTCCTTACCGTAACTTAGTCTAAGCTAGATTAAGTAGTGTGTAAGCTTAGGGACCGATGACCTCAGCAGTTTGGTCCCATAAGACCTTACCACAAATTTCCAAATGAACATTACACATTTCCTCCTGCTTAGGCAAATGGAGCAAATCAGTTGTTTTTTTGTGTGTGTGTGTGTGGTCTACAGTGAGCCTTGTCGAGGCACCATCAGTTCCTTAGAAAAACCAAGAAAGGTTTCCTCTGCCATTTCTTGGTATCAAAACTGCGCCGTGGATCCCAGGACGGTTATGCTCAGAAAATGGCTGACATTTTTAACGCTATATCTCCCGGCATTTATCTAGAAGTAGCATTTTCCCGTTTTCGAAAGGATCTACGGTATCTGTTACGGAGAAACACCCAAAAATCTTGGATTTTGGATATCAAAACCAAGCCGCACGTTGCAAGGCATCAATGCACAGAAAATGGGTGTAATTTTTGGAATGTATTCCGAAGATCGCGATCTCGAACAACCTTAGAAATTTTCTTCATATCTTTATCCGTTTCTGAGATACAGAGTTTCAAAGTTATCCTGCGTGTACACGTAAAATAAACACTTAAAATCCGCTGTGAGGCGAAAACCAAGTTCATAAAGTGACTTAGTAAATATGCTGTTAAGTGTCCCTGTTACCTAGTTTTGAGAACCCCATGTTATAGTACTCGTACTGAAGCACATGCAATACTAGAGAGCAGGTAAAATCTGTTCTGAGATGTAAAATTAATTTACCATTGTTTCAGTTTCACAGAAGTAAATTAACAAAATTTTAATAAGATAAAGATGAAAAGCAATAAATACTAGGTAGAAGACAATGTTGTGATGTAGAATGAGTTAAGGAGACAACGCCAATACTATAGGAAGAGAGCGACACGCAGTGGCAGTGGAACACAGTTGACAGTGACAGAACTGGAAAAGAGTGAAGAAGGCAGCTCGAGGAATAAAAAGGAACAGACAGAAGATGTGGGCGAGAGCAAATGATAATGAAAGATAGAATCTAAGCCAAAGACAACGAGGAAGAAGATACTGACAACGACCAAATACAGCATCAATGGGAAGGAATGATTGAGAGAGTTGCAGTAAGAGAGAACACGAAGGAGACAGTGACAGCAGAAGGAGACAGTAGTAGTAAGACAGAAAGGAGACTGTGGTTTACAGTTAGAGAGACACAAAGAGACAATGACACTGTGATGGACCGAATGAGCAAGTAAGTGAGTGAAAACAAGCAAGGAGGAGTGAATGGGTGTGAGCGGCTTACACTGATGGACTAGTGGATGTGAGCGATTTACAATCAGCGGAGCTTGTGGGAGTAATAGGTAAGTTGCATGTCAAAAAGAGTGTGACTATTTTCACGTGATAAAACTTTTGGAAAATTTTATAAAGGTGCTGAGAAGGGAGTATGAGGGCAGCTGGTATCATACTTGTTTTAAAAAGGAACAGGTTCGCCGTCTTTGTGATCCGACAGGAGGATTATTCCGCTTATCATCCCATATGAATGTAGTCACCTGTACATCATGTAAACGCAACGCTGTATCTCGAAATGCTACGAAGAACGCAATAGGTTTATACGTCTGGGACACATAAAGGCCGTCCGATGTGGCCGAGCGGTTTTAGGGCTTGGCCTGGAACCGCGCGACTGCTACGGTCGCAGGTTCGAATCCAGCCTCGGGCGTGGATGTGTGTGATGTCCTTAGGTTAGTTAGGTTTAAGTAGATCGGAGTTCTAGGGGACTGATGAACTCAGGTGTTAAGTCCCATAGTGCTCAGAGCCATTTGAACCACTTGATTTGACACACAAAGAAAAAGGCAGTATTAGAATACGGTATAAATACAGACCATGCTTTTGTCTTTGAAAACATTAAGTTAGCATACCAAGCCAACACGTTTTGACGATTCACAATAAAAGAATCCACAGAATCAGGCAAGCGTGGGAATCTTGAAACAGTTAACAGGTTACTATCTAAGTTCTGTGTGGAAACCCGCTTTAGAGACAATAAGCGGGGAGCGTACCCAGCAGTCGACAGCGGACGAAGAAAACCCACAAACAGGTTGGAGCGCTTGAAAGGTATCTGCTAAGGTCTGATCAGGATAGCTCCAGAAAATAAAGTCGGTAGTTGGCAACCGCAAGGTGGAACGAGTATAATATCTTTGAGTAGAAGGTTCTTTGATGGTTAAGACAGCCAGGCACGCGCAGTAAAAACTGGAGAGTAGCAGGTAGGTGCCCGGAGGAAGCAGATGTGTGCAGACGGCTTTAATGGAGGAGTCGCAGCTAGGTGCCCGGCGGAAGCAGACGTGTGGTGACAGCGTTAAGGTAGGTCGCTGCCCCTGACCAGAAATGAGAGAAGATATATTATCATTTCAAATTGGTTTTTGTAAAATAATGTTCAGAGTTAGGATTTGTATGTCCAAGGTCTGACGCCGTAAGCGTTTTGTAAAAATTTTTGTAAGAGTGATTCGTGCTACGAAAATATTGGAAATGGTGGGTTTTGTGTATGACCTAAAATTGTAACAATATACACTCCTGGAAATGGAAAAAAAACACATTGACACCGGTGTGTCAGACCCACCATACTTGCTCCGGACACTGCGAGAGGGCTGTACAAGCAATGATCACACGCACGGCACAGCGGACACACCAGGAACCGCGGTGTTGGCCGTCGAATGGCGCTAGCTGCGCAGCATTTGTGCACCGCCGACGTCAGTGTCAGCCAGTTTGCCGTGGCATACGGAGCTCCATCGCAGTCTTTAACACTGGTAGCATGCCGCGACAGCGTGAACGTGAACCGAATGTGCAGTTGACGGACTTTGAGCGAGGGCGTATAGTGGGCATGCGGGCGGCCGGGTGGACGTACCGCCGAATTGCTCAACACGTGGGGCGTGAGGTCTCCACAGTACATCGATGTTGTCGCCAGTGGTCGGCGGAGGGTGCACGTGCCCGTCGACCTGGGACCGGACCGCAGCGACGCACGGATGCACGCCAAGACCGTAGGATCCTACGCAGTGCCGTAGGGGACCGCACCGCCACTTCCCAGCAAATTAGGGACACTGTTGCTCCTGGGGTATGGGCGAGGACCATTCGCAACCGTCTCCATGAAGCTGGGCTACGGTCCCGCACACCGTTAGGCCGTCTTCCGCTCACGCCCCAACATCGTGCAGCCCGCCTCCAGTGGTGTCGCGACAGGCGTGAATGGAGGGACGAATGGAGACGTGTCGTCTTCAGCGATGAGAGTCGCTTCTGCCTTGGTGCCAATGATGGTCGTATGCGTGTTTGGCACCGTGCAGGTGAGCGCCACAATCAGGACTGCATACGACCGAGGCACACAGGGCCAACACCCGGCATCATGGTGTGGGGAGCGATCTCCTACACTGGCCGTACACCACTGGTGATCGTCGAGGGGACACTGAATAGTGCACGGTACATCCAAACCGTCATCGAACCCATCGTTCTACCATTCCTAGACCGGCAAGGGAACTTGCTGTTCCAACAGGACAATGCACGTCCGCATGTATCCCGTGCCACCCAACGTGCTCTAGAAGGTGTAAGTCAACTACCCTGGCCAGCAAGATCTCCGGATCTGTCCCCCATTGAGCATGTTTGGGACTGGATGAAGCGTCGTCTCACGCGGTCTGCACGTCCGGAACGAACGCTGGTCCAACTGAGGCGCCAGGTGGAAATGGCATGGCAAGCCGTTCCACAGGACTACATCCAGCATCTCTACGATCGTCTCCATGGGAGAATAGCAGCCTGCATTGCTGCGAAAGGTGGATATACACTGTACTAGTGCCGACATTGTGCATGCTCTGTTGCCTGTGTCTATGTGCCTGTGGTTCTGTCAGTGTGATCATGTGATGTATCTGACCCCAGGAATGTGTCAATAAAGTTTCCCATTCCTGGGACAATGAATTCACGGTGTTCTTATTTCAATTTCCAGGAGTGTATATATTGAGATCAACATTGTGTTTAAATCTAACAGCCTGAAACATAATCCACTTCCTTTGCTTGTACGTAATACGAAAATGAGTAGTAAACTAAAGTTACCCACCAATGAAAGAAGCAAGTAAACATCAGGGCCAAAAGTTAATTTTCGAGTACCATCTTAATGCCATTGCTCAAACGGCATTATTCTCTTAAACTTGATGGCTGGGTCATATACATGTTGTATTTCTGGCAAAATGGAGGAGTGCAAGAAACAAGTTCACAGACGCAGTCAGATGCAGGTGTGCTGAATAATTAATTTAGAACAATCTTATCACTGATACTTTCACAGAATAAAAGGATACAATTTTGGTTAGATACTTTCATGCTGACTCTAACCTATTCTTGTACTTAACTGTTCCTCCGTTATGCGAGACGCTGACGTCCCAAGACAGGTGGAAGGGTGGCCGTCCCTCACGTGTAAATAAAGAATTATAGCCTGTTCTATCTTTACACTTAAGGAATAACAAGTAATTAATAAATATGTACACGTTAGAATGTAACGAGTATGCAAGACGATTGCAATGAACAGGTGAAATTCGTCCTAACGCATAGTTTGTGGCGAACGTCGTTTAATAAAAACATATAAAAATATCATTGCAATGAAGGATCTTTGACAGTTGGCTGAAATTGACTGAAGTAGTACACTGAGGTGACAAAAGTGATGGGACGCCTCCTAACATCCCGTCGGACCTGCTTTTGCCCAGCGTAGTTCAGGAACTCGCGTAGACGTCTGCTGCCTCAGATCATTGACGCCAAATTTAGCCGCACTGCCGAACGGATATGTTCGTCGTAAGTATCACATTAAATTCCACGTTATTTCACGCAGTTTTGCTCTTCTCTTAGCACTGACAACTATGCAAACGCCACTGCTCTCGGTCATTAGGAGAATACTGTCGGCCACTGTATTACCTGTGGTGAGAGGCAAGACCGGAAATTTGTTATTCTCGGCACACTCTTGACACTGTGAACATCGGAACACCGAATTCCCCAATGAGTTCCGAAGTGGAATGTCCTATGCGTCTAGCTCCAACTACCATTCCGCGTTCAAATCCTGTTAATTCCCTAGTGCGTCCATAACCACGTCAGAAACCTCCTATGCATGACCTGAGTACAAATGACAGATCCACCAATACACTGCCCCTCTATACCTAGTGTACGAGGTGCATTGAAGTTCTAAGGCCTCCGATTTTTTTTCTCCGGACTGGAAAGAGATAGAAACATGCGCATTGTTTTAAAATGAGGCCGCGTTCATTGTCAATACGTCCCAGAGATGGCAGCACCGTACGGCAGATGGAATTTTACCGCCAGCGGCAAGAATGAGAACTGTTTTAAATACTTAAAATGGCGACGTTTTCCTTACTTGAACAGCGTGCAATCATTCGTTTTCTGAATTTGCGCCGGCCGCGGTGGTCTAGCGGTTCTGGCGCTGCAGTCCGGAACCGCGGGACTGCTACGGTCGCAGGTTAGAATCCTGCCTCGGGCATGGGTGTGTGTGATGTCCTTAGGTTAGTTAGGTTTAAGTAGTTCTAAGTTCTAGGGGACTTATCACCTAAGATGTTGAGTCCCATAGTGCTCAGAGCCATTTGAACCATCTGAATTTGCGTGGTGTGAAACCAATTGAAATTCATCGACAGTTGAAGGAGACATGTGGTGATGGAGTTATGGATGTGTCGAAAGTGCGTTCGTGGGTGCGACAGTTTAATGAAGGCAGAACATCGTGTGACAACAAACCGAAACAACCTCGGGCTGCACAAGCCGGTCTGATGACATGATCGAGAAAGTGGAGAGAATTGTTTTGGGGGATCGCCGAATGACTGTTGAACAGATCGCCTCCAGAGTTGGCATTTCTGTGGGTTCTGTGCAGACAATCCTGCATGATGACCTGAAAATTCGCAAAGTGTCATCCAGGTGGGTGCCACGAATATTGACGGACGATCACATGGCTGCCCATGTGGCATGTTGCCAAGCAATGTTGACGCGCAACGACAGCATGAATGGGACTTTCTTTTCGTCGGTTGTGACAATGGATGAGACGTGGATGCCATTTTTCAATCCAGAAACAAAGCGCCAGTCAGCTCAATGGAAGCACACAGATTCACCGCCACCAAAAAAATTTCGGGTAACCGCCAGTGCTGAAAAAATTATGGTGTCCAAGTTCTGGGACAGCGAGGGCGTAATCCTTACCCATTGCGTTCCAAAGGGCACTACGGTAACAAGTGCATCCTACGAAAATGTTTTGAAGAAGAAATTCCTTCCTGCAATGCAACAAAAACGTCCGGGAAGGGCTGCGCGTGTGCTGTTTCACCGAGACAACGCACCCGCACATCGAGCTAACGTTACGCAATAGTTTCTTCGTGATAACAACTTTGAAGTTATTCCTCATGCTCCCTACTCACCTGACCTGGCTCCTAGTGACTTTTGGCTTTTTCCAACAATGAAAGACACTCTCCGTGGCCGCACATTCACCAGCCGTAGTGCTATTGCCTCAGCGATTTTCCAGTGGTCAAAACAGACTCCTAAAGAAGCCTTCGCCGCTGCCATGGAATCATGGTGTCAGCGTTGTGAAAAACGTGTACGTCTGCAGGGCGATTACGTCGAGAAATAACGCCAGTTTCATCGATTTCGGGTGCGTAGTTAATTAGAAAAAAAATCCGAGGCCTTAGAACTTGACTGCACCTCGTACTTTATACCACCGCCATCTGTGTATGCGCATATCGCTACTCCACGAATTAAAAAAAAATTACCTCAGTGTATCTTACCTTAGGTTACACGTCACACATTGCGGTCGGCAGGAGATACAAAGCTTTTGACCTTGTTTACACACGTGAGCTCTGAAGAATGGGAGAAATTTATTCGATGATATCACTAATCCCAGAACGGGAGTCTCATTCCATGTAATAGAAAACATTTACAGTTCCATTATACCTAGAGTCCAAGGCAGCTTTTTATTATAATTTGATATCTTGTTGACATATTGCTGTCTGGATTTTCAACAACTCAAATACTGCGGTTCCCTAATTTGCCGGTTTACTCACAGCCCATGATTCACTCTCGGACGATGCTGAATTCCAGCCGTACAGTCTCAGGAACATCTTCAAATTAAGACACATGTCTGATACTTATAGACGTCTTTTCCCACTGAAACTTCTTTTCGCCGGAAAAAAAAATGGAACTGAGCGTATGACATTGTGGGCCAGTCATCCCCCATTCGGGGACGTTCGGCCGCCGAGGCTCAAGTACTTATTGCATTCGACGCCATATTGGGCGACTTGCGCGTCTGAGATGGGGATGAAATGATGATAAGGACAACACAACACCCAGTCCCTGAACGGAGAAAATCTCCTGCCAGAGCCGGGAATCGAACCCTGGCACCCTGGCGTGGCATTCCGCCGCTCTGATCACTCAGCTAACGGGGACGGACCTTTCGCCTGAGGTAGGTATGCCCACAGCACACCACCAGTGATACATTGCCTTCCAAGTAGCAGAATTTCAAGATTTCATCTACACTTTTTGGAGTCTTCTGAATGGGTCGATGCGGAACGACACAAATTCCTCTCTGCTGCGAAACCCTTAATCCCAGAGTATCATTTGTTCCCCACGTCCAAAATTATTTGAAGGACGCATTTTAATCTCTGTCATTCATTAGAGTTTACCCTCTACAGCTCCCTCTAGTACCGTGGAGGTTATGGCCTGATGTCTTTAACACGTCCTACCTTTTGACTCTTCTTCTGGTCGGTATTTCTCACATGTTTATTTCGTCGCCGATTACGAGGTAAACTTCCTCATTCCTTATTAGTCCACCTAATTTTCCACATCTTTCTGTAGCACCAGATCTCAAAGCTTTTATTCACTTCTGTAACCATTTTCCTCACAGTTCAAGACTGCCACGCGGGGCAGTGGCGCGGACTGTGCTGAACTCCAGCCGTACAGTCTTAGAAACATCTTCAAATTAAGACATATATCTGATACTCATAGACATCTTTTCCCAATGTATCTTTGTTTCGCCTGAGATAGACTCGTTCTTGTGTCCATAGCACACCACCTGTGATACATTGCTTTTTCTTCCAAGTAGCAGAATTTCAAGACTTCATCTACACTTTTTGGAATCAGTCTTCTGAATGGGTCGATGCAGCGCGACACAAATTCCTCTCCGACGGTTCGCGCGGCTGTCCCCGTCAGAGGTTAGAAGCCTCCCTCGGGCATGGGTGTGTGTGTTGTCCTTAGCGTAAGTTCGTTTACCTTGAGTAGTGTGTAGGCCTAGGGACCGATGTCCTCAGCAGTTTGGTCCCATAGTACCTTACCACAATTTTCCCATTTTACAGTCCATGATTCAGTGTCATACAATGATGACCTAAGCTGTCAAAGATTTCTTTCTCAAATTAAGGACGACATTTAATACTATCAGAATTCTCTGTCATGAATGCCCATTTTGTCCGCGCTAGTTTCCCTATTACGTCTGCCCTGCTTCGTCCACCTTGTATTAACAGATGAAGAGTTCGGCATTCGGGAGGGTAAAGAACCGAAAGATGTAGTTCTCACGTTGGAGTTGTTAGTGGGGGTAGGAACATCAAGACACGTTCCTGCTATTTTTCGACTGGTAAATGCTTTTATTTTAATCTGAACTTGTACCCTATCTGCGGCAAGTGAAGACACTACACATAATATTCTGTTATTTTTGGTGAAGGTGTCCGTTTCGAAGAATTCTGCACAAGAAAAATGCGAGTAAGTGTAATATTGAAAGTTATTATACTAACTAATTACCAGAATAATGTGTAATGATGTTAAATGGTTTTGAGTAGTTAACGAGAATGTTATTAGTCTGGGGCTCAGACTTAGTAAAACTGCAGTCGTATAGTGAAATATTGCGGTCGCCCGTTCGTGTTCAAGCAAACGTTATGGAACAGTTTATGTTGAGTAAAAATATGAATTTACGTAATAATTACTGAAAATTCTGTTGGCAGTAACGGTCATGCAGGCACGTGAGCTCGGGATACAGCTATCGCTAACACACTAAGTAAAGGGCTTTTGATTTTGAATTATTACCAAGTGTTCATTGTCAGGGTAACTAATTTTGAATCATTTTATGACGCATCGCATTTTGAACCACCGTAGAAAAAGCATTCAACTACGTGAAATGGTGCAAGATCGAAATACTCAGATAATGATGCATAAATTATACTGGAAGACTTGTTATGTACTATTTATACAATGATCAAGAGGGACCGATAAGAATGCAAGACCAAGGGAGAAGTTCTCGGATTAAAAACTGCTTATGACTGAGGTGCAGTTTTCTTCTGTGGATGTTCTACGTGTACACTGTATGACCGATTACGGTAATAAAACGAAAACTAACTGGTGGAACTGAAATTTAAGTTGATAGAAGGCTTATGATGGGACTGACTGATGACATTGCTATACTTACAAGGGAACGATCCAACAAGACATGTCGAAACCTACCCTGAAATTTTTTACACAGGAAGAAGGCAACGAAAGAAATGCACTGCCAAAATTTTAACTGCTAAGAGGCATTGTAAGTTTTTTGTAAAAAGCGTTGACGTTACATATTTTTGCCGCGTGAAGAACAGTGTGCGATTCGGTGAATCACTAACTCAGCGCCGCCGTAGCGGAATTATCCGGAGTTCGCAGACGCCACTTTTAAGCACCTAAATCCTGTTTACAATTGAGCGAAAGAATCGAACACGTGCGAATGAGCATTTGCAAAAAATTCGCTACCAATCTCTGGTATATGCGTAGAATCGTTTATACTAGAGGGAACGGAAGAAAACACGAGGTAGCGACATTGCCTATGAACGCTGTGTTATTAGTTTTTAGTTTTTGGAGCTAATATTCGACATAGAGGATACAACTCGATCTTGTTAGAGCCACAATGCGGAACTTTGCTATTCAGTGAGTATTACTTCTTATGGCGAGCGCACTTGTTCATGACGGTGAATGCAAAATGGCGCACAAAAGGAAGAATTTATGTGTCTCAAATTGAATGGAAGCGTGACATACTTGGAGATCGTGCACTTTACACGGAATTGCAGCTCCATCTCTCCTTAGCACTGGTCCAAAATTTTCCTTGTAGGTCGGCTGCCATTTTTCCGTGGTTTCTCGTCACCATTGAGGGGAAACTTATGAACAGAACACTAATGACGGACGTCGAGCACCATCTCAAGAGGTGACACAGCCAGCGTTTTCACTGCGCGTGTAAGGTCAAATGGTCATATTCTTTTTTCTTTTTTCGTTTTTTTTTCCTAAAACAAAAATGGTCTAGTGGCAAGGCGCGCGCTTCGTGATCCAGAGAGCGCGGCATCAAATCTCGTTCAGGCCACAACTTTCTCGCTACGATTTTTAACCTCGTATTCAGATCTCACGGATGCTGGAGTGACCACGAAAGACATGTGGTTCGGATTCCACGGTAAACTTCAGGTCCCCGTCTTCAGGTTAGGTTACTGGGGAAGGTTAGGGACACTTAAACAGCTCAAGTGGTGTCCAGCTGAAAGACCTGCTACAGGCCTACTGGATACACCAGACAGAATTCTCTTTCGCTCGTGCTTGTTAGCTTGTTTCCTCCGGTGAATACCTGGCTTCAACTATACAAGCAAATTTTTGAATAACTTCATAGCGACAGTTCAGTTCTTGCACATATAATTCTGACAAAAGTGGCCTACATTTTATGACAATTCCTGTAGGCCATTCCTTATAATATGTTTGAATATTGTACATTTGACTATCAGTGAAAGAGTTCTTTGTTTATCCCTGTATTTTATTTATTTATTTACATGTCAAGTTCCTTTGGACCAAGTTTGAAACGTCCCCTTAGAAAAATTATACATGACTGTGCTCAAACTGACACACAATATTTTTAGCGCAACGCTATCTGACTTTCAAAAATCCCTACAAAAGAATGGCCCTGACTAACATTAACCTATACCTTTCACAAATCACTTACCTCACCAAATATCTTGGTTACTCGAACTACTGCAACACAGCGAGCGCCACTACTGCCAGCTAAATAAAAGATTCAAACTAACTACTGATAGGCATAGTTAGCAAATGAAAGATGTTAATAGAGAACAAACAATGTATTTACCTTAATAGTCATCAAAAGTCAATATATATATATAGCAGTTCATGACATCCAGTCTTACAAATTTCAAAACTCCGCCATCTCTTTCCCCAAATCCACCACTGCTGGCGGCTCACCTCCAACTGCGCAACGCTACGCGCTGTTAACATCCAGCTGCCCAACACTACAATGGCAGAGAACAAAGCAAACTAGCCAGAGACTGCACACAGCACAGCCAGTGATTTTCAGACAGAGCGCTACGTAACGTTGCCAATAAGAAAACATAAACAGCCTACTTACATAGCCTCCATGCTCCCCACAAAAAATTTTACAAATAGTTTTGGGCAGTGGCCAATAATAAATTGATAAAATTTTTCATAATTACAATAACAAAGATGTCTATTGGACACACTTATTAATACAATGTTTGTCAAAAGCTAAAATTTTCTCACAGTCCATAAAGACAGTCCTGATCATTCATCACAGTATTAATTACAATTTTATGCACAAAGTCTAAGCAGTAAAAGAAAATGCACACGGAAATAGTGGATTTCCATGCAGTCTTGAAGAAGTAGTGTTGTCTAGTCATCAAAAGTCATAATATATATAGCAGTTCATGACATCCAGTCTTACAAATTTCAAAACTCCGCCATCTCTCTCCCCACATCCACCACTGCTGGCGGCTCACCTCCAACTGCGCAACGCTACGCGCTGTTAACATTCAGCTGCCCAACACTACAATGGCAGGCAACAAAGCAAACTAGCCACAGACTGCACACAGCACAGCCAGTGATACGCGCTACGTAACGTTGCCAATAAGAAAACATCAACAGCCTACTTACACGCTGAGGAACAAATCTCTAGGGTCATGGAACGTGTCAGAACATGAAATTACAACATAAAAGTAATAACAGATAAAAATAAATGTTCATGAACCTGAAAAAATTTTAAATAATTTTAAGTAAATGCAATCAACAATACAATAAGGATCAGCTTAATTTTTCAAGGAACTCCTCGACAGAATAGAAGGAGTGGCCCATAAAGAAGCTCTTCAGTTTCGATTTGAAAGCTCGTGGATTACTGCTAAGACTTTTGAACTCGAGTGGTAGCTTACTAAAAATGGATGCAGCAGTTTACTGCACATTTTTTGCAGTATATATATATATATACTGCAAATATATATATATATATATACACTCCCCAATCCATATATACATATATCACCTTTGCATATATATATATATATATATATATATATATATATATATATATATATATATATATATATATATATGATGTGACTTACCGAACGAAAGCGCTGGCAGGTCGATAGACACACAAACAAACACAAACACACACACAAAATTCAAGCTTTCGCAACAAACTGTTGCCTCATCAGGAAAGAGGGTAAGGAGAGGGAAAGACGAAAGGATGTGGGTTTTAAGGGAGAGGGTAAGGAGTCATTTCAATCCCAGGAGCGGAAAGACTTACCTTAGGGGGAAAAAGGACAGGTATACACTAGCACACACACACATATCCCAAATGTAGGGGTAGCGCAGGAGTAGGTTTAATAATGAATAAAAAAATAGGGGTGCGGGTTAGCTACTACAAACAGCATAGTGAACGCATTATTGTGGCCAAGATAGACACAAAGCCCATGCCTACTACAGTAGTACAAGTTTATATGCCAACTAGCTCTGCAGATGATGAAGAAATAGATGAAATGTATGACGAGATAAAAGAAATTATTCAGGTAGTGAAGGGAGACGAAAATTTAATAGTCATGGGTGACTGGAATTCGTCAGTAGGAAAAGGGAGAGAAGGAAACATAGTAGGTGAATATGGATTGGGGAGAAGGAATGAAAGAGGAAGCCGCCTTGTAGAATTTTGCACAGAGCAAAACTTAATCATAGCTAACACTTAATTCAAGAATCATGAAAGGAGGCTGTATACATGGAAGAAGCCTGGAGATACTGACAGGTTTCAGATAGATTATATAATGGTAAGACAGAGATTTAGGAACCAGGTTTTAAATTGTAAGACATTTCCTGGGGCAGATGTGGATTCTGACCACAATCTATTGGTTATGAACTGCAGATTGAAACTGAAGAAACTGCAAAAAGGTGGGAATTTAAGGAGATGGGACTTGGATAAACTGAAAGAACCAGAGGTTGTAGAGTGTTTCAGGAAGAGCATAAGGGAACAATTGACAGGAATGGGGGAAGGAAATACAGTAGAAGAAGAATGGGTAGCTCTGAGGGATGAAGTGGTGAAGGCAGCAGACGATCAAGTAGGTAAAAAGACGAGGGCTAATAGAAATCCTTGGGTAACAGAAGAAATATTGGATTTAATTGATGAAAGGAGAAAATATAAAAATGCAGTAAATGAAGCAGGCAAAAGGGAATACAAACGTCTCAAAAATGAGATCGACAGGAAGTGCAAAATGGCTAAGCAGGGATGGCTAGAGGACAAATGTAAGGATGTAGAGGCTTGTCTCACTAGGGGTAAGATAGATACTGCCTACAGGAAAATTAAAGAGACCTTTGGAGAGAAGAGAACCACTTGTATGAATATCAAGAGCTCAGATGGCAACCCAGTTCTAAGCAAAGAAGGGAAAGCAGAAAGGTGGAAGGAGTGTATAGAGGGTTTATACAAGGGCGATGTACTTGAGGACAATGTTATGGAAATGGAAGAGGATGTAGATGAAGATGAAATGGGAGATAAGATACTGCGTGAAGAGTTTGACAGAGCACTGAAAGACCTGAGTCGAAACAAGGCCCCGGGAGTAGACAACATTCCATTAGAACTACTGATGGCCTCGGGAGAGACAGTCATGACAAAACTCTACCATCTGGTGAGCAGGATGTATGAGACAGGCGAAATACCCTCAGACTTCAAGAAGAATATAATAATTCCAATCCCGAAGAAAGCAAGTGTTGACAGATGTGAAAATTACCGAACTATCAGTTTAATAAGTCACAGCTGCAAAATACTAACGCGAATTCTTTACAGACGAATGGAAAAACTGGTAGAAGCCGACCTCGGGGAAGATCAGTTTGGATTCCGTAGAAATGTGGGAACACGTGAGGCAATACTGACCTTACGACTTATCTTGGAAGAAAGATTAAGAAAAGGCAAACCTACATTTCTAGCATTTGTAGACTTAGAGAAAGCTTTTGACAATGTTGACTGGAATACTCTCTTTCAAATTCTGAAGGTGGCAGGGGTAAAATACAGGGAGCGAAATGCTATTTACAATTTGTACAGAAACCAGATGGCAGTTATAAGAGTCGAGGGGCATGAAAGGGAAGCAGTGGTTGGGAAAGGAGTGAGACAGGGTTGTAGCCTCTCCCCGATGTTATTCAATCTGTATATTGAGCAAGCAGTAAAGGAAACAAAAGAAAAATTCGGAGTAGGTATTAAAATTCATGGAGAAGAAGTAAAAACTTTGAGGTTCGCCGATGACATTGTAATTCTGTCAGAGACAGCAAAGGACTTGGAAGAGCAGTTGAACAGAATGGACAGTGTCTTGAAAGGAGGATATAAGATGAACATCAACAAAAGCAAAACGAGGATAATGGAATGTAGTCAAATTAAGTCGGGTGATGCTGAGGGAATTAGATTAGGAAATGAGATACTTAAAGTAGTAAAGGAGTTTTGCTATTTAGGGAGTAAAATAACCGATGATGGTCGAAGTAGAGAGGATATAAAATGTAGACTGGCAATGGCAAGGAAAGCATTTCTCAAGAAGAGAAATTTGTTAACATCGAATATAGATTTAGGTGTCAGGAAGTCGTTTCTGAAAGTATTTGTATGGAGTGTAGCCATGTATGGAAGTGAGACATGGACGATAACTAGTTTGGACAAGAAGAGAATAGAAGCTTTCGAAATGTGGTGCTACAGAAGAATGATGAAGATAAGGTGGGTAGATCACGTAACTAATGAGGAGGTATTGAATAGGATTGGGGAGAAGAGAAGTTTGTGGCACAACTTGACTAGAAGAAGGGATCGGTTGGTAGGACATGTTCTGAGGCATCGAGGGATCACAAATTTAGCATTGGAGGGCAGCGTGGAGGGTAAAAATCGTAGAGGGAGACCAAGAGATCAATACACTAAGCAGATTCAGAAGGATGTAGGTTGCAGTAGGTACTGGGAGATGAAGAAGCTTGCACAGGATAGAGTAGCATGGAGAGCTGCATCAAACCAGTCTCAGGACTGAAGACCACAACAACAACATATATTGAGAGGCCAATGTCAAAGTACCCAGACTAGTGAACAGGGGTCGACAAGCGGTTCGTGAACTCACACCACTCATTGCCCGAACCGCCCGTTTCTGAGCCAAAAATCTCCTTTTAGAATGGGAAGAGTTACCCCAAAATTTAATACCATCTGACATAAGCGAATCAAAATAAACAAATGAGACTAATTTTCGTGTCGTACGATCAGTCACTTCTGATTGTGTTCGAGTAGTAAAAATGGCAGTATTAAGTCTTTGAACAAGATCCTGAACGTGGTCTTTCCACGACGGCTTACTATCTATCTGAACACCTAGAAATTTGAACTGTTCAGTTTCACTAATCATATGCCCATTCTGTGAAATTAAAACGTCAGGTTTTGTTGAATTGTGTGTTAGAAACCGTAAAAACTGAGTCTAACTGTGATTTAGCATTAATTATTTTCTACAAACCATGAACTTAGGTCATGTACTGCACTATTTGAAACCGAGTCCATGTTGCACACAACGTCCTTTAATACCAAGCTAGTGTCATCAGCAAACCAGAAATATTTTAGAGTTACCCATAATACTAGAGGGCATATCATTTATATAAATAAGGAACAGGAGTGGCCCCAACACTAATCCCTGGGGCACCCCCCACTTGACAGTATCCGACGCAGACCCAACATCACAGCCCTTATCGACAATGTGAATAATAACCTTTTGCTGCCTGTTGCTAAAGTAAGAGGTGAACCAATTGTGAGCTAAACCCCGTATTCCGTAATTGTCCAACTTCCAAAGCAATATTTTGTGATCAACACAATCAAATGCCTTACTTAAATCAAAAAAAATATGCAAAGCTTTCGAAACCTTTTGTTTAGCCCATCCAGTACCTCACAGAGAATAGAGAATATAGCATTTTCTGTTGTTAAACGACTTCTAAAGCTGAACTGTACATCTGATAGCAAATCGTGTGATATAAAATGATTAATTATCATGGTATACACAGCCATTTCAATAACTTTTGCAAACACTGATGGAATAGACATAGGTCTAAAATTATCTACATTATCCCTTTCTCCCTGTTTATAAAGCGGATTTACTACTGAGTACTTTAATCGCTCAGGAAGCTGACCATTCCTAAAGAAAAAATTACAAATATTTCTAAATACAGGGCTAACATGTGCAGCACAGTACTTTAATATTCTGCTAGATACTCCATCATAACCATGAGAGTCCTTAGCCTTCAGTGATTTAATTATTGACTCAATCTCCCTCTTGTCTGTATCACAGAGGAGTATTTCAGACATCAATCTCAGAAAGGGATTTGCCATGAAAGTTGTATGATTTCCTTTAGAAATTAAATTTTTATTTTATTCAACCAGCAGTGCTCAGTAAATGATTGTTAAATACTGTACATAAATCTGATTTGTCAGTAACAGAAATATTTTTACTGCGAACTGACTTCATATCGTCGACCTTGTGCCGCTGACTAGACATTTCCTTCACAACTTCACTTTATCCTGTGAATTAGCTATTATATTTGCATATTACATACTCTTTACCTTTCTAATAACATTTTTAAGCACCTTATAATACTGTTTGTAATGGGCTACTGTAGCTTGATTGTGACTACTTCTAACATTATGATATAATTCCCGCTTTGTTCTACAAGATAGCCTTATCACACTAGCCAGCCACCTGGGCTGTCTATTACTGCTACTGCCCAGTTTAGAACGTTCTAATGGAAAGCAACTCTCAAAGAGCATGAGAAATGTGTTAAGGAAAGCATTCTATTTATCATCAATGTTATCGGCACTATAAACATCCTGCCACTCTTGTTACTTGACAGGGTTTAAAAAAACTCTCTATTGCTGTTGGATTAACTTTCCTACATAGTTTGTAATTAAATATGACGTTGGCTTGAGTACAAACGCCATTTAGTGTTAAAATTTGTGCATCATGGTCTGAAAGGTCATTCACGCTTTTACTAACAGAATGCTCATCTAGTAATGAAGAGTGAATAAAAATATTTTCTATGGCTATGCTACTGTTCCCCTGCATCCTAGTTGGAAAAAACACAGCCTCCATCACATCATATGAATTTAGGAGAATTACCATCATCCTTTTTCTCGCACCATAAATACAAATTTTATATTGAAGTCACCACATATAACTAGTTTCTGGTACTTCCTACAAAGTGAATCAAGACCCCTCTCTAGCTTGAGCAGAAATGCTCTGAAGTTGGAGTTAGGGGACCTATAAACAACATCAATTACAATTTAGTTTCACTACATTCAGTTGCCCCTGCTCAAAATTCAAATATCTGTTCAGTGCAGAGTCGCGATACGTCTATGGACTTAAATCGACTATTGTTTTTTAGGTACAAAGCCATTGCCCCAACCCACAAGGACCTCCTTAAAAATCAGCCAGCTAATCTGTAACCTGGTAAAGGAAGCCTCTAAATTGTCAGTTGATTTAAGTGGTGCTCTGATACACCTATAATTTCAGAGTCAACATCTATAAGCAGTTCACTAACTTTATTTCTAATATCTCTTATATTTTGATGAAATATGATAATTCCTTCCCTACTTGGAAACATTGCATCCTCGGAAGGTGAGCCCTTAGTTAGAGTTACTTCCTGTAAGCAGGTATACCTATCAGCTGACTTCAATCTAAAAAAGTTGCAGCTCTAACAGCAACGACTACAGGAATTTTTCCATGAGTGACCCCACCACCATTACCACCCACTACACTTTCACCATAAGCTTATCCAAGGTCCCCTTCCCATACCTATTGAGGTGCAGGCCATGCCTAATGAAACCCGATCTACTGATAGACCCAACTGACATCACTGACATGTGATCCATGCCCTCCGCCATCAGTGCCCTCCCCAGCCCCACGTTAACGCGCCTAACAGCCGCATTAAGGTGAAGCCGATCACGACGCTGAAACAGTTGCACGAAATGCACATTAGTGCCACCAGTTTGAGTAGCTATCTTTACCAGGTCACCACCTACATCATATTCCCCGCCCCTATCAAGACTGTAGTCGTTACAAAAACGTGAAGTGTCTATTGAATGACAGAAACAATTATTTTTCCTGCATCAGGCGCAGCAGCCAAAGGAAAAATTGATGCAGTCAGGCACTTCGCAGTAACCACTAGTTTTATTTAGACATACCTGGGATGAAGTCAGAAATAGTCCCGGCCGTTGTTCCCCATATTGTGCTGCATACTGGTCATACTTGATCAAATTCGTAAAGTATGGTGAAAAAACCTGGTAATGAACAAATGACTGGTGCTTAAGTCTACTGTTTCGCTGATAATCCTGAAATGAGAGAGAGATATCGGAAATTATGTTGTCTATTAATTTCTTGAAAAATGCTTTCCACTGTCGAAATGATTCTTTATCGAAAGGTTGAATCGCACTTATATTTCTGGGCGAAATTCACATTATATCTACAGAAACAGAGCAATTCTTACGTCCAGACCATGAACCTAACAGAAGCAATCTGTTGGTTTCTGCAGCTGGCAGGAATACGTTTCGAACGAAATGAAAATTACTCTTTCTCATATTTCCAGATTTTGATACGTCGATTACAAGATTTTTGCAACTAAACAGTCCGTTTTTTATTTTTGCTCCTAATTTGCCTTGCAGTTTTGGAAGACAGACATACAGCTGCGGAAACAGAACTACTCATACTTATCACTAGCATTATAGTATATAAATGTGAAATTGCAATCATTGATTGGGCAACCGACTCCGTCTTTTTTCATCCCGAAATGATAAAGTGCAGTGTGTTTGCAGTTCTTTCAGGAAACCTGACTGACCAGCGTTATAAACAGCAGTTCCTGGGATAACAGAAAGTTTAGTCCTTACGTCAGCTATGAATTTCTCTATATGTACGTCCTCAGCAGAAGTAGGTAATTTCGGATGAAAACCACGTTCTTCATATTTCGTCATTGCTAAATTGAGAACGTTAATTGCGTTCCACATTAGTGTGAAACTGGAAGAAGACAGAAGGTACTATTAGCAGGCATGCCTTACGAAAGTACAATAAATATTAATTCAACTTTACCTGTAGTCAATACTTACCAATACTGCAAAAAGCAACTGATAATCTGTAATAGATTTTATTTGAGTGGCTAATTCGAGAAAATAGTAAGTGTGTACTTTAGTATCAGAAAAACTATCAACGAACGGTAAGCTGAAACGTCCTTTATAAATTATGAACGGGTTGTGTCATGTTTCCTGTTTACAAATGTACCGCCGACCTCGACTGTGTGTGTGTGTGTGTGTGTGTGTGTGTGTGTGTGTGTGTACTCAGTTGCGGATGCGCAGTTGCTGCAGCGCCAGTAAGGGTGTACATTTCTACCGCTGCATGGCACACTACAAATTTCGCAATTTTCAGCTACTTTCTTAATACTTCCAATGCCTCTTATCAGCTAAAATTTTGACAGTGCATTTCTTCCGTTGTCTTCTTCCAGTGTAAAAAATTTCAGGGTAGGTTTCCACATGACTTATTACACCATTCCATTTTTAGTGAAAGTGCGAAAGGATGCGGAGTGAAGGAGAACCAGAGAAAGACGAAAGTAACGATAACTGCCAGAAAGGAGAGTGGCAATAAACATATCATGGAAATTAGGGACCACGTAGTACGTGAAATGAAGGAATTCCATTATGTTGGAAGCAAAATAAAACACGAAGAACGAGACAAGAGAGGTATATCAACCAACATATTGTAGGAAAATAGTATTGCTTATTAAAAGATGAGTACTAGTTTTCAAATTAGGTTTTAATTGTGTGGAAGAAGTTTCAGAACATCTGGAGCACCGCAGTGTTTGAGAGCGAACCATTACCCGTGGGCAAAACCGTAAAAGAAGAAAACTGAAGTGATTGAGTTTCATTGTTACAGAACGATGCCAAAAGTTGAGTGGAGAGTTATAATACAAAATGAGGTGAATCTCAACATAATTGCAGAATAACTGGACACATGTTGATAGGTCATGTGGTTAGACATTTGGTACTTCACGGTTCTGTAACCAGCAAAAACTGCAGCAAACGACAGTGTTTAGAATCTGTCCAACAAATAATCGAGGACGTTGGTAGTGCTACTCTGACTGAAGGGACGGTGACTGGACGTTAAGACATGGCAGTGGTGGGCCACATCAAAAGAACAAGAAGCAGACTGACGACACCCCCCCCCCCCCCTGACCCACCAAACAATGTTTGTCATCCGTTCTGTCTTGTTTGACAGCAAGACTTGCAAAATTTTATCGAATTCTGCCTCCGATATTAGATCCGGTATGCCTTCCCGATAGCCATTTCTATTACATAAGTAGAAAATTGCTATCACTCGTCGACAGAACCAGTTACACGGAAAATTATACACGTTTATGTACATCTATAGTCCCAAAGTCACTCCACGGTATGTCGTGCAGAATATTTCTGGTATCCGCCCACCTTCCTCTGTTGTATTCACATGACATGCATGCCGGAACGATTACTCATGACACTTCGTATGAACTTTGACTTCTCTGACTTCCTGTTCTCACTGTTTCCGTTGGTCTGTTTCCAATTGTGTAAACAAAGCGAACAGTAGGGGATCTACACTCCTGGAAATGGAAAAAAGAACACATTGACACCGGTGTGTCAGACCCACCATACTTGCTCCGGACACTGCGAGAGGGCTGTACAAGCAATGATCACACGAACGGCACAGCGGACACACCAGGAACCGCGGTGTTGGCCGTCGAATGGCGCTAGCTGCGCAGCATTTGTGCACCGCCGCCGTCAGTGTCAGCCAGTTTGCCGTGGCATACGGAGCTCCATCGCAGTCTTTAACACTGTTAGCATGCCGCGACAGCGTGGACGTGAACCGTATGTGCAGTTGACGGACTTTGAGCGAGGGCGTATAGTGGGCATGCGGGAGGCCGGGTGGACGTACCGCCGAATTGCTCAACACGTGGGGCGTGAGGTCTCCACAGTACATCGATGTTGTCGCCAGTGGTCGGCGGAAGGTGCACGTGCCCGTCGACCTGGGACCGGACCGCAGCGACGCACGGATGCACGCCAAGACCGTAAGGTCCTACGCAGTGCCGTAGGGGACCGCACCGCCACTTCCCAGCAAATTAGGGACACTGTTGCTCCTGGAGTATCGGCGAGGACCATTCGCACCCGTCTCCATGAAGCTGGGCTACGGTCCCGCACACCGTTAGGCCGTCTTCCGCTCACGCCCCAACATCGTGCAGCCCGCCTCCAGTGGTGTCGCGACTGGCGTGAATGGAGGGACGAATGGAGACGTGTCGTCTTCAGCGATGAGGGTCGCTTCTGCCTTGGTGCCAATGATGGTCGTATGCGTGTTTGGCGCCGTGCAGGTGAGCGCCACAATCAGGACTGCATACGACCGAGGCACACAGGGCCAACACCCGGCATCATGGTGTGGGGAGCGATCTCCTACACTGGCCGTACACCACTGGTGATCGTCGAGGGGACACTGAATAGTGCACGGTACATCCAAACCGTCATCGAACCCATCGTTCTACCATTCCTAGACCGGCAAGGGAACTTGCTGTTCCAACAGGACAATGCACGTCCGCATGTATCCCGTGCCACCCAACGTGCTCTAGAAGGTGTAAGTCAACTACCCTGGCCAGCAAGATCTCCGGATCTGTCCCCCATTGAGCATGTTTGGGACTGGATGAAGCGTCGTCTCACGCGGTCTGCACGTCCAGCACGAACGCTGGTCCAACTGAGGCGCCAGGTGGAAATGGCATGGCAAGCCGTTCCACAGGACTACATCCAGCATCTCTACGATCGTCTCCATGGGAGAATAGCAGCCTGCATTGCTGCGAAAGGTGGATATACACTGTACTAGTGCCGACATTGTGCATGCTCTGTTGCCTGTGTCTATGTGCCTGTGGTTCTGTCAGTGTGATCATGTGATGTATCTGACCCCAGGAATGTGTCAATAAAGTTTCCCCTTCCTGGGACAATGAATTCACGGTGTTCTTATTTCAATTTCCAGGAGTGTATTTTACCATTTATGCGATCACTTTCAAATGCCTATCCGCGCGCCAGTCATCGTACCACCACAGAACTTCTTGTATGTCGCTACACCTTCCGGCGTCGTACTCTTCCACTGACAACAGCAGCGTTTGCGAACACATTCAGAATAGTTTGAAACTACACCACTAAATCAATACGCCTCCGCCAACGTGCATGTGTGTTGGTAGATAGATGGCTGAGTCGCTACCTGCAACTGGGAACTCCTGGCCTTCTGCAACTTGAAACGTTGTTGCTCGCAGCTATTGCAGGTCCCACTCTTGTTTTTCGTAGCAGGCGACCCGTGAAATGTACTCCGCAGTTTCTCATTCCCGTGCCGTTAAGATAGCCGTCTCAAGGAAGATAGCAGTGGGCTGTAGGCGCAGGCCCACACGACTTGCCGTCCTCCACTGCAGCACCCCGGGCGACCGTTTCATGTGACGTGTGTGTGTGTGTGTGTGTGTGTGTGTGTGCGTGTGTCAGCGTGTGTGCGCGCGCTAGTGCAGGTAGCAAGAAGCGCTCGCGACGACTTCCTCAGTCCAACCACTGCAGCCGCTTTCCGATGTACGCAAGCAGCAATAGGAGAACCGAATCCCGGCACAGTAGCAGAAACCTCCAAGAACGTTTCGCAGTAACATTTAATTCCGGAGTTTTTATTTATTTATTCGTTGTACACCACATCCTCGATCACAACAACCCTTATGTTGGTCTATTTCTATTTCTTTCTATTCTGGGTATTACGCTAATTTTAGTGTCTACCACACTATTCCTCCTTATTTTTGTTTGTTGCAGTTTCTGTCGCAACATCATAAAGACGGTTACGTAAACGCTTCGCCACATGTAGTTTTCCAATGGCATCTTTTTCCATTCTCGGTCGGGTATTACTTTACTGTAACAGAAAGAGTCATATTTTATTTCAGTCTACACTGCCAGGCAGGCGAACCGCACGTAAGGGATGTCGAAGGCGTTGCCTAGCATTCAGGCGTTGGGGCAGCCACGAGGCTGAACGTGTGTAGAAGTTAATAGTATGGATATACCGAATGGTCCATTGATAGCGACCGGGCCAAATATCTCACGAATAAGCATCAAACGAAAAAACTACAAAGAACGAAATTCGTCTAGCTTGAAGGGGGATACCAGATGGCGCAATGGTTGGCGCGCTAGATGGCACAGCCATAGGTCAAACGGATATCAGCTGCGTTTTTTAAAATAGGAACCCCCATTTTTTATTACATATTCGTGTAGTACGTAAGGAAATATGAATGTTTTAGTTGGACGACTTTTTACGCTTTGTGAAACAAGGCGCTGTAATAGTCACAAACCTATACGTACGTGGTATCACGTACAATTCCGCCAGTGCGGACGGCAATTGCTTCGTGATACATTACCCGTGTTAAAATGGACCGTTTACCAATTGCGGAAAAGGTCGATATCGTGTTGATGTATCGCTATTGTGATCAAAATGACCAACGGGCGTGTGCTACGTATGCTGCTCGGTATCCTGGACGACATCATCCAAGTGTCCGGACCGTTCGCCGGATAGTTACGTTATTTAAGGAAAAAGGAAGTCTTGAGCCACATGTGAAACGTCAGTCACGAGCTGTAACAAATGATGATGCTCAATAAGTGTTTTAGCTGCTGTAGCGGCTAATCCGCACATCAGTGGCAGACAAACTCGGCGAGAACAAGGAATCTCAAAAACGTCGGTGTTGAGAATGCTACATCAACATCGATGGCACCGGTACCATATTTCTATGCACCAGGAATCACATTGCGTCGACTCTGAACGTTGTGTACAGTTCTGCCACTAGGCACAAGAGAAATTACGGGACGATTACAGATTTTTTGCACGCGTTCTATTTAGCGACGAAGCATCATTCACCAACAGCAGTAACGTAAACCGGCATAATATGAACTATTGGTCAACGGTAAATTCACGATGGTGCGACAAGTGGAACATCAGCGCCCTGGGCGGGATAATGTATGGTTCGGCATTACGGGAGGAAATATAATTCAAAAAATGGCTCTGAGCACTATGGGACTCAACTGCTGTGGTCATAAGTCCCCTAGAACTTAGAACTACTTAAACCTAACTAACCTAAGGACATCACACACATCCATGCCCGAGGCAGGATTCGAACCTGCGACCGTAGCAGTCGCACGGTTCCGGACTGCGCGCCTAGAACCGCGAGACCACCGCGGCCGGCGAAATATAATTGGCCCCCATTTCATTGATGGCAATCTAAATGGTGCAATGTATGCAGATTTCCTACGTAATGTTCTACCGATGTTACTACAAGATGTTTCACTGCATGACAGAATGGCGATGTACTTCGAACATGATGGATGTCCGGCACATAGCTCGCGTGCGGTTGAAGCGGTATAGAACAGCATATTTCATCACAGGTGGACTGGTCGTCGAAGCACCATACCACGGCCCGCACGTTCACCGGATCTGACGTACCCGGATTTCTTTCTGTGGGGAAAGTTGAGGGATATTTGCTATCGTGATCCCGTGACAACGCCTGACAACATGCGTCAGCGCATTGTCAATGCATGTGCTAACATTACGGAAAGCGAACTACTCGCTGTTGAGAGGAATGTCGTTACACTTACTGCGAAATGCATTGAGGTTGACGGACATCATTTTGAGCATTTATTGCATTAATGATGTATTTACAGGTAATCACGCTGTAACAGCATGCGTTCTCAGAAATAATAAGTTCACAAAGGTACATGTATCACATTGGAACAACCGAAATAGAATGTTCAAACGTACTTACGTTCTGTATTTTAATTTTAAAAAACCTACCTGTTACCAACTGTTCGTCTAGAATTGTGAGACATATGTTTGTGACTATTACAGCTCCATCTATCACAAAGCGAAAAAAGTGGTCCAACTAAAACATTCATATTTCTTTACATACTACACGAATATGTTATAAAAATGCATACTATTTAATAAAACGCAGTTGATATCCGTTTGACCTATGGCTGCGTCATTTAGTCGGCCAACCATAGCGCCGTCTGGTTTCCCCCTTCAAGCTAGACAAGTTTCGTTCTTTGTAATTTTTTCGTTTGACGCTTATTTTGTGAGATATTTGGCCCGGTCACGATCAGTGCACCACCCTGTATACAACTTGCTCAACAAAGGTGCGTGGGCGGCACCGAGGCACCGTTTTAGAGATACTCTTTGCCATTTAATTCACTTGCATGATGATATTGTACATCCTCGTAATAACGTCACATGATGGGGTGTAACAGAAGGGATGAAAAAGAATAAGCAAACTTTGTTGCTTTGAATCACGTTCAGGTTTCGTCCAGTGGTTTTGAACAGTGCCTAGTGGTCCTATCCTGTATAAAGAAGCAAAAATTGCGGTCGCACTACACTCCAAAGATGTTGGATCACCCTCAGTGTGGCTCCAGCCACATAATGTCAGAATATGGTTGAATTGTCCAGGCGGTATCAGCAGTGTGGAACCTTGTCATGAACGTTGTCCTATTGCTCACTGCACTGCTAAGTGTCGTTTTCCACCAAGAAATAAGTGGGAATCAACGCCCCATGCGAAATGGTGGTTTCATTGACGTCCTTTATTCCTTTTCTTGTCGACTCTGGGCGGCGATGCATCTCATATGCTTCCCTCGACCACGCTTAAGAACACTAGTTGTCGCGATTCTCACCTCCTTCAGAAAGGTGGCAAAAGAAGGACTGAAGTGTCGGTTCGATGGGTGTGACGATCTACCCACCATGTGATACGTGGCGTTGGGTAGAATTGTGGTGAAACTTGGTGCCAGTGTGGTACGCTACAACTCACATGAAGGTCTGTGCTGTGGCCTGTTTTTTGCACGTGTCGACACGTTGCTGTTTGAAGAGTCACCGCGTCCGAAGGTGACGACGCTGGACGTCAAGCTTTTGCACCATTATAGAGGGCATTTGTAGGTATGTTTAAAGCAAATTTCAAACTTATGCGTCATAATGGGAGACAATTAAGGGCTTCTGAAAGAACGATTCTTTAAATTTGTAGGGTAGCGTTATTTTCACAACTTTTACAATTATGTCTATAACCTGCTGCTGTTAGTGTTGTTACAACCGCTTATGCTATTTTTACAACGACAAACAATACGACTGTTACAACTCCGAAAATGCTCCGTCACGTACAGACTCCAAAAAGTAAGTTACACGTACCGTCCAACGCTTTCAATTTCGCGAAAGAAGAGTGACTAGTTTTCAGAAGAAAGACTACATGTTCTGACTTCCTGCAGCTACTCTTGTGCCGCAGTACGAATAACAACAGGAGAAACAAGCTGCGAGAGGTTGGCAAGGCAACTGAAAACATACTCCTGAGTTGAACGTGGGACAGTGCGGTTCTTTTAAACGAAGCTTGAAGAACAAGGGAGGGGGAAAGTTGTGCAAAAGCTTGTTTTCATGAACGACTATGCAACGTACCACATGGAGCGCACAACACAATCTATGATTCAAGATCTCCGGTTTCAGGTTTGGAAAGACTTACTACACAAAGCACTTCTTGCATCATGTAATTTCCATCTTTTTCGTAAGCTGAAGCGTCACCTGAGGGGAACAATATTTTTCAACGATAATGAAGTTCACATAGCTGTTCTCGAACCCATTCGCTCCAAAATGTGGATTGTTGTCGTTGAGGATCTGAACGACTGTTAGTTCGTTACGGTCGTTGTTTACAGATATACGGTCACTGTACTAAAAATAGCGCCATGTTCCTGCTTCAGAATTCAATAAAAATTATTTGGCCTGTAATGTGTAAACCACTTTTTAATGTACCCTCATACCACTGCCACCACTTTGATTTTTCTACAACAACTACAGGTACCGAAAATGATGATATTAACTACAGCACTAAAACTTCTAAAGTAATTACTGTTGGTAATATTAAGGTCAGTGAGCCTCACAGAGTAAAAGGAGAGCATATTGTTTTCTCCAACGAATGTCGACGGTCGGCGTGCACTAAAAGTACACTACTGGCAATTAAAATTGCTACACCAAGAAGAAATGCAGATGATAAATGGGTATTCATTGGACAAATATATTATACTAGAACTGACGTGTGATTACATTTTCACACAATTTGGGTGCACAGATCCTGAGAAATCAGTACCCAGAACTACCACCTCTGGCCGTGATAACGGCCGTGATACGCCTGGGCATTGAGTCAAACAGAGCTTCGATGGCGTGTACAGATACAGCTTCTACACGATACCACAGTTCATTAAGAGTAGTGACTGGCGTATTGTGACAAACCAGTTGTTCGGCCACCATTGACCAGGCGTTTTCAATTGATGAGAGATCTGTTGAATGTGCTGGCCAGGGCAGCAGTCGAACATTTTCCGTATCCAGAAAGGCCCGTACAGGACATGCAACATGCGGTCGTGCATTATCCTGCTGAAATTTAGGGTCTCGCAGGGCTCGAATGAAGGGTACAGCCACCGGTCGTAACACATCTGAAATGCAACGCCCGCTGATCAAAAGTGACGTCAATGCGAACAAGAGATGACCGAGACGTGTAACCAATGGCACCCCGTACCATCACGTCGGGTGATACGCCAGTATGGCGATGACGAATACACGCTTTCAATGTGCGTTCACCGCGATGTCGCCAAACACGGATGCTACCATCATGATGCTGTAAAGAGAACCTGGATTCATCCGAAAATTGACGTTTTGCCATTCGTGCACGTAGGTTCGTCGTTGAGTACACCATCGCGGGCGCTCCTGTCTGTGATGCAGCGTCAAGGATAGCCGCAGCTATGGTCTCCGAGCAGGTAGTCGATGCTGCTGCAAACGTAGTGGAACTGTTCGTGCAAATGGTTGTTGTCTTGCAAACGTCCCCCTCTGTTGACTCAGAGATCGAGACGAGGCTGCACGATCCGTTACAGCCATGCGGATAAGATACCTGTCATCTCGACTGCTAGTGATACGAGGCCATTAGGATCCAGCACGGCGTTCCGTATTACCCTCCTGAAACCACCGATTCCATATTCTGCTAACAGTCATTCGATCTCGACCAACGCGAGCAGCAATGTCGCGAGACGATAAACCGCAATCGCGATAGGATACAGTCCCACCTTTATCAAAGTGGGAAACGTGATGGTACGCATTTGTCCTCCTTACACGAGGCATCACAACAACGTTTCACCAGGCAACGCCCGTCAACTGCAGTTTGTGTATGAGAAATCGGTTAGAAACTTTACTCGTGTCAGCACGTTGTAGGTGTCGCCACCGGCGCCAACCTTGTGTGAATGCTCTGAAAAGCTAATCATTTGCATATCACAGCATCTTCTTCCTGTCGATTAAATTTCGCGTCTGTATCACGTCATCTTCGTGGTGTAGCAATTTTAATGGCCAGTAGTGTATTAAGTCGTCAACTTGCGCTAAAACTACTAACAATTCCTGTCTGCTTTATAAACTATCCAGAGGCAGTTCTAAGTTCATATCCCAAAATTTGGAAACGATAATGGATCTTTGAATCCATCCTTTTGGTAGTATGTGTGGTTAATATTGATATAGAATTCTACAGCATCATGGAACAGTAAGTGCAAAAATCCAAATGGCAACAGTCTAACAGTTTGGGCGGCCCGGTTCCCTTACTCTTCTAAATAACGGAGGATACCGTAAGTTATCGCACGTTCCAGGTATGGCATACATTATATCTGTTACTTATTGTGTGTCTGCACTGTCTGTTAATTGCAAAGAAGGGAAGGCAGAAAGGTGGAAGGAGTATATAGAGGGTTTATACAAGGGCGATGTACTTGAGGACAATATTATGGAAATGGAAGAGGATGTAGATGAAGATGAAATGGGAGATAAGATACAGCGTGAAGAGTTTGACAGAGCACTGAAAGACCTGAGTCGAAACAAGGCCCCGGGAGTAGACAACATTCCATTAGAACTACTGTTGGCCTTGGGAGAGCCAGTCATGACAAAACTCTACCATCTGGAGAGCAAGATGTATGAGACAGGCGAAATACCCACAGACTTCAAGAAGAATATAATAAATCCAATCCCAAAGAAAGCAGGTTTTGACAGATCTATAAATTACCGAACTATCAGTTTAATAAGTCACAGCTGCAAAATACTAACGCGAATTCTTTACAGACGAATGGAAAAACTGGTAGAAGCCGACCTCGGGGAAGATCAGTTTCGATTCCGTAGAAATGTTGGAACACGTGAGGCAATACTAACCTTACGACTTATCTTAGAAGAAAGATTAAGAAAAGGCAAACCTACGTTTCTAGCATTTGTAGACTTAGAGAAAGCTTTTGACAACGTTAACTGGAATACTCTCTTTCAAATTCTGAAGGTGGCAGGGGTAAAATACAGGGAGCGAAAGGCTATTTACAATTTGTACAGAAACCAGATGGCAGTTATAAGAGTCGAGGGGCATGAAAGGGAAGCAGTGGTTGGGAAGGAGTGAGACAGGGTTGTAGCCTCTCCCCGATGTTATTCAATCTGTATATTGAGCAAGCAGTAAAGGAAACAAAAGAAAAGTTCGGAGTAGGTATTAAAATTCATGGAGAAGAAGTAAAAACTTTGAGGTTCGCCGATGACATTGTAATTCTGTCAGAGACAGCAAAGGACTTGGAAGAGCAGCTGAACGGAATGGACAGTGTCTTGAAAGGAGGATATAAGATGAACATCAACAAAAGCAAAACGAGGATAATGGAATGTAGTCAAATTAAATCGGGTGATGCTGAGGGGATTAGATTAGGAAGTGAGACACTTAAAGTAGTAAAGGAGTTTTGCTATTTAGGGAGTAAAATAACTGATGAGGGTCGAAGTAGAGAGGATATAAAATGTAGACTGGCAATGGCAAGGAAATCGTTTCTGAAGAAGAGAAATTTGTTAACATCGAGTATAGATTTAAGTGTCAGGAAGTCGTTTCTGAAAGTATTTGTATGGAGTGTAGCCATGTATGGAAGTGAAACATGGACGATAACCAGTTTGGACAAGAAGATAATAGAAGCTTTCGAAATGTGGTGCTACAGAAGAATGCTGAAGATAAGGTGGGTCGATCACGTAACTAATGAGGAGGTATTGAATAGGATTGGGGAGAAGAGAAGTTTGTGGCACAACTTGACTAGAAGAAGGGATCGGTTGGTAGGACATGTTTTGAGGCATCAAGGGATCACAAATTTAGCATTGGAGGGCAGCGTGGAGGGTAAAAATCGTAGAGGGAGACCAAGAGATCAATACACTAAGCAGATTCAGAAGGATGTAGGTTGCAGTAGGTACTGGGAGATGAAGAAGCTTGCACAGGATAGAGTAGCATGGAGAGCTGCATCAAACCAGTCTCAGGACTGAAGACCACAACAACAACAACATTGTGTGTCTGCATTGTCTGTTAATTGCAGCCACCGTTACCTAAATCAATATTGAGAATTATTCAACCCGACTAGAATTATTTGGCATTTTAATCTGTTGATTAGCGCTTTTATCCAAAATAATGTCTAGTACGGCTTTGAGACAATCATCTTGCTGTAGTTCGAATATCCGGTCGACGTTTTTCCCTGTGTTTCGGAATCAGATTTCGGTTTCAAAACTCCACCTCCTGCAAAACACACTGGCCGGGTCTCTCAGTTACTTGAGGGTTGAGGCTTTGAGGTTATAAAACTGAGGCGTTGTGGTGAAGATGACGGCAGTTATGACGGAGAAGGGTTATGACGTAATCGTTGAACCGTATTAAGAGACATAAGTTGTAGCTGGGATAGCAGCTGTCATCAAATTCGTGAGTGGACTCGAGGGCTTACGGGGCACGACACCCTACACAGGTCTCTCAGGGGGAGAGATACAGTTCACGACTAAAATCATAGTTGAATAAAACACAGCTTCGGCGTTATGTCTTGTGAAGATGGTCCACGACGAAAACCGTTCAAATGATTCAAATGGCTCTGAGCACTATGGGACTTAACATCTGAGGTCATAAGTCCCCTACAACTTAGAACTACTCTTACCTAACTAACCTAAGGACATCACACACATCCATGCCAGAGACAGGATTCGAACCTGCGACCGTAGCGGTCGCGAGGTTCCAGACTGAAGCGCCTAGAACCGCTCGGCCACAGAGGCCGACGAGGAGAACCGGTAGGCATAAAAGTTGAAATAAAAACAGCTGATGGTTAAAATTCGTTTTATAAAGTTAACTAACAGCTGCTTAATGTCACCTAACCAAAAGATTAAATTACAGTTCTCCAGTTCTCACGGTACCTATAACGCGACTGTAGTGACTGTACCACGGATTACTTACCTTTTGTGAATAGTCCAGTTTAAGCTCATGTTCTGAGCATGTGCGAGTAGAGTTTACAGATACGTCTATGCCTAAATTTATGTAAGAATGACGAGAAGCAAGCCACATAAGGTGTTTCATTTATGCAAGATGCTTGCATGAGCATAAAAGAGACATTTTGCTGTAGTTAAGGTAAGTGGCTAGATAGTATTTTGAAACTACTTCTAGATGAGATATCTAGCTATGGGGAATGTGTATAGCGAAAGCCTAGTATTTTTAATTTAGTCTGATTGGGCCGTTGATGTTATGAACAGCAACATGTTGGTAATTTTACGAAATGTGATTGTTAGTTTAGGATAAGAGACATACTCTGACGGCTAAGTACAGAAGTAAAGGAGGATAGTGAGCTGTCTCAAAACTACGATGGAATAGTACTTATAGCTCATTAGTGGAAGTAAGCAAATGCACGTATCAAGAAATAAAAATGGCTCGGAGCACTATGGGTCCCTAGAACTTAGAACTACTTAAACCTAACTAACCTAAGGACATAAGACACATCCATGTCCGAGGCAGGATTCGAACCGGCGACCGTGGCAGTCGCGCGGTTCCGGACTGAAGCGCCTAGAACCGCTCGGCCACCGCGGCCGGTCTAAGAAATAAACGTACATATATTTTTATAATTTTATTTAATCTATTGACTTCAATAGAAAACGCGAGCATACAAATTTCAATAGCGACCATAAAGGCCACCAATAGAAAGAAAAGGTTTTCCTTTAGGGACGTATGGTTTGATTAGAGAAATCCCTTTGTGGGTACAACATCTCACAACAGCTTAAAATGATCTCAAAATAATCACTGGGCCTGTCTTCCAAAATGATACACAGGGGATCAGACTCTTCAGTGATATAACGACACATGTATTATAATACATATCTTAAAATGAAAGACTTTGCTAAGCGATGCGGCCGTGGTATATTTAAATACGTATACCGGACTGGAAGGATAGTGCGTGGGAAAGAGTGGGCATACATTTTTGCAATGTTGTACGATGCCTCCTGGATACACTAAACAGTATTCCTACGAGATGTTTTAACACTGCTGCTGAAAGGACAAGTAAATGGCGTGGACGGTAAATATTTTATACACTAGATTTGTCTAGAGGCTTAGAGTGACAGCATAGAGAATATTGCAGGAATCGTGAATGGTATACAAAAGTAACCAATCGAATTAAGTGCAGTAACACACATCAAATACACTAATGTCTGTTTCACAGAACTTGTGCACAGTTTGTAGAAATAGCCAGTGAGTAGAACTATACGAACTACACTCCTGGAAATTGAAATAAGAACACCGTGAATTCATTGTCCCAGGAAGGGGAAACTTTATTGACACATTCCTGGGGTCAGATACATCACATGATCACACTGACAGAACCACAGGCACATAGACACAGGCAACAGAGCATGCACAATGTCGGCACTAGTACAGTGTATATCCACCTTTCGCAGCAATGCAGGCTGCTATTCTCCCATGGAGACGATCGTAGAGATGCTGGATGTAGTCCTGTGGAACGGCTTGCCATGCCATTTCCACCTGGCGCCTCCGTTGGACCAGCGTTCGTGCTGGACGTGCAGACCGCGTGAGACGACGCTTCATCCAGTCCCAAACATGCTCAATGGGGGACGGATCCGGAGATCTTGCTGGCCAGGGTAGTTGACTTACACCTTCTAGAGCACGTTGGGTGCCACGGGATACATGCGGACGTGCATTGTCCTGTTGGAACAGCAAGTTTCCTTGCCGGTCTAGGAATGGTAGAACGATGGGTTCGATGACGGTTTGGATGTGCCGTGCACTATTCAGTGTCCCCTCGACGATCACCAGTGGTGTACGGCCATTGTAGGAGATCGCTCCCCACACCATGATGCCGGGTGTTGGCCCTGTGTGCCTCGGTCGTATGCAGTCCTGATTGTGGCGCTCACGTGCACGGTGCCAAACACGCATACGACCATCATTGGCACCAAGGCAGAAGCGACTCTCATCGCCGAAGACGACACGTCTCCATTCGTCCCTCCATTCACGCCTGTCGCGACACCACTGGAGGCGGGCTGCACGATGTTGGGGCGTGAGCGGAAGACGGCCTAACGGTGTGCGGGACCGTAGCCCAGCTTCATGGAGACGGTTGCGAATGGTCCTCGCCCATACCCCAGGAGCAACAGTGTCCCTAATTTGCTGGGAAGTGGCGGTGCGGTCCCCTACGGCACTGCGTAGGATCCTACAGTCTTGGCGTGCATCCGTGCGTCGCTACGGTCCGGTCCCAGGTCGACGGGCACGTGCACCTTCCGCCGACCACTGGCGACAACATCGATGTACTGTGGAGACTTCACGCCCCACGTGTTGAGCAATTCGGCGGACGTCCACCCGGCCTCCCGCATGCCCACTATACGCCCTCGCTCAAAGTCCGTCAACTGCACATACGGTTCACGTCCACGCTGTCGCGGCATGCTACCAGTGTTAAAGACTGCGATGGTGCTCCGCATGCCACGGCAAACTGGCTGACACTGACGGCGGCGGTGCACAAATGCTGCGCAGCTAGCACCATTCGACGGCCAACACCGCGGTTCCTGGTGTGTCCGCTGTGCCGTGCGTGTGATCATTGCATGTACAGCCCTCTCGCAGTGTCCGGAGCAAGTATGGTGGGTCTGACACACCGGTGTCAATGTGTTCTTTTTTCCATTTCCAGGAGTGTAGATAGAGCAGCGACAAATATTCAGCGTCTAAACCCAAGATGGTGAAGCAGTGAAGATAAAGTAAATATAAATGGGGGAATGAAGAGCACAGCCATATGTTAGCTAACTTGTACTCCAGGCTCTTGTTTTGTAAAATACGAACTGTAGGAGCAGCTCCTTCGTTGTTGCCACATTTTAGCCTCTCAAGAATTAGGTGGGCCAAACTACTCCAGAAGAAGATGAGGGTGGCGGTGGGGAAATGCTAGAGCCTGACGCTGAAACCCGCAAGCTCAGCACCTGTGCCATACTAGTAGCTCCGCAGAGAGGCAATACCCACGAACTTTTTGACAACGTTAGCCGGGACTGAACCAAGATAAGACCTGTGTTATCCTCTACAAAACCTGGCCTTACGGTCAGACTGGCCGTTGCAGTACGGCTAGGCTTCGAATTTGGGTCTGCTGTGTGTTGACATCCACTATGAGGACGCCGACGTTCTTCCTGGCGCAGGCCACAGCCGGATGGCACAGTGCTATCCTAGTGCCTTCTTGGTCACTGAGGCGCTAGGCGCCTGCCAGGGCTCGACACTTGCTTCAGCTGGGTGGAATGGAGAAGTGTAAAACACCATATGCTCGCAGCATCTGATTCAGTGCTACTGACGTATGCTGAGTATGCAGGGCCTAGGCACTACTGGGGCACCAGCAATCGCTGTCCTCATGACAATGATTCTCACTGTTGTAGGCCGTGAGATCCATACTTCACCAATCCTATGGAACACGGATGCTGTAGATCAACTCTGGTCTACACTCCATGGCTGGGGTAAGAATATTCAACTCCTGAAGCTTGTTGGAATAAAAATGAGTTTTCACGAACATCATTCGTCTTCTGTCAGTCACCTTCACATCCGACGGTCTTCCGTACCCCTTGCCAAACATTAGAACCTAAGAGTGTGGGTGGAAGAGCCATGACCATCCGGACAACAAGAAAATGGCTCTTCCATCCTTCTGTCAGTACCTAACCGATGCGTTACAGGTGTTTCGTTGTGCCACAGATCACACTTAGCTTTTGCACCAATACCAATTACAAAAAGTTTACCACAAAGACTACAACAAATGCGGTTCAATTTTTCGTTGTTTGCGTATATTGTATCACATTAATCCTTTATTTCAATTTCTGTCCGAGTTACGTGTAATATATTGTGGTTACTAGTTTCGAATTTAGTCAATATGTAAATGGAATTTTGCTTTGCTAACCTGTTGCAGTGGTTGACTACGTTCGAAATTAGGGATCGGTAAAACCTACACACAGCTAAGGCAGAAATTGGAATACAAGGTTATCAAATATAAGTTGCTGGTCTTTCCCCCAAAAAATGCCGAAACTACATAAATTTAATCACAGTGCTGAAAGTATATGGTTACAAAAAATCATTTAGTATCTCCTACAATAACTTCTACAACTATGGCGACCTCAGCACACAAACGAGTGATTTTCGTAACTTTCATCTTCTGTTGGAAGCTGTTACCTCAGTCACTGGATACTTCATTTTCGACATGACCTGAGCTGTTGTAGTCGTGTTAGGGATTCTTCCTTGAACTGAGTATTTTTCCTTTACAAACATTACATTGAAATTTATATTCTTCTGAGAGTTTCCATGATTCATGTAGCTCTATGATACTGCACGGTGCATTCAGTTTTGGTGTTTGTAAATTACGTCATTACCCACACATATGTATTGTTCTCAGCATGCTTCGAGACTGGGGCAAACTGCATGCACAAATGTCAACAAATCTAATCATGACATCGACTAAGAAAACTGCGTCTTGTTCTAGCAAGTTATGGTATGTTCCAACAAGCAAAAGCAATTAGTCAGCAAGTGGAGATTTACGAAATCAAGACTTGTTCCCGCAGTGCATTGGGTGCCAGCTACTGCAGGTGTCAGCTAATGGGGATGTTGGGTTACAACTACTTCGTGTGTCAGCAGTACGGGTGTGTGGGTGTCAACTATGGGGGATGTAGACTACCAAGCAGACAGGTATTCCTTTCATTACCTCTGTAATATGTTAGAAAGTTATAGAATCAGTAAAGTAAGCATTACACAGAAACAGAGAGAGAGAAAGACCAGATTTTCTGTGGTGTGCAACTCAGAGGGATTTAAATATGTTTTATATTTCAGTCTTTGACCACAACATGAATTCCTAAAGTGATTAGGACATGGTGAAGGAAAGTTGGTACAGTTTTGGAGCAAGTTGATGCAGTTTTGGGACAAGGGGATACAGTTTCTGGGGAAATTGGCGCATTTCAGGGCATTTTCAGACAGTTTTGGGAATTTACACATGTACACTCTCACTCACTCACTGACATTCAGTACACACACACACACACACACACACACACACACACACATACACACTGCGTAATGTCCCACCTCTGTAGATATTGAACTGCCTCATAGTTAAATTTCATCTCAACTGTGTATACGCAACATCAAGCAGTTCTCTGCAGTATTTGCACATTTCTCACTTCATCATTATCAGCGAGTTTCATCACTCTGATTTAAAAATCACAGCATATTCTTTCTCTCATATACATATAATGCTCACTTTAATGAGGCAAAATATTACAATGTATTACAAAGGAAATGAACTAAATAGCTGATTTCTTAGTGAATGACGTTCGATACCATGAACAGTATTTCGAACACTAAAGCAAGCATTGGTTAATACTGGTTTGCGAAATCAAGAATTTAAATGTATAAAATCATAAAAAATGAAATGTAGCAGCTGAAGCACTCATACAGGGTGTTTCAAAAATGACCGGTATATTTGAAACGGCAATAAAACTAAACGAGCAGCGATAGAAATACACCGTTTGTTGCAATATGCTTGGGACAACAGTACATTTTCAGGCAGACAAACTTTCGAAATTACAGTAGTTACAATTTTCAACAACAGATGGCGCTGCGGACTGGGAAACTCTATAGTACGATATTTTCCACATATCCACCATGCGTAGCAATAATATGGCGTAGTCTCTGAATGAAATTACCCGAAACCTTTGACAACGTGTCTGGCGGAGTGGCTTCACATGCAGATGAGATGTACTGCTTCAGCTGTTCAATTGTTTCTGTATTCTGGCGGTACACCTGGTCTTTCAAGTGTCCCCACAGAAAGAAGTCACAGGGGTTCATGTCTGGCGAATAGGGAGGCCAATCCACGCCGCCTCCTGTATGTTTCGGATAGCCCAAAGCAATCACACGATCATCGAAATATTCATTCAGGAAATTAAAGACGTCGGCCGTGCGATGTGGCCGGGCACCATCTTGCATAAACCACGAGGTGTTCGCAGTGTCGTCTAAGGCAGTTTGTACCGCCACAAATGCACGAAGAATGTCCAGATAGCGTGATGCAGTAATCGTTTCGGATCTGAAAAATGGGCTAATGATTCCTTTGGAAGACATGGCGGCCCAGACCAGTACTTTTTGAGGATGCAGGAACGATGGGACTGCAACATGGGGCTTTTCGGTTCCCCATATGCGCCAGTTCTGTTTATTGACGAAGCCGTCCAGGTAAAAAATAAGCTTCGTCAGTAAACCAAATGCTGCCCACATGCATATCGCCGTCATCAATCCTGTGCACTGTATCGTTAGCGAATGTCGCTCGTGCAGCAATGGTAGCGGCGTTGAGGGGTTGCCGCTTTTGAATTTTTTATGGATAGAGGTGTAAACTCTGGCGCATGAGACGATACGTGGACGTTGGCGTCATTTGGACCGCAGCTGCAACACGGCGAACGGAAACCCGAGGCTGCTGTTGGATCACCTGCTGCACTAGCTGCGCGTTGCCCTCTGTGGTTGCCGTACGCGGTCGCCCTACCTTTCCAGCACGTTCATCCGTCACGTTCCCAGTCCGTTGAAATTTTTCAAACAGATCCTTTATTGTATCGCTTTTCGGTCCTTTGGTTACATTAAACCTCCGTTGAAAACATCGTCTTGTTGCAACAACACTGTGTTCTAGGCGGTGGAATTCCAACACCAGAAAAATCCTCTGTTCTAAGGAATAAACCATGTTGTCCACAGCACACTTGCACGTTGTGAACAGCACACGCTTACAGCAGAAAGACGACGTACAGAATGGCGCACCCACAGACTGCGTTGTCTTCTATATCTTTCACATCACTTGCAGCGCCATCTGTTGTTGAAAATTGTAACTACTGTAATTTCGAAAGTTTGTCCGCCTGAAAATGTACTGTTGTCCCAAGCATATTGCAACAAACGGTGTATTTCTATCGCTGCTCGTTTAGTTTTTATTGCCGTTTCAAATATACCGGTCATTTTTAAAACACCCTGTATGTTGGTTATGTATGGGTAGCGTTAAATAGAATCGCCGCTTTGATTGGAACTTCCCTCTGATTTATGCCAGATGCTCCATATCAGTGACCTCAGTAGTCATTAGACATCGTGAGGGAGCACAATGGGGCGCTCCGCGGAACTCACGGACTTTTAACGTGGGCAGGTGATTAGGTGCCACTTCGTCATACGTCTGTACGTGAGATTTCCACACTCCTAAACATCCCTAGAACCACTGTTTCTGATGTGATAGTAAAGTGAAAACGTGAAGGGACATGAACAGCACAAAAGCGTACAGGCCAACCCTGTCTGCCGACTGACACAGACCGCCGACAATTGACGGGGGTCGTAACGTTTAATGGGCAGACATCTATTCAAATTCCATCAGGATCCACTGCAATTACTATGACAGTTAGGCGGGAGTTGAGAAGACTTGGATTTCATGGTAGAACAGCTGCTCATATGCCATACATCACGCCGCTAAATATCAAACGACGCGTCGCTTGGTGTAAGGAGCGTAAACATTGGACGATTGAACAGTGGAGAAACGTTGTATGGAGTGACGAATCACGGTACACAATGCGGCGATCCGATGGCAGGGTATGGGTACAGCGAATGCTCGGTGAACGTCATCTGCCAGCGTGTGTAGTGCCAGCAGTAAAATTCGGAGACTGTGGTGTTATGGTGTGCTCTTGTTTTTCATGGAGGGGACTTGCACCCTTTGTTGTTTTGCATGGCACTATTACAGCACAAGCCTACATTAATGTTTTAAGCACCTCCTTGCTTCCCACTGTTGAAGAACAAATCGAGGATAGCGATTGCATCTTACAGCACTATCGAGCCCCTGTTTATAATACACGGCCTGTGGTGGAGTGGTTATATGACAATAACATCCCTGTAATGGTCTGGCCTGCACAGAGTCATTACCGGAATCCTACAGAACATCTTTGGGATGTTTTGGAACGCCGACTTCGTGCCAGGCCTCAACAACCAACATCTATACCTCTCCTCAGTGCAGCAGTCTGTGAAGAATGGTCTGCCCTTTCCCAAGAAACTTTCCAGCACCTGAATGAAGGTATGCCTGCGAGAGTGGAAGCTGGCATGAAGACTAAGGGCCAATACAATACTGAATTCCGGCATTACCGATGGAGGGCGCGACGAACTAGTAAGTAATGTTTAGCTACGTGTCCGGGTTCTTTTTGATCACATAGTGTATATATTACCAATGTAAGTGTTCAGTGTGCGTGCCGCTGAAGCTAATAAACGAATCACGGTACGATAAAGTGAGATAGTTGATGTGTAAGCCCTTTGTCTCGCATCCAAGAAGACCGAACCTGTTTATACCTGAAGGCGTGCTTTTGACGATAAAACGGCTAGGACATTTCTTCCTCTAGAAATTCCAGAACAGCGAGAGTATTCGAGAGCATTCCACATTATTCCAGAATGTTCGGTATGTTTCACAGTGATACGGGATGTTCTGAAATGTTCGGGAATAGTCTGGAACATTCACATACATTTCACAGTATTGGCAGTCTTCCGCAGTATCCAAGATAACTGTCGAACATTTCCAGAACACTCTTGAATGTTTTGGAGTGCTTTGAAACATTGTGTATCATACGAAACCTCTTTCATATGTTCTGGAACTCGCCACTGGTGGGGCTTCCCATTCGTAGAGGTATATAAAGGAAGACCAGTCGCGGGTTCGAACGCCAGTTTTTTACTAGTGACGAAGGGAGGAATCTAAGGAAAGTGTAGCAAGTGAATAAAATCGAAGAGTGAAGTGTGAGTAGTCAAAGTGATACAGTGACGGAATATAAATTGGAAATAAAGTGTGAAAATTGTGTGAACTGTGCTAAGTGTATTTCTTAATAAAAAATTGATTTGATTTGTATTATAGACAATGCCCAAACGTAAAATAGGAAGAGCAAAAGCCAGTTCTGAAGCAAACCAGTGAAGACAAAAAGAACAACGAAAAAATGACACAGACGAAGAGCACGAAGCGTGTTTAATTTCCCAACGAACGAGAATGAGCACAGCGACAAGCAGAGAAACCGAAGAACAACGAAATGGACGGACTGAAGAATCAGGAGTTACTACAAAATCTTATAAAAAAAAACAATGCTAACTTAAGACAGTCACGAAAATGTTATCATTTTAGAGGAGCAGAGGAGGACAAGAAAACAGTTCAGCCGAAAAAATGATGCATTCCACTACGATCCGACGAAAGAACCTAATAGATACTAACACACTGTAATCGCAAAAATGGTTTACATATGCCGATTTTGCAACGCGAAAAAAATTCAGTAAAGAACCGTCACAGTTCTTCTGAATGAAATGAAAAATTAGATTACCACCTTCGCAGGATATTTTGCATTACGTGACCGAGGAAACTCCAGAATCAAATCACACTCTCCAGAACATAAGATCGTACAAGATCGTACAGCCAAAAAGATTCTCTCGGTGTCACTTTGATCGACACTAACAGAGATGAAGTCCGTTATGTTTTTTCTTCCGTCTAAAGACAGATCTATCATAACATTGGATCATTACTTCCTCTACCTAACGAAGACCATAAATTTCTGCAAGTATATTCTATCGGAATAAAGAAAAAGAAAATTATAAACAAGGCACAAATTTCAGTGGGTTGAGACTAGTAATCCGAGATGTACAGAGAATATTTCATGATACAATCGAATGATTCATATTTTCAGAACAGCACTACACCGAATGATTTCTGATGATCGTTAAATTATAATTCGATCCCACAAAAGTGCACGTAGAGAAGTCGAACGTCGATTCAATGGAACTCAGATAGACGAAGTTGCCATCCTAACTATGGACAATGAAAAAACAAGCTGAGACATAATTGCACAACGAAGAAGAGAAGTACTACAACGCTTTGCATAGATACACGCTTCATATGATGCCTTCGAATACCCATTTATATTTCTACACGGAGAGACGGATATCATTTTATTGAGAAACAAATCCATCCTGAAATAGACGTAGATACAAACAAAAACGTCACTACCAATGGGTTCTATGCTCACTGTTTAATGATCAGAGTCATTGAAACATACAATCACATTCTCAACACTCGCCGTTTATTCCAACAGTTCCTGGCAGGTACCCGATGCTTTACATTGTTGTTATTGTGGTCTTCAGTCTTGAGACTGGTTTGATGCAGCTCTCCATGCTACTCTATCCTGTGCAAGCTTCTTCATCTCCCAGTACCTACTGCAACCTACATCCTTCTGAATCTGCTTGGTGTATTGATCTCTTGGTCTCCCTCTACGATTTTAACCTCCGCGCTGTCCTCCAATGCTAAATTGGTGATCCCTTGATGCCTCAAAACATGTCCTACCAACAGATCCCTTCTTCTAGTCAAGTTGTGCCACAAACTTCTCTTCTCCCCAATCCTATTCAATACCTCCTCATTAGTTACGTGATCTACCCACCTTATCTTCAGCATCCTTCTGTAGCACCACATTTCGAAAGCTTCTATTCTCTTCTAGTCCAAACTATTTATCGTCCATGTTTCACTTCCATACATGGCTACACTCCATACAAATACTTTCAGAAACGACTTCCTGACAATTAAATCTACACTCGATGTTAACAAATTTCTCTTCTTCAGAAACTATTTCCTTGCCATTGCCAGTCTACGTTTTATATCCTCTCTACTTCAACCATCATCAGTTATTTTACTCCCTAAATAGCAAAACTCCTTTACTACTTTAAGTGTTTCATTTCCTAATCTAATCCCCTCAGCATCACCCGATTTAATTTGACTACATTCCATTATCCTCGTTTTGCTTTTTTTGATGTTCATATTATATCCTCCTTTCAAGACAAGGTCCATTCCGTTCATCTGCTCTTCCAAGTCCTTTGCTGTCTCTGACAGAATTACAATGTCATCGGCGAACCTCAAAGTTTTTACTTGTTCTCCATGAATTTTAATACCTACTCCGAATTTTTCTTTTGTTTCCTTTACTGCTTGCTCAATATACAGATTGAATAACATCGGGGAGAGGCTACAACCCTGTCTCACTCCTTTCCCAACCACTGCTTTCCTTTCATGCCCCTCGACTCTTACAACAGCTATCTGGTTTCTGTACAAATTGTAAATAGCCTTTCGCTCCTTGTATTTTACCGCTGCCACCTTCAGAATTTGAAAGAAAGTATTCCAGTTAACGTTGTCAAAAGCTTTCTCTAAGTCTACAAATGCTAGAAACGTACGTTTGCCTTTTCTTAATCTTTCTTCTAAGATAAGTCGTACGGTTAGTATTGCCTCACGTGTTCCAACATTTCTACGGAATCCAAACTGATCTTCCCCGAGGTCCGCTTCTACCAGTTTTTCAATTCGTCTGTAAAGAATTCGCGTTAGTATTTTGCAGCTGTGACTTATTAAACTGATAGTACGGTAATTTTCACATCTGTCAACACCTACTTTCTTTGGGATTGGAATTATTATATTCATCTTGAAGTCTGGGTATTTCGCCTGTCTCATACATCTTGCTCACCAGATATTAGAGATTTGTCATGACTGGCTCTCCCAAGGCCATCAGTAGTTCTAATGGAATGTTGTCTACTCCCAGGGCCTTGTTTCGACTCAGGTCTTTCAGTGCTCTGTCAAACTCTTCACGCAGTATCTTATCTCCCATTTCATCTTCATCTACATCCTCTTCCATTTCCATAATATTGTCCTCAAGTACATCGCCCTTGTATAAACCCTCTATATACTCCTTCCACCTTTCTGCCTTCCCTTCTTTGCTTAGAACTGGGTTGCCATCTGAGCTGTTGATATTCATACAAGTGGTTGTCTTCCCTCCAAAGGTCTCTTTAATTTTCCTGTAGGCAGTATCTATCTTACCCCTAGTGACATAAGCCTCTACATCCTTACATTTGTCCTCTAGCCATCCCTGCTTACCCATTTGCACTTCCTGTCGATCTCATTTTTGAGACGTTTGTATTCCTTATTGCCTCCTTCATTTACTGCATTTTTATAATTTCTCCTTTCATCAATTAAATTCAATATTTCTTCTGTTACCCAAGGATTTCTATTAGCCCTCGTCTTTTTACCTACTTATGCTTTACATAAGAAGACTAAATCAGAAGAAACTACGCACGGAAGGATACATCCACCTTCGAGATGCAATCATAACAGACGGAAGCATTTACGACATTGGGAAAATGGTAATCTTATCCTCCTAGGAAGTCCGAGACACATTCACGAGAACACTCAAGATGCCATTACCTACATAAGAAAATATGGACGACCTGACTTCTTCATAACATTCACATGCAACTCGTCGTGGCTAGAAATCAAAGAAAATCTAAGAGACTTACAAGCCCCCATGCATCGACACGACGTAATAGCCCGAGTTTTCAACAAGAAAAAATTAGATTTATTGAAATCATCACAAGATAACCACAACTCTGGAACCGTTAGATGCTGGATGTACGCAATCGAATGGCAAAAGCAAAGACTGCCTCATTCAAGTAACCTCATATGTTTCCACGAAGAATTAATCCCACGGATATCAACAAATTCATTCAAGCTGAATTTCCCAGTCCACAAGAAGATCCTGAACTGTGCGACATAATAGTGAGAAAAATGATTCACGGACGATGCGGTCCATTAAACCCCAACTCCCCATGTATCAGTGATGGAAAATGTAGAAAAGAATGTACAACACAAATCCGAGTTGATGGCTATTCCATATACAAAAGACGATCAGCCAAGGCTGTGGCTACACAGAAAGAACACAAATACGAGGCAGCAAACAACTAGAAAATTATAATCAATGGAGAGTACCATAAGACACTACTTTCCAAAACGATACTAGCACACAGAATCGTAGAATACTGCAATTCAGTGAAATGCATCAAATATGTCAGTAAGTTTGTCAACAAAAGCAGTGATATGGCAGTATTTCAAATAGGCAAACACTGCCAAGAACGAATCAGAAACTACGTACCAAATGGAAAGACACTTCAATAGGAACGAAGCAGAGTGGCGGATCTTCCGTTTTATCACTCACGAACGCGAACCAACCGTGCAACATCTAGCAGTTCATTTGAAGAATGGAGAGAGGGTTTGCTTCACAAAAGACGCCACTAGGAAAACTGCAAGCGAACCACCACAGAACACAACATTAACACCCTCTTACCAACTGTACCGAACGGATAAAGTCATGAAAACATTAGAATATGTCAACGTCCGTACCTATTACTTGTGAACACAAGAAGAAGAGTCTTTCAACGACGAAAACAAGAAATTCCAACAGTAGATCATTCAGGAATCTTGAAAAGTGGCGCTCTATGCCGAGGATACACCCTATATCCGAACAACGCCGAATGTTTCCATCTCAGGATGCTGCTACAAGAAATACAGGGACCAGCAAGTTTCACAGATCTCAAGACTGTTGAAGGTTACCTGTGCCAGACGTCCAGAGAGGCCTTCCAACGCTTAGGACTACTGGAAAACTACAACCACTGGGAATAACACAACAAGAAGCCTTATTCACACCCTCAGCTTAATATATGAGAGACTTATTGGTCTTTATTTTTACAATATGTAATCCATCGAATCCAAAGCAACAGTACTCCTTCAAACAGAGTATGGGTGATACTGTAACAAATGCGACAACTGACCATTGAATTCTACGACGACGTCCTCACTGGAATGCTCATTCGCCTAGACGATAAATGTTTGTAACTAAACAATGAGACCTTAGTACAACTTGAGATGCAAGCACCACGGAAAGATGCTGTCACTGTGTTAAACTTCGAAATTAGGAAGGAGAAAAGCTACAACGTCAACGGACTGCTTCAGTCCGTTGCTGACAACATACCACGCCCCAGTGCCAATCAAAATGAAATATACAACGTTATCATCGACCGGATCGACAACAGCAATGGTGGAATTATTCACTTGGACGCATCAGGCGGCACCGGGAAAACATTTCTAATAATTCTATTCCTGGCGGAAATACGTTCTAAACAATACATCACACTTGCACTGTCATCATCCTGCCTTGCAGCCACACGTATGGCTACGACTGCCTTTTCCACCCTACAACTACCGTTGAATTTTGTTGTTGTTGTTGTGGTCTTCAGTCCTGAGACTGGTTTGATGCAGCTCTCCATGCTACTCTATCCTGTGCAAGCTTGTTCATCTCCCAGTACCTACTGCAACCTACATCCTTCTGAATCTGCTTAGTGTATTGATCTCTTGGTCTCCCTCTACGATTTTTACCCTCCACGCTGCCCTCCAATGCTAAATTTGTGGTCCCTTGATGCCTCAAAACATGTCCTACCAACCGATCCCTTCTTCTAGTCAAGTTGTGCCACAAACTTCTCTTCTCCCCAATCCTATTCAGTACCTCCTCATTAGTTACGTGATCTACCCACCTTATCTTCAGCATTCTTTTGTAGCACCACATTTCGAAAGCTTCTATTCTCTTCTTGTCCAAACTAGTTATCGTCCATGTTTCACTTCCAAACATGGCTACACTCCATACAAATACTTTCAGAAACGACTTCCTGACACTTAAATCTATACTTGATGTTAGCAAATTTCTCTTCTTGAGAAACGCTTTCCTTGCCATTGCCAGTCTACATTTTATATCCTCTCTACTTCGACCATCATCGGTTATTTTACTCCCTAAATAGCAAAACACCTTTACTACTTTAAGTGTCTCATTTCCTAACCTAATTCCCTCAGCATCACCCGACTTAATTTGACTACATTCCATTATCCTCGTTTTGCTTTTGTTGATGTTCATCTTATAACCTCCTTCAAGACACTGTCCATTCCGTTCAACTGCTCTTCCAAGTCCTTTGCTGTCTCTGACAGAATTACAATGTCATCGGCAAACCTCAAAGTTTTTACTTCTTCTCCATGAATTTTAATACCTACTCCGAATTTTTCTTTTGTTTCCTTTACTGCTTGCTCAATATACAGATTGAATAACATCGGGGAGAGGCTACAACCCTGTCTTACTCCCTTCCCAACCACTGCTTCCCTTTCACGTCCCTCGACTCTTATAACTGCCATCTGGTTTCTGTACAAATTGTAAATAGCCTTTCGCTCCCTGTATTTTAACCCTGCCACCTTCAGAATTTGAAAGAGAGTATTCCAGTTAACATTGTCAAAAGCTTTCTCTAAGTCTACAAATGCTAGAAACGTAGGTTTGCCTTTTCTTAATCTTTCTTCTAAGATAAGTGGTACGGTCAGTATTGCCTCACGTGTTCCAACATTTCTACGGAATCCAAACTGATCTTCCCCGAGGTCGGCTTCTACCAGTTTTTCCATTCGTCTGTAAAGAATTCGCGTTAGTATTTTGCAGCTGTGACTTATTAAACTGATAGTTCGGTAATTTTCACATCTGTCAACACCTACTTTCTTTGGGATTGGAATTATTATATTCTTCTTGAAATCTGAGGGTATTTCGCCTGTCTCATACATCTTGCTCACCAGATGGTAGAGTTTTGTCATGACTGGCTCTCGCGAGGCCATCAGTAGTTCTAATGGAATGTTGTCTACTCCCGATGCCTTGTTTCGACTCAGGTCTTTCAGTACTCTGTCAAACTCTTCACGCAGTATCTTATCTCCCATTTCGTCTTCATCTACATCCTCTTCCATTTCCATAATATTGTCCTCAAGTACATCCCCCTTGTATAAAGCCTCTATATACTCCTTCCACCTTTTTGCCTTCCCATCTTTGCTTATAACTGGGTTGCCATCTGAGCTCTTGATATTCATACAAGTGGTTCTCTTCTCTCCAAAGGTCTCTTTAATTTTCCTGTAGGCAGTATCTATCTTAACCCTAGTGAGACAGCCTCTACATCCTTACATTTGAATATTACCAAATAACAATTCCCGGTATGTAAAATTTCGAGGGCACCAGGACGGGGTGAAATTCGAAAGGAGTGAATGCTTAAAAATTCACATCTCTGCAGACAGATACAAATAGTGCGACTAACAAAAAATGTGAGATCTGGAGTATCGAAAAATGAAACAGGAGCACAGTTTGCTCAACATCTTTTACAAATAGGCGAAGGCATATGTACTGGCGACCTGACAATTGGCCTCATGGAACTCAACAGCTGTTTCTGCAACGTAGCTACTGTTGAAAATCATCGATCAAATTTATCCGAATGTCATTAACGCATATCGCTGTCCAGACTATTTGAAAGGATTATTTGGGAACCAAGAATGATATTTTTGACCATATAAATATTAACATTCGAATGAATATTCCCGGTGACTGGAGAACATACAAATCGGTCGACACGATGCTAAACATTTCGAAAAGTGTTAACTTACATACAAAATTTCTAAATCTTCGCAAACACCAGGAATGCCTTACATTGTCTTCGACTTAAAATTGCATCTCCGATCATAATACTTAAAAATCTCAACCCAGCGAAACTATGTAATGGAACAAGGATGATAGTCGAACACCTACCGAGAAACATCACCGAAGCCGAACTTTGACTGGAAAGTACAAAGGACAAACACTATTTATCCCCAAAATACGAGTGATCTCTACTGAACTGCCTTTGAAATTTAAGAGACTGCCATTTCCAATCAAATTAGCCTACAATTTTTCAATTAAAAAAGCCCAAGCAGAAAATTTAAAATATTCTGGAATCAACAGCAAAGAGTCCTCCTTCTCCGAAGGTGAGCTGTATCTAGCTTGCTCTCGAGTAGCCAATTCGAAAATTTTGTACGTACATCCTCCGGATACCAAAATGGATAATCCAGGCTATGAACAAGTATGGTAACTAGTTACACTATGTTATCAATCGATTTTTTGCCTCTTGTACTTTAAAGTGGCTATGAACAAGTATGGTAATTAGTTAGACTATGTTTTCAATCAATTTTTTGCCTCTTGTACTTTAAAGCAGATTCTTTTACTCCAACTACCACTCGTGCATGTTTCTCGGACTTCCTATGAGGGTAAGACTATCATTTTCCTAGTGTAATCAGTGTTCCTGTCTATTATGATTGCATTTCGAAGGTGGATGTATTGTTCCGCGCATAGTTTCTTCTGAATTACTCTTATGTAAAGTATCAAGTCCGCTTCTGTTTTTGCATACGTACCTACAAGGAACTGTTGGAATAAACGGTGAATATTGCGAATGTGATCGTATGTTTCATTGTCTCTGGTCATTAAACGGTGAGCATAGAAATAATTGGAAGTGACTTTTTTGTTTGTTTCTACTTCGGTTTCAGGATGGATTTGTTTCACAATACAATTATATCCGTACACTCGGAGCAGAAATTTAAATGTATATTCGAGGGCATTATATGAACGGAGTGTCTATGCAAAGAGTTGTAGTCCTTCTCTTCTTCGTTGTGCAATTATGTCACAGCTTGTGTTTTCATTGCCTACAACTAAGATGGCAACGTCGTCATCTGAGGTGCGTTAAATCGACGTTAGTGTTCTCCATGTGGTCTTTTGTCTGCTCGAGTTATATCTTTATAGTCATCAGAAGTTATTCGGTCTAGTGCTATTTTGAATATGTGCATCAGGTGATTGTATCGTGAAAGATTATTTGCACATCTGGCATAACTTCTCATCTCAATCCACTGATATTTGTGCATGGTTGATCAATATCTGTTTTTTCATTTCCGACATCTAAGGTTCAAATGGTTCAAATGGCTCTCAGCACTATGGGACTCAACTGCTGAGGTCATTAGTCCCCTAGAACTTAGAACTAGTTAAACCTAACTAACCTATGGACATCACAAACATCCATGCCCGAGGCAGGATTCGAACCTGCGACCGTAGCGGTCTTGCGGTTCCAGACTGCAGCGCCTTTAACCGCACGGCCACTTCGGCCGGCATCTAAGGTCATCGTTGGGTAGTTGTAGTTATGATCTTATGCTGTGGTAGGTTTGTCCTTATATGGAAAATAGATAATCGATTTCATCTCTGTTAGTGCTGATCGAAGTGACGCCGAAAGAATGTATTTGGAAGTAGACATTGTAACCTTTTATATTTTGAAGAATGTGTTTTGATTCTGGAGTTTTCCCGGCCATGTAATGTAAGATTTCCTGCGGAGGTGTTTATCTTACTTTTCATTCATGCAACAGAATTATGGTGTTCCTTTACTCAGTTTTTTCGAGGTGCAAAATTTGCCGATGGTATCCGTTTTTCCGATTACGACGTGTTTCTGTTTGTTAAATTCTTTCGTCGGATCGTAGTGGAATACTTAATTTGTAAGATGGAACTGCTCCTCTCGTAGGGTGATATTTTTGTAGCTGGCATGAGTTCGCACTTTTTTACTTTAAGATTGTATAGCCATTCCTGATCTTCAGTCCGTTCATTTCGTTGTTATTTGGTTCCTTTGCTTGTAATGGTGCTCTTTCTCGTTCGTTGGGAACTTCTTCGTCTGTTTCCTTTCTCTGCTGTTCTTTCTGTCTTCACCGGTTTGCTTCAGAACTGGCAAGTGCTCCTCCTCTTTTACGTTTGGGCGCTGTCTAGAATATAAATCAAATCAACTTTTTATTAAGAAGTATACTTAGAAGACTTTACGCAGTTTATTTTCGGTTTATATACAGTCACTGTGTCACGACCCATACTGCATTGTTTACTTTTATTCACTTATTGCACTATTTTGTCGGTACCTCCCTTCGTCATTGATAAGAATCTGACGTTCGAACCGACGACTGGTATTTCTTTATATAACTCTACGAAAGGGTAGCCCCACCAATGATTAGATCGAGAACATACCAAATAGGTTTCGAATGGTCCACAATGTTTCAAAACATTCCTCAGCAAACTAGAGTGGAATGTACGCCAGTGATGTTTAATGTTCACCAATGTTCGAGACTATTCCCGGACATTCCAGAACATTTCGTATTACTGTGAATCATTCCGGAACAATCTGGAATGTTGTGGAATGTTCCCGAATACTCTGGAATGTTCTCTAATACTCTCGATGTTCTCGTATGTTCTATGAATTTCTAGAGAGCGATAATTCCCAACCCTTATATGTTGAAAAGCACGCTCTTCAGGTAAAAACGGGACCGTCTTCATGGATGGGGGACAGAGGACTAACACAAGATATAGCTCCCTTGATCGTACCGGGACTAGTTTCTAAGTTTTAGCGGGATGCACGCTGTACACTCGCTTTTATACTGTGTATTGATTAGTGTCATATGTTGCTTCCACTATGTATGGTACAGAAATTAAAGTTTGGACTTTGAAACGTATCTTGTAAAAGATGTATACGCTTTCATGTTTTTGTAATACTCAGGATGAAATAATCTGTAAGTGAACCATCTCATAAAATTTTTGTCAAGGACTGGAGAATGAATATTTGTCGTAATTCAAATGTTAGTGGACACGAGAAATTTTAGAGAAAATCTGTACACCTCATTCAGTTTTTTGTAAAACAAAAGATTCGGAAGCGAGACCTCCCTCACCTTGTAACTCATTTTAGATGTTGCCTCGTAACCTATAGGAGGTACGGGTGATGGTATCCTATATTTTTCTTCATTAACTCAATAAAAATCGTCATGTTACCAATAAATATACCTGTATTTATTGTAGAAACGCTTTAGAAAGGACATATTAATTTTATTCTTTAAGTTTTATATTGGAAATGAATATGCGTGGAGTTGTGCACTCATCTTGTGAAGACAGAACGACCAATAGCCTATAGCACCGTGTTTTTTTTAAATACCATATTCTTAAAAAGTCAGACCTGCATATTTTCTGCCTAAGAATTTTTAACTAACACTAATTACCACTTATTACGTGGAAGTCAATGAGATATTTACACGGTAAAAATGCTTTAAAACAACGCTTATGTACAATGGCCACCGTGGCTTGATATACGAGTATCAAAAGAAAGATAATAAGCGACTTCCTATAACAGACGTCTCCAAACTACTGCCCATGGACCAACATTGGCTCACGAACGCCATCAATCAATCCGGGACGCGGTAAGAGATCAGACATGCATGGTATCCGACCCAGAGTAATTTCATTTATTACAGCTGAATTTCCCTTATCGAAAATCTCCCATCCAATCGAGAAGGGGAAAATTTGAGAAACAGACTCTGTTAACGAACGATGTTTTTCATAGAGAGTCTGTTCAGTGCCTTTTCTTTTTAATCTGTAATAACCATTTCAAAGAAAGCACCTTCTAGCCTAGATGGGTTTCTTAGGCCAGTATAAAAGAACACTAAGTCACGCGTTGTTCTATAAAGTAAAGTAGAAGCTCCGACATCGCTGCATTCAGTCAGCCGTGCCGACCGCGGTGGCCGAGCGGTTCTAGGCACTGCAGTCCGGAACCGCGCGACTGCTACGGTGACAGGTTCGAATTCTGCCTCGGGCATGGATGTGTGTCATGTCCTTAGGTTAGTTAGGTTTAAGTATTTCTAAGTTCTAGGGGACTGATGACCTCTGATGTGAAGTCCCGTAGTGCTCAGAGCCATTTGAACCATTTGGAACCAGTCAGCTGTGCTGTAGTTGATCTCTGCAGGACCGCTGCTCGGGGATTGGCAACGCTGTTGCAAATTCTCAGCAACGATATTGTAAGATCTTTTCTTTGCCGGCGCATGGTAATCCTTTCCCTTGCGGTATATGCTTAAGAATTAAATTCTGATTTGTCGTCGTTAACTAACATGAATTCATTAGAGATGCCCATAATGGGGCAGCTATGCACGTCACGAATTTAATTAACGATGACTCTATATCTCCTCTTAGAAAAAAAAAAAAAACTTAAGCATAAACACACAGAAATATCTTTAGACTAGTTTCTTCTAAACCAGAATGTACCGTACCATAAATAAAAAATTACAATTCTGTATTGTAAATCGGTTAGAGTACGGTACTTACTTTTTCGGAATGGAACACAATGACCTGTTCTGCGTGGTGTCCTACCGACGAAAGAGTTTCATTTAAGTAGTGTAGTTACGAGTAAGATTCAGGGACGAATGATGCTCATTAAGTGAAATAACGAAGTGTAGTGCAAAATTTACTCTGCAAATAAATCACTCCTTTTTTCTCTTATGACCAATTCAGATACACTTCACGTGACATATAATGTAACTGAGCGCTTTAACTGTAATTAATTACATTAGATTTTCTGAAAATTTTCCGCTCCAAAGAGAGATGCTTAGGGTATTCACATAATGAAATTAAGCTTTTTAATTATGATTGATGAGATTAATGTGGCTGTATCTTCCCACTTGCAATTGTTTGCAGTTGTGAATCAAGTTTACTAGTAGAAATTATCAGCAGTGGCTTCATATGCTCATCAGTTAGACGAATCCGTAAATATATTTTGTATATTTCAGTTTGGAGAACGCTTTTTCACAGAGATAAATAGTGCATAAAACAGAATGAAAAGCCGGGAGAAATCTTATGCACCTGATCGAACCGTGTAACTGGAAGAATCTTACAAAATTCTACGAATGAAGAATTAAATTTTTTTCTTTATAAAAATCGCTACACTGCAAGTGAACCATCTTCATTTGATGTTCTGAGACCAGAGATTTTATAATGCCGATAAAAGGATTTTGACAAATCATGATATCGTTCAACTGCATTACGATCTGCAAGACGAGACTTAAATATTATTCCTAAACTACTGAAAGTTTTGATTGAGAAATCTACCGAAAATGGATTTGCTGATTGCTGATTGAATGTTTGGCATGTATTAAAATGTGTGAAGCACTTTTTGTTCAATTGAGACTGAAGCAAAACAACATTTTGTCGAAAGGATTTAATATGACTATACAAATCAGGAAGTAGCTGATTTTCTCCTTGTCATTTTAAATTACGGTCGTTCTTCCGTTCAATTAAATCCCTGTAAAATGAAACCTTCTGTATCGGCTCACGGCTTTTTAACTCAGATACAGGACGATTCCTTTCATCCAAAAACAATTCGATTGTTGTTTGGAGCTTAAGAAATTGTGTCAGAACTTTTTCACAGCAAAGCCAGTCAACTGCTGTGTAACATGGTAAGTTATTTTCTTCAATCTCTTCAATAAACTAGTGGAACAGACCATGACTGAGATCATGTGATCTTATATTGATAACATTACAACTTCTGACATATCCAAGCAATTTCCGCACGAAGACTTTTGATAAATGATCAACATACGATTAATAGTTTTGATCCTCCTTCATTTTCTACTCCCTTTGGCAAAAGAGCAACGACACTTCAATTTTTACCATACGTGTTTTTTCCACTATCATTTGTGATACATCTTAGTTCTTCCATTGGTTATTGTTTCTCTGGATAGTATTTTCTACCCATTTAAAAATTTCTTCTCATGTGGCCGTGCCGTGGATGCTGGGAACATCAGGAAGATCTTCACACACTTCATAATTTTTTTTTATCTCAGGAATAAAAGTCAACATCTATGCGGTATCTAAAACATCTGCTCAATCATCCAAAGCCAAAGAGAACCAATCTAAGAGTAGGGTTTTCGCAGACATTTGAGTTAATAGGTTTTCTGTAATATAATTTACTCATCAAGCCTCTGTGTTTGCTGAGAAATTGATGCTTTTGAAAAAATTAGCTTTTCCTTGCAACATTGCTTCAGCTGCTGCAATCAAGCAGTCCTTCGTCAACTCGCCGCCAATAATTAGTTTCCCATTTTTTTATATTGGGTGAGACATGTGGAACCTACCACGCGGAAACTAGCACCAGTTACTGCTTGTTCTTTAGCATTTAGTTTATTAAACACCATTTGCTGAGTTTCGAACCTCATATTTTTAACCAATGACTTCCTGTTAATTTGGAATATCTCTGAGAAAGTCTAGTCTAATAAATACGTATTATATTCTATTCTTTGAGAACTGATTTTTTCCCCTGAAAATTATACACATTGCCTTTCGACGCAGTCACGAAATACTGATGTTCCCATTGCTCTTTAAAATTTCTGTTCTCGCTATCTATCTTCCGGTTCTTTTTAATATGTACACAAATCCGCACAAAATGGATGTAACTGCATATCAAAATGATGCCAATTAATGGAGCAATGGTTGTAAGTAAGGATATGCACTGGATTTATTTTTAAGGTAATTTAAATTAAACTAAATAATCACAGTCAAACACGCTGTATCTTCAATAATGAACTGTAGTCACAAAACCCACTAGTTCCGCTATATTTAGCGTGTCAGATCGCGAATGTTGCTGCTACCCACAAGATGGCGCCGAAATTCTGCACTTCTCTACTCTCCGGAAGACGTCACTACTATATAGTTAGCATTGTCGGAAATAAACAGTGCGTAAGTCACAGCAAACTCATCGGCTATCACCGTGGCAATACAATGATCAGGAGTCTTGCCCGTTACGTGTCAAATAGAAACTGGGGAGTACGTTACAACGACCTTCGTGGCTGGTTTTTATTTGTAGTAATGTGCATGAAATAATTTAAAGCCTCAGTCCGAGGTCAAGCAATAAGCATTCACTGCGTAGTGACTACAGCAGCGCCACTCAGACTCAGGCTATCACATTGTAAAGACTGGCAGCAGTGGTAAGTCTCTCGAAAAATTCTGAACTGTACTGAGGATTTCTGGGCTGTACTAGGGAATCAGGCCTCAAGAAAACTTAATAGCAAGGTCTTAGCCCTTGGGCCTTAGTGGATGGATGTGCCAGTGTGGTCCTTTGGCTGAAATGTTTGGAAATCCCTGCCCTACAAAATACACTGATGGTGATAGAATTTCACAAGATTATAATAGATACCAATCGTGCCATCGCATTTATTACGTCTTTTTCCCGAGGAAAAGCTTCATTCATGCATTGTATTCTTTTTCCTCGGTTTAATTATTTTTCTCACTTTATTATCTGCCAAGGAGCAATAAAGAAACAAGGAGGAAGAAAGGATACTTTACAGTATTCAGTAGTACTGCTGAACCTGTTCGTTCGTGGGGCAATAATCACGTGCACACGCACACTTCGTGAGTGTGTGTCTGTGTGTGTGTTTGTTTGTGCGTATTTGTTTATGTGTGTGTGAGTATTTGTGTTTCCGACGTATTTTAGATGCGTAAATACTGAAATATACACTCTTTAATTTTTTGGATATATGCTTGTGAACATGGAGAAAAAATTAACACTAACCGGATACTTTTGAGCAAAGCCAAGAAAGCTGACCTGGGACTACACTGTAATTTGGTATTTGAGTTCAATGACCACTATAATAGTACGCTGTACTTAGTTACGCCGTATTAACCGACGCCACCATTAAAAAAAAGTGAATGACGTCATAGATGCAGAGGGCGCTATACGTCACGTGAGCGTCGTGACATCATAGCTTGTGGTGTCATAGGTAAGACACTGCCCTGGGTCACCTGAAGTCATATTTTCACATGTATCGTCCCATAACACTTATGAAACAGTCGGCAGCAGATTTAAAGCTAATTATCTTGTTCTGGGAATATCTTTCTTCCCTGCACTCACCATCAGTGGCGCTGTGTATGTCATTTGTTAAAGGGTAGAACGGTATATAGGGCGACGGCACTGGTATCTCAGCACTTTAACTTAAAATCTCAATAGGCGGCAAATTTCAGTGCCGAAATATCACGACAACTTCATTTTAGGATCCACCTACAAAACCAACAAAGATACCGCAGTAATATGTGATTGTCACCCCAGTTCATCTTGCAGACGACTGATTAAAGAGCCAGGTGTTTTGAAAGCTAACTGTTATCTTCATTTACGCTAACTACTCAAACCAAAATTTGAATTACCTGCCGCTGATTCCAGCCGCTTCTACTGCAAGTTTTTCTTGAAGCGCATGTGATGACATTTTAAGTGGTGACAACAGTTAAACTTAGCAAGTCCAACGCAGTACACATGAGTATCAGAAGGGAACGATTAGTTAGCACTGCAAATGGGAAAAGGGAAATTGAGGAGGTCCTGAAATTTTGATTAAGTACAAAATCACAAGTCTCTGAACAAATAACGAGCTTCCATCGGTGAATTTTTTGTTTTGTCCAGCCTTTTCCTGTCTGGTTTGAGAATATCGGAAAACAAACATATAATAGTATGTGATCAGTTTATACAAACTTTCCGTGCTTGACAATGGCTTTTTGTGTAAGGTCCGTTGACTGTAAGTTTAACCGTGAGTGATTTTTCTTCATCGGACAACTTAGTTGGAATAATTCCAAAGCTTTGGTTCCTACTGGACCTTTGATATAATTTGTAACACGGAACCTTTAGCCTTGTAAAGATGCCGTTTCATTGGAAGAATAGCTTGCAACATAAATGAAACACAAGATTAAATGATATCACTGAATTCACAGAATATTATACTAAATTAAATAACATAGACACTTACATTAATTCTGTTGCTGTGTGCAACTACAGGGTGTTTCAAAAATGACCGGTATATTTGAAACGGCAATAAAAACTAAACGAGCAGCGATAGAAATACACCGTTTGTTGCAATATGCTTGGGACAACAGTACATTTTCAGGCAGACAAACTTTCGAAATTACAGTAGTTACAATTTTCAACAACAGATGGCGCTGCGGTCTGGGAAACTCTATAGTACGATATTTTCCACATATCCACCATGCGTAGCAACAATATGGCGTAGTCTCCGAATGAAATTACCCGAAACCTTTGACAACGTGTCTGGCGGAATGGCTTCACATGCAGATGAGATGTACTGCTTCAGCTGTTCAATTGTTTCTGGATTCTGGCGGTACACCTGGTCTTTCAAGTGTCCCCACAGAAAGAAGTCACAGGGGTTCATGTCTGGCGAATAGGGAGGCCAATCCACGCCGCCTCCTGTATGTTTCGGATAGCCCAAAGCAATCACACGATCATCGAAATATTCATTCAGGAAATTAAAGACGTCGGCCGTGCGATGTGGCCGGGCACCATCTTGCATAAACCACGAGGTGTTCGCAGTGTCGTCTAAGGCAGTTTGTACAGCCACAAATTCACGACGAATGTCCAGATAGCGTGATGCAGTAATCGTTTCGGATCTGAAAAATGGGCCAATGATTCCTTTGGAACAAATGGCGGCCCAGACCAGTACATTTTGAGGATGCAGGGACGATGGGACTGCAACATGGGGCTTTTCGGTTCCCCATATGCGCCAGTTCTGTTTATTGACGAAGCCGTCCAGGTAAAAATAAGCTTCGTCAGTAAACCAAATGCTGCCCACATGCATATCGCCGTCATCAATCCTGTGCACTATATCGTTAGCGAATGTCTCTCGTGCAGCAATGGTAGCGGCGCTGAGGGGTTGCCGCGTTTGAATTTTGTATGGATAGAGGTGTAAACTCTGGCGCATGAGACGATACGTGGACGTTGGCGTCATTTGGACCGCAGCTGCAACACGGCGAACGGAAACCCGAGGCCGCTGTCGGATCACCTGCTGCACTAGCTGCGCGTTGCCCTCTGTGGTTGCCGTACGCGGTCGCCCTACCTTTCCAGCACGTTCATCCGTCACGTTCCCAGTCCGTTGAAATTTTTCAAAGAGATCCTTTATTGTATCGCTTTTCGGTCCTTTGGTTACATTAAACCTCCGTTGAAAACTTCGTATTGTTGCAACAACACTGTGTTCTAGGTGGTGGAATTCCAACACCAGAAAAATCCTCTGTTCTAAGGAATAAACCATGTTGTCTACAGCACACTTGCACGTTGTGAACAGCACACGCTTACAGCAGAAAGACAATGTACAGAATGGCGCACCCACAGACTGCGTTGTCTTCTATATCTTTCACATCACTTGCAGCGCCATCTGTTGTTGAAAATTGTAACTACTGTAATTTCGAAAGTTTGTCCGCCTGAAAATGTACTGTTGTCCCAAGCATATTGCAACAAACGGTGTATTTCTATCGCTGCTCGTTTAGTTTTTATTGCCGTTTCAAATATACCGGTCATTTTTGAAACACCCTGTATGAGTACGCCTAGTGAGATTCCGTCTCAATATATATAATAACAGCGGTGTGCCAAATAATTATCTGCAGCGATGGCAGATATGCGTCCTATCAGGACGAGTTCTAGAACAAAAAAGGTGCCGTGTTCTCGGAAGACAACTGAACTGCGTAGTTATGTTTCAGTGGTTACACGCCACTATCGATACAACCGTTTATAGTAAATAATATATTGTATATTCTGAACTTATATCTATATTTTTGCTATATATCAATGCCCATCCTGCATAAGTGCCTTTAAATCGCCCCCTGAATTGCGAGGCGAAAGGACGCATCTCCAGGCGAGACATTCACCCTAAAGCACATCCAGTACAATATTTACATACATATTCAAATTCAGTTCATGGTACACAATATTTGAATGAGGCGCGTGCGCCCAAAAGATTTCATTGTTGGTATTGCGGCTGCCGCGCGTGTGCAGTCGCGTGTATTTCAGTGTGGCTGTAGCCGTTAGTTGAACCAACACCGACTCAAAGGAAGGCCTCGGCGCTTGTTCGTGACGTCACGTCAGCTAGGCACGGCGAACGCCAGGTCTGTTGCAGGCACAAACGCCTGGGCGTGCTTATCATTGTAAATCTCTTCTTTTTGGACAAAATGTTGATATTGTTTTGGATTCTGCAGGTTTATTTAGATGAAAGATTTTCTTACTATCGTAAAGCTACGAATGAAGATCATAGTTCTGTATTACTGAATCCTGTCGAAACAAACGCAGATCAATATGAGAAGATGCTTTGCCCCATTGCAAGCTTCAGAAATTTGGCATTCAAGTAACTATATTTACTTGATCCATTTTGTTATCGAAACTTACCCCAAAACCCTTACAATGAACTTGTTGCTTTATTTATTTATTTTCGTTTGACATCGTCACTGGAAATCTGTACTAATTTACATCTGTAAATGCCCACTTTTGCCAGTCATTAGATTACAGTCGTTTTCAACGAAAGGAATTCTAAACAGGAGACAAAATAGCTTCATACATCGAAAATACTGCTGACCTTAAACTTTTTTGAACATGCACATTAGAAAAGATAAATACTCCCCTCTTGCAACTGAAAGGAGAAACTTTATAAGATAAAAAAATTTTTATTTGATAAAACAAGTATATCTCTTTTTGCCTCTTCTTCTGTCCCCTACCCCCTCCCCCAACGTGTACAATCGCATGATATTTCATTTACATTCAGTGCTCCTCACCCCATAGTCAACCAAAATACCTAAAGAAGAGCACCAATATGTTCACAGTTTCTCGTAAAAGCAACCTAGTACAAACGTAACATCCTCATATTTACAAATAATGTAAAGAAGCACGAATTCTGTTGCTGCTAAACCATGAAATTGTTTTTGTATTTCAAACCTTAAAACGGGTGGAACTTTAAGTTCAGGAGTACACTATTTGTAAAGAAGTGTAATGAATTGCACAATTAATTGATTGCAGAAATCTCTCAGAACAATGTGTGTTGGTCAACTACCGCCAATAGTTTCATATTTTCTTGTGTCAGAGAGGGAGACACCACCATTATGAGTATGGCTGCAACAGACCTGGCGTTCGCCGTGCCTAGCTGACGTGACGTCACGAACAAGCGCCGAGGCTTTCCTTCGAGTCGGTGTTGGTTGAACTCACGACACGGTGATCACAATATGTATACAGTTCGTATGTGCGTGTGTGCAAGACATCACTGTGACAGGACATTCCAAGAAGTTTTTACAAAAAATATGCTCTAACATCCAAAAAAGATACAATAAACTTAAAACTACTACATACGTTAAAGTAAAATACGTTTTGTTATTGGTCATTGTCTCTAGTGGAAAGTACAGCATTAAAAATGTCTTTCTGTTTCAGATTAGCTGTCCTTGTACGACGTGTCGTCATTTGCAGTTCATATACATAATACATACTATAAGAGCGCAAAGGTGAGCATTGTTTTCGTAGTTTGCCTAACGTAAATGTTATTGAACATCGACGTCACTGTTGACAGATTTGACAACCGATATGTGGGCATGTTCCCTCGTTGCACTGTTTACTTTCACTGATAACACTGCTCTTCCTAGGTCATGCGTCGCGTGAATCAAGACCAGTGGATTTCCATTCCACAAGATAAGTTTCGTGAACGCATGGATGCAAGACTTCGGACGGCAAAATGCTGGTATCAATCCTCGATTTGTCCAGGTGAGAGTGGGCGTCGTATTCCGAGAACACTACATTCCCTGAAGTCCCATCCAAAATTCCTCCAGCCGCGGAGTTGTCTTCAATGCTTTTCTGCGTCGCGATCGTAGGTAGTGTTTTACCAGTTCCTTAGATAAATTAAAATTGATTGGCGACTCCATGGAGTGCTGTGTGCACAACGACCATATATGTTAAATTAAAAAGAAGGTCAGCATTGGCCGTAATATTGATAGTTTATTAATAGCAAAATCGATTTTCAATTACATAATGATCATCTTCAGTGCTGTGGTGTACAAATTAAACTCATAGGCACTGGTTACAAGTTATTATCAGTAACCAAAACTGAGAAACTATCACTACATTCCTTAGTTTGCACAGTTGTATCGCTTTAAATGTCATTAGGCATGCATTAGAAATGTTTTTGCACTTCACACGCACAGTCCTATCAAGCTCACAGATTATCTGCCGACGTACAAAGAATGATTGTAATCAAGTTTTTTCATAAATATTTCATGGCGACCATTCTAATAGCGATATACGAAGAATAATTTGAACAATTTTGCACACATACTTCATCGCGATTACAGACATTGCGATGTACGTAGAATGTCTTTAAAGTAGTTTCTTTCAAGTAAACCTCGTGGTTTTAGTCATTTTGACACATATTACAAATTCTGATCACATTTACATACCAACATTACATTTTTCTTTACATCAATATAGATAATTACGCATAAATACATTTATTACATTTTGGCTTTATATGGAGTACAAGTATTTACATAATTTTATAGACATTACAGATGTTTGAACCAAATTTTGCATTCGATCAATGGTGTCACGTGAAATTGGAAAGATTAGACACATCTGGCTACATCAGCAAAGAAGCCCAATGGACAAACGTCTAAAGTAACACACTAACATCAGACCTATAGAATTCTCGGCTTGACGAGTGGGTGTAGACTGTGCGTATGGCCTTGGCTTCACATAAACATGTGTTACGCACTATGAAGTGCACCTAATCCGTTTCTAGGTGATAGTGTTTGGTTTTCGTGTGGTTTTGTGTACACATCAATCAGTCATGAACAGACCTTGCCGACGCTATAGTTACTCAAATATGTGTCTCAAAAATATTTTCATCACACTTCCGTAAATGGCGTCATAACATTTCCGTTAAAATTTAGGCTGATGCTGTTTATGTACGTTCGGCGAAGTCGAAATCTCTTCTTTCTTCTTCTGCTGCTGGCTGGACCAGCTGAAACAAATTTCTTATGCTACCTAATATCCTTGTAGTAGTACTGAGAGGCACGTGTGTTTTATAAATATACAGTTTACTTACTCGTTACTAATAGATATGTTTACTCTTTAGAATGAAATACTCTTATGTCTCGATGAGCATAAAGCCCAATGATTCAATTTGGTTTGGTGTTCTGCAACAGGTGTGAACCAGGATGCTGTATGTTGACAATTACATATGGACCATTGTACAGCGCCGGCCGCGGTGGTGTAGCGGTTCTAGGCGCTCAGTCCGGAACCGCGCGACTGCTACGGTCGCAGGTTCGAATCCTGCCTCGGGCATGGATGTGTGTGATGTTCTTAGGTTAGTTAGGTTTACGTAGTTCTAAGTTCTAGGGGACTGATGACCACAGATGTTTAGTCCCATAGTGCTCAGAGCCTTCGTACAGCAGACGTCACTTCGCGTTGCGCCGTTTTAGTGCAGAAGATTTGTGGTGAGTACGCAATAGCACTTGCATGCCTACCTTGATTTCCTGCTTTGGATTAAAAGTACTAGAGTAGTATCTGTTTCTTGCATTAGCATGCTACGTCAGCTGAGTTAGTTCTTCTCTTACATCTTCAGCATGCGACAGTTGCTGAGGTGAAAGCTTTAGCAACGGATCGCTCCACTCATTTTTGCGGCCGAACATAAGCTCTTTAGGTGTATAGGTTATGTCATATATATACAGGTTGTTGTGAACTTCTTCAAATAGTGACAAATAACTTACCCAGTTAGAATGCTGTGTAGGTATATATGTCCTCATGATTCTGTTCAGTTCTCTGAAAATTCGTCAGTAGAATTAGATTGTGGATTAAACTTCGAGATAAAGATGCTCTTTATGCTATTGTCCTTTAAGAATTTACGCCTTTTGTAACCTGTCTAGTACGCGGCGTTGTCAGATAAAACTGACTTGGATTTCCCCACGTGAGGAACGTAATCACGTTAGAATCGTCTGATGACTACGTTAGCAGTTGAAGATCTTGTGGCGTACAGCTTAACATGTATATATAATGTGCCATAAAATGCTAAAATATACTTCACACAACCACTGTTTGTTGGATGCGGACCACTTACGTCTCAAGAGGTGTGCTGGTTAGTATGGAACGTAGATCTGTCTTTGAAGATAGGTTCTGAGGTTTAGATTTATGACAGGATATGCATGTTTTAAGTACATTGTGAATTTTTCGTCTCATATTAGCGAAATAACAATACTTGGTAAGTTTTGCAAGGCATTTCTTCGTTCCATAATGTCCTCAAACTAAGTGTGTGTGCGAGATTAAGTTGTGTTGCGAGTCCTTGGGAATACATACACACCAGCTAGAGCCATCAGGATGACGACGATACAATAGCACATCATTATATATTTGATAACCTCTATATATTGGATGGTCAGGTAGATCAAAACTAAAGTTCTTACCTTGTTCCAGTGCGGATCAGAATTTTGTACAGTTGCCATATACCTACACAAATCAATGTAATATTGGTAATATTGTTTATCCTGCATTAGGAGTATTCTGAAGTCATTCATATTATCAAGATCAGTGTTACAATCATCCATACCTTGTGGAAGACGGGATAAAGTATCAGCAGTGATTTTATCTTTACCTTTAATGTATACAACCTCAAATGAGTAATTCCGCAGAGATAAAGCCCAGCGTGATAATCTAGGATGAACTAACTTACATGTTAGCAAAAATGTCAGAGCTTTGTGATCTGTATAAATTTTCGTGTGTTTAGCATACAAATAATAGCTAAACATTTTGAAAGCCCAGGCAATAAAAAGAGTTTCAAGTTCAGTGTCTGAATAGGTATATTCACATTCACTTAAAGGACGGCTTGCAAATCCAATGATTTTTACCTGTTCCTCTTCTCCATTCTTAACTTCTTGAAATAGGCAACAACCCAAGCTACTGCATGACGCATCACACGTCATACAAAAATCTAAACTGAGGTCTGGATGGTCTAAAACGTTTGCATTCAACAATGCGTGCTTAATGTTATCAAAATTTTGCTGGCACTGCTCAGACCAGATCCATACCAGATTCTTCTTAAGTAAATCTAGGAGAGCTTACTGTTCAATAGTTGTGACAGGAAACGTCGAAAGAAAGAACAGAGTCCTAGAAATGACTTCAGTTGTGTTTGAGTGTGAGGACTAGAAAAATTCCTAATAGCGGCCAACTTACCAGCATCAGGGCGTATACCCTGCAAATTAATTATGTGTCAAATATACCTAATCTCACTACAGCCAAATTTTGACTTCTTTAAGTTAGCTGTTACACCAGCGTGTGCAAATTTATCCAGAATCTATTCAAGTGTGTCAATATGTCAATTCCAAGTCTTGGCGGCTATCAAAAAATCATCGACATAATGTGTAACATTCTCAGGTAACTTGTCACCAAGCACAGAATCCAAAGCAGTAATAAATACGCCTGTCCTGACGCTCAATACGAAAGGAAGAACACAGGATTGATATGTTCGCTCCCCAAATATGGAAGCAGTTTATTTTCGGGAATCAAGAGTGATTGCGACTTGCCAAAACGTATTTGCCAAGTCGATCATGGAAAAGTAATTAACATCTAAAAATTTCTGTAACTGTTCCTCTAAATTTTCTGGTTTAGTGCATACAGGTAGTATAATTTCATTTATGGCATGTGCTTCCAACACCACTCTAATATTTCCATTAGGTTTCTTGAAAACAAGTAATATGGAGTGCAGTAGGGAGATGTGGAAGGTTCGATGGTCTTCCACTCTATCGTCTGTTTAAGTTCTTGTCACATCGCAGGTCGTTGCGATGGTGGTACATTCTAGGTTCTGTGACAGAAAATTTGGTGAGGTTTGACTTCAGTTTTATAAACATATGTCTTAATGACACCCGGTCGTTTAGTAAAAACCTGTATATACTTAGATAGTACTTGATAAAGTTCACTTCGCTCGTCACCAGGAATAGCAGTGGTTTCACTTAACTTATGGCTAATCACTGTGTTCAGATCATCATATTCTGTAGCAGGTGCGATTGCCTGTATATTTGTTTCGTCACTCTCTTCAAAAATTGAATGTTGTACCCTGTACAATACTTGTTATGTTTGAGAGTCCCGGTATCCAAGTCAATCGTGATTTCACTACCCTAATGTCTATTGAAAAATTTACGTTTCGAGAAGTCAATAATACTGTCCTTCTCACATAACATATATAAACCTATAATACAATTAGTAACAAGATTCTGGACGACGAGGAATGGCCATTGTACTGTTCCATTACCTACCTTAGTGGTCCCAAAAAACCTGTTTCGTAGCTCTACTAGACATATTACCTACGGCAGTTAAAATCTTACACTTTTGAACAGGGAACTCTGGTACAGGTTCAAATGTAGTCATTTTCTTATACAAATTATACGACAAAACACTCACAGCCACTCCCGTGTTCAAAACAACACTGGTTTTAGTACCTCCTACTATACCATTAGTTGTAGCTAAACATGTTACACTACTAGATGAACGACATTGTGTATTATCCTGCACTAGTTGATCAGATAAGCTCTCATCATGATTGTAGCGTAGAAATAACAATGGCTGCTGCTTAAAACTATTTGCTACATAATCATTGTGTTGTTCATCAGTGGGTTTACGTTTCGAGAAGTCAATAATACTGTCCTTCTCACATAACATATATAAACCTATAATACAATTAGTAACAAGATTTTGGACGACGAGGAATGGCCATTGTACTGGTCCATTACCTACCTTAATGGTCCCAAAAAACCTGTTTCGTAGCTCTACTAGACATATTACCTACGGCAGCAAAAATCTTACACTTTTGAACAGGGAACTCTGGTACAGGTTCAAATGTAGTCATTTTCTTATACAAATTATACGACAAAACACTCACAGCCACTCCTGTGTTCAAAACAACACTGGTTTTAGTACCTCCTACTATACCATTAGTTGTAGCTAAACATGTTACACTACTAGATGAACGACATTGTGTATTATCCTGCACTAGTTGATCAGATAAGCTCTCATCATGATTGTAGCGTAGAAATAACAATGGCTGCTGCTTAAAACTATTTGCTACATAATCATTGTGTTGTTCATCAGTGGGTTTACGTTTCGAGAAGTCAATAATACTGTCCTTCTCACATAACATATATAAACCTATAATACAATTAGTAATAAGATTTTGGACGACGAGGAATGGCCATTGTACTGGTCCATTACCTACCTTAATGGTCCCAAAAAACCTGTTTTGTAGCTCTACTAGACATATTACCTACGGCAGCTAAAATCTTACACTTTTGAACAGGGAACTCTGGTACAGGTTCAAATGTAGTCATTTTCTTATACAAATTATACGACAAAACACTCACAGCCACTCCTGTGTTCAAAACAACACTGGTTTTAGTACCTCCTACTATACCATTAGTTGTAGCTAAACATGTTTCACTACTAGATGAACGACATTGTGTATTATCCTGCACTAGTTGATCAGATAAGCTCTCATCATGATTGTAGCGTACAAATAACAATGGCTGCTGCTTAAAACTATTTGCTACATAATCATTGTGCTGTTCATCACTGGGTGTATCAAACAATGATTTGATATTGAAGTCGCCCCCCAAACCTTCTTCAGCCACGATCTGGGCCACAGTAGTGACTGCAGGTGACGATACAGGCAGAGGTAGAGTTTCACTTGGCATTTGTATTACGTTTAAATTAAGGTTTTGTGTATTCTACTCTCCAGTTTGTTCTGGCTTTTGTAGTTGAGCACCTAGACGTACCTGCTGACTGGTGGGTAAAGCCCAACTTTGAATTCGTTCAGGCTGTGGCGGCATTTGCCACGGACCTGTGTTGATGTTGTACTGAGGTGTTGGACCAGTATTGTGGTACGCGTTACCGTATTTACTGTTCCAGTTTTGCTGTTGATTTTGTACAGGCTGATAATTGTTCCTGTTTTTGTTGATTCTGTTATTTGCATTACCATGTTGCGGCGCCTCTTGTGTGGGTTGTCACTTGTTATATGTGATATGTTACGGTTATTGTTCATAATGGGGTGTGTCTGCTGATTTTGGAACGTGTATTGGTTTGCGGAAGGAAGCTGTTGATTCTGCTGCGCTACGTAGCCGACAGCGGCCCGCCAGAATTAAGTTGGCTAGCCTGCTCGTTTTGCAAGCCACTCACATAAACACCGTGGCAGCTGTTTTGCCGTGCGGAATGTTGATCCTCATATCAACAGAATGAAGCACAGCCAGGAAATATTCTGCATCATTGTCTGGAATGTACAGTAACTTCCCGTTAATGTTAAAACGCAATATGGCTTTCAGCGCGGAGTATATCGCGCGTAGCTACAGGTTTATCAAGCAAGTGGCCATATTCAAATATTTCTCAAACTACCGGCGCAAATGGTCATGTTTAGCATTGAAAGGCTATGGTTCCACAATCTGTTTCCTTAGACTTCTAGTACCGACTCCGACCAAAATTTGACCAGGAAAGTTCTTTCATATTGCTCATATGTCACGCATCTGTCAGCTTCAGTATATGCCTATACAGCTGCGTCACCCTGAATGTAAGCTACAACGTAAGAAATTCTCATTCGGCCACTCAGTGCTCTTGGGAACGCATCTCTAAATGCTTTCAGAAAAATTACAGGCTGTTCAGTACGTTTTTCTGGGATGAAAGGTTGAAACTGCAGATGTTTAACCAGACATTCTTCTTCTTTGGTACTGTAATGTCGATTGCTTTCATTGTAATTATTGTAGTGATCGGCTGGTGAATGGAAAAGATTGTACTGCCCATAAATGTTGCCATTGTAATTAGGTGTCATGTGCACGGGTGTAAAGTTGTTGCTGTGAGGTGTGTATTGTGTACTGACGATACGTGTCATATATCTGTTTTCATTACCAGAGCGAGCACTTTGATTATTAGTATTAATACACTCCGGTCGTATGTCATCGTTTAGTTGTTTTTCTCGTCATGAGCTGGACTTAACTGCCTCGGCTATGACACGTTTATTATTGTTAACAAATTCGGCTGCGGTGTCGTGCACAACCGTCGGTAATTTTTCCTGTATACATTGGTCGAAATATTTATTTTTCCGATCAACACAGTCATGAAATTCTTTTTTTATATAATTGCTTAGGCTTCCATAGCCAGAGTCAGCGACACAAAAGTTTTCTGGGTATGGTGCCGCGTCATAATATATAATACAACTGCTGCTGGAGAAAAACCAACGTTTCGGCCACGGTTGCAGCGACCTTCTTCTGGGTCTAGACGCAGAAGCAGGCCGCTGCAAACGTGGCCGAAACGTTGCTTTTTCTTCATTTATGTTGGCAAAATGATTGTCAGTGTGTAATAGCAGTTTGTCAGTAAGTTGTTTATCCATAGAGTTAACTTTGCCTTCAATTACAGTAATACGTGTTTTTATTGAATCATGAACTGACGGATAAGATTTCACTTGAGTGGCAACAGCTTCGCATGTAGCGTTTAAATGTTTGACTTTAGTCTGAATATCTTTTACGTTTTTTGTGGTTTTTTCCTGCTAAGTTCAATTCGAAAAATTTTGAGTCAAGTTCGTACACTTGGCCGCTCACTCTCGTGTTAATCTCGTCTACTCCTTCACACAAAGTATCATTGCATGTTTTCAGTGCTCTTAATTCAGCCTTAATCTCGTCATTTCGTGTTTTTAAAACTGCCATGTGTTCGTCAATGTCTTTTTTGTTTTCAATCATATGATTATGTATTGATAACATACGTGCGTCGGTGTCTTCCTTGTTTTTAGTGATCTGATTTTGTACTGATGTCATGTGATTTTTGTTTTCAGTCATATGCTTGATAATAGCGACAAATATACTGGCAAAATTTGTCAACTGAAACTGCCTTGCCCCGCCACGTCGTTTGCCTCGACGTTACCGACAAGAATGGGCTCTGAGCTGCAGTTTGCTATTTGACTAGTCGTCGGCCTATTTATGAAATTTCCGTCACTACGCATGTTAACTGCTGATTGATCGTTACTATTGTAGTCAACTCTGGAGTCATTTCCACTGTTTTATTCAATGTCCAAGTTGGAATTGATTTGTATCTGTTGTCTGTCGTGTTCCATGTTTGCTAATTGATTACGTGATACCACCATGCTACACGTAATAAAATTGCAAGAAAAATCTTTAAACCTGTTTGAGAATGAATACATGAAATTAATTCCATTTGGCCACAGAGTTGGCTTAACTGAGCAAGAATTGCAATTAATGGTGTAAAAATTAACATTCATGGCTGCCTTCCATTTTGCGTTGCACATGACACTATGCGGCCATTTTGTGGAATGGTATGACTGTATTGTTGTAAGAAACTGTATGATGAAAATAACTTGGAATACGCAATCCTGCGCAAAAATGACTGCTACCTTTACGGAAAATTTTAACAACGCTAGAAAGCAAGCTACAATTACTGAACGCGGTTGGACTAGGGTGCTAATGTAAAAATGCGATATCTAACCTTGGATCTAAGTATTCGGTGCAGATTCCAGGTTTCACAATAACTTCAAGGGTTCGTCTTTTTGTTTGGTCTTCAATGGCAAATTCTCGTCAGATATGATCCCATTATCCAAGCAACAAAGAAAAACAGTGTAACAAATACAATAAAGGATCCAGACACGAAGTCGCCAGTTTGATTTATCATGGCTTTGCCTGCCTGGTAAATACAAACTTTGCGCCGTTGACAATGGCTTTTTGCGTAAGGTCCGTTCATTTAAGTTTGACCGTGAGTGATTTTTCTTTGTCGAACATCGTGGTTTGAATAATGCCAAAGCTTTGGTTCCTACTGGACCTTTGGTACAATTTGTAACACGGAACCTTTAGCCCTGCCAAGACGCCGTTTAATTGGAACAATAGCTTGCAACATAAGTGAAACACAAGATTAAATAATATGACTGAATTCAAAGACTATTATACTAAATTAAGTAACATAGACACATTAATTCTGTTGCTGTGTGCAACTATGAGCAAGCCTAGTGAGATTCCTTCTCAATATGTATATATGATAACGGTGGTGTGCCAAATAATTATCTGCAGCGATGGCAGATATGCGTCCGATCAGGACGACTTCCAGAACAAAAAAGGCGCCGTCTTCTCGGCAAGACAACTGAACTGCGTAATTATTCTAATGTTTCAGCGGTTGCACTCCACAATCGATACAACCGCTTATACTGATTAATATCTTGTGTAGTTCTATATTTATATTCTGAACTTATATCTATGTTTTTGCTGTATATCCACGCCCATCCTGCAAATGTAACTTTAAAATTTGTCGACAGCTGATAGTAGCTTGTTCTCACTGCGCTATTCCATTCACCACCAGACTCAACCCAGAAGGAATTGTTACTATTCACGGGATATGACAGGAACGATCATTAGAGCAAAAACTTCTATTAAACTTGGATTCTAAAATGCTAAGAGCTATGAGCACTTGTTTATGATCGCTACTGAGAAACACTTCTCTTCTACTGAACAAGCGCTATCCTCTCTTAATATCTGCATTTTAGAGCCCAAAATATGGAAAGCAAAGAATTTGCGATAGAATAGATTTGTTTCACGTAAAACAGGCGAAATACCCTCAGACTTCAAGAAGAATATAATAATTCCAATCCAAAAGAAAGCAGGTGTTGACAGATGTGAAAATTACCGAACCATCAGTTTAATAAGTCACAGCTGCAAAATACTAACACGAATTCTTTACAGACGAATGGAAAAACTAATAGAAGCCAACCTCGGGGAAGATCAGTTTGGATTCCGTAGAAACACTGGAACACGTGAGGCAATACTGACCTTACGACTTATCTTAGAAGAAAGATTAAGGAAAGGCAAACCTACGTTTCTAGCATTTGTAGACTTAGAGAAAGCTTTTGACAATGTTGACTGGAATACTCTCTTTCAAATTCTGAAGGTGGCATGGGTAAAATGCAGGGAGCGAAAAGCTATTTACAATTTGTACAGAAACCAGATGGCAGTTATAAGAGTCGAGGGACATGAAAGGGAAGCAGTGGTTGGGAAGGGAGTAAGACAGGGTTGTAGACTCTCCCTGATGTTATTCAATCTGTATATTGAGCAAGCACTAAAGGAAACAAAAGAAAAATTCGGAGTAGGTATTAAAATCCATGGAGAAGAAATAAAAACTTTGAGGTTCGCCGATGACATTGTAATTCTGTCAGAGACAGCAAAGGACTTGGAAGAGCAGTTGAATGGAATGGACAGTGTCTTGAAAGGAGGATATAAGATGAGCATCAACAAAAGCAAAACGAGGATAATGGAATGTAGTCGAATTAAGTCGAGTGATGCTGATGGAATTAGATTAGGAAATGAGACACTTAAAGTAGTAAAGGAGTTTTGCTATTTGGGGAGCAAAATAACTGATGATGGTCGAAGTAGAGAGGATATAAAATGTAGATTGGCAATGGCAAGGTAAGCGTTTCTGAAGAAGAGAAATTTGTTAACATCGAGTATAGATTTAAGTGTCAGGAAATCATTTCTGAAAGTATTTGTATGGAGTGTAGCAATTGTATGGAAGTGAAACATGGACGGTAAATAGTTTGTACAAGAAGAGAATAGAAGCTTTCGAAATGTGGTGCTGCAGAAGAATGCTGAAGATTAGATGGGTAGATCACATAACTAATGAGGAAGTACTGAATGGGATTGGGGAGAAGAGAAGTTTGTGGCACAACTGGACCAGAAGACGGGATCGGTTGGTAGGACATGTTCTGAGGCATCAAGGGATCACCAGTTTAGTATTGGAGGGCAGCGTGGAGGGTAAAAATCGTAGAGGGAGACCAAGAGATTAATATACTAAGCAGATTCAGAAGGATGCAGGTTGCAGTAGGTACTGGGAGATGAAGAAGCTTGCACAGGATAGAGTAGCATGGAGAGCTGCATCAAACCAGTCTCAGGACTGAAGACCACAACAACAACAACATCTATTAAGAAGCAGTGTTGACAACTCTTGAGGTATATATTTTTGAACCCATGTTTATTAGACGTTCTTGCTTCGAATGAAAGATCCTGTCATGTCCAAGAATACTAAAAAATGCTCCTGAGAATCCCTGTTTAATAGTAATCGTGGCGTTGGAACTGCATTTAACCATATCTTGCAACCATAGTGGGGCCTGTTGCAGTACGTCGGCAATCAAAAGTACGTGGTTGTGGGAAAGAAACAAAGGAAATTTCGAAGATTAGGAACATAGGTGTCAAATTTGTTAGTAACTTGGTCTATTATCAAACCACTTCTTGTAGAGAATAAGGAGGCATGCACTGAAACTCATTAATAAACTAAGTATAAATGAAATATATCACTTTACAGGATACATGAAAAAGAATGTCAAAGACTCAGACTGAGCTGTTACTGAATGAGAGGGTGTTTTAGTATCTAGTATGGTCATGGAAGGCAATAGAATGCCTGGATACTTCGCTTTACGTCGACATACGATTCATACCGATGCACAAACGACCGAGTTCCGATTTCAGTTGCAATGTGAAGTGATAGTCAGAGATTTTTCATTCTCAACGGTGACAGTGGAAAAACAAGTTCGTCCTACATTGATACAGCCGTTTATATTTGCAATGAATTGCGTAGCCCAATAGCATGCTGCGATCTCATGTATAGATTTGCTGCAGCATGATGTGAAACAGCAACCTCCAACCGCGCCCCCGAGCACAACCAAGCGGGACAGTCTCACGTTAATGTGAGAGTCTGTTATCCCTTCAGAACACTTTACAGTCTAGATCGCAACTTTTGTTACACAGATATCCTGTTTCAGCCAGGGAATGGCCATCTTCAGATCAACAATCACAGTACTTGCAACATATCAGATATTGTATAAGGTGTTGAGCATTCTCACATAGCGCAAGGAAACTGAGCAGAATCCCCTGATGTTACTCTTTCTTAGATTATAACTGTAAGAAATGTAAGATGTCATCCAGCATTACATGGGCACCTATGAAGCTGTCACGCAGTCAGAAACAGGCAAGAGTTTCTAGTACTGTGATTATAGATCTGAAGTTGGCCATTGGACTGGATGAAACTGTTACGTCTATGTAACAAAATTTGCGAGCAAGGCAATAAAGTGTTCCAGAAGAATGATATACTCTCAAATGTAGAGGATCGTCCTGCTTCACTGACGACGTTAGGCAGTCATATTCTTCTTAGCGTATGAAGGAAACCAGTCCAGACGAAATGCAGACGCATTTGATTTTCAACTACAGTATCACAGTACAATAATTCTCTGGAAAAATTAGTTGTGAAAAATCGTTTAGAATGCAGGAAGACAAGTGCATCCTCAACATGAATATTCTAATGTACTGAGCAACGACAATCTGAAAGGTCCATTATTGTTTGCTAATGTAACTGGTGATAATTTCCTGGAAACAGTGTAGCAATTATAAAACACCTGTGAATAAGCTGGGCGATATAATTTTAAACTATAACATAAAATTAGTAATGAGAAAAGATCCCAAACACATTACTTGGAATCACCCATAACCGGAGTTTGTAACAAACTCCCGTTCAACAGATCCTCCCATATTCCTCGCCAGTATGGAACCATGGAAACAATGTAGATCTGAAGAACGGCAGTGATTTACTTCACAGTTTATTTTAGAAAGTACCAATTCACACTA